>NC_138347.1:120134837-121624837 GCF_046562875.1 Panthera onca
ATGTTTTCATCCTGAAATTCCCTATTCCTATATTTGTCCTATACTGGGAGCCTTTGCCCAATTTGTCCTATACCGGGGGCCTTTGCCCCATTTACCTGATCTTTTTTTACCTAATCTTGTTTACCCAAACTTGGGTGTGTACATCCTATGGCTTTCTATTTTTTTTTTATGTTTATTTATTTTTTGAGAGACAGAGAGAGACAGAGCACAAGTTGGGGAGGGGCAGAGAAAGAAGGAGACACAGAATCTGAAGCAGGCTCCAGGCTCCGAGCCATCAGCACAGAGCCCAACGTGGGGCTTGAACTCACAAACCGCAAGCTCGTAACCTGAGCTAAAGTGGGACACTCAACTGACTGAGCCACCCAGGCACCCCTCTAATTCTTTATGCCTTGTTAACCCATCGGTGTAAGCTCAGGAAATTCCTAAGCTTATTCCCCACATAGCTTCAGATTCCCCAACCTATGACATTCTTGATAGTTCAAAACAGCAATCTGGTATACAGATAATAATATTCAAATATACATGATCTATCTCTTAATTTTTTTTGTCTAAAGTAGCAATGCTGTTCTTTCTGATCTAGTCTCATATAATTTTATACTACCTGAGGTAACAGTCATTCTGTAAATTTGGCCGGCTTCTCACTGAGTTGGCAGCTTCTTCAAATAGCATAATCTGGAGAATTCTTGGATCTCCAAGTTGAAGAAGATGGACTTTATCAGAATCCTAAATAAGATAGTCCTCTTGGCAACGCTAATGCTCTGAGTCACCAAATAAAAACCTAATTGAAAGAAATAGCATCTTGAATGACACATAGATGGGACCAAGATACCTTGACATGGATGAAGATAAAGATTAAAAAAAAAAAAAAGACAAAAATAAATCTTGGAGGATTTATAAAAATACAGATTGCTGGGCTGCTTCTCCAGAATTTCTAATTCAGTAGGTCTAGGTAGGGCTCAGGAATTTGCACTTCTAAGAAATTCCTAGGAGATACTGAAGTTTTGGGGATAGGGAGAGACCATACTGTGACAACCATTAGTCTAGTTGTTCAGGCAGTGACTTAAAGAAAGCAAAAGGACAGATTAACCCTGCCTATGTTATTATAGAAAAAATATCATTGCTTGAAGGCAAAATCTTCAAATGAAATTTTAGTTATCTAAATGAAATTAAATGTGAACCTTGGAGTTTCCTTAATTTTATTGTGATTGTTAATCATGAGATCAATAATCTTAGTAAGGAAATATCAACCTGTTAATTTAATAAAAGTGACAATTATCAACATCATCAGCTTTATCATAATTCTTTCCCTTTCATAGCAAAAAGCCTCAGATTTTTAGTAAATATTAAATAAAAACTCTATTTGGGTTTGACTTTTTTAAAATCAGGGACTTTTTGTTTTTTTAGGAATAGTGGTTGATAGGAATAAGTAGTTGGGGCAAGAAGGAAAATTTTTCAATTATATTTTACTTTGTTAGTTTTAAAACATACCTTAAATTTGTTTCATTTTTCATTTGCTCATTTAAGTGTATCTTAAAATATAAGTATAAAAATCTTAAATTCATAACCTGAGATCTAGTAACCCAGTTTTGAAAAATCTCTCTTTATGGTACAATATGAAATGTAAGCAAAGTTTGGGAACAAAGATGATCATTTTGGCATTATTTAAGAATTAAAATTAGAATTCACCCTGCTGTCCAATATTAAGGGACTGTTTAAATATATTGTTAAATAAAATTGAATGTTGTGTAGTTCTCTATTAGTCAAATGTGCAAATGACAAAGAAATTCTTGACATCATGTAAAAAATTGCAAATTGATATATTTTATAAATGGCATGGGTCACAAATGGGTTAAATAAATAAAAATTATCCTGATGTAAAACATGTCAAAATGATATATAGTTTATCATAAGGGTCAAAAGTGCTGCCTCTGAATACAGACCCAATGGACATAAACCTAAGTCCTAATACTTTCTTCCATGTGACCTTAAATGAATTTATTAATTTCTTTTTGTTCTCCACTGTGAGATGTCAGTTGTGGTACAGTGGGATATACATATTTGGCCTTTGTCCTGGGTTCCTGACACTGTGTAAAACTTTTGGACTTTTTGGAGTGATAGGAGTGTCTTTCATTATTTATAACCAGTTCCTTTCAACCATATACCCAAGTTTATTTTTATAAGGTGACTCTTTTGGATCTCTACATAGCTTCAGGATGGGGGCTGGTGACCAGAAAGTCCAAAACATGGTTACACTCAGCCCCACTCTCCAACTTCCAGGGAGGAGAGAGGGGCTGGAGATTAAGTTTAGTAACCAATGGCCAATGATTTAATCAATCATGCCTATGTAATAGAACTTCCATAAAAAACAAAAAACAAAAAAAAAAAAAAACAAAAAATCTAAATGATGGGGTTCAAAGAGCTTCCAGGTTGGTGAAGACATCAAGGTCATGGGAGGATGATGTGCCTAGAGAGGACTTGGAAACTCTGTGCCTCCCACTCAGCCCCATACTTTGCTTTGTACTTCTCTTCCATTTGGATGTTCTTAATTTGTATCTTTTATAATAAATTGGTAATAGTAAACAGTTTTCCAGTATTCTCTGAACCATTCTAGCTAATTATTGAACTGAGAGATGGTTTGGGGAACTCCTAATATATAGGTGGTTGGTCAGAACTACAGGGGGCCCAAGGACTTGCAACTGGCATCTGAATTGGGGCAGTCCTGTGCCTTTATCTTAAGAGATCTGATGTTAACTCCAGGTAGATAGTGTCAGAATTGAATTAAATTGTTGGACACCTGGTTGGTGTCTGGAGAATTGGAGAATTTGTTCTTGGTGTTGTAAAATATCCTAAGAGTCATATTATTATTTAGCTGTAACATTATTAGTTCAGTTGGGAAAGTAGGTATTTCAACCAAAAAGGAAGTAATAATATTTGGGGGCTTAAAAAACTGTTGGAAGGGCTGGAGAGGAAAGTCAAGAAAGTGGTCATTAGATTTTACAGCTGTGTTTCAGAGAGGGGGGAATTACAGAGACCATCCAGTCTTAAGAACTATAGAAGACTATATACATTGTTCTAGTTATGCCTAAGCCCCATAGTATGTAGCTGGAAGGGGACTCAGAGACCATTGAAAAAGTAATTTCTGCTGAAGCCTACATGTCTGCTAGAAGAAGAATGGATTCTGGTTGTCTCCCAAATCTAATGCTAGAGTATTTTACTAACTGGCAAAATGTAAATTGCATGCAGACCTTAAGTGAGTCTAGGACATGTAATTATCCATCTTCCAACTTCCGTGATAAAGGGAAAAGCACACACACACACACACACAAGTAGGAATAAAAGCTAATCCTTCAAAAATGATATTTAAAATCCACCATACTATTTCATAGGGCTTTTATGAGGTTTAAGTAAGAAATGCATCTAAAGTACTAACAGAACATATGGACACATTTTATGTATTTATTTACTGTAAGCATTTTTGATGATGATGATGATGATGATGATGATGATGATGATGATGATGGTAAGGTCTTAATGGGTAATGGACACCATGGATAATCTGTCTTGCTGTATATTTTTCCCACACTTTTAAATTTTCTACAGTAAAACTTCTTTATGTACTTAGAAGAAAATTAAGTAAATACCAACATGAATGCTAGGAAATCATGTTTTCTGTAGGTGCATGTAAAACATTAGTATATAATAGGATATTAGAAGAAATTGTAATATCAACTCAGAAGCAAAATACATTTTCTGCACAAGCCAAGTACGTAGACCTTCATTCTGCACATGTTAGAAACTTGAGATTGATATGTATCATCAGCACAGTTCTTGCTAGCTTTGCCGTTCATGAGAGTTTTAAAAAACTTTTTAGTAGGGTTCTTATTTTAGATATTGAGTGAATTCTGATTCAAGCCTTACTTCTGTGATTCAAACTTAATTATTCTACCTGCTGTCTTCCAAAAATAAAAATGCTTCCAATTTTGTGAGAACATCTTGGGAAAAATTGGAAAAGGCAAATGACTAACAGGAAGAACATTCAGTATACCTAGAACATAAAGAGTAATAGGAAAATGAAAAGAGCTAATTTTTCAGTGAACCCGTCTAGACAATTCCAGTTAAAAGACTAATTAAAATATTGAGGCAGATAATGTTGTTTTCATCATGAAATGATACAAAAGACCCAAAAAGCATTATCCTTCCAGAACAAATGTTAAAATGCGACACACTGCCTTGACATTTTTAATGTGGCATGAAATCTATTGAGTTATTATTACCATAAATTTTTAATAATATAAAATATTATAACTTGGTATTTTAATCAAAGAATATTAGTAGAGTGACTCAGTATCTGAGCTTTGCTCTAAGTGTGTTAAAATAATTCTTTCAAAAGCAACAATTATGATTGTCAGAGTAAGTGGAAAATAATTTATTTAGGAAGTAACCGCATTCTTAATGTTCCCTACCCACTGACTCAGAGCTGATTAATACTTTACAAACCAGATGTGATTAGCCAGTAGCCTGGCTTGGACGAGTTGTCTCATTACTGGCCCATTATTGTGTTAGCCCTTTGCTCAAGAACTGATTAGTGAGCCAATTAACTACCCTCTCCTTAGTGTGCAGGAACACAGAATTGTGTGTTTATCTTTTACAGATGTCACCTACCGTAGTTATTTATTCTGAATATCATGAGAACTAAGAGCAAATAGAGTAAAGATGTCTCAGTGTTCAAGCTTCTGACTGTTGGATTTAAAAATATCCCAGAAATTTAGGTAGAAATTGAAAGAGGGAGTAAATAGTTACTTTCATAGAGCCCTCTATTTAGGGTGAGCTCTGTGTTTGTACAACATTTCATTAGAACATAAATGCTAACAAGGCAGGATTTTGTTTTGTTTACCTTGGAATCAAAATGCTGAGAATGGTGCCTGGCATGTAGTAGATGCTAAATAAACATGCCTGTTTAATGATCAAATGAATATTTGACATGATGCTTGTGTATAATGGCAAAGAGAACATGGTTCTTGCCTATAGGGAACTCTCAGGCCAGAAAATAAGCAGACACACAAATAGATATAGGTGAATTATTATAATACACATATAATAATAATGAGCTATTATAATACAGGTATAAGGAAGAATATGAGACAAGGAGGGACTAAATTTGGTATTGGGAGGAGGTGGAGGGTTGGGATAGGGGCAGAGCAAAATTCCCAGGGATGGAGACACATAGATTTTAAAGAATTGTTGGTAACTCAGCAAGCCAAATAGAAGGTCCAGAAAAGGAACACAACATATATAAAGGTATAGATTCATGGAAGAGCACCGCCTATTAAAAATATAAGAAGAGAAGTTGTTTGCATAACTCAAAAATGTTTTAGGTTTTATAGTTATGATTTCCAAAAAAAGAAATGACAGCACATGGTAAAGAACAGGGTTGAAAAGAAAATCTGAAAGTGGTACATTAAAATCATTATTGAAACACTAAATAAAGCTTAAGGAGGCTAAGTAACTTGCTCAATGTAGCACAAGTAGCAAATGGGAAAGCAGAGATTTGAACTCATGTCTTTCTTACTCTATAACCCATAGTTTTACACACTAACACTGTAATGTTGGCAGGATTTGTGAGGCATCTACTCAGTTTATTCTTTCTTGAGTCATTAAACCTGAGAAATCAAATTATTTATTCAAAAACTTATATAGTGTCCATGAAATCTGACAAAAAGGAGGCTTATAGTTTGAATGCTTTTATATAATCCTACTTTTCCTTTAGCTTCCCTTAGATTTATTGATTCATTCTTTTAGTCAGCAGTTCCTAGCTCATGAAGCCAGGCACTGTGTTGAGTATTGATTCACAACATTCCTTGCCCTGAGATTGTTGGGCAGACAATAAGAAAAGTCTTAATCTCCAACTTTTGTTTCCCAGACTCACTGGGGTGTTAATGCAAATCTAATTTTACAAATAGCATATGTTTTGGGGGCACCTGGGTGGTTCAGTCCGTTGCGCATCCAACTTTGGCTCAGTTCATGATCTCGCGGTTCGTGAGTTCAAGCCCCGCATCAGGCTCTGTGCTGACAGCTCAGAGCCTGGAGCCTGCTTCAGATTCTGTGTCTCCCTCTTTCTCTCTATCCCTCCACTGCTCATGCTCTGCCTTTCTCTCTCTCAAAAATAAACATTAAAAAAATTAAGAACGAAACAAAACAAATAGCATATGTTTTTAAGTCTAGGATTCCATGGCTGAATAAAATATTACTTGAGTTCCCCAAAAGGCAAGAGTCCTTTTATTTGAGGACTTTAGGGGTCTATTGTATATTTTCTGCTTTACATTATTGAAGAAGCTTTAATCATTATTAAGATTTTCATTTAGGCAGTCGGTTCTCAAAAGCTATCCCAATGATTGCTTTCTCTTTGGAGAATAGGGAAAAAGAGGAGAATTTAATTTTTATTTTACCAACAGGACAAGAAGTGTGGCTCTCATATGTATGAACACTGATTTTGTCATTAATTTCATTTTGTGTCCTAGTGAATAGACTCTTCCTTCTACCCAAAGCAAATGTTTGATTCTGCGTATGCTAGTTACTGTCATTTGTTAAATGGATATGATTGGGCCGTAACCAGATTAAATAGTGCACCTTGACCGAAGTCCAGGAAACAACACAATTCACAATCTGATCATCTTTATTATGAGTTAGCCATAAGATACTTCAACTGGAATTTTCTTTGGCCATCTAGAGAATGAGAGTGCAGAAAAGTGCATGGCCATTATTTGACCTTAGTTCACCACCCACCCACCCAACTCTGTCACATTTGTGACTTTGAACACATTAGATCCCTCCGTAACTTATCCATGTGCCTCTGAAACAGGCTATTTATGGGGATTAGGGACAGTACCTGTATGTACAGTAACCACACATCAGAAGTCCTCAGTAAGTGCTAAGTGTTGATATTATTATCTAGAAGCCATACTGTATTCATTAGTGTATTAGCAAATATGCATAGGAGGACATGAGAACATTGGAAAAAAAGAGAAGATTAATTAGAAGGTTGAAGAATGAGTTTTGGATGTAAGATTATAGAGACTAAAAGTTCATGATTTAGAGATGAGAAGGAGAAAAATCATTTATTAGAGGTGTTGAGCAAGATGAAGATTGTTATAAAGATGGCAATCAGCTGTTTGCTATTTAACTGAATACAAATTAGGAAAATTGGAATGTACAATATAGAATGGGGAGTAGGGGTTAGGTAAGCTGTTCTCATAATGCTTGCACACACTAGATTCTTGATGTAGTAGTTGAAAGAAAGCATAAATGAATTTATGAGCAAATGTAGACTAATTTCCTAATATTTATGTTTCTAAAACATTGATTTATTACAAAGACGGTTGAAAAACTCTTCTATCTGGTGAAATAAAGAGATTAGAGATGGGACTGAAGAGGGGACTCCAACTATCTTGATAAAATTTTATATCCAAGTTGAAGAGGTATGTGTTTATCATAGTTCCGTAATAACTTATACCTTATGTCTCTTTGGTATCTGGCTTATTTTGCTTAATATAATGTTTTCAAATCTCATCTATGTTGTATGTATCATATGTGAAAACTTCACTCCTCTTTACGGTTAGCTACTTTTTGTTCAGCATAAGTCCATTGAGTATCTACATTTTCACAGCCCTGGGTTAGCTATACACTCATAAACAAATAACACATGTTCTGTGCTCTCAAGAAGTTCATGATGCAGAGCAGGATGAAAGAAGGACTCGTGGAAGGTGGGTAGCAAACAAGTAAATCAGTCATCATTGATTGTACCATATGCTAAGTGTGTATACTGTGTAGCAATGCTACAAGTAAAAAACAAACAAGAACAATTCAAAATGCTTTGAACAGTAAGTAGATTTACTATCTCAAATAACCAGACAGCTGGAGGTCTCACAGTTGGTTAGCTGAGCAACTTAAATTCAGGCCAGTTTCCTCTCATCTTTTTGCTTTGCTGTCTCCAGTCTCTTCCCATCAAGTTAACTCCCCTCCTCACAGTTGGACAGGAACTGACACATTTCCCAGCAGCTATTTCTTACAGACATCCAGAAGCTGAAAGGGTTATCTTTATCTTGAGTCTCCTTTTAAGAGCTAAGAAACATTTTCCACAATACCCTATTCTTTAGCATATTTCCTCTGATGTTTCATTGGCTTAGATTGTCATGCTTCACTCCTGAGCTGGGCATGGGTCTTCTCTCACCTGGAGTGTACTGAGGGTGGCTACCTGAACAAACTCAAAGTTGTGCCGACCAGAAAGAAGGAAAGGAAAGGGCCTAGGATGAGCAACCAAAAATTCCTGCTACATCCTGCCGCAGAAGTGCTCACATCAGCCTGCAGAATGGGAAGGGCTTAGATAAGATCTTCTCTTATTGATGTTTCATTTCTCTGAGGCACATAAACTGGTTACTTACATTGAATTCGTCTTCCTTTAGTAGCTAATAGTTTTATTTCTAATATTAAAGTCCACATACCTCTTGGAAAATGGTTAAAAATTTATAAGTATATAGAGAAGAAATAAAGATATAATTCTGAGGTTTTTATATATTTATTTCCTTTTTCCATAAATTATACATATGTGTATACACACACCCACACACATAATCTGTCAACAAAAACAAACTTGGGTATATAAGCCATGTAACTTGATTTTTTATAATTCAAATCACCATTATACCTAGGGGCAAAAACAAAATTTTGACTAGTTACACTAACCTCAATCAATTCAAGGTTTTAATAGTTGATCCAAGTTATCTTCAGTCAGCTCACGGTGTTCTCTTTCTTTTTTCTTGGGGACTCTCTAGGAGTCATAGTGTTGATTGAAAGTGGGGACATCTGGTATTTCATTGTCCTCTGTCCACAATCTATGACAGATCTGCATCCTGGGTAGTTTCTCGTATTTGGTCCAAGTAGATGACCACTGTGTCCTCCTTGTTTGTATGGCAAGGCTTCTTGGGTCTGCTGGGCTGTCTTACGTATCTCTGTACCAGGAATCACAGCAAGGTGTTTGGGGAAAGTCTCCGTAGGTTCATTTACATGGGCACCTAAGACCCATTTCTACTCAACTCCATCATTGACCCAGGTAAGGTGGGCACCCTCACTGGGGCCTAGCTAGGGAAAAAAAAATGCATAAATCCCATGCTCTCAAATTGCTCCAGGTCTCTCTGAAGAGTGGTATCTATCCCTCCATCCCTACTTCCAACCTGCAGCCCAGGGACACACCAATGTGTAAAATCTGTCTTCGCCTTCGTTCCATCCCTTCCATTTCTTCTCTCTCCTAGCCTGGAAAGCTGTTTCTTATCTGGATTTGGTGCTGATGGTAGAGGGACTGGAAAACCTAACTATGACCAAAATCTTATTCTTCCATATATATTCACTATGGCCTGAGTCCTTCAAGGCCTTTGCTTTTGACATTCAAAACCTAAGTTTTTGAGAAAAACTCAAAGCCATTTTCTCTTCAACCTTTGTATATTTTAAAGTTCAAAACCTGAGAATTTTAAAGCCAAAAGCTGAGCTGAGCTAAAACCAAAAAGAAGTAATGATAGTTCATGGAACAGACTATTTGGGGGAAAAGTCAAATATCCAGTTGATGTAGAGAATAAGGCAAAATAGTCTTTACTCACTGATATGCAGGTCAGGTGATGTTTTTGACAATTTTTGGCCTAAGTTTGACCATTCTAAGTGTTAGTTATTATTCACCATATTCAGTCTGAGACAGCCGTGGGTTCTGGTTAAACTTGTTCTAGTGATAATCATGTTGTATTTTACCACTTTTTGTTTCTCTGACCCAAATACCCTTTCTCTGGAGTTCATAAACTGGTCACTGTTATTTCTGTAAGTAAGGAAAGTGCCTTTAGAGAAGATAGCTCAGCGATAACTTGGATTCCCAGGAGGTATCACTGGGGAAGAGGTTAATGAAGTATTTAGATGGAGTCTACTGAAGCGTGGATTTGTCTATTGTAAAATTGGACATTAAACATTTAAGTGATGGTTTTGTTAATGAGAAGTTAAAGTCAAAGTGGTCAGAGGCTGTCCTCAAATCCTCATTCACAATTCCCATAGGTCTCTTTGAGACATTCACACATGCAGCTAAAGGCTATGTTGTATAAAGCTCTTTCTTTGAGGTTAACAGCATAAACACACACTTTCATGTATGATAAAAAGGGTTATTAATGTTGCTTGAGGTATCTCTGCCACATGGGGACAGACCAATAAAGAGTTGCTCTGACTTTTCCTGGTAGAATCTCTACTTTGTCCATGACCAGATCACAGATTAAACACAAACTAAGATGTTTACAGATGGAAATACAAAACAGGACTTAGCAGGATAAGTTAGGGGATTGTGTATTTTTGACAGAAGCATAAACTGCCACCAAATTTTAGACAAAGTGAAATATTTTAAATTCATGGCATAATGTGCTTATCTTTTGACGTGTGAGATCTGGGCCTTCTGTTGTCATCAAGTTCATCTTCTGAATCAATGACACATGCTCCAATAAACATCAAGTGACAGCTCCTAGTCACTAACCAGCACAGGGTTCTTGGAGCAGATCCAATCCTCAGGAGCAGAAGCCATGTAAATAAACTCTGTTGGGTAGGTCATGCATTGAAAACGAACCAGACAAAGACATCAAGGCAATTCCTGGACATATTGCTGTAGCTGAACAGATGGCAGGCAAGAGAAGTGCTTAAAGGAGCCACTGGAGCACAATTTCAAGTGATGTCTCACATCCTTTGACAGTTGGAGAGTGATAGAAACAAACAGATCATGGGGATATATTACTACTTGGAAAGGAATGATTTGGTTCAAATATAACTTTGGCAAAAGATATAGTGGGATCTGCTCATAAAATGGCAGTGAATTTGGAGGTGTGACTACAATTAGGGTACCAAAGACATATTCTGGGTCATAAATGTAGCAAGGATGACTTTGTCACATCTTAAGAGTCACATGCTTATTGTGGGGCATTGTACCCAAGATTGTCTTAACAGTAACAATACTTGATATTAGAGGGGGACAGGTGTCTTTCTAGCTCAGAGGTATGGCTGAGGAGACCTTATAAGGTTGAGCCCACAAGTGGGAAGACAAATGCAAACAAGCTATGGAGAAGGAGAATTAAGAGATAGAGGTAATGAAGTGAGGCTGATAACAAGCAGGAGGAATGTCCTCATCCCTTTATTGACCCTGTACAGGCCCAGGAAGGAGCAGAACTCAAACCCAACCTTATTTGGATATTTACACTGAATAAGAGAATCAGTTGGGAACTTGGACCTGAGGAACAGATACTTACCCAGCATCCTCTCTTCCTCCCCCTTGCTACCAGAATTCCTATTTTGTTTAGGCATCCACCCATTATCCACATGACTATGAGAATGGTGATTTCTTCCCTAGTTCAAGAGTAAATCCCTATAGGTATGATTAGGTTCCCTGCCAGAGATTAGTTGGGCTAGTTCTGACCAATGAGGTTTGGGGTTGGGGGAGTCTCTGGGAGGCCTCTGGGAAAGGTTTCCTCTCTCCTAAGGGGAGATAGCCTTTCATTTTTAAAGGTTGTTGTGTCTACATATCATGGCTGGAACAAGAGTTGCAGCCATTTTATGACCACAAAGGAACCAGTCTATGTTGATCAGGTGAAAATGACAGAGCTGGAAATTACCAATATGAGCCAAGGATATTTTTGTCACTTGCAGCCTGTAGCATCTTAACTGGTTATATTAAAAAAAAAAAAAAAGTCATGCTGACTTCAGAAAGCTTAATAAACATGGGGGAAAGGAGGTGGCTTAGTCCACAAAGCATTATCTTTTGCTTTTGTCCATCCACCTATCTATACATCATTTATTATGTGCTTACAGTATTCCAGGCATTTAGATGAGCATTAAAGATATGAATATGAACTGGAAATAGTTCTTGGTCTTGTAGTACTCACAACTCTGTTAACAGATGATAATATGATAGGAGCATAGGAATGTACAAAATGTCTTGTTAGTTGAGAGTAGTGAGTGATGAGTTCTTATCTCCAGGTCAGATGTAGAGAAGGACATACAGAGAACTTGCCCAGCAAAAAGTACGTTCTGAGGAGTAGGGACTATAGAAGCAAACAGAAGCAGTACAGGAATCCCAGTTGTTTCATCCCTTAATGTCAATCCTTGAAGAAAAGCAGGCTATATGGAAATAGACAGTCTGCATCATAAGGGAAGTCCAAAGAATGGTGAACAATAACAGAAAATAGGTCAGTTTGTTTTAATACTGCAAGAGGGAGAAAGTAGGTTTGAGGAAGTAGGGGAGATGGGTTATAAGATGAATACTTGCTCTTGAGTTACCCAGTCATGCCAAAGTCTCCAAAATACTTCCTTTCAAAGGGGAGGGGGGGTCCAAGAAGAGAGCACGCTCTTTTTTTTTTTTTTGACATTTATTGTCAAATTGGTTTCCATACAACACCCAGTGCTCATCCCAAAAGGTGCCCTCCTAAATATCCATCACCCACCCTCCACGAGCACGCTCTTTGAAGTCTTCATGAGCCCCTTTCTGGTTCTGATTGCCAGAATCAGGTAAGTATTTCTTTCTACCCCACTTGGCCTTGATATGGGCACTTCAGTTCCTCAAACATTTATGTAATAAACTACAACAAACTACCTACTATATATGATACAATTTAGAGAATAAGATACAGGGATAAAATACCAGACATTGTACCTGAGGAACTCACAGGATAAAAGAGAAAACACATGGGGCGCCTGGGTGGCTTGGTCGGTTAAGCGTCCGCCTTCAGCTCAGGTCATGATCTCACGGTCCGTGAGTGCGAGCCCCGCGTCGGGCTCTGTGCTGACCACTCAGAGCCTACAGCCTGTTTCAGATTCTGTGTCTCCCTCTCTCTCTCTGCCCCTCCCCTGTTCATGCTCTGTCTCTCTCTGTCTCAAAAATAAATAAATGTTAAAAAGAAAAAGAGAGAAAACACATAACTAGTACCTACCATACAATAGGATACATTATAATAAAATAAGTACACAGGTGAACTCCTTGATGGATACAGTGGGGGGAAATTGGCCAGGTACAGAGAGTAGATTATATTTTCATTGATTCTAGTTGATAAGTAATAGTAGGAGTTTTCAGACTAGGGAAGGCCTTCCAGATAGAAGAAACAACAAAAACAAGGAACCAACAAAAACAGGGAAGAGATTTTCATGTTGGATGCCAAAAAAGAGGGCACCCAAGGTCAAAATCCAAGGGCAAGAAGTCACAATGAGATGAGTTGGGAGAGAGGTTGGCACAGAGGAGTGGATGGAGAAGAGACTGAGGTTACAGGATGGGAGGGGCTTTGTGGATCAAAGCATTATATGCCATCCTGAGGAATCTAGATTTCATTTATTATGTATGTGTTAAATATTTCCCATGTGCCAAGAACTGTTTCAATTCACAGAAACAAACACAAGGCATAATCCCTGCTCTCAAGGAGGCCTAGACCTCCTAGCAGAGGAGACAGACACCTGGATAGGAGTAAGAAGAGCTAACATTTATAGAGCCCTGACCTTGTGCCAGCACTCTATCTAGATTATATCGTGTATTCCTTGCAACATCCCATGAAGTAGATACTATTATGCTGTTTTTACAGATGAGGAACTGAGGTGTAGAGAGGTCAAGTAACTTTTCCAAGACCTCATAACTAAAATATCGGAGTTTTAATTCAAACCCAGGTCCATCAGATTCCAGGGCCAACAGAATAATGTGAAAGTTTGGAAACTCAGTGAAGTGATACTTATCTCAGCCTGGGGGTCAAGGAAGCCTTCCTTAGGGAGATTACCCATAATCTAAGTTTTAAAAATGAGAATGAGTTGGCCAGGTAATGGAGGGAGGGCATTCTAGGTAGAAGGAATAGCATGTGCAGGAGTGTGGAGATAGGGAACTGCCTGATGGTAGAGGGAATTAGGTGTTGATATTCAGCATACATCATGAGGCAAGAAGGCAAGGAGGTGAGTCTAAATATGTAAACTAGTACGAGATTACAGATGGCTCTGCTACTACAAGGGGATGATCAGACTTTGTCAATCCTAACTTACCAAAAGGCATTTCAACAATTTAACTGTTACCGGGTCCCTGCAAAATATCTCCACCATCATCAGTTATCAGAACCAAAAGTTGTTAAAACTAGACCTTCCTTGAGAGTCACCCTTGATTTTTCCATGCCCCACTCCCTTAATCAATGAATCAAGATTTATTTCAGTGAGGTTATTTTTTCATTCTAAATATGTCTCTAATATGCTCCTCCCTCTATCCTCACTGTTACTCTCCAAGTCCAAGCAAATTATTCTCCCCCTGAATACAAGTAAGAGCCTCCTTTGTGACTTCTGAACTTTTACTTGAAGGCAGCTATAAAAATCTTCTAAAAATATAACTCAGGAAATATATATATATCAGGCTACATACCTCCCCATCCCTGCTTGAAATCCTTCTGTGGCCTCTCTTATATTTCAGATGAAATCCAAATACTTTACATGGCTAGCATGGCTCTACCTTCCTCTCCAAGCTCACCTCACCCATCTCTCCCTTCCATCCATTTTGTTCTACTTCCTTATGGAAGCTTGAATATACTATACTTCTTGCCTTGAGGTCTTTGTCCATGCTTCTATCCCTGCCTGCAGTGATCCTCTTCCAGATCTTCACTTGACTTTATCCTTTCCATCCTGCAGATTTCAGTTTAAATGATGCTTTGCTTGCTTCTTCCTTCTAGTTCTCTCCATCCCACTCCAATTTGTTATCTGTCACTGATATTGTCATTTTCTTAGAATCTTTACCATAAGTAGTCACCATGTGTTTGCTCATTAAGTGTCTGTCTCTTCTGTCTCTTCCCAAGAGAGCAGCACCATGTTGTTTTGTTCACACTCTACCCTCAGTGTCTAGCCCACAATAGCCACAGTCCCTAGAAATGTGGTTGTCTTTTGTTAATTGTTTAATAACAAATTAAAGTAGCTCCACCTACTGACAACTGGAGGCCTAAAAACAACTTTAAGGGACAATATAAGATGGAGAAGAAATAAAATCTGTGCAGGAAGTGGAAACATGGTGATAACTTTGATTAGCAGGCATGGGGACATGGTGACCACTCTGGATACTGCCTGGCACAAAATAGGCATCAACTAATATTTATCACATAAACTAATGTTAGCTAAATGATTGAGTCTGTTGACATAGACAAATAATTCAATAGTAACAGATTCCATAGTGACAAGCAAAAGTAATAGCCCAAGATGGGTCACTGTCAAAAGAATTTTCTGCATCTATGAAGGGAGAGCACTCAGTGAGTTAATATGTTTTATTTGCTTAGCTGTCTTTTTTTCTTTACTATACATATTTAAAGCCAAGATGCCCTGTGTTGTCAAAGTTGAGCCCTGCTAGCCATACAGTTCTGGCAGGATAGAGACAGAAGTCTTTTCCCTTAGTAGTAAATAGAATATGATTCACTGAAGAGTAATCTAATAATAGTGAGAGAAAGAAGTGTCAAGGCTAAAGATGGCCGGGAATTTTTGGTCCCCATAAGACTAATGCAGTGTAGATAGGGATATATTTTAATTCTAAATGTTTATAATTCAAATGTTTATAAATCAAATGGCATAATACATAAGGTCATTTGAGTTGATTTTTAAAAGGTAACAATGGTTTCACCGATGCCCCAAGTAGCATTTTTAGAGAAAGTATTTATTAATGCAGATTTTCTTTATTGTTCACCTTTTATAGTTGGAAGTATAATCTTATATGTGAGCTACTTGGTTAGAAATAATGATAAGATTTTAGACAGTTGTATCCTCTTCTTCTCAAAGCACTCGGAAACTTCTTTTTATTTCTACTTACCAGTCAACAAATATTTATTGAATATCTGTTGTGTGCCAGACAGTGTGAATTAAAGTTTGTTTCTTCTTTGTCAATGTTAAAACTTTAGGCTTTTATTGTTTGTTTATCCTATAATTAGGAAGACAGCTTCTTTTCTTACTATTCATTTTGTTTTTTTCCAATTACTCATGATTTTTGTGGTGTTGGGATCTCTTACTTTCAAAATCTTTTATGATTCATCTCAATCCTCAAGTGATTATTAAGAAATCCCACAGATGCAGTAAATACAATCTTAGAGGCACTGGGATGAATCTTTTAAACTTTATGCTGCGTGCTTTTGCAATGACGGATTTCTCAAGAATTAAGAAAAGATAACCACTATCTTGGTTACTATATTTCCAATCACCCATATCCTCCCAGAGTATTTCCCTCAGGCATTTGAGAAAGGAGATGGACTTTTTTCCCAGTATATGAAGACATTATTTAATTAACTGGGTCAATACTTTTTAAAACCCTGACCATGAAATGCACATGTACCTCTCCATTCCTCTTAATATGAACATATTTATATTATAGCTTATTCATAGAGAAACATTATCCACTGAAGAGATGTATCACAGACTCTATGTAGAATGTTCAGGGACAAGCAGAAATCTAATGATGTGTTAGGAGACAAAAACTTAACAATATATGTGGTAATTATTTTATACACCTGTTAATATAAATTTTATCAGCATGTAATTTTCATAGAATGAAAGGCATTCATTTTAAGTATAGTTAGATGAGTTTTAAAAAATACATGCACCATTTAAATACCATCTCAGTTGATACAGAGAGAATTTCCATCATCCCCAAAGTTTCCTTGGTGCCCCAGTTGCCCTCATCCTCCCCATAGGCAACCACTGATTGGAATTGTGTTCCTAACTTTATCATAGTCACTGGGCAGAATAAAGGATGAGACACATCTCATGACTTCAAAGCCTTTATACAATACTAGAAGAGGGAAAAATGAACACCAAAGAAATTTATCAGCAAAATAGTGATATGCTCAATTATGAAGATCAAATCATGGGAGTTCAGTCACAACCTCCCTGGGGTGGGAGGACACCTGGATTCACCAAGACAAGGACTGGGCTTTGATTTCATATCATCTATTTCTAACTCCCTGTCTTGATTTTCCCACTTATAACACAAGGACCTCGAGCCATCTGACCTCTAATGGCCTTTTTTGCATTGTACCTCTGTGTTTTACCTGTGAGGAGTGAATGCTCTGGTCCCTAGGAATGCCATTGGTATGGAAGTCTTTAATTACTCTGTGGTAGGTTAAATAGCTGTCTTCACTCACCAAATACATTTTCATAAAAGTTAATTTTTTAAATGCTTTTTATATTAGGCTCTTCTCATCAGAAGCAATCAATGGAGTTTTATTTAAGTCTATTTACATAATTTGAAATAATTTGAAGGAGCTATTTTTTTGGTTAAGTTTTGAGAAATATGTTAAATGCTGTTCTCTAGCTAGGAATTAGGTGCAAGAGACTGTCCTCGACTGTCTATCATCTCCCCTGTTGGTCAGTCTTCTTCATCCAAAGGTGGTTTTCCACAAAGGGAATGAGATAGGGATTGAAGACATAGAAAAAGAGGTCTCCACAATGGGCTTTAATTCCAGTAATGGCAAAGCTTCCATCTCCAGAAGTCAAATTAATAATTTGGCAATTATCTACACATTGTTCTAGCATCTCTGTCCATTGGTTTTTGTTTTTGTTTTTGTTTTTTTTTTCAGTAGGCAATGCTTCTCAGAGTTAACTTCTGAAACTCTATTCACTTGGGAATCTTGTTAAAATGCAGTTTCCAAGTCAGTAAGTCTGGGGTGGGTCCTGAGATTCTGCATTTCTAACACACTCCTAGGTGATACAGATGGTCCTAGACCAGGTACACACTTGGAATGGTGATTGGAGTGGTGAGGTGTTAGACGACTTGCCTTATCTGGATCACTAATCTACTGACCACTCACCTTCAATTCTTTATCTTATAAAAAGTGCATAGTTAGGAAATGTCAGCTTATTGGGAAATACGTTTCCTGTGTGTTGAGTCCAGTAGAGTCAACACTCTGACAGTATTGAAGTGTCATTTGAGCTAGCCTAGCCTGCTCACTAGACATTGTTTCATCCTTTGGATTAACATGAAAAGTATGAAAATAATTTCCTGCCTCAAATCCCCAGACACTGGTATACCAGATATAGAAGTCTCATCCATCACCATCCTGGCCTCCTGATGGACTTACACTTGAAGCAATGACAGATTTGGGTACCTTCTACCCAGAACACCTGGTTTTGGAGTTTAGCATCTAACTCTATGTATGTAGGAACCTGACAAAATTTTTGTCTTGATCTTGCTTTTCAGGAACACAGTTTTGTTTTTTGTTTTTTTCTTTTCTGCTTATTGGTCTGTTGATTTCTAAAAGCAATCTTTGTTCCATCAATCACATACCCAGGAAGACATATTTTTATCACCTGAAGAAGGCAGATGCTGAAACTCAGAGCAGATTTATATGTCGCTGGGTTTGTTTATCTGTAGGGGTACCAGAGCTCAATCAGCCAGTTGGGTTGACTTAGGGAAGACTGAAGTGGAGAGTAATCATCAAGCTATAGTTAGGGACTGAGGGAAAAAATTACAATTTGAAAGTTGTACACAAAGAATAGGTGGCATCAGCACTAGCTAGAACTGATGATATGGGATAGGGATTACATGGGAATTCAGTTTTAAATGAAATAGACAGTTATGAGATAGCCAAGGTATTGTTGTTCTGAGTCCTTTTTGTACTCGGAAAATATTAAAGTACTAATTATTTAAAATAATTGACTCTTAGAAATAAAAAATGGGTAAGTTAACAGAAATTGGTCCTGGAAAATGTAGCACAGAGAGTAATTAGTGGCCACTGAAACCAAATTGACTAAAACTCAGAAGAAAATTCAAAAGGAGTCTGGGAGTGAAAAGAAATTGCTTTTCCCAGAAAAGAAAGTTAAGGCCAGAGGATTTTTGATTAAGCATAGAAGGAGGGAAGCCTGAGTCGTATGTGATTCTGCAGTTTGTGTGGGACTCCGGGAAAGCAGAGCTTTGGTACACTGACTTGACCATAGTGTGTGCCATCAATTTTTATTAATGATGATGAGTCACTTTAGCTTGCCAGAAAACTGTTGAATGTAGGAGGAAGGAGACTACTACCAGATTTACATCTGTCGAAAAAGCAGTTTATTTCCCCCTCTTAACCCCACCCCTTCATTCATCAAATTCCTTAAAACTTAACATCATACTGCTGCCTTTCATTCACTTAAAATAATTGTTTTGGCTTACAACAATCTTCTTAAAGGCTATCTTTTCAATAATACTTTTATTTTAGATAAGGACAGTCAGATTGCTGAGATATAAAAGAAAAACCTCCTGTTTAAAAAAAATATATAATGCTTTGGTAGACTCTTGGTCATTTGCTTTTGTCTGATGTCCATCCAACCCGCCTTATTAAAGGCCACTTCAGAAAAGGCCCCCACTTTCTCTCCTTGTGCTTAGCTTCTACTTTGTGGGGATATCTCTCCCTCCTCTCCTCTCCTCTGTTTGCACCACTGCCTATAATCACTGCCTTTCTGATTCTGTGCTTTACTTCTGCCCAAGATAGTTGTAAGGGATTCTGTAAAGCCCAGGCTGCTGGAAGAAGTTAAGGGGATGGGGTTATGGGGAAGTTACCTACCTCCCCAGCCCTTATATTAGTTCTCCTCCCTGGGAGCCAGGATGGATTATTGTGGCATACTTCTAGCTCTTCCCCTCCACTCCCTTTTTATTAATTGCCTCTTTTCCAGATATTCCATCTCTGAACCTTCAAAGTATCCCAGGTTTAGGGAGTGGAAACTCATCACATCTAAGTGTTGCTTTATATCATGCCACAAAACGGACTAAGAAATCCCCAGCGTTCCTCCTCCTGTCTGCCTAAGGGAGGGTGGGGGGGTGGGGGGGTTCAGACTTGGTCCTCTCATATAACTCTCTCCCACACACTCTGAGGATGTGGCATGTGATTGCAGTAGGTAGGAGATATAAGGGGGTATTTTAAGGAGTTTTGAACCTTTTTAGGGTACAAAAATTATATCCGATGACCTGGACTTTGTTCTTTTAATTAAGATAAGGCTTAAGGAAAATACTTAAGGACTGAGCTATACATAGGTTATAACTTCAGAACATTAAATTGGCTCTCCTGTACTTAGACAGCCAACATTTTCATTTATCCATTCTTTTGCTTTTCTCAACTGGTCCTAGAAAAGAGATTTGAACATAAAAACCTAAGAAGGTACTTTTCAATGCTTTGTCTATTTTCCTGTTGAAGGCTACATATATTCCTCAGGGACAGGTAGATGGAGGGTAGAAAGTAGCGGGAAGCTGAGGGACTGTTCGAAGCCACAGAGGGTGGAAGTGGAAAGGAATGCTGGCTCTTTGCAGTTATAAAGGGTGTGTCAGAACACCTGCAGGCCTAGGAGACATTTTGAGGAGGCTTTTACTGGCAGGGGAGCCTGCTTCCTAACACCTCTTTATGTCTGGTTTGAATAAAAATAATAAAACTCTGCACGTCCTCATTTGTTCTTTCCTCTGCAAGTGAGGTCCAAAGGCATTGGCAACCAAATGTGTCCTCCTCAGGTGGCCTTGAGCCCTACAGCGAGTCCTGATTTTGATTGCCAAGAAAAGAACAGTAAAGAAAAACTGTGGGCCTAGGTAGAAATCTGTCTTGTTGGGTTTTTTTCCCAAGTTATTTGTCATGTGTATAGCTATATAGATAGAACTCTTGAAATATTTGCCTCAAAATTCCAGTAAAGAACCCAAGCGTAGTGTGTGTGTGTGTGTGTGTGTGTGTGTGTGTGTGTGTATCAAAATCTTTACAAATATCAACTGGGCTTAATTTAGAACATTCATTTGGAAGCTTTTTGAAAAGTGCTGCCAGCTATTAGGGTTAGGAATTACAGCCAAGTAGGAGAGAACAAGTAGATTAGTTATTTAATTGAATAATTATTAGGCATGTACTCAATAGTAGGAGCAATAGTAGAAGCAGTGTTTCAGGAGGAATCTTTAAAGAGTGTTCATATAGGAGGGCTTCTGATTTTCTGATTGAAAAGTTGGCCTACAAAAAGTATTACCACGTTCAACCTACATACATCTGTGTTGATGAGTGAAAAATGGACTGTGATATTCCAGAATGAGAAGAAGACCTACACAGGAGCAGGAGTAGGGATAATCCACTACTACTACCATAATATTGCTTTTTTTAAATTAATCATAACTGTTTTCAACAAGTAATTGTTCAGCATCCCTTAAATTCCAGGCACTGTGTTAGGTGTTGAAGATGAGAAGAATAACATACGGTACCTGTCCTGGGGCACCTACAGCTTAGTTACAGCAAGTAAGCAAATGTTACAAAACAACATGATAAGCTATATCTACTGTGGAATTATGGATAGGAGAAGGAAGGAGACAATACATACTACTATCTTGGAAGATTCAGGGCAAATAGTGAGCAGATCAAGATGGCTTCCCAAAGATAGCACCCTCTGAATTGAGACTTGAAATTTGAGTAGGACTATTTCAGGTAGATATCAAAAGGTAAGAGTAGTAGAGGCAAAGGTATTCCACTTGAAGACAACAGCAGGTACCAAGGTGTGGTTTTATTAGCCCTACATGATTTTACAACAAGGAACATCACACATATATTTGCATGTATTTTATTTTCAGATAAAAATATGGACTCTGGTATTTTTCCAGACCACCATCTCCCATATTGTTAAGACTCGTACCATCTCCCTGTTTGAAAAAACAAAGGAATATTCAAATAAAATAGTGACTAGATTAATTAATTAATTAATTAAAAGCTGAAGACCCAAAGCTCTATTTTTTTAAAACTAATTTCTCCCATTCCTAAAAGAGCTTACTTGAATGCTAAAGATTATGTTGTGGTTGCATGGCTTCATACGGTTTTTTTTTTTTTTTTTTTTTTGGTTTTTTTTTTGTTTTTTTTTTTTTTTTTTTTTTTTATTAAAGACACAAGAAAAGGAGACTTTTCTCCCCAAGTGAAAACTGTTTAAATTTATAATTTACTTTATCATTAAGCATCATGCCTGTGCCGTCTGGTGCCCATGGACTGCTATAGCCCAGATGTCTCCCCATAAGAATGGAGGGGCCTTGAGGGAGTTACAAGTCTTGTCCCAAAGATCTTATATATTAGAAAATGGTAAGTCACCTGTCTGCATGAGGAAATTCTGAGCTCTTTATCTGCAGTGGAATACAAATGCCCACAGTTATAGCCTCTCAGTAATGGTGAGTTGAGTTCTGTAAAGAAGCAAATGTGAACTGAAAGGACACATTAAGAAATTAATGTCCATGAACACATTAGCGTGAATTTTTAAAATTTTGTTTAATGTTTATTTTTCAGAGAGAGAGAGAGACAGAGAGAGACAGAGCATGAGTGGGAGAGGGGCAGAGATAGGGAGACATAGAATTTGAAGCATGTTCCAGGCTCTGAGCCATCAACACAGAGCCCGTTGTGGGGCTCAAACCCACGAGCTGTCACATCATGACCTGAACTGAAGTTGGATGCCCAACTGACTGAGCCACCCTGGCACCCCAGCATGAATTTTTAAAATCTGTTTAAGATTCAACAGTCATTTTTTGACCTACTTACTGCGTGTTATCCTAATAGTCTTCCAGGTAAGTATTGTTATCCTCATTGTACAGAGAAGGAGATTGATAATCTGAGAAGCTAAGTTGTCCTATTAAATAACTACAAATATCAGTGCTTGGAGTTGAACCCAGAATTTCTGACTGTAAATGTTCTTTGCACTGTATTCAGTTGTCACTTTAAAATTCAGAAAGCAGGGGCGTCTGGGTGGCTCAGTCGGTTGGGCGTCTGACTTCGGCTCAGGTCATGATCTCGTGGTCCGTGGGTTCAAGCCCCGCGTCGGGCTCTGTGCTGACAGCTCAGAGCCTGGAGCCTGTTTCAGATTCTGTGTCTCCCTCTTTCTCTGACCCTCCCCTGTTCATGCTCTCTCTCTGTCTCAAAAATAAATAAATGTTAAAAAAAAAAAGATTTAAAAAGAAATTCAGAAAGCAGAGTCCTAAAGGAATGGAAGTCATAATTAATAATCTTTAAATGTTTTTTTCTATTATTTTTTAAACTTAAATCCAAAGTAGTTAACAGATAATGTAATAATAACTTTAGGAATAAAATTTAGTGATTCATCACTTACCTAAAACACTCAGTGCTCATCCCAACAAATGTCCTTCTTAATGCCTCCCACCCTTTAAGCCTCCTCCAAACACTCCAGTAGTAACTCTCAGTTTGTTCTCAGTATTTAAGAGTCTCTTATGGTTTGTCTCCCTCTCTGTTTTTATATTATTTTTGCTTCCCTTCCCTTATCTGTTCATCTGCTTTGTATCTTAAATTCCACATATGAGTGAAATCATATGATATTTATCTTTCGCTTAGCGACTTACTGACTTATTTCGCTTAGCATAATATACTCTAGTTCCATCCACATTGTTGCAAATGGCAAGATTGAATTCTTTTTGATTACCAAGTAACATTCCATTGTATATACACACCACATCTTTATCCATTCATTAGGCAGTGGATATTTCATAATAATTTTTGACAAAAAGGATTGAGGAAAAGGAAATTTTCTATCCATGAGATACCATCTTGGTAGGCTATTCCAGGTGAGCTGCTGCAGAACGGGGCCGAGCTACCTGTAGGGGTGCTATGAAGAGATCAAGGGAAACAGCAGAACCTGCCTGTCCAGGTGGTTGTAGAAATGGGCAGGAAAGGTGTTAGAACCCAGGCATTTCACTCCAGAAGGGATTCAGCTCCAGATAAGAGGGGCTGGCAGAGCACAAACATCACTAAGCCTGATCCAGCACATTGCTGCTTATACGTTTCATTCAAACCTTGGTTCCATAGCAAGGGCAAAAATATTCACTCTGCAAGGACTCTGTTGGTGTTTCAATGAAAACATTTAAAAAATATGCCAGGAAAACATTTCCTCCTGAGTTTCTTCTCAAATCTTGTGAGTGGGGGAGAGAAATATGTAAGAAGAACAGAAAAATGTAAGTAAACAGTGCAAATCAAACCAGTAGGCGAGCTTGCATATCCAGACTGCAGGAAGAAAAAGGAGTTATTTCAGCTTTATGTTGTTTTCCCTGAATGTTTCTTTTTTGTTCTCAATGTTTTCAGCATTAAACACTTCATGATGTTGCATCCACATTATAAAGTGTAGACCTACTAACCCTACCAGTGTCTGTTCAACTGGTCACTTTTTCTTTCCTTATCTGCAAATATATAAGGCCCAACCTGCAACAGTAAATGTGTTATTTGTGGACTGTTTCCATCCACAATACCAGTGACATAGCTCTTCAAAAGTTGTGTGGACAACTGAAAAGGCTTTATTAGAAGCAAAGTGATCTTATAACAAATGGGGTGCATCTTGGTTCAAACTAGTATATCAGAATTCACAAACACAAATGCAAAGAGGGATAAAGTAGGGGATGCAAAAGATTGAAGCCACCTAGATGTAAGAGCAATTCAGACTGTTGCAAGGTAGAAAGTAAACACCTCATCTTAAACAGGCAGCCACCACTCAGCTCCAATGGGTCATTTCCATGAGGAAAAAATGGTCTAACATTGCTAGATCTTGTTTTACAAGAGTAAAATTTTTTTTTACCAGAGTCTGAATTCTTATGTATAATTTTTTACTGTTAGCTAGCAATCCTAACACTTTTGAAAGCAGTCAATTGCTGCTGGCAGCAGATTACAAGCTCTTTGGTAGGTGAGGAATGCAAGAGAGAAGCCATGCTCAGATAGCGCCATTTATTGGAAAATGAGTACCTTCTATGTTGTTAGGACTTTGCTACTTAAAGTGTGGTCCATTGACCAGTAATATTTATATCACAAGAGGATGACTTAGAATTCAGAATATAGGCCCCTCCTCAGACCTACTGATTCTCCATTTTAACAAGATCCCTAAGTGATTGGTCTGCATCTCAGAATTTGAGAAGCACTGATACTTGTATAAGGTCATGCTTAGTGTAAGGACATTCCTGATGCTCTGGAGGGGAGCTTCACCATGGTATGCTCACCCTAGGAGGCACCAAAGAATGATTTATCTCTAGGAGCTACAGATTATAAAGCAGCTGAAGGCTATGGTTCATTTGTAGTCTTCTGTCTCTCCTCTCTTGCTTGTACCCCTCTGCCCATTCTTGGTCTCACCATTTGTGGTCAATGAAAATATTACTGTTGCCTTCCATGGACCTCCCAGACATCCAAGCCAACAGCAAAAGAACCACATAAAGGGCTGTAGAAATTTCCTAGATTTGCACTCTAGAATTATCTCTCCCCCATCTCCCTTCACCATCTCCCCCTTGATCATCATCTTGCTTATTTTTGTTTGTTTAATCTTTTTGTTTTGTTTTATCTCAGCCCTGTGCATCACCATGTGAACTGGCAACCCCATTATGGACTGATTTTCTGAATTTGATCTTGTCCTCCCTTAGGATGTTTTTTCTTAGTGTTCTTCCTCCTCTTGATTCTTACAACTTCATAACAGGAGAGACTTACCTGAGTCCTGCCCTGCACAGGCTCCCAAGCCAATGGTGGCCACTCTTCTCTACCTGTCAGGAGTCTGGAATGAGATACTTTAATCTCCCCTTTGATGTGAACAGATAATTAACAGATAATACTTAATTAGAAATTAAGTATCTTTTCTAAAAAATATGGACATTTGAGTCTTGAAGGAAATAAAATACCATTCCTCTTTTGAAAATAGCTCAAGGTAACACTAATGTGAAACCTAGCAAAGTTGCTATGGACTGTGGTAACTTAGTAAGATAGAAAATTACTTACACACCAAAACCCATAAAATACCTAGGAATAAACCTAACCAAAGAGGTAAAAGATCTGTATACTAAAAACTATAGAAAGCTTATGAAATTGAAGAAGACACAAAGAAATGGAAAAACATTTCATGCTTATGGATCCAGAGAACAAATATTGTTACAATGTTAATACTACCCAAAACAATCTACACATTCAATGCAATCCCTACCAAATTAACAGCAGCATTCTTCACAGAGCTAGAACAAACAATCCTAAAATTTGTGTGGAACCGGAAAAGACTCTGAATAGCCAAAGCAATAATGAAAAAAAAAAAAAAAAAAAAAAAAAAGCTGGAGGCATCACATTTCTAGACTTCAAGCTGTATTACAAAGGTGCAATCATTAAGACAGTATGGTACTGGCACAAAAACAGACACATAGATCAATGGAAAATAATAGATTCCAGGAGCACTTGGATGGCTCTGTAGGTCGAGTGTTCTCATGATCTCATGGCTTATGGGTTCAATCCCCAACTTGGGCTCTGTGCTTACATCTCAGAGCCTGGAGCTTGCCTCATATTTTGTGTCTCCAACTGTCTCTTTCTCTCTCTCTCTCTCTCGCCCCCCCCCCCCCCCGCTTGCGCTCTGTCTCTATCTCTCAAAAATAAATAAATATTAAAAAAAAGGATAGAGAACCCAGAACTGGACCCACAAATGTATGGCCAACTAATCTTAAACAAAGCAAGAAAGAATATCCATTGGAAAAAAAGACAGTATCTTCAGCAAATGAATGGTGTTGCAAAAACTGGACAGTGACATACAGAAGAATGAACCTAGACCACTTTCTTACACAATACACAAAAATAAACTCAAAATGGATGAAAGACCTAAATGTAAGACAGGAAACCATCAAAATCCTGTAGGAGAGAATACAGGGAGCAACCTCTTTGACCTCAACTATAGTAACTTACTAGACCTGTCTTTTGAGGCAAGGAAAACTAAAGCAAAAATGAACTATCAGGACCTCATCAAGATAAAAAGCTTCTGCAATGTGAAGGAAACAATCAGCAAAACTAAAAGACAATTGATGGAATGGGAGAAGATATTTGTGAATGACATATTGGATAAAGGGTTAGTATCCAAAATCTATAAAGAACTTATCAAACTCAACACCCAAAAACCAAATAATCCAGTGAAGAAATGGGCAAAAGACATGAACAGACATTTTTCAAAAGAAGACATCCCGAAGGCTAACAGACACATGAAAAGATGCTCCATATCGCTCATTATCAGGGAAATACAGATCAAAAACACAATGAGATACCACTTCACACTTGTCAGAATGGCTAAAATTAACAACTAAAGAAGCAAAAGATGATGGCAAGGATGCAGAGAAAGGGGAACCCTCTTACACTGTTGGTGAGAAGGCAAACTGGTGCGGCCACTCTGGAAAGCAGTATGGAGGTTCCTCAAAAAATTAAAAATAGAGCCTACCCTATGACCCAGTAATTGAACCACTGGGTATTTATCCAAAGCATCCAGAAATGTTGATTTAAAGAGACACATGCACCCCAATGTTTATAGCAGTACCACCCATAGTAGCTAAATTATGGAAAAAGCCCAAATGTCCATCAACTGAAGAATGGATATGGTAAAGAAGATATGATACACACACACACACACACACACACACACACACACACACACATATATATATATATATACAATGGAATACTACTCAGCAATGAAAAAGAATGAAATCTTGCCATTTGCAACAACATGGATGGAACTACAATGTATTATGCTAAGCTAAACAAATCAGAGAAAGATAAATATTGTATGATTTCACTCATGTGGAATTTAAGAAACAAAACAAATGAACTTAGGGGAAGGGAAGGAAAAATATAAAAACAGAGAGGGAGGCAAACCATAAGAGACTCTTAAATACAGAGAGAAAACTGAGGGTTGCTGGAGGGGAGGTTGGCAGGGGGTAAATGGGTGATGGGCATTAAGGAGGACACTTGGGATGAGCACTGGCTGTTATATGTAAGTGATGAATTGTTAAATTCTATTCCTGAAACCATTATTGCACTATATGTTAACTAAATTGGATTTAAATAAAATTTAAAAAAAAAAGAAAATCTGGCCACAGAGAAGTCCTCAGAGGACTGTTTATTCTGAGGTTCCATAATGAAAATTTGGTAGAAAGGGAATTACAAATTGTCAGAGGCTACTTTCTTCAAGGCCAATCTTCCTTCCAGCTATTCAGGTATTTGCCACAGCCTGTCTCAAACTGAGGCAGTCATGTTAGAATTTCCTGGATGTAAATCCATCTGTACAGGTTAATAAATGACTCACAGTCTGTCAGGTACTAGGTACACTGTACAGAATAGTAAAGTAGTGACACCAGAATCATTAAATCATCTCTTAGCCTCATTTAAGTAATAGTCAATTTATTATTCCTCACTGTCTAGTTGTCCATTTGGAAAAAAAATTATACTTTCTTTTTTTACAGTGGGGAGTCCACTTGTCACTGAAGACACTTTAATCTTAAGGGGAAAAAATGTGCCTTTAAATTATAAGTAATCAACAAAAACACTTAAAAAACATTTACACCATCTCACCCATATAAGTTTCCAAGCATAAATATTCTAGCAATGATCATGCAGCTTAAAACACTAGACCACATATAAAAATAAGTCAAAAAAGAAAAATCCTTAGTTTGGTTTAGTAAGTCATATTCTGAAAAACTTCTGAGAATTTACCTCTGAAAACCAAGGAGTTTGGATAAAGTAAATTAATACTTAGTATAATTGGCATATACAAATAAAAATACTTTCATTTTGAGGCAAAAAAAAAGAAAACGACTTACTCTTTTGGATATAAACCACTCACATTTTGAAAATGCATTTAATTGAAGATACTCTCTTTGATAGATGATCCCCTTGTAAGATGTATCCTGCCAAACAATTTTTTGATGTCATGACTTCCCCAGATTTTCTGTGACAGTGAGGGGACAGTCTATACTTCCCTTACTTCTTGACCTTGCAGTGTGGGAGTCCTTGGTTTGTGATGATTCTGGTCATTCTGACCAGGGCCCTTTCACTCTTGCCCTGGTTTCCCTATCTTTTCTCGTCTTCACTCTCACCATCCCTTTTATTTGATAAATAGCTATTGAGCACCTATGTGTAAGTGCTCTAGGGACTTGGGGATAGGTTAAGACAGAAATGGCCCCTGCCTTCATCCTGGCAGGAAATATAGACATTAGATAATCAATTATACAACTAATTCATTAATTCTGTAGTAAGTGCTATGAGGAAGTATAGCCATTACAAAAGATTCTACTGAACAAATACGACTTTTGCAGGAATAGTTTTTGCAGAATAGTTTCCTTGAAAGAGTGATGTGTGAAGACTAGTTAAAAGATATGGGCAGGACAAAGAAAAACCATAAAGGGTCATCCATTTCCCCATGGTTAGTAACAGTGGGGCACCATTATGTGAAGGGGAAAGGGATGAAGTGGTACTAAAACCTGAAAAGAGAGCTGTGTGTACAGGACCAACTTAATGGAGCTGTGACCTTTGACGGAAGGACATCTAGAGCCCATATAGACCCTGAAGGGAGGGAACTTAAATAATAAAAAAATACATACCCCAAACTTAATCTTATCACCCACTCTTGATCTCCAGTCAGTGTCTTTTCACCTACATTGTCAAATTTAACCAAAAACCAGGGAATAAGGGAGCCCATTGAAGCAGTCCATACAAATCAGCCTCTTGAGACACAGAGCAGGGTGGAAAGGATGGAGAATGGATCTGGAAAAGAATAATCACCCATAAGGATTTTGGCAATAATCTAAGAGCAATTGGGAAGTCGTGAAAAAGTTTGGAGCATGGAGATACATGGTCAGATTTGTATTTTTAAGTTACTCTGGCTACACTTTGGTGGAAAGTGAAGGGATACAATGACACAATTTTAGCAGACATAGAAATATCTAGAGGAGATGTGCTGTTAGCCTGGACTAGATAGTGGATGTATTTGAAACCATATCAAGAGATAAAATAGTTTAGTGATGGACCGCATATGGGGAGGAGGGCAGTGAGAAGGTAGAGATGTGTCCATGATGACCTACAGTTTTCTGAGTGGGAATTGATGCCTTAGCTAAGAAAAGAGACACTGGAATAACATCTGGATTCTGGATAAGATCCTATGTTCGGGCTCAGAGCTGGTGATTTTTGAGGTGCCTATGGGCCAGAATAGGAGTCTAGGTATTATATATGATAGAGAGGCTGCTAGACATCATGTTTAGTGTTATCTGGGGAGCAAAATGAGTTGTTTCCCAGTCTTGAGGAGCTTAAAGGAGTTTTATGAATTCCTCTTCCTATCTCCTGAGAAGGTTGAGGTATTTGACATAGGCAGGGATAGCTTCATCCATTCTCACTCTAATCCCAAACCAAGCATTTGTGAAGAAACTACTGTCAAGTTAGGAAAGGAGTGCTGGTTAATATAATCAGTTCCTGACACCAGTTTTAGGTCCTGTCAAACTGTCTTTATTTTTACTTTGATAACTGACTAAATTGTAGAAAATATTGTCAATTACAAAGTTTCTCATCTTGTCTCTTGGTCTTTGCTTTGATTTTGTCCTTCAGATTTTTACAAAATCATAAAGTTTTAAAGTTTGAAATCACCTTAAAAGTCATTTAGTTCCATTCCCCCAAGTTCAGTCCCTCAAGTATACCTGTATTTTTTTAATAGCGTAAACCATTATTCTTTTTATAGAACACTTAAGGGATGATTAAATTCCTCCAGGGAAGGAAACTAACCACCTCCAATAGTGCATTTCCAACTATTCTTTGGACAGTTTTTCAGTAGGCTGATCTAACTCTTTGTAATGTCCACTCTCCACTCCCTCCTTTTTTTCCCCCTGGCTTTCTGGGGGAACATATTAAGTCCTCTTTCTCCCTTATGACCACCTTCCAGTTATTTTTTTAATGTTTATTTATTTATTTTGAAGGATAGATACAGAGAGAGTGGGGGAGGGATAGAGAGAGGGGGAGACAGAATCCCAAGCAGGCTCTGCACTGTCAGCATGGAGCCTGATGTGGGGCTTGAACCCATAAACCACGAGATCATGACCTGAGCCTAAATCAAGAGTCAGACATTTAACCAACTGAGCCATTCAGGTGCCCTGACCACCTTCCAGTTCTGAACTCTGGGTGCCATATTGCTTGTTGGCCTTCTGTCAGGTACCAAACCCAGCTCTACACCTCTAATCCATCTAACATATTTCTAACCCCTTAGTATGATAGGAGGCATTTTCCAAATGGTTGTTTTTTTGTTTGTTTGTTTGGTTGGTTGGTTTTTGTTTTGTTTTTGTTTTTCCAAATGGTTGTTTTGAATGAGAAACTATTTTAGCTGAGATCTGTCCAATGTTGAATAGAGTGGAATTAGTATGTCTCAAAGTCTGCAAAATATGCTTCCATTGATCCAGGTCTCTTATCTCTACTACTTATTTTGCCATAGATCTGTCTTTTTATTATTTTCTCTTTTCACTTCACTGGGTCAGGAATTTAGTAATATTTGTTTGAATATTTTTAGTATGCGGGTGACTACACCAAGTAAGCTATTTGTGACTTCCTGGAAAATTTGCCTTCACCACCTTCTGCTTGGTTCCTTGACTACTTTCTTCAAGGAGACCTGAGATTAGATGTTGTAGTATTAGAAAAATTGGTGTCATTGGGTTTTTTTTGTCTTTTGGGGTGTTTTTTGTTTTTGTCTTTTTCTTTCTTGCTTTTGTTTTGCTGCCATCTTCTGTCTTCTTTTACTGAGGTATAATTAACATATAATATTAATTTCATTACAACATAATGATTCAATATTTGCATATATTGTAAAATTATTACCACAATAAGTCTACTTAACATTCATCACCATACATGGATACCAACTTTTTTTCTTGTGATGAGAATTTTTAATATCTACTCTCTTAGCAACTTTCAAATGTGCAGTACACCTTCATTAACCATAGTTGCCATGAAGGTGGTCTCTTTGATGCGTGCCACAATAGATCAAGTATCAAGAATTATTTAAAGGATAATCTCTTTCCAATTATGTTGCATCAACTTTCTATAGTGAACTAGATGAAAACATATGTTTCTATGTTGAAAACAATTTATTAAAGGCTTCTCTTGAAAGCTCCAAATTCGAGCCTTTCTCAATTCACTGGTTCTCTGAAACAGAGGTTAATGCTAAATGGCCTTTTGTGTTTACCAACAAAAATGATAGCTGGAAGAACTAAGGAACCCCTTGGATCATTCAGCAGTGGTAATAACACAATGACTATTGTTATGCTCACTTTATGGACAAGGAAACTGAGGAAATGATGAAATAGGGAACTTGCCTCTGGTCAAAGAGCTAGAAATTGGCAGAGGCACTTACCATGCTAGATTTTAACAGTCTGTTTTATGTCTACATACCTGAGCAGGCTGCCCATTACCTGTTTTTCCATTTTATACACAGAACCCTATCAGGTGCTGGGCATATAGTAGGCACTAATTAAAAATATATTGTATGGCTGACTAAATCAGCTTGATTACATCCTCTTCCTCTGAACCTCATTTTTACAAACAAGAAGACACATATTCCTTCTGTGTTATGTCCTTAAAGATGAAATCATACTTGGTAATAACAGGTGCTTTGTTCTCCAGAGGAATAAAGTTGTTAAGAAATGAAATCATTAACTATTGGCCAATTTACCTGGCCCTCATCTACAGATGGTTCACTCCACCAGCTTCTGTCTTACAGCTAAATTCAAAGTCCATTCAACTCAAATCACATGGGGACATGAAGAACTGTCTACATTTCAGTTTAATATATAGTAGTGTAAAGCCAGTCCATAGGTCAAGTGGATGGGAATTAGTAGATAGGAAGTAAGGGCACAGGTGAAGAGTAAGTTATACTAATTTTCTGGTGTTGTATAGATCAGATGACTGAGTGATTGTCAGAAATGTTTGCATAGATTGGTAAGGATGACCCCATGTACATATAGCCCTGGAGTATCGTCAGTTAATATTATGTCAGGGACACTCGAGAGTAATAAGATTTAATAAACCAAATGACCTTCTTTAGCAGATACTTGTGTTGCTGGGTGGTGTTGCTGGAGCAATGGTCTCAAAGCTCAGGATCTATGAGGGAATAACTATGGTAGTAAATATTTTATTATTTTGTTCTCTAAAGAGAATTTTGGTAATTTCTTCTATATTTAAATAGTGGGTAAACCCTGTTATTGGAAGAGAAGCCCATAAGAACAGTCTGTCTGCTCTGAAAAGTTATTCGAAATGTTACAAAAGAAGTTCACTTTACAACTACAAAGGAATTTCAAGTAATAAATTGTCTTACATGCATCATAAGCAAAACAGGCCATTTTAGATTTCCATTCTAGATCAAAAAGTTATTGAAAATGTATTGAAATGATTGAAAAAGAAGAATCAGAGCAAGGAATTAATATTTGATTTTCATCACTCAGAAGATAAGTTCTTCATTCTATCTTGTCATCAATAATGATAATATATCTTAAAGTCATCAAACAGTAAATAGTGTAACATCTTAATTTGAGCTAAATATGTTTTAAACATCTGCATTATTTATGAGCTTTCTACTTGCTGGAAAATTGATCTGAATGGGGAAGAATCCAGAGAGTTGCATTTTCTTGTTATTTACATTTTATTACAACCAGCCATTGGCTTTAGGGTTCCAAATGGTAGAATTGAAGAACATAAACATGCTTTAAGGAATATGAAAAGGGATGGGAAATTTTCTGGGAATTATAGATTAGCAAGTTACATTCAAATCACAAGTTTTATTCCCTTTGCTAAAATTCCAGGCAGCAGAGAATCTGTGAAAATTACCAGTTTTGGCAAAATCTCTTTAGAAGAAAATTAGCATTCCAGTCCTGTCTTGCTACCAGCCAAGTTCAATATAATTTTTACCAAGTCATTAACTTGGATGGATCATGGTTTGCGTATTTTTTAATGACTTTTTTTTCAATTTTATATATTTATTTTGAGGTGGGAAGGGTGAGAGAGAGAGAGAGAGAGAGAGAGAGAGAGAGAGAATCCCAAGCAGGCTCTATTCTGTCAGTTCAGAGCTTGACGTGGGACTCAAGCTCACAAACAATGAGGTCATGACCTGCACCAAAATCAAAAAGTTGGTCACTTAACCAACTAAGCCACCCAGGTGCCCCTTGGTTTCTAGATTTTTAAATAGGTATTCTGTGTTAAATAATTTTTTAGTTTTCTTCCCCCTGATTTAAACAACTGATTCCAACCAGCGTTTCAGTTTCACACTTGAGGAAAAACAACAGAGCAAAGGCTATAAGGTGGTAGGTAGGCCTCTAAGGTCCTTGGGGCAGTTCTTCATCTGTGAAAGGAGAATAATGGACCTTGATTTTATCCACCTTTCAGGAAAGGTGAGAGCAAATGAGGGAACAATTGTACTTGTGTCTTTCAAGTGAAAAGTAGTGGCCAAGAGCCCACATGTGCAAGGCAACAAGCGCCTCTCTTGCTACTTCAGACTGGATGAGTTTTATACTTTGAAATATTTTGTGCAAGCTTCTTGTTATTAATAAAAATTATATGTATGTACGTGTGTATATACACACCTTTGTACTGCCAGTCAGAACTTCTGAGTTGATATAGTTCATCCCAAAGCAAAGAAACCTGTTGTTTTATATAACCAGCAAAATAACTGCTCATAACAAATATGCAATTTATGCTAGAATTTTTAAAAAATATTTAAAAAGAAAAGGTTGAGTATTCCCTTCACCACTTTTGAAAACTTGGTAGGACTTTGCAGTTACCAGCCTCAGATGAGACCAAAACAATCATGGCACTTTCCCTGTGGCAGGGAAAGGTGGATCTCTGTACCTAGGGAAAAAAGTCTCTGTGGAGCTACAGATCACAGGCATAATAAAGGTCTGTTAAATTTTACATTTTAGTGGGTAAGACATCCTTTCACTCTCTGGCCCCCATCCCATTTTCATTTTCTTCTACAAGGAGTTCCAAATTGGAGCCGAGAACTAATAGCCCCTTGAATCCTCACATGCTATCCAGTAATCCTTGTCTTTCATCCATACATAACAGGGATACCAAGCCACCAAGCAGTAGGTATTATGTGCTTTCTGTATGTGGACCTGTAATCTAACTGCATCTCAGACAAACTCTATTGATTAATTCAAAGTGCTGCCATATTAAGGAGTTTACCATCAGAGCCAGAATGCACAGAGATGGCTGAGATATTTTACTTAGTTAACAGGGTTCTCATTTAGAGCTGCCTACTCAAAGCATGGCCTGGGACCAGCAGCATTGACTCCATCTAGGAGCTCATTAAAAATGCAGAATCCCAGATCCTACTGCAGACCTGCTGATCCCCAGATGATTGGTCTGGACATTAGAGACAAGATGTAGTGATTTAGAATACTTGTTCTCCATCCTAGCTACTTATCAGAACAATGGAAGAACTTTTAAAAATATGGATGCATGGGTTCCATCCACAGAGATTCTGATATACTTGGTTGGGATATATCCTGGGCATCATGATTTTCAAAGCTTTCTATGTAATTCTGATAGGTAGCAAAATTTGAGAACCATTGAATTAGACCATATAACAATACATAGTGGAAGAATTCATCACATTGAATTATCCAACCTTCACTGTGAATACCTCGTGTGTTACTACTTGTTTTGTTGGCCCATGTTACCTTTTCCTGTGGTGACTATCCCTCTTTCTTCTACCACAACTCAGGTCTGACTCCATCTGCCTTTCAAGAAATATTTATCTCCAATACCTTCTTCCCCCAGACCATCTTCTCCCTTCCTCTTTTGAAATCCATTTCACTGTACCTTTAGCTTTCTTACTGAATCTGCAGTTTTTCACATAGTAGTCCAGCCATTTATACACATGACTTATTCCTCCTCCTGAGCTGTGAGCTCCTAGAGGGCAGAAGCCACATCTGATTCATCCTTGTAACTTTTGGGATCTAGCAAGGCTGGGTAATGTGTGTGTAGAATGGAGCTTGGAACAGAGAGGGAAAAAGGCAGAACAGCCTGGATGTGTTCTCTTCAAATTATTCAGGTAAGGTGGACACACAAAGAATGCATGGCTAGAATTTACGACCTTAATGAAATAAAGGAGAGAGCCTGGTAAATCACACCAGAGGAACAGTGGATACAAGTTGATAGAAGAATAGAGGAAAGAGAGCAGTGATTATATCCAGGGGGCACTAATCATGGTTTTCTGAAAGAAGGCTGGATAACCTGGGAGTAGAGAGAAGTGAGGAACTCAAGTCACTCAGAGAATTCTGCTACATATCCCAGATTGCTGGTGCAGGCTGTCATTGAGTAAGTGTGGCTAAGTTCTGCACAGTCCTCATTGCTCCTTTCAGATTTTCTCAAAAGTGATCCCCTTTCACCCCTGAATGAGCCAGCATACTCCCAGATAGTAGATATGAGTAGATACACAATCAGGATGCACAGTTAAGCTCTCACCTGTGTTTCGTTCATCTTTCAGTAGATTTCTACCTGTTAGTACAGGTCAACATTGCAATTTATGCCCATTCCACATTCAAGTTTGGGATTTATATCACACTTCTTCTGTGAATCTTGAAGTACTTTACAGAAGGGGGAATTGATTCTCTGCAGGCAATTGTATAAGTTGCTATGGGAGCAGAAAATTGTCACAAAAATTCATGGGTGAGTGAATCCTCCAGGAAAGGCCCAGTAAGGTGGCAAGTTGACAGGCAGATGGACAGTGGAGAATTTGGGAAATGAACTCACTTGATTTTGCTTCAAGGGACCCAAGATCCAATATCCTTAGCCATGGTTAAAGAGCGGTGTAGTTCATCACAACCTCTTCTCTGCAGTCTTTCCATTCTTGAAAAAATGTGGTGGCCACTTCAGGCTCACAGGGAGCCAGATATAGAACTGGCTTAAAGGAAAAATCACGGAAAGCACATGCTTTCCATACCCTTTTACAGCCTGACTAAATGCCTAAAAGGAAGGTCTCCTGGGCCACTCCTAACTCTTAAAGAGCTACTCCCAATATAATATTATGTCAAAGGCATTCTATCAGGAACAAAGAATATATAGTAACTAACTTGTTAAATTTGTGAAGCCAAGGCAAATATATCTTAAATTTTCTACTTAGTATCCAATAGTAAAAAGTAGAAAGGAACTGGTATTTAAATTTCACTTCTATTACTTGTTGGGTTTTCTTGTTTATAAAGTAAGAATCATGATGGCTGCCTAGCTGGTGTGTGTGTGTGTGTGTGTGTGTGTGTGTGTGTGTGTGTGTTGAAAAATATATAAAATGCACTAACATGGGGCCTGGCATAGAGTAGGTACTCAACAAGTATTCAGATATTTGTTCCCTCTTTCCTTCTCCACTTTGTATTCCTACCAAAGTCTTATTAAAATCTCGGGGCCAGAGAGCCCACTATTCAATGGCAAATAGGTGACTTGAGAAAAGTCAAGTTTTCATGGGGTGTGTGGCAGCTAAGAAGAGAATAGAGGCCAGAGGTAGGAAAAAAAACTGTAGGAGTGTGGTTGTTCTGGTGATGGCTGTTGTAAACAAAATTTTTGAGTGGCCAGATGTCCTAAGTATAGAATTTCCCAACCTCAATACACACACTTGTGCTCCTGACAATGAGCCCTCCCCTCATTGCTCTCCTTCCCTCAACCACCATCCCATTACCTAACCAGCTTCCTCTTTCCACTTAGGCACAGAAAAATTGAATGCAGGCTTCCTCTTCCTCTAAAACCTGTCTCCTTCCAACCCTTTGAGAGAAGAAGGGATTAAGGGCAGGCACTTTTAATATGCCCACAAGCCACTGAAGTTACTTTTTCATTTCTTCTTCTCCCCAACCTTCAATGAAACAGAAGGAACAAAGTCTTGAGATTGGTGGGGAAAGTGGAATGGGCCAAAGGGGCCATATAGCACTGTGAGATCTGAGTACCTGCTTCAGTTACAACAGAGCTGCAGGTTTCAAGGGCTTCTTGAAGCAGAGCAGCCTGTACTGAATTCTAAAGTGAAAACCAGAGGTGGAGTCACAGCTTAGTCAGGACAGGCCTTTTCCACTCTTTTCTACAGTGAGTGACAGATGGCAGATGGTTCCCTGGATTTCCAAAGGAAGGGCTTCATTTGTTTGCACATTGCATTCTGTACTGATTAAAGAACAAACCACCTTCAGTGGTAAATGTTTTGCATTCTGGGGAAAAAAATAAGTAGTCGGGGCATCCCACATATTGATGAAACACTGCTGGTAGTTTCGTTACTTGAATGTATATTTCAGGTTCAGCAGATATGCTACTTTCCTCTCAAAGCCTATCCTGAGTCCCCAAGTAAAGACAGCTTCTTCTCCTCTATGAACTCAATGCACTTGATCTGCATCTCTTCCAGGAACTCTGTGCTCTGCTTATGCAGGTGACCTGTGTCTTTTTCCTGAGGATGGAAATAATGTCTGGCTTATCTTTGCATTTCTCATAGGACTTGGTAAAATGACAAAACAGTGACAGAAGAGGAGAATCATCTGTTTGACACCTATAGGAGCCTACCGTCCTACAGACTCTCTAAAGCCCATATAATTCCACCCAAAGTCAGGCTCATCACCTCATGCCAATAATCTTGACAAAGCAGAATTGCTGTTTTGTGTCCCCTGTTTGTGAGCCACCATGAGATGTGAGCTTCTTCACAACTTCTTCCTCACCTGTTTATGATCAAGTCTCACTGCAAACCCCTTCTCTGTCTGGAGACAGACCTGGCTTCACTTGTAGTCAAACTTCTCAGAAGAGTGGAGTATGTTGCCTGTCTTAATTGCTCATTTTCCATAGGCTTTTCAACCCATTCAAATCTCCCATGAGCTTCCACACTCCTAATGACACTAAATAAATGGTCCCGTTGGCAGCATTCAACCCTATTTATCAATGCTCTTCTTGAAACACTTTCTTCTCTTGACTCCTATGACACTCTACTAGATTTCCATTCACATCTCTGACTTATCCTTGTCCTCTGCTGGCTGCTTCATTGTCTCTATCTCATCTTCAAAGGCTGGACCCACACATCCATCGTATACCTCTTCCACTTTATGTTCTCTTTGGACTTTCATGCACACCCACGGCTGCAGTAACATACACCACACTGTGTCTGCTCTCAAATCTGTGTCCTGAGCCAATCCCTTGTTGAGATCCAAACCTGTGTACCAGTCTCACTGGCTGCTTAATTTCAACATTTCTAAAGTTGAACCTGTGATCTCTTCCATAAAACAACGTCCCCCTGTTATGTTCCACAGCTACAGAAATGTGCACATGTGCAAACTATACTTCTTCCCATAAGACTTAGGCACAATACTAATAAAATAATTATAAATTAGCTATTAAATGTCTGGCTCTTCTAATAAAATGTAAGCTCCCTCAGAGGAGGAATTATATCTTTGGATAATTTTTTTGTTTTATGAATGAGTCAATGAGCAAATTAATGAATGCATGGGTGAATGAATAAATGAATTTGGCTAGAATATCCTCCCAACCCCATGTAGCCTAGCATTAAGAAATTATTCATTCTCTTCATAGAAACAGCAGATTGGTGGTTGCCAGGAGCAGGGAGTCGGGGGTGGAAGAAGTGAGTGGAGATGATTAAAAGGTACAAACTTCCAGTTATAAGTCATCACAGCAATTGAGCCTTCTGGAACTTTTTGTTTTGAAACGTTTTCACACATCTATAGGTGTGGAAATTTAATAGTATAAAATAGGCTTATGAAATTTTAAACCAATACACACGTCATAAATAATAAAGTGAGTGTGTGGGGTATTATGCTGGGCATTTCCCCAAATTTTCTTTTGCCCAATGCTTTCTATGAGTATCAGTGACATGGCTGCCATCCTGTAATACTGTACTCTTTGAGAGCAGATTATGGACTTCTACCATTGTATCCTTCATAGCACAAGCACTTTGCATTTCAAAGAATAGTAGCGCTAAGTGGATTATTTGTTAAAATCAAATTATCAACATTTCTGGTTTTTATGAAGCACTTCTGCTTCTGCCCATCCCTGTAACCCAGGCTGTCACTAACCACAGATTGACCCCTGGGGAACATCTTACTCAGGTCTCCCATCTTCACAGCACTGTATGCATTGGACTTTAACAGATTCTCTCTTCCCATCAAACCACATCTCTCCTGTATCCTGAACCATCTGAAATACTTCCTGTGAAGTGCTGATAGAATACAACATCCTGTGAGAACATGGTGGTTGCTAATGGTTTCATTTTTTTTTTAGCTTCCCAATTAATATAGTTGTAACTACTTTTTATTAATAATAATGTAGCAACAATGACAATAGCTCCCATTTATAAAGGAGGGTGTGGCAATAGTATATGCACACTAGTTATTGGATTGTTATAATTACCAGCAATGATGACCATTGTTATTAGTATCGAGCTTGTACTGAACTGGACTTTATTTCTCTCCTTTTTTGGTGTTATCTCAAGTAAGCTATTAGAATTATAGTTACTTTATGTCTCAGAATTGATTTGGAGTAAATAAACGAATCATGTGTGTAAGGGTGTGTGTGGAGGTGGGGAGGGTGGGTGTGTGAACAGTTATGTGTGTCTCTCCTGATTTCAAAGCAATTCAAAAGCTTTATAAAGATGGTAGCTAAGGATGTAGGCTTTGGCATCCAACTGCCTGGGTTCAAATCCAGGTCTCTCGAGAGCTAACTTCTGTGAACTTAGGCAAGCTTTTTAACTTCTCTGACCTAATTTTCCCATTTGTAAAAAAGAATAACCACAGCACCTAATTCATAAAATTTTAAGGATTAAATGACAAATGAATGTCTATTATGTTACATAATAGCACTCACTAATGTATGTTGCTATTTTTTTAAAATTTTTTTTAACGTTTATTTATTTTTGAGACAGAGAGAGACAGAGCATGAATGGGGGAGGGCCAGAGAGATAGGGAGACACAGAATCTGAAACAGGCTCCAGGCTCTGAGCTGTCAGCCCAGAGCCCGACGCGGGGCTCAAACTCACGGACTGAGAGATCATGACCTGAGCCGAAGTCAGACACCTAACCGACTGAGCCACCCAGGCGCCCCTGTTGCTATTTATTTTTATTATTACTATTTTTTTTTTTTCAACGTTTTTTTTTTTTTTTATTTATTTTTGGGACAGAGAGAGACAGAGCATGAACGGGGGAGGGGCAGAGAGATAGGGAGACACAGAATCGGAAACAGGCTCCAGGCTCCGAGCCATCGGCCCAGAGCCTGACGCGGGGCTCGAACTCACGGACCGCGAGATCGTGACCTGGCTGAAGTCGGAGGCTTAACCGACTGCGCCACCCAGGCTCCCCTATTATTACTATTTTTTAAAAGAACTGGAAGAATACAGAAAAGCAAAAAGAAAAGTAGTCACATTTAATTCCATTATATAACTACTATTAACATTCTAGTCTATATAATTCTGGTCTTTTTTTGTTTATATGTATGCCTAAGTATGTTCAATTTTTATAAAATTAGACATTATTTATTACCACTTTATAATTTACTTTATCAATTTACTTTTATATGTCAATATTTAGTCTTGTACATAGTATTATCATTCGCATGTTAACTCAAATATATGTGTTTTGTAATTAGTGACTGGACAGTTAGGATGCTTTGAAGTTTTTACTCTTACAAATAACAGAAATCTGAAATAATCTGAATATACACCTTTGGTATATATTTGATTAATTTGGGCATAAATTTGTAGGAAACAATTTAATAAGCTATAGAATATAAAAAATTAATACTTTAGTTAAGACTTTTATTCATTTCAATCAATAGTATATGAGGCTTCTAGTTTCTATGTAATATTGCCAAGTCTGTGTAGCATATATTTTTTATTTTACCTAATCTAATGGCTTCTATGCAATATGAGACAAGTTATTTTAATTCTAAACCTAGATTTCCAACCTGTAAAATTAACTAATGGGCACAGGATTTAGAAATATAGTCACAGGTCATGAAGTTTACAGTATTCTAGAGCCTTTTGATGCTCAATATTTGAAGTATAGCTCCAATGAGAAAGGGTGGTGAAGTTGGGTGAACACCAGAAGAGGTTGAAGGGATGACTATTGAAGAGCATTCCCATGAATGTTGTAACTGTCTAGAATGTCCCAGGTTGATCACACTTGTAGATTCCAATTCAGAGAGTGATATAATTAACAAATATAATTTGAATTTATTATTATTTTTTTATTACTGTCTATCCTGCTAAAATGTATGCTTCATAAGGGCAGGGATATTTGTTTCATTCACTGATGTATCTTAAGCACCTAGCATGAAACCTGACACATAGTAGGGGTTAAATAATAAATGTCTATTAAACAAACAAACTGAATGAAGCTACCCTATATGTTAAGAGACTGCATGCCCTAGTAACTGGCAGAATACCCTTCCCAGCATAAGTGTGAGTAAGCTGCCATGATTGAGACCTCTTGGATTTGCTTCTTTCCAGCAACCATTGCTATGTCCCATGACATAGCCTGTCTCAGATATGTTAATGCCTTCAGCCTTCCCTACTGCAGTCCACACTCTTCACAGTAATATTGGCCTTCTCTGTTCAAACCCATTATGAGTTGTCTTACTAGTTCAACTTATTTTCAAGTTCTTAGGGATATTCCATTGTTGTGCCTTCATACAACCTAGAACAACCACCTAATAGGGTAATTGTGAATATATTATATGGGATAATATATAAAGTAAAATATATATCTGTTCATTTAACCAATATTATTATAGACTCAGGAGCCAATTCCACACAGTTCGCTTCTAGGTTGCAAAACTTAATTCCTGTGTCACTTTGAGCAAGTTACCTGATGATACTGTGTTCAGTTTTCTTATCTGTAAAATGCAAATAGTACGTACCTTCCTTATAGGACTAATGTGTGGATTAAATTAGTTAAAGCATGTGAAAAAATAGAAATAGTAAGTAAATATTATATATTTTGATAAATATTATTGGCAGTAATAATAACCTCATTGGGAATTTGCTCTGTGCCAGAAACCAAATGTATATTATCTCAGGTAATTCTTAAAACAATTCTATGGGCCAACTATTATTGTTACCACAAATTCATTAGTAAGGATATTAAGGCTCAGAAAGTTTTATTAATGTCCTAAAACCATACAGCTAGTGAGTGGTTGAAACTGGATTCAAATGCAGATGTGTCTGAAATATTTTCTAATGAAGAATTTTTTTCTTAAAATATTTTGAAAGATCTGCATTCTCATTAACATAATTTCTGATATCTGATTTCTAGGCTTTTTAGCCATGCTCACAACCTTAGAACATTTTCAAGAAATTAACTTTCAATGCATGTGAATATTTAAACATCCATCTGTTAGTGTAAGGGTATATAGTTTCTAAGGACTCTCAGAGTCACTTACTGTGATTTTACTGTGGCCCAGTTCACCAATCTCTGTATTTCCTCTAGTATGATGTTGGAAAAAATCAGTCAGTTAAGTAATTAAATACAATTTAAAAATTATGGGGTGGCAATTGATGACCAATATAGACAATCTCTGTTCCATGGTATGGGTTTGGTAAACTTATAAACCTTTTATAATCTCATGAAAAGAATGACTATCCTTGGAAGATCAAAACATAAACCTTTCAGGATTCATTTCTCAACAGTGTATTGAGGTTACAAGAGCTCCAACATAACAGTGATTTTTCTACCCAGTGTGGAAGTGTCCTGACACTAGCACTAGTAGAGACCCATATATTATAGAGTAACTGGCTGGACTGAGTGTGCTGTGTGTGACCAATATCCTTCTCATTCCAGTGACAGACTTGAAATTTGAACACTTTTCAGACACCCCTACCACATAAAACAATGAAAACTGAAAAGCAATCCATGTGCAGATGTTAATCCAGCTGCTGTATTTGTGGGCATAATTTGCTATGACATATTTGACAGATTATTTTTTATAATCTTGAGATTTATTTATTTTCATTGAAATATACTAGAAAATATTGTTACCTTTTGCCAGGTGAATGAGTGGGGATATTTGGTAAAAGTGTCTTTCATAGTCAAGAAATCTCAGCAATGTACTGAGAGCTAGCATGACCATGAATTGGCAGAATGGTAGTAATTTGTGAATGATGTTTATTCAGGAAGCACATTAGAAGGTTAGCAATGATAGCGTGGGTTTGCACAGGATTCAGCTTGATGTTTGAAGATCTTATTTTTCTCTTCAACAGGTTAATTATGTATGGCTTTGTGAGAGCTATGGTATATGCTGGCCAGTTGAAAAATGGAGACTTCCATTTCACCGACTGTTTGTTTTTTGGTTCACTGATGTCTGCTACAGATCCAGGTAATTGCTCAAATCGTATGTTGTGTGTGTGTGTGTGTTTTCGTTTATGAATCAAACATTTATATTAAATGTTTCTCTAAAGTCCTTCACCCAAGTCTACATCATAATAATTCCTATTCCTTTTAAATTGTAGTTGACATATCTGTAAGTCATTTAAAAAAAAAAAAAAGAAGAAAAAGAAAGAAAAGAAACGGGCGAATATTCTAATAGCTTTCAAAAAATGGATCTGAAAGCAATTTCAGTAGTAGGAATTTCAGAATTTAAAATTCATTATAGCTTATTTTTCTAAGATATATAGCCATTTTGAGCTATAGGAGTTATTTTTTTCTCCAACTTGTCTTCTTTCAAAAATGACCTATTGAATTTAAAAGTAAAAAATATTTTCAAAAAAATTGTTTACTATGGAACTTTTCAAACATATTAAGAGTAGGGAGAATAATAAAAAGAACTGTCATATACCCTTCAGCAGTTACCAAATATGGTCAATATTTTTGTCTACACCCCCCCTACACTCCCTCTCATAATGACTGGATTATGTTAAAGCAAACCTCAGATACTGTATCATTTATTTGTAAATATTTGTAATGGTATTGTCATTATGAAACCTAAAAATATTTATAATTATTCTTTTTTAAAAATATTATTTTACTATTTATTTTTGACAGAGAGAGAGAGAGAGAGAGACAGAGACAGAGACAAAGCATGAGTGGGGGAGGGGCAGAGAGAGAGGGAGACACAGAATCTGAAGCAGGCTCCAGGCTCTGAGCTGTCAGCACAGAGCCCGAAGCAGGGCTCGAACTCACAGACCATGAGATCATGACCTGAGCCAAAGTCAGACACTCAACCGACTGAGGCACACAGGTGCCCCTATAATTATTTTTTAATTTTATCAAAGAGCTAGTCTCTCTTCAAATATCCCCAATTGCTTTTTTGTAATTATCATTATTAGTTTGTGTAATAGTTTATACAAATTAGGGCCAAATAAGGGCTACATGTTACAAGTGATTAGCGTTGAGTATCGAGTCTCTTTTAATTTGTATGTTCTTCTTCCATCTTTTATTTTCATCAGTTATTTGTTGGGGGGAAAATAGGCAATTTGTCTTGTGGTTGGATTGAATATGGCTCCTTAAAATATACCTCTATAGCACATATTTCTTGTAAATCTGATGGTTAAATCTAGAGGCTTAATGAGATTCACGTTCATCTTTTTTGGCAAGATTACTTTGTAGGTGGTGTTGCGAGTTTCTATAGCAAAATATCACGTAGTGATAGTGACTCAGCTGTCAACTTGACTCATCACACTGTTGTACAGCTATTCCAACAAAACCCACCAGAACACACCTGTAGCTAAAAAGATGTGTTTATTACATGTTATAATGAGAGAAAATTCACACCAGAGGAAACATGGGACCTCTCAGTGGGTATTAGAAAAGACTTGTTATAGGCTCAGGCGTAATATGTTTGGTGACTTGAGGGAGGGCTTAAGGAATTGGAGCTTTGCTCTGGATAAGATGCTGTCAGGAAGCAAGAGGGCATTTTAATAAGTCTTATCTAAAATCAGGAAAGACTGGATTGAGCCTAAAGTTAAAATTGGTAAAGAAGTAGTGGTCACTTAGAATAGCTAAGATAGGAAGATGTTTGGTCAGTTTTTTAGTTTGGAGAGTGTTCATTATTTCTGTTGAGACATGATTATAAATTATTGTTTTGTTGTCGTCGGATTGTTTTGTTTTATTTATTCATTTACTTTTGTTTTGGGGTTTTGTTTTAGAGAGAGAATGCACATATATGAGTGGGGGAGAGGAGCAGAGGGAGAGAGAGAGAGAGAGAGAGAGAGAAAGAGAGAATCTTTTTTTTTTTTTAAATTTTTTTTTTTTTTTTTTTTTTTTTATTTATTTTTGGGACAGAGAGAGACAGAGCATGAACGGGGAGGGGCAGAGAGAGAGGGAGACACAGAATCGGAAACAGGCTCCAGGCTCCGAGCCATCAGCCCAGAGCCTGACACGGGGCTCGAACTCACGGACCGCGAGATCGTGACCTGGCTGAAGTCGGACGCTTAACCGACTGCGCCACCCAGGCGCCCCGAGAAAGAGAGAATCTTAAGCTCAGCATGGAGCCCACCACAGGCTTGATCTAACGACCCTGGGATCATGGTCTGACCCAAAATCAAGAGTTGGATGCTCAACCAACTGAGCCACCCAGGTGGCTCTGTTCTGCAATATTTCTGTTTTTGTCTTGATTCATTGTGGTCACAGAGTGACCTTGTCTGATGTTGTTCTGTGAAATTCTTTACGTTCCGCAGGAGAACACCAAAGCCCCAATGATAATAATAGTAGGCCAGCTCCTGAATGTCAGGGGCTGTTTTGTCTTTTTTGAGAATAGCCATCTGACCAGTGGTATTGGCACCATATGTTTGCTTATTACAAATGCAGAACCTCAGGCTCAACCTCAGATCTACTGAATTGGATTCTAGAATTCAACAGTATCCTAAAGTGATTCATATGCACATTAAGATTTGAGAAGCATTACCTTTTAGCATTCCCCATTTTGGCTAATGCCTTTAGTATCCATTGATGGTTACTGCTTAATTAGTCCAATATTAATTAGGGGTTACAAACTGGTGGTATGCTAATTGTATCCTACCTTTTGTATTTATTAGCTGGTACTCTCTTATAAATAAGCAGCTTTCCAGGTCAACTATGTAGTACCCCATGATATCATTTGAACAAGGAAGCAGGATAAATGATTTGTTCTTTTCCTTTATTTACTAATTTTCAAAATAATAACTTGTTTCCTTAGCATCCTCCACATATGACCACAGAGATTTTTCTTTTTTAAAGTATTATATCAACACATGGATTTTAATATGGTTGATGTGTTTTTATCTATTGCTGTCATTCTCTTTGACGTTCAGAATACTCCTACTTGACAACTGGTTGCTTCTTCAAGTTTCTCCTATATCCTTTTGTCATGACCCCAATGGTCTTACATAGGTTTCCTGTCTTTGAGTAGGACTAGATGTTCCAACCTTAGTTTGTGTGTTTCTTGTACCCTGACTTGGAACCAGCCATTTCCCCAAGAAGCCTTGGTTCTTTATAAGAGAGAAATTTACTGGGGCACCTGTCCGGCTTCGGCTCAGGTCACAGTCTCACAGTTCATGAGTTTGAGCCCCACATTGGGCTTTATTCTGACAGCTCAGAGCCTGGAGCCTACTTTGAATTCTGTGTCTCCATTTCTCTCTGCCCCTTCCCTGCCCATGTTCTGTCTCTCTCTCTCTCAAAAATAAGTAAACAGTTAAAAAAATTTAAAAAAGAAAAGAGGGAAATTTATTTATAGACCAAAATTTTGGGCACTAGGGGGTTTCATTGCTACTGGATTGGTCATTGTTTCTAAATATTTGTATTTGTTTTAAAGGAGAAACAATATCACAAACTTGTATTAATATTTTCAGCCCAAATTTAGGATTACAGAAATTTTAATTAACCACCTTGAATTTTTATTTTTATTTTTCTTCTGCCTACTTTTTCTTATTATTACATTAATATAATTTATTTCCTTAAAATAAATATTTTCAAAATTTTAGTATACATTATTAAAAATATGATTATTGAAAACTGCTTAAGATTTCACTGTGGTTCTTTTTTAACTTTTGAGTATCTCAGTAGTGATGAACAGTTAAAAATTACTGTTTTAAGAGCCTTGAAATAATTCCTCTGTAGATTGTATATTGTGAATATGCAATACTGTTCATTTGTTTTATTTTAGTTAAAAACTTTTATAATTTCGTTATGAAATTAGATTAAATAGCTAGAGAATTCCAAAATGAAAACCATGGGAACAAAGAAGAGACATCTAGTTTCTATCCCTGTCCCCTCTACCTTAATTTTCCAACCATTTTGGTTAGTTTTTCATTTATCCTTCTATTTTTAATCTAAGTAAATACACAAATATACACATACTCTACTATATGCTACTATACACATGGTTCTTCACCTTACTCTTCTTTAACAATGTTTTGGTGAGTCCTCCATTGCAAAATGTAAAGATCTCTTTCTCTTTTATAACTGCAGAGTACTCCACAGATGATTCAACCCATTGTCTATTTGTGGACATTTAGTTTTTTCTTGTCCTTTGCAATTATGAATGGTGTTGCAACTAATAATATTAAAATAAATACCCTGTCGCTTTTTGCTAGTGTTTCTTTGGCATAGGTTTTAGAAACCGGTTAAAAGGTAAATGCATTTGTAATTTTCTTAGATGCCAAATTCCTCTCCATAAAGTTTGCACTATTTTCCATTCACACCAGATACATATGACAGTATGTATTCTTCACCACTTTGTCAATGCAGAATTCTGTCACAGTTTTGGTTATTTACTTATAGTAGGTAAAGATTTTTGTCTCCCTCTGGTTTGACTTAGTACTTCTTTTATTATGAGTAAGGTTTAAAATTTGTTCATATGTTTAAGGGACATCTGTATCTTTTTCCTGAAAATGATCTGTTTATAAGATTTTTTTTTCCAGTAGGGTTGTTAGTCTTTATTTTTCAAGTTTTAGAACCCTTAATGTATTAGGGATATTAACCTTTGTCTATAATATAAGGTACGAATATTTTTCCAACTTTTTTACCTGCTTTATTTTGTTTATGGTATGAGGTAGGAAAAAATAATTTTTTAATCCATGATATTGACTTACTTCCTGGAAGAAGATGAAATAAAAGGAGGTCTCAGATTAGGAACTCTCGGTGTAGATTACAGCACCAGAGCGCCAGAGCAGTGTATAGGGACAGACTGCTCCACCTCCATGGTTGAAGATGACCTAGCCACTAGTCATTGCTGGAAGATTTCATGCTATACTCTCACAGCCCCAAGGAAATGGAGGAGTTCCTTGGTAGCCATGGGAAGCATGAACTCAGGATGAAATATTTTCAACCCATCAGTGATTTCTAGCTACTTAGGGCTGTTCTCTTTTGTCTATATATGGACATTTTGCTTTTAACAGTCAGGTCCCATTTCATGTCATTTTTGCACAAATCTGCATGCTTAAAAGCAGTGCATCCATTGTTCCCTGGTCCCAACACTAAAGGCCAAGTTTGTTGCATTCTGTTGAGTGATTCAGCCAGCTCCAAGCACAATTGTGTTGTGTTAAACCTTTGCTCCTTCTGTGGCTGGTGATATCCCAGGACACAGGAAAACTGACTGAAATAGAAAAATAAACCAACTTGGTAAGATGGATATTTATCTGCATTGTGTCAAACAGTTGGGCTGACTAAACTTTTTAAAATACAGAATTGGGGGTGCCTGGATGGTGTCCAGTCGGTTAAGCGTCCAACTTCAGCTCAGGTCATGATCTCGCGGTTTGTGAGTTTGAGCCCCGCGTCAGACTCTGTGCTGAAAGCTCAGAGCCTGGAGGCAGCTTCGGATTCTGTGTCTCCCTCTCTCTCTGCCCCTCCCCCACTCATGCTCTGTCTCTATCAAAAAAGAAAAAATTTTTTTTAAAAACATAAATAAATAAATAAAATACAGAATTGACTCACAGCCATAAAGAGAATCCCGGGAACCAAATCTACTTTCCAAGTCTGGCACAGACCAGCTGTGCAACTTTGGGCACCATTTAGCCTTTCTAGATTTTATGCATTCTTGGATGTGGAAGATATTCAATCTCATTTCTCCTAAACCTTTCATTTTACAGATGAAGAAACTGACTTTCCATCTGTAAAATGAAAAGTTTCAACTAGAATTCTTTGCAGCTTTAACATTCCCTGTTTCTTATTTCTGTAAGATTGGTTTTCATTTTTAAACACGCTTTTGTTTTAAAGAAAGTTAAAAGTCAACCCAAAGTCCCCCCACCTAGACATTCTTGGACTCAAACCCTGATTCAGCACATGTTAGAGATCTTACATAGTAGAGATCCACATGTGAAAAGGAATACTTAAGCTTTCTTCCTTTACTGGGAACTAATTGTTATATTAAAACACACTGAACCTACTCTGCCAAATTGGTGCAATTTAAGATCTTCAACAACCTTAAAACACCTAGTTAATCTTACCTTACAATTATTCATTTATTGCCTAAATTATTGTGACTCCCTAATTTATGAAAAAGAACCTATGCTCTCCAGGTTTGGCTCTTCTTGGCCTTCTTTAAATTAATTCTTTTCCATTTAGCCTTAGTTATATCTTAGGCAGGTGTTATTAACTATTCATATTTTTCTTTATAGATACATATTTAGACTTAAATCTAATTCCTCCTGAATGTTTCTGACTCTCCTTGGCCAATTTTCAGTTTACCTCCAGTTAAGACAATTTGACTATTGTTTAATTTAATTTCCTCTTTTTCTCACTAAGATCCTGCTGATGATGTAAAGGTCAGCAGCAACACTTAACAGAAAGTGGATGATTAAAGACAGAGCCCCCAAAGAGATCATGTATGGTAAATGGCAGGATAGGGGAGGAGAGACATACTTAGAGGACTTGATCAATCAGCCAGCTTGTCTTCAGGTGTGTTTAGATAAGGAAAAGTAGGGAGATGGAAGAGAGGAAAGATAAATGACAACAACTGGAAAGACAATATGACAACAACTGGAAATAGATGCTTTAGTTAATATCCCTCAATTTACAAATGTCCAAAGCCCGTAAGGGAACTCTCTGACCTCATACTATCCTCCTGTCTCATTCATCATTGACTTGGGTCCCAGTTTAGTAAATTTGACTATTTAGTATAGTAGATTTTTATTAATAAGTATGAAATGTCCCTTTACATGGAGTGAGTGAGATAGAGAGGTCTTTAAGGTGCATAAAGACACTTGGGAGTCCCAGTGTACCCATGTGCTGTTCCTGAACACATCAGTATTGTTACTGCCTCAGCACATTTGCATTTGTTGTTTCTCCCTCCTTGCCTTCTTCTGGTCTTTGCTCAAATATCACCTCAATGAGACCTTCCCTAATCATCCTATCAAAAATTGAACCCCATCTCCCCTGCCACAAAATTTCCCACAAATCATGATGCTCATCAACCCCCTTCCTTGCCTTACATTCTTGTATAGCACTAATCACTATTAATCTACTATTTATTTCCTTATGTTTTTTGTCCCCTATGAGGAAGGATTTTTTTTCTGGTTTCCCCCATTTTCCGTTTTAGTATGTAGTTTTTAATTTATACTTATTAAATTAATGAATTAATATATTTGTAAAAGAAACTGCTAGAGCACAGTGTGGAGCTTGAAAGAGGATCTCTTCTTAAATATGGAATGTGAAGCAGTTGATCTGGCTTTCCAGATCACTCTCAGAGATAAGGAGTCTCATGACCACAAGAGGGACAGTGACTTAAGATAAGGGTGGAACTCCCAGCACATAGCTAAACTTCCACCTGAGTGGCAATATTGGTTTCTGTCCTCCAAAAAGGATATATTCAACTAACACAAAAATATGTGTCTTTATTCTTGTCCAGTATTACAGCCAATATTTCTTTCTCCCTGTTCACCAGTTGGTCAGTAGCTTAAAATTTTCCAGAAAGCACCAGGCCATAGATTGTAGACTTGCAGAAGCACTTATAATAGTGTAGGTCCTTGTTGTTGTTGTTATTGTTACTGTTTAGGTTGGAAGATGTCCACAATAGGAGCTTTCTTTAGGAAAAGGAAAAATTCAGCCCATTACATTAAGTATTAATCACTCAGAAGATGCCAGAAACTCATCCTGGTATTTACAGGACTGACATTTCTTTCAAGGTCTGCAGGAAGCCACTCATTCAAGTGCATTTGGGCTGTGCATTTTCTCACTTCATCAATTTCTCTGTTTCCTATTTGGAATAAAATGTCTTCATTTTATATAATGCAGCTGCATTGAGACTCAAATACAGCTGTACTATTTTGAACTCCAGAAGTATTAGTCCAGTATTTAAAACTAGAAAATAATTCTTACTCATATACTTGTCCTGTTTTTTTCCAAGAAAATTATTTCAGGTTGTCCTGATTTACATAACTTCAGACAGGGCTTACTCAAGAATTGCTCTGTCCATTATAAGGGCTACAAGCCGCATATTGCTACCTTAAATGTGGCTAGACCAAATTGATGGGCTCTAAGTGTAAAATACACCCTAGATTCAAAGACATATGAAAAAAAGCACAATCTCCCATTGATAACTTTTATATTGATTACATTTTGAAATTACAAGATTCATTTAATATTTAGTTAAATAAAAATGTACTACCAAAATTAATTTTATCCATTTCTATTTTTTTAATGTGGTTACTAGAAAATTTTAAATTACATATGTGGTTTATGTTATGTTTTTGTGGGGCAGCACTATTTTAGAGCAATATAGATATGGAAGTGGTGAAACCAAAAAATATAATCCTTTTTTCCAGCTTTATTGGGATATTTTTGACATATAACATATGTACATTTAAGGTGTACAATGTGATCATTTGATAATCATATATATCGCAAAATGATTACCACAATAAAGTTAGTCAACATCTCTATCCCCACATATAATTCCCTTTCTGTGTGTGTGTGTGTGTGCGTGTGGGTGGGTGTGTGGTGGTGGTAACATTCATGTTCTACTCTTTTAACAACTTTCAAGTATACATTATAGTTTTGTTAACTGTATTAATATTCTGTATTGTGGAGCTCTAAACTTATTCATCTTATAGTTGGAAGTTGATATTCTTTAACCAACATCTCCCCATTGCCCCCACTCCCAGCCCCTGGCCACCAACATTCTAGTCTCTATTACAATGAGTTCAGCATTTTATGACTCCACATAAAAATATGATCCTTAATAAAAATACCACAGAAATATTTTAAATCAAGTAGAAGAATTAAGTGCAGATACAGTGCACTGCACAGATTATGGCATTTTGGTGAAATACAGGCACTTTATTCCTATGATTTTGAACTAATGTCTGAATTTTTTTTTTCTAAAGTCTCTTTTTCCAGTCTTATTTTTATGCTTCAATACATAAGAACCTGTAAACTAGTTTCATCCGTACTTCAGAAACAAAGCAAAGAGAAACAAGAATGAAGCTCTGTATGATTTTCATATCATGTATGTGCCATTCAGAACTATAAATACTGCAACCTCTGGCTTGAGAGAAACAGATTAAATAAATTCCTGTCAAATGTCTCAACTTGTTTTTTTTTCCTTAGTAGAAACATAAATCACATATTCCTAAAGTCTGACATTCTGAGCTGTTTTTTTAATGTCCATTATTGTTTTGTTTTATGTAGATTATTACAGTTCCAAGAAACTTGACATTTATATTATGTTACCCCTGTTTCAAAGTATGTTGACACATTTGATGGCCCTAAATTGGGAAGACTGGATATGAGAAATAAATATTTACCTCAAAGGAGTAAATAGAAACTACCTGTGTAGCTATGTGGGAAAATACAGTTTATAATTCTTTTCGTTAAGTTTAGAATTTAAAAATCTAGTTAATGTAAATTATTAGTTTAATTCACCAATTAAGCAAGTCAAAACACATATAGTACTTAATAGGATCCATTTTTTTGTCTTTATCATCATCAGTGTTAAATAACATTTAATGACCAGATCTTTAAGAAAGCATTTACAGATCTCAAAATACAAGAATCCTGTTGAGGTTTGCACAGGGCATAGTAAATATTTACTGAATAAATAGAACAGTCATTGACTATTGATTAAGAATATTGTCCATGGAGTGGGATAGGCCTGTGTTTAAATTCATATTCTGTCGGACCTATTTGAGCCTCAGTTTCTCCATATATAAAATGAAGATAGTAAGACTTATTTTAAATGTTATTTGTGAGGATTAAATGAGATGTTTATTATTATTATTATTATTATTATTATTATTATTATATTGTTATTTTTATGATATACTAAAATGAGGATGGTATTTTACCATCAGCAAGTACAACATGCACATTTTTGCCTATTTTCCTGGTAATAGTAATGGATTTCCATGCATCTACCTAGTTGGTTAGTAGAACGCTCCCTTGACCAACTAAATTCATTTGTGACTTGCTTGGTTAAAGTTAGGAGCATAATATGTGTAATGTAGTAATTTTACTTTTATAAAACACAAATATACTTTATATTTAACTTCATAGGCAGGAGATAGGAATATGTGAAAGCAAATCTCAGGTTTTGTCATTTTATCCACATGTATTTTGATATACATCTCTACAGTTATGGGCATTGTTCTTATGTAACCATGAAGCCATTATCAAACCTACAAAATTTTCCTTAGTCTTTTGGTATCATCTAATACCTAGTCCACATTCAAATTTCTCTAATTTTCTTTTTATTAAAGTATAGTTGACACACAATGTTACATTCATTTTAGATGTACAACATAGTGATTCAACAATTCTATACATTATGCTATGCTCACCACAGGTGTAACTACCATCTGTTACCATTCAATGCTATTACAGTGCTATTGACTATATCCCTATGGTGTACCTTTCATCTCCATGACTTATTCATTCCACATGGAATCCTGTACCTCCCCCTTTCCTTCACCCATTTTGCCCATCACTTCACCATCTCACCTCTAGCAACCACTGGTTTTTCCTCTGTATTTGTGGGTCTGTTTCTGCATTTTTCTTTTTTGTTCATTTGTCTTGTTTTTGAGATTGCACATATAAGTGAAATCATATGGTTTTTGTGTTTCTCTGTCTGACTTGCTTCACTTTTCATAATACCTCTCTGTCCATCCATGTTTTCACAAATGGCAGGATTTCATTCTTTTTTATGGCTGAATAATATTCCAGTGTGTGTGTGTGTGTGTGTGTGTGTGTGTGTGTGTAAATTTTCCAAATTGTCTCATAAATTTTTAACTTATTTTTAATGTTTGTTTATTTTTGAGAGAGAGAGAGTGAGTGGGGAAGAATCAGAGAGACAGGGAGACACAGAATCTGAAGCAGGCTCCAGGCTCTGAGCCATTAGCACAGAGCCCAATGCAGGGCTCCAACCCATGAACCATAAAATCATGACCTAAGCCAAAGTTGGACACTTAACCGACTGAGCCACCCAGGTGCCCCTATAAAATTTTTATAGCCATCTTATTTAGCCACGGATCCAATTTTCTACACATTTCTTCAGATGATATAAGGAGTGATTTTAAATAATAAAATGGTAGGATATTTTTGCAGAAAGAGACTTTAGGAATTAATCTAACACCCTTATTTTACAAAAGAGTAAACTAAGGTTTAGAGATGAATCACTTGGTCCTAATGTAAACATATGGTCACTAAAAAATTCATGAAGGTTAACAGTAGCTTCCAGGGAAGGGGTGACCTTAACTTGGCTACTTTGCCTTTTATTACCCTCTCCAATCTACCTGATTTTGCTAAAAACATAGAGTCCAATTATCTGATTTTGCTAAAATCAGATGAGTTGTAGGAATATGTGGATTTTGGTAATGGAAAAGGGTGACCTGCTTGACTGAACTTGGTGTCTCTGTTAAGGGGGTGGCCTCCTCCAAGTGCCTGAAGCGTTTCTATACAACTGGTCTACTTGATGGTACTTACAGGACTGCTATCCTGGAAGATAGCCCAACAAACAGTCTTAACATAATACTCAATTAGCCAACAGAGAAGCATAAAAATGCAACATGACTTTTCAGCAGCTTGAGAGAGGAAGATCAGTCAGAACAAACAGAACGTACACACATGGAATAAATTCCTGAAGTTGTCAGAAGACAATTTGAACAAAAACCTGGTAATAAATCTTAGGAAGGTCAAGGGCAGATAAAACTCATGATTTTCCAAGTAAAGAACTGAATAGATAAATTAAAGAGAATGGACCAATCTGCCCTCCACAGCAGATAATCATATGGCCCAAAATGTCAGTAGTGCCAAGATTGAGAAACCTGCATTACCCAATTGTTCACGTTAGGGTTAATTAAGACCTTTAGGGAGAAATTATAATGGTAATCCACCAGCCCCAGGATTTGTAGGGAAAGAGAATGCCACAGTTTCATCAACTTCTTACCCCAGGAGATCTTTTGTAATGCCCTGTTATTACCACCCCCCCATTGAACACCTGTCTTAGTGTCTAGCCAATTATGTGTGCCTTGTGCGGTAAGGAGCTGAGCAATAATTACTTCATGGAAATGCAAGTTGAGCCTAAAGGGTGGATCTTAAACTTTTTTTTTTTTTTTAATTTGTCTTTGCACTGCTGTGAATAGCTGCCCTTTGAAAGTTGCACCTTTCCACTTCCCTCACCTTCCTTCTACTAGCCAGCAATCCAAAACAGCCTTACTTCTCCCTGGCAATTTCCAGGCTTTTTTTGGTATTATTATTGTGATTTGTTAATCTCAATTCCATTTTTCTCTGTGTACTTTCTCTATCTTTGATTTAGGGGAGGAAGCCAGTAGCCTCTGTTAGCTCGATGTGAATGAGAAGAATGATGTAATAAAAATGCCACTTGTCTCTAAATTAAATAAAAATTGAATGCCACACTCATGAAAATATAACACTTTAAAAATATGAACTGAATAAAATTATATTAATATTTATGAATTAAAATAATAGCATTAGGGGAACTGCCTAACCAGATATAAGAATCTACTACAAAACTATTATAATCAGATCAATATGGTATTGGCCTAGGATTACACAGACCAGTGGAAAAGAATAGAGGATCCAGAAACACATCTCAGTATAAATGAGAATTTGACAAACATATTCAGCTAACAGGTATTTCAATCCAGTGGGAAAGAATGATTTATTTAACAAATGGTACTTGCACAATTAACTGGCTAGCCATTTAGAAGATAATAAAATTGGAATTATCTAACCATTTATAAAAATATGCTTAGAAGAATTAAAATGTAAATGACAAAATGAAGTAAAAGAACTGTAAGAAAATATGTATATCTTTATTTGCCAATTATAAATAGGAAAATTCTTCTTAACAAAGAATGGAAACCCAGAATCTATAAATAAAGAATAGACGTATTTGACTATATAAAAACATATTTAAATAACAAAAGATACCATTAAAAAGTCAACAAATAGACAACATTTTGGGGGAAAAGCATTTTTTTTTATTTTTTTTTTAACGTTTATTTATTTTTGAGACAGAGAGAGACAGAGCATGAGCAGGGGGAGGGTCAGAGAGAGAGGGAGACACAGAATCTGAAACAGGCTCCAGGCTCTGAGCTGTCAGCACAGAGCCCGAAGCGGGGCTCGAACTCACGGACCGTGAGATCATGACCTGAGCCGAAGTCGGCCGCTTAACCGACTGAGCCACCCAGGCGCCCCTGAAAAGCATTTAAATGTAGAGGATAGATATTACTATTTCCCTAAAGTGTAAAGAAATACACTTTAAAATGACAATCTAGCAATAAATAACAGAAAAATGGACAAAGACTATGAAGAAGTGATTCATAGAAGAGCAAATTCACTTGGGGTTCAAATGTGAAAAGTTGTGCACTCACCAGAAGTCATAGAAATGTAAAATAAAGTAACAGCATATCATTTTACCTGTAGCAGTTTGGCAACAATTGTAATGCCAAATAACAGTCATTGCTGACAGGGAGGCAGCAAAAAGTAGACTGCTATATACTGCTAGTGAAAGTTTAAATCATTAACAGACCTTTGGGAAGCAATTTGGCAAAAAGTATTAGAATGGAAAGTATATAGTTCCTTCTGGCCTAGTAATCTGACTTCTGGGAGTCTGTCCCACAGAAGTAAAAATACTGGGTTCCTAAGGATATATGGACAAAAGATATTTATTGCAACATCTTTTTTAAGTAGAGAAAAAAAAAAAACAATAAGGAGCAAAGTGAATCCTATCAACAAGGGAAATTATTGGAAGGTCGTAGAACATCTACACCATATCATGCACCATTAAAGAGGTTAAATTAGTGGTCTTCCAGCTGACTTGAGAGTTTTCCAGGAGGCATTATTGACTATGTAAAGCAAGATGTAGAAAAGTGTACATAAAAAATGATCCCAATGTTTAATACATATATACAAATGTATATGTGTATATAAAGCAAGGCTTTTTTCTCCCACTGCTTCTTTATTTTTAATTTTTTAATTTTTAAAAATTTTTAAAAATTTCCCAGTAAAACTAACATACACTGATATATTAGTTTCAGGTGTACGATATAGTGATTCATCAATTCCATACATTACTTAAGGCTCATCACAGTAAGTGTACACTTAATCCCCTCCACTTATTTCACCCATCTCTCTATCCACCTCCCCTGTGGTAACCATCAGTTTTTCTCTATAGTTAAGAATCTGGTGGTTTTTTGTTTGTTTGTTTGTTTGTTTGTTTGTTGTTTGTTTGGTTTTGGTTTGTCTCATTTTTCTTTGTTTTGTTTCTTAAATTCCACATGAGTGAAATCATATGATATTTCTCTTTCTCTGACTGATGTATTTTATTCAGCATTATTGCCTGTAGATCCATCCATGTTGTTGCAAATGGCAAAAATCTCATTATTTTTTACGGCTAAGTAATATTCCACTGTGTATCTACCCATTCATCTATTGATGGACCCTTGGGTTCTTCATTCATCTATCAATGGACACTTGGATTGTTTCCGTAATTTGGCTATTGTAAGTAATGCTGCAACAAGCATAGGGGTGAATATATCTTCAAGTCGGTGTTTTTGTATTCCTTGGGTAAATACCCAATAGTGGAGTCACTGGATCATTTAATTTTTTGAGGAACTTCCATACTGTTTTCCACAGTGCATGTACCAATTTGCCTTCCTACCCACAGTGCACAAGGGTTCATTTTTCTCCACATCCTCACCAACACTTGTTTCTTGTGTTTTTGATTCAGCCATTCTGGCAGATATAAGGTGATATCTCATTGCGGTTTTGATTTGCATTTCCCTGATGATGAATGATACTGAGCATCTTTTCCTGTGTTTATTGGTCATCTGTATGTCTTCTTTGGGAAATGTCTGTTCATGTCTTCTGCCCATTTTTAATAGAGTTATTGGTGGTCTTTGTGTTGAGTTGTGTAAGTTCTTTAAATATTTGGGATGCCAGCCCCTTATTGGATATGTCATTTGCCAGTATCTTCTCCCATTCAGTAGATTGTCTTTTTGTTTTATTGATTTTTTTTTCCTTTGTTGTGAAGAAGCTTTTTATTTTGATGTAGTCCCAATACTTTAATTTTGCTTTTGTTGCCCTTTCCCAAGGAGATATGTCTAGAAAAATGTTTCTATGGATGATGTCAGAGAAATTGCTGCCTGTGTTTTCTTCTAGGAGTTTTATGGTTTCAGGTCTCATGTTTAGGTCCTTAATCCTAAAAGAAATCCTTTACTTTTGTGTATCATGTAAGAAGGTGGTCCCATTTCCTTGTTTTGCATCTTGCTGTGCAGTTTTCCCAGCACTGTTTGTTGAAGAGACTGTATTTTCCCCATTGCATATCCCCATCTCCTTTGTCATAGATTAATTGATCATATAATCATGGGTTTATTTCTGGGCTCTATTCTATTCCAGTGTCTCCCATGCTCCTTTAAAAGTATTCAGTGAGGTTAAATTTTTTTTCCACCCGCTGGATAAAAACCTATTTAAGTTGCAGTTGGAGTCTCAATTCAGCAGTGAACATGTCCAATCCTGTGTAATATCCCAAGTTTTCAACTTAATTTAATACTTCATGCTATCTGCCCTAGCCTGTTGAAGGTAGGTTGCCTACCTTTTGGAGAACAGGTGTGGCTGGGTTCTTTATTCTTTCTCATATGTCACATCTACCCTTTACTGGATGCAGTTTCTACAAGGGTAGAGCCAGAGATGTGGTAAGGAAATGTTTTATTTGATTGATAATTAGCTACCATCAGAGCAACTGGATAGCCATAGCCCATTAGATTTCTTATTTGAGAATCATAGAGTGTTTCACTGTGTCCCCAAACTCTAGTCACATCGTAAGCTGTCTGATGGCCTCGCCACAGTCCCTTCCCCTAGGCTTGAGATGAGGGTCAAACACCCCTGTGTGATATTCACAGCTCACATGCAGGAAAACAACTCTCTTCACAAGTCTTCACCTCTAGGTTAGAGTCTAGAGGGAGAGATTTTCTCATTTTTTTGGATATATATTTTAAAATTGTGCATCTCACTGCAGAACATGTTATTTTTTTCTTTGTTCCTTAAACTTCTGATTTAACACCTGTTACAAATGTGTGTATGTGATTATTACAAAGATAATTTTAATATAAAGATATTTGGTGGACATATATTAGAGTATAAATAGGGTTATTTAGGAGGAGGAAAGATACACGTTTAGGCAAGGAAGAGATGGGAAAAGGGGAGACGTGTTAAAAAGAAAAAAAGATAATTAAAACAAAGTAAACACATAAACAGCATATGTACAATGTGATCACATTTATGCATTTATGTTGAAGCAGATCTATGTATGTAAAAAAGAACTCTTCAAAATTTCATAGAAGTGAGAAAGTTAACCAATCATTTTTTATATCATGTTAGTAAATTACTGTGAAATGTGATGAGGAGATCTTAAGGGAAAATCTTCCAACTCAATATGGTATTACTGCACATGCCGTGAAGTAAAAAAAAAAAAAATTCAATGACTTTGTGTATTACATGTATGTCACACATCTTGACTTGCTCTGGCAGCTAACGTGTGCTAAGAATCCCAAGTGCTTGATGAAGCCCTGAGTACTGGATGTTGGCTTTCATAAGGAGACTACTGGCTCTTGTTAATTGAATTTAGAAAATTCACTCTGGCATTATCCTGTCTGGAACTTAAATTAAATGCATGGATGATAATTAATTTATTGAAATTAGAAGGCAAGAGGAATATAGATACAGAGTCAAAGTCTCTGCTTTGCTAATGTTGAGCCCAACCAGCCTCTACTTGACAAGTGTCATAGCACCATGCTATTTTTATTACTGGGAGTTGGGAGATCTGAGGTCTAGTTTAGTGCCTGCTACTGACTCACAGAGCAAATCAGGTGGCCACTTTACCTTTTTAGGTTTAATTTCCTCATAAATTCCAAGAGGACTTAGATAATTGCTGAGATAATTCTTGCTCTACTTAGTGGTTCTCCAACTTGAGTGTACTTAAAACTCACTTGGAGAATTTGTTAATATGCATATTACTGGGCTCTATCTCCAGATACTCTTATTCAGTAGGTCTGAGGTGGGTTCCAAAACTGCAATTCTAAGTGTCCAGTTGTTGCTAATGATGCCAGTCCAGACACCTAATGAATATAGGAATTGATGAGTGAAATATTTGTATTTCTGAGTAAACTGGTGAGTTATAGAGTGAAGTGGGCTGAGTACTGATCTCTGAGACATCCACCTCTCAGATTAGTGACCTCCCTTCTGAGATGCCACCAGCCAAGCTGTCTCCTGGCAGTGTCCATTATCTAACATTCCCAGTATGTGCTACCTAAAATCACAGGTAGGTGTCGCTGTAATTCTGGTGCAAATTGGTCCCAAGGGGAGGTGTGAGCTAGGGCACTGAGGAATATGGTGCCAGCTCCTTTGTCTGTGGGTTAAAGATCTAAGAGAGCTCCTAGAAAATTATCTGCATAAAATGATCACAGTTAGGGATGGATCATAAACTTTCAATCCCAAGAGAAACGAACTGCCACTAAAAATAAAATAGACATGTGATGGGGTAGGAGAGTTACCTAAAAATGAAGTAAGAATAGGGTCTTCTAGTGGCTGAATTATCCTGGATATTGAAAGTGTCTGTTCATTAAGGCAAGATTAGTGTCATGGGTGAATGGAGCACTATGTTTTAGTGCTTTAACTTCTCTGAACCTCACTTCCCATGCTTAAAATAAATACTATAAAAGCAAAACAAAACAGAAAGTACCTCCAGTTTCTTCACAGAATTACTATAAGATCAAATGAAATGCTTTATGGAAAATTATTTGCAAATTGCTAACTTATTAAATAAATGTTTACTAGCCGTGAGTTCTTCTAAGGCACTTTATTGGCTTTTTAGATAATACTATCATAGCATTCTTACTTGTTTACAATTGAACATAAAATTGCCAGATAACCATTCTTTTCTTAAGTAGCCATGATGAAATAATTATTTTCTTATATTTCATTACTTGTTCACCCACTTTCATAGTCTATCTCCAATATAAAGAGGTTTAAAGAAGAAAAATAATTGAATTATATTTATCTTCATGTGGATTCTCTACTTTTTGTAATATCTGCTATACATTTGGGTACTTAAAATTCCAAGTAGTTTCCCTGTGTTTCCAGATGCTGCTCCTGTGGTCATATAAGACATTACAAAATGTTGTATAAAGGCTTGTATACTAACTTGCCTACTAGCTAGCCTCTATTTGAATTATATAAATCATAGTTCCTCTGATAAAATAACTGATCATGAGTACTCTAGCTTTTTATTCCCTGCTTTGTCCCCACTCCATCCTGTCCACATTCAGGATGTGGACACAAATTATAAAGCCACATTCAGGTCTGTTTTTGGGTTGGTATTACACTGCTTTTTAAAACCGGTTCCACTGTTTCTCTAATGAAAAGCTCCTTTTCCTCATAAGTGGACTGCCAGTCCACACCCTGCATCACCGTATATAGCTTGTCCCATGTGCCCTACAGTCACCACTGACCATAGCCATCCTCCAAACACATGGACACAAAATATGGCTTCTCATCCTTCAGGGCAGTTGAGGGTGAGGTTTTCCCTCTAGCAAATTCTCCAACTCGACAAAATGACTATTATTGTCTCCTTGGCATAATCAGGAAGAAGCACGGGACAAATGCATAGCACTGAGTTTTCATCTTTTCTATTAACACTTTGAGGAAATAAGAGTCTTCTAAAATGAGAGATGTTTTTATACACTGTACTTGCAAGTCACTATTTTCATTCAACATTTAGGTTATGGGGTTGGGGGAGGAGGAAATCCATCTTTATCCTTTAAAGTTTGCCGCAGTGTAACTATTCCAGAGGCACATGAACTATCTTACCTTTGATCGTGTTGATAATCTGAAGACCCTTTCTACTTGGGGTTACTATGGTTACGGCTGCACCGGCGATGTGTGAGCTGCACTGCTGTTTTGATAAAAATAGGTATTAACTACCAGTCATAGTGCTTCTCATTTCACAGCAGTTCTTGCAGAAGAACAGCATATTTAAAAAAAAAAAAAAAAAGAAACAAAGAAAAAGAAAAGAAAAAGCCTTTCCAAAGAACCATGAAGGAACATCTGCATAAATAATGGTGATTGGTCATGTGTTTAAAAATATTTTTAATTAAATTCTTTTTAATTAAACAGGGCATTTTGCTGAATCCTTGTCTGTTATTTGCACCGAGCTTAGCCTTGAGGAAGATGGCTGATTAACAAACCCAAGAACCTATAATTAAAAGTAGAACTGTTATTTTTGGAGAAATGCCTTTCCAGTAAGGGTGACTTAATGGGGCTGTCTGATATTTTTTTCATTCGTCATTGAATTTTCTGGTTAGAATTTTGGGTTCATTTTCTTAACATAGGAGAAGTGATTACCAACTGCCATAATCAGAAGAGTTTTTATTTTTTAGCTTTATTTTCCTTCAGTCCCTTTAGTCGACACTCTCCTTTCACTGTTGTTTTTCAATATTTATTTGCGGTCTTCATTTATTTCTTTTGTTTGGATCATGTCTTCTCTTTAAAGTCGTATATATTGTTCTTTTTTCACCTCTGGCCCACTCTGCCTATGCATTTCAGAGTTTTAGACTACAGTAAGTTTGTGGTTTCTCATCACTGGTGTTATCAATATTCTACACAGGAATTCAAGAGAAAGCTGAATAACTTTCTACTTGTAGTCAAAAATAAGATGAAATGTACAAAGTAGTTCCTTCACTTCCAGGCTGGCTTAGAGAACAGAGACGACATTCATTTAATATCTTCTAAGCAGCATCGAGGAGACTGAGATGGTTTTATGCCTACATTCTGAAAAAAAAAAACAAAAACAAAAACAAAACACTCACATACAGTTTAAGGTTCATGTCCTTGAACCATTTGCCCAAATTCTTTGGGGAGAAACTTGGGTGACTCTACTTATAGTATCTAATATTTGGAGAGAAGTATTGTATTGTTATTGCTGTGGGAGAAGGCAAACAGTGAGGGAGTATTCAGGGCCCTTTCTTATGCTTTCATTGAATTCCAGGGGGAAAAAATTACACCTCTGAGGAAGTCAGAGGATATTAAATCGGCGTACTTCCCACGGAAGGCAGCAGGCTTCTGGAGAATGCAGAGAGACCAGCCATTTTCACTATGCATTGTGTTTCAAACCTGCATACGGTGTCATTTAACAGTACTCTACTGCATTTTCTGTGTCTATCCAATTCCATATTAAACACACTGGGATAGTATCAGTTTAAAAGCCTCTACATAAACCTAGGTCTATAAAACACCATCATATAAACTCAGATTCTATTCTTGAACAAATTTACTCAGAAATAAAAATAACAGCTTAGATTTATATTGTGTATCTTTTTCAAAGAACTCAAATAGCTTCATACCCAGCACTTCAGTTATTCTCACATAGTTTTCCTGGGTAGGGAGGATGCGTGCATTTAAGTGAAACAATTGGGTGCAGAAGATTTTTTAAAATTTTCTCAAGATTTTACAGTAAGTGAAGAAAGATTGATACAAAAACCAGAACTTCTATTTCCTTAGATAAGTAGACTATGTTTTTGTAAGTTACTAACAGCCATGTGATCAAAATATTTTATTGACTTTAGCTAATTTTCAGCTAGTTCTAAAATCAGTAACATCTTTATTCTACCCATCAAAGCAATGGTGCACTTGAGTCAATATTTAGAAGCAACCCAAAGCTACCAATTGGCAGCAAATGAAAAGCTCCATCTGAATTTTTTGCTTCGGAGTATGTCATCTAGTGATAACAACCATTAACTGAGTGTGTACACATATATCATCTAATTTGATCATCACCACAGTTAATTATCTCCATTCTAATAAACTGAGGTTCTAAATGCATAAGTGGTTTATTTAAATTTACAAGGCTCATAAGTGCCAGAGATGAGAGACAAAGCATGTCCAATATTCTTTGTTCTATACCACTGCTACTTCTCAAAATAGAACAGTGATGTGCCAATTAGGCTTAGCACAAAATGAAACCCGACAGTCAAGTTCTCCTTTTATGATTAATTTCACTTAGCAAACATTTATGCAGCACCTGCTATGTAGTAGGCACTGTAGAAGTGGTTGAGGGAAGGGGTAATAAACCAGACATAGCTCCTGCCCTCAAGAAGCTCCTCTCTAAAGGGGGATGTAGATACAAGTTTGGTACCAACAACAAGTTGGTAGTCCAGGCAGCTTTGTAAGCACAGAAGAAGGGGATATGGACCCCGGTACCACTCCTGTGGGGAGGGGATCTGGGAAGGCTTAAAGCTTCCCTCACCTCAAGCCAATATTTTGCCTGATTGAGGAAGATAACATGTCATTTGAAAGACACATGAACCATGTTTCTCTCCTATAAGAGATGGCCCTATGGATAGAGGTTTTTCATTCCCATATAGGGCCACAGACAACATGACCTGCTCAAACTTAGTAAGGTCTCCCTGGGCTCAGACACCTTTGGGGGTGTCCTGAGTTGATAATCCTGGGGGTCAGGGTCAAGGCAAGGAGGGCATATGCACTTGCTATTATAACTGTCTCCTCACTCATGCAGACAAGAATCAAATTTACAGTCATTTGTCCAGGACACTATTCTATAGTTGCTGTTTAACTCCTGATTTCAATGCTGCACCCAGGCTCCATCAGCATAATTAGGAAAACATGTACACTCTACGTGTGGAGACTTTGGCTTGGAGTTTGAGTCTGAGAGCCACAGAATTTTAGCTCTGGAAGGACCTTAAAGACAACCTCACTCAACTGCATTTTTAGACAGTACCTGAGGCTCTGAGAGAGAAAGTAAATGCCCACTGAACAAGAATTAGGTACTCTTTCCAAGTGCAGAAATTTAAGGGGTAATTTGTGAGAGAGGGAAGTAGAGAAGAGTTTCCATTGCTTCTCTGCTTGACAATATCATTTTTTTCCCTTGAAGTAATTTTTGAGTGTCAAAGGAGAAACACATAGGTAGAAGGTATCATTCCATTTTATAATGGACAAACCCCCTCTGATGGTTTTGATGACATGAATAATAACAGTAATCATACCCATCCTTAACTGAGCTACGATATACCAGATACTTTACATGAATTATCCCACATAACTGTTATCCAAAACACTTACAAGGGAGGGAATATTTTTATCTCCACTGTACTGACAAAGGTTACTGAAAGCTTAGTGAGGTTAAGTAACTGGCTCAAGATCACCAAGTTTATTTGCATCACAGCTAGTATCTGATTGCAGGTTGGTTTTAGTTTGGAGCCAAGTTCCCAATCATTATCTCTATATTGGGACAGAGTTGTAAATAGCAAGGTCTTGGCACAAAGGTCTCTCTTCAGATATTAGAAACCCAGGTATGGAAAATCAGCTCCACGGAACATAACTGGAGAAGATAATAGATGACAACCAACTATATAAATGCTTCAGGATATTGAAAGCAGATAAAGCAAGACTCCAGGTGTTCTGAGGATGGGATTCCAAGAACACACTGAAAAACCGTTTGAAGCAATTCAACAGCTCTGTGGACAGCTGGGAAACAGCTGTGGCTGACAGACCTCTCTGGCTCACTGCTTTGGGGAACAGAATGGCTCTGTTTAAATGAAAGCAGTTCATTCTCAGCGATACTCAAAGGCAGACCTGCAGGACAGAAGTTTTGAAAGTCAGCATCCAGCCCACACATTCCATTTAGGTGCGAACGAAGATATTGCACATTGTGGCAAATTGGATGGAAATTTCTTAAGAGTATTTCCTTGGATAAGAGGCTGTTTGGCTCCCTCTAGGGCTCAGCTTGGCTGCCTAAGGTCAAAACCATGGAACAGTAAGGCAATTGAAGAGTCAAGTTGAAGATGGCACTTACTCTCAGGCTGCTGTAAGTGCAGAGCCCACACCTACACAACTTTGAGAGTGAGTGCCTCCTTAAAAATGAGTTGCCTAGAGGAGCCAGGAGAGCACCCACTAGTAGCAAACTGGGATTGGGTCCTCTTGCCCTGCGTTGCCTGTCAGAGGCCCCTTGCTTTAGAATTCCTTGCAAAGCAACTTCCCTCCTAGAACACAGCCAAGAAAGGACAGAGGCTGACCTTTTACCTGGATACTACAGATAAAAAGCATTGTGTTGTTCAATTTATTATTTTGAGCTGAAATGGAGACAGCTTTTTGTAACAAGTGCTGCCAGGTCAGAGAGTGGGCAACGAAGTGACTGATCACAGTGGGAAAATACAAGAGAGGCTGGTCTGCTCAAGGAGTTAGCTACACGGTGCATGACCTTCAAGAGTCATTCATTCATTCACTCATTTAATCAACAGAATTAATTGTCTACTGCACTCCAGAAACTATAAAAGGCATTGGTGAATGTGTAGATGAACAATCGATAACCAGTGGTGATGAACTTTTTATCCAAGAGGACCAATTCAAAGAGAAGTTAAAATGCTTGTAAGCTGTTTCTCAGGAGGTTATTTGTTTTAAGTGCTGCTTTCACATAAGAAAATGCATTTATCTACAGTTGAACTTCTGCATTCTTATATTATTTTCCAGTCCAGGAAGGATTACCATAGAGGGCTAAATTTTCAGATATGACAAAGCTAGTTCATGCTGCAGTATCTGATGTAGTATAGCACCTCTGGAACTGTTTTCTTTTTCTTTCCTTGATTGACCTTGTAAACTACTGAACTGCAAAGTGTGGCTTGCTTCTTGATATCATATCCTCTAAAGTCCAGAGATCTTCCCATTTCAAACAAGATAACTCACAACATTTTTTTTAACACAAACAAACAGCTTCTTGGTGGTGATGCCATTTCTGAGTCATTCAGGAGCAAGAGCAGCAGATTAACTGGGGCTGGCTTGGGGGTGGGGAACACCCACACCCAGGGTCAGACACACAGTTGGTACTTACTAAGTTTTTATTCCAGTAGAAGGACTCCAGGTGGAGTTGTCTTGGCAGTGGTTAGATATTGGAGTCTGTAGTTGACAGAGAAGGGGATGGGCTGGAAGTTAAGATGACTGGGTGTGGATGAGATTTCCCAGGATGAGTTGGTAAAGTGAGAAGGGAACGGAGGAGGTATTCCTGGGGAGCATTTGTATTAAAGGAACAGGTTCACAAAGGAGAGAAAGAGAGGCTGGATGAGCTGAAGGGAAGCTAAGAGAGGCTAGTCTCCCCAGTATAAAGAAAGAGAGCACTTGGAGAGACAGTAATCTACAGTGCCATGATACACAGAGGGCTTGGCAGTTTGGAAGCCCAGGGAGGAAGTCCTGAGAAGGAGTGGGGAGGGTAGGGGTCCTCATGTATGGTATCCTGGGATGTGGGAAGAGACTCCCGAGTTCCATGTTTTATCTCCTCATTAAGTTTTGTCAGTTTTAAAAATGACTTTTGTCCTTTCTGATCTAAAAGTAGCTTATTATAGTAAATTTATAAAATTTATAAAACAAAGTTCAAAGAAGAAAAATTAAAATGGCCATTGCTTGCTTTTATCATGAGAGATGCTTTCTAACTTTTGGCTTGCTCTCCTCAGGTTTGGTTTGCCCAGTTGTGCTGACCTTCCATCCTGGTTTAGACTTTGTTATTCCCACCTCAGCACCAATTCCTCATACTGACTTTGCGTGACAGTATGTTCCAGACAGGATATACACTGGAAAATAAAATGATTTGATGAACTATAAAATAATACATTCTGAGTAAATGAGTGATCTGTTGTACGTGATGATCATACTGAGGGTGACACACATGGATAATTAAGCAGCACAAAGGGCCCCATAGGCACACATCTACAAACCCACAACCTTCTCATTGGTCTGGGTTTTTCTTTGCTAAGCATGATCTAAAACATAGATGTGTCTAAGTGACTTCTTTTCTACCATTGGTGGGGTTGGGGCAGGAAGGACTGTGCTTATGAGAGGTCATTCCAGCCATATCCTTGTTCAGTAACTCATGTATTAAAAAGTCAAATGCCTGGGCGCTTAACCTGCCCATCATTTTGTACTTCCTCTTGTGAGAGGGGATCAGAGTGTACTGGTTTGCTAGGATGCCATAACAAATTACCACAAACAGCTTAGGACAATGCAAATTTATTGTCTTACACTTATATAGGTCAGTAGTCCAGGTTGACTCAACTGGGTTCTCTACTCTGGGTCTCACAGGGCCAAAATCAAAGTGTTCATTGGCTGGGCTCTTACAGGAAAGCTGTGGGAAGAATCCACTTCGAGGCTCATTCAGGTGGTTAGCAGAATCTGTTCCTTGCAGTTGTGGGACTGGAGTCCCTGTTCCCTTGCTGACTGAAAACTGGGGACACCCTTGCCTCCTAGATCTCTCTTTGGCCCTTTCAGGTGATCTCCTCCACCTCAGAGTCAGCAATGGTGTATGCTATCTTTCTCACATGTGAAATCTTCCTGATATCCTTGGGTTTTTGTTTTTGTTTTTGTTTTTGTTTGAGTCTCCTTTCTGTCTTCTCTTCAGCCGCGTCTCTCTGACTCCAGGCAAAGAAGTTTCTCTGCATTTAAGGTCTTATGTGACTAGTTTGGATCCAACCATATAATCCAATGTAATCTACGTGTTTTAAGGTAACCTTAATTACACCTGCACAGACCCTTTTGCCATATAAAGTAATCAATGCACAGCTTCCAGACATTAGTGTATGGACATCTTTGGGGGGCATTATTCAGCCTACCACACAAAGTGATGACAGGAATGAGTGGATTCATGATATGATTTCTCTCCTCATATCTTTTTTTCCCTTTCTCTCACACATTGAGTGTTGACTCTTCTCAATATTATTTTTGTTCACTCTTAACAGTTTTGCTAATCTTCTTAGAAAACAGGAATATTCATCCGTCCTTTTAAAACCTTCCTCTACTGTCCTTAGGGTCTTGAGCCACAGGTTGAGACATGATAATATAAGACACTATTTGTTTTTATAACTTTTTGTATCAAGAGAAACATTTGTTTGTGAGGCTCACTTATTTTATGTGTACTGTGATCATGACTAACACAATTACCTCTTTCCTTACAGTAGTTGCATTTAATGGGCCACAATGATATCTTTACCTCCAAGTGTTGATTTCTTGGGACTCATCCAAATTTTGGCTGCTTTACGGCTCCACTGAGCTTTTCTCTGAATTTATTTCATGATTTGTAGGTAAACCCTTGCCTACCATGCTCATTTTTAAAATGGCAAAATGCTTAAGTAATAATTCTGATTGGAGAATCCTTGTACAACAGGATGAGTCATCCTCACTCAGATATTGGGCATACTGCAAAATTCCCCATTAAACTGCACCATGGCTCATTAAACACCATTGGTGAGAAAATTGGGTCTTTGTTAAATGTTTATGTTCTGTGCTAATGTTAAATATAGAATATTCCCATTTTAGGTACCTTTGGGAAAAATTTTAAAGTACTAGCTAAAGTGCCAGCATATTTCAGCCCATAAATTCCCAAATACAGGATCTAAAAAACACCACCCCCAAACCCCAGATTTATTCTCATGTTTCTGTCTTTTCAATTTTTATGTGTCTTATTTATTTTTCTCTCCTTAATGTCAAACCTCATGATCTTCAGATTACCCTCTTATACTCTTAGTGACTTCTAAGGACCATATTTTTGGCTTTTAAGCACAAGAGGAAGTAGATTATTCTGGAACACCATTCAGCCATATTTGAAGTCCAGGAAAAGATGTGTGATTATCAGTGTTTTTATTATGCATCTACATATTGAAGAAACAATCTCTGTCCACAAAGCACATACATTCCAAAAAAAGCACTTAAACAAATACAAATAATAATGACAGAAATGTGATTCCAGAAGTGTGCTAGTGGAGTTAATGTGAAAAGAATAATTTTCCTCGTTTAAGAGTTATTGGAGGGATGCCTGGGTGGCTCAGTAAGGTAAGCGTCCGACTCTTGATTTTGGCTCAGGTCATCATCTCAAGGTCTTGAGATTAAGTCCTACCTCTGGCTCCGTGCTGAGCATGGAGCCTGCTTAGGAGTCTCTTTCTCTCTCCCTCTGCCCTTCCCCTGCAAAAAAGTTATTAGAAATCCTCTTCATGTATGCTGAAAGAATTAGCTCATTATTGCATGACAAAAGATACTAAGATCTAGGGAGCCTTGCTCAACAGGAATCCAAGAAAAGAATTAAGCTCTATAGAAAATGATTTGAGGACTTTTTTTTTTCATTTCTTTACAAGGTGATGCTTAGCTAGTATCACCCTTAATGCATAGAATATAAGCTAATCCATTAAATAAACAAATGGCTTAGGACAATGCTTCTCAAGCTTTTTGTTGTCACAACCCCTGTATAACTCTTCAAAATTAGGGAAGACCTCAAGGAGTTTATGTGTATTATATCTATCAATATGTACCATATTAGAATGTAAAAAATTTTAAACATATTTTATTAATTTAAAATTATAATAATAAACTATTTACATCTTAAATAACATACTTTTATGAAAAATAAATTTCCAAAACAAAAAAAATTTACTGAGAAGAGTAACATTGTTTTATATTTTTAAATATGTGTTGTAATAGAAGACAGCTGGATTCTCACATCTGCCTCTGCATTCACTTGCACTATCCCACATCATATAGCCCCTGGAAAATTCCACTGTACACAGATGAAAGACTAAGAATGAAAAATGCAAGTGACATTTTCATATTATTCTGAAAATGGTTTTGACCTTGGGGATCTTCCTGTGTAGGTCTCAGGAAGCTCCAGGAGTCCCTAGATGATACTTTGAAGACATTGCCTTCAGGCAATAGAACTTATTTCTCCTAAGGATCCCTGATGAAGAAGACTATAATAGTGTGGTTGCATATAGTATTTTCTCCACTACTAACTCTGTACCAAAATGATATATCATACTGATGGCCAAAATAAGATTACAATGTTTTAAGGCTAAATCATTCATGATGTCTTGTATAACTTCTAATTTAGAATTACTTCAATGAAGTAACTTCTAGTGATTAACTTTCTAGATCTAGTATCACTTCTCTGTCCTGTTTCAGAAGGGTGAGGTTTTCTAGTTGTATTTCTGGGTTATGATTAGCAGAGCTTGACTGGCAAAACCAATCTGTGTACTGATTCTGCTGCTGATTCTCCACTGAGAAGGATTAGACTCAAAGAGTTCCAGTATTTCATACCTCAATTTTTCTGGAAGCTTCTCCTTATAATCTCACTATGTACAGTATTTCAGAAAAGTGGGGAAAGTTACAGGAAAATTTCCTCCTCCATCATCCCTCTGAGAAAAGAAAACGCATTTTCACAATACTCACTTTTAGAAAGGAAAAATGCTACCTTGTTTATGAGAATTCCAGGGTTCTCCACCTGTCAGGCCTGACGCAATTCAGCTGCACAAGCCTGAGATATTTGATTCTCCATGTGTCGGGGACAAGTGTCATACATACTGATTTGCACAGACAACCAGAGAGAGCACTCTCCAGGGAAAGCCAGCATTTTGACAAGGCTGAGTGATGACTTAGAACAACAGGGGTAGGAACTATTGTGTGGAATTGCCCATAGACCCAGGCAGATCTTGTGCCAGGTCGTTGAGAGCTGCCACATTAAAATATAATTTGAAATTTAAATTCCTTGTAAAAAAACCAAAAAATATGGGTCAGAAAGCTACTAATGGAGATCCTAGGGAAAGGACTGTCACTAAATAACCCTGAAGACTTCGAAGTGACTGAAAGAGCAAGAGCATTAGAAAAGTGGTCAGTTAAAATGCTAGAAGTAAAAAAAAAAAAAGGCAAAAAAGCAAAACATCTTTTAAGAGTCAGCACACGGAGGCATTGATGGGGTCAGGCAGTCACCATCTATATTTTTATTCCCAGGTATGTTTATTATATTTGAGATGATAAAATACTAGTTTTGATGATCTAATAAGGTAATAAGGTTGTAGTAGGAGACAAGACTCTTGGTATGATGAAGAAATTAATCCAAATATCATATTACTTCACTGTTAGAGCTTTTCTCTTGAAGAATGAGAATTATATATGACCTTAACAGTTTTTCATAAAACTTGAATCATCCCGCCCCCAACCAGCAGACATTTTCAACCCTCTTTTAGCCTCTAATTTATATCTTTGTCTCCTTGCTCTTAGCAAGATCTTGCTTTCCTGAGAAGACAACTTTATTTCAACCCCTCAATTGTTCTCTGCCTTCTCTAGACCTTGATCCAGCCATTTCCCTTCTTTTTCCTCTGTCGTCAGCCTCTTTCCTCTGGCTTATTCTGCACAGCCTATGAATTAGAAATCTAAGAGAAATCTTCACTTGGCTTTATACTCCATAGGCTACTATTTTTTTCTCTTTCCATCCCTTATCACCAGCTTCTGAGAAGTGCATTCCACGTCACTCCTCATCATTCATGCCCCCTGCTACCCCTTGGTGTTTGACTGCTACAATTATTTTCTCAGATATCTCTAATTGTTCAATGACATTTCTTAATCATCCACTACTCTTACCTGGAATAGGTGTGTGTGTGTGTGTGTGTGTGTGTGTGTGTGTGTGTGTTGATCTATTTACACATGAGGTTATATGTGCTTACTTGTGTGATATCTATTATTTATGTCCCTTACTTGACGGACAAAGTGGGTTTTTCCTCTAGCTAAAAGGTCAGGTAGGGAGAAGGTGGCCCCAAACCCCAAAAGGGGTGCTGGAACTTGCCACTAAGATATAAGTGGAACTAAAGTGTGACCAAGATAAATATGACCAAAGTCAGAGGTTTAAGAAATTGGATTGTGTCTCCTCCCCTTCCTATCTACATGGTGTCTGTCCAGTGTGTTCTCCTCATACTATCACGAGAAGGCTCATCTAAATAGGCATTGGTTTTTGGCCAGCCTTGAGCCCAGGTTGTCCTTACAAACCCAGCCAGGTGTAGGCAGAGCTGGTGTGAGTGTGTCCTCCATTGTTGCAAGAGATGGTCTCCTGGGAAGGTGCATACGAGTCTTGGACGTTCTGTGTAAGATTGAGCCCTGCCAGCAAGCTAATTAAATGAGTTGTTTAAGAGCTCCAAGCTTAGAAGCAAGAGTGGGTTGCTAATTTCCTGACTCACCTATTCAACTCACTTGTGGTCCCAGCAAATATTCCCTCTTGTAGGACACACTGCCTGGCTTTATTTCGAAGCTATTCCATTTCTTCACAGGGTTGATAGGAATGTGCAAAGTAATAGCTTTTCTCTTTTGTGTGGGATATCGCTTATGAAGTAGAGTTCAGTTCTTTGTGCAAAAGGAATTGTGGGAATGTCAGAACAGTTTTGAACAAAACTGCATGTTCAGTTAAAATCCTTTCCCTTCAAATGACCTAAGTTCTCACTGGAAAGATGAGGAGTCCCTGTTAGCACAGAGGAGACCCTATAACTGGGGAGGTGGGGAGTGGAATCCCCACCTTCGTCCCTATTTGTGAGCCTAGGAAATGCTGTGGGAGTGTAGATGAGCTGCAAGTCATCTTCAGAGCTTAGAAATACAAGTAACTACAGAGACTAAAGTCAACAACAGAGCTGCCATGATAGAATTTTGTAGTTTAGGAGTAACTTTACTTTTGTTCCACAAGATCCTAGCAAAAGGAAAATGTTCTTATTTAAAACCCCTAACTGAAGCCTCTTTGTTTTGATGAGGGTCTTTACCCAAAAAGAAGAAAGAGGTACTTTTTCTTAGCAGAGGTAATTGCTACCTCTCCTTACTACCACTACCTGAAAAGGCTAAGGGTTGTAGCAAATGTGAATAGCTACCAACTACTAGAGAATACATCTCTGCCTTTTACCTGTCATAATTAAGGACCTATGCAGCTAGAATAATGAAATTGACTATATGCCTGGTAAAATGGAATCTGGCTAATTGTCATGCCAATTCATGACATTTTATTTCTCTTGTCTCTTCTACCTCAAAGCTGGTTGTTGAGTTCAATACTCCTTCCTCTAGGATAATTTTTAGTAAATAAAAATCCATTTACAGAAATTCATGATGGATAGTTTCCAGCTGATTTGTTCATGCTTAGAGTTATGTTTGGCAAATATACCATATGTGTTTTTTATGTTTCTTTTTCTCCACTCATCCCTTAAATGTAAATGTCCCCCAAGAATCTCCTATGAACTCTCTTCTTTGTCTATATACTTTGCCCAGGGACTCGGTTATTCTTATGGCTTTATGTTTTATCTATGTGTTTATTAACCCCCAAATTCTTTCTTCTGCCTCAACTCTGTAGAGTTCAAACCTTTTATTTCCAGATTTCTTATTAAAATTGCCACTTGAAATTCCACCTGACTATTTAAGTCAGCATGTCCAAAACCAAACTTAGTGGATTCCCCTGTCTACAAACTAATTTCTCTTATGCAACCTCATCTACTAATTGTCCAGGATTAAAACCCAGAATCACTCCCTGCTGCCTCTCAAACACCAAGACTCACCAATTCTCTATCCCAAATATCTTGGACATACAGTGTCTTCTGCTGTGTCCCCTCTGCCATTGCCTTTTACTTATTCACTCATTAAAGGCTTACTATATTGTAGCACTGTCCTAAGGGCTACTGACATTCAGGGAAGATGAGAATCAATGAATAAGTGAAATACAAAGCACTGTGGTCATTGACCTATCAGAACCCAGAATGGTGGACGTATAGGGTGGAGCAGGATGTTCAGGAGTTTGTGAGTCTGAATCTAGGACTCTTCTAGTACAACCATCTCTTGCTAGAACATTTGGGAAAGCCTCCAGCCATATGTCCATTCTGCCCTCTGCCCTTCTGCCTGTGCTTTATTTTCAGAACTGAAATCAGATTGTCACTCTTCTGACTAAATTCCTTTCCTGGCTCCCTACTGCAGCAGAACAAGTGCCAAATTTCTTCACTCTACTTACAAAACCTTCCAACTCAGCTTTTGTTCCCTATAGCACTATTCTTTTATACAACATAGTTACTAACCTCACAGCCCATGAAATAGGAAAGGAAAGAACAGAAATGAAAATGCCCACTCTGCCTTAAAAATTTACCATCAGTAGCATTCCCAACCATCCTCTTTACCCCTTTGGCCATCAACTCAGCGGATCATTTTCCTAATGATTGCTGTTCACACTTTGCAAAACTGTTTAAAGTATCAAGACACTGAATGGTTTTGGTGAACACAGATAATCAGTAAGTGATTATTTACTGTCCTGATGTACTCTGAGAGCCTCTGTATGATATGTGGCATACAGTAGCCATGCAGCAGTCTGCCAGAAACAAGTCCTTAGGTCTTGCTCTTAGAAACATCGGGTTCATCTTTATAGATAAGTATAATCTCAAGAGAGAATGAGCCAGGTGCTGGCCACCTCTCCCTTCACAGGAGTGGGCCATGAAACAACATTCATACATTAATGTATTCATTCACTCATTCATGCATCAAACACTTATTGAGAGTTTGCCAAGTACCCTGTGTTGCAAAGATGTGCCCTATCCCCAGGGAGCTCACAGTGTTTTCTCTGATAGGTTTTGTGATTTGATTCAAATGCTGGGATCAAAAAGGAGTGAGCCAGATTTCTGCTGAGGGATCAGGGTCCTGGGGAACACTTGAGAGGCTTTTAAAGATTGAAGAAAGCTTTATGTTGGAGTAAGAAGGTGTGTGTGTGTGTGTGTGTGTGTGTGTGTGTGTGTAAAGAAGGGGGGAATGGTAGCTCATGGATGGGAAAGAAATCTCTGCCTTGGTAAAGTGAACCAAAATGCAAAGTTAATTTAAAAAAACTACATGATCTGGGGAGATTGTAGCAAGTTCAGTATGGCTTGAGGCAGGCAGCAAAGGGTTGACGGGGATACAGGGGGAGATGCTGGAAGGTAAACAAGGTGCAGATTATAGAAGACTTGTACCAAGGAGCTCAAACTTTCTCTATAAGCAGTGAGAAGCCCTGAGAAATCTCTAAGGGAGGAATGACTCATTAGTTGTTTTTATTTTTTTTAATAAAGATCTAGTGTGGGTACAGAGGATTGATTTGAGAAAATGAGCATTTAATGAATTCTTTTCAGAGGTGACCACACCCAAGGATAAATACATGGCTATGCTTCAGCTAACCCTGTATATTTGTGTGTGTTTCCTCCTAGTGACTGTGCTGGCTATTTTCCATGAACTGCACGTCGACCCTGACCTATACACACTCCTGTTTGGGGAGAGTGTGTTGAATGATGCAGTGGCCATTGTCCTTACATAGTAAGTACCAGAACTGGGCCTCTGTTTTTTTTTGATCATGTGAAATATGCTTCTGCTTGGTGATAATTCCCAGTGGCTTTAATAGTATCTTTTCTCTTATGTCAAAGAGGTGTGGCAATTTCTAGTTTTTAAGGAATTGTTACCACAGAAGATCTCTAATAATGGGTACAATTCATTAGGTACCTAATTTTTAACACTATTAATGAGTTTCATGTTTCTAACCTATTACAAGGTACCACCCAGAGGGTAACTGTTTTTTCCCCAGGTGCCTATATTTAGCTGATTCACTTAGAGTTCCTAAAATGCATGTAAATGAGCTTCCTTCATTTCAAATCAACACCATTTACTTTTTTTCTTTATACATGCCATTTTCCAGATAATGGACTAATGCTAACTATTGTATTTATAGTAAGTTTGACAAATTGGAGATAGAACTTGAGAGTCAGAATACTCTATTTCTCAATGCAAATGTAATGTGTTATAGGAGTACACACATCTTAAAATCATCGTGTCACATGTGAAACTAATGGAGCTTCAGCTAAGCGCTAACATAATTTTCCCTTGATCCTGGAAGAATTTTCCATTCGAGATGAAAACTAGTACTCTTTCCTCACCTTCCCTTTAGACACTTACCATTTATATTTAGTAAATGCCACTTCGGTGGCTTTCACTATGTCAAAGGTCTCTTCTTGGTTTTCCGTTGAGACCAACATTTTGGGCGACTGTCAAATAACCCAAAGGAAAACAGCTATCTGATAATTAAATGTGACAACAGGATTCAATTCAGGGTGTTAATTACTTCAAATGCATTTGAAAATGTATTGTGAAGTAACAAAGGATTTTTAAAAGTCAGATCTCACGGAGAGAAGTAGGAAATCACAGAGCAGAACGACTCTTCTGCCAGCTGACATTTCTTAAGGCTACCACCCAAAGTTGTCACTGAGCTCAGCAAATTTTAAGCAAGTGTCTCCAGATAAACTGTTATTTCACCTGGCCATTGAGAGTGCCTCTCCTGCATTAAAGGAAAATACCAGTGAGTGCAAATTAAGAGCAAAAGCCATGGCAGATTCACAAATGCTAAATTAGGATGCTTTTAAAGAAACACTGAGAACAATTAATTAGGACATCAGGAATCTCTGTCCAAGAAATACTAGTATTAAAGGAACATTTGGAATAATTTTTTTTAAATCTGCTGCGTTCCTCATTTTTGTGTCCTGGGCTGCCAAGTTGTAAAAGGCCAAGTGAAGCGAAACCACCAAAGCACAAATGCACTTGGGAAAGAACCATGCAGCTACAACCAAAGGAAGGTTTGGCCTTTCCACTTTCAGCCCTACCATTCACAGTAGTTTTCCATTTAAAATGCAGACTCCAGGGATGAATGTTGATGCTGTTGTGCACAAGCCCAGGGGCATTTGAAACAATCTATTTATTATCTCTTTAGGTCAATACATGGTTATTACTGGCACTGCCTTTTCTACTCATCTACCCATGTGTTGCATGTCTTCTAAAGTGTTTCCCACCGTAGCAAGATCTCTTTCCTTTTTTTTTTCTAGGCACGGGACACTTGCCATTCTAGCCAAAATCTTAGGTTTCACAGGTTTGGCAATTTAGGTGTCATGCAGAGTGAACCCAATGAGTTCCACCTTTAAAGTAAAAGTAAAACTAAATTAGGAATACTTGACATGGAAACCTCCACACTTTCAGACCTGCAGGCTCTTCTACCTGGTGCACCTGGACCCCACTGGCCTCTTTCTGAGCTCTACTGAGTAGAATGCCCTTACGCTGCCTGGGATCCAAACTGTTTGGCCACCAGTGCCATCTGTTGCTGACCACACCCTCCACTCTTTGCAGTTTTCCACAGTGGTGTCCTCTTCACTTTGCTCACTTGCTTACTTGCTTTTTACACTTACATTACAGCACATATGACCATCTCTTTTTATATACCTGCTTACACACACATATTCCCTTTCCTTTTAATGCCTCATCCCCACACTGTCTCTTCCAACTATCTTCCTGCTCCCTATTTAAAAGTTTTGCATGACTTTCAGACCAGAAGTTCAAACATTTGTTTCTTCACTTTTCTCTTCCTTCACATTAAACCGTGCACAGCACCCTGACACAACTTTCTGGCTGGTAACTCATGCCTTTACATGCACAGAGTTCACTCCTTCCCAGCTTCTGTTTCTTCCTAATCAAGTCTTTCAGCACTTACCTCAGTCTCCTTCGGGAACCACTAGCCCACATGCTAAGCTCCTACTCCAGCCCTGCATGAACCTTGGTCAATTCCCTTCCAGCACAGCAGGGCAATCTTGGGTTTGAACTTATATTTGCCTTTTTAGATAGTGACTTTTGGAAGAGTGAATCTATGTGCTTGAAATGTATATTAAAAGAACAAATAAAACTTTTGTTTTTTCCTCTTCTTAGTTCCATCTTTGTGTAGTTTTGAAGTTTAAGAATAGTGATACAGCTCTTCTTGTGCCATCGAGAAGAGAAGTTACACATTTTGATGTGAAGTCGAGTATAATAAAGAACTCAAATCATTGACCACTTTGGCCCTTGGCACTACCTCCAGAGCTCCTTTGGAATGGCCACATACTTTCATTTACTTTCCCATCTCCCACCACCAAATGTCCTTGTTTAAGAACTATCCTTTTCAGTTTTAGTATTTTTTAAATTTTAATTTAAAAATTTAAATTTTTAAAATTTACAGTGCTGTACTCTAGCATTTCATTCAAATATATAGTAATTTAGCCACATTTTAGATTAAGTCAGCTTTTCTGTGCTAGTCTAAGAAGCACGTGGCAAATTATAATACTGTTTCTTAGGTTAAATGTGCTCTGAATTTCAGACAACTAATGTATAATTAAATTTGATGACCACAACTATTGTACACAGCAGCAGGTGGTGGATGGTGTCCCGAGAGCTCAAAAAGAGGTTGTCCAGAAGTGTTCATCTTAAAATAAAAGTAACTTTATTTAACAAAAATTTTTGAAATTAGCCTCTCTTACCCATACTGTCATTTTAAGTATGTACGGAGTGTCGTGCCCAAAAGTGTAGTATGTGGACTGGTTCATAAATGAATGAATTCCACATGATGGTTCTGCACTTCTAAAGATTGTGTAATAGTCTATGAAGAAAGGCAAAAGACATACTGGAGAGGGACGTGTGTTTTTAAATCTTGAACAAAGACATTACTTTCAGAGTCAATATGGTAGAATAGAAAGTCAAAAGAGCCGATGTCAGGCTTGCCATGAATTAGCGGTGCAGTTATTACAGTTGACAGGAAACCAACCCAAATTGGAGTAAGCAAAAAGGGAATTTGTGTTGGCTGTGTTGACTGAATGGCAGGAGTAGACTACAATGGCAGCAAAGGAGCCAGTGAAGTGAGCAGGACTCCTTTTTTTCCCCTCACTCAGCTTCTTCAGGGTTAGCTCCCTCACCTGGTCCTAAGTTGGCTGCCACCATCTCCTAGGACTATATCTTTCTTCAGGAGAATAGAGCAAGAATCTCTGTCCCATTAGTCCCAGTCCAAATCTTAGTACACCTGACAGATTGTGACGCCATTTCAGACCCTCTTGTGGCCAGGGAAATGTCCTGCGTTTATTGGCTCAGCTCTAAGGCATATGCGTCAGGAGTTTAAAACTGTGCTCATTTTCACCAGGAAGTACATAAACTAAGACTGGGAAAAGATAGGATTATTGCTCAGAGTGATATTGCCACAAAAAAAGAAGTAGATGGTGCACAGAAACTAAAGAAAACCAAAACTAGAAGCCATGACAGTGACTCCATACAGCTGTGAGCTCTCCATGCTTGTTTCCTTGCCTATATCTATATACTTTACAAAATTGTTCTGAGAGATAAATAAAGCAATATAGTTGGAAAGACTATAATTCTATATAATTGACGCTATATAAAGATATATACTTATAATTTATATAACCATTTATATCAAGATCTTTCATTCTACTTACACAGATCTCTTTCATTTCATTAAAATGACTAAGGATAGACCTGCTTCTAGTGAAGCATTCCTTCATAAATACGACATTTTATGATCCAAGGAATATAGAGAATAACCATTTTCACATGCGGTTTACCCCATTAAGAGTGAGCCACTTAGATAAGGCATGCCGTCTAAAGTTGATAAATCAAGAAATAGAGGTTGAAGTATATTACTTAAAGTTATAAAGGCACTCACAGCGAAAATTGATATTACTCATGGGAGTTAGTTGGAGGAGGGGAGAGGGGAAGGAAGGAATAAGTTAACGAAAATGTCACATCTCTCATAGTAATTAATGTACACTGTGTAGAGTTGACAAATCAAGAAATGGATGTATCTGCCTATCACTTAGAGTCACAGGGCAACCATCAGAAGAACTAAAACCATAAATGGTTAAAAGGAGATACTTTTGCTATGTAGAACTATGATTTATGCAAAGGGGACAAATGTAATTTAACTCTTTGAGTGTTTGTATTTGTTTGAATTATATTTATTTAAAATATTCTTTAGGTGATCAAGGTATCAAAAGCAGAAACTAGGAAAGAAAAGCAATCTATTTGATGGCAATACAGTCGAACAATTCTAGGAGGCAAGAGTCACCACAAATAAAATTAAATGATGAAGGATAAACCATGAAAGCAGTTTCAACACACAATGTTGATAGGTTGGTGGTCTTCATAACATACATGATAAATTGTAAATCTCCTTAATGTACCAAATGTATTAGTTATGTGACTTTAGGTAAACTACTTAACCTTTCTGTGCCTCAGATGCCTTGTTATAAAACAAGGCTGGTAATAGCACTCACCTCATTAGATGAGATTAAACATAGAATACCAGAACAGAGCCTGGCTTATAACACTCAATAAACATTAGATATTAGCTGCTGATATTACTACTGTTGTCAAACACCAATAAGGAAAAGGTAAACGTGATAGAAAAATGGGCAAAAGACATAAGTAGGTAATGAACAGAAGAAACATAAATGGCTGATAACACCATGAAATAAGATCTGCTTCACTAATAACAAAGCAAATTAAACCAATAATAAGTATCATTTTTTGACAAGCAAATCTTCAGATCCTCAGATCTCATGAAAGAACAATTATACTTTGGGTAAATTGAAGTTTGAGGAAGTGAAAACCCTTCTACATTGTTGGTGAAAGAGAAAAGTGATAGAACTTTTACAAAGGCAATTGGCATTATTTATTAAGAATCATTAGAATTTGTTAATCCTTTGATCCACCTATTTCATTTCTAGAAATTTATCTTAACAAATAAGGGACTGTGTAACAATTTCTCCATGGAAATGAGTGCATTGATTTGAGCAAGAAGTTGTACAGAAGTTACTAGTTGGTTGAGTAAATTATAATATATTAATATCATGTAATCCTTATGCAGTCATTAGAAAAATGATATATGGAGAGAATGTATTGATGTGAAAAGATGTTCACAATACATTTTTAAACAAAATAAGAAACTGTTTAAATGGAATATACAGTAAGATCTATTTTGGTTAAAAAGTCACAGCCAAATTTGTGTGTGTGTGCATGTATAATTATAATGTAAAAATAATTTATAGATAAAATCGAGGTGTAAGGTAGGATCAAAGGTGATTTTCATTTTCTTCTTTTGGCTAAATACATATTTATTGGAAATAGATTAAGCTACTCATGATCAGCTCTGGTCCAAAGAATCCCCCATGAACATGCTTAATAATAGGCAATCTTCATTTTTATTTTCTTAAGTTTATTTATTTATTTTTGAGAGAGAGACTGAAAGAGCATTAGCTGGGGAGAGGCAAAGAGAGAGGGAGACACAGAATCCGAAGCAGGCTCTGAGCTGTCAATGCAGACAGAGCCCAGTGCGGGGTTAGAACCCAGGAACCTTGAGATCACAACTTGATCTGACACTCAACCAGCTGAGCCACCCAGGCGCTCCAGCAATCTTCATTTAAATACAAATTCTACCAGAGCGCCCGAGTGGCTTAGTTGGTTGAGCTTCCAGCTTAGGCTCAGGTCCTATTCTCATGGTTCCTGAGTTCCAGCCCTGTGTAGGACTCTGTGCTGACAGCTCAGAGCCTGGAGCCTGCTTCGGATTCTGCGTCTCCCTCTCCCCGGCTCCTGCGCGCGCGCTCTCTCTCTGAAAAGTAAAGAAACATTAGGAAAAATTTTTTAAAAAATATAAATTCGATAAAGGTTAAAGTCTAAATTTTTTTTCCACCCATGAAAGAGCAGAAAGAGGTTGTTGAGTGTTCTCAGTCATTTATCTGGAAAACAGACATATTGCCGGTATTGTACTGAAACATCTACTTTTGAAATAATTCCACAGTGTGCAAATGCCTCCAGCTTTTCTTAGAGATAAAATAAGAACCCCATTAAACAGCTGGCTCTTAGACGACAATAAATACGTACTAGGTGCCTTTTTTCCCTATTAAGCAAATGCTTCTAAGGAAATTCAATGTAGATGATTAAAAAAAAGGGAGAAATGGAATACTAATTTTCCTTTTTTAAGTAAGAGTGTTATGCTACTTAGAGGTTCTTACTAGAAAATGTCATTTAAAGAGTGATGCCGGTGATTGCTTGGCACTTAGATTGAGTGACATTTTGAAAAACCACACTCTTTGTATTCCATGCACCTTAAGGAAAAGTTAACATGGGAGTTAATGGGATGGCAGTGAGACTCAAAGAACCATGTGACTAAGGAAATGAGATATCCATTCATGCAACAAAAATGTACTGAGGATCTACATGTGCCAAACGTTACACTGAACATTGGTGATATAGATGGAAAGGTACAGTCACCCATCCCTGTCCTCAACAACTCCTCACTGAAATAGGCAAACAATAGCTATAATGGGATTTAATGTGTGCACAAACATTGCTCTAACAATTATCCCAGAAAGTAGCTGCGTAGGTTTGGTTATAAACATATATCACTAAGGATATTCATTATTTCTCTTGGTACCATTATCTCTAAGTAGATTGCAAGCTCCTTGAAAGCAAGTTCTACCTTTCTCTGTCCCCCACAACACACAGTTAATTATTTGGAAGGTTCTCAAATAATTACTGAAGGAGCCATTTAATATAGCCTTTCAGATGAAGGCAGAGACATTTTACTAATTCTCTCATTAAAATCTTTCCCAGAGGATGAGGTTGAATATTCTTCATACTGCTTCTTCCGAATATTTGAAAAGCTTGTTAGTTATCTTCATTAGCTCAACTTCCTCTCTCATTTGACCCATAGTTGTAAACATAGGGGTGATGAGGTGTCTCCTTTTGATAAGAATAAACCAAAACTATTATCACAACCAGAAAGTATATTTCTCACAAATCTTTTTAACTTAAAAACAAGGTTCTTATATCTTGACATTTTTCTGAAGGTAATTCACTTTGATATTTGCCTTGGAAGCTGATAATCAGCATGAAATGCATTTATTTTGATGCCTTTCTACATACTGCTGTGATATATAATTTAAGGAAAGAAGTTATAGGCCTTTTTGCTTAAAAACTCCTTGTCCTGGCAGTCAATTCCATGCCAACTTCATTTTTTGGACACCAGGTGGCATCACCTAGCAGGAATGGGAAGGCATCCTGGCATCTTTAAGAAGTGGCTAGGAGGCAGAGCTCAGATGACCTCCAGTTTTAAGTCAGAACTCCCAGTGCTTGCTGCCCACACCTCTGCCTGCTGCTGTGTCTGTGTTTGTTTTTTCTTATTCATGATCCCTGGTTCCTGTTTCCTGGCTATGACTCTGACATCTCCCTACCCTAGCTCTTAATGTCTCTGTTCAGATTACTGGAAAGTGACCTTGGCTTATCCTGTGACTCTGTCCCTGGTCTCTCAGATTAGATCTGATGTTCACTCACTGGTTCTCCAGAACTCAGCCCCGTGACTTAGAACTTCCTTTTCTCCGTGTCAAGCCATGCATGACAAATGGACCTACCAAAAATAAATAAATGAAAGAAGTCCATACTGATGCTTTCTTATCTTAATTCTGTTGTATTTTCATTTATTGGTGTATCAGTCAGATGTAAGTGAAGGAAACCTAAATCAAATTAGCTTAGACAAAAAGAATTCATTGGCCTTTTTAGCAGGGCTAAACTTTGGGCTAACTTAGATGGGCTAACTCTGGGCATGGCAGGACTCAGAGATTCACACATGTCTATTTTTTCTTTTCTATTGTCTGCTCTTTCCTTGTTCTTCCTTGGCTCTGAATTCCTCTTGGGGCTAGCTTCATTCTTTCCCATACAGATACATGACTTACTCTAACAAGTAGAAGAGAGTGGCTAATGCAATCTCCAAGCTTATACTGTTGTTCTAACTCAAAGTGACATTTCATTCTCCCAATATTTATATATCAGACACAGAGAAGGACTCAGATTGGCTATGCTTGTATCAGAAGGTCACCCCTAGGCCAATCACATTGTATTTTAAAGGAATTAAACATGATGATTGGCCAGATCTGAATCATTTCCCCATCCCTGTGGCCAGTAGCATGGAATCTTATTATCAGAAGAAATTGAGTGGAGGGGCATGAGGGTGGCTTAATCAGTTAAGTGACAGACTCTTGATTTCAGCCTAGGTCAAGATCTCATGGTTGTAAGATCGAGCCCCTCATTGGTCTCTGCACTGAGTATGGAGGCTGCTTGGGATTCCCTCTGTCCCTCTCTTTCTCTGCCCTTCCCCCTCAAAATAAATAAACATTGATTTTTTTTAAAGAAGAAAATAAGTGGAGGGCAAGTATAATAGGCATCCCAGAACTACCATATTTCATGATAACAAAATATTCAGAACCTGGTAGATTAAAATGAAACAGATAGGCTCTATGCCATTACAAACTGAAATAAATGCTTTGTTTGAAAAGGCAAAAATTTTTCTTTAAATGTAGAGTTGATTCTGAATAAAAGAAAAGGAAATTCCCCAGGTGTGAGAAACAAGAGAGAAATCACAGTCAGTGGCCACAGGATTTTGTGAAGGATATAGACCCAGAGGTTTTGGGGCTGGATTCCTATTTCCATGTGGAAGTCAGAGTCCTATCTATAGATAGACTCATTCATGGTAATGGAACTTGAGCAAATCTTTTTGAATAAAGCCCAATCCAAAGTGCTCCCTCAGTCACATAGACTCTTTCACCAGCCTTTAAGGAATGGTGAGGAGACTTGCCATCTATCTGGGATTTGAATCAAATCCCTGCTCTGGGCAGTTGTGATAAGAGAAATGGAAGCCAAAAAATTAATATAAAAGTTTTCATTACTATTGAATTGCCTGCCTTAGCCTCATTTCTCTTTCCTTATTTCCAAATATGCTAAACTACTCTGAACTGATCTTTTCTTAACCCAGGCACATAGAAATCCCACAGAAAAAAAAATATATAATTTTTCCTGAAAATGAGCTCACAGTAAAAGTTTATAGGCCACAAAGGGGGGAAAAAAATCCATCATGAAGAAAAGCCAGGAGATAAACAACAACAAAAAAGCGAATCAGAAGAACAAGGACCCTAAAGAACTAAACAAATATTACAAAAATCTGAGAATAATTATAAAATGGGCATATTAAAAATCACTGAAGAGATAAATGGAGGAGCAAGGAAAATAGGGATAGTAAAATAAGTGAAATAGAAAACAGAGGAACTTTTCAAAAAGAAAAATGCAGATACTAGCTTTAAAACTGAATGAGACAAATGTCATATTAAATCCAGCTGGTGAGCCAGAAGATAAAGTTGGCAAATGACCCAGAATGCAGCACAGATTAGAAAAATATAAAAAGTTGGCTAAGAGACATGGAGGATAACATGAAACAATTCAGAATACATCAATAAGAATTTTTAAAGGGGGCACTAAAGAAAATCAATCTGTGGCAATATTTAATGATATAATAGATGATAATTTTTCAGAATTGAAGAGAGAAATTGAAACATCACATTATAACCTGAGCTGGATAAATTAAAACTAATTCACAACCAAATACATTGTAGAGAGACATGAGATCATCAAAGACAAAGTGGCAATTTTAAAAGCAACCAGAGAAGAAACATGGATTACTTACAATCGAAAACAATTTAGATGGCACCAGTTTTCTCATTAATGATAATAGCTGCCAGAGGACAGTGGAGTAATATGTACAAATTGCCAAAAGAAAATAACCAAAAACCTAAACTCTAAATTCAACTGAAATATCATTCAAGGGTAAGAATGAAATAAAGATATGTTCAAGTAGGCAGAATTTACCACTCATAGATAATCAGTGATAGAAATAGGAAACAGCTCAGAAAGAAGTGGGAGACAAGGAGTGGTGAGCAAAAAAATGTTGAAACAACCATAAATTTAATTAGGAATGCCTGTGACAATAACAATAATGATTATTAATGAAGAAATGTAAAAGAAGGCAAAACCAAGCACTCTGTTATCATCTACAATATTCGAAAACAGTGAACACCAAATGATACAGGAGGGAGATATTATATCATGTAGAGAAAGTGGAGATGGCAAAAGACCTACTTATTAACACAATCCAGTTTTCACTCAAGTAGCCATGTTCATCAAAATATTTCTCAAAATGGTGCACAAGAGTCTGAAAACAGGTTTCAATTTGGCTTAGAAATGTTGAAATCAATTCATATGAAATTCTAGATAATTTTCAATAATTTCAAACCATGCAAAGGATTCCTATCTGGTAAAGTATCTTCCCTAGGGTCACTCCATTTTTCTTCAAGATTTTAGGCTCTCGCCTTTGTAGCTGTAGTGTTTCCAGCTGTGGAACTCATAACATTCTCTCTCTGGAGGCTGTCCTTTATCTTTACCGTATCTTCCTAGTTTCTCTTACTGTCTATCTGCTTACCTCATGTTTCCTTATTGTCAGATTTATGATCCACATTAGGAAGCCATCTCTTCAGTTCTCTCCAATTTCTTGGAAAAGGTTACCTCCATGGGTGGACAGCAGGAGATATTTTCTGCCATACCGGTTGTTGATGTGCTGTAAGATGTAGATGTTTTAAAAATTGTCCTTTACATGCCCAGGTAACTTTGAACTGATGTTCTAGGCAACAAACCAGTTTTGAGAGTTGAAGTTATTTCTGTCTTCTGCTGTACAGTGTCACTAAGTCATGGGTAGCTTCTTAATCCTTTTAGACTCTATTTGAATTTTAGCTGTTTACATTGAAGAACTTGGTAATGTTCTTTAGTCTGGGCCCAGGATGACCACCCATGGAGTAAGACAGTGACTTATACTAAGCAAAGTACATCTGATGCAGATGTGGACAGGGTGCTGATATAATAAACACCAAGAAATGACTGACCCAATGACTGGAATATAGATGCTGGCATGATCAGCTCATTTTATTTCCATAGTCAAGCTACTTAGGAAACAGAATCATAATAAGCATCTGCTTTATTAATTCACCACAGGAAATTACTTTTCACCAGAATTTCAAGTACTCCAAATCATATGATAAAAGCAGTCTTTCCCATAGGCAAACCTGCATATAAAGGCAAATAGTATCCAGAGGGTTGTATGGTGATCATGGAAAAAGATGACAGATAGATGCATCCTTCACCCAAAAGGTATTTTTTTCCCATGGAACCTGAAATTTTGAAATGCTTAGAAACCACCCACTGAATCCATACCAACAGTTACGATAACTTAAAACTACTCATAGTTTGTGAGGATATCTGAAATTTTCTCTCTCCTCTTTACATAAATCTGAGATGGTCACATACAGTGTTTGATTCTACAGTTCTTCTAGATTCTTCCATGACTAGCCAGTCCTTCTTCTGATTGACACATTATACTTTTGTCTCTATGCATAAATGTCATTTGTCTCTATTCTAATGTCCTTTAATATCTGGTGGGGGATTGATGGTGATTCCCTCTTCTTCTCTATGTTGTGACCAGTGGCATACATCCCTAAGCCTAGTGACAGAGAATAATTTGTAACTAGATATCAGAGCCATCTGTGAGAAGCCGTCTATGACATGAACCAATCATGACTTCAGCCTCAGGTGAGGTTAAATTTCCAAAGGTTGTTAAACTGGCTTCTGTTAATAATATGATTTAAAACACTGCACATTAAATTTTAGTGGGGTGGTCATAAACTTCCTTTAGTGTCTGAAGAAGCCTATGGTTCTCACCTAAGGGATTGGAGGGAAGTGCATCTAAACAAAAAGACAAAACTTATAAATAGTTTCAGGAGCTCTGGGTTGAGACTTTTTTTTTTTTTTTGTCCTAAGGTATATTTTCTTTCCAATGTGTTCAATCCTGGCTTCATTCTGAGCAACCAAAAAAATACCATTTATTTCAGGTGATTATTTCTGAATTTTTTCCTAGAAAAAATTTTCCAGAGAACAATGGGCCAAATCAATATGCAATCATAATTTTGGTCTAAATTAAAAGTGCTCTCTTGGCCTGAAGAACATAATCTGTTTATATTACTTGAGTTCCATAATGAATTTACATGGCAGGCTTATTGCAAGTTTTATGTGGGCTCTGCCTTACTGGGGCATGTAATGCTCAGGGAATCTGATTAAAACTTTGGGAAGGAGCAGCTGTTCAGCTATAGAGGGTGAACTCAGGGCCCATTTTTCAGAGCCTGACTGCAAGGCCTGACACCCTAGCCAGCTATTGGATGATAAATGAACTGTCTTTGAATGCCCAGCTCCTGTGTTAATAGCTTTAAAATATCGGTTGTTTATGAGAAAGAAGTTGGGAGCTCTTATCAATTTTCCTGACCCAGAGGTCCTCAAATACATCATTTTTTTTTTTTCATTGCCAGAATGACATGCAGTGTTGAGAGGAAAAGGGAGAAATTTTTTCACAATTTAGTTTGCTTTTCATGGGTTAACAGTACGAGTTTCTCATTTCAAAAGATAGTGGAATGAGTGCCAGGGAATTCTTATATGAAATCAAACACATAAAATCCAGAGTATATACTCTCTGGCATCATCCCGTAGTGTCAGAATTATAATGTAGTTAAATCTGATTTTTCTCAAGGTGCTTAAGTCAAATTGAATATATGGAAGTCAAATTCAAAGCCTGTGCCAAATAGCCTACTGTCAGAATGGCAGTTAATTGGTAAAATTTGATTTAATGTTTAACTCTAATATGTTTGGAAATTTATACTTTTTTATCTTTAACCTCATCCCCATCTTTACCTGCTAATTTTGTTTTTATGGACATCAGAATATCTTTTTAGGTGAGTGAATTCATACTTATGTGACTATTGTCATTTAGATTTTCAGGCATTGTCTATTGTTCTTATAGCTTTTGACTTTTAGTCTTTTCATTAGCATGTCTATAAGAAAAAGTGATGAAAAGTAGAAAAATATATATATGTATTATTCAATTTTCTTTTTATTAGTAATTCTGGTAAATATTTTAGTGGAAAACTTTAATCTAGAACATATCTCGTGTGGATAGTGTGTTTTACTTTTCTATGGGGGAGTGAAAGCTGGTGTGAGAGTCTAGATGATGACTCTGTCATTTGCTGTCTTTATACCGTTGAGCAAGTCAGTCACCTTTAAGTCCACTTTCTGATTTTATCAAGATGGCTGGTTTAGTATACCTATCTATCCTAATCTTTTTTTTTTTTTTTAATTTTTTTTTTCAACGTTTTTTATTTATTTTTGGGACAGAGAGACAGAGCATGAACGGGGGAGGGGCAGAGAGAGAGGGAGAAAAATCAGAAACAGGCTCCAGGCTTCGAGCCATCAGCCCAGAGCCTGACGCGGGGCTCGAACTCACGGACCGTGAGATCGTGACCTGGCTGAAGTCGGACGCTTAACCGACTGGGCCACCCAGGCGCCCCTATCCTAATCTTAAAAAATAAAAATTTGTTGGGATTTTAGAAGTGAGATTGCACAGAAAACATAGATTATAGAAGCAGATAAGACCAATGTTATAAAGAAATAAAACTGTAGAAAACCAAAACCTACATGTTAATTATTTACTAAGATTAATACAAGAGACTATTTATATCCATAAAACATGAAATTTAAAAAGTAAAATCAGAGAAATTGAAAATATGAAAATCAAAATAAAATTTTCAATAGATGAGCTATTATGATTGTCTACTTAAAAGTATGAGACTCAAATTGCAAAATATTAGAGAGCTCAGAAATTTGGCTGGACAGAAGACTGACACACAAAAACCAACAGCTTTCCTAGACATCAGCAATAACTGATGATAAAATGAAATGGGAAAATTATTTTGTTCACAATAGCATTTTTAAATCTAAACCCATTAGAATAGCCCTAAATAAATAAACCTACAAGATATCTGAGAAGACAAATAGTAACTTCAGTGAAGGACAAAAAAAGACCACCTCAATAAATGAGGAGACCTACTATGAATAGGATTGGAAGATTCAATATTGTAAAGTAGTCAACTCTCCCGCCAAGTAATCTATACCTTCAGTTTAATCTCCCTCTTAAAATCCCAACAGATATTTTTAGGGTGATTCTAAAGTTCATGGAGCTTTTGCTTAAGATAGCAGGGTAAAATATTTTACAAGTCTCCCTCAAAGCAAATTAAAACCATGAAGAACATTGAAAAATAGAAGTTTTTCATAGCCCATGAAATAGAAATAGCCACAATTCCAAATCATAAACTGTGTAAGATTTAAGTACGAGATATTGCTGTCAATAATGTGAAATCTTGAATGAGAGATGGAAATATGCCAAGCCAAGTTGGTTTTTCTCAGATCTGACAGCAGATCACTTACTGAAAGGACCAGCCAATATTCCATTGTTTAGAGAACAGATAAGATCAGGTAGGTGGGCCAAGGGAGAAATGGGGGAAATAGTCTGACATTTCAAAATGAAAGATGAGTAGAAATCATGCTGACCCACAGTCTGGTTTCCTAGCTTGGACATTGAAGAGGCTATTTTCATTGGAGTGGGGGGCAGTGATTTCTAAATCAAAACAATCTATCTGCAACTTGTGGGTCTTTTCTCTATACCACCTCAATTTGAATGCCATGGACTGCAAAAAGATGTATTCCTAAGAAAAAGGGAACAAATTTGGTGACAGATACTTGAAACAAGTTACTTATGGCAGTTTTAAAACATGGCCCCCAAATTCTTTGACTCCCCTCTCATGGAGAGTTGAAGTCTATGTTCCTTTCCCTTGGATTCAAAGAAGGCAGAGGAAGAGATGCTGTGCCAGTTTCCAAACCCAGACCTTAAGAAACCATCAGCTTCCACTTCCTGTCCCTTGGGACACTCCCTCTTGGAACCCAGCCACCTTGCTGTGAGATGGTCAAGCAGGTCTGCAGAGAGTACTATCTGAAGAGGGAATGACAGCCAAGAAGACTAGCCAGATGGGTGGGTGATCCATCCTTGAAGTTGACCCTCCAACCCCATTCCAGCTGCCCCAGCTGATATCAGGTGCAGCAGAATTAAGCTGAACCTACTGAGTACTGTCCAATTTGCAAATTTGTGAACAAAATAACTGATTGTTGGCTTAAGCCACTAAGGTATGGGGTGATTTGTTACACAACAATAGATAAACAGAACAAAACCCAAATTAAAACTGCAGTCAGCCTCAGCTTATTCAACTTTATTTCATCCCTTACTTTGTATCGTTGTACTATTCTTTAACAAACATCCAGTCTCTTTTCAAGATGAGTAATAACTAAAAAGGAGGCCATGTTCATTAGAACTACAAAATCTTTTTTTAAATTTAAGCCAAAGAAGAGCCCACAATCCCCAAATATATTTACCAAAGAATTACAGAAAAGCTTAGACAAAAGAATTCTCCATTATCATAAAGGCCAATATAGATTCTCTCTGTATCTATTATATAATTTAAGATTTAAAAGAAGAGACATAAAATAATCAAGGGAGATTAAAAGTGTGCTGGCAGAGCTCAGGAGAAAAACTGGAGAGATAAATAAAATCACTTAAGAGATAAAAGACACTCTACAAGCAACAAAAATAGAATGAACTTCTCTGAAAACATGTCAAAACCATAAAAAACAGACTTGAAATAACACAAAACAAAGTAGAATAGAACAAAGATGTAGTAATGACTATAAAGAATATGATAGAAATGGATGGCAGACATTTGGGTGTTTTTGAAGAAGAAAACACATGGAAAATATTTTAAAACATGATAAAACAATATTCTCCCAAAATGATATAATCTGTGGACTAAAAGACTTAAAGAACTCACTGGATGCCAGGAAAATTTCATTTGGAATCATCAACACCATGAAATAATTTGGCAGAGTTACTGAATTTCAAGTTTAAAGAAAGAATTATGGGGGCATCTAGGCAGAAAATCCAAGTCTCTTATAAGAGCAGAAATAATCAGGTTGGCCTTGGACTTGACCACAGTGACATTCAATTTCAGAAGATGGAAAAGCAGCACATTTTCACTTATGAGGGAAAGAATGTGAAACCCAAGCCAAATTATCCTTCCGACATAAAGGCAACAGATTGGATGTTTTTATAAATAGTATGGGGCAATGGGCTATTCCTTTGGGAGAAAAAGTTAAATGCCTAATTCACATCATTCCTAAAAAGAAATTGTATATGGATTTTGGAGTTAAATGTTAGGAAAAAAACATGAAAATATTAGGAGCAATTTCTATAGTTTTGGATGTCAATGATCTTCCTAAATAAAGTTCAAAATTTTAAAACAATAAAGTAAAAAATTAACCAACTTAACTATACAGAAATTTTAAAAGTAATTAACAGCAGAACTAGTTAGAAAACAAATGATGGCAACATTTGTGACAATTAGAGTTTTATTTTTTAATAATTTTCAAAGTTTATTTATTTATTTTGAGAGAGACAGAGGGAGCACAAGCAGGGGAGGGGCAGAGAGAGAGGAAGAGAGAGAATCCCAAGCAGGCTTGGCAGGGTCAGCACAGAGCCCAACGAGGGGCTTGAACTCACAAACTGTGACATCATTACCTGAGCCAAAATCAAGAGTAATACACTCAACCAACTGAGCCACCCAGGCACCTCAGATGATTAGAGTTTTAAATACAGAGAACTACAAATCGATGTGAAAAAGAAAATACAGTAGAAAATTTGATAAAATATGAAAAAATAATTTACAGATCTCTCTCTGTGTGTATATACATATGCAAAATATATAGCCAAGTAAAATGGTGTTTATTTATAAATAAGAAAATGCAAATTAAAATGAGATATTTTTCATCCATCCAATTAGCAAGATTTAAAGAGTTTGTGTTCAGATCAGTGTTGGCAAGAATGAAGAAAATCAAGCATTCCTACACACTTTTTGTCACTATCACCTAAAATTTTAAATGTACCCAGAAAAACTACTTCTAGTAATATACCTCAATAAACAATTGTTTATGCAGAGAAAGATACCTAGACAGTGCATCAGTAGAATGACAAAAATGTAAACAGCCAAAATGCCTATTGATAGGGAAGAGATTAAATGTATTATACTATATACAAACTAGGGGAAACTTTGGAGCCTTTAAAAAGTAGAAGACATAGAAAAATCTGTAAGACAATTTAATTTACAAAATAATGTATCTGGGCTTGTCTGTGTGGCTCACTTGGTTGAGCTTCTGACTTCAGCTCAGGTCATGATCTCAGGGTTCATGGGTTTGAGCGCTGCTTGGGACTCTGTGCTGACAGCTCAGAGCCTGGAGCCTGCTTCAGATTCTGTGTCTCCCTCTCTCTCTCTGCCCCTCCCTCACTCACCTCTGTCTCTCTCTTTCTCTCTCTCTCTCTCTCAAAAAATAAATAAACATTGAAAATCAGAATAATGTTTCTGAAAAATACATATTGTATACTAGCATTTATGCAAAAAATAACATTTGTATATAAATGCATATAAGGGAATGTCTTTTGCATTTTACTCTATATATTTTTGCATTGCCTTAATCTTTAATGCAGAGAGTATATTTTTGTTTTACTTCTGTAATAAAAATAATTTAAGTAATAAAAACCTTTTTAATAGAAATAAAAGTATCTCCTCTGCTTACCTAATAGAGATTTTAAGTTGTGTTTACCACTAGATTTCTGAGCACCTACAACTGGCATAATAGCTGTCCTTCTTTTGTTAGTAGGTCTCTGTCTAATGAGCGAATGAATAGGTATGCAGAGAGGATCCATTGGGAGGATGTTCATAAAAGGCATATATAATCACAGGTATTTGTGTCACAGCAAAGCCTGATTTTAAATTATGAGAGTAAACCTTAAATTATGAGACAGACCTTAGTGTGTGTCTCTGATGCCAGAGCAATTCATTGAAAATTGAAATCTTTGTCCAACCAACCAGCCACTTGACTGATCATTAGAGACTTGATCTACTGTTTCAGAACAGAATAGGCCCAGCCAGACCTGATAGAGCCCTAATACTGAGAGTTGTGTCCAGCTTTGTGGAAGAGGTGCACCAGGTTCCCTAAACCATGGGGACAACTTAATCAAACCAGCTAAATATAAAATATGTTATCCAATGTTTGGACTTCCAAAAATAAAAATGAAATTTTCCTCCACCTTCAAATCAAACCCTCTATATTCCATTTAGATTTTTTATTTGAAGTTCCAAATTCCTAACCATATAATAATTTTTAAGAAGTATTAGATTTATGCACCATGTATTTGACTCAGGAAAATATATTTACAAAATTCACGAGTTATTGCTGGAGGAAGAGAGGTGGGGGAGATCTAACTACTTTGGGGACAGGACAGGTAATGTGAATTTGTGATAGACCAGGATATAAGACAACAAGAAATGGAGGGACCAGTGGCTAAGTGGAGGGTGCCCTCCAAAAGTACTTTTGGTTCAATTTTAATTTTAAACAATGTGATGGCCAAACATAACTGAAGGCAGTTGGTTTGAGACACCAGGTTTAATTGCCATAGACCAACTATTCCATTAGAATCTTATCATTACCACCCCCATCTGAGGCCACCCTCATTTCCACCTTTACTCTTTTGTGTTTATTGTTTTATCAGTCAGGACTTCTTTCCCAAGACTTCTGTCTCTGAATGGTAATCATTTTGCAAAAATGGAGATCACATCCTACCTCTCCAATAAACATTCTCAGGAATCTTCCAACCGTAGATTCCCTTCCCTGAACCCAGGTAAAGCTTTATTTGAAACCATGGATTCTCAGAGTGAGGCAGGCATTAAGGCTCAATCAGGAGCACCTGGGTGGCTCAATCTGATAAGCCCCAACTCTTGGTTTCAGCTTGGGTCAAGATTTCATGGTTTCGTGAGATCGAGCCCTGCATCAGGTTCCATGCTGACAGTGCAGAGCCTGCTTGGAATTCTCTTTCCCTCTCTCTCTGCCCATCCCTGACCATGCTGTCTCTATCTCTCTCAAAATAAATAAATAAACTTTAAAAAAAACTAAAGATCAATCAATTCAGTAGCAGTAGAACTAACTGCCTTCCAGCATGACCAGCAGGAAGTCAATCCACCCAGATGTGGTGATCTGTTGGGAAATCAGGACAACTCTGAGGAACAGTGAGTTCTTACTTCTACTTATCTCTTACCTGATTCCCTATATCTTTAAGCCCATGGTCCTGGTCTAATCTCTAGGAATCAAACAGTAACCAGCAGACTGGTTTTGTTGGACTTCCCCAGTGTTGACTGGCAAGGGTTTGTGTGTGTGTGTGAGTGTGTGTGTGTGCGTGTGTGTGTGGTTTTTTTTTTTTTTTTTAGAAAAATCTGAATTTATTGCCCAGATTTAAAAATCAAGAGAGGTAACAGAAAAACCTAGACTTCTGGTTTCTTTTGAAAAAGCTGTAAGATGTGCTAATATCAGGGAACATAGATAACATCTCCCCAGGCAACAATTAGCTAGCATTAAGATGGCTGCCCCTCCCCTTTAACCCAGACATGACACTTGCAGTTAGTCATAGTTCCTAACACTCCATATTGCCTCTAAACTGAGCGCAGGGATCACTGATCATGGGTTACTGAATTTGCACAGTAGCCATTTATAGGAGAATTAAGAAGAAAAGCATTATTTCTTGCACTTGTGTCTCTATCAGAGGAGGAAAAGTAGAAGAGTAAGGCTGTTCTCACTCACATTGCCTGACCAACCTCTGTGGAAATTTGCCACCCTTAGTATTGAGGAAGAGCACTCTTCATTTATATGTTAGAAAAAATAAAGCCATTTATATATCAGAAAAAATGAAACTATCAGATGGAATTTGTTTTCTCCTCTGCAAATCCCTACTTCTGTTCTGTATAAGACCTAGTTCTGATTCCATTCGTCATCCTAGTTTCTCTCCTGTGAATGAGTTTACTTCTATGTTTTCAAAAGTGCATTAGAATTTTTGACCCAAATGTGGAGATTATTTTTAATCCCTACCAAATTTTGTTAGGATTTATGCAAGGCACTTGGCCTCTCATCAGAAACTTGGGACTAATATGGAGAACTTAGATGTAAGCAAAATTAAATAATTGGGTATTGATTTGAGTAGCAATAAAAGTCAATATTTCTAGTAGCTTGGCAAAGAGGCCTATTTATGAGCTTATTTTGTTTAATACTTTTATTAATGACTGAGATCTAGGGACAGATTGCAGGCTTGTCAGATTTGCAATTGATAGGAATCAGAGAGGTATAACAAATACACTGAATAAAATATTCAGAATCCAGGAGCTAGCAACAGCCTGTAGAAATAGACTACCACATGTAGTTAAGGTTAGTTTGACACCACTAGACTCTGAATTATTAATTATCATATCATAATCATCCTATCAGATTTTGTTTTAGGCTATTAACTGATGAATAACCTAGGTAAGAGCATTTCCAAAGAAATATACTTAAAGCAAAGTCTGTATTCAGAAAATACATTGGAATGTGAATTTATTTTTAAAATGTGTTCCAACGACCAAATTAAAAATTGAGCTGTAAATCAGAATTTCGTTGTTTCCTCTAAGATTTTCATATAATGAACTCAACTCATGGCCTGAAAGCTGATCTCAGATCATTTGTCCCCATGAGCTGTGTTATAATTAATACAATGAATGTTATCTGAAAATTTTCATGGTAATTATCAAGATAGAATTTATCTTAACTTCTGTGATAAGAGGAATGCTCTATGCTCTTACCCATAAGAATAACTACCTTTCCCTAAATTAACTGATGTTCAGAGCAAAAAGACAATTCCCTGGAGAATAAGGTATTTGTGGTTATCCAGGACCTTTATGAAGATGGCTACATTTCTAGAATTTATTCTTTTTTTGTTGTTCCTTTCTCACATACAAAGCATCTCTGCTATTCTTCAGGCACCCTGGATCAATTAAGTGGTTGTTTTGTGTTGTTTTGTGCATTTTGCCTTTTCTCCCCACTTGAATTGATTGGTTTAGGGAGTTATTTAAATGAGTCTGATATCTCCCTAAAGAGTTTATTTTAGTTCTCATTGACTGTGAGACATCTTATTGATGAGTAACCCAAAGACAGTTATTATAAAGAATAACAAAAGTTGTTTATCAATTTCTTTTTTTTTTCTTTTTTTTCCCCTGGCCAAGTTGAAGGTAAAAGGTGGTTTAATTTAATAAAAATACATGGTTTTGTTTTTTCAGGAGCCACATATTAGCAGCTAAGGGAATAACAGTGACATAGTTGGATTATCTTTCCTCCCCTGGTGAAATATGATTTTTCTGTTGCTGTGTCCTAGCATCCTCAACTGGTTTCTTAGACTTACAGGTCTGTGAAGGTAGAGAATGCTTCTGTCCTGTTCGCCATTGTATTCTCAGTGCCTGGTGCCTGGCTTATAATAGACACTGTGTGAATATTTGTTGAATGAATGAACATCTTAGGGCCTTTGCACATGTTATTATTTTTGTCTGGAATTCTTTACCTCCACCTCCACCTGCAACAACATCCCAGCATGCCTTCTTCCTTTCCTGGCTGGCTCCCTCTCATCTGGCCAATCTCAACTTAAACAGAGTATCTGAAGTGAGCTTTGCCTGACTATCCTAGTTAGTATATCTCTCGCCTTCCCCCCATAACACACACACACACACACACACACACACACACACACACACACAGAGTTATCTTCTATACTGGTCTACTGGTAGGGTAGCCAGATTTAGCAAATAAAAATGTAGAATACCCAGTTAAATCTGAGTGTTAGATCAATAAGAATATTTAACTTGAAAGAATATTTCAGTTTAATACTGGCAATTCTTAATATTATACCCCCACTTATCATACTTTGCAATTATATATTCACTTATTTACTCATTCATTGTTTATTATCTTTTACTACTATGTAAACTCCATAGGGACAGGGACCATGTATGTTTTCCTCATCAACATATTGTCACCATTCAGCACAGTTCCTTGCACTAGTAGATGCTCAATATATATTTAGTGAGTAGTTTCAAGATCAGATGAGCTACCATGCTTGATTAATGATTGTCCATTAATTGATGAGGAGAGTGGACAGATCATTTATTTCTTAGTGTTTTCCCCCGTGTAGTAACTGATTGCAGTCAGTTACATGTAAAGAATATTACCTTTTCCTTTTATGATATCTCTAAAAAAGTGACCTCTTTACATGCAGATGATCCAGAGGAAAACAGAAATAGTCATGAATTTACTCAAAAGATATTTAGTTAGTAAAATATTTATAGTGAATCTCCTGTGGTGGTGCTATTTGTGTCTGTTTTAACTTGTTTGGCAAAAGAAATACATTTAACTGAGCTTTATTTATTTATTTATTTATTGCACAGAAGAAATTTTTAATATAATAATCTTGGGGAAAATAATAAAATAGTTTGACGATGACATTTCAACAACATATTTGAACATAGTCTGGGCCTGATTAATGCCATCTGTAAAATTAGTGTTGACTAAATGACTCCTATTTTATGTCATGTAACTGTTACCTCCAAAGTATAGTTCAGAAAATAATTTCACTGTTCAGAAAATGATTGGACTAACAGAAATAATCAATTTAAGTGACTCAAATAGCTCTCTACAGTTCATCTCACTAACAGTGAGTATTAAAGAGTGAATTATTATGGTATTCTCTCTATCCTTTTATCATTTCAGCCTTCCATCCTCATCCATCTTTTTAGGGAAACATCTTCTTCCTAGTTTCTCACATTGTGAACAAGAACATGCTACTTCTAAGGTATCATAAACAGTGAGAAAATAGTGTTTTCCTAAGAAAGTAATGTGTAGAAGTGATTAACCTATATTACGAGGGAGTCCCAGGGTAGAATACAGACTACATTAAATAAAATAAATAAAATATATAAAATACAAATACATTAAATAAATAATGGCCTGCTCTCCTGACAGCTCAGTTTAACTGGAGGTGTAAATGTTCTTCACCTGAGCTTGTGCATTATCACTTTCAACTAATTTCTTTTTAAATTTGAATATCTATTGAGTGTTTACTATGTTATGTACTAAGTGATTTACATACACCATTACATTTAATTCCACCAACAATACTATTTAATAGACAATTCTTATCCCCATTTAATAGATGAGAAAACTAATGCTCAGAAAGATATGCTAGCCCAAGACTCTTCAACTAGAAAGTGGCAGTACTTACTAAAAGAGCCACTGCTCAGATATTTGGTAAATTTGAAGTGAGATGGATAGAATAAATGTCTAAAGAAAGAGACCTTACAAGAGAAGGATCCCTGTGCAAATGAACCAAAGGATTATGTCATGACTTCCAGATTCTAGACCCAGGAACCACTGAAAAGAAGGGTTTCACAGCTATGGCAAGGGGTTCAGTGGGATGAGCATAAGGTGGCCCAAAGACTTCCTGGGTTGAAGCCCCACCACTGCCCCTCCCTAATGATCCTAGACAAGTTACTTGACTTATTTGGCCTGCATTGCTGTCATCCACAAAATATAGGTGCAACTTTTGTGAAAACTTAATGAGATGGGCTCCTTGTTAACAGTAAAATACCATGAAAATGCTATTTATTATTTGGCTTCTTCTATTAATGGGACCAGAGGTTGCTGAGATACTGGGAAAGAGAAGATCATTCTTAGAAGTGTTTCACCTCAGTTCTTCCCCAAGCCTCTGGCCATGGGTGTAGCCCCTGGAGTCAGCTGGAGGGTGGTAGAGATTAAGGAGAAGTAGTTTATCCTCTTACCCAAAGCTATTGTCCTGGTAAAATAAGGATTTGTATGCCTTTCCTCGGGATTGACACAGCATGACACCACGAGATGAATTTTTATCTGGGGCAATGCAAAATATTGTATACATGCATTACACTAAATAAAAGATTCTGTAAAAAATTTAATATTTGAATACTGTGCATGGAAAATGTGCATTATGTATAAAATGCAAATTTTTGCTAATTTGAAAATCCCATTTTCATCAGACCAAGCATAATGGTTCTGGTTTGCTTCAAGTAAGCTTCCTTTCCAAATATTAGTTACTGTTTGGAAATGTGTTTTCTTTCTTTTTTCTTCATACACAAACAAAATTACTCTCCTTAGAGCATTTATCACAAGTTCTCTCAAATACTGACTATTGTCTGAGACTTTGCTTCAGAAACCATAATCTTTACAGTGACAACATTTTCTAGGTTTCCTTTTTAATTTCCTTACTTTTCCTCTTGTCTTTCAGTTACTCCTTGTGGGCATTCTTCAACATCTCTCTATAATATTAATAAAATATAGGGCTTAGAAAACTGCCTCAACAACTCTGATGAATGAACTAGATAGAGGTTTGTGAGTTGTTGAAGAAAAATCCTTTCCCTCCTGTAAAGATTCTTTTCACTGTTACGATGGACTTCATCGGAGAAACTATCATACTTTTCAAAATGCAGGGTAGTGTGGTATGAGTCCCTTTGAAAACTGCCATTTCTCTTTTCATCAGAGAAATGGCCTAAAACCTCCATGTCTTTCATTCTCCATTTAAAGAACATTAGTCCAAAATCTCTAGGAAATTCTGTTTGTTTTTTTTCTGTCACATAATTGTTTTGAGATTATCTTTCCATATATAAGTGATAATAGCATTTCAGTTCTTATAGTGATACTCCTTACTATTATATGGGGATAGATCTTTATTGGAAGGCTCATAAGCATCTTTCTAGCAGATAAGAAGTGATTCAGGGAGGCGGTTAAGATGGGTATGTCTCCTGTTACAGTGCCAGGTTGGTCCTGAGGCAGCCTCTCTCTCACCATCAGAAACACCAATATGGAGACAGATTTATGAAAGAGTGGGAGGAGGCATGTGGATTCAGTACTGTCTTTGAGCCCTTGTGAGCTTTATATATCGATATACCAGACTTTCCAAATCCGGGATGCACATTGGACCCCAAGGCTCTCGACAAAGTTATTTCTCCCTACAATCACCCTGATGTTCTGCCTCTACCTATTATGCAAGGCCATGGCCATTGACCTCATGCTTTTTATAGTCTCTTCCAGAGCTTCTCTGCCCCACTTCAACATTTATCATTCCTAAAGTTGCATAAGCTGTCTTGATACAGATTGATCAGTAGGCCACACAAAGTAGGCCCTACATCTTCCTGACTTTAAGACTCTGTTGGAAATATCCAAGTGGTTCAGGAAATGGTATTTAATGTTTTTCCCCCACACCATTCCAGCAAGAACAAAAGTAGCTAGCTTTTGTCAATCTAATATCTACTACTTGTATTTCAGTCCTAGTTGTGCTCTTGGCTGCCATGCAAATATTCCTATTCATTTATTCATTTATTCTTTACCTTCCCTCTGACACTAAGTTAAGTCCTTCCTCCCTCTTTTCCTAGACTTCTTAAAAGCCTCTAAACTAGCCTCACTGTCTTGGATCTCTCTATTAGTCCATTTCTCCTGCTTCTATCAGAGCCTTGTTCTTTAAAAGCCCAATCTTGTGAGATCACTGGGCTATTTCAAACCCTTCAGTGATTCCCTGACACGTCAGGATCAAGTCCAAACTCTACAACAAAGCATTCCTAGATCTTCATTAAATCACCTCTACCTTTATCTCTAGCTTCTTCTGGAATTTGTCAACTTAGATTGCTAAGGGCTGAGGTAGACAGATGAGTGAGGTAGGCTGGGAGTAAAAGGACAATGGGAAAATGGGGAGCTCAGGCCATCTGAATGGAGCTGCTCCTACTCAGCTCTAATTCTTGTCATGCAGACAAGTAGGTCCAGAATTGTTAGCATTTCTGATTTTTCAAGAGAAGCAAGGAATCTGGATTTTTATGTGAAATTTCTTAATTTTTAAATGTTGACAGCATTTCATGTTTTCTTTTAAATAAACAAAAGGACAGTGTTCAGACCAAATAAAACATGGCAATCAGATGAAGCCCATGGGCCATCAGGATATAATCTGCCATTCTGCTTCCATCTATTGTAATCCAAGGTTCTGCAATTTTTTCCTATAAATCATCAGATGATAAATATTTTAGGTTTTACAAGCCCATATGGTCTCTGCAGCAACTATTTAACTCTGTCATTGTAGTACAAAAGCAGCCAAACACACCATGTAAACAAATGAACATAGCTGTCTTCCAATAAAACTTTATTTAAAAACAATAGTAGGCTGGATTAGATAGGCTGTCTGTAGTTTGTTGACTACTACCTAATAAATGAAGCTATCTGATATTTCTCTACAGACTCCATGTGATGATAGATTACATTTCTTTGCCTGAAATGGAATGCCATTTCCTCCTTCATCTGCCAGGCTGGCTCCCAGGGGCCCATTAAGACTGAACTCAAGAACACCTATCTTGGAAACTATGCTGGATTATTTCTAAATCCCAACTACATTAGAGGTCTTCTGGGTTCCCATTTTACTTTGAACATTTTTTTCTACCATACTTGACTTTCTCTGTTGTCTTATTTCTTTGTCTAAGGAGACCATGATCATCTTTTAAGCCAGCATTTGTCTAATGTCTGATTTATTGTACAAAAAGGAGGGATTGAGGGGCACCTGGGTGGCTCAGTCGGTTAAGCTTCTGACTCTTGATTTTGGCTCAGGTCATGATATCATGTTCATAGGATCAAGCCCCACATCGGGTTCTGAGCTGAGCATGGAGCCTGCTTGGGACTCTCTCTCTCTCACTCTCCCTTTGCCCCTCCCCGGCTTGTGCTTTATCTCTCAAAATAAATAAATAAACTTAAAAAAAAGTAGTAATTTATATAATAGATATGAAAAAGCTAGACATCTAATTTAACAATGTCAAACAAAGAGATTTATTTTCTTTATCCATATTTAGGAGAGGCTTCCTAGGAAGTATTACAAAGTGTTCTTAGGAGCAGAAGCAAGGAGGAATTGTCAGCCTCCTGAGCCATGAGTTAGGAAAACTGAAGTCTTTGCTTAGCTCTGCCAGTGACCAGGACTTGTCAAAGTCAACTCTAAAACCTCATGGACTTCAATTATTTATATCTGTAAAGTCATCTTGACATCATGATCCATAAATGTCCCTTCTATCTCTAAAATTCTCTGGGAAATTTTCTCAACACTTTTACAGAATAGAATGAATAGAACTTAACCCTGTGTAATAACATAATCCAGTAATAACTTCAGAAATTATTGGAGGACATACAGAATTATTTTTCTCTTCATCAAATTTCCCCAGATTATTCATTTGGTGGGGGGCAGGAGTTTTTTGTTGTTGTTATTTTCTGTTGTTGTTTGTTTGTTTTTGTTTTTGAGAGAGAGAGAGACAGAGAGGCAGAGAGAGACAGAGAGCAAGGAGAGCAGGGGAGGGGCAAAGAAAGAGGGGGAGAGAATGTTAAGCAGGCTCCACGGTCAGTGCAGAGTCTGACGCAAGGTTTGATCTCATGATCCTGAGATCATGATCTGAGCCACAATCAAGAGTTGGTCACTTAACTGACTGAGCAACCCAGTCTTCCCGAAATGTGTTTTTTTAAATAGTTTTCTAGTCTCCTAAATTTTCAATTCTAAGTTTTTGCACTCTAGAAGTCTCTCATCTCTTTCAATTTTGCCATTTCTAATATGTTTTACATTATAAAACCAGGTAACCAATTTCTCTAAACTTCTTAGATTTCTATAGAAAGTAAGGGTGGATGGAGGCAGAATACTGTACTGAAAAGAAAACAAACTTTAGTCAGATAAAGATTCAATTTCTACTTCTGTCAAGTACAATGTGCACCCTTGGGAAAGGTACCTAATAGCTCTGAGTACCTGTTTTCCTCATCTATACAATGGGGATAATTATACATACCTCATGCAGTTGTTGTAAAGGTCAACAATCATAAATTGTTTACAGTTTGCCTAATTACAGTTTACAATTGCCTAATACATAAAAACGCAGCAAATGATGCCTGCTACATGTATTTTATTATTGGTTCTGAATGGTTTCCTATGATAATTTTAATACATGGACTTAAGCTTTCATAGCTTTTTTTTTTTAATTTCAAATTCCTGGGTTCATAGCTGTTCTTTGAAAAACTAAGATTGCTATATAGTCAGATAGTATCTGTGAGAACACCAAGTACCCCAACTGACATGTAAAAGGATCCCATAAATGTGGAATCTGAATTGATAGTTCTACCACTCATCACAGGAGTGGCAAGTTTCCAATGTCCTAACTATGGTTTATATCTTTTTCATTCTAATAAAGAGACAGAAAAACTTAAATCGCCCTGGATCCCTATTGAATGCCATGTGAGCAAAGACATGATCCAATTATAGCACATTCAGAGAGCAATTTCTCCTCATTTTATTAGGCAATCAGTAAGATGTACTCTATTGTCTGTTAGAGGACTATGAATTAAGTGCCTGGAATCGGAAGAGAGCTCTGTACAGTCTATTTTCTCCCAGGCTGGAAGTATCTCTGAATATGCTTTGTGGCTCATTAGAAAAGAGAGGCAGAAATGATTGAGAGCCAGAAAGACTGATCAAAGAACTAAATATACAGCTTACCAAACGATGCGTAGCAAGGGTGAGAGGGGAAAATGGGATCAGAAATTGATACAGGCATACCACAAATGAGTAAAGGAACTTGTTTAGAGAGCTAACCAGAAGCAGGACCATGAAATTGAGCCCAGGAAACACTAATCTTAACTCTCAGAGATGGTGTACTCATCACATGGCTTGTTGAAGACTCCCATAGGAAACAAAGGAAGAACCCAGACTCATTCAAGCAACTGATTGTTGCTCTGGAGCAGGTGGGCAACTGAAAACACACACACAGGTACTGCTCAGAACCTGTAGGAAAGGAAATATAAAATTTTAATAGGGGAGAGATATACTATATTCTTGCATAGGCAAGTTCAATACTAAAAATGCTACTTCTCCACAAATAAATTTTAAAATGTAATGCAATTATCCAAAATAATAGGACCACTGTTTTTCTAAAATTGGACAAAATTATTAACATTTCATATGGAAGAATAAGGGAGTTACAATAATGTCTAAAGCAATTCTGAAAAAAAAAATAATAGAATGATACAATTACTATAATTATTGCAGGTTGGCAGCAGTACAGGAATAGACAGGTCAAATGAATAAAATACAACACCCAGAAATAAATAGCTGTGTGTCAGTGGGCATGCATGCATGTGTGTTATATGTTTACACTAGCATCACAGTTTAGTGAAAAACGAGAAAGGAGATGAAGTGAGGCCAGTTAGCTGGCCAATTAGAAAAAGACAAAATAGAAAGTATGTTTTAACCTCACCATCATGACTTATGTGAAAACAAATACCAGACGATATTTTTAGATGTAAAAAATTCATAAATCACAAAAAAAATTAGGGTTACTACTACTACTTAATATTACCTGGTAGCACTTAATAAGTATTTGTGAAAGATTTAGTGGTCATTAGATGTGATCAAAAAAAAAGAAAAAGATTTAACTGCAAAATTTGAGAAGTTTTGATATATATTCTGAAAACTGGTTGCCAGGGCTTCAAACATATTAGAATTACAGAACATTTCACAAATTCTACATGATTCTATAGTTAATTTTCTTTTTAGTATGGTCGATAACTGCCAGAAAATTAATCATTTTCTATTGATACTTGGAATTCCTTTTCTACACTTTTCAACTCTAAGATGGTTTTTGAAAAGAAAAAGCAACCAAATATACCTCAGACCCCCCTGAGTTAGACATTAATCATGTGACTCTCAACTACAGCACAGCATACAGGAGGAAGGTAATTGATCACAGTAAAAGCAGCTTGCCATAAGAAAATGTTTTGTATCTTTTCAGTAGTTCCTGGAGTCAAGGAATCAAACTGAGAAGAGAATACAAGCAGTATATTATTGGGAGACTATTGCAATCAGCACAGCTGTTTCCAAATTGTTTGTCACATATTTCAGCCCCTGCTGTTTTCTTTCTGGGTTTTTTTTTTCCCTACATTAGGAGGGAAAATCCATATTGCTCTGATTTAGCTTTCTTAAAGTGCTTCGGGTTTCTAAGGCAGTTCTTTAAGTAAGTTGCTATTGAGGTAATTCCTTTTGTTTATGTGTAATATGCAAGTTGAAATAACAGTACTCCCCCCTATGTGGCAGGCTGGAACATTTCAGTGAGAGGTGTCATAGAGTTTGCCCTCAGGGATGTATGAAAATGTAACTTGGTACAAATCAGCTGGGACTTCCCATGCATGTCATTTCAAATCAGCTCAGACTGTTGTAGGTATTTTTGTCTTTTTGGCTACAAACAAACGGATACTATGAAATAGAGGTTTGATAAATACACAGTTCTGTTGGGGAACCTTGAAATCACCTCAAAGAAGCAATTATTTACCTCTGCTTTCAACTGGGCATCCATGTTGGCAGTCTGGCATCCTGACTCAGGTTCTTCTTGCAAACCTGTCAGAGCACAAGGGCACCACCCTGAAGGTCGATTATGACTGGAAGTGAAGTCACCTCCTTGCTTACTCACGAAATATTATCTCATGAGTGAGAGGGATTGTCTGAAGGCAATAGGATCACACAGAGCATGGTTCTACTTTGAAGACAATATCCCATTTAAAAGGGCTGCATGTGTACAATTTCATGTGGATTCAGGATTTGAGACTCTGAAACAGGCTGAAAGAACAAAGTTTAACTGTTGTTCTGTCATGTATAGTGATATCTACTTCTCTGCAAGCTTGATGCTACCAATGGCAGTTACTGCCTACATGGAGACAAGGCCAGTGCAACTCTGAAGTGACCCACCCCCTGTGGGGCAAGCTGGGATGCTGTCTTGGAGAAAGGCCAGCACTGTCTTTTAGATGCTTCTAACATTAATGATTGACCCAAACTTTCAACTTAAAAGTGTCCCCTTCTTTGATCTCTAATTGCTTCACATTGACCTCTATAATATCATTGTCCTTGACCTCTTGACTTTCCATTGAAGATCCATTCTAAGTTAATTTGCTGTGTGATTTTTCACTCATGCTCTCGGGCCCTAGAATAGTTCCTAGTCACCTTACAGGAAAGAATATAATTTAAAACAACTTTGGAGACCAATTGGCTGCAAAGTGATCCCTCAAAATTTTTTCCATTTTTTTCATGCATCATTTTGATTTTTGAAGTGCCACAGATCAGGTTTATACTACTTTGTTTTCTTTCTTGAGTATCTCTTTTTTGTTTGTTTGTTTTTTGCTGTTTCCTCCACCCACTCACATCTCTGTCTCCAGAAAACAAGGGAAACTAAATGTTCAAAAAATGTATTCATTTGAAAAAACCTAAATAATCAACATTTGGAGCTATGCCTGCTATAATTGTTTGGAAAAGTTTTTAACAGATTGAGAGTAAAAATTGGTTAAAAATGATTGTTTCCCTTCACTGTGTCATGATTTGATAACTTTTCATATAACGGATATGAAGTGGTATAAAAGGAGAACACAGAACAAACCTAATAGCTGAAGAGACATACTTAACTAAGTAACTTAACTAAGGACTAACGTAAACTTTATAAATTAAAGAGAAAAGGGGCACCTGGGTGGCTCAGTCAGTTAACCATCCAAGAAGCAATTATTTACCTCTGCTTTCAGTTGGGCATTCATGTTGGCAGTCTAACATCTTAACTCCCAGGTTCCTCCTGCAAACCTGTCCAACTCTGTTTCAGCTCAAGTCATGATCTCACAATCATGAAATCGAGCCCTGTATGGGGCTCCACACTGGGCATGGAGTCTGCTTAAGATTGCCTCTCTTCCTCTCCTTTAGCCCCTCCTCACCTCATGCTTGCTCTCTCTCTCTCTCTCTCTCTCTCTCTCTCAAAAGTAAGTTAGTTAATTAATTAAAGAAAAAATCTGAAAACCCAAGTCTGAAAAATTTTAGTATTTGTCTTTTTGGTGTGTTTTTATTGCTTTCCCATCTTTAAATGAAATTAGATACTTCAGAAAAAAGTAACAAATTGTAGGCAAGCAAAAATACGTACATTAGAACCCCTGCCATAATCCAACCTACTTAAAGACAACCATCATTATATATATACCATTTCTTTGCTTATACATATACATAATATACACATATGTACAGGCATACCTCAGAGATATTGTGCATTTGGTTCCAGACTGTGCAATAAAGCGAATATTGCAATAGAGTGAATATCACAATAAAGTTAAGTCAAATAAATTTTTTTTTGGTTTCCCAAAACCAAAGGATATGACCAGTGGGTATAAGAGTTATGTTTATTTATACTATATGGTAGCCTATTAAGTGTACAATAGCATTATGTCTAAAATAATGTACATATCTTAATTTTTAAAAATACTATATTGTTAAAAAATGCTAACCAGCAAGTGAGCTTTCAAGAAGTCATAATGTTTTTGCTGATCAGGGGGTCATGCCTCGATGTTGATGGCTGCTGACTAATCAAGATGGTTGGTTGCTTGATGGTCGGGTGGCTGTGCAATTTTTTAAGACAACAATGAAGTTTGCTGCAGCAGTTGACTCTTCCTTTCATTAACATTTTGTTTCTAGCACATGATGTGATGCTGCTTGAGAGCATTTTACCCACAGTAGAACTTCTTTCAAAATTGGAGTCAATGCTTTCAAACCCTGCTGCTACTTTATCAAGCAAGTTTATGTAATACTTCACATCCTTTGTTGTCATTTCAACAATCGTCATGGCATCTTCACCAGTAGATTTCATCTCAAGAAACTGCTTCTTTGCTCATCCATAGAAGCAATTCCTCATTCATTAAACTTTTCTCATGAAATTGTAGTAATTCAGTCACATCTTCAGGCTTCACTTCTAATTCTCGTTCTCTTGCTATTTCCACATCTATATTTATCTCCTCCACTGAAGAAGTCTTGAACCCCTCTGAGTTATCATTGAGGGTTGGAGTCAACTTCTTCCAAATTCCTGTTAATATTGTATTTTGACCTCTTCCCATGAATCATGAATATTCTTAAAAGCATCTAGAATGATGAATCTTTGACGTGCCTGGTGGCTCAGTCAGTTAAGCATCCAACTTCGGCTCAGGTCATGATCTCACAATTTGTGATCTCAAGCCCCACATGGGGCTCTGTGCTGACCACTCAGAGCCTGGAGCCTGCTTCAGATTCTGTGTCTCCCTCTCTCTCTGTCCCTCCCCTGCTCACACTCTGTCTCTCAAAAATAAATAAACATTAAAAAATATCTATAGAATGATGAATCCTTTCCAGAAGTTTTCAACTTACTTTGCCCAAATCCATCAGAGGAATCACACTGTCTGTGGCAGCTATAACCTTATGAAATGTATTTCTTAAATAATAAGACTTGAAAACTGAAATTACTCCTTGATCCATGGGCTGCAAAATGGATGTTGTGTTAGCAGTCATTAAAATAATATTAATCCCCATCAGAGCTCTTGGGTGACCAGGTGCATTGCCAATGAGCAGTAATATTTTGAAAGGAATCTTTTTTCTGAGCAATAGGTCTCAACAGTGGGCTTAAAATATTCAGTAAGCCATGTTGTAAACAGATGTGCTGTCATCCTGGCTTTGTTGTTGCATTTATAGAACACAGGCAGAGTAAATATAGCATCATTCTTAAGAACCCTAAGATTTTTTGAATGGAAGTGAATATTAGGTTCAAGTTAAAGTTACCAGTTGCATTAACCCTTGACAAGAAGGTAAGCCTGTCTTTTGAAGCTTTGAGGCCAAGCATTGACTTCTCCTCTCTAGCTATGAAAGCCCTAGATGGCATCTTCCAATTAAGGCTGTTTTGTCTGCATTGAAAATCTGCTGTTTGGTGTAGCCACCTTCATTAATTATCTTAGCTAGATCCTCTGCAGAGTTTGCTGAAGCTACTACATCATCACTTGTTGCTTCACTTTGTACTTCTATGTGATGGAGATGGCTTCTTTCCTCAAATCTCATGAACGAACCTCTGCTGGCTTCAAACTTTTCTTTTGAAAATAGCATCCTCACTTCTCTCAGTCCTCATAGAATTAAGGAGAGTCAGGGCCTTGCTCTGGATTAGGTTTGGCTTAAGGGAATGTTGTGGCTGGTTTGATCTTCTCTCCAGGCCAAACTTTCTCCATATCAGCAATGAGACTGTTTTGTGTTCTTATCATTCATGTGTTCACTGGAGTAGCTCTTTTAATTTCCTTCAAGAACTTTTCCTTTACATTCACAACTTGGCTAACTATTTGGCACAAGATGCATACCTTTCAGCCTATCTCAGCTTTCAACATGCCTTCTTCACCAAGGTTAATAATTTCTAGCTTTTGATTTAAAATGAGAGACATGCACTCTTCCTTTCACGTGAACACTTAGAGGCCACTGCAGGGTTATTAATTGTCCTAATTCCAATATGGTTGTGTCTCTGAGAATAGGGAGGCCCAAGGAGAGGGTAAGAAATGGGAAAGGCTAGTTGGTGGAGCAGTCAGAACACACACAATATTTATCGATTAATTTCTCTCTTTTATATGGGTGTGGCTCATGGTACCCCCAAACAATTACAAAAGTAACATCAAAGACCACTGATCACAGACCACCATAACAAATATGATAATGATGAAGTAGTTTGAATTATTGGAAGAATTACCAAAATGTGACACAAAGACACAGAGTAAGCAAATGCTATTGGAAAAATGGTGCCAACAGACTTGCTGGGTACAGGGTTACCACAAACCTTCACTTTGTAAAAAAAAAAAAAAAAAATTACAATATCTACAAAGCATAATAAAGTAAAACACAATAAAACAAGTATGCCTATACCATATTTAGAAATTGTATGATGCCACATGAAGTGTTTGAGAACATTTAACCCATCATCTATTGTTGGATATTAGTTTTATTTTACTGTGTGTATGTGTGTTGGTAATTTTTTACTATTACAAAAAGGTATAATAGTAATTAGTGAAAATAGAAATTGGAAATTTAAGAGAGGAAAGTACAGAAAATTATTCTAGAAATTGACAAAAATATCTAAAAGCTAAACATCAGACTGAGCACCCAAGTTACCTATTCATGAAAAAAAATGTATTGTCCATAATTATTTTAAGCAATTTATTCTTCTGACTAAATAATCTTATCCAACAAATTTCTTGTGAACTAATTATGATCTACTACCAAGTCCCTTTATTGGATCCCATTAAAGATTTTGCTTCAAGCATATGGCTCTCGTGAGAAAGAACCACTTTCTGAGCCCCAGGTGTTCTATCCATTTAACATATTTCAGATCTATTTCTTGCCCCTTCAACCTGCTGTTCTTCTACTATCCTTCTAAGTTTCTCCTAAAGGTTTTGATTTACAGGAATACCCAAATCATTGCTTCTAAATTGACTCTTACACAATCAATCAGACCTTAGCATAACACAAATTGTTTCTACCTTTATCTCCTTAATCTTTTCACTACTTTCAGATAAATTATACTTCTTTCTTGTTATAGTGAATCCCTTCACTTAGATCCTCATCCCTTTGTGTCAATTTTAAGATTTTATTTCTAAATTAATCTCTGCCTCTATTACGTTGTATGTTTTCTTCTGTATCATCACCTTTATTTCTTTTCAGATAAGCTCCTATTTTCCCCTTCTTAAGCGGTACTTCTGCTTGCCGCTACTATCTACTTTTACTGTTAATGTATTGTTCTTCCATCACCAAAACTAGTGAATGAGTTTTACTACTCTGCTTTCTTATCTCCCCCCTTAAGCCCTATAAATTGGCTTTCTTCCCATTGACTCAACCAAACCTGCTTCTCCATTTCTTTTATTCTATTCAAAGTGCCGTTTCCAAGAACTCATGCTTTTTTCTTCTCTGAAACATCAAAAACTGTTCAACTACCTGCCTTTGAGTACTCGCCCCGTGTCCATCCATTCCCTACACTGCACTAACCTGGCTCTCTAGCTGTCTTTCCCTGGAGCCACTGCTGTTTTGTCTTAACTGCATCTCTCTCCTGATCACTATAGTTAATGAGCCTTAAGAATCTGTCCTCACCTGAGTTTCTCTCTTGGCCCTTCAACTTCTATGCCCTTCAACAACTTATCTATTCTCATAATTTCAAGCCACTCCTTATTTCACCTAGCCCCTATATTTTCATGAATATAGGTTTCCACAAAGAGAACATAAAGATCAGTTCTTTTGAGATACTGGATGGTGAACATGGCTTTATTCTCCTCTCGTGCTTAGAATGATACTTTGGCTGCTATAGAACTTTAGGTTAGAAATCAGGGTACCTCAAAAATTTCAAGACATGTTTCCTTGTCTTCCAGCTTCCAGTGCTACTTTCAAAAGTCCAGTGGTGTATGACTTTCATCCCTTTGTGATTTATTTTTTATATCTCAAGGAATTATTTAAATTTTTTTTCTCTTTATTTTTTTTTGTTTCAAATAGCACAATAATGTGCCTGGTATAATGTTCTTTTCCATTCGCTGTGCTTCATATTTGGTGAGCCCTACAATTTAGAAATTTATATCATGCAGTCTGGGAGATTTTCTCATACCATTTGTCTGATAATTTCATCTGCTCTTTTCTCTCTTCTCTTTTTATAGAATCCATTTAATAAGATGTTGAACCCACTGACCTGATCATCTCATTTTCTCATCTTTTCTACTTTTCAATTCTTCACCTTATATCTATTTAAACATCTTCCCATCTATTAATATAAACATTTTCTAGGTGATTTACTCAACTTTCGTTCCAATTTTGAAATTTTCATTTCAACTCTTGTATTTTTTTTTATTTAGAAAATCCTCTTCTTATTTTTAGATTGTTTCTTAATCTAGACCCCTGTTCTTATTTCATGAATGCAATATCTTCTCTTGCCTCAGAATATTGATAATAGATTTCAAGATATTTTTTTCAGTGCCTTAAATTGGGTCCGCTTTCTACAAATTCTTTTTTTCTACCTTTTCATTCTGTTCTGTTTTTCCTCACCACTTTAGAGAGGCTTAACTGAATACCCATATTTAAGAGAAAGGGGAGAGAGGAGGCCTAAGAAGACACTGGAAATGAGCTACGGGCAAGTTCTGGGCCTGTCAACCAGTGAGCCTCATTGAAGGGTAATTGAGGAAACTGGTGTTTACTCGAGGGCCCCTCCAAATCTAAGTATCTGTGAACCAGTTTCTCTAAATAATTCCTCTAACAGGAGGTATAAGTCAATTGCCAACATCCTGGGAGCCCAGTATGGAAAAGGGTCTGAGAGTTCTTACAGGTCATTATGTGGACTTTTGCTTAACCCACCTCTGTTCAGTTCTTCATGCCACTCTTCCTCCTCTGTGCCTGTTGTCCCCAATCCATAGCATTCCTGATTCAGTCTCTGAAGAAAGAAAATCCTCATGAAGTGGGGTATGTGATAATGACAAGCTGCTCAGAGAAAGAGATTGGTTATTCTAAACTTAACAAAACAATGTTAAAGTTTACCTGGAAACAAAAACATTCAAGAATAATAGGTAAAATTCTGAAAGTCCTGAGTAATGCTGAGGAACGAGCTCTACCAGATACTAAAATGTATTCTGAAACTCAGCCATCAAAGTTTGGTGCTTGTGAGGGAAAAGGCTGGCAGCTTTGTGGAAGATTGAGTCAGAAAAAAATTTCAGATAAACACATGTGGGTATTTTGAATATGATAAAAGTGGATTTTTATATCTTGTAGGGAAAAGATGAATTATAACAGTATATTCATTGCAATGTTGTTTATGAAAGCAAAAAAATTAAAAACAACCTAAGTGTTCACCAATATGGAACTTGTTTAATAAACATGATAACTTCATGCAACATTTGCAACTGTTCAAAAGAATGAAATAGTTCTGTGTGGCTGCTTTGGAAGACATCTAATACATGACTTAAGAAGTAATTTGCTGAATAATGTTTATGATATTATCTCATATTTGTTCTGGAAAAGAGAGGATATCTGTTTGCTAATCTATGCATAAAAAAGGTCTAGAAGCATAAGAAATATTAATAGTACTCCTGGGAGTGGGAATTGGGGACTGGGAAGGGAGAGAAAGACTCTTACATTTCATTTTATGCCCTCTTTACTCTTTGATTTTTTTTCATTTTTTCCCATGAGAATACATATCTCATATAGCTAAACTTTTGTTAAAAATTAATAACTACAACATTGCTAGCTTGCTGTCCAAATACTAGATTGTGAAATAGTTTTTAAATGTAATTGAAAAAATATTGATTCTGGGCTGGCCTCCCCCATAGCAAATTGGCCCATGAGCTGGGATTTATTTCTTCAGGCTTGTCATCATACCATATCTTTGCCCTCACCAACTCCAACTGCCTATCATCATGTTTTCCTGCTTGCTTGCTTTAGAGCCAGTCATCTAAAGTTCTTAGATCACTGTCTCCAGAATTTTTATTTACTTACCTTGCTGAACAGATATCTGTTCTCCCAGGTCATTTGCTATAGTTGCAGCAGATCTGTGCCTAGAACAGTCTGACCCAGAAAAGACTCATCTTCACCCCTGCTTTAACTCACTGGAGTGGGGACATAGATCATGTAATGGAGTCATAGAACACTACCCACAAAGGACACAACAGACCATGACCCATCATAGGTACCTAGAGAATTTACATAATTTCACATTTCTTTTCTTCTAGAGAAAACTTTTTAAATCATTCAGCTATATACAAATATACAGCCAAAAAAAATGTACTCATCACCCAGAATTTTTAAAAAGAATATTATTTCAGAATTCTTTTTACAGGAATAAAAATACAGCTACTGTTGTAGCCCTCTTCCTATTATCTTTCTTTCCCTAACTCCCTTCACCTTGAGGGTAACCATTACCCTGAAGTCAGTGTGTATTCTTCCTGACAATTTTTATATGCCCTATGTCTATATGTAGCTATAAACAACATATAACACCTTTCTTTCTTCTAAAAAATTTACATAAATGGTAGTGTGTTGTACTTACTTGTTTCAATTAGATTGAATTCAGCTACAAGTAACAGAAAACTCCTCTACAAAGTATTAAATAACAAAAAATCTAAGGAAAGGTGGTTCAGTGGTGATTCAGTGGCTTAGCCGTGTCATCAGAGACAATAGTGACATTATCTATCATCCTATTGCACTATCCTGGTGTGTGGCTTTTTACCTGCGACCTACAAAACCTCAGGAGTTCACATTCCGGGAAGGAAAAAGAGGGGAGTAAATGGCCAAAAGCCTTTTTCCTTAAGTTTTGTCTTTTTATTTGGGAAGGAAAAGACACCCAAAGATATTACTACATCTCATTTGCTACAACTGATACACCACTTGCTGCAAGACAGGGCAAGATATTGAATATTTTAGTTTTTCTGCTTCCTTAGTAGAAAAAATCACTATGAAAATGGGGCTATTAATGACTTTTAGGTTATTGGTCATGATATATTCTGTTATTCTTTTACAACTTCCTTTCTCCATTTGCCATTATATTTTTTGCAACTTAACCATATTGAAAATTCAAGATATAATCCACTAATATTAATTGCTGTGTAATATTCTGTTATATAAATATATCCATTTATTTGTGCATTTTCCTGTTGATGAACCTATAAGTTGTTGCTACATTTTCATTGTTACAAAAATGCCATGTGAATATCCTTGTATATGTCTCTTTGTGAGAATTTTATGTATATAATACATATATGTTGCATAATAGTATAACATACAATGCATTTATTTTATAATATCATATATATATATATATATATATATATATATATATAGTGTGTGTGTGTGTGTGTGTGTGTGTGTGTGTGTGTGTGTGTGTATGGTAGAATAGGACGAGAGATATATGCATATATGCGGTAGAATAGGATGAGAGGTAACATCATTTTCATCCCTGATCACACATTCACATGCACACATACCTTATTTTGTGCTTTCAGTGTAAATGCTTTTTGTATGCTTCCTGTTTTTACTTTTTCTGCTTTCATTTAGACTATTGAGTTCTTTGTTCATGTTGTTGTTTTACCACTGTGAAGTGATTCATTTTAGTTCCTTTTATTATTTTAGTCATTATCCAAATGCATAATTCACATAACATACATTATCAACAAAGTCTGAAATAAATAAATGTCTCTGGCATCATCCCTTCACTCTTTCCATCACTCATGTAATTAATTGCCTAGCATTTTATTCCACCTTATTTTTAACTATTCAATAATCATGGGTATTTTTACAATCAGTGCTTATTTTGGTTTATCTATATGTTTAATAGTTTCTTTGCTTCACATTGCATAATGTACATATTCTTCCTCTGGGTCCAGTTTTCTTCTTTCTGAAGCTGTTCCTTTAGTGATTCTTTTACTAAAGATATGTGATTAGTGACTTATCTCAGTAGTAGGAATTTAGCAGTAAATTACTCTGATGAATTTTTTTAATTTATTGTGCATGGCTCTCAATATTCTTTTATATTTTTGCCGTCTTTATTTGCCTGTGTCCTGGACAATTTCCTCAGATCCTCTTCTAATTCTCTTTTAAGCTGTGCCAATTGACTTTTTAATTTTATTGCCCATGGTTTTCTTTTTAAATTTTGGTCTGTTTCTTTTTCAAATTGGCTATATTCTTTCATAATGTTTTATACTTATTTTTAAGATATCATTAATCATTATCATTTTATTTATTTTTAAGGTATCATAATCATTAATCATTTTCAATCTTTTAAATTATGCAGTTGTTTTCATTTCTTATGGTAGTAGCTCTTTCCTTTAATTTTTTTTTCTGCCTTCCTCTCATCGTGGTATTTCTATATTACGCATATATTTTTTTACTTTTATTTTTTGTGAAACAAGGTTTTAATGAAAAGAGAGAGATTGGTTTATATTGTTCTTCAGTTCAGCTAAAGAAAGCATACAAACTCATCTGCTGCAGTTTTTTCTTTTAAAAACATCACATAGGGTTTATCATTCTTGCTTTGAATTTTACTTTGTTTCTTACTCCTGGCGATTCCCATTTCTTTATTTTGAGTTCAGCTAAGTGTTTAAAATGTTGTTATAATTTACATATAAACTTATGTACACTAATACAGGAGGGAATTCTGCATTAGTTTAGTTCTACTGGTTGCTAGAACAACCTATTAATGTCTTTCTGAAGACACTTAACTTGCTTAACACTGCTCTCTACTCCTGTCAACACTCAGTGATGTCATGAGGTCATTGAAAACAAATAGAGGTCTTAAAAGTGGTTTCTGTTAAATTCCTTTAATATGTGCCAAAGATAATATCTGCTAATATAATTGTCTTAAGCTGAAGTTATAAACATGTAGTCCTCCAGCCAGATTCCATCTGTTGTTTTGTCCACGCCATGTTTAAATATTTTATGTTAGTTTCCAATATTTAAAAATTGGCTAATTATGCATAATAGTTAAGGTTTTTAGTGTCTCTTAAAAACAAACAAGCAAACAAAAATGACCAGGAAAACACAGTTCTTCCTGCATCCCTGTGCCAGTACTAACAGCCACTGGCTCAAGTGTTAGTGTTCTCACCACTTTCCTTTGTTCCTTTACATTGTAGGCATGGCCTGGCAAGCACCTGAGTTTGCAATTTCTGGTCTAAAGAAGCTAAAGAGTTCATGGATTGCCATCAAATAAACTACCATTTAGATCCTAATAAATGTGTAAAGGGCTAATTAAGCTAGCTCACTGCTGAGTGCTTTAGTGTGTAGACACTCCTTTAACTCATTAAAGTCAGAACTCTGATCCTGCTTTTTTTGATATGCTCCAATGGAAGCATATTTATTTTGGGGAGAAATCCAAGGTCTTGTAAAGGAAATATATACATTAACTGCAGTAATAGGAACATAATGGCTTCTGGTGTGGTTTAGACAAGAGGAAAAGAGGCTTTCATTTATGCTTTGTATTGGTGCATTTGTATCTTTGTGGGGTTTAGGGGTTTCTTTGGAAGCAGAGACTCCAGTACTCTCTCTAACTCTTGTCTCAACCAGGGGGCCCCTTGTTGGAAACTTGACAGAATCTGTGGGTAATTAAGAAGAATTGGACATGCTTCCAATTCTAAATTATTTCTTCTTTCTAGTCCTACAAGAACTCAGCAGTATCACAGCTGAGTAGGAGTACTGTAAATTGTTATTAAATAGCTTTATTATTCCTTGGTAGGTTAGCTATTTATTAATTTGGTCCATACTAATGTGGAAAAAATAGCCTTTATTATGTTGCAATCTCTTCCATATAAATTGTGTTCCCAGATACTGAGAAGCACATTAATTGCTTTTGATTTGTACCCCATGCACTTCTACCTCCATTCCATCCCTTGCTTTAGCCATACTAAACTTCTAGATGTCCTAAATGTCCTAAATGACTCTTATTCTCCCCGAGACATAATGTCAGCCTCTTCTTCCTCAGAGCCAGTACTGGTTGCTCTCTCAAGTCAGAAGTTATTTCTCTCACTGACACCTTCATCCTGCTTTACTCACTCCGTGAAGAGCATGGCTGTCACCTGGTTTTATGCTTGGTTCCTCACATAACTGTTTATCACTAAGTTTTGACCTATTTATTTATTTACTCATTCATTCATTCATTCATTCATTCATTTAGCTTTTGACCTTCTTAAGAGGAAGCCCTACCTCTTGTCTTGTTCATCTTTGCATTTCTAGATCCTAGCACTCTGCTTATCACCTAACAAACACTCAACAAACTTACAATATTTTGAATTCAACTTAATTTTCACAAAGGACTTGAGTTAGTTTATAGGGCTAAGGAATGTTTATTTTTAAAAAGGATAAGTAAATGTAAAAGATGATAAGACATCTCTTAAAAGAAACAAGAACACGGGTATCTGGCACAAATCAGGTTCTTAATTAGCACTAAATTTCATTCAGAGACTCCTGGCAACAAAGTGGAGAGGGAAATACTTAAGTTTTATGTAGTTCTCTAAGTCAGTTAAATAGCACACATATCATTCACCAGTGTAGTTTTGTTATTAAACTCTACGAAAAATAGGGCATAGAGTGGCATATTAGGCAATGTCCTTGATTAGTCTTATAAAAGACAGAGGTATTTTTCAAGTTGGTCTTCTAAAATCCACCCTCTATAAAGGCTAAAAGTAAAGCAACAATCTATAGCTGAATAAAACTGCTACTATAATAGTTCTTTAAAGTTGTTTACTGATGATCTGATGTGAAACAAAGTTAGAACCTAAGTAACTATTAGTTGTATATTTCTGTATAACTAATTACCTCAAACTTTGCTGTTTAATATGGCAAACATGTATCTCACAGTTTCTGAAGGTCTATTTAGGCTGAGTTGTCCTGCAGGGTCTCTCATGAGGTTACAGCCAATCTGTTAGCCAGCTCTGCAGTCTCTGAAAACTCAACTGGGACTGAAGGATACACTTCGAAGCTCATTCACATAGCTGTTGGCAGAATGCTCTATTTCCCTGCCACACAGACTGCTCTGTAGGGCTGGGCGAAACTTGGCATACTCTGGAGAGAGCAGTCCAAGAGAAAAATCGTGATATAGCGCATATGAGAGAATGAGAAAGCAACCAAAATGGAAGCCACAGTGACTTTTTAAATCTACTCCTGGATGTGACATACGATCACTTCAACTACATTCTGTTGGTCACACATACCAATGCTAGTACAGTGTGAGAGGGACCACACATGGGTGCAGATAGCAAGTGTCAGGGATCATTGGGGGCCATCTCAAAGGATGGTTGCCATAGTAACCAGAAAACTGTTTGGTGCTCATATACTTTAGATGGTCTTCCTTGAATCTCAGACATGAGAGCACTTTTCAGTATTGCATGAACACTATTCAGCATTTATGTCTATGGCTGGAAGTCAATGTTTATGTTATTGATTAATGACAGATGTGTATATACTTCTAATCCCAGAAGACAAATGTACTTGGTACAGTGTGAAAATGTGCAGGCCTAATGTGCATATTTTTTCCCATCTCTGCAGGGATAAAGTCAACATTTTTCTCAAAAGAAATCTGAATGTGCTCAAGGACTTAAATAGATTTCTGCACATAGAATATAGAAGAGAAGCTCTTGTGTTTAAAACCTTTACACTCACATGTGGTCAGAGGCATTCTCAGCCACAAGTCTGGGAAATGCCATTTCAAATGCCTTTTAGTAGTTACTGCATTTTACATGGTCCTCAGGGACAGAGCTAAAACTGAAAGAAGGAAATAGTCTTACAATATTGGGGGGACTCCTTTGGAGAAAGTCAGATACTACCATCATCTATATTGTACAGTTGGATTAAGTAATTTACCCAGTATCACAGAGCTAAGCATAAGATATCATATTCAATGTGGAAAAACACTTTAGGCTCTCTCATCTTAGACTACATGCAGAATTACCCCACCCATTTCTGTATTTCCTGTAGCCTTTTAAAAGGAAATATTAGAACATTAAAAATGAATGAACTATTAATTAAAAGAAGCACAGAACTGCTATTAAGTAATGTATTTAAGTATTAAGAATTTCTAGAGGGTAAAAGTATTGCTAAAATTTAACTAAGTCCTTTTATAGGCCTCTAGTAAATGTTTGGAGCAACTGACCTCATACAGCTGCCTTTCCTCACTTGGGCAGAACTTCTGAAAGAGCGGACTCTAGCTAAGATCTCACTGTTGAGATCTTGAGCCATGTTGACCTAGAGTCCTTGGACCTGAGCCAGAGTGTCCAGCTTGGGTCAGGAGCATTCACAGGAAGGAGGCTGGTGGCTGTGGGCCGGCTACGTGCTGCTGGTCCCATAGTGAGCAAGCCAGAGATTTGTCAAAGCAAAATGGTCCAATAGACCTCCTCTCTCCCCTGACTGTTGGCTGCTTTGAAACATTAAGTAATACAACCCCAAAGTTAATTTTTTATATGATAGTGTTAATGACAAATCAAACCTGTAGGAGTAACAAGTTTTTAAAAGTTGAAGAAAGGCATTACCTAAGAATTTAAAACAAATAGGGAAGAGGACAAGGGAAGACTATGGCACATAAACTGAAAATGCAAAACAGCAGGGCTTTCAGTCTTAGTCAAGACAGAGTGAAGGCAGGGAGGGATGGTGGGGGCTTGGCAGGCACAGAGCACTGGAGGAGGGATGGGCTTGGGGTAGTGAGGGAGAGCTGACACAGAAAGGGGGAAAAACATGGATGCAGGGAAGGGAAGACTGAGAGGGTCTTGGGCCCGGCAAAGGTTTTTCCTCCAGAAGAGTCTGAAAGGGAGCAGAATTCTTGTGTAAACATATGGACATATTCCATGTGATATAGGCACTTATTAAAATATATGGAACTGGGCCTTCCTTCTGAGTGGTTCTACAAAACAGCTACAAAATGGGCTCAATAAATAGCCCCCTAACAGTGTGCTTCATAGGCCTCTGGGCACAAGAACCTAGGAAGTGAACCACCTGATCTGTTAGCTAAAGGTCTGCTGACACCATGGCAGTGACCCCAAATTGCAGCAGAATACTTGGGCTCTCTTTGTGAGTGAAATGAGAAGCCTAGTCTAGCTATGTGTCTTCCATCAAGCATCTGTTTTAGAGGACTCTTTTAGTAATAATTTTACTTCATCATTCACAGTGTCTTCTCACATCTGTTCTTATGACAACTTTAAGAGATAAATAAGGTAAACTAACATTATTTTTGTTCCTTCTTTACCAATTGGGCAACAGAGGCAAAGTAGTGATTCCTCAGGGTTGCATATGTGGCTGTCCTGTTGGGTATGCTCTACATCGCCACTTACCCACTGAATCTTTATAGCAGCCTTGGAAGTTACCACACTTAGAGAGATTGAGTGACTTGCCCGGTAAATTGCTGCTTCCATGGGTGACAGAACTCTTTCAGATCCAAAGGGTCTAACACCAGTTCTCCTACCTCTCCACAGTGAAATTCGAACACAGTGGTTAAATCTGAATTCTGCAGTACTATAAATTAGCAGTAAGGGTGGAAGGGTTAAATAACGTGAATCTGGAGAATTGTTTAATGCTGGATCTGGAAACTCTACATAGGTACACACATTTTAAAAACAATCTATGAAGGCGATATGATATGGTGAAGAGCAGAGATTTTGAAGAAAGATGTCCTGAATTTAAATCCTGGCTCCCCCGTTTACTGTTGAGATGGATTTGGCCAAATCACTTAACTTTGCTGAAATTCAGTTCCCAAATCTACAAAATGGAGCTCACCACAAAATTTATTTCATTAGAATATGATAAAACTCAGATATTGTCTATGAAGTCACTTTCTAATTTTTAAATCTAAATTATTTTAAGTCTTTGTGTGGGGAGGATCACAGCTCATTCCCCATCTCAAAAGACTGATTGTTGGTTTACGTATCTGTTGACTGTCTCTGCCTTTCCACCTCCCATATTCACCTAGATATCCCCAGAATCTATAGTAGTGCTAGATACTTAATAGGTACTCGGTAAATAGTCATTGAATGAATAAATATGAATCCTAATAGAAGTAATCATATCGGAATTTCATCAAAGAGAAGATATTTCTTTTAATATAATTTATTGTCAAACTGGCTTCCATACAACGCCCAGTGCTCATCCCAACAAGCGCCCTCCTTAATGCCCATTACCCACTTTCCCCTCTCCCCCACACCCCATCAACCTTCAGTTTGTTCTCTATATTTGAGAGTAAGAGAATATATTTTGGAAAAATAACTCCTCTACTGTCATTATTCAGACTGTTTCCCCCTCAGCTTCCTGTGTTTAAGGGAAATGAAATGTGTGCTTAAATACACTTGCAGCATTTCTGGTTACATTCTCTTTTGCCACTTTCTTATGATCAGTTAAAATAAATCACACAGAGCTTCCTTCCCACATTGTTTTCTGATCTTTAGCAAGCCCTGCCAAGAAGGAGAGAGGCAGGCAGCCCAGTGGGTCTCTCCTCTCAGCCTTGGGGCACAGTGAAAAAGAGGATTTGAAATAGTCTAAAGCATTTGTGGAGAAAATATTTCAGCTTTATGGTCTTTTTAACAATCTGTATCTCCTATATTTCATTATCTTAGCTCCTCTCTAAGGAGAGAATTTCCCAATTCTTTCCTTAGCCATGGTTGCTGACCAACACGGATGTTTTCATACTGATCACTTTTTCTGATTACTGTGAGTTGGGTTTCAGGAGGGTGATATCAAACCCATTGGAGGAACAAGAATGTCACTAATCTTTGTACATCATTAATATTAAAAAATAGTAGAGTTATTAGCTTTAAGGATTGACCTAGCCGTGTTAATATTTAAATCTGATAAATTATTGAGTACTACTCTTGAATATTTTTCACACACTTATAGTCCACCCAGAGGGAATTTCTCAGTTGTTGCTGCCTTTCAGGATAACAGAATATCTGGAAGCAACAATGGGCTGGTAGGAAAGAGGCCAGAAAATAATAGAACAGTTATTGATTAGCTGTGTGACCTCAGACAAGCGACATCATCCTCCATATTTCCTTTGGTTTCTGAGTTTAAAAAAAATATGGGAAGAGCCATTTATTGATTTCTTACTTTGAGAGATGACAAGAGACAGATGAAATATTTTGATAGGCCGATTTCTTATGGAGGGATCCATAAGGTGTTTGTTTCTTTTAATTATTTCCATTTCATCATATACTTTATTATGTGTGACATTTTAACACCTAAGGCACTGTGAAGGAATTTGGATTCTTTGTTTCTCCTGTAGTGCCATTTGCATTGCAATAGCATGAGAGAGAGAAGTCGTATTTTGCTGGGTCACAGAGAGTGTCCGTGGCAAGTTAGGATCAAACACAGGCCAGGCCGTTGTTTAGCTCATGAAGCCCACAGTTTCCTGAGGTTTATTTGTAGGCCACATCTCAACCTTACCTTTAATAGCAACAGCCACCACAAAGATTGCTGATTACTCAAATGTTAAGAACAGCCATATTTCTTTGCAAACAAAGGCCCTCCTCGTGGAATAATAGAACCACTTATGCCTTCCAAGTAAAGTCCTTTTATTATTAGATTCCTGGGCATTTGGTGATTTATACTGTTCATATTTCAATGCTCATAATAACAACAAAAGAGCTGGAACTGACTGTTTAATAAACTGTAGAGAAATCCAGAAACATAATTATGTTTTTTTGAGAGTTAAATAGTAATATGAGCTGGGGGAGGAAGAATGACAGGGAATATAATTTCTTTTCAAACCTTTCCCCATGAAGCACATCCTAGACTTTCTTTTCCAACTTAATCTGCTGTCACAGTCCCTCTGCACCTGTGTGACAGCAAGAACTATCGCCCCAGGTCAATGGGAGGGTAGCTAGTTTGAATCTTGTTCAAAATAAAGGATTGAGGCCACCAACATTTTGAAGCTGTGAGTTCTCCTCACATAATTTTCAGCATCAGATTTGCCAAGCAAATCAAGACCCTGAAAACAAAAAAACAAAACAAACAAAAGATTCCTGCTCCCTAAGAGAATTCCATTGTTCAAGAAATGGCAGCTCCACAGGTATCTTTTTGTCTTTGTATTATTGGTGCCTACAGGACCCCACACAGAGAAAACCAAATGCCTTCCCTATTGAGGAGCAAGGACAACAGCAGGCAGCCCACCTTCCTAACAGGAAAATGGAAAATGATTTTAAACATGCTGTGTTGACTTTCTGGTAGCATTTTCATAGCGTGTAGGTAGGGGGGCATGGAACTTCAGATAAACAAGTCCTGGGCTATTGCTGTCAATAGAGCTTGCTTCTGGAATGTTCTGGGGTAGCATGTGGAGATTTAGGGGATGAGGGTGTCTTTTTCAAAGACAGCTATTGGAGCAAGTTATGTAAACAGCATAACCAGTGATGACCTGATGCTAAATATCTGCCTGAGAAAAATGGATAGAAGCTGAACTCTCATCAGCTCTAAGTGACCCTCCAAGAAGACCCTATCAGAGCAGAGCCACAGCCCCATCTTTGGTTCTGCTTGGATTTACAGACATGTTCCCTTCATTCTGGCAAAAGGCACAAGCGTCATTACATCTGGGGTTGTTTTATGATGCCTCATGGAAACAGCTGCGTTGCTTGTCTTTGTGTGGATACAGTTTTTTAAAAATGAAAATTGCCATGGCAACAGCTGCAGCCACTTATTACAGAGCAGTGGAAGTGACGCTGATATTTGTGAGGGAAGCTATGCTCTCAGAATAATGTGTCCCTTACAATTAAGTGGATTTTTCCCACTAACATTTCCATTAAAAAAAAAAAAAAAGGTATGAGAATATGTTCAAAAGAAATTTCCTAGGGGACTGGAAAGCTCAGGGAGTTGATAGGCAGAAATGGAGCCTTTTATCTGTGGCCCCTGAGTTAAAATCCAACTGTTTGTTACTAGCTCTCAATACTAGGATTCTAGGGAGGACAGCACTCATTTTTTAGCCCCCCCTAATATGCCACTCTGAATAGAATTGCTTCATAGCAATAACAGTTATGATTAGAATTCATCAAAGCTGCGTTTTTCTTCTGCTTCTTTCAGCACCATACCTTTCTCTGAGCTTTGAGGAACCTCTAAATTTGCTTCTATCTCAGTCAGTAAGTGTGAAATAGTTTAAGAGTAAGCTTCAGTTTCCTTTTAACTCAGTTCTGAGATTAATCATGTCTTTCATGGGCTCATGCTAAAAGTTCTGGCACTTTCTTTTTGCTGAGGTTTAAGAAGGAAAGTAAATAGGAAGACAAGCAAAGAAAGATTTTGCCGTGACATGTGCTCAAAACTTTATGCATTGTTGGGGAGTTTCTGTACACTGAGTTTTGAATGAGTTTTTCATATTCCCTTAGCATGATGTCACATCATTTTATTGATCTCATAAACCATGTCCTTGATGGAAACAGCCAGATAACTCAACAAGAAGTACCTGACTATGAGGTACTTTAATTATAAATTATATATATATATTAAATATATATATTTAATTTATAAATTATATTTATATATATATTAAATATATATTTAATTTATAAATTATATTTATATATTATATGAAATTAAATTATATTTCATCCCAACTTTGCCGAACCATTTTGTGCCCTGGTTTGTTCTCCTCCCATCACTCAGAAGAAGCAGAGAAGCCCATGGAGAAAGTTTTTGATCTGGGCTACAGTGAAGGTATTGCAGAAGGCTCCATCTCATCCTATTCCAGAAAATGACTGAAAAAACAAAAAACAAAAAACCTTCTCCCTTTAAGCTCAGCCACAAGGGATTGTTTTACTTTTACTAAAGGACAAGGTAGCATATTAGAATCTATTGTACAGTGAGCAGTATATCCCATCTCTCTCCTTTCTGCTGCCAGGTTTGTTTCCCATTTAAGCCAACTGAGAAAGTGTTACACACAAATAAGCCAGAATTTGGGATTAGAATACCACTTGATGGAATTTTTCCAGAGAAGTCTTCATTGCCCACATTTATTCCACATATCGCTTGCCTTGGCAATCAGGGCAAGTATGAGTTTCAGTTCAGTGCTCATAAGACGTGTCTGTGTGTGTCTCTCTCTCTCTCTCTCATTTCTTTTTCTTTTTTTTTAATTTTTTTAACGTTTATTCATTTTTGAGAGACAGAGAACGCCAGCAGAGGAGGGGCAGAGAGAGAGGAAGATATAGAATCCAAAGCAGGCTCCAGGCTCTGAGCTGTCAGCACAGAGCCAAATGCTGGGCCTGAACCCATGAACCATGAGATCATGACCTGAGCCAAAGTCAGATGCTTAACCGACTGAGCCACCCAGGCACCCCTATCTCTCTCATTTCTACATGTTAGCCACACCACCATATTCAATTTATTCATGGTATGGCATTGCATCTTAGTTGAGAGACTCAAAAGGAAAGTAATTCTAACAATTTTATTCTCACTAAACTAGGCAAGAATGAAGGATGTGCTGATTTAAATTCTGATGCAGGAAGGGAAGCTTCTAAAAGAATGCAGCAATGAAGAAAGGAGATAATCAGTCTCTTCAGAAGAAGTCAGTAGTACCTTTTCCTGGCTATGGTAGCCTTAGGCAGATGTTTGATAAGAGTCGTTGGTAGAGAAGAGATCATCATCTGGTATAGGATGCATCTCAGTATAATTAATTTCTCATTTAAAAAATGTTTCCATTTTTGCTGAACCACCTCTGAAGCCAAAGGAATATGGTTCTTTGGGGAGGATCTTGGATTTGTAAGAACCATCAGGTCTACCAGCTCCATTTTAAACTTTTGTTGGTATGCCTACATCGCAAGGGACTACTGCCCCAAACCCTTGTGTATTTTGAAGAACAAATAAGCTCAAAGAGAACTTATTGAGGCTCCCATTTCTTGGTGACATCCAGTCCAGATGTCTCCAAGTTTGCTTTTGTGGTGTAGGTTTCCATCATGTTGCCCCAAGAGGAGTCTCCATTTGGTAATACATTCCACTGTGATAGAAAAATAATGTTTTAATCATTTGTAAAATTTAGTAGCAGCCAAGAACAGATATGTGACTTCTTGCCAGATCACAAACAAAACATCCTACCTTTCAAACATAAACATTTTGTTAAGCCTAGGGGAAAGTCTGGAGTAGAACAACCCTATTCTATTTCAGTTTCAGTAGCTCTTGGGGCCAGTTTTTTTTTTTTTTCTGGTTTACTATTAAATAAATACATGAAGAAAGAACTAAGGAAATACACAGATACAAGTTAAAGTAGATAATTTAAAGACCTCACCAGTAGAGACTACCTAAAGAAAGCACTTACCCATTGAAACCACCAAATATAACTAATCTTTTGTTGATACACGAACTTGCCAACATACAGTTTATTGGTAGCTGAGAGGGAGAGGGCAACATAGAAGGCTTGGAACTGGGTTCTAATGCCAGTCCTACCACTTACTCACCACATGACTTTGGTCACGTAGCTTAACCTTCCTCAATTTCCTCAATTCTTCCTTTTAATACATAGATACTGTTATGTCTCCTATGGGATTATTGTGAAGATTACAAATAGTATATACAAAATGCATGTTTGGCTTGCAAGAGACCCTCAATAACTGGCAGCTATTAACATTGCAATGTAGAAAGCACAAAGTCCAAAAGAATTTTAACATGGAACATATTGCAGAAACAGACCATACAGGCTCTCCAAATTCAGTATTTAAGACTCTAAAATTAAGCTGGCATTGCACAGACTGATCACTCAATTTACCAACAAACTGTCTTTTTATATCTTACTAGTTAATTCTATTATGGTTTGAAAGCCAGAAATTATTTTTTCTCTATCTCATCATTTTGGTAATTTACAGCTTAAGTTCTTTTTTTTTTTAATCCAGAATTTTAAAGCCTGAACATTTTCAGTGTAAATAATTTAACAGAACCAATGCCCTCCTTCCTTTCCACTGCCACCTACACAGACTGTTCGGTCTCAGAGCCAAGAATTGTCATGCAATTCCAAGTCAGTAGGCAAAATGGCAGAAGCACTTGTCCGGTTTTCCTACCCTTCCATTTCATTATAGACCCCAAATGCTGGCATTAGGCTTGCAGGAATTATCATACTTTTCCTGTGATGAAGTTACCTAGGCCTTCTCCATCACATTTCATAAGAATTTACAGTGCTATAATCTCTAATTGTGCACTGACCTCCTCCTGATAAAGTTTCATTAGCATTAAGTGCTAAAGCAGACTTTTCACACACAAAAATAGGGATTTTGCTATTTCTTAGCATAAGATTTTTTTGTGGAGCTTCTCTCTCTCTTTCACTCACACTCACACACACACACACACACACATGCACACACACATACGCACGCACAGTTAATGAATATGAAAGCAGCCACAATCCTTTATTATTTTCAACTAAATGGCATTCTCCTATCACTGGCTCACCTCTGTTTTCATTTGGATACTTTCTAACAATGGCCCTGAGGCATTTTTTAAAAACTGGAATTTACCAAGAAGGTGGTAATACGTTTGAATAAAAATCTAATGAATGCACTTAATCCAGAGGAGACAGTGTGGTATAATCAATGAATTCTGCCCTGTCTCTCAAAGAGTTTGCAATCTCTATATAACCTTAATCCCAAGAAGTAAAGTTCAACACCAGTTAGTAGCATACCCATTAAATGGATAGAAGAATAATTCTATTCTCCTTCAGACCCACCCTGGCCACCTGCTTCTTCCCTCACAAATTATAGGAAAAATTCACTAGTTTTAACCCATTTTAGAAATAGATGTCTGCATCCCTAATGATATTACCATTGTGCTATTTATTTCATAATGTAACCCTCAAGGGACATTTCCCTCCAAATTTCGGGAGGAGCATCAGCCTATTTTTTCTCATAACGTATAAACAAAGACAAGATCCTTTGAATATCACGTTATGGGCACAATGAATCAAGCCTGGGAGCTGCTGTGTCTCACATGTTCTGGTTGGCCTACAGAAAGCCAAGTCCAATAGTGGTGATGATAGTAAGTCTTGACATGGGTCTTTGGATGTGTTGTATCAATAGAGTTGACATAAGCTAAACCATGTATAGAGAGTAGGATTGACCCAGGCCACACGTTAATGTATGCTTCATGGTGTTACCTGCTATATACTTCCTAACTCTGTCATTTACTTCTGTGCAAATATAACTCTCAAAACCTCAACTTTCTATCCAGATATACTTAAATGTCAGGAATTGCCACTCTTTCTAACCTGTCACTATTCACTTATGTTCCTGTGTACATTGTCTGCTCTCCCAGATCAGCCACATACAATCCCTGCCCCAGCAGGATGTGTGTGAAAAAAGGTCATGACTTAGGCACAAGTTTTCCTCCATTACCAAGGTGCTCCTGTTTCCTGTGTCTTGCAGTGGTTATCTGATTCTACCTCTTGTCTCACCTTCTGCAGATCACTGTTTGCCTCAGCTTTTAACCACTCCCTCCTTGTTCTATTATCAGTATACTTGTACCCATGCTTCAGTGGTTTTTAATCTTTTTGAGGTCATGAACTAAATGGAAAAGGTGATGAAAATTAAGGAATCCCCTTCCCAGACGTGCATGTGTAGATTTATGTTGGGTTCACATCCATCCCTGGACTCCTTGAATCATTGATTTCCTGGCCCCCTCACTGGTTATTTACGTACTCATTTTGGTTTGCTAACCTGGTTCTGATGTAAAGCCTTCCACTGACCTCCTTCCACCCCAGTCCCCAACTGAGACATCCAACTTGCATGTTCCCCCAGCCTCTGAGCTACTGCCTGCCTAGATGTGCAAAATCCATTCTCTACTGCTTCATGGCCCAGGGCTCTAGCTCCTGGCACCCAGTGGTAGCTTGTACTCCTCCAAAGCTCAGCGATGGCCTTAGTAAATGAAGTGTTCATCTTTGTGCTTGGCTTCTGCCTCCATATCTTAGTAACTGTCTTTACTGCATGGGGTAGGAAAGGCCTATTAATTGCTTGAGTGAGGAATCTCGTAATTCTTACAAGATGTATTGGCTTGAGATTCAAATATACCTCAAAGTCCACATTTTTATCCCAGATGAAGTTGTGTCTTCAAGACCTACTATCAGAGATGACTCTTCTGTGAAACTTAAGCATTCTACAATATCCACTTGATAATGACTGCTAGACACATATAATGTAATATAAAAACATCATGTAGAAGCAAAACTCTGTTTGGTATAATTTGTTGGTCTGTAGGTCCCATGCTTCAAGCACAAAATTGAAATCTGTGGCAGTGAGGCAACTATCTTGGTAAAATACATTAACTTAAGAAGATAACTGTGTGCTTTGCCCCCAAAGATAACCTTGAACTCAAGCGAAATTATCTTCAACTCTAAAAAGATGGATGCAGATTCTTAATTAAATTAATTTGTGATTTGGGGCCCAGATACTCACTTAATTGTTAATAAATGGAAGAGTAGGGAAAGAGTCTGGGGGAATGAGCTGATCAGTGCAGATATTTTCCAGGAACTTGCTTGTCATCAGGTAAAACTCAGGCTGTCTCAGGAATCTCTTATAATGAGAGTGGGATTTGTCTAATATGGGAATGAAAGGCATTTACATTAGGAAGGCAGCCCATTGTCTATGAAAAGTCCTTTGACCAGCCAGAGGAAACTAGCATTTCATTCAGCCACTCATCTCTGTCCTCAGCACACAGCATGTCTGAAACATTGCAGGCCCAAATGCAAGCAAATGCCTGTTTTTAGATTCTTCTTTATCTCTATGTAGCATGTGGTGAGCTGTGAATTGGTGATCTCCATAAAAGCAAACTCCATTGGTTTCATGATTTTTCCTTGATTGTTGCTAATCAGCAATCCCACACAACTTCATTAGACACCCTCTGTTCATGAACACTTTTTGCCTTAGGTAAAGCAACAGGATTTCTGTGGTATGTTTACCTTTGTGTCCCCTTCTCCGGCAAAGCTGCTAGAAGTTCAGCTCCATTGGATTTGCAAGACAACCATGGATCTTTTGTGCTTAGGTATTGTTAACAATTTATATGCATCTCCTTGTTTGATACTATCCCAGTAGCCTTCTGCTCTACAGGCCTCATTAAGAAAAAGATGAATTCAGTATTTGATCTAACTCTAAACATACTGCTCATTTCACCCCCAGAAGATTCTTATAATATTCTGACACATTAATTGGAATTCCTAAATGCCTCCATATTCTTAGAAATAGAGCTCAGTTTTTATTGATTTCTTTTGAGCAAATGGTGAAAGATATAGCGATCATTCCAATAATATCCATACAAATAACAGTAACAACAATAACAGCTAACATTTATGGAGTGCTTTCTGTGTCCCAGGAAGGAGCACTGTACACATGTTGATACAGCTAATCCCTACTCTAAGTACTCTAAGTAGGAGGCATAATTGTTATCATCACCATTTTTCAGATGAGGATCCTGAGACACAGATAAGTAATTACTATAAAGAGATAGAAATCACCATGTGGAAGCACAGGCTGAACAACGTGGGTTGATGTTGGTATGAACGCCAAGATATTAAAACCATTCAATATGGAAAAGAGGTCTCCATGAGGAAATCCTGGCCTATAAGCAACACTAGGTTGTCAGCAAAGACTCCTCATATTGAGATGGATATATTAACTAATGCAACGCTTTTTCTTACAAATCACAACTAGATGTCCTAAAACCTTAAACTCCCAGAGTGGTCTTTTCTTCGTTCCTATGAAGGTGAAGCATTTGTTGAGTTATTTATCTGTGGTCACACTCAGGTGCCAGATCCCGATGCTACCTCTTTCTAGTCTGCATTGTACACAGGCTTTCAGTTGGTGAGATCTGAGTTAAATACCTCCTGTTCGATTTACTAGTAAGTTGCTGTGGGCAAATGATTTACCTTCCCTGAGTCTGTTTATCTCTAAAATGCAATGCTTTCTTCATTAGATTGTTGGAAGGATTGAATGAGGTGAAATATATGAAGTTACTTAATCTCTCTAAGCCATAATTTCCTCATCTGTAAAATGGAAATCACAATGGCACCTACTTCAGGGGGTCCTGTGATGGCTGAATGGGATAATGTTTATAAAAATGCTTACCATAGTGCTTGATCCTTGCTGAATGATCCATGCTATGAATACAAGAAATAGTATTTTGAGTGCTGAATAAATGTTGAAGCACCTGACCCCCTTCTCCATTTCAACCTTGGGGATTAATACTTGGTCCTGCTTCAACCTGTTAATGATTATATTTTAATTTTAACTAGATTTCCATCTTTAGTGGCTATTAACCTACTTTTCTATATCTTTTAATATCTATTATGACTAAAAGTTTCACATACCACAGTACTCTTTGGAGCTAAGATTTCATTAGTGAGGATTAAAGGAAGTGAAAAGTAGGAGAAAGGGTTGAAATTCCCATTAGATGGTAAGAATTAGTCCCTCTCTCTCTTTTTTAAATAGGCTCACAGTAGTGGGATTCAAACTCCTGTTTCTGCCTCATAAAAGGAAGAAAGAAAACAAAATAAAAGAAGAGTATTTGCAAGTTACTTTTATCTTAAAGACTATCTCAAATTCACTTTCCTCTCAATATTAGGTGTAAGAGAAAATTTCTCAAAGCCCACAGACTAATAATTCAATTCTGACAAGACTTTTCAGACTAAATTGCAAAGTAATTTAAGATCTCCTTTCAAAGAAAATGCACACATAATTCATAACAAACCTCCTTTAACTCTTCTTCCCTTTTAACCAATTTTAAACTTAGGGCTCTCTTTGTCACCTTAAAGTTGGAACTTAATGGAGCAGAGCCACTTAGGAATCTGTCAAAGGCTTTATTCCATGTTGAAATTTGTAACTGTTCTTGATGTCATTATCAACCCAGCTCCAACCTAAATCATTGGTGCCTTCATTGCATCCCTGTTGCAGTACAGTGCTCAGCCATTTCCAACGGCGGGATTGGGGTTAGCACAGAAAGCCAAGCACCCTACATCCCTCTCCTAGTATTCCTGGAAGAAGCTTGAAAATAGATAGTGAATCAATAACTCTGGGGGTGAGAGGTTCCTAGAGGCCACATTATCCCACATCTAGTGCATGAATTTTGCTCCATACCATCCTACAAGTAACTCTTCCATTCTGTGTTTAAGTATCTGCAACAACAGAGAACTCACTATCCTTTTATTGAGCCCATTTCCTTTTGCATCAGATATAAGAATTAGGAAATTTGGGAATAGAATATAAAGCTAAAATCTTTCTCCCTTTGACATTTTTACTTTTGGACTGTATCTTGCCTCTTGAAACCCAAAGAATGAGTCCAGTCCTTCCTCTGCATGACCACATTTCAGATGTTCACTGAAGCTGTTGCTACTAAATTCATCTATCCTTTAAGCTCTCCTCCTTCCTTCCATCTTCCTCTTCACCACCTTACTCCTTCTCCTGTGGTCTGCTGTGGTTTGTGGGGTCTCATTCAGATGACGGCAGCATCTGGACTGATGAAGAGAGGCCTGGTGTGCTCCAGCCATTGAGGAGTACAATGGGACCAACTTCTTCTGATATTGACATAGCCTTCATCTGAAATATTCCATACTGTAGCTCTCTCCGACCCCAAACCCTCCAGTGGCTGCCCTTTAATCCCTAGAAGACTATCCTAAGACCTAAAAATGGCCTGAAAGTTTCCACAAGGCCTGGCCCCAGCCCCATCTCCAGCCTGGTCTCCCACCACTCTCCCCTCACTCATTTCCTTCCAGCCACATGGCCTCCTTGTGGCAACTCAGACCCACTGAGCAAGCTCTGCTTCAGGGACTTAGAAAGGTCTCTCTCTCCACTTCTTTTTATTCAGGACTCCACTTAATAATCTTTCTCAGAAAAGTCTTTCCTTACCACCCTAACTAAAGCAGTTTCCCTATCACTCTATCCCATCCTCTCATGCTACTTTATTTTGCTCTTCAGCCTCTGTCATTAAATCATATGTTTATCTGCTTAGCTACTTTTTATGTTGTTTTCTCCACTAGAATGTAAGAAACATGAGGTCAGAAGCTTTGTTGTGTTCCCTGCTAGATCTTTAGTGCCTAGAACAATATCTGCGCAAAGTAAGTGCTTAATAAATATTTATGGATGGAATGAATCAGTTGATATAGCTTGAGACTGTATTATTCTGGGGGCAGCTATGACACATTAACTCATACTTCCCACAGAATTCCCCTCATCTTTTTCTTTTGTGCCAGATGTCAAAATGGCAAAATGATATTTGACAAGGATTTGGAAAATCACACCTTGGTATGAATTTGGATTCTCAGGGAACAGTCATTAACTAAATGGTCCTCCAGAAGCTGAAAGAGTTATTAATGTGCCCTCGGCAAATATGGCTTTCCACCCTACAGGGTTGTTGGCCCTTGGGAAGGTGAAACCCAGTGGTTCTAACTCAAACTCAGCAAACTTCTGGCTAGAGCCTCTTATTATTAACAGGCAGCTCTTCTAACCTCCCAGGGTGCCTGGAATGCCCCCAATTCCTGAAGTCATTATGTTTTACAGCAGGTCCTCTTGACAGAGCTTCATTGGCCTTTGGCAAAACATAAGCCAGAATAATGGGCAGGCAGATGCCAGAATGAATTCCAATGTGTACACACAATTCTTGGCCCCATAAAAATCAATTCCTTATTCATAATTAAGCAACTTCTTGAGAAAGGGCAGGTTGGTACAGTTATTAAAAGATAAATAATAGATAAGGATCCACTTGTTTATTTTTTTTTTTAAGGACAAAAAATTTAACCACAACATAGCACTGTAATTAGTTTTTCTTCTACTTTGTTTCTTACCTGTGACACTTAGGACCAACTAAACAGAGGAGCTTTTACAAATTTTCATTGCCCCTCTATGTTGTGCTTCTCCTTAACATGAATCTTTAAGAGCAGAATGACAAAAGATAGTGAGAAAAGAAACTAGGCGCACCCTGACATAAAGGTCACAACTTTATCCTCCTGTGGGCCTTTTCCTGTTTTCCAAATTGCATTTAGGGAGCAAAGATGAAAACAAAAGCTAATAAATGGCTCCATACTAAAAAAAACAGCAGCTCTCCCCAGCAGTTAAGGCCACAGGCCTCCCAACTGGTTTAATTGGCAACAGAATCAGTCTCATTTCCTTCAATCTCCCCACCATCTCCTTTGCTTCAAATTGGTGTATGAAGGGTTAGGGAAGGATGGGGTCATCCTTGGAGAGACTGCAGTGTCTGAGATGTGAAGCTGTTAGCTCTGTCCATGGGGGTGCTTCCTCCATCCTAAGTCAAGTGGAAGGGCCTCCACTGGAAGGAATCATCCAATAGGTTGAGGCTACCTGCAAGAAGAGGCCTTGCCAGCTCATTCCCCATTGGAGAAAACTGTAAAAGGTCTAAGGCTCTCTCAAAATAGAACAAAGAGGGGCGCCTGGGTGGCGCAGTCGGGTAGGCGTCCGACTTCATCCAGGTCACGATCTCACGGTCCGTGAGTTCGAGCCCCGCGTCAGGCTCTGGGCTGATGGCTCGGAGCCTGGAGCCTGTTTCCGATTCTGTGTCTCCCTCTCTCTCTGCCCCTCCCCCGTTCATGCTCTGTCTCTCTCTGTCCCAAAAATAAATAAACGTTGAAAAAAAAATTTAAAAAAAAAAATAGAACAAAGAAAGGGGTTTCTTGGATATGGTTTCATGGAATGGGAGTACACAAAAACATGGGGACTGACCTAGAGATTTCTAAAAGGAGTTAGCATGAACATTCCATGTCAGCAGGACCTGAAGGCTCCCTGGTTTGGGGTGTTTAGGGAGTAGACAAGGTGAGCCCACTTGGCACAGCAGTCCATGGCCCACTAAAGGGGATTGGAGGTCAAACGAAAGGTGAGAGGCACCAAGCTGTCCAAATGGTCCCTGATCCAAGCCATAGAAAAGGGCTGGGAATGTACATAGCTGGCAGGACAGATGGAAGATCAAGTGGTGCCTGTGAGGGGATTCTCAGTAAAATGGAGTTGCTACCATGTCAGCAGAGGCCTCTAAGAGAGGGATCAAGCAGGAACAAGTTTGGCTCCCCATCCCTCCTCTGTGCCTCCAACAGCAGGGAACATTGGTGCCTAGAAGAGAATTGGAGGAACACCTCTTCTGCCTCTCCTTGCTTCCAAGTCATCTTGCTTGCTGCTGTAGAACATTCTGTAGGGAGGAGAAGAATACTGCTTTGACAATTTAGGTTTTAAGCTAGACTGTACCAAGTCTTAATAACTAAAACAAACTGAATAGTGGAATTTGGCTAAGGCATCATTAATGGAACTACATACCCGCACAAAGAAGGATTTGATATAGTACAGTTGGAATAAATAATTGAAAAAAAATAATAAACCACTTCGTGTGTGTGTGTGTGTGTGTGTGTGTGTGTGTGTGTGTGTCTGTGTGCACACACATAGATATATGTATCCCAACCAATCAGGAACTCTATAATAAACTAGTGTCAGCAGTTAGAAATATTTTTGTTAAGGATTAAAGATTTTTCAGAGAAAATGGTAAGTCCTTTGTATATCTTTGGGTATAGCAATGATTTTCTCATTTTTTTCTTTAATGATTATGTTCATAAAAATTCTGGCAGGGATACAATGTGTTTTTTTAATATTTTACTTTTGAAGGTCTTTGAGTGACATTGATCTCATGTTAATAGACTAGACTTAGGGCTAGGAGAAGTAGGTTTTCCCCGTCAGGCACCCAGGACCATGAGTAGACTGTGGGAGCTGGGAGGGCCAGTCAGAGGACAGTATCATAATGAAAGAATAACTGCCCAGGAGCTTGGCATTGTTGAGTAGTTTAAGCAAGCCAATGTGAGGCAAAATATTTTAGCAGTAGCAGTGAAAATTAACAAAGTGGACGGTATTAGAAACCAGGTGATCTTAAGAAAGACTGTAAAAACCAGGAGAGAGAGGATTCAATAGGATCCAGAATGGTAAGGAGACCAGAGTCACAGAGGGGATAGCACTGGTGGTAGTGATGGTGGTACCATTTATAGATTACTTTCCCTACATTTTATCATTTTCACTTCCAGCATAATTGTAGTACCTTCTTCTCTTCTTTCTCCTTTTCTTCTTACTTTTTGCTCTGTCCTTCTTCTTCTTCATCACTAGCATTTATTGAGCATACATATCATACACCATTCCACAAAAAACAATTTCTAAGATCAAATGATCCCTGACACCCAGAGATCCTAGACCAGGGACCAGTGAGTCAGAGTGTAAGAGAGACGTGTGATGACACCTCAGTTCTGTTTCAGTTGAAGTGCTAATTGGACACCTAATTTGAGATACTTTTTTTTTTAGAAGTAAAGCAAATTCTCAGTTCAAAAGAGAGAAAAAAGAGAGAGAAAGGAATGAGGAGGAGCAGGAGGAGGAATGGGTTATTTGAAGAAGTAAGATTTACTTAAGAAATACTTGTCCAGTTCTTCCTGTGATCCAGGTACCATATTAAGTGCCTTATAAACATTAATTCATTGAATTCTTGTAGCAACTTATATGATAGTTACTACTATTATCATCCTCATTTTATAGGAAACTGAGGTGCATGTAATTTAAGTAACTTGCTCAAGGTCACACATGCAGTAAGTGGTAGAGCTGAGACTTGAACCCAGATGCCAGATTCAGTTTCTATGCTCTTAACACTACCTAAGCTGCCAGGTGAGTTCCCTGAAGAAACATCATAAAGATGGGGAAAAAAAATGGGTCGTTGGAGTTGTGATCCTGTCTGTGAATCTTAAATGATACAGTGAGCAACATGATCCTTATTCATGTTGCTTTCATCAAAGGAATTTAGGATATCTCATCCATTTCAAAAATTTGTGAATAAAAGATGCTGCACACATTTATTTCTGAGAACGGATACAATATACTATCATCAAACTAGTTTTTGCTGAATAATCTATTACTGAACAGAATGAATCAATAACCTGGACTTATTTCCAATTTATGAGATGAATATTTAAACACCACTATGTGTTTCTGCTCATATCATTTTCAAGGATATTGGTTTCATCTAACTTAAATATTCTTTCCAGAAATGTGGGGATTGTAGATCTATCTTCACCAGCCTGTGCTATAAACAGTGCCTCTTCAGAGTAGTGCCCCCAGAGAACAAGCACACACAGGTTAACAGAAAGTCTAATTCCTCTTCTCCTCCTCTCTCCATTCCAATATTTGCATTGGCGAATTGTCCAAGCAGCCCCCTCAGTATGGGGGAGGAAATGGTTTTCTTTTTAAGTCCAAAGGGCTGAAACTGCTGGAACATGGTATTTCTTCCTCTCTTAGGTGGAAGTTGGAATATGCTACCCAAACCCTTGTTTGTTTCCAGAATGCACCTTCTGCAGCTGTTGCTCTACAATCCATAGGCTTAGTGTTGCAGCTGAAAACCAGAGCCCAAAGAGATGCCTCCTTCACCAGGATTTAGAGCCTGGGGGAACAGCTTCCTAAAATCCTGGCAGTCAAGAGAGATGCATCCTCCCTGACTTTTCTTTACATCACTCCTCACCAGAAGCCAGAGGGCCTGCAGAATGTCTACTAGGAATCCACCAGGAGTGCCACTTACCTAGGGGTGACCCAACTCAAGCTCAGTTTCTTCGCCTGTTCTTATCCTGAGACAGATCCCTGCCCAGACTGCTGAGGATGCTCCCTTCATTTTGGATCCATGGAATGAAAAGCTGTGCAACAAACATGACAGTTTCTTAGCCTCACTTCTACTGCCATTTCTTCCCCCCAGAGACCTGTCTATTCCCATGTAAAAGTGCCTAGTTCCTTGCAACAACCTGGAAGCCCAGCATGCCAGGAGGGGAGCCTCACCCCATCTCCCTGCAGTAGGAGCTGAGTCCAGGTTCAGCCACAGCACTCTCTTCTCTGTCATTGTCAGGCTTGTGGAAGTTCTTGGCAGAATGATGATGATGATGGTGATGATGATAGTCAACATTCAGTGAGTGTTTATTTCTCATGAACATAATCAGCACCCAGTGAATGGCCCTGCAATCAACAAGATAAATATACAGGATTTAAATGTACCTCATATCTTCATGCATTTCTGGGAGATAATATAATTAAATTTCCATTATACAGACTTTGAAACTGAGTCTGAGCATGATGAAATAACTTGCCCCAAACCATATAGCCAATAAGGGTCAGACCTTTGAGGCTTAAGAGTCTCAAGTGTCATCTTCAGTTTGGGTTAATGAATGTAAAAGTACCCACAATGTAACTATATAAAGTCATTGCTTAATAAAAACAAATCTCATAGATGATGGTTCATTTCAAGACTAGCTTCTGTAAACCTGCTTCTTTCCTGTATTTCTTCTTTCTTTCCTTTCTACTTTCCAATCATCCTACCTTTATTCTGTTAGCCTTTTTTTGGCCTGCCATGTGCCAGGCACCAGTCTGTGTCCTGGGCATAGAAAGAGGAAAAAGATCCAGGCCAGGCCCAGCAAAGCTTAGGTCCAGGAGCCAAGCCTGAAAGCAGGTTCCCATGAGAAGCCCCGAGTCTTGCCATCTAATTAGATGGGGAAGAGGGTACTATTGTCCCATACAGTGCACTCTGCTCTGTCCTTGCATATAGGAAAGGGCTGCCCATCTTCCATACAGGGATGAAATTAAAGGTTCTAGTACTTGAACTTCTACTGTATTTATAGTCAGTGCAGCACTCATTCAACTATACTGATGTGAGTTCATGTTTTCCTCCCAAAGTCACTTTTTTAAGGGAGAAACCAAAAAAATCTACATTTTGAACACAATAGCTCTATGGTCTTAATTTCTCTGACTTAGTTTCTTTGCTTTATAAAAAAAAAGAAGAAAAGAAAGAAAAGGAGGGATAACAATATCTGCCATGTTTACTTGGCAGGAATGCTATAGGATCAGATGAAGTTGTAATTAAGGCATAAGGGGGACAAAATGTTACGTAAACGTGAGGGCTTTTGTATATTTGTAACGTGAAATTTAAAGCTGAGTGACACCATCTACCTATCTGTCCCTCTCCGTAGGTGCCCACATACATGGTCCCTGTGTTCCAGCCATAACTATACGGTTCTGCTTTGAAATGCCCTCATCTCATCTGCCTTCCTGCCTTTGCTTACACTTTTTCTTTGGCCTCAAGTGCCCTCTTCCCATCACTGTCTGTTGACTTGCTTCCTTGATCAAATGCCATCTCCTCTAATCTGAAATAGTGACTCTCGCCTCATCTGCACCATTAAATGTTGTGTATCTCTCCCAAAATCACACTTAGCACCATGACTAGAGCTAAGGTCATCTACATCTTAGCCTCTCCGCCTCCATATATATGCCTTGTATATCTTCAATAAAATGTTTTTTGACTCAAATTCTGCTTCTCTTCTCTATGCCCTTTCCTGCCTGTCCCCTGACACCCTGCACCTAATGCACCACCTGGCATTTAGTAGGTACCCAATGTATACATCCTGTGGAGCTTTAGGGGCAGCAAATTCAACGTACAAGTCTTCATAAGTCAAGGGGAGTTAGCCTTTACCTTTAAGTTAAATCAAACATCACAAGGAACTATATGAAATTTGCCTGTACTGGGTGGAGCATCAGGGCCCAGGAAGATAATGTCTCCCAAAATGCAGACTGAGAACAGTGGGGTTACCCAGATGATTTTAGGTGACACAAAGGTGAACTTTTTATCAAATGTAATAGTTACATAATCTCGTATATAGTAAGAAGAGATAAAATTAGCACATCAAACCTATGACTTCGTGAACATTCTTTAATAAATGCTCTTGCATGTGAATAAAAATGAGTTGATTTAAAGAAAAACATTACATAAATAATGGTAGACGATATGGCCAAAAGATGTGATGATGGTGCTCCAAGGTTAGGAAGCATAAGGACAGACAAATACTTTTAGGAGTGCAGAGCTGGAGATGAGAGTGAAGAGGTACCTGTTTATGGACCAGGTCTATTGGTAGCCCCAGGAATTAACAGAATTATTTACACAACTGTATTACTATGCAAAGCTCTTTGTTGAAAGGGCAGAATGCAAATAGAATGTTTTCTCATCACTATTGTTCCTTCATTGGAATGAAGAAATATGGTGAATGTCAACTCACACATCAAGCTTTGCAGCATTGGCCACCAAGTTTCATAATGGTCATGGGGTTTTACACCCATTCTCTAGACTGTCAGATACAAAGGACCTTAATATGGGTTTGCTTTTCCATTTTTTTTTTCCTGCAAAGCACAACACTTTACAAAAAGAAAACACATCAAAGGCAATCCTTTTCTTGCATACATTTCAGGGTTCCATTTGAGATCCACATTCATCTTCCTTATCCAATTACATGATCAAAGTAGAAGTGTTTGGCCTACTTTAATGCTTTAAAGACATCCGGGGGAAAAAGTAAGAACATTTAAAACTACCTTTTTTAAGCCACACATCTTCCTGTAGAAGAAATGGAATCCATTCCACCCTCCCCACACACCTCCCACCCCCCACCCCCACTTAGCTAGTCTCTAGATACAAAAAGTCAAATCAGAAAGTTAACATGTTCTAATCATCCAAACCATAAAGCGTCAGTTACATCTCTGTAAAATCCAATCTAATCTCAAGTCAGCATGTCTAGTGTACTTTTTGCTTTCTATACTGCTACAAAATCCCTAACAGTACCTATTGCAAAACTCTTGATTTTCCTGATTAGTATTAAAGACCTCATAATTAAAATAAAAACTGTAAAAAAATCCTGAAATACTACTTTATTTGTCTCCCCAAAACTACTGGTTCTAGCACGTCTGTTCATTTTAATGCTACAATACAGAGTTCATATTTCCTAAAATAGGATGCACCTTGTCCTTCATATTAACACTCTGGGATTTGAGGCCCTGGTTAAAAAAAAAATAGCAAATGCAGCATCCTCAAAAATATTTAAGTGAGCAGACTGCCTATTGGCGGATTGATTTTTCTCTATGGAAATAAATCTGTCGGCAGCCACCAGAATTGGGGTCTAAAAGATGACCTCGGGCAGCTGCTGCCATTTGTTTCAGTGGGAAAATGAGGGTTTTGTCTCTCCCCAGGGGTTAATACTGTGATGCTCTAAGCATCGTCTGGGCTCTGTTTCTGAAGGGTTACACTGGAGAGGAGGAATGCTTTGTGGTTTATGACAAGATCACAGCAGAATATTTTGTGCACGCTGTGATTTGTATTGCCCATTTGTGCACAGGCCATAAAAGTGCACTTTTTATCAGGAGCATTTGTGAATATATAACAGCACTGAAGACATATGGCCACTAAATAATTCACAGTTATCTATCTCCTCAGCAGATTCCTTATACACCTACCATGTTTTAATGCCTAGTTTGCTCAAAAACAATATTCTTTATGACCCTTCCAATATAAAAATGTTTACTGACTGGCAACAATATATTGATACCATGGGATTGGGCTGTAAGGAAAAGGAAAGCTTTCTACTTTCTCCACCTCTCCCTGTTCTCATTTGTTTCTTCTGAACTCTTCCAGCCATCACCTAACCTCACAGAAGAAGGTGCCCTCCTGAAATGTGGGTGATAACTTCTGACTTCTGGTATTTGGGCTATAAGAGGGAAGTCACTGACTAACCTTCACCCTCTTTTCTTTTCAGTTCTATATCCATTTACAGTCCCAAGGAGAATCCAAATGCATTTGATGCTGCAGCATTCTTCCAGTCCGTGGGGAATTTCCTGGGGATCTTCGCCGGCTCGTTTGCAATGGGGTCTGCGTATGCTGTTGTCACAGCACTGATATCCTTTGTGTGTGTGTGTGCAAAGCTGGGGACTGTTAAGAGCTGTCAGTGTCCCTGGAATGTTTCTGAGGATGGACAATCTCTAGGCTATGAATGGCTAGATAGTCTGGTTCAAGTGTGATACAATTCCACTGGGGCCATCTTAGTTCTGAGTCATCCTTGAGGCACAGTTTGGTACCAGCAGCACAGAGGCCCAGGCTCTTTTCTTGTCCAAGGCCTGTTCTAGCACCGCTGATACTGTCTGACCCTAGGATAGCAACAGTCCTAAAAAACTGTCACCTAGGAAAATAGTTGGACATGATCTGGATTGGCTATATTAGGGCCAAGAGAAAGAGCTGAAAATTCAAAGTCAAGAACAAGACAGGATTGACCAGGGGTGATTAACTGGGTATCTTCTTCTTCCTTTTCAAACTTCTGTCAATCAGTAGATCACAGGGCTGGCCAAGGCAAAGATCACTGTATATTTAAAGAAGCATTTCTGGCTCTTTTACAGAAGAAGACCTGCAAGGAAGGCAGAAATGACATGTTTGCCATATATGGGCAATTGTGTCATGTCTTATTACCTCTTATGCAGTAGTAAGGTAGGAGAATGGTTAGAGTTCCTAGAGGACTTGAGCCAGAGATTGAAGCTGGTCTAGTGAGAGGTTCAGTCAGAGCAGTTGGATGGGACAAAAGTAAGTTAGAGTTGAGGAAGAAAGCCAGAAAGCTAATGTCAAGTATGAGGGCCTAGCAGAAGCCATCCAAAGAGGCAGGACAAAGGATCAAAGACCAAAGATGTTGGGGAAAAGAGAAAGAAGAAGGGTGCAAGAAGGGTCAAGTCTCTAGCAAAGAAAGCAAAATGTTAGGTTCTTTTTTATGGGGACTGACCCAGAGCAGAGTTTCACTGAGCAGCTACTAAAAGGTTAGGTCCTATTAAGGGTTTCTAACATGAGTCAGAAGATGAATAAAATACAGACTCTGCCTTCAATTAGTAACAAACTTGGAAGGACAAGGGCTGCAATAAGAGTTGTTTAGAAGGTGAGTTGCAAAGCCACAGCCAACTTATTAGGATGCTAAAAATTCAGATGTGGATGGGTCCATTGTTTCTTGAATAGTCCAAAAGACTCTTGGCCAACCTTATAATTCTGAAAAATAATTTTAAAAGCAGTATTTACATGCAGATGGCAGTGTAGGCTGAGCCTGAAATATAGGTAGGATATAAACAAGGCTATGTGATAAGTGATTCAGGAGAAAACCAGCATTCATTAAGGTATGGGGATGGGGCTAATGTGGTACATGCAGACGTGCCTGAGAGGACCACAGGGCTCAGGCTGGTGAGCAGTGGAAGATGATACATAAATGGGTTGGAATCACCTTGTGGAGTATCTTGGAGTGTTATTCAGAGAAATCTGAGCTTCATTCTATAGTCTACAGTTAGCCACTGAAGGTTTCTGCTCAGGAGAGTGATGTATTGAAAGTCCCATTTTTAAACAATAAATAAGAAACAGGTTCACAGGACAAATCAGAAAAAGAAGATTAGAATCATCAAGAAGGAGACTAATGTTTAAAAGAGTCTCTAGGACTTAATGATTGGAAGAGGAGAGACTCAAAGGCCACTCCCAAGTTTTGTCCCAGAAATCCTAGAGAGTATCAATTCCATTGACAAAGAAATAAAGTAACTCAGAAAAAGTAGGGCTGATTCCTAATAAAAATAATGATAATAATCTAATGATTAATATCAGTACTTATGATATGTAAAGCCTTTATTTGTTTTACACACTATACCTCCTTTACCCTGACAATGATGATATCATGCAGATATTTTAATTTTATTGGACACTGAAGCTTAGAAAGGTTAAGGTAATACCCAGTGTCCTGCTGCTTGTAAGAATTGGAGACAAAATTCAAACCCAAGTTTGAAACCAAGAGACAGACCCAGAGACAGACCATACTCTTTATCACTAATCCCTATTGCCTCTTGATTATTAAGTGGAATTATGATGGAGGCCACATGTTGTTTTGAATAAGTAATGGCAATGGTGATAGCAACATTTAATGAATGTCTAGCATGTGCCAAGGACTTTATATATATATATATCTCTCTTCATTTGAATCAACCCTGTAAGATAGGCTGTTATTATCCTCATTTTACACATGAGGAAACTGAGGCTCAAGGAGGTTAAGTAGCTCCTCTGGGTCACATATCAATAATAGTGGACACAATTATTATTATTATTATTATTATCATTATTATTATTATAACATTTGTTGAGAACTTTACCATTTGCCAGCCATTGTCATTAGCATTTTGCTAATGGATTTTCTCATATAGCTTTTATAATAACACTGGGAAGGAGATACAGTTATTATCTCCATTTTACAGCTAAAGAAACTGACACATAAAGGTTAAACACCTTGTCTGAAGCTAGGAGATTTCAGGGCCAGGATTTAAACCCATGTCTTTTGGCTCCAGAGCCTGCCCTAGGTGGAAGAGCTGAAATTGGAACTCTTCTCCACCTGGCATGAAGGCAATGTATGGACACATAAGTAAATAAGGTGGTAAGGGAAGGGAAAAAATTCCTGGAGTTTGGAAGTCTTCCATGAGATTGGATCAGATCTGGAAAAAATGGTGGAGAGATGGAAGGGACAGGGGCTCAGTCTCAGTGGGAGGATCTGTCACGCAGCATCAATGGCCTTGCCTCTCACAAATTCAGGCTGCAGAGGAGACAGGTGTGCAACCATCCCCTCCATCATCATAAACTTGATACATTGTCCATAATGAGGCAGTGCTCCTCAGGGCATAGGTCCCTGGGCTCTATGCAAGCTTGGGTCTTGACCCAGAACTGAATTACTTTCTGGACAAGGTTGAAAGAGAAGAATGTCCTATGTCCATTTGATATACTGTTACTCAAAGTGGCCTAAGCCTTCTCTACGATAACGTAAAAGAGGGAATTCAGAAGAACAAACCCCGTTAAAAACAAAGCCTGCCCTCCAAGTCACAAGAAGGATTGCTGGAAAAAGGTCCAGCCCATGTTTTCTTCCAGATAAAGAATTGCTCCTAGATGTTTACTGAATCTGATTCCAGGAAAGATGTTTTACAGAACGAATTAATTTAAATCACACTAATGGAAAATTTATATATTCCTTGTTGCATACCAAGCACTCTTAACGCATAATGACTGGTTTATACACCTAGGAGGTAGGTTGCATGATTATCCCCATTTTCAGTCAGGGAAACCAAGACACAAAATGGCTATGGAGCAGGGCGAAGAAGCTGATACAGTGAAGTGGAGTTGGCTTCCAGAGGCTACACTCCCAGCCTGGTGTTATTTTGCTTATCCTTGGCATTTTGTGCTTTCTAAAACTTTGCAAAAACATTTTAAATATTCATCTCATTTTACTCTGCACACTTGGTGCAGATAATTCACATAGGATAGAAATGAGGCTCAGAGAGGTTAACATATTGCTCAGAAATCACACAGCCAGCAACTAGCAAAGCCAAGACTCAGACCTTGATCTTCTGCCCCAGGGGTCATGCTTTTCGCTTCCCTGCCCTACTGCTAAACATCTCTTAATGTAGAATCTCTTCAGATTTTTTTTTCTTGAAGCATAAAAATGCCACATAACATATCCTTATTTGTGAGGGCTCTTTTTTTTTTTTTTTTTTTTTTTTTTTGCCTAACTGTAGGCATAGTTGCGATGTGACCCTTTTCCATCGATCACCTATTCCTAATCATCTTCCTATAATCCCTTCCCTGCATGATTTGGGTCACTATGCCTTTGCTCTATATGTAATTTATAGGCTATTTATTGACCAAGTGTCATCTCAGCCAGAATGAACCATCGCCTGCCAAAGGGCTTCTTGCCTGACCTAGAAATGATATACCTTTTCCCCTAGCCTACTTATACTAAGATGGCATGGGTATCTTCCCTATCACTGAATGTGAATGTTGCTCTGATCCTATTTCCATCCCCAGGAGAGGAGTCTTTAAGGTGATCTGTCCACGGCTTATGGCTCTCCAGGGAGCAGTGACCTCCTTTGGTGCTGACGTATTTGAAGCACCTCACCCTGCTTTACTCTCCATGGCTTTGTTTCGCCTCATCTGCTGCAGGCTCCCGAGAGGCACACCCCAAGGACCACGGCCAAATTCAGGAGGTTTTGTACCCACAGTTAGGTGATTTTATCTTCTTAGTAAGACACCTTTTTTTAAATTGGAACACAGGTTTGCATTTTTACTGGAGTGTTCAGCCCCCAGTGAGGCATGAAACTCATGCTGGCCTTCAAAGCAGTCCCAGTGAGACCTACAGCCTCCCAGTCAAGTCTGAAAATCAGTGCTCTTCTTCGAAACTGATCACAACGAGATTAGTTTTCCTCAGCCAAGGAGGAGATTTTGCTTTCAAAGCGTTTGTTGTTTCCCTTAACGTGTCTTTGTCACTTGACCAAATTTACCAAGCTGTGTGAGTTCCCTATGCTGGAAACAGGCCTGTTTTTCCTCCTGTCTTGGAGCGCCTTCCTGTCTGCTGAGGCTGCCGGCCTGACAGGTCAGTGCTGCATTCTGCACAGCAAACTGGATGTGTGATATGTGTATGTGCTCCCATGCGTAAGCCTGCCTGACCCAGCAGGAGGTGCGATGGACTCTCTCCAAGATGGGTTTGTGTCTGAATCAGCCTTTGCTCGGTACCCTGGGGGAGGGGGGAGGATAATAACATCCATTTTGTATGCAAAAACTTAACGGAAAGCCTCCAAATTGCTATTTCCTCTTCTCTGTCACTGGTCAGGAGGGTATGTTAAAATCTACAAATGACTGATTTATAGAGGTGATGGACGACTTTACAAATGGAAGTCTACTCACAACGTGAAGGGGTGCACAAGTGCTTTATAGAAAAGGGTGGTGGTTTTCCATTGGCTGCTAACAGCAAGTAGGCAGTAGAGGCAGCCTGCCCAGGACGTGCACATTTCCACCCATGCCAGTGTTGAGAATCTTTGCATACAGAAAACAAAGAGCTAACGTGGCGGTTCTACAATTTAATATCTCTTACCATAGAAAGTTTATATATAGAATCCTCTGAGGCAGAGCAGTTAATAGAGAAAGGGGCAGCCCCTAATGTCCCAAGGGCCATGGATCCTGTGATCTGGATTCGGCAATTAGATTGCCTTTCTGCAACAGCAAGGATTTGCACTTGGATAGCTGCAACCATTGGGTGCCTTTCCGTGTAGAAGAATCGCTGTGGCTCTGAGCAAAATGTCAAAGCTGTTTCTCTCCTTTGGCCTAGTTCCCTGCTTCTCCCAGGTTTCAGCCCTTGATCCCTTGCTGTTCCCTACTGTTGTCATCTTAATTGACATTCAAGTGGTGAGATTCTTCACCCCACTCCAAGTATTCACTGGTAACAAGGTATGCCTCTCTGGCTATTTGCATTTTATTAGGTGGTAGTTTAAGTCTAAATAATAATAAAAGTTGACATATACTGAAGGTGTACCATGAGCCAAGTGCTAGCTAACTGCCTTTCATGCACATCCTTGCTCATTCACAGGACTCAAAGTTAGGGCCTACACCCAGGCCACTCAGCCAACAGTAAGTGATGGAGCTGAGATTTAAAACTAGGAGATTTGATTCCACAGTTAGGCTCTTGGGCATGAAGCGTTGCTATCTTGAATGAAATTCCATCTGTGGAATATCAGGCAAGCCCTCATGAGAAGGAAGATATTTGGTGTCTCAGGAGCCTGCCTGGTCCACTTGGTCATAGACTGGTTTTGGCTCCCCTGTGAAATGCTTGGCACATCTTTCTTGTAATGATAACCTGTTGTTCTGGACAGCTGACCCAACTTACTGCAGAGTCACAGGGGCCAAGCTATTCCCCACAACTTTGAAGGTGTCTGTTGCTGATGCAGACAGCCACCCTGCCAGTTCTTAGGGTACTATATACCAAGGCTACATTACCAGAGTCCACCCTACCGGCCCTTATATCCAAATCATCACAACACAATGTTATGTTAGTGCCTTCCACTGTTGGTAGGGAGGTTGCTAAAGAGCTTATTCATTCCAGAGAAAAAGATCAATTGTGTCCCTTAAAATAATGAAGGTAAAAAATTTACATCAGCCATTCAAAATAATTCTGGTTCCCTTTTCTCCAGTTTCTATGCCCTTTTCACTACTCAACATGTTGTAAAAGGTAAGCAAGGTTAACAATAAGAATACATATTTGACCTTCTAGAAAGGTAAAGAAATCTCTTAACTCACCTGCTATTTTTAAGTCTACTTTTGAACATTGTAATAAACACACACACCAATACCTAAAAATTGTTTGTTTTTATGTGTGAAAATTGTCTTTCTAGTTTCTGATCCATTTCAGCAAGATCTTGTTCTAGTAACTACTTAAAAGATTATAGTCCTTGTACAGATTGCTGGTTTACCTGTCCATTTCTCTTTTGCCACCCTTTTCTACCTGATATCCTTATTGGATGCCACACAGACCACCTCATGGGATGGGTGAATGTATGTGTGGGCCATGGTAGTGGAAAGACCCAAATGTCCACAGCTGCACCCAAGAACACACGCACGTCAGAGAAGTACTCCAGATTAAGCAATGTGCCTAACAAGTATTTGATACAAACCAAACTCTAGGTGTAAGCATTTTCTACTGCCAAATACCAAGCCCGGTTAGTCTAAATTACTAATGTGTCTGTCTGTTTGTTTGTTTGTTTGTTTGTTTATTATTTAATCCTTGCCTGTTTCCAGATTGGATTTGAGACAGTTCATAACATGAGCCATGCATATCATGGGACCATTTAGTTGAGAGTAAATACTCAAGTGCTTTGGGATAGAGTTTTTCTGCAAAATTAGACAGCTGTTCATTGCTGTGGTTTGGCAATAAATAATAACTCTGAGCCTTCCGGCAGCCAAAGCCAAAAGGGAAAGATGATGAGTTATACAGGAATAATACAACATTATAAAAGGAAATCATACTTATTTGTAAAAATGGGCAAACTTTTTTCCAGTACTAAAATTTTAGGAGAATTTATCACATGTATCCCTGTATAAGGGACCTTTGAACACCATAGAGGACAATATTTTTAATAATAGTTTAGGGAAGATGAACATGTATTCTTTATGTAGTAATTTCTCAGATCAACTTCAAAGAAAATCTGAGAGAATGGCATCAAATTATAATTATCTAAGGGTGGGCACCGGGTGGCTCAATCAGTTAGGTGTCTGACTTTGGCTCAGGTCATGATCTCATAGTTCGTGAGTTCGAGCCCACTCCAGGCTCTGTGCTGACAGCTTGGAGCCTGAAGCCTGCTTCAGATTCTGTGTCTCCTTCTCTCTCTACCTCTCCCCTGCTCATGCTTTGTCTGTCTCTCTCTCTCTCTCAAAAATAAATAAACATTAAAATAATAATAATAAAAACATAATTATCTAATGTTATTTCTGGTAATGATACAATTCTTTTAGTTCTAATCCACAAGTAAACTAAGATATTGCAAAGCTAAAATCTAGAAAACTTTCTAAAAAGTGTATAACAAATGGATATGTGACAACAAATATAAGGAACTAAGTGGAATAAGCTATTATAAACAGTTGATGAATAACCATGGAGGTAACCAGCAATCCTGGGGCCTTGTCTGCATTCATGAACAACCCATCATGTAGGTCCTAGGGATGGTGCTTACATGCACTGGTTTCTCAGCAGAATACCCCCAACCCTGACATTTCAAAGTGGTGCTCAAGGATGCCCACCAAGTGAGCAGGGTGCTAGGTTTGCCATCCCTACACTATCCCTTTTATTGGTTCCATCAATTGGGTTTTCACATAAGATTTCATTTGAAAAAAGGATTTCTGTTACTTTAAACAAAGTATGTCTGTTTTTCTACCTAATTAATACATAAACATTATAGAAAATTTAGAAAGTATAGATTCACAGAAGGACATGATATTTGAATTACCTGTTTTCTTACTCAATAACTATTGGTTAATATACATCTAATTATATGCATCTAATTATATGCATATACATACATTTAATTAAATATATACATTCATGCATAATATAATTATACTTTTTAAGTTTGAAGTAACTTGCTTTTTACACTCAAGAATTTATAGTGACTATTTTTCATGACATTCTTCTCTATTATTTAATGGATGCTTAATAGGATATCCTATCAACTTGCCATAGTTATTCTCCCCTCCTTTTGATTGTTTATACTTTTCAGTATTATACATATGATTGCCATGATCATCCTTATAGACTGATGTATTCATTTCTATTACTGGGTTAAAAGGAAGGCCAAAATCTTAATGTCTTGGAAAAATTCATCCAAATTATCTTCCAGAAATTTTGTAACCCTTTATACTTCCACAAACAATGAAAGAGACCTCATTTACTTACATCTTTACCATACGAAATCTTACCCATCCTTGCTAATTTGATAATCAGCCTCCATTTCATTGTGATTTACATTTATTATATTTGTACCCAAGAAAGCATTTTAGTTTCATGTCATGGGCAATTTATATTTCTCCTTTGGTGAACTACCTATTTCTGCCCTTAGTCCTTTTTCCTACTGAGATGCTTATGGTTGTCACATTGAATTTTAGAAGCTTTTTATTTCTTTAAAAAATTAACCTTTTGACTATCACATAAGCTATAAATATTCTCCAATTTGTGGTTTTATCTTTTAAATATGTTATATTTTGTTTGCTTAGTAAAGGAAAAAGATAGTATGGACATTTTTAAGTTTATGTGGTTAATTTTATCTCCTCCTTAGAAAGCCTAAGATTTTATTAATTTTTGCATGGAAAGCCCAAGTGTTTACTAATGATAATATGTACTTTCTTTTAATAATTTTATTTTTGCATTGGAATCCAACTGAAATTTGTTTTGATATGTAGTACAGGATATAGTAGGGACTTGATCATCTTCCTAGAAGGTTATCCATTCACCCTAACACCCTTCAAGTGTAACCTATGTATTTATGATATAATGTCCATGTCTGTAGTTACATAAATATGTATGCAGGTTCTGGGCTTTCTATTGTACCACTGAGATTTTGGTCTTCACTGTTTTGATAATTTCAGGGGTGCCTGGGTGACTCAGTCAGGTAAGCGTCCAACTCTAGATCTTGGCTCAGGTTATTATCTCACAGTTCGTGAGTTCAAGCCCTGAATTGGGCTCTGTGCTGATGGCCTGAAGCCTGCTTGGGATTTTGTGTCTCCTTCTCTCTGCCCCTCCCCCAGTGGTGCAAGCTCTCTCTCTCTCTCTCTCTCTCTCTCTCGCACGCGCACGCTCTCTCAAAATAAACGTAAAAACAGAAACTTAAAAAATTTACCCTTTACAGATTCATTGTTCATTTTACTATCTAGTAGCTCCATCCCTCACCCCCTTTCCTCATTTCCGAGAGCTTCTTTGCTATACTCACATCTTTATTATTCCAGATGGACTTGAAAGTAACTGTTAAGTTTCAAGCAGAAAATAACTTTGGGATTATGATTGTGGTTGCATTAAATTTTTAGATTAATTTGAGAAGTGGTGTTTTTACAATGCTGAGTCTTCCCACCCAGGAATATGTTACGTCTCTCCATTTATTCAAGTCATCTTTTATGATCCTTAGTAAATTTTTATAGTTGTCGTCACACTCCAACTACAAATTTCTTCTTAAGTACTTTTTAAACTATCTTATATTGGAGGGTATGCGGATGAATCAAAACTTCTTCCATTATAGTTTTTAACTGGCTACTGTTTGTTTATGTGCATCTAGACTTCATAGGCTATTCAATCTATTCCCTGTAGTTCTGAAATCTAGAACTAGAGCTGATGGGTAGAATTAGGATTGATAGGCCAAAGTTACATCAGACTGTCAGATCTGTGAGGGCTGTATTAGCACCAAAAGTATGACTGAAGCCTTCTGGGCACTCACTATCTTTTCAGCAATTGAATGAATGATTTTAGCTCAACAAGAGGAAAAATTTCCAAAATCTGAATAACAGATTGCTTTATAAGGTAATGAGTGACCTGTGCCTGATAACATTCTTAAAGATTGTATATGTCCACTGGTCAGTATACTCCAGAGCAGATTTATACATCAACTAAAGAATATATCAGAAATCACACTAATCAGAAATTTCATTTGCTTCACTATTAAGTTAAAATACAGATACATAGACCTGAGGAAACAAGAGCCTAGTTGAGAGGAATATAATAGACATACATTGATTTGGGCTACCCATCACCCATTCTCCTCTTCACTGGTAATAGCATCCTGTTGTTGCTTAGAAAACTACCCCTCCTTCCTCAGATACCATCTTGTTGATCAAAGTGTCCCAGCCTCCCCTACCAAAGAGAATAGGGACATCTGAAGCAAGGTCAATCAGACACTCTCTGCCTAGGATGTGATCCTTTAAGGGAGATAGAAGGATGTATGATTGTTGGCACCTGTTCTTTCCAACAGCAAAGCCCTGTTGAAACCCCCTATTTATTCCTGACAAAGATTCCTGGGGCTGCCTTTGTACATTTTTTCTCAGAGCTATCACTCTTCCCTCCAATAAATTCTTTTCTGATGACAGTAGCCAGAATCAGTGTTTATTGCTTGCAAACAAAGAAACCTAAATGGTACAAGGGAAGGAATTATCCATGATGTATTTCCACAAAAGAAACTGAATAACTTGGTGACAGATCAGAAGGGAAAGAGACTCAAAGACAGCGCAGCCTCTAGGCTTGGACACTTGGGACCCTCTTATGCCAGATGCACAGTCATAGGCAAACAAAAAGGATCAAGCTTTTAAAGACAGTTTGCACAGTGTTCATTATCATTTTCGATTCAGCTTCTTATAAGATTCATTATGAACACTCCAGTGTGAGGGGAGCTTGCTCATTACCACATCTTCTGCTTTCACTTTCAGTTGTTACTAATTTGATGATGATCATTTGATTTATTTTGATTATCTTTTACTTCAAGGGCCACATTTGCAGCCGCCTCATCTCAGTCACTTGGAAATTGCACCTGCAAATGTTCAATAGTCATATAGAAGAACTTAGTTTTATAGAAACAAGTGGCTTTTAGACATGCAAATGAATGTTCTGATTTCTGTTAGCCAGAAGTTTGGTTCTCTGCTGTTGGAAATATACAAGTGTAGTTTGAGAAAACTTTTATTTGGGAAGACTGGGCAAAATGTCAAATGCAAGGAAGAAGTCTTCCTAGAGGATGAGAGTATGTAGATAGAAATGGACTTTAGGGAGTTCTTTCAAGCCAGGAGAGCATAGAAAGAAGAGAATGTATATGGATGTGCCCACTCAACTTACAAAATCAGCCACTTAGGGATATGTCTCTGGTTTCTGGCTCTTTGGCTCACTTGCTGAGGGATTAGGATAAGTCATCCTATCCACTGGTATCTCAATTTTCTTTACTGCTAAAGTAAAAGGATTTTATTATTTTGTAATGGAAAGACATTGTACAGGTACAAAATGTGGCTTTTGAGTAAATACATGACCCCAAGGTGTTCTCTCTATGAGGTACCCGGTACACATGCATACCTAATTTCTGATCAGGTAGAATTTTTCTTGTGTAGAGTTCTATTTTCTAAAAGTCATTAGGTTACTGAGCCATTATTTTAAATTGAATATTGAAAATAATTTGGCAGTATTATTTATAGCATAATCTCTAATGGAATTGAATCCTGTGATAGAAGCTGCTTTTCAGTTTATAAAGATAACCAAAAAGCACAGCTGGACAGGTTGTTTGAGAATTCATTTTTATAATCTGTTTCCCAGCTGAGGCTTTGGGGGTCAGGTTTTTGCCAGAAGCAAACTTACAGGGACTGTCATTAAACACACGAAGAGTATGATTTCTAATGGCAACATTGACACCATGTCTAATGATTTCTCTGCTTCCAGGCACTGCTGTAATAAAAGCAGGTTCCATTTTTAGATTCCTAAGGCATATTTTGTATCCACTGAAGGCAAAGGAGGGGGAGGAAGGCCACTGGCACACCTCATTTTCTCATACAAAAAGTTAAACGGTATAGTTTGCTGTTTACTCACCTTAGAATCATCTCCATCTACAAAAAAAAACAAAAAACAAACAAAAAAAAAACATGTAAAAATCTGAAAGAAAAAAAAAACAACTCCTGATTACTAAGTAATGCTATTGGGCTTTGCAGTCTGATTTTAGAGAGTAAGAAACTCTGAAAAACTTTTTAAATGTAGAAGGGTGAAAACAAATGATGCTCTGGCACATTTACGAAGGGATTAACCAGGATGTCTGAAGGCAGCACTCAACACACAAAAACATCAGGCACAACATAAACAGTTAATTCATCTCAAGCCCATCACCCAGGCATGTTCTCTTGTTGGTCTCAAATGACAAGGGCCTAATTACATTGTCATGATAAGGAAAAGTTGAAGCTTGGAAGCTAAAGTTCTGCTTATCTGTCAGGTCAGTTCTTGAAAGGCTTTTATAGGGTAAGTAGTCAGGAAAAGGAGAACTTGGGAAAGTCTTTCTCATTTACAATAGACAAGGAAGAAAGATTACCAAATGAAGTGACTGTTACTGGACGTGTTGAGACTTTACTTGATCTAAGTAAGTTGGCTCATTACTTCTTACCTCCATCCTCTCTCAGCTTGGCAAAAATTTGTCTGAAACTCTTAAGAAGGCTTTAGCTTAGAGGTGGATGTGTTCCATTTGGCTTGCCAGTGATGCATTGCATGAATTGGTGGAAAATATATTTCTGGATCTCAGTAAATAAAACAAATCACTGGGAGGGGACTTGGTGTGAATTGTTTCTTGAAACATATCTGGCCAGTTTTTGCTTCTAAGGACATGTCATTAGCTGACATCTCTTTGCTTAAAACTGCTCATGCTTTCATATTGACAGAACCACATGAATCCATTTAATTAGCCAACAATTCACTAACAAATGAGGTGCACTAAAAACAAATGAGTGTTTTCCAAGCCAAAAAATAAAACCTGGAGGCTCAGAATATTAGGCATTCAAACTGTAGTAATAGGCACCCAAAATTCTCAAGGGGCTTAGTTAACCACACTGAACCAAGGGCAAACACGCAATGTTGCCATCTCAATAAACACAGGTGTAAAGTGCATCTCCTCGCATAATAACTCATTAACTCACAGCTGCACTTTCTTGAACTGAATAGCTCATCATTTCAATATTCAAACAACCTTGCACATGTAACTTGAGTAGTGGACAAATTTACCCCTGCTTTCTTCACTGTAAATGTTTTCAGTCAATGTTTAATGTCTCCTCATGACCCCAGGAGGCATAGGGGAAAAAAAAAGAAAGTTCTTTTACAAAACCCATTTTCTTCATAGGCAAGTAGAAAATTGTCACAAAATAGATGGCACAAATATGTAACATGTAGGTGAAGGAGAAAGAAGAGTCAAGGATAACTCCAAGTCCCTAAATCAACTGGATCAATGGTTCATTTCACCAAAATGGGGAATATACATGCAACAGAAAGAGACAAACAAAAATTACTTCATTCAAAAGTCTCCTAGATGCTACAGAAATGTGGAAACTACATAGAAGGGTATAGTGGGCAACTGGACATGGAAATCTTGAGTGACATTGTTCATTAGAGATAAGTGACTTTGGTGCAAATGTGCTAGCTGATTCCAAGGAAGGAAATGAAAACTGAAAAGAGGGTAAGCTTGATGAACACCAATGCTTGAGATGGAATGCCAGAGATATAAGTGAAAAAGTGTTTTTCTTCTTCTCCAGACCTCAGTTTAATTTGCATAAATACCCTCTGCTACATTTTGAAGGATATTTTTGTTTTAAATGGAAATTTATAAACCTTGCAACATAGACAGGAAGTAACTCTTAAATGCATGCCTATACTGCATTGGAAAAAAACAGAAATAAGAACGTAGATTCGTGCTGTTTTCTGTATTGATGTCCTTGTATTCCACAGACTCATGATTAATCTGCCAACTGTGGTGTTGCCAAATATGGTGAACTAGACAGTAATCGTACTCTTTGGAAACTTGGAATCTTTCATATTCCCTGAAGGAGTTTTCCATTTCGTTAAATCTTTGACTTCTCAGTTCCAGGTTCACGTTCAGCAGTGGTGGTAGGAAACCTGTCAGAAATGTCTCTTTTTACTAGATCAAAAACAAATAAAAGTATGGCATGGAAAAATAACCCATCAACTTTAAAGCCCCTCAGAGTACCATCTGAGAGCAAGACACATTTTTTCTCTCTCTCACTCTCTTTCTCTGTTCTGATAATATAATCAATATTTCCTGTCCAAAAATGCAATATTCTTCACTCTTAGAAACCCCTCAAGTCTGCATTTAATGTCAAAGAAAATCGTGCTCCTTGTGACAGACGTTTGTTTTTCTGCTTTTGTGTCTGAGGGCTTCATCAACTTTTAATGAAAAAAGAACTACTGAATAATGTTATCAGTAACAGAGACTATAGGTGAAGATACTCTTGAATAAGAAAATTTAAATATTAGAAGAAAATGGACCTGCCACTAATAAGTCTAGAAAAACATCTATTTGTATGTGAGGATCAAAAACTACTTTCTCTTGATTCTCTTTTCAAAGCAGATAAATGTTTTTTGAAACAGAGATTCTTTCTTCTGACCAAGCTACATTTCTGTGCCTGATGTCTGTGGACACTGTTATGGGAGTTTGGGGGTGATACAAAGAGGGAGTGTAGACCGAGTTCTTGAGATCTAGGGAGACACCCAGTAATCTAGTTGACAGGAAGTCACAGTGAAGCTCTGGAGCCCCAGTAGTTCTTCAATCCGTATACACAGACCTTGAAGCAAATGTAAAAGCTGAACCACTCAGATCACAGATATTTAAGACCAGAAAGTGCTTAGAGGTCATCTAGAGCAGTGTTTGTCAGCGTTTCTTGACCCTTATTGGCAAAAAAATAAAATAAAATAGCTTTATCATGCACCTGTCTGCACACAAGCATAATTGTTTGCCCACAAAGGTACTTACATACTTGAGAATACACAAAAATTCTAATTAAAAACTATGAAGTTTTTATATTTTCTCCCATATTTCAATGTGTTTTCTTATATACTCCAATTTGGTGAATACCATCTTCTTGAATTCATTGAGAAGAAGACAATGGACCAGGCAATGAATTTAAATTGCACAAGTCAGCCACCTAGTTAAGTGGATGAACTGTGACCACATCCCAGGTCTCTTGATGTCCAACCCAGTACATTTTTCCTTATATGATTTACAACCACACACTGAATCTTGCTCAGGTGAGCATATGTTTTATGTGTACATGTATACATATACATATACAATATTTAGTAGGACTAATGCTCTCTGAAAGGGTCCAAGAGTGGGGATCAAGGGGAACAGTGTACACATCACTCCATTAACCAGAAAGTGTTAATTGTCCTATGAAAACTGATCTCAATGGAAAGAATTTACTTGCCAGCAGAATCATTATTTTTCCCAGAGAATTACAGACCTCCTCATGCTGTTCCCTAAATTTCTTTGCTTGCCAATTAATTTGAATTTAACTGTGTACCTCTTTGTGGTTTCTCAAACAGCTCTTTTAGCTAGTGTCATAAAGTATTGGTTCTAGTTCTTGTTTAAAATTGCATAAATGAGCCCCTGCAGCCAGCCCTTTAGGGATCTTGTACACCACTGTAGTCTCACCGTGCAGACGGTGAAAGGCAATCTTGTGTATACACATGAGTCAGAAAGTATTATTATTTTCTCTAGGCCACTTCTTGATTTCTTTCAGAATTCCTTTTTATTTTAGATCCCAGATATTTTTTGAGCATGTTCCACCCCCTGTGGACCCAGATATATGTACTTAATTCCATTCATCGTTGCAACAGGACCCCGTAAATAGAACTTGAATCCAAGATCTTAGGCATGCAACATAGCAGTTGCATTTAGTGACTGCTTGTTTTTGCAGCAGAGATGGAAATAGAATGACCTGTTTTTACTTTTGTTGCAAAGGAAAATGAAATAATACTTGCCTGCACAGGATGAGCATACTGGAGGCTTCACATTTTTATGGATGCCAGGACTAATGAAACATGTAAATGAAATGCTTTTATGCTTATGGTAATTAGTTTGACCATTTTAAGAAAACAGTGTAATAACGGTTTCTTTTATTGTATTTTTTATTTAGAAAAATATAATTAATAAACTCAATTTGTATTTATTTCCTAACCTATGATGGAGTAAAACCTAAGTGTGCAGGTAAGCTGCATGCTTCTCATACATGCTCCACGGTCTCCTACCTCACCCTCTTCACTCACTTGATTTCTTTACTTCTGACCCTGCATCATCAAACTCTTTCTATCTTTCAAAGCCCTAATGCCTCTGCATCTTTTAGGGAAATTTTCCCCATGTCTCTTCCACCTACCACAGCCCAAAAGAAATCACACCGTCTCAGGATTTCTGTTTTCCTGTCTCCTACTACATTATACCTGCTATTAGATGTCTTTGTGTACATGTTGTCTCTGTTAGGAGATAAAAAGCTGCTTGGGATGTCAGACCAGGTTTATTCATCCTTGTGTCCCCCGTAGCCATAACCTGTGCTTTGCTCATTGAATGACCTCAGTAGACTAATAGAATTTGAGTAGATGATAGCAGACACCCAAGGTAACTTGCAAAAATCTGGTACCTTCACTGTAGTATTACTGAGAATTGTCTAAGTTTGGATTACTAGGAATAAGGAGTGCATTTTCACTTGTTTTTCCTTGATGCAGGAGTTACTGTGGAAGAGATGGTAATAAATAATGATTAAGGGCATAGAATATGCAAGACATGTACTAGAGGCTTTGGACTTCTTCCCCCAGCAGTTTATTAAACCAGAAGTATTGTTGTGTCTATCCATGGAATGAGCTTCTCTAAGTTATTCCTTCTTTTCATGTCTTCTTCCTTTCATCTACTTCTAGTAATTGTAGTAAAACCTTACATGTACTTACTTATTAATGTTTAATTTATGAAGCATGTTAATATCCATCATATGGCTTTATACTCAGAACAGACCTGTAAGACAGATGGGTGCTATCCAAATAAGAAAAATTGTCTCTTAGATGAGTGAAGCCATTGGCCAACATTACTCTTTTTCTATCTGCAGCCATGAACAGAGAGTGAGTGGTACCTGGGCAGGATAAAGCCCTGATGGACCCCAAGCCCTGAGGGGCATGAACCATACTGTTACTTTAAAACTCCTTTTTTTTTTTAAGTTTATTTATTTATTTTGAGAGAGAGAGCACAAGTAGGGGAGAGGCAGAGAGAGAGAGGGAGAGAGAGAATCCCAAGCAGGCTCTGCACCATCAGCATAGAGACTGATGCTGGGCTCAAACTCACAAAACTTTGAGATCATGACCTGAGCCAAAATCAAGAGTCAGACACTTAACTGACTGAGCCACCCAGGCACCCCTAGAATTCTTAATTTTACTGACCAAATCTAGTTTTTGTATGTTCTCTTTGACTATTTCTTTTTTCCTTTTTTTTTCTTTTTTTTTTTTTTTTTTTAGGTTTTTAATTCTACTTTCTTTGGGTCCATTTTTATGTCTCTTATCTAGCTTCTTGAGGTAAACAGTCCATTTTTTCTCCTTTTCTTTTCTTTTCTTTCCTTTCCTTTCCTTTCCTTTCCTTTCCTTTCCTTTTCTTTTTCCTAATGGAAAGCATGTAAGACTGTAAACTTTCCTCTGAGTAATCTGGTTTTATCTCATTGGTGTTGATAAAGAATTTACTCTACACTTATTGCTGTTTATTTTACATGAGCTAAAATTTCAAATTTGATTTCATCTTCAATTTCATCTAGGAGAATATAGTTAAAAAGCCCTAATGGATACATTTTTTAAGGTATGGTTTTGTTAACTTCCAATTTTATAACATTGTGATCAAAGAATTTGATTTGTTTGCTTTTTCTTTGAGGGGGGAAGATTTATTGAACTATTGATAGTAAAATATACTATCAATTTTATTCCATGCAAGTAATTTCTTTTCACATTCTAGTATTGCTGGGATTAAAAATAAATAATCCCAAAATGAAAAAATTTTAAACTCCTCAAATGTCCATGAAACTGAAATTACTTCATAGAATCATGTCAATTCTAGAAAGTTATGTGAATAAAAATGGAGACTAAAATACAGATATGGAATTTTAAAACTTTTTTTATAGTTAGCAAAAGACATTTTGGATGGTACAAGGTCAAAACCAAGTCACAACAAAAGTGAATTAATTGATACTTAATGCCAAAGTGTTGGTCAGAGATTTGCTTCTCAAAATGCAATGCTAGGACCAGTAGCACAGACATCCCTGGTAGTATAAAATGCAGAATCATGGGCTCTACTCCCAGCCTATTGAAGCAGCATCTGCATTTTTTAAATGTTTATTTATTAATTTTGAGAAAGAGTGTGCACACAAGTGAGGGAGTGGCAGAGAGGGTGGGGGGAAGAGAATCCCAAGCAGGCTCCACACTGTCAGCTCAGAGCCTGATGTGCGGCTGGATCTCAGACACAGTGAGATCCTGACCTGAGCTGAAATCTAGAATCAGACACTTAAGGACTGAGCCACCCAGGCACACCCAGAATCTGCATTTCAACAAGATTTCCAGGCGATTCAAATGTAGATTAACATTCCAGAGGCATTAGGTAAAGTTCTGAAATCTCTCTTGCCAAATTCAGATGCTTCAGGCCACAGATGCTCAGGCCACCTGAGCTTTCAGGTGGGATCAAGAAGCTCCTTTTTTCTTTTTTCTTTTCTTTTCTTTTCTTTTCTTTTCTTTCTTTTTTTTCTTTTTTTTTCCTTTTTCTTTTTTTTTTTTTTTTTTTGAGAGAGCAAGAGACAGGGTGAGTAGGGGAAAGGAGCTTAGGGAGAGAGAGACAGAGACAGAGAGAGAAAGAGAGGGAATCTTAAGTAGGCTCCACATTGCCAGCACAGAGTCCGACTTGGGGCTCCATCCATGACCCTGGGATCATGATCTGAGCTGAAATTAGGAGTCAGAAACTCAACCAAGGGAGCCACCCAGGCTCCCCCAAGAAGCTTCTGATATATGGGAAGGATAGTAGGGTCGCTGTAAATTAAGCACAGGCTGGGCATGAGAGGGACAAGCAAAACAGAGGGTTAAGAAACAGCAGTAAGAGAAAAGAAAGGAAGTGGGTTCCTCTGAGGTGAGCTGTGTCTGTCACTTAGACACAGACATTGGAATTCACCATTTTCAGTGTCCTTTGACCTGAAAGTTTGTGGTCTAAAGATTTAGAAACACTTTTTTTTTCTATACCCAGGAGACTTCCTGAGTTTATCTTTAAACCTCATAGCTCTTGAAAAAATTTTTATGATTAGCAGGTATGATAATGATATGTTTTAAAATTTTACTTTAGAAGAATTGCCTGTGTAAACTTAAAAGGATATTTGAAAATCTATAAATTTATCTTGTCTTTACCTTTTGAGAAAGTTGGGCTGCCTCTACTAAAAATGTCTGATTCATTTGGAATCAGTATTAGTTCCTTGTCCTAAACTTTAAAAAAGGGTCAGGGGGGGCACCTGGGTGGCTCAGTAGGTTCAGTGTCTGACTTTTGGTTTTGGCTAAGGTCATGATCTCATGGTTCATGGCATGGAGCCCCATATCAAGATCTGTGCTGGCACTGCAGAGCCTGCTTGGGATTCTCTCTGTCTCCCTTTCTCTGCTCCTCTCCCACTTGTGCACCCCTCCCCACACTCTCTCAAAATAAATAAAAATTCAAAAACAAAAAACAAAAAAAGACTAAATTGAGGTGCTAATCCTAGTGAATTAATAAAGTAATATATAGGAAAATGACAGACCCACACAATTGGAGGATATCCAAACTTTAGGAAAAGAAATTTTTTCCACAGCAGCTCTGGCAGATAATCATTCAACCCAAACATTTCAGATCATAGGAAACTTCTCACACTTCAAGGCAGTCACTTCTTTGTAGGATAGTGCTCATATTTTGGAAAGATCATGTGACTGGAAATCAGAAGACACAAGTCCAAGTATAGCCCATGCCTCTCTAGTAGTTCTAGGCCTAACTTACTCCCTTCCCCCAAGCCTCTTGTTCTAATCTACTGGCTCAAACTCCCATCACTTTTTAAAAATGTCAATTCCTTCCATAAGTAGGAATGGAACTTGGCATGGCATCACAGCTGCCATTGACATCCCCTGTTGTCCCAGTCATAACAGGAGGATACAGGTTGGATCTTATTTCCAGATGACATGGCTTCACTGGTTTCAGAGAACCATCAAAGTTTACAATGAGAAGGGACCCACAAGTGAGGACTTGTCAGGATTCATCAGGAAAAGAGAAACCAACTAGCTATGCCCAGAGTTTAATGCAGGAGATTGAGTATACAGATGATAAGAGACCTGAAAAAATAGAACGGGGGCACTGAGGCAACACAGGTAGTAATTACAGGAAGCAAGTGTAAACCCTGGGCCAGGAGAAGCAAAGGGAAGAGAATCTAGAATTTCCTAAGAGGTAACTGCTGAAGCTGGGAACCAGACTTCTGAGTGGGACCTATGAGGCTTGAACCAACTTCAAAAAGCTATTGAGAAGAACCATGGCTGAGATGCAACTGACAGGAGCAGCAAGCAAACAGGAAGGGAGCAAGGCCTTTCCCCTTCTCACATCCTAGCCTCCCTCTGGAACTCATATTAGCAGAGCTCAACAGGCTGTGGCAAAGGAAGATGTGGTCTGCATGGTCCCAGGCCCATATCACAGGGCAAGCACAAGAGACTGGGTTTGGAGCTGAGACACTAGTTTACTGACCCGCACAAAGAGCACTTGGTGCCCCTCCCTCTCCTCGTACAGCTGAGAATCTGAGTTGCAGAGCATGTAAGAGAGTTGTCTAGGGCCCCACACAACAGTAGTACAACTAGTGCTAACAGGCAGAGTTATGCAAAAATATAATGACAATTAAAATATACTTCTGTAAGGTAGAAAACTCTCAACTCTGAATTTGCTTACATGGCAGAGAATTTATAGATAATAGGTTTATTTAGATGAGACATTTTCAAAATATGTTTTGGCTTGTAAAAGTCAAACTAATTACAGTAATTTGTGTGAGTTAATTAATTACTAAGGTATAGAATTATGATTATGTAGCTAATACTAAGGGTTCAAGATCAACTCAGTTGTTTTAATTACAACACCAAGCATCTGGTCAGATAGGTACACTTTTCATTGTTTGTGTGACGTATCTATACACAGAGCTAAAAAAAAAAACAAAAAAAACAACAACAACAACAAAAAAAGGATTAGCAGAAACACTGCCTGTTAGTAGTCTAATGGAGGCGAAGAAAGGAAAACCAATGAAGCTACTAGGGAAAACAAGATATCCAGCCACCTCAGATATGTAATCCTCATATCTCTATTTCCCTGGGACATCAGAAATGATATTTTTTCAGATGGTTTAAGATTACCTTAAAACATTCACAGATAGTCTAATATAGGCAGAAAAGCACAGGGAGTTTGTGAAATTGTGAATCTCAGCTCTGCCACTTTCAAGGTGACCTTGAGTAAATTACTTTTGTTTCTTACTTGTTACATGGGAATAGGGATATTCATTAACTTATTCAACAAACACTGGCTGAATGCCTACCATGTGCCTGGCTTTGCTCAAAGGGTTAGGGACCAATGAATCCCTGTGCACTCCATGAGCTTTCCTTTGCAATGCTGGAAAGCAGAAAATAAACACATGAATATAGAAAATGTTAGGTGGCAGTGAATAATATACAAAAATAAAGCAAGATAGGCAAGTAGAGAATGATGAGAAGGACCATTTTTATAGAATGCATAGAGAAGGCCTGTCTGATAATGTAACATCTTAAGGGAGGGAGGGAACCATGTGGATATATGAAGAACAGCTTTCCAAACAGTGGGAACCAGAAGCTCAAGACACTGCAGTAGAACGTGCTTAGCAAGGATATAGTGTACAGCAAGGGGTGAGGATAGTGGGAGATGAGCTCAGAGATCTGTAGGAAGGGGAAAAGGAGGCAGGACTAGATCCTACAGGGCCTTTTCATCATGGGGATCCATTACAAAGTTTAGAACAGAGGATTGACATGATCTGAATTGTCCAAAGAATCACTCTGGCTGTGTGGAAGCTAGACTGTGAGAGTCCAACAGTGGACACAGGGGGACCAATCAGGAATCTGTAATCTAGGGGGGAAAAAAAAGTGATGGTGGCCTGGAAAAGAGTGTTAGGGGAGGAAGCGTTGAGAAGTGGCTGGGTTCAGGTAAGTTTCAAAGGACCAGCCAACAAAATCACTGACTTACAGAGAGAGGAAAAGTAAAGGGTGATCCCAGAGTTTTGGCCTGAACAGCAAGAAGGATGGAGATGCTGTTACTGGAAAGGGGAAGACAGTAGGAAGAGCTGATTAATAGTACTAAGCCTGTTGGGAGGTAATAAATCAATGCAATAAATAAGATGATTTTTACAAAATGGTGCATTCTTGGTTCATTGTAGGCATCAGCAGATCTTAAATCCCCTCCCTATCCTTTATAACACTTCTTTGTTACCACTTGTTCTCAGAATACATTTAGGCACTACCCACACGTACTCCCACCCTTTTTATTCACCACTTCTCCACAAATCAATATGTATAATCAAAACATTTCCACATCAGTGGGAGGGTCAGCTAAACCTCACCCAGAAAAATCTCCAACAGACTACAGAATCAGCAGAGAGAGATAAATTATGTTTTTAAATAAAGAAAGAAAAATATTTGATAACAAAATAACATGCATGGCAATCTTCCTAGTGCCTCAAGTACCTAAAGTGCTTCAGTACCCTAAAAGTTTCTCTGGTATTGGTTGTTTTTTAATAGAATATTTGTGAAGAGTGACATATAATATTTTGTAAGCATCCTTTTCTTAGTATTTCTGAGGAGAGGCTAAGAAACTGAAAAGTTACCCAAAAATCTATAGAATGCTTACTGCATATATATTTCTTGGCAAAATTTCCTAGTCATTTTTATCCTTTTGCCTAAAATTTTGAAGCATATTAAAAGAAAATAAGTAATATAAATGTTTGTGCACTTGTACTAGGTAAATGTGCCATAGCAATATTTTATCCAAAGCCAATCCAAGAAATAACCGATGTATAAATAGAAGCATCCAGTCTAAACATTTTAAAAAATGCTTGGTTCTTTAAAATTCTTTATTGCAGATTCATTTGCGATGTCAGTATTCAGTTCACATATCTCTATACTCTTAAGAATCATCAGCATTTAATTTATGAGTGTTTTTAGTTGGAAAGATTCTGCTGCTTGAAATTCAATTCAGTCCCCTTGGTCTGACTTGAGGAATACTTACATCTTGTGTTTTTCCCAAAGCCCTCCTCTATGCTCAATTTCCCATAATTAATAGAATATTTAATCCAAAGTAGAATGCCACCCCCACCACTTCCATACCCCAGCTCAGGAGGGATAACAGAGAATAACAGCCCAGAGACAAATGACACATCTGTCTCAGGGTTGCTACTCCTCTGTCCCCAGGAAACATCTAATGTATGTATGGTTTCATGTATCATTTAAAGCTGGGTATACTGGGGGCGCCTGGATGGTTCAGTCAGTTGAACAGCCGACTTTGGCTCAGGTCATGATCTCATGGTTCATGAGTTCGAACCCTGCCTTGGGCTCTGTGCTGACAGCTCAGAGCCTGGGGCCTGCTTTGGATCCTGTGTCTCCCTCTTTCTCTGCCCCTACCCTGCTTGTGCTCAGTCAGTCTCTCTCTCTCTCTCTCAAAAATAAATTTTAAAAAATTAAAAAAAAAAAAAGCTAGGTATACTGATGGCTTAAGAAATAAATCCTGCCGCTAGCCTAGAAGCAGCTGAGAGCCCACTGTGGGTTGGAAACACACAAGAACAGACCAGCTTACCTGCAAGGAGTGTGTGCCTTGGATGTGCTCATGTGATTCTTCAGCAGCATTAACAGAACTCCCAGCTCTGTCAAGGAGGCATAGGGGCAAACAAGGACCTTTCTCTTGTGCTTGGCAAGTAGAGGCATCAGCATGAGCAACAAAACCCTTGTGGATTTCTTAGATCTGTGATTCATGGTTTTTAATACTGTGTATGATGGGAACCTCTTCAGGTTCATCAGGGTACCCAGTGAAAAGCCAATGTTTGAGCAAATATGCCAGCATTTAGTATAAAATGCAAAAAAAGCAGTTGGCACTGGCTAGGAGAAGCCCAGAGTTGATTATATAGTCTTTTGTTCATGTTTCTCCAAGCATAACTTTTTTAACTCATGACAAGAGAAGAAGGTACTTCTTAATACTTTTCTTTAGGTTAATCCTGTAAGACCCATGTTTAAAACAAGTAGCAAGGTATACCCCAATATAGGATCCTTTTAATTTTAGAGACTATTACGTCATGGTAATTGTTAGAAGTAGCTCTACTGACACCTAGTCCATCTTCATCTAGCTGAGGTGGCCCTACCCTTTGGCTTAGATGGCAGAGAAAATTGATTTTGACCAGTATGTTTTTGAATTTCAGGAATAGTCGCTGTTCTTTTCTGTGGAGTCACCCAGGCACATTATACCTACAACAATCTGTCATTGGATTCCAAAACGAGGACTAAACAGGTAAAAGAAAAAATTCACTACAGGCTTTGTCTCTTTTCACAGTGTAATGGTTATGTAGCAAGTCTGCCAATGCACTTGGAAAGAATTTCATTAGCGAAGGAAGAAAGTACGCTTAAGGCTTCATTATAGGTTGGATATTTATAGATTTTTTTTTCCTCCAGGATAACCATTAACAATTCTCTTGGTAAGCAAAAATATAGTTATAATAGTCTCTCCCTCCTGAGAAATGTGGAACATAGACTGTCAGTCTTGAAGATGAAAGGCCCACAGTCGGTAATAATTCACAGTCACTTACATCTAAAAGCATTATAAAGCATGTGAGATTGGGTAGTTATACAGAGAGAAGGAAATGAAGAAGAATAAGGAAGTAATGTTTGGTCTTTAATTGGGTGCTTTCACTACTCCGTAAACTCAGCTGCCAGTTGTCACACTAGCGGAATGTAGCTTCCATATGCCAAAAACACATGTGTTTGGATATAGATTCCTTACACAAGTATGTGCTGCACAGCCCCTCTGTGCCAAGCACTATGCTAGGTACTAGGAATAAAAGGACGTGGGATATGACCTTGTCTTTAAGATGTTCATTATCAAGTCTGTTGATGAGGGTAAGGACGTGTAATGAACAACTAATTATCCACAGTGTGATATGGACTGTGATAGAAATATCTGTATAGTGTGTTTGGGGAGCATTCAATAGGGCATCGTCTTGTAGCTAGAATTGGGAAGGTGAAGAGAAAGTTTCCAGAGATGATATCTGATCTTAAGCTTGAAATACAGATAGAAGTTAATTAGGTAATCATGTGGAACCTAGTAGGGGGTGGGAAGGCAGTATGAAGGGCATTTGAAACCAAAGTTGAGGGTGGACAAAATCTCTGAAGCAGCTGATCAAAGCACTGTAACTAGTTCTGTGTGGCTAGGGAATGGGGTAAGGCTACAGTGAGGGTTGAAACCATAGATAAAGCCAGAGACAAGTTTATGAAAGGACTTTCATACCTTGTGAAAGAGTGTTTTGACTTTATCCTAGAGGTAATGGGGAGTGGCTTAAACAACAGAAAAGTATTGTCTGAGAAATGTAGAAGTCTAAGATCAAGGTGCCAGCAGGATTATTTCCTTCTAAGGGCCGTAAAGGAGAATCTGTTCTATTCCTCTCTCTTAGCTTCTGGTGGTTTTCTGGCAATCTTTGTTATTCTTTAACTTGTAGACACATCATCTTGATCCCTACCTTCATGTTCACATGACATTTTTCCTAAGAGTATGTCTGTCTCCAAATTTCCCCTTTTTATAAGGACACCAGTCACATTAGATTAGAGGCCCACTTTATTCTGGTATAACCTCATTTTAACTCAACTAATTATATTTTAAATGACCCTATTTCCAAATAAGGTCATTTTCTGAGATATTGGGGGTTAGGACTTCAACATATGAATTTGACGAAGGGTAGGGAGTTGGTGTTGGGGGGGTGGGGGATGGGATTCAGCCCATAACAAGAAGTCACTAATGTATCTTAAGCAAAGTAATTTTAGGATAAGTGGTGTTCCATTTTAGAAACATCACTCTGGCAAAGAAGAGGAGCATGGATCAAATAGCATTTGTATTAGTTACCTTTTGCTGTGTAACAAACAACCATACAACCTAACTTCAGTGGCATTCAAAAAGAAACATTTATTTTGCACACATCTGCAGGATTTAAGTCTAAGGTGGGCTTGGCTGGGGCATGTGCCAGTGCCACCTGTCTGTCATTCTTCTCCTAGCAGAAGAACAAGCCCCAATGTGCAAGTTCATTTCAAGCCTCTGCTTGCATCACATTTCCACATCCTACTGGCCAAAGAAAATCACATGCCTGAGCCCAAGGTCAAGAGACTGAGCAGGTCACCAGCCCACAGTGGGAAAGCACTGCAAGGTTATATGGTAAGGAGTATGGATATAGAGAATAATGAAGAATTGGACCAAAGTATAATCTACCCCAAAATGCAAATGGAGGCAGAGAATCTTCTATAATAAGCTCATCAGTGCTGAAGATATCTGATGTGATATTGGCGCAGTGGGAGTGGGGAAGCCAAAGTGACATCTTAGCAAAACCTAAATAGGAGTTTTTGAAGACTTACCTTAAAGCTCTCTAAAATAGTTAATTGTTTTCTTCTCTTTCTCTTTTCATGTCCCAAGCTCAGCTGGACCTGACCCTATCTCCTGCCTCCCCAGGGACTCTGCAAGGTCACCCTTCCCCCTCTTACAATCAGAGGAATCATAAGGATACAATTAGAGACATTTTAAGGACCCACAGTTTTTAAAAATGAAAAAAAAAAAAAAATGATACCAATACCTAGAAACTTCCAGTATAGGAATCCTTTTAATTATAGAGACTACTGCATTCCCTAGGGTTTAAAGGGAAATGCCTTGGGCTGGTTTTTCCTGACCTTGTCTGGTTCTCTGAGCATTTGTATTCTGGGGAACTGAACTCTGGTTAGGGACTCGCACTTTTAAGTCATGCTATCTAGACTGCTCAGCAGAACTTCAAAGTTAACTCATCCCATGGCGAGACAGCAACCCAGCACCTAGGGGAGACAAAGCCAAAATCAGTGCCCCACAGACTTCTGTTCTCCTCTGAATGACTTGACAAGCACTCCCTGATGGACTGCCAACATCCTTTCTTACAGTACTCTTCTTTAAGAAAGGGGATTTTTACAAGTTCATTCTTTAACATCCAGGTAATTGCATCCCTCCATCTTTGTTTCCCCCTTTACCTCCTTTCCTGGGTGCCTGATTCATAGTAGAAACTTAATGAATGCCTTCCCTTCCCTTCTCATACCTTTCTTCATTGCTTTTCTCTCAGGATTTGTCATTTTCTACTTATTTTTCTTTCATAATATATGCATATCTAGCATATGTACATATTTTGAACATACATGCATGCACACGCGCACATATTCTCCACCCTAGTGTACAGTCTGAGGTCACCACTTTGAAAGAAATTAACTTCACAGATAAGAAGTTCTTTAATTAACTTCACAGATAAGAAGTTCTTGGCTACATCTGTAGCAGTGTAGCAAGCGAAGTTCAAACTCCATGTGGGAAACCAATTACAAATTGTAAAGAAAGGCTGAGGCAGGTATTATAGAGGTTACCACTATTTCCTTTCTGAAACAGGGAAAAATTTGTAAAATATTATATGATAATACATGGTTACAGAGAATAATATCTCTTTGTATCTCCCCACACTATTCTCACTGTCAGTGGGAAAAATAGAAGTTGCACAGGCTCTGTGCCTCTGTCCCCAGGACTGTTTAATGGGAACAAGGGAAGTTAATTAGTAAAGTCTAGGGACAATCTGTGAAAATCAACTTTTTATTATAAAATGCAAAGGTGATATGATTTATAAAGGAATTGTATTCATGGACTGTGGCTATATCAGCTAATCAAATAGCTATATCTGGATACAAAGACTTTTAAGAATTATATATCCTTTATAGCTTCAAAAATTATAGTGCCTTTTTAAAATTGCATTTTCACTTTATTTTTTTTCATTTTCTTTCTTATTTTTCAATATATGAAGTTTATTGTCAAATTGGTTTCCATACAACACCCAGTGCTCATCCCAAAAGGTGCCCTCCTCAATACCCATCACCCACCCTCCCCTCCCTCCCACCCCCCATCAACCCTCAGTTTGTTCTCAGTTTTTAAGCATTTTCACTTTAAAATATGTTTTGCAAATTAATTTTCACTCCAACCTATGAAAAACACATGTAATATCTCTATGTGTTAGGCACAAAGCAGCATAATAGAGACATCGTTGCTGTTACCCACCATAAAGATTTATATTTCCATAGCAAAGCACTTCCTTTAAGGTATGCACACCTAGCCCTAGAGATAGACAAATACTATAAGCCTGGACTCTTGCCCTAGAAACTGAAAACTGCTAGAGATGCTCAAGATGGACATGAGCACATAGAAGTCTGTGAGCCTCGAGGTCTCACCCTGAACCATCCAGAAAACTGCGTACAGACCCTATGACACTACCCATACAAATCCCAGCCTGCCTCCCAGCCCTTTCCTCCTTCATGTCCTCACTTGCTAAGCAGACCTGGGAGCTGGTGATCTGGGCCAAACTCCAGGGTGTTTCCAAAGCTCTCTTTACTTTGCCTGAGGCTAACTTGCAAAACCATATACTTCCATACCACTCCCTTTTAACTAGAATTTCTCCTTCCTTTCCTGCAGTTCCCACATAAAAATTATTTTCAACAGATACACAAGAGATATAGTATTAATTGGAATAATTAACATGTATTATGCATTAACATGTATGACATACTTCCCTCATTTACTTTCTACTTACCTTTTTACCTAAAAGGTAGCTTATTTTATTATCACTGACTACCTTCATTCATTCAAGTAATATTTTCTGAGGGCCTATTTTGTGCCAGCCCCTGTTCAAGGTGATGGGGTACAAGAGTGAACAAAAAAGAATTTCTAGTAGGGGAGATTTTGTTATAATCAGAATAAACAAGCTAAATATATAGTGTGCTTATGACAAGTCATAGGCCAATAATAAAGCAGACAAGGGAGTTAGGAGTGCATGTATGGGAAAACAGGGTTGCAATTTTAGATAGGGTGGTCAGGGAAGGTTGCAATAAGAAAGCAAAACCTGAAAGAAGAAAAAGAGAGAGTTACATGGACATTTGGAATGGAGCTGTCCAGGAACTGAGAACAACAGATACAAAGGCCACCTGGGTCAAATTGACCAATGTGGCTGAGGTAAAGTGGACCAGGGGAAAATATGAAAGACAGTAGCAAAGCAGTGACAAGGAACAGGTCATGGAGAGCCTATACAAGGCAAGGAAACACTGGAGGTTGTTAAGTAAAGGCATGGCATGATAATATTTAAATTTTAAAAGAATGGAGGTGTCATTTATTAGCCAAGGAGCACTGCAAGATAGCAGGTTTGAGAGACAATTGGATGTTGACTTGTTACATTTGAGATGTATATTGGTCAATAAAATGGAGCTATTGAGTACCTTGTTGGACCCAGAATTCTGGAGTTTGGGAGAGAAGTCTGGGTGAGAAGTATAATTTTCGATGTCATCAGTATAGAGATGATATTAAAAACATGAGACTGGTTATAACTCTTAGATGAGATGTCTAAGAGAGAAATAGAGGAAAGATCAGAAACCAAGTCTTGAGGCACTCCAATGGTAAGACATTGGGAACCAGTAAAGGAGATTGAGAGATAGTAGCCAGTATGGAGAAGGAAAAATCAAGAAAAGTATGGTGTCCTGGAAATCAGATGAAGAGAGTGTCTCAAAAAGGAGCATGATGAATTCAGCCAAATTTTGCTGAATGGCCAATTAAGATGAAGAGAATGAATGTCATTGAGGACATTGATAAGAGTCATATTGGTAGAGTGTCAGGGTGAAAGCCTAATTATAATAGGTTCAAAAGAGGATGGAAGGAAAGAAATTGGAAACTGCATGTACAGACTTGTTTTTCAAAGGAGTTTTGCTGTGAAAGGGAACAGAGAAATGAGATGATACCTGAAGAGAAACATGACGCCAAAAGAAAAATCTTTTTATTTTTAAGGTGGAAAAATACAGTACTTTTATATGCTGATAGGAATAACACAGAAGGGGCACCTGGGTGGCTCAGTTGGTTAAGCCTGTGACTTCAGCTCAGGTCATGATCTCACAGTTCATCAGTTCAAGCCCCACACTGGGCTCTGGGCTGACAGCTCAGAGCCTGGAGTCTTCCTCTCTCTCTGCTCCTCCCCTGCTCACACTCTCTCTCTCTCTCAAAAATAAATAAGCATTAAAAAAAATTAAGGAATAACACAGAAAAGACTGAGTGGAAGAGGCAAACTTTGAACTTATATCTTTTGACTTGTAGTTCAAACTATTTTGCCTATTACTAAATATTCTTTGAATAATAGCTGTGATAGCAGCAACTGTGGGGCTTAGTATCATTTATTCGGTAAACCTTGAATGGATGGATAGATGAATGAATGAATGAATGCATGAATGTTTGGTAATCTTTATTACACTTTCAGCTAATTCAGGTAATGAGTCATTTATATTTAATTCTTCTTTTATTTTTTTTAAAGTTTATTTTTTTTTGAGAGAGACAGAGACAGCATGAATGGGGTAGGGGCAGAGAGAAAGAGGGAGAGAGAAAATCCCAAGCAGCCTCCACACTGCCAGCACAGAGCCTGATGCAGGGCTCAAACTCACAAAACTGTGAGATAATGACCTGAGCCATAACCAAGAATTGGACGCCTAACCAACTGAGCCACCCAGGTGCCCCAGTCTTATATTTAATTCTATAATCTTTGTAAATCTAGCAATTTTAGTGTATTTTTATTTGTTTGTTTGTTTATTTATTTATTTATTTATTTATTACTAAAGTACAGGTTGGGGTTGACATAGATTTTCCCATGCATTTATTTTTGAAAACCAGATTCTTTGTCTAGCATTTATGAGCAAACAATGACATATTCATTATAGCACATTCTTTCCAGATGCTTATTTTATTTCCATTACCCCCAGATGATCTTTTGAGTGTTTATCACCATTGAATGGAAAGGCAGCAATGCAAATCCAAATTTAAATTTCCAATTAAAAAAAAAAAAACCAATGATGCCAAATTGGATGTGCTGTGTATGACTTTGTAAGAAAACTCAAGAAAAAGATTTAGAATGTGGGAGAAGCCAGATGATATGGTAGAAAGGAGACTGAGAGTCCAGAATGCTGGAGTTTGCCCCTCATCTCTATGACTAATGGTGGAGGCTTTGGATAATTAATTGAATACCTGTGAGCTTCAGTTTTCTCGTTTGTAAAATGGATGATTGAACTATATGACTGGGATTTGTTTTTTAATTTTTTTTTTAACGTTTATTCATTTTTGAGACAGACAGAGACAGAGCATGAATGGGGGAAGGTCAGAAAGAGAGGGAGACACAGAATCTGAAATAGGCTCCAGGCTCTGAGCTGTCAGCACAGAGCCCGACGTGGGGCTCGAACTCACGGACCACGAGATCATGACCTGAGCCGAAGTCGGACGCTTAACCGACTGAGCCACCCAGGCGCCCCAGACTGGGTTTTAAGGATCATGCTCTAAACCTAATAATATTCTGTGACTTGACCTAGAACGTAAGATATGCATCTTGTTCCTTCTTTCTAAGAGTGGGCAGAGATCACTTGCTTACAGACTGCAATGCATGGAGATGAGAGGAGAGATCAGAGTTTGCCATTGATCTTGAAGACAAATCATTGGGTAGACCATGTTTAATAAATTGTTGAATCAAATTCAAGGATGAAGTGATCAAAAACCGAAGTCCCTGGTTCATACTGGAGTGAAAAGTTTCATGGAGGGCTGTGTATCTTTTCCTGGAAAGTGATTGTAATGGGTTTTTTAAGACTGTCTATATCCCTGAGGTGGAGAGTACAGAGTTTACCTTGCTACTGCTGAGTCTCAAGATCTTACTGAAGGGCTTTCCGGCTTTTCAATTCAAGCATGGACTGACAGTGAACTATGCCCCGCATGATTGTGTGGCAGACACCATGCTAGACACCAGAGAGACAAAGGCAGATAAGACCCAATTCTCATCCTTAGGGGTTCCTAATATAGCAGGGACACACACATGCACACGTACACATGTGTGTGTACACATGCTAGCAAACACATGCACAAACAACTCCATGTGACAAATGTTAACACAGAGGGATGTGCAACATGTCATGGGAACCAGAGGATGGAATTGTTTCCTGGAGGCAAGGTGTTCATGGGAAGCTGATTGTGGGTTGGATGTTTGGGTAATTAGAAGATTATCATGCAGATTTCATGGGGTATGAAAGCAAAGAGAAAAGAGTAGGCAAAACCGTAAACTTAAGGAAGAGCTTGACAAGCCCCAGAAACAAAGAGGTAGTGCACTGTGACTGGAGTTGCCTTGGGGAAGTAGGTAGAAGTGTGTTGAGGCTGCTGGTATAAGGCAGGGAGCAGAAAGGAAAGGTTATGAGAGAGAACTGAGAATTAAAATGGAGAGGTGATTTCAGGCAGACCTTTTAGTGTCTGTGCTACATTTAAGAGAACTATATCCTATAAGGCAAATAATTGCTCAAGGCTTTTAAGCATGGAGATGATGATAAAAATCAGATCTGTGCCTTACAAAGATAATGAAGGTAGCATCATGGAGGACATGACATCAATCTATGACATCCATCTCACTGCTCACCACACTTCCTTTTGATAAACTGCTTATATATATAACATCTAAATTTATCTTAACCTTCTGTAGCTCTAGACATATTTTTGTCCCGTCTAACCTCTTCAGATGTTGTGGTCTATATGAAACATTATGGAAATTTACCATTTGATTTTTGCTTTGAACTTAGGAGTTCATTAAATTCTTGCCGAATTAATAAATGAATGAATGAATGAATTATGACCATTAACATTCCAAGATAAAAAATAAAGAGGGGAAACAATATATGCTAATTAATGGTTTTATTTAATTCTGATATGATGCATTAATTTAAATGTAATGAGTTGTAGGCATAAAGCAAATGTCTAGGGTAATCCTGAGATATTGAAAGAAAGATCAAGTACAATTCCATTACTTGTGTGAATTTCATGGAGTGTGCCTCCACCTTTTTGATTTGCATTACAGTGGTTTTTGATTATGGTTTTATGCAATTTTTCTCCGTCACTTTTAACAAAAGCAGGCACGTTCCATCCCAGTTACCTGTTCCAAGTCACAGTGGAGAGAGAGGGAGAGAGAGAATGTCATAGGCAACAATGCCCCTGCTTCCCTGGCTTCTGAGAAGTAAGATCAAAGATATCTTCATAAAGCATAGAATTGCCTTTTTTATTTTTTTACTCTAATTACCTTTCTTTTGTCAAGATTTCTACCACTTTTCTTCTTCCCTTCATTCAAAGTACTTTTAAAAATACCATCCTAGAAGGGTTGAATTTATAAATGATGGCAAAGTGTTTAAATTTCTCCTTAGCTAAGCTGGTGATTCTTTTCAATGAAACTCATTATATTGTATAAAGGACACTTAGTAGTTCAGCTAATAAGTGTTCTTTTTTAAATGCTAATGAGAGTGGAGCTCCTACATCATGGCAAGAACACGCTGTACTTTCAGTGCCCAGAAAGAATTATTATCTGTGAACCCCTAGTTAAGAAGCCTTACTCCACATCAATGTGCATTATAGTAGAGGTCACAAATGACCATTCGGCACCTTTAGTAGTGGGTACCTTCTGTATGCCAGGTACTGAGGCTCAGGGAGAAATAAAGCTAAGTAAGACATGAACTGTGCTTTCCCTTGAAAACCTTTCATGTAATTTTTTTTCTTTGATAAAGCTATAATTGTACTGTAACCTCTCAATTAAATCTTACCAACTCTTTTAACCACACATCTGTGTTTGTTTATCATGGTATATAATTGCAGTTGAATTTTTTAAGTCATAAAATCCAAGAAGTTCAGAGTGAGGTGAGATTATAAAGATAAGCCTTTAAACCCAGAATTTTATTAGAGGAAACTGAATCCCAAGAAAGTTCTATGACTTGGAGAGGTAGAGTCAGTTCTCCAACCCAGGAGCCAACCTGGACATGAATCTGAGCTCAAGGGACATGCACTGCAAGCTAAAAATACCTAGCACTTACCTCTAAAAGCAACTTTTGGTGTATTAGTTTTCTACTGCTGTGTAACAAATCACCCTAAAATTTAGAAACTTAGGACAACAAACTTTTATTATTTCATGTAGTTTCTGAGGGCTCTGAGTCCAGGAGCATCCATCTATCTGGGTAGTTGTAGCTACCAGTCTGTCATGAGGTTGTAGACAAGCTGTTGGCCAAAACTGAAGCATCTAACAGTTGACTGGGTCTGGAGGACCCACCATGAGATGGCTTACTCACATGGCTGTTGGTAAAAGGTTTCAGTTCTTCACTGTGTCATCCAGAGGGCTGTTTGGGTGTCCTCCATGATATAGAAGCTTACTTTTCCCTGATAGAGAGAGGGGGAGAGAGGGGAAGAGAGAGAACAAAAAGTAGAAATGACTTTGATTAACTATCCTCCGAAGTCACACACTGTCACTTTTACCATAATCTGTTTGTTAGAAACAAGTCACTAAGACCAGTACACACTCAATGGAAGGGGAAGTAAGCTCCACCTCTTGAAGGGAGGTGTATGAAAGCATTGTGGACATATTTTAAAACTACCATGGTGCCTGATGACATTTTTGGAAGCCATATTTTGATAATGGTTTCAATTTCTTATGTGGCTGAATTTTTCTACTTCTTCAGTCAACTTTACTTTCCTAATAAACCATTTGTCCTCTCCAGATTTTCACAATTGTTAATAACAGTTCTTGAACTCTATTGTGCAAGGTACTATAAATACATTTCTCATATCAATTATCCCAATTAATATTCACTGAAAGATCCATGGGGTAAATACCACTCTTAGTCAGATTTTGCAAAGAATAGAGTTGTGCATTATAGCCCATTATTTTTTAATATTGTTTTAATACATCTGATCATGTAACTTTCCTATAGAAAATGACGTGTATGTTTTTTCCTCCTTTTTTAATTTATGAAACTGCATATTATACCAATCATTTTAAGAAACAGCTCTTGGATTTACTTATCCATTCCACTATTGTTTCCTCTAATTCATTCTTTTCTCCTTTATCACTATCATTGTCTTGCCTCTCCTTGGGCTTCTCTTCTTCCCTCTTTCCTTTAATAGAGGACTATGAACCTAAGTAAACTTTTTCCTGCTGACCCACCATTCCTCTCGTTGCTCTTCTTTTCCTTTCTCAGCTTTAACACTGCCTTGAGAGGGTCTTAATAGGTAGAACCAAGAAAGTTTTTTCATTTTCCACCAAAGTGTTGGTGCTATCACTTCTTCTATCCTATTCTACTCTTTATCTTGTGACAGATATTTTATGCCATTTTGCTACTGTTGGTTTTCTCTTTTTTGAAGATTCATCAGGGGGCACCTGGGTGGCTCAGTCAGTTGAGTGTCCGACTTGGGCTCAGGTCAGGATCTTGCAGTTCGTGACTTCGAGCCCTGTGTCGGACTCTGTGCTGACAGCTCAGAGCCTGGAGCCTGTTTCAGATTCTGTGTCTCCCTCTCTCTGCTCATGCTCTGTCTCTCTCTATCTCTCATAAATGAATAAAAATTTTTAAAAAAAGATTCATCAGTATTCCATGTAGCTAAGAGTAATTGGGTATTGTTAGTTATTTTCTTCTGCTTCTTCATCATCATTGTGAAAGGCTCTGTATTAGATTCATCTACCAGGACTATCTTTATCTTTACCCAACAGGCAGTATCTTTGTGGCCATATTAATTTGCCTTTAAATTTCTTGCCAACAAGATTTCAAAGCTTTCTTACACTTTGTCTTTCTCAACTTCCAAAACTCCAAGAAAATATATTTATTTCATTCAGCTTTTTCCTAAAATTTAACTTTCTTTATTACATTTTCCCCAAACTAATGGCTTTGTATTATTTTTCATTATGTGGAGGCTTAGCTCCTCAGAGAGATAATCCTCTCTCCCTCTCTCTTGTTCTCATTCTTTCTCTTTGTCTCACTCTTTTTTTCTCTCTCATTCTTTTACCTTTAGAAAACAAAACCAAATACCATCATTATTACTCAAATATCAACATATAAATATATATGATCCATGTCCTTCTATGTATGGGTCTGATTCAATGCATCATGGAAAAATTTATCTGAATAGGATTTAAAAGATCAGCTGGCTTGGTCCTTGCTTTAATGACATTCAAGACAGATGGTTGCTCATTATTACCTTAAAATTTCTAAGGATTGCAATGGCATTACCCCCTTGAATAGCCCATTATAGTTTTATTACCCTGCTTGATAGGTACAGGTATGAAGGGTTTCAGTCTCATAATGGCATTTTGGGATGATAAATGGAAATTACTGTAATTTTTCTACTCATTTTAATTAAATTTTATTGATGCAGCACAGAAAACATCAAGGCTGAATATGTGTGCTGGAGTGTGTGTTTGCTAAAGAATGTTGCCAAATTTAAGGATGCCATTTCCTTGATGGTCTTGAAAGATGCAGCAAATGGATTTAATAAAATGTTAAGTCTTTGTGCAATTCCTTCAGAAGAGAAATTGAATTGCTTCTGGAGGCACAGCTCAAAAATCCAAAAAAATTCCATCAGTGGAGATATGATATAGAACCTTGATTAAGGTACCTGAAAGGGAAACCTAATAAATGATAATAAGAATTTGGTTTTAGGAAAGTCACTTAACACAATTGTTCTGGGTTATATTGAGAAAGAACTTGATTGGAATCAGCAGTGACCAATCTGTTCTTAAGGAAGAAGAGAATGTCCCTTATAATGGACCTGCTTTAGCAGTGAACATCCAGGTAACAAGTTATTTCTGATGTATTTGTCCACTGGTTCCAGGCAGTTAAAAAATTATGCTTTATAACATATTTATTTTCCCTTTTTTTATGTGCTTTGCTCCATTCAAATTAAAATTTCAAGGGCAAATTTGAGGGACAAAGATATTGATCAAAACTAAAGGAATTATTCTGTTGGGAGAGAATATCTAATCTTTTCTCAGTCATTGCAGGTAACTGGATTTGCACAACTCTTCTCTTTCCCAGAGATCTGTGAAAATGTGGTCGTTGGGACTCAGATCTGGAGACAATGTTATTTTTGGTTTCTAGGACTATGGCTTCATACCTCAGCATTTATCATCCTGCATCTTATTTTTCCATTCTAAAGATGTTATTCTGATGGTAACATAGGGCCAGCCAAGGTAGAAGATCTCTTGGGCCAACCAGAAACAGAGAGACAGAGAGGGGCTCGCAGCTAGTGTGAGTGGGACAAGAACCAGAACCAGTGAGTTTCAGAATTCTGACTTCTGACACAGCAGGTTTCTGGATGGTTAATGTAAAGTTCTGTGAGTAGCCCCCCAGAGTCTTCCCTAGGGCCACAAAGCAAACTTATAGCTTAACTTTTTATGTCCTTATGCAGGTGTTCTCAAATGGTGGTCTGCAGGCTGGTGTTATAATAATTCAGTTTTATGACAGTGCCTGTACTCATTTCTAGCATAAATTAATAATTTATACTGCCCTCTTAGGGAAAACACCACTATTATTCCCTTTGTGCTGATTTATTGTTTGGTTTGGGGCTTGCTTTTATAGTACCAAGTTGGGACAGGTGGTGTACAGGAGTCTTTTGTTTCATCCAAGTATTTTAGAGACTAAAAGAGTTTTAGGTCATCTAACCTTCCAGGGAAAAGTAGTCTGATTTTAAAGGGAACCTTTCTTCCCCATTTGGCCTTACTGAATGTTTCATGTAATGGTTGGACTATTGCCAGGACTTAGATACATGGGCCTGTGGAAAAAGGCAAAAACATTCATGGAGGGTATTCCCTATTTTCCCGGAAGAAAACACTTTATTAAAGGCTCTAGAATGTTTTTAGGCACTAACACACGTGTTTAGCCCTGGTTTTAATTTGCCCAAGATCCAGGCAATCCAAGGGAAGGAGCTTGAACTTTATCTGTAATTGGAATTTAGGCATGTAGTGATATATATGTGAGGAAAAGGATAAAGAAAGAAGTTAAACATAGAGAGAAATAAGTAAACCTTTAATAAAGAAGGCATCTGATATATCCTGAGGGTCAGCATCTTCTTGTGCAACCCTGTAGAAATAAACGTGGCCCTCCAAAGCCACTCACCTGCTGGCATGCCTGCACTCTGAGGGGGAGAGCACTAATTGTAAAATGGGGGGTGGCAACACTGTTTTACTGCTGGGATCCTCCTCTTTGTTCAGAATGTTGAGTGGCAAACTAGAAATAATTTAAGCAGGTATCCAAGCAACTCTACTAGACCATCTCTAGAAGAAGTAGGCATAGGAAAATGAAGTCCTCTTCTACTGATTGGAGAGAGAAGTAAGGGGCAGAGACTAGGAATCAGGCAGGAATAGAGCTTAAGGTGTACCAGTGTCAGGTGCCGCAAGGAGTGAGGCAGTCCTAGACTTGCAGACTACAGGTGGTGCAATGTGGGCAGCAGTGGAGAGAATGGTCAGCAGCTTGGAATAAAGCAAGAATAGGTCAGTGTAAGTAGTGTCAGGATGGCTTAGTAGAAAAACCATATGGGCAGCCAGAGCTGAGGCATGGTAAGCTCTAGACTCTGATCCTATGAACCACCCCTGCTCCCTCCTGTTAGAAGCTCCCAGAGAAGTAATTCTCAATTCTGTTGCCCATCGGAATCACTAAGGAGATTTCAAAAATCCCAGATGCCTGATCCCCATGCCCAAGAGTTCTGACTTACTTACCCTGTGGTGGGGCCTGAGTTGCAATATTTTTAAAATTCTACCTAAGTGATTCTAATGAGTGGCCAAAATTAAGAGCCTGGAAAGATACTAGATACAGTAGGACTGAGGTTCTGTCATTTGACAGGTGAGGGTTTTGATCCAGCAGATTGGAGCCGCCCAAGTGGCGACACGTGTGAACCACATGCTGCTGGGCCTGGGGCACTGATTCTCCAACCAGGCTGCACACTAGAATCACCCAGGGAGTTGTCAAAATCATGATGCCTCCCCCAGGGATAATGACTTAATTGGCATGGGGTGCAGCCTGGGCAGCTGAAATGTTCAAACCTCCTTGGCTGCTTCTAATTTGCAGCCATACTTAAGAACCAGTGACCTAGGGGACATTGAAGTCACCCATGAAACTCCTGTTTGGGATTCCCATAAATATTTAAGAGAAAAGGAAACTCTGGAAGGGATTTTATATTCTGTGTGAGGATGTAGAGGCTTAGGGACATCAAAATTTGTATGTCTGTATAAATAACTTCATATTTGCAAGTAGGACGTTTTGGAGATGTCACCCAAATAAGTGTTTCCACAGTTCATAGATCTCAGTAGGCAGTCACACTGCCCAAATTAAAAAGACCAACTGACAGATTCTCTGATAGGGTGACTTGCTCACCCATCTGAAGCAAACAAATGGAGGTTTCACTTTAAGATTCAGACTCATTATAGCAATCACAGCATATAAAACTGTTACACTGCATAAAAAATGGAACTCCAACCGGAATGAGTTAAGGGTTTCTACTTCCACTTATTCAATCCTTAACTTAGTAGAATGCAGAGTTAATTAGTACTTATTGAATATCTAATAGCTGCCAATCTAAAGCAGTTTGGTGAAAATGATTACATTTAATCTTCATGACAACAACTAGTGAGTTAGGTCTTATTAGCAGCTATTTTACTGAGCAGGAAACTAGGACACAGAGGGGGTAAGTAACATACGTGGGATCACAGAGCAAATAGGTAGGGATGGGGAAAATGAGAGTGGTACACACTTCAAACCTAGTTCCTTTCTCACCTCTCCAAACTTCCTTTCTTCCATCTCTAGTTACTGACTTAAAAGTATCTCACAACTTAGTTCTCATTTACCAGTTTCAGTTTCACATGACAATTATTATAGGATGAATTTCATAAAATACATTTGGAAAGTTTCTAAGTATAGGATCTATATAAATCTGGACTTACCTATACTATCCTCTACTACAGGTAATTCTAGGAAAGAGAAATTTTTCCCACTTTTTCTCCACCTAAAATTGTTTGGAGCGCCAATAAAAAAACATCTTCTTAGACTCAATGCTCTTGAGTCTAAGAGTCTAAGAGTCTAAAATCAATCTCTAACTTCATCAGCTGAGGAGGTGGTGTTTCTTAACTGTCAATGATTCTAATTAATGTACACTATTGAGTATAAATTAGAAGAACACTTACCATGTCTGTTCCCCAGAATTATGGCTAAGGCACTCTGACAATTTTTCAGAATTGTGCAAAAGAAAAGTGAAATGTTTCTACATAATAAATGTGTAGAGAAGAATCAAATATGTGTGTAAAGTTATAATCTATGTGTAAATGTTACACATGTTTGTATTAGAAATTTCAGATTCTTTTATATTCTCAAAAGCTTTCAACTTAGAACACCTTATTCTATTCACTGAATCCCTCCCCAAAGAACACATTTGCATCATAAGTCATAAGTGCTTCAAAAGCTCACATCACCACGAGGAACATATTCAACTACTTAGAAAAACAGAAAATCCTGTATCCAAAAGCATATGTTAATACTTAATTTTAAGCAAGTAATGCAATGTTTTTCAGAGTTAAACAGAAAAATTCAGTAAATTCACTGACAGTGTTCAACTGGACATGAAAATATACCACCCGGAATCAATGGCAGGAAGTGATAGAATTGAACTAGACTCTAGGTTTCTGCTTTTAACATGAATCTTTTTGTTCAGAAACAATATGTACTCATGGATTTTGTGATGTAGAAAGTATCCCAATTTCCATAACAAAATGCTGAAGTGTTTTCAACTGTCTAAGAAATGCTCCAGTCTGTATGTTTATCAATAGCTTAATTTTACTTTGACTTGAATGTATATATATATATATATGCCTTCTCAGCACTTTAAGTGCTTTTAAGTTATTCTTTTCTAAATATTTTCCTTGCTTATGATTTATTATTACGATTTAAGTGGTAACCTTCAGGATTTAGGCTTCAGATCTGCTTTGAAAAGAGACACAGTTTCATTTCTATTGTTCACCCAAATATTCTAATGATTTATGTGATCAAAGGTACTTTTTTATCACTATTTTAAAAGGCCTCAACCTAGGAATTCTATTTGAAAAGAAAATGCTTGATTTTAAATTACATCAGAAGCTTCAGCTTATGCTACAGGACACAAAAAATGACTGATTTATAAGCTTTTTTTTTTTTTTTTAAGTAAAATGTTAGGTATACTGTTAGTTTCTCAGTGAAACGGGTTGCAATTCAAAGAGAACCATAAGCCAAGTATGTTTTTCTGATCCATACAAACTGATGGATTTTCTGATCCATTCAAACTCTTCTACCAATTTCCAGATGTCAAGCCAAGCAACTGCTAGGGTCGATAAAAAAACACTTATATGTACTATGTTGGTCAGCACACAAGACTTAGGAGGGTGCCAGGCCCCCCAGCTCTGCCCTGCCACCACCTTGTGAGTATAAACCCAAGCTTTGTGGACCAAAAGAGTCTGGGGCCTCTGAATGCCCTGAAGCTTAACATGAGCCAATGGTCTACCTATTAAATCAGGCCCACCACTTGCATTCAAAAGCATCAATGCCTGACCCTGGGGAGGAGCATTTCCATGGTTCTGTAAGAAGTGCCTAATGCAGTAGGCTCTGGGAGAGAGTGATTGCCACAGGAATATGAGACTTCATGGTGGCCGTGCTGAGAAAACCAGTATATACAATTCACATTTTTATAGTCAAAGTTCATAAAGTCACACTTTACCTTTCACATTTTGACCTTGATGAACATAGAGATGATTTGATTTGTGGCTCTGCTGGACAGAAGTTACACACCATTTAAAAATCATTTGAGGGGGTGCCTAGGTGGCTCAGTCTGTTAAATGTCCAGTTCTGAGTTTCGGCTCAGAGTTGGTGCATTGGTGGGTTTGAGACCCGCATCGGGCTCTGTGCTGACAGCAAGGAGCCTGCTTGGGATTCTTTCTTTGTCCTTCTCTCTGTATCTTCCCTGCTGGCTCACTCTCTCTCTCTCTCAAAATAAATAAACTTTTTTAAAAAAAAATAATTTTAGAATTTAAAAACTTTAAAAGCACCAATAAGTAATTTTTGTGTTCCTTTGACTTCCAGATTTACCTGATTCTTGAAATATTACCATCTTTTAATTACTATGAGCTTTGGTGTTGTGTTTCAAAATTATCTGATAGCTGATTTAATTTTCAATGTGTAAAATATGGGCTTTTTTCTCCATGAACAGAACTGTTTTGTTTGTTTTTTTCAGGTGAAATCTGGGCAAGGCAATTATTACACTCACTTTTTACTGTGTGAAATCTTTAATAACAAAAGCTTTTGCCACAGCTTTGAGAATTGTTACAACTAGCAGTATATGACTCACTTTCTTCATAGCTGCTTATGTTAGGAATTGCATTATATTTTAGACAATAGGTTAGGTGGACTAAACCCAGACATTTATTGCATTGCAGGAGAGATCTACATTATTATTTTTGAAAAATATGCATAATAGCTCTTCATAAATGTTCACCTCATTAACAAAGAAATGCCATTTCCCGTTAGCTACAAAGACCTTTCCCTGACAGAGGCACATTTGCTGCAAATGGTCTGTTTGAATTCTTTTTCTCCCTCTCTTGGATACATTTTTTAAATGCCTCTACCTCCAAAAGATTCAAAGATATATGGTATTTAAAGATGCAAGGTTTTTTCTTCATGGTTATGCATCAGTAACACAACAAAGGTCAGCTTTGCTATGTTTTGCATATGGTGTGCTCATACATCTACTTCTATCTGATTAGCCTCACTCACTGCCTTTTCCCAGATTTCAGTGTATTTGTCCTTTTCAAAGCATCTTCTGCTGGGTTGGATCCCTGACTTTTTTGAATTATTAACACCTGGCACAATGCTGCCCAGAAGTGAGAAAATAAAAGTGCCAAATTATCCTGTGTATCTCAAGGTCAGTCTATACACAACCTTGGCACCTGGGAAGTAAGGGCAGGTAGTGGACAAGAACGGGACATGGGCTCTCAGCTTCGGTCTGCTTCTGCACTTGTGCTGTTTTCCTACACAAAAGATTCTTCTCTTTTACTTTTTACTATTTTAAAGCTTTTTTTTAATTTTATTAAAAAAACTTTTTAATGTTTATTTTTTTGAGAGACAGACAGAGAGAGAGAGAGAAAGAGAGAGCATGAGTAGGGGAGGGGCAGACACAGAATCCAAAACAGGCTTCAGGCTCAGAGCTGTCAACAGAGCCTGACACGGGGCTTGAACTCAGGAACCTTGAGATCATGACCTGAGCCAAAGTCAGACACTCAACTGCCTGAGCCACCCCGTCGTCCCTTTAAAGCTTTTTTTTTTTTAAATTTACTATGTCATAGGTGATTTTCCAAGCCATGATATAGATATACTGCATTAAAATGAAACTCTTTGGTATATGCTAACAACAACCTACATCATTTGGTCTTGTTTTTCCTACCATTTCTCATCATTTACACCCACACACTGTATTTTATAGAGTTAGGCTATAAAGAGGAGATGAGAAGGACTCAGTAAAGAAAGGTTTGTGTAGACAAGCTTCCCACATATGATGTCTTCCCTGGTTTAGTGCGCCTTCCAGCAAGAGGATGGACTGTGGACTGTTTGTGGTTTCAGCTCCTCTATATCCTCTGGTTTCAGCTCCTGCATATCCTCATCTGAGTCCCTGTCCCCAAAGGCATGAACAGGTGCTCTTAGTACTCTTTTGAGGATAACTCAAATAAATAAAACTCAGCGGAATTCACTACAGGCTCTAGAGTGTTAGGGGCAGAGACCAGGAAAGAAGAAGTTTGGGGATTGTGGTTTGCTTTCTTGCCAAGAGAGCATTCAAAATCTCAAGAGCTGAGTGGGACCAGGATGCCCAAGGGGAGGCATGAGGGTCAGGTGAATCAAGTTCATTCGTGAATGGAGGTAATTTTAGCTTCTACTTCACAACACCGGGATAATAGTACTCATACCGTAACAGTACTCACCAAATAGCTATTGATGAATGAATAGGATTGCTGTGAGGATCAAATTAGCTTGTACCCATTTGTTTTTACAGGGTGTTTGTGGCACTATATGCATGTTAGGTTTTGTTTTGGTTGTTTTGTTTTGTTTTGTTTTGTTTTGTTTTGTTTTTGAGTGCTAGAATTGGGGCTTATAATTACATTTTGCAGCTTAAGCTTCTGGTCTACAATGGGATTATCTTATTCCATTAAATCAAATTTAAAATGCTAAAAGAAGACAGGTTGACCTAGGCAAATCCTGAATCACGTTATGGTAATTTTTCAATGAATTTAGTTAGAGTAGCTACCAAACTGAAGGTGGTTAGATGAGAAAACATATAGTGAATAACACTCTTCTTAATGGAATAATGAGAAGCCAGCTCTGCCCTTTAGACAGCTATCTGGTCTGATTCTTCTGTCCCTTTTTTATGCATTGCAACAACTATTTGGATAGCGTTTTTGAGATTTTTGGTGGACTTGAGGAAATGTGTGAGCACTTTTTCATCTGGTCATTAAGGAGAAGGCTTGACTAGATAATATAACTTGAATATTTTACTAATCATGATAATTCACTAGCTTATTCACCACTTGTAGTTTATTAGCCTCAACTTTCTCAATTCCTTGAAGGCAGGTATTTATTCTCTTCCACTCACACAGTTCATGTTACCAACTCAATAAACACAGACTGCAATGCACCATAAATCTGAAGTGCAGCTGCCTTTCTGAGTTCTAAGATTAGGTGATGTTCCAGTTAGACTGCAGGCGAGCATGACTCCAGGTTTACACTCCTCTATCCTGGAGTTGGGCGATGGGCAGTCATCTTTTCCCCTTATTGGCAAGTCAAAACAAAGTAGGGCACACCTTGGACAGACTTTTCTTTTGCCAAATTCCTAGAAATACGGCATCAGGTATAGTTTACAATCTTTCTAGTCTCCTGCTTGTGAAGTCTTCACTTTTTAATCTACATATCAACAACTTTATGTAGTGTAGTACTTTATAAATACCATACAATTTTATCTGAATATAAAGTGCTTTATAAAATGCTATGATTTTTCAGTCTCTCCCTAGAAACCAGTAACATTCGTAGGTCTCAGAGTCCTTGGAATTGAAGGCTATGACTTCTGTCTTCTTCTCTTAGTTAAAGTTTACTTTAACTTTTCTTAGGAGTTAAATATCCCTGCTCTAATGTGTTCATCTCACCCAAATATAAAAGTATCCAACAACAGCATTGGATACTAACAAAATCCATTCACAGATCTTGTCATAGGATGATACTCCCTAAACAAAACAAACAAAAGGTCATAATGCCCTTGTTTTGTCTAAACCTCTGAGGAGGCTGACATGTCAAAAACAATTAAAACTTCTTTTTAGTAGAAATGGGGCCAAAATGCTTCAGATGAATTAAGAAATTCTCTGTCTTTTTCAAAAGCCAAGATGAATTTGGACTGCATCTCCTTCTTGTGTTTTTATACAATAAAATTTTTTCATTTATGTTATGTGTGTGTGTGTGTGTGTGTGTGTGTATTTGTTTGTTTTTTAACTATCTCAGTGTTGTGGTTCAGGCCATAAGATGCTAACTTCTTTCCAGAAAGGCATTTGCCACCCTAAAATAAGATGCTGTGATTCCTGCTCAAGAAGCTTGGCTGAGTCTCTGAACCTCAACGAGTTAGATTATCCAGGAGTCTGTGCACCTCGTTTCCAAAGTCTGTCTCCTCCCTCCATGGTCTTGGCTTGCTCCTTCTCATCTTTAAGACGCATATGTTCTCCTTCGGGCTTTTTTTCTTTCTTTCGTTTTCTTTAGAGTTAAGGTTCTTGCTGGCTTCATATTTCTGTCTTGTTGATTCTCCTGACTTATGAGTCATAAAGATCAACCAAAGTAAAGTTAATAAACTCCTTATTTATGAAATAGTCCAATGCCTGGTACACAGCCTGCTTAAGAAATATTTGTTGTCTTTTCTTTCTTTTGATCTGGAGGGACAAAAAAAAATCTAGAGGGAAGTTAAAGTATAGAAGTCGCCTTATACTACTTAGCCCCTTTATAGCCATTTAGGACTTTCTACAAAGTTAGATCGTATGAAATTGCTACTAGTTGATGGTTTGGGCCTACAAAAATGGCCAATTCATATGATTAAATCAATACTGTGCTGCTAAGCAGTGGATGTTCTATTTGTAAAGAGTTCTCACACTCGTTAGTAGGGTAATCAGCCAACAGTTTTCCCAGTAATAAGGGGATCCTAGGATATGGGACTTTCAGTGCTAAAACAGAAAAAGATCCCAGAAAAGTGATACTAGTTGGTCACCCTCTTAATTACATGATAGTAAAATTCTGCTTTCTATGCTTTATTATTTCTTAAATGCATAAAGAAAAAATGTCTTAAACATCATAATAATATAATAACTAGTAAGATTTATAGAAGACCTACCATGTGCAGACACCTGAATTAATTTGTTTAATTCTTCCAATAATTAATTCTATGAGGTAGGTACTAATCTGTCTCCATTTTACCAGTGGAGATTAAAAGGAGCAAGAAAAGCAAAGTAAACTGACCAAGGTCACAGAGCCTACAGCACAGAGAAGGAAGATGAACAAAAGGAACCTGGGTCTAAATTAGTGGTCAAAAGAGGAATACTAACTCTCCCCTTCCTTGAGTGTCTATATTTCCTACAAAGCCTGCCCATGGACATGATCCTGGAGGAAAAGAAATGGAAATAGTTTTCTCTATCTCTCTCTGGCTTTAGTCTTCTTCCTTCTCCTCCTGCTCCCATGCCCTGAGTATCTAGCTTTGTTGTAGCCAGTTAGCCTTGGCCATGCCTCAGCCTGGCCCCAGCCTGGTGACATTCCTTCTCCCCTTGTTCCAGGTACACACTGCCCAGCTCTTGACATGAGGTGCCATTCTCTTTCCTGCTAAGCCTGTCCCACAGGCTAGACCTATGGTGCCTGGACCACAACTCCCCACAAAACAATTTCATCTATGGCCCCCTCCATTCCTTGGTTCTGCCCTCACTGGAGGTCCAGAGAGGCAAAAAGTTAAGAATTGGGAGGTGGGCATGTTGCTAGATCTTAGAAGGTCTTGAGTCTTGAATGTCACGCGAAGGAAGCGGTTTGGTTTTTATTTGATAGACAATAAGAACCCAGCTAAGGTTCATAAGCTGTGACATGACTACATCTGTGTTTTAGAAAGATAAGATGGAAGATGGACTGATGCAGGGAGTCCATGGGATTGTCTTTATTACATGAGAGCTTATATTTGTCAATTCTGAGTCAGTACTGCTAAACACATACTGTGTGGCACCAAGACATCTACTCAAATTAAGTGGAAAAAAATCAACCTAATCTAGTTACTTCAGCTTTGTGATGTTTTCTGATTTTTACTTTTATGAACCAATAGAAAACTCTAGCCACACACACACACACACACACACACACAGTCACCCATCAATTAAACATTTTAGTCATGTGTTGGAGCTTACTATACTCCAATACAGCAAATGTGTTTAGTTAAAATGATAGTTTATTAATCTAATGGTAAAGACTAGAAAGAAGCAGCTGGAACACATTACATGTTATCTGTGAAAAATGGTTTAAAAATGGCAATATTAAATCTATGAAAGAGAAATACAGGTGCTGAAATTTGTTATCAAGCTATCTTATCACTGTTCACTATATGCTTGTGGATTTGTATAAAATCTCACGGACATAGTTTCAGAACTAGACATATAAAAACCTACTTTAGGGGTGCCTGGGTGGCTCACTTGGTTAAGCATCCCACTCTGGCTCAGATCATGATCTCACAGTTTGTAAGTTCGAGCCCCGCCTCAGGCTCTGTGCTGACAGCTCAGAGCCTAGAGCCTGCTTTGGATTCTGTGTCTGTCTCTCTCTCTGCCCCTCCCCCACTTGCACTCTGTCTCTGTCTCTCAAAAATGAATAAACATTAAAAAAAATTTAAGAAAACCTACTTTAAAATAAGAAAATATTGCCTCAAATAATCCTGATCCTTATTACCAGGAAGATTTGTGTTTAAGTGAATACAACAGTTATGTATGCATATGTCCATGCTACCCCAGGGGTGCCCAAGCCCCTCCCTGACCAGAAGCTTGATATATATTTCAACACATAAAATAACATATACTTTGCCCTCAGACTTCCTTTTATGCCTTGATAAGTTCAAGATCCTTACAATGGCTGCCAAGTCCTAATATTTCAAAGACTGTCTACATTAATATCTTTCAAAGCCACAAACCCTGGCAAAGAAGAAAAATTGTTTTTGAATCTGCTTCAAGAATTAATATTAGAGAATAGGAGGTTTTCCTCTCAGCAAATTGAAGCTGAATAAATTGTTCTCTGTCTCCTTAGAAATGGAATTGATTGCTGGAGGGGAGCGCTGCTGTGAGGAGGCAGGGTGCAATGCTGGGGAGGGGGATGTGCGAGCTGAGAGGGGCCTTTGTTCTCTAAAAATTATTGGCAGGTCTGTTTCTCTAAACCTGGTGTGGATGCTAAAATACAGGAAGTAAGTATATTAGCTTGGAGTTACATTAAAGACAACTGGAATTGCTGGGCAATTACTGCCTCTTTTCTTTTATTACCGCATGCCCACAGAGCAGCCTGCTCCTGAGCCTTCCTGGGCGGCCACTCCTCACTGCTATGACACAAGTGAATTGAAACAATCCTGTGCAGAGGTGCATTTCAGTTTTTCCCTTGAAATGAGAGAACAAACCCAAGAGACTTTTCCTTGTGGTGTTTCTGGCAACTGCTTTGCCTACTTACTCCCTGCCCCAAACAAGCAGGGATTTGTGTTTGGAGGGCTTGGTGTAGTCCCCCCCCAGCCCCCCCCACCACCACCGTGGGTTTAAAACAACCATCAAAGCTACCTGCTGCAAGGTTTCAGTGATGGCTATGACTTCATTATTTTTTTTCTATTTATAAAAACTGCATAATTTTTGTAGTAAATTGGTAAATATGAAACAGAATAATGAGCTAATAGAAAACCCTGCTGCCTAAAAGCAACCAGTGTAATTACTAATATTTTGGCATTTTTCCTTCCATCTTTCTGAGCTATTTTAATTTTGTCAAGGATAAAACTGTGTGTGGACAAATTTGTATCCTGCACTGTTTGCTTGACAGTTGTAACCCCAACATTTGCCTTCAGTTCTAATTCTTCTTTCTTTTGTCATAACTGGCCAAACTTTACTTCTCTTACAACCTGTGGATTTTTATCGTTTCATTCTATCTTATTTATGCATCATTTTAAATCTGGTTCCACAACAACTCATCTGTACAATCTAAGTGAAAAAGTACATTTGAAAGGGGTACACTATTCCTCAGTAGTCACAGACACAGAAATATGCTGTAAGGATGTGTTGATATTTGAATTCTAATTCCTAGAGTAAATGAAGAAATGTTTCCCTAGGAGACTCACAGGGCAAAGAGAAGATTGTGGGAAGATTTAGAAGATAAGACTTATATGCTACTTCAGCATTCTAGAGAAAGCATCTATCAATAAGCTGATAGAGCCAGAGTCCTCGCCTGTCACTTGTTCGCTGTGGCATCTTGAGTATGTGAACCTCCCCGAGCCACAGAGGCCTCATCTGCAAAATGGGAGAAATAATATTTAGCTCACACAGGGACACTGTTTAGCGTATCATTGATGCTTGCTAGAACTCTGTCCTTATGATTCAAGAAGAGGTCTTTTCATAATGAATCTGTGTTCATCTAAATGATAGTTTATAAAAAAAAATTATATTTCCAAAAGCCTTACAAATGTGAGAACCAGTTCCTTAATTAACTGCATCCTCTTTTGGCTAGCACTTTATAAAGTAAGTAGCCCATATTTTGCCCAGGCTGACAATTTCTTCTGACATCTGTATGGTATTCAGCATACGTGTTCATCTCTGTCAAGTACAGAGGTAGATTCTTAAGAGATCTAATTCCATGAATTGGTCATAATGGTAGGCACTCTGGAAAGTCCATGCAGTTGGTGTAGATACAATTTGGGGGACTTAGTTCAAAATATATGTGCATAAACTGTTTCTAGTCCTCTCAAGCATTTTCAAAACAACTATTTACGTATAAAGAAACTACATGGTCACTGCACGTTCTTCCCTGCTTATTAAAGCTGATCCCTTTTTCCTCTTTCTGTGTGTTCTGCAATCTCACCCTCCCTGCCTTAAGCTTGACTGAGACAGTGAGGCCATCAGTTGGATGGGGACTCTGTTAACCTTGACCCCCCATCTCATTTCAGCCTCTATCCTTTTCCTCTCCTGTGTTAGCAAGGACTTGGGTCATCTTCTCTCCCCTTTGTATCTTCAACCGCTCAGTCCCTTCCACAGCCCAGTTTTTCACTGTAGACAATGGATACATTCTTCAAACCTCCTCTTCACTTGGTTTCTCTGAGACAGTCAGTCCCTTCCTGATCTCCCTCCTACTTTCTGGTCTTCCCTTCTCAGTCTTCCATCTGTTCTGCTACAGCATTAAAATTTACATTCAAAAAGGACACCAAAATCATGTCCTTTCAGCATAGCAAAAAAATAAAACATTACCATTGGATTTCATTGCTTGACTTGGGTAAAAGACATTCAAGTCTTTCTTCTTTTTATATAGCTTATGGGGCAGAAGTAAAAATAAACATGTATGCCACCAAAATTTCATTCCTATCTCCTTACCTGCTTACCTTCAGTATACACAATGTTATCATAATTCATTGTCTTTCAACAATTAACAATTGAGAATATGCTAGACATCGAGGGGATTATAGACAAATATAATAAGAGTTATCCTTCATTGAGCCCTTCATGTTTGCCAGAAGGTTTAAATATTACAAAGAGGGGTAATTACTGGGGTTAGCTTTGAGTTTTGATAAAATCAATTATATAGCTTTTTAAATCTGTTCATTTGTTTTTCTAAAAACTAAGAAAAATATGAAGTTCTTCAAAGTTTAGAAGTTTTATAAAAGGTAAAAATAAGACACTCTTATCTATATTTTTCATTTCAATTTACAAGTCATTTTTTCCTACCTCACAAAATCATGCACCTTGAAAGCAAAGATGAGCATTATTTTGTGGAAATATATTGAGAAAACTAAAATACTGGCTTTTTGCTAGTCATTCCTAAGACCTGTGGACTAGGGATTTCTACATGATTCAGGAGGTGCTGAAGATGTGTCTCCTTGATAGCTCATTAATGATTGCCATCTTCTCTTTTACTCTCCATGGAATTCTGGGACTGGAAGAGAACCTGTTATGTAGCCCTCATATAAAATAAGCAATGACATGAAAACTAAATGAAATCTGAGGAGGCCTAATGAGAATCAGGAGGTGTGTGTAATGAGGGTCAGGCAATATTCCTAATGAGAAGTTAAACAGACTCTTCCTCTTCTTTTACCTTTTTTTCCATTTTTCAGGACAATGTTTAAGGGTGTTTTACTGAAATTTTAAGCATATTTCCACTTACACTTTCTTATATCCTCATATCCTTTCTTATATCCTTATAGATTTCTAATATGGTGAATATAATGGTGTGAAGTGGCAAGATTGTATCATAGTTTAGGTAGATCCATGGGACAGGGTTAAAGTAGCACAGAGAAATCCTTGGTAGATCTGGTTGTTTCTGGCCCAGATTGTTTTATAGGTGAGTTCTATCTGATTTTCAAGAAATGGATCACTCGATTTTATACAAACCTGTCAAGAAAAAAGACAGAGGAATGGTCTCTCAAATCATTTCATGAAACTACTATAATATTCCTGAAATCAAAAGTTGTCAGTGGCAGTAATAAAAAATGAAACATACATGCCAGTCTTACTTATAAACATAGATATGAAGGTTATGAACAAAATATTATCAAGCCAAATTCATCAGTGTGGAAAAAAAATACATTCTGACTGAACTGGGTTTATCCTAGCAATTCAAGGATACTCTTAATATTACAATATTGTAAGTATAATTTAACACGTTAACCAAAGGAAAAAATCTCAGTAGATATAGAAAAAACATTGAATATAAAAGATTCAACACTTATTAATTATAAAAATTCTTGGCAAAGTATAGAAGGGAAGGACTTCCTTTATCTGATAGAACATACCTTGTAAAAACCTGTAGACAACATCATACATGGTGGTGAAACTTTAGATGTGTCATCCCTTTTATATCATTTAAGATTCTCCTTTTAGAGAATATATGTTTTGGTCGTTTTCCATATTTTTTATTTTAAGCAGTGAACATCCTGATATAAATCTATGTATACTTGTCATGTTAGTTCTTTAGGATAAATTCCCAGAAGTGGAATTGCTCCAATCAAGGTTTTATGAACCATAAATTTTATTATACTTCCCTAAATTTTCATGTAGAAAAAAATGTGCAAACTTACAGTGACACAAAGCACTGGGAATTCCCCCCTTTTATCGATTTTATTCATTCCACAGGTATTTATTAAGCATTATGATATGCTAAAGTCTATGCTGGGAGTTGGTGTTCAGTGACAAACATCACAAATGTGGTCAGTATCCTTCCAGACCTTACAGATAAATTTTGGGGTCATCTGTGCATCTTCTTTAAGAAATTTCCTGTGCATGACTTTACTCACTTTTCTAAGTAATTGGTTTGGCTGACTGGAAGACAAGATTCTAGGATATTCAGAATCTGGAGGATAAGGAGTTCAAGGAATTAGATCTTTTTCATAGAGTAACTGTTTTCCAAATCAAAAATAGAACACATGGTGGAAAAGCACAATTGTACTTAGATGGGACAAAAGAAAAAGCATGTGAATATAGGTCAGTCCCCAAAACTTTGAAACATATGACTTCTTCACCCATGGAAAGTGGAGGAAGTGCTATATACAGAGAGACTGAAGGGCATAAGCCACAGACTACATCATTTCCCTAGTTATTCCTTGAGCAGACCCTGCAGTAATTTTGATCTGGGCTATAAATGGACTCAAATTAAACTCAGAAACCCCTATAGAGGAGAACCCTCAATACCATTTATCATTCTCAAACAGCAACTTTAACTTTAAAAAATAATACAAAACTCAATGCTAATAAGATAGCAAACTAGCTTCAACTGCTGGCTCCTTCGTCCCAAGTCAAATCTGGAGAAACTACATAATAGAGAGGAAACATAGACCTGAGCAAGTTACAAAAATTTTAAGAATACCTGGAGAGGCCAGAGGTGGTCATGAAGTGGTATGGAGGATGATCACACCTGGACAAGAGCCAGAAGCAGGAGTGGGAAGAAAGATCAGTTAGAGATTTTTAACTTGTACATTCAACTCTTCTCTTGAAGAGTTGCCTCATTGCAACCATCTAGAGCATCCTCTGTAGTGTCAGGGGTAGCATGTAGGCAGTAAAGAAGTTGATGCAAGTGCAGGATGACTAGGTGCTCTGCTCTTGGGCATCCTTTTCTCCATCTCCTGTGTCTCCAAATCCCCAGGTTGATTGAAGATAACCTAGAGAGATCACCTCTTCCCAGTGTTGCTTCATTCTAAAGATTTAGGGGTAAATCCCTGACAAAGAAATAGCCAGAGGAGTGAACCCAAATCAATTTTGGGGGGTGATTAAAATTTGATGATGCTGTGGGTGTTCTTGACCCAAGAACTCATCTCCTCTTATCTCCTCCCATCTCCTAAAAATCACTGGACATTCTAGTGTGCATATGGGCTTTTCTTTATAATGTTGGCAAATAAGATTGACCCTGAGAAGATATGAGATTATAGGCTAAAATAACAAGATACCCTATAAATGCAACTACTATAAAACAGAGACCAAAATCTGGATGACATAGGCCACATGAAGCAAAATTATTGGGACAGACCAAGAATTTTAAAAAGGCATAATTAGAATCCTTAAAGAGATAAAGGATATTAGTAACATGAAGCAAGCACAGGAAGTTGTAGAAAGAACCAAATGGAAATACCAAATATAAAAAAAAAAAAGTTGAGTGTTGCCTAGATGGCTCCGTCGGTTAAGCGTCCAACTTGAGCTTAGGTCATGATCTTGCAGTCTATGAATTTGAGCCCTGTGTAAGGGCTCTGTGCTGACAGCTCGGAGCCTGGAGCATGCTTCAGATTCTATGTCTCCTTCTCTCTCTGCCCCTCTGCACTCATGCTCTGTCTCTGTCTCTCAAAAATGAATAAATGGTAACAAAGGTTTTTTAAATAAAAAAAGAAGTTGAAATAGAGAAGGAAAAGACACTACTTTGATCCAATATCACTTAATGGAAAAGTCAAAGAAAGGAATCATATAAAAAAATGACACAAATACCTCCAGCATTTAATTATCACTGATATAAATGCATGTTTGCCAATCTTTTGATAAAGTCAATGTGTTTTCTTTGAATCTGAGAGTTCTAGGTTGTCTTTCTTGCGCGCGCGCGCACACACACACACACACACACACACACACCTAAAATGTACCTACCAGAACTTCTAGTTTCTATTTCTGTGTCTTTAGTTCAGAGCAAGAATTCAAAAACATTGGAAAGGCAATATAAGCTAAGAATCTTTCTATATTTAGATATATATTTTTGCAACATTTTACAGTTGTCCTGCTCCCTACTCAGTTAGTAAGGTTTTCTAAGCAACTAAATTTTACCAAGTATTTTCTACACATTTAACTTAGTTTTTTTTGAAAAATATCAACTCTTTCTTTCATATTCATACTTAATGAATCTATATAGTTAAATTATATATACTTTATATATATATTACATATATACAAATACACATTTAAAGCAGAGATAAATTGACTTTGAAATAAGTGGGATTGACCCTTGTTAAGCCTAAAATTCACATGGTGGGGATAGAAGTGACCTGGGCATCCTGGAGAGTAACTCAGTAGCCATCAGCACTTAGTGTGCAGAAGGCATAGATCATTGTGCTTTACAGAAGGAATGGAGGGTTAAACTACAGAGTGGCAACTGATGAAGAGCTTTTAGTGCACATCTATAATAGAGTCTTTCCCTCTATATATGTATATTTTTTTTTGCATAGCAACTCATCCCGAATATCATCAAAAATACATATATAGCCCAAGAAAACTTTCTGAGGGATCTTTGTGGGTTACTTTGAAGTACCTAAACAGTTCAGAACAAGAATAAACTTAGCTCCAAACCACCAAAATAAGTCAAAGCTAAAGCTCTCATTCAGATTGATTTATGCATGCATGGTTTTTATGTGAAAATATAAGTGTCTTCCTTGAAGCAAAGAGAAATGCATTCTTGTACCGTGATAATTCATAATTTTTGACGTTACCTATATTGTCAAGGATGTGCGATAGTTTCAATACAAAGAGGCTTTAAGGAGAAGGGCTTTATAAATCTTACTGAAAAAGAAAACTCAACGAAGTTTATCAGTGTACAATAAGAGTTTTCTCGAGTTCAGTGTAAGTACTGACAATCTATATCCACTATATTTTAACTGTCTATTACAAAGAAGCAAGTCAAGCAAACTTAATTTTCATCAAATAATGATTTATTGATATTCGTGCCTTCATAAAAATCATTTGATAGCTGTTATCCAATTGAATGGCATTATTCAAATGTCATATGCTTTTTGTCTTTCATTTTCATTGATTTCTCTGATTTATAAAGACCCTTTCACACTCTCCAGTTTCTCATCATGTTCAGCAGAATCAATATTCTACTCTAAACTTCATTGAATGCTTTTCATTCAATGAAAGCCTTCTATTGAATGCCTTTCCATATTCTACTCCACCATAGTTCAAAAATTGAATTCAAACTCTTTTGCATAATGAAAATGATTTTTAACCCTTAGTTGTATATGCATTAGACTTAAAATCATATTGAAACACACAAGTAAAAAATCCGTATCTATTTACCTTCTAAATTAATAAAATATCTACTCCCATGCATTGTTCCAAAAAAAAAAAATTAGTGTTCAAGTTATTTTCCCTCAAAAATATGAAATGGGGGAAGGATGGTAAAAAATTTTTCTGAAAACTTATGATTACTGCTATACCCTTACACACAGTAGTATATTCAAAATTAGCTAATTTAGAAAGTTTGTCAAAGGAATTTGAGTGTGGTCAATGCACTAGTATAAATGACAGTGCTTATTAGGAAAAACGTACCATGAAGCAAAGAGGCTCTTGAAACTTTCAAGCTAGTGATACTACTAAGTGTTATTCCAAACGCACGTTTCTACTTCTGACTCTAAAATAGTGAAGGAAAGCTTTTTTCAATGAATACTTATTTGATTCTAGCTTTTGCATTTGTCCTGATGTTCTTCTTTTTTTTAATTAATTTATTTAAATTCAACTTAGTTAACATACAGTGTGGTATTGGTTTCAGAAGTAGAACTCAGTGATTCATCATTTACATAAAACACCCAGTGCTCGGGGTGCCTGGGTGGCTCAGTCGGTTAAGCGGCCAACTTCGGCTCAGGTCATGATCTCGCGGTCTGTGGGTTCGAGCCCCGCGTTGGGCTCTGTGCTGACAGCTCAGAGCCTGGAGCCTGTTTTGGATTCTGTGTCTCCCTCTCTCTGACCCTCCCCCATTCATGCTCTGTCTCTCTCTGTCTCAAAAATAAATAAACGTTAAAAAAAAATTAAAAAAAAAAACAACCCAGTGCTCATCCCAACAAGTACCCTCCTTAATACCTACCTCCCATTTAGCCCATCCCCCCACCCACCTCCCTCCTAACAACCCCCACTTTTTTCTCTGTATTTAAGAGTCTTTTATGACTTGCCTCCCTCTCTGTTTTTATCTTATTTTTCCTTCCCTTCCCCTATGTTCATCTGTTTTGTTTCTTAAATTCACATATGAGTGAAACCATATATTTCTCCTTTCTCTGCTTAACTTATTTCACTTAGCATAATACATTCTAATTCCATCCATGTTGTTGCAAATGGCAAGATTTCATTCTTTTTGATTGCTGAGTAGGATTCCATTGCATGCACATATACACACACACACACACACACGTATATATGTATACACACACACACACACACTCCACATCCTCTCTATCCATTCATCAGTCAATGGACATTTGGGCTCTTTCCATAATTTGGCTATTGATAGCACTGCCAAAAACATTGGGGTCCATATGCTCCTTCAAATCAGCATTTTTTGTATCTTTTGGATAAATATCTAGTAGTATTTTAATGCATCTTTCTCTGAAATAGCTGATAAAAAGCAGCACTTAATAATGTCCTTGATCCTAAGTATTTTTGTTTGCAACACTTTCATCAAGAAAATGGAGTGGCATGGAAAAATCAAACACAGCTCATGACATGTGGGGCTCAGTATTCCTTCTGTATGCTTCCAGTGGTAAATCTTCATATAGTAAGAGCACATTGTTCTCATGGTGGATGCAGAGGTGTATCCACAGCCATGTCGTGGGAGGCTATCGCTTAGATCACTAGCAAGACCTGGGAAATTGGTACACAACTCAGAGACCTAAAAAAATGACATCATTAGAAATCTTCCCTTTTTGTGTGTACATTCTTCATACTCCCACTCAAGAAAAAAATTAGCATTGGCTAATTACAAACGATAAAAGGACACACAAGATGAATAAGAAAGGAAATTCATCATAGCTAAATGAAAAAAGTTAAAGAAATGGAAATTAACCTTTAAAAAATTTTGATAATGTGTGAATTTTTCATACCAGTACCTAATATTAATAGCAATGTTTCTCTTGGTTTATTCATTAAGAGAATTTTTTCACCGTGGTTTTAATTTCTGCCCAGAAAATATATTGTTTCAGCTAATTTTCTTTAGCTAGTATTTATTGGCAAAACAACAGAGAAACTAATTATGTTATGCCACGATTTTAATTTTTTTTCCTAAAGGCCAGTACTGTTAGATTTCCTGAGACGATCCTTCTAGAGAACACTCCTTTGATCCTTTGAACATAATTCTGGTTATGTAGCCCCCAGCCCAGTCTTTGCAGTTATTCTACACTCGGGGTCCTATATGCCAACCACAAACTCCCAGCAAAATGTTTATTTTCAAGACTAACAAGACTGTGGAATGAAAACTGGCAGTTGCTGCCTAAACTGTAGAATTGCCTACCACTGCAACGATTCTGATAGAAATCCCCTTTCTGCTGCTAGAGCAAAACAGTATGCAATAAATAATACTGTATTTGACTTTTTTTCTATGAACCCAAGAAGTAGAAGTGGAAGAAGTAGTTGAAAGTGATAGAGAACCACATTTCAGCTCAACATAAGGAAGGATTTTCTAACAGTTATAGATGTCTAAAAATGCCATTTGCTTCCTTGGAAAGTAGTGAGGTTTCTGCTTTTGGCAGTATTCAGTTACATGCTGAGCAGCCCCTTGACAAGAATGTTGGAGCAATCAAGCATTGGCCAGATGTCTGCACATATATTATAAGGTGACTTTATCCTTGAAATCTTGTAATCCTATATTGTGGGGTGTGTGTGTGTGTGTGTGTGTGCACGTGCACGCGCGTGTGCGCAATTCATCAAAATAGATCTAAGCCCAATCTTATTTGGGGGCCAGTATTTCTGATCAATATCATGATAATCACTCTGCGAAGTTGCATACTAGAGGAGCTATTCTTAACTTAGTAGTGTATTGACTTAAATAAAACCTTACAAACTCAGTACTTTCACTTTAATTACCATCCCCCACAAAAAAGAAAAAGAATCAAAAATGGAAAACCTCCAGAAATAAGAATACTATTATCAGTATTTACTGGCTAAAGTAATTTAACAAGTTCATAGAAAATAACCTTCCCCTTAAGTTATAAGCTCAAGGATTTCAAGAAAATCTGGCTACAGTATTTATTCAGTTTAATGAAGCTGAATTCCTTGTAGCTGTAACTACATTTATTTCCTATATTAACTTTACTTACTTAATGATGCCTATTCATCTTCCTAAAATGTGTTTTGTTGTGTTTTTATAGGCTGTGCTTCTGAAATTCTCATGTTTTTAAAAAGTCAAATTAAGTTTAAAAGAAGAATGAAATTCAGGGTATGGGAGAGGGCTGGGTACCAGCCCAGAGTGCATAGGGAGCCCAAGAATTCTCAAAGAAATTTATGACAAATTAGAAACTCTCTGAACACTTAAGTGGTATACCTCCTCCACTTCAGAGACTTTATAGTCCTAAACTTAAAGAATCTGATCTTGGAGGGGCACCTGAGTGGCTCAGTTGGTTAAGCGTCTGACTTCAGCTCACATCATGATCTCATGGTTCATGAGTTTGAGCCCCCTATCAGGCTCTGCACGGACAATATGGAGCCTGCTTGGGGTTCTCTCTTTCCCTCTCTCTCTCTCTCTCTCTCTCTCTCTCTGCCCCTACCCCACTTAAGTGCTCTCTCTCTATCTCTATCAAAAATAAATAAGCTTAAAAAAAACTAATATATATATATATACACACACACATATATACATACATGTATATATATGTATATATGTATGTATATATATACATATATATACATATATGTATATATATGTATGTATATGTATGTGTGTATACATACATATATGTGTATATGTGTATGTATATGTATGTGTGTATACATACATATATGTGTATATGTGTATGTATATGTATGTGTGTATATACATACATATATGTGTATATATGTATGTATATGTATGTGTGTGTATACATACATATATGTGTATATGTGTATGTATATGTATGTGTGTGTATACATACATATATGTGTATATGTGTATGTATATGTATATGTGTGTATACATACATATATGTGTATATGTGTATGTATATGTATGTGTGTGTATATACATACATATATGTGTATATATGTGTGTATATGTATGTGTGTATATATACATACATATATGTATATATGTGTATATATAATCATTACATGCAAATTTCTCTAGGATTGGAAAGGAGTTTTGCCTTAACATTACAACTGCAGGGCAAAAGTTTTGTTTTCACTTTTTGATTTTTTTGGTGGGATTGGTTCAGGTGACCGGGTGGTAGTAGACATTGGGAGAGGATAAGTATCCACCACCTCAAGTTACCCCCTATTGTTTCCACTAGTTGGATACAAAGAAATTTACCTTTCAGGTTTCTTTACTTAAAAAAAATGTGGTCAGAGTCACAGATACCTTCCTTGCCAACCCCCAGAGTTGCTCTGATGATCCAAGAAAAAAGTATATATTAAATATGCTTTGAAAACTCTAAACTGTTATAAATGTTCACCAATACTATTGTTAACAAACATCTTGCTTCCCCCAAACCTGAAACTCACATAATGGAGAGACAGCCTAGTCTGGCAAAAGTGGTGTGGGCCTTGAAGAAAACTTAAGATAGCTCAATTTTTCCCTTTGTTGTGTTTTATGTGGGCAAGTACATTAATGCCATTGAGTACAGCTTCCCCAACTGTGAAATGGAAATAAGATTATCACTTTATGAGTTTTGTTGTCGTTATAAAAAAACTGTTAAAACATTTTAAAGTACATAAAAGTCTTTAACACATTCCCTAGCATAATTTAAATCCTAAAAAAATTAGTCCCTTAGTATTATTACTATTTTAGAAGTAGTAAAACTGCTTTTATTACAATGTCCTAAATTTAGAAGAATCTCAAAGGTTTGCAGTTGTACTTATATGTAATTATAAATCTTTAGCTTCATAAGAGAGGCTACACTCTGGGAACCAAGACCATGACTGGAAGTAAACCCTTTAGATCGTTTACATCCTAGTGGTAAAGATCACAGGTCTTCAGTATCATTCAACTCCTATGCTACCTCTAAAAGCCCATAGGAATTATTGGGTTCACCATTAACAAATTTCCTCAGGACTGGAGCTAAGCAAATATTAGAATCTCAGGAGGAAAAGTTTATAATTCCAGTAAAATATATTATAATGTTTGCTTTCAAATCCTCCAATGCAGGAATAAAAATTATTCGCTTATACTCCAGCTTGTTCAAAATATAGGTATACCCAATAGTATATAAAAAATGAAATCTGAGATATTCTCTAACGAAAGGTCCCAGTTAGGAAGAAAGACAAATTTTAAAACAAACAAACAAAAAATTAATCCTGGGCCAAAATTATGGAGAAAATAAAAGGACATTTTTAGTTCTTCTTTCTCTTTCATTTTTATTAGTTTTGTAGCTCCTTTCACATCCCAAATAAAATGGATTTCAGCATATTACGTGGAGAAGTAGAGGCAAGTAAGTAAATGGTGTCAAACTATACTATGCCAAATAAAAGTTGTGTTGAGGAATCCATGTGAATTTAATTGGTATTAGGTAAGCAGAATGCGGTACAGGGCACCACTGTAATATTTCTCTGTGCGAACCAGGGTAATATGGTAAAGTTTCATTCTTTTACCAATAGGAGAAAAATGCCCATCAGAATTAGTGATGTGATTTTATAAAATAAGTATGACTTTTTTTTTTTACTTTCTAAGTATAGTAAGTATCTCATACTAAAAAATTTAACGTCTAGGAAGCCTTCAGAGAACATCATTTGCTAAATTTTTTAAGTTGTTTAATTAACATATGAATGGTTACCATGAACCTTCAGAGTTTTTAAATACTGATTGCCCTCTTATGTAGTTTCAATATTTCCCTAGTCTTTGTGGTATTAACTTGCTTTTTATTTTCCTGAAGAAAAGCTTTCCTAAGCAAAGCTAACTTAAGTTGGATCCTCTCCAAAAGCACACAACTGAGAATTAATGGAAATAAAACAAATGTTGTTTACTGTACTGGATAAATAAAATGTTGAGTTAAGGTTTGTTTGTTTTGTTTTTTCATTGACCCTGAGTGAGGACAAAGTACATTTGAGGTTATTCATAGTGAATACTGAGTCATGAAATGACTAGGTTGACTGTTGTTGTTGTTGTTGTTGTTGTTGTTGTTGTTGTTAGTTTGGAAATGGAGTTTGGGTTTTGGTTTTTTGGGGGTTTTTTTCCCCTCCAAAATTGACCAATAAATCTATTTCCTCAATAATTAACTACTCCCATCCAGACTCAGGCAATGATGTCCTAATGGTCAAATTGGTTGCTTCTGTCAGCATGGTCTTACCATAGATTCTCCTTTTGAAATGCCTTCAGGAGATTTTTCGTGTGAAATAAAATTGAATTCACCCACACGTTTTCATTAAGTGCCCCAAGAAGGAAATTATGAAGCCTGTTCATTCAGAGGAATGTTGCCACATGATATAAATAGACAAAGGAGTGCTAATCAATGCTGCTACACTGCTATGAAAGGAATCTTTTTAAAAATGCTAATAACTATCTACAATTTAAAATAAGTGAGTCTATCAGATTGTCAAGGTTTTTTTTAAATTGATAAAAACTACTTTTGGCAAGTATGTGGGGAAAGGGCACCCTCTGCATCATTATTAGAGATGCAAACTGGTATATTCTTTCTGAAGAGCAGACTGGTATTACGTTAAAAAAGAAAAATTAACGTATACCCTTCAACAGAAGTAGCTCATGTCTAGGAATTACCAAAGGAGTAATCACTCAACTGGGGAGAGCTATTGTACAAAGGTACTCAATGCAGCATTGTCTAAAGGGGAACAATCTGGAAACAACCGAATGTCCAATAATGGGTACAGTGAAATAAAATTTGGTAGGAAAATACAAAGGGATATTGTGCTGCCATTAGCACAATCCAAATCCATATCCAAGCCATATCCCAAAGGGATATTGTGCTGCTTCAGATCTTCTGTCTCCCTCTTCTACCCTTCCCCCTTTCACACATTCTCTTTCTCTCTGTCTCAGAATAAATAAATAAACATTAAAAAATGAAAAAAAATACTGTATGATCATCTTAATAGATGAAGAAAAAGCATTTGATTTTTTTAAAATATCTATTCCTAATAGATAGAATAGAAGGAATTTATTTAATCTGTTTAAAGGGTTTCTATGAATTTAGTAGAGAAATCTTGAAAGTTTTTCCTTTAAGACTGGGAATAAGACAAAGATGTTCCATCACCACTTTTATTCTGCACTGAACTGGATGTCCTGACAAGTATAATCAGACAAGAAAAAAAGATGCAAAATGTATAACAAATGGAAAGGAGAAAAAAAAAATATGCTTATTTGAAAACAACATAATTGTGGAAATCCAAAAGAATCTACCAAAAAGCTATGAGAATTATTGAATAAATTTAGTAAGGCCCTGAATACAAGATTGGTAAAAAATTAATTGTATACATGTATCTAGCAACCAACAGTTAGAAAATGAACTTTGAAAGGGGTATCATTTACAACAGTAACAAAAAAAAATCTAGGAATAAATCTAACCAATAATATGTAAAAATCTTTATGCAGAAATTACTGAGAGAAATGAAAGAAAAACAAAATGCTTATAAGGATATGTGATGTTCATGGATTTAGGTTTCAATATTCTAAACATGTGCATTCTCTCCAAATTTCTCTATACATTTAATCCAATTCCAACTAAAATGCCAGTGGGTTATTGTTGCGGAAATGGACGAGTTGATCCCCAATAAGTTCAGATGGCAATGTGAGCAGGCAAAAGTATTAATTCAAAAACAAAGCAACAAAAGCCAGGTGTTGACAAGAACGTGAGCCAACAAGGACTGCTGATGGGAGGTGCAAATTGGAACTACCAACCTGGAAAACTGCTTGGTGCTGTGTCCTGACAATCCCATAGGAATGCAAACATGGATGTACAACAGCAAAATTCATCATAGCCTGAAACGGAAAACAACCCACATGTCTATCAGTAGTAGAATGAATAAATAAACTGTGGCATATTCATATAATTAAAAAAATGAGCTACTTCTATACGCAACAACATGAAGAGTCTCACAGACGTGATGTGGAGTAAAAGAGGACAAACAAATACAAAAGAATATATATTGTCTGATTCCATTCACGTGAAACTGAAGGAAAGGTCATGTGCAATGACAGAAGTGCTGATAGCAGTGCATTGGGGTGTGGAGTATAAGTGGGAAGGGAATTGAGTAATTCTGGGGTGCTGGTAATATTCTCTTCTTTAATCTTAAATTGTAAATATGTCATTTATACACTTCTAAGTGATTAAGCATAAAAAACATTTTTTAACATGCAAAAATAATCAGGAAGATTCTGAAGAAGGTAAAATATGGGAAAAATCTAGATCTATAGAATATTACAATGTATTATGGATCTACATTAATTAAAAAGAGATGGTATTAGTAGAGGAATAGATAACAATAAAAACAAAGAGCAGACCTAGAAATGGACCTAAATGGAAAATGGAACTTCTGTATAATGTGTATATAAACAGTTACTTCTAATTTTGGTCAGTGCTAGATTTCAATAAACTGAGTGACTAAATCATGTTAAAATCCTGAGTTTTCCAACAGAAGCAAATCTCCAAAACAATTAATACCATGAGTCTCCATGTAAAATGTATAGGGCAAATTCCCATTATGTCTCAACAACCAACAGAAAAAGAAAAAAACTGACTTACCAAATACTTTTTTTTCCTTTACATGTGAGGAATAGATTAAAGTTGGGGGTGGGAGCAGGGAGGAGGGGTGGGCAGGGATAACTGATTTTGTTGCTATCTGAAAAAAATCAAAAAGTTGATCACACCCTTTACTTTGTATATTGAGTCAGAGAGGTGTTTTGTTAAACTGGTATGGGATTGTAAAGGAATATACATATCATTTTAAGTGATAGAAACCTTACCTCAAACCAAAAAGTGATTTCTTGGTCTTTTTTTTAAGTTTATTTCTTTATTTTTGAGAATGAAAGAGCATGCACAAGTTGGGGAAGGGCAGAGAGAGAGAGAGAGAGAGAGAGAGAGAGAGAGAATCCCACAGGCTCAGCACTGTCAACACAGAGCCTGATGTGAGGGTTGAACTCATAAACCTTGAGATCATGCATCACCTGAGCTGAAATCAAGAGTCGGATGCTTAACGAACTGAGTCACCCAGGCATCCCTTGTTTGTTTGTTTGTTTGTTTGTTTGTTTGTTTGTTTTTTGGGTTGTTTTTTTTTTACCATCAGTACTTCATTATGATGTATGTTCTAGCCAGTAAAATTTGAAAGAGTAAAAGAAACAACATATAGGAACTGGAAAGAAAGAAACAAATTCTCATTGTTTATATGTATATGTTATCTCTGTCTACTTAGAAAACCTTAAAATTGTCTACTTCAGGTACTGAAAATACAGGGAAAAAATCATGTTTAAACTGGCATGTTGCAGAAAATTGGTAATAAATTTTTATCTTTTTGTTTCATTAAACATTGATCTACAAATTAATTTGTCATATCTTTTTTTAAATTTAAGTGCTAGTTGACATATAGTGTAATAATGATTTGAGGAGTAGAATTTAGTGATTCATCACTTGCATATAACACCCAGTGCTCATCCCAACAAATGTCCTCCATAGTGCCCATCACCCATTTAGCCCATTCCCCCACCCAACACCTTTCCAGCCACCCTCAGTTTGTTCTCTGTCTTTAAGAGTCTCTTATGGTTTGACTCCCTCTCTGTTTTTATCTTATTTTTCTTTCTGTTCCCCTATGTTCATCTGTCTTTTTAATTCAAAAGTCCAAGGATAGATTTTGCTTTGGGAGAGGCCGAACACAGATTAAGCAGTGTCATCAGGACATGGCTTCTCTTTCAGAGAGCTATTTCCCCTTAATCACAAGGTGACTAACAGCAGCTCCTGGCCTGCATCCTACTTTCTCACACAGTGAAAAGGTGGGGGTGTTTGTCCCAGCATTTCCTGCCAAGATCTCACTGTACTTCTTTGGCTCTGAATGCACCACACCTATTTCTGCACCAAACATGCTGACTAGAGAAATGTGTTGATTTGAGTGGTTTAGTCCTAAATCATATATTCTATATCTGAGTATGGAAGTGTCAGCATGTGATCTGAGAGTGGGGAAGAAGAGGGATCCCAGGGAAATCGGGGTGTGACCACCAAGAAGAAGCCAAATGGATGCTAGATGGCGAAATGTCCTCTCTACAGTACTTGGGATGGGGACAGGAGAAGAGGCTCTATGAATTTAATCTTGCATGTGCTTATTAATGTTAGAAACTGGATAGCTGCTATGAACTGAATGTTTGCGCCCCCCCCCCCATCCAAATTCATATGTTGAAGTCCTACCCCCTAGTGTGGTGGTATGTACTGGTGGGGCTTGGGGAGCTGATTAGGTCATGAGGGTGGAACCTTCATGAATGAGATTCATGCATGCCCTTACAAGAAGAGACATGAGAGAGATGATCTCTTTTTCTACCATGTGAAGACACAGCAAGCAGGCTGCTATTTGCAAACCAGAGAGAGTTCTCACCAGAACCTAACTGGCTGGCACTTTGATCTTGGACTTTTCAACCTCCAGAACTGTGAGAAATAAATTTCTGTTGTTTTAACCACCCAGTATTGTATTTTGCTATGACAGACTGAGCAAATGAAGACAGTGGCCAAATCTCGGTTTCTGCAAAAGTAAAGATATGATGAAGTAGCAAAGTGCTCCCCATCCCCTTTATTTTCTCCCATGGTTTTAAGTTTTTGGTGGTTATTTGGGTGACAGTGTTTATTAAGATGAGCAGGCCTAGAATGTGAAATGAGTCCTCAGGATAATTGATGATCACTGCCACTGAAGAAAGACCATCTTGTACCACAGGAGCTGTGTCTTTTTTAATCCTTTATTTCTATTACTGGCTTTAAATAATGTTTCTGACAAGATTCTGCTTTTCTTTCTGTCAACTGTCGGTAAGCAGGTATTGGGCATTATTTGTGGGGCCGTAAATACATTACATGAAAAAATAATGAGTCCTTAAAAAGTCAAGAGAAATGCCTCCAGAGACATTTACCTAACACGGTGATTTATGTAGGTCTGAGAATGAAGTTTCAGAAACTTCCAAATGAAAATTCTGGAACATAAGCTAAAGTCTCTTCCAAATATGTGTTTGTTGTAGCCTCTGGACACATTTCCCTTTTACATCTAATGTGGAAGCTGGAGAACGTTTTTCATGTTCAACTTAAATTGTTTAGTTAATGATCTAAGAATAACTCTTGGGAGCATCCTTCTGCATAGCATGTTATTACTCCATTCCTTTGACTGAATTTGATGTATCTATTGTGTTCTCATTGCATAAACTGATCCCTGGGATTAATCATTTTCTTTTTACCAGCTAGAAATTGTAGACATTTAATGGATATACCTACATCAGTCAATTTAATGAGTCTCATTGTCTCGGGTTTGAAATATACTGATCATCCTGATATTGAAATATAACTGACATTCATTCTTATTCCAAGTTTTCAAGTTTTCCAAGTTTGTCCCTCCTGCCTACCTGAGGAAGGCAATCTAGCTAAAACTTTTTTTGAACAGTTTTCAGGGCCTAGGAACTCAAGTGCATCTACTGAGTAATGTCAGAAGCAGCCACACCATCCTTGCAACCTTTCCTAAAGTACACCTTAAGCAGTCACTGAGTTTCAGTTTTAGAGCAAGGAATAGTCTTTCATCCTTGTAGGAACTGTTCTATGAAGGATCATGATGGTTAATATACCCAGGTATATCTCTGGCTGCCTTGTAGCTGGAAAGGAAGATGGGATGTTGACATGGCTGCCACATCTGTCCCTGGGTAGAGAGCCAGGGTAGAGTTAGAGGGCCTGACAGGGTAGTCAGGGGGCCTGCACCCACCCCTCCAGAAGCTGCACACACAGATAAAAGAGAACCATCCACTCACCAAAACAGTCACAAGATATTAAGTGGATTCAAACCTGAGTCATAATTAATGGTTTTTGGTTTCTGTTTTGTTTTCAGCTGTTTGAATTTATGAACTTCCTGGCTGAGAATGTCATCTTCTGTTACATGGGCCTGGCGCTGTTCACGTTCCAGAATCATATCTTTAATGCTCTTTTTATACTCGGAGCCTTTGTATCCTTTGAAATACAGAACATGGAGTGATGAGGGAAAAGAATAAACTACTTACTTTTACTCATTCTGTTAAATTGTTAAAGTAATTTCCTCAAGTTTACTGCAAGCCTCAAATTTCTGGCAGATACGTAATTTCTAGTTAGGAGAGAAAAGATGCTAAGAAATTCAGACCTTTATTAAGTGCTTATGGTTCAAGATAAGAAGTTTGGAAAATACTGAGAGAAATAAACGAGGAAAACTAAAGGAGAATAGAATACTCAAAAATAAATATTCAAAAGATACTTATTTTCTGAATATTCAGAGTATGTTTTTAAATTATAAATCATTTACATAAAAATATGTCAATCCACTCTTTACAGAGAAATATACTTAATCTGCAGTAGAATGTGTCAGAATATAGCCAAGATTACTAAGCTTTAGAAATATTTTCATTAGAAGATGGTAAAATCTTTTCTCCAGCAAAGACTTTGAAAATAGGATACACAGAGTAAAAATCAGATGAAATTGGCATTATGGATGTGCTTTCAATGTCTTAATCATTGTGTACATGTAAGTCTATTTTAATAAGATAGCCCTTTCCTATAAGTAAAATAACATAAAATGTAGGCCTTACTTTTAATGCAGAGGACTTTGGGAGCTCTAGGCCTGGGGTAATAAGCATTCCCCAGTAGGAATGGATGTCTGTCTGAAAGGATAGTGAGGTGCTGGGGATGTCTCCAAGGACAGTCAGCAACTGTTGTCCTTCTTTCCACTTAGGAACTAGGCAGATGTCCTATCAGATCACAGGCAGGTGATCTTGACAGCCAGGAGAGCTGACCGCACTTCTGTAAGCCCTGCTCCAGCTAAGCACCTGCGTTTGCCTCTTGTCCTCTTTTCACTGAACATTCAGCTGAACTCTCCAATCTCATCCAACCCTACATCGTAGACGGTAGCTCCCTCTTCCCAAATAACTGCATCCTATTTAAGGACAAACTGGGATAGACAGACTATCAGGGCAGGAGTCCTGGGTGACAAAAGGGGAGAGATGACTCCCATCAATATTTTCCTAGATTTTAACCTACAAAGCTTGGACTTCAGCACAATACCTCCTAAAGCAGCAGCTGTATTATACATCTAGACAAGCAATTCCTCTTAAAGTCAAATCAACTAAAAGAAAAACGGAAGTGAAGCTTGCTAGATACAGGGAGTATAAACTGATGGAAAGTAAGATGGCAATCATGAGCAGAAGTACATTTATCCTTTCTAAAGTGCTGCTTGAGAAGATAATGCCACAGCCTCTGAACGGTCTCTGCCTCACATTTGGTGGCAGAGTTGAGCAAAGAGTCAGTCATCAGCAACATAAATGTGATGAGAAAATTTCCAGTGACTGAAATGGTATGGGGCTAACAATTCTAAACCAAGTAGATATTCAAAGAAAAGCAGAGTTCTCTATTATTTCTGGAAAGGAGTTGACATTTAAAGATGAGTTTTGGCAGCAAGTTGGACAAACACGTATTGACATATTTGTCCCTGTTTTCTGGGTCATAAAGTAGAGAAGCTTAAGAACGTAACAGTGACAGCTCAAGAACTGGCACCCTCAATTGTAGCATTTTCCTCAATGTTTTTCCGTGCTTATCTATAGCTGGCAATTTTTCTGGCCAGAGCCTGCAACATATACCCCCTCTCCTTCCTCCTGAATCTGGGCCGAAAACAGAAGATCCCCTGGAATTTTCAGCACATGATGATGTTTTCAGGTATGTGAACTGTTGTGTGTTAGCACTACTGTTTTCTCATACTTTTGCAGCACCTGGAAAGCAGGAGACGTAGAGACCTCCTGATTCTCTTACCCCCATGGCATCTACTATTCTTTACCCCATCATTACCTAGTGCCATGCTGGTACTCCATGAGCAACAGGGGGATTTCTCTTTCCAGAAGGAAAATAAAACTGAAGTATCTGCCAGAAACTGGCCTAGAATGGGTATTAGACATTCCCCTAACTTATTTCAGATCAATTTTCATATCAGAGAATTTGCATAGTCATTTCACAAATTGCATACTTGAAGGTAAACAGTATGTAAATGGTGCCACATTTGTCCAGTGTTAAGACTTCTCCTTAGAGGGTCGCTGGGTGGCTCAGTAGGTTAAGTGTCTGACTTCGGCTCAGGTCATGATCTCATAGTTCGTGCCTTCAAGCTCCTCATTTGGCTCTGTGCTGACAGCTCAGAGCCTGGCACCTGCTTTGGATTCTGTGTCTCCCTGTGTCTCTTTCCCTCCCCTGCTCTCTTGCTCTCTCTCTCTCTCTCTCAAAAATAAACATTAAAAAAAAAAAAAGACTTCTCCTTAAAATCCCTGTTCCTTACCTATGCAAAACTCCAGGAACTTCCCATAGTTAATACACAAGTAACTCATATCTAAGTATGTTCAGTTATTAGTTGAGAAAACAGGTATTAATTGTGCACTTACCTATTGCCCAGAGCAGTTCTAAACACGGGTGTATTAACTGACAAGCTCTCTGCTCTCAAAAAGCTATGTTCTACTTATTTAAACCATACCTGAAAGTACCTTATTCCAAAAGAAAATAAACCAAATGAATTTTCTGACCCTGAACTACTCTGGGAATGGTGATTTCTTTCTGTTCAATCAATTTTCCTACCAGCAGTCTTTCCTTATTCAGAAAGCTTTTTCCTTACATGCCTTCTATGTATGAATACACTTACATTACCCTCAGAGGCAGTTCGTGGGAATATATGTGAGAGTATAATAAACACTCTCAGAATAGAGCAAACAAATAGAATTTGGGGCATACAAGGGGATATGGAAAAACTGAGGGAAACTATCATTTATTGAATATCTACTATCTGCCGCTCACTATAGATCAGTTCTATGAAGTATATATTAAACCACTTTGTAGATGGAGAAACTGAAGTTCAGAACCTCACACAGGTTGTGTAACTTGGCCAAGGAACAAAGCATTCCTAAATCCAGGTCTGTGAGACTCCACTTTGAACCCACCCAAGTGTCTCAAAATCCACATTTTCAGAAGTAGTACTAGGAATAAAAGGCTTGTTTCACCTTCAGTTCCCTTGTAGCCTGTTCCACACAGTAAGGGGTGGGTAGTTCCCAGGTTGAGAAGGAGTTATTTAATCAAGTATGGAAAAAAAATGAAGACCCAGAGTTTAAAATTGCCCTTGTGTGGGCCTCTGACCATGCTTCGCTCCATTTCCAGATATGCCAAAGTGAAAGAGTCATAAAGAGAATAAGTTCAACTGACAGGTGATCTTTGACTTAGAACAGCAATGAACTTTGGAAATGAGTTGACTTCTATTATGGGTAAACAAAGGCAAGTTTGATCATTTGTAAATAGGAAGTCAGCACTGAGCTGCACTTTTGCAACCCAATTCTGGAGCTGGAAAGCACTTTTCCTTCCTTCCCATCAAAACATCCGTAGTTTTACTCCAGAGAATAACTACTTTGGCTTATTTTTAAAACTCAAGTATTATATTTTAAACAATGCTTTATTTTACAAAGATCACTTCTGAGAAAGGTGTGAGGTTTGGGATAGCCATGTCAGGGTGTGAAGCACCTGCCCAAATGGCCACCTGGCTTGATGATTCCTCCAGGGTTTGGTACCTTCTGTGTTTGCTTAGCTTTAGGAGTAAAGCTGTGCTAAAAACTGAGGCCAGCAGTATGTATGACCCAGAGATGTGGGTAGGCCCAGAATTTTTTTTAAAACTCTTTTGTTTTAATTTTTTTAATGCTTATTTTTGAGAGAGAGATAGATACCCTGAAAGAGCATGAGCAGGGGAGGGGCAGAGAGAGAGGGAGACACAGAATCCAAAGCAAACTCCAGGCTCTGTTCTGTCAGCACAGAGCCTGATGCAGGGCTTGAACCCATGGACCTTGAGATCATGACCTAAGCCAAAGTCGGACACTTAACCGACTGAACCACCCAGGCCCTCCTAGGAGGCCCAGAATTTGATGGTATCTTTATGATATTCTAAGGCCAGGAGTCAGCAAACTATGACCTTTGAACCAAAGCTAGCCCACACCAATTTTGTAAATAAAGTTGAAACACAGCTACACTTTTTTGTTTATATACTGTCTTGTCTGTTTTTGCATTATAAAGGCAGAGTTGACTTGTTGCCACAGAAACCGCATGGCCCACAAAACATAAAATATTTACTATCTGGCCTTGTTCTAAAGCATCTTCACCCTCTAGGGGGACAACAATAACCCCCATGACATAAAGGGAGTTGATATTATTAGTTTAATTCAGGAGAATGCCAATCAGCTAGTTCCAATTATCAAAAAGACTATCATGCCAAATTTTTAGGACACTTACTGTACATGATTATAATCCAGAGACTGACACCCATTGTCTTCCACACTGAGCATCTGTGTCATCTGCTGGGCATCAGTCACTCACTGTTAGCAGTTCAGCAGCTTGACCTCAAAGTCAAAGTGGGCTTCTTTTTATAAATTTGACTAGATTTTTGTTTTGTATGCTGTTCACATTGAAGTGAATCTGAACAACAAAGAGATTGGGTTACTTATTCTATTTTTAATGCCATTTTAATTACAAGTTAATAATATTGATGATATTCCCAATATGATGGGAAAAACATTGGATTTTCCACTAAAAAGCTATCTTCCTAGCTTTAAAATGAAGAAATTGCAATGTTATATGGTTACATAATGGAATCATAGATATTCAACTCAAAAGTCACTGTAAGGGTGCCTGGATGGCTTAGTAGGTCTGACTTTGATTCAGGTCGTGACCTCACAAGTTTGTGAGTTCGAGCCTCACATTGGGCTCTCTGCTCTCAGTGCATAACTCGCTTCGGATCCTCTGACTCCATCTTTCTCCACCCCTCCCCCACTCATGTGCTGTCTTTCTCTCTCTTCTCTCACTCTCTTTCTCTCTCAAAAATAAATACAAACATTTTTTAAAAAGTCACTCTAACCTTTCTAAGACCTTTTAGGAGCAATGAGTTGAGACTCAGATATAGACCAAGGTAGGATAGGCATTATTAGTCTCTTGCAGATTAAAAAGAGAGAGAGACAGAGTGAGTGAGACATAGAGAGATTGGTTATCTTGCCCACAATCTCACAACCAATTAGAGATGAAAATGAGACTTGAACCCAAGCCTCTTGACTTCAAATTTAGAGCCTTCTCACCCGCATGACACTACTTCAGATTTACCCTCAAGTTCAAGAGAATTAAAACCAGGCCCTTCCTAACATAGGCCAATCCCAACATGTCTAACATGTCTCTCATGCAAACCCAGTCATTGACCATTTTACAACAAATCAAACATTTGGGTGACACCCTTCCCAACCATCAGTTCAAGTTGTACACTGTGCCTACTGACCCCCATTGGAGTGTAGGAAGCATCAGGTGAGTTCACCATGTGCAGGGCAGTATTTGTCTTCAGAAAAGAATGTTCCAGACTCAGCTTTGATTTTCTGTGTGAATTTTGACATGTTCTGCCTTCACTCAGGATCTAACATTTTAAATATATTTGCCAGGAAATAAATAATTTAAGAGGTCAACTTAAGGTAACATAAGCCAGAGGAGGAGGTAAAGAAGCAGATCATGTAACACACTGTCTAGCATTTTGGGGGCATATGACAACAACACCCAGAAACCAGAAGAAAAAGCCAGTCCCTTTAAAGAATATTTGCTTTAGGGGAACCTGGATGGCTCAGTCAGTTAAGCATCTGACTCTTGATTTCAGCTCAGATCATGATCTCAAGGTTTGTGAGACTGAGCCCCACATCAGGCTCTGCACACTGATTGTGGAGCCTGCTTGGGAATCTCTCACTCCCTCTCTCTCTTGCCCTCCCCTGCTCTCTCTCTCTCTCTCTCTCAAAAAATAAAATAATAAAAAAATTTAAAAATATTTGCTTTATAATATAGCCTAATGTCCTTAACTATGCCTAGAGTAGTTTGAGTTACCCAATAAGAAGTATGGCTTTAGTAGCCCTCTGGCAGAATCCAGTTGTCCATACTCCAAAAATACATTTATTTGGAGCCTTTCTTTACATAGTTCAAAACATTTTTCAGAGTCCTGTAGAGATTGTAAACAATGACCCTTTATCTAAAATGGGGTGTGGATTTATTTACACATTTACTCATTCACAGTCTCCAACTATTCATTCAGCAGACATTCAATGACACATTCTTGGGTAGGTATTTAGGAACAAACACAGAGATATGGACCCTGCCCTTAAGAGACTTGCAGCCTAGAGAGAGCTTGGCTTTGTGTGGACTAAATTTGGTTCACTAAGACAGTGCACCTCAGGTGGTTCAAAACTCAGTCAAGGGGCACCTGGGTGGCTCAGTCAATTAAGTATCCGACTCTTGATTTTGCCTCAGGTAATGATCTCGCAGTTTGTGAGTTCAAGTCCCATATCGAGCTCTGTGCTGACGGCGCAGAGCCTGCTTGGGATTCTCTCTCTCTCTACTCTCTCTCTCTCTCTCTCTGTCCCTACCCCTGCTCATGCTCTCTCTCTCTCCAAATAAATAAATAAACTTAAAATATATTCAAAACCCAGTCAGATCAGAACAAGAACTTTGTCTTAATTGATTACACCTATCATCTAATAAATCTCTTCTATCATCTTTACCCTCACCTTATGCATACCCTTTTGGCACTGGGCAGGAGGATAGCTGGCAATGCCTGCCTAACAGAAGTGGATTCACTTGTAAAGCCAAGGAAGCTTATGCCTCAGGCTTCCTCATTCACACGGGCCCCTTCCAAGATCCTGGAGGGGCCCTGGAAGTGTATCTGATGGTATATAAAGTTGGTAAAAGATTTTTTTTTTGTATTATTTTTCTTAAAGAGGGTGCCCCAGATATATAAATTTCCCCTGGAGGTGAAAGTTTACAAAGGGATCCCACTATTTATCACCCATCTCCTGGCAGTGAGTGGGGCCTGCAGTGAGCATTGAAACAAGGGCTTGGTGCCGAGTAGATTGCAGTGTTTTTGAGTAAAGCTCACATTGTTCATGGGTGACAGTGCTACTGCCGTCTCCACCCCAGCCTCCACCTTTTGCCACTACAGCCAGTGAAACTGAGTGAAACAACTGTCAGAACCCAGATTGAATTCCTCACCTGGCACAGACTAGTAATCTACACACACAAAGACTTGGAACCTGAAAATGAGGAATAGCCTCAAGTTCAGTAGTGGTCTCTCTGCCTTGGAAAGCTTTCAGTGATGCAGATTCTCTTTCTGGTAGCTAGGTTGCAGTTTAGAGTCAAATGGAGGAAATTTACCCTGAGACATTTTTAAGGCCTTCTTTAAATTCAAGGCCAGGAGTTCGGAACTGCTTTGGTGTATCGTGTGACACCCAGCACAAAGGGCTTAAGAGGAACACTAAGCTCTCCTGAAACTGTTGCTGGTGCCCTGGAGCACAGCCCTAGTTAATGCCAGGAGTGAGCTGCCCCGCCCCAGCTCTCAGTTCCCTTGAAACCAAAGAGGCAGAGTACTGTGGTTTAAATTAAAGGAGGAGATGTGCTTCGCACAAATTAGCTTTCCTATTGATGTGGTGCATATTACAAAGATCAGGCCTCTTGTTTTAATTCAAATCCATGTGCTACAATTTTTATTTAATTTAAAACTAAATAAGAGCCGGGAGTTGCTGGAAGGAGGGGAAATGCCAAGCCCAAGTGAGCCCTGGCAGCCCTCCTGAAACCACTGACTTGGAGACTGTGGCCTGCTGGGCTGCAGAGCCTCTGTGCAGAGCCGCTGTGCTCGTCTGAATGGGAGGAAGGCCTGGAAGTGCCTGAGCAGGGTGAAGGAGCCTGACAACAGGTCAGAGAACATGCTTCTCGTTTGTCCATTTCTGCTCCTCTTGGGAGAGACGTTGGAACCCTGATGTGCGTTACTGCATAAACTAGGAAGAATTTTAAGCAGGACAGTGTGGCCAGAGTGTACCGATATAATATAAAACCTCTTCCATAAGCTCATACTGCCATGAAGACAGCAGCACTAGCGTCCCCAGGCTCTGCTGCTTAATGTTGTTGTTGCTCATTTGGTTGTCCACCAGCACTCTTTATTAGCCTCCGAATGGCTGCCGGCATCAAAGGATTATGAGAAAGTCATGGAAGAAAAACTTAAATTAAGAAAATTTTTCCATTAGCATTCATCTTTCCGCCTCAATGGTAAAAAGACCGCCACTGTTATTCAAGTGTTAGGGAACACTATGGCCAGCAGCTCACAGAACAGCAGTATTCTACAGAAGGACAACTTAAGAACCACTGGCGAGGTGGAGAAGACCACCTTTCCCCATGTCGTTTTGGTGAACCATTAGTCATGCCATGGTCAGAGCCAATTTGAGACTGACTCAGAAGTGGCCTTACCCAGCTGACATATCAACTGCAGCCAGGAAGAAAACAAGAGGAATTCATGAAAGTAAAGAGCAAAAGTCATTGTCTCAGCAATGCTTAGGAACAAGAATCTGTGTCTGTTACTACCCGAGCTAATGGAACTCCATTAAGCTACCAGGACTGCCTCACGACAATTAACAGCCACCGTGTAAAGGGACACTCCCATGTTCTTGATCCTTGATAACCAAAAGTGCACTCCTCAGACCAGCGTTAACATCACTAGAGAGTTCCTTAGAAATACTGAGGCCAAACCTGCCTTCTAATAAGATCTCCAGGTAGGTCATGTGCATGTGAAAGTTTGAGTAGCACATCCCAGAACATAATCACAATTCATGGTTTTCTGTTCTGAACCTCTTTCTTCAATCTATTCCTTCTACCTTATTCTGTTTTGCCTTAGACCCTCCTAGATGCCAGTCTTCTCGTTCTTCCTTTTGCCGTCTGATCAGCATTAACAATGTTTACCCAGTTACTGAGTTTCTTCCACTTCCTTGAGCTTGCTGAAGTCTTTCCCCCTACTCACTCAGGCTTTCCCTCTGCTCAAAACCCTTGCCATACCCATGCACCTTCACTCTTTTATTCAACTAATTTCTTTTTTTCTTCAGATCTTGACTTAGACGTCACTTGCTATAGGAAGCCTCGATAACTCCATCTGGGTTGGTCCCTCTCATCTGTTTCCAGAGCACCCAATACTTCTCCTCTCCTGGTACCCTTCACATTCTATCATGAATTTTTGCTTGCCTGTTTGCAGTCCCTTCTATGCTAGAAGGTTTATAAACCCACATCAGCACTCAGCACATTAGATGAAATGGAGTACCCCTCCACAAATAATTGGTAGATAAATAAGCAAATAAATGAACAACCTACAACATGTTCTACCCAACTAAAATTGTACATTACACTAAAATGACCACTTAAGGACTATCCATTCCTGTTCTGTCAGCCCTAGGAACTCCTAATTCCAGAATTGGTCCATAGGAACCTCTCAGACCAAGCTTACCTGGTTCCACAGGTAGGAGCCAAGCAACGAGATCAACAACTAAAACGTTTCATTTTTTAAATGAAAGAAAATACTTTCACCCTTCACTGAGTGTTGATAACAGTAAACATTGTTAATACTTCACAAAAGTACCGTTTGGATCTGAGAGTATTTTTCAAATCTTTGCCTGCTTTATGTTGGAGGGATGTGTTTGTTTTTCCATTAAAAAACTTAGATCTTTCAGGACACCTGGGTGGCTCAGCTAGTTGAAAGTTGGACTTTGGCTCACGTCATGATCTTGCAGTTCATGAGTTCAAGTCCCACATCAGGCTCTGTGCCGACAGCTCGGAGCCTGGAGCCCACTTCTGATTCTGTGTCTCCCTCTCTCTCTGTCCCTCCCCCGCTCATGCTCTATCTCTTTCTCAAAAATAAACATTTTTTAAAGAGAATTGTTTTAAATGAAAAATAAAATAAAATAAGATCTCATTAAAAACCCTGAGACTTACATGAGCCAGGTGATTTGAATCAAGATCAGGCTGACTCTAACTTCAGCTTGGGAAAAGATTTCTTTAAATGCATATACAAGGATTATTTGAGAGTCTGAGCCATCTAAGCAACAGGCTCTTTCTTACCTTGCCTCTTCCCTTCTTCATAATTCCAGAGAGACAGACTGGATGTGGTCAAGCATTCCTTGCCAGGCCTACCTCTTTGCAGTCCCCTCACTCAGAGTCGTGTTCTCTCACCGTCCCATGCTATATATCTTTCCTTCCCTGGCCATTTCTTGTGCAATTAATTAGGCCACTATTTCTCCCTTACCAGTGTATGGAATTAACTATCTGCAGCATAGGCTCATAACTTTTTCTTCATTAGAGGAGATGAACTTCCACTGAGCCCTCATCTCTCACTGTGGCCTGGGGTAGGCATTAGTGAGCAAAGTAGACAACTGACATAGGTCTTCTGAGGTCTTCAAATGGGACAGAATTAACCAGCTTATGCAGGAAATGAGACATGAAAAGTGTTTTAACCAGTGTATCAAGCAGTCACAGAAAAAGTCACCTTGAATAAGAAATAACCATGAGCACCATTGCTGTGACAGAGTAGACAGATATAGTAGGCCCATATGAATTTCAGATGTCATTAAATCCTCATAGCTTCAAAGGCTGAGAAGCGTTTATTTTGGTTATGATAAATTCAGAACATCTGAGAACTAGTTTAGACCTGTGGCCAGCCCCATAGAGTTGTTTTCTCCTATTATTAGGTCAAAACGTTATCATTCTTCACTTAGCTCCAAAATAAATTTATAATAAAAATTACCAGCTCTTGAATTTTAAGCAACAAATTAGATTCTGCCATTTGGCACACCACAATATTTTCTGAATATAAACTGCTGTTTTGGTGAAGTGCACTGAGCTCAGGCTTTCAAGCAGGCTCAGCCACACAGAGCTATATGATTAACCCTCTCCAAATTTCGGCTCCTTTGGCTGTAAAATAGGATAATAATACTTACCTTAGATGTTCAATGTTGAAAATAGAACTAGAAAATATATTTAAAATGCCTGGCATGGAACTGCCACCTAGGAAATACTCAACGGGTGGGAGTTTCTATCACTTTCTTTAACTACCACAGATGAGACAGCCATTAGTGCTTTACAGAGACATGATTCATATAAACTCACAACTGCTCTCTGGAAAACCTCCTATCAGAGACTGAGGTTTTCATTCCAGAAAATAGGCTTGACTATCATATCGCTGCCAAAGATACCATCTCAGGCCAGTGTGAAGTGTTAGTGACACACTCATGGAAGACAAGGACTCCTCTTTCCTTCCTTCCCTTCATTTAAGGACAGTTGTTGACATTCTGCCTTTCTTTCTAGCAGTGACTCACTCCTGGCACTAAATACATAAGTCAAAATGCTATAACTCCATGTACCAGTTTTTATGAGAAAAATGTGGTGTAGCCCACTCTGGGACAAACTGACCCATGCATAATGTCACAGTCTACTTAGACATTTATTGAGTGTGCGAAAGAGGCAAGATCTTGTAGGTAACCCAATCATCCTATCTAGTGAGAGAGTGCAGCCAACAGGAGCATGCCAGCCCCTGAAAGCCACTGAGTGATGAAAGGAGACAATCCAGAGTGCCTGTCACCTTTCCCTGTTTCAAGGATAAGATTCTAGGATACAGAAAAAGAAATAATTTTATCATTTAATTCAGGAAATTTCTGTGTACGTTTCAGTTTTTCAGGATGTCCAGAATTCAGAAATATCACAAATATCTGATAATTTTAACCAAATTAACCTGTCCATTGAGGCAAACAAATAATCTACTTTATTTTCCCCCATTTTCTGCCTGAATTTGCTTACTAACTGCTTGCTTGTTTGGTTATAATGTAGGCATAACCTTAGAAAACTATCAACACACATGAACTGAGTTCAAAAAGTATGTCTGTCTGTGGCAAGCACCAATCCCTCTAATTCTGCCCTCAGGTTCTATGGATAGAGTTTGAAAGAAGTCACTAAAGATTGACTCAAGTTATATGCACAAATGAGAAAGAAGCAGTTACTTTCAAAAATGCCGGTGCTAAATGTCCAGAGAGCCATTAAGTAATTTAGGAATTTTTAGCGTTAGCTCTGATATATTAGGATTCAAATGCTATTTGAGCAACCAAGTCTTTCACAGATAGACCAAACCTCTGTGACTAGGGCTGGGTCTCAGGCCCACTGCCCAGTCTTCTCTGCTTTTGCCTAGAAATCTTCCTTCCTAAAGCACCAGGAACTACTTTAGAAACCCATGGTTCCACACGAGGAAAGAAACAGACACAAAGGCAGGTGCCCTGCCTGTGAATGACAGCCTTGCCCTCCCTTTATAGGATCCTCATCCCACTCACCACCCACTTCCCTTAGCGTCTGAAAAGTGTCACTGGACTTTCCTGAAGCTGTTTTTTAAATTCCACAAGTAAACGTGAAAGTATGCATGTTAACAAGTATTTTTAAATGCATGCCATTCAGGAGGATTGTGTGCTATCCTTCCTCAACAGATTTCTTCCTTCTGATTGTTTTCAATTGTTTTTTTTTCCTGGCAGGAAGCTAATTTTGGCTGCAAAAGGAAATGGGGGTTTTGACAGGAGAGTCTAAAATGGGTCATTCTGGATTAGGGGAGACTGATGCTGAGAATAGGAGAAAGAGAAAGAAAGAGAAAATAAGAAGTCGTGCAGAAAGAGTAGGGGAGGAGGAGCAAAAGGGAAAATAGCTATTTTAAAATGTTACCTCAGATTGATCTTCTGCTTAGGAGAGGGGAAGAAAATTTTCTTTTTTGCATTTTTCCTTAAAACTCAAATTTAAGATAACCATGATTCTTTTATCTTTGTTGTGAGTTAAATATTCAAAAGGGGGGATGAAACAGATTGATAACCAGCCAAATATTTATTATGTAACCTTGGCCACTCCTAGCCTCTATTTTCTCACCAGTTGAAAAAGTATTCTGTGATGCTACAGGGACATGTAGGAGAAAGAGAGAGTTAAGGTAGAGAGCTTTAGGATAAGCTAAGCTGCTGGAATTCAGAGACTCTCAAAATTCACTGGTTGAACCATAGTAGTAAATCCTCTCTGGTTCGTGTTACAGGCCAGGGTTGATATTGACATGGAAGCAGGGAAAATGATGCCTCTCCTCTAGATGGTGACTCAAACATCACCAGGCTCTTTCCACATTGTAGCATCATAATTCCCTAAGTCAAGAATTCTAAAAGTGTGGTCCCTGGACCAGCAGTATCAACACCACCTAGGAACTTATTTGAAATATACATTCTTGGGCCCCACCATAGACCCACGGAATTAGATACTCTGGGGCTGAATGTCAGCAATCTGAGGTTGAACAAGTCTTCCAGGTGATTCTGATGTAGCTAAAGTGTGGGAATCACTGCTACAGGGACTCCCTGTGATTTATAACTGGCCAATGGAAGAGGAAAGAGAGACTGGAGTAGGAACATCCACTTCATAGAAGCCTTGGCCCGGTAGTGACATCTGTCACTTTTGCTCTTGTTTCACTGTAAGAACCTTCCATCTGTCTATACCTAGCTGCAAGAGATGCTAGGAAATGTGGTTTATGCAGTTACAGTAGCATACCATGAATGATAAGAATAGGTTAAATAGCCATCTTTGCCAAAATAGCCTTCCACAGTAGGAACACTATCACCATTTATAACATTGCTCCTATGGGAAAAAGCAATCCAGTGTCTACACTAGGATTTCTCAACCCCAGCAAACTATTGACATTTGGGGCCAGATCATTCTTTTCTGTGGGGGCTGTCTTGTACATTATAGGATGTTAAGCAGAGACCCCTGGTCTCTACCTACAAGATTAACAGTAGTGTCCTCTGCCCCCTAGTTGTAGACAATCACAAATGTCTCCAGACATTGCCAAATATTCCCTGAGGGGACAAAAATCACCGAAGTTGAGAACCACTTGTTTGAACAGAAAACTTATAAGTTGACTTTTGAAATGCAACCTGGCCATAAGTTGGGTACTACTTACCAAATATTGGCTTTCTTCTGATCTGTTAGCCTTTCTTTTGAAACTCTGTTGAAGATTTCAGCTAGTGGCAAGGATTATTCCACAGTTTACTACCACATCCACCTTACTTACATAAAAATAAACTTCCAAAGCCAGAGGCATCTATGCATGTTGACTCAGAGCCAGAGCTAATCCTATTTACAGTACCCTTCCTGGCTGCTCAAGGCATCCAAAAACAAACTTCATTTTATGCAAAAATATACCAAAGTTATGTTGCATTCCTTCTCAGTGACCTTAAGTTTAAATGATTCAAGTTCAGGAAGAGAGATGAAGGAAAGAAAGTTCTGCTTGTCTAATACAGATTTAGTTTAAAAAAAAAACTCCATTTATTTTGAATTCAGTGGAAGGCTTTTCCACTGAAACAATCTGTTGGTATCGCTTCCATGTGATAAAATGATGTTGAACTGAAAATGGAACTGTGTAGCAAGGTTGTACTATCCTGGAAAATGTATTTTGAAACCAGACTGACATTTTTGCTGAAAGTGGTTACTTACCCTTTGCAAGGTCATGGGACTTCCACAAGGGTAAAAGCAATACATAATTCAATTGTAGGTCCACTGTAGGGTTTGATTTATCAGATTAATGAGAAGAAAGTGTAAAATCTTTGAAATCAACCCCCTAACAGTACTCTAAATGAAAGGAAAAAAAGGATCGCAATTGATTATATCCCAAATGGAAAGAAAATCAGCAAAATAACTCATCTTAGAGATCTTTCTTTTAAGGGATGGGTCACTTTCTGTGTCCATCTACTGCTCATTTTCTTTTGGGTTCCAGCATGTTCCAAATGCAAATATGACCTTTCCCTCCTCCATTCATTCATAGATTCATCCAGTAGCACTAGATATGCTTTCACCATGCTTGCTTTCTTGTGAAGGGACATGGATCTTAAAGATTGAAAAATAAGCATGATAATTTATTTCAGATGTTGGTAAGTGCAATAAAAGACAGGCAAAGAAGACCTGGGTGAAACTGGAGGATACTTGGATGGCATGGTCAGAGCAGCCTTTCTGAGGACTGAGATGAGGAAGAACAGCCAAGGGGCAGTCTGGGAGGAGGTGGAGGCAGGAGGAGCAGCAAGTACAAAGGCCTTGAGGCAAGAACAGACTTGGTTTAAAATAAACTGTATCTTCCTACACTTTTCAAGCTCCAAACTTCCCTCCCATCTTCCCACTCTCCCCAGTAAAAAGACTAACCTCTCCTTTGAACTCCAGACTCTTAGATCCAACTACCCACTCAATCTCTTCATTTGGATGACCAACAGGCATCTTGAATTTCAAATAGCCAGATCAGTATCCTTGATATCCCTCCTACACCAACATGCATTTCCCACAGTTTTCCCCAATTCTTCTAGTGGCTCAGGCCTTAAGTTCTTGGAGTTCTGTCTTCTTCTCATACCCTTCATCCAACCCATCAGCAAATATTGTCAACCTTTGAATTAGTCAGGCATCTGCCATGCTTCCACTCTAGTCTGATTCTCTTTCATTTCTTACCCAGACTAATGCAGCAGCCTCCTGACTGACCTCCTACCTCCAGTCTTGATATCAGGTTTTTTTTTAATGTTTATTTATTTGGGGGAAACAGAGAGACAGAGTGCAAGCAGTGCAGGGGCAGAGAGAGAGGGAGACACAGAATCTGAATCAGGCTCCAGGCTCCAAGCTGTCAGCACAGAGCCCGATACGGGACTTGAACCCACAAAGTGCAGGATCATGACCTGGGGCGAAGTCGAACGCTCAACCAACTGAGCCACCCAGGTGCCCCAATATCAGTTTTTGATAGCAGGGCCAGAGTGATGCTTTTAAGTAGAATAGATCATATCATTACCCTGCCATAAACCTTCCTGAAATTTTCCATCTCAAAAAAAAAAAAAAAAAAATTCAGTCAGTGTGCCTGGGTGTCGCAGTCAGTTAAGTGTCAGACTTTTGACTTCAGCCCATGTCATGATCTTGCAGTTTGTGGAATCCATCCCTGCAATTGGTATCTGCTCTGGCAGCACAGAGCTTGCTTGGGATTCTCTCTCTCCCTTACTCTCTCTGCCCCTCCCCTGCTCACACTCCCTCTCTCTCTCTCAAAATAAATAAAATAAATTTTAAGAAAATAAAAATTTCAAAAACCTTGCTATTCAAGAGCCCAGAATGATCTGGCTCTGTTACCTCTTTGGCATTATCTCTTTCCACTCCCTACCCCCTGCCACATTCATTCCATTCCAGCCATGCCAGCCCCTTTGCTGCTACTTGAACATACCAGACATATCCTTACCTCAAGGACTTTGCATCTACTGTTCCCGTAGCATGGAATGCTTTTTTTCCCAGATACCCACATGATCTCTCCTCATTCTATTTTTTTTTTCTCCTCATTCTATTACAGTCTCTGCTCAAAAATCACCCAGCCAGAGTGACTTTCCTAACCACCCTAAACACAGTTATTCAATTTATAAGTATATACTGAGTTTCATGTTTTGAGTACTGTGCGCATAAGGAAGATGTAATTCCAACCTATAAAAGACTAAGAGTTGAGAGTAAATGACAAATTAAACCACTGATTCATTTCAGAATATCATTTACTAATACAAGTGGCATGACAATATGTTTTATTTCTAAGAAAGAAAGAGGATTTCTAAGGATTTCTAGGAAAGAGAGAACATTGTGGACTGGAGTATTCTGGGGAAATTTCATGGGGTAGAATATATGCAGAAAGAAGTGAAAGGGATTGACAGTGGGGGCATGGCACAGAGGTAAGGACAGCAACTGTTTATGGGAAGAGATGAAGAGCATCTTGTTGGTATGAAAATTCTCAGTGGGAGAAGAGGAGGGAAAAGTGGGGTAAGGTTCTGATTCAAAGGTTTCTGTGGGCTGTGGGAAGCCACTTACAATTGCTGGGTCTGATCAGAACCTGATAAAGCTAGGTTTTAAAGTAACTGTTCAGAGGAATATAGTCTGGAAGGAGGAGAGGATGGAGGCTGTGAGGCCAAGGTACCAGAGTGTTGGCCAGCAGCATAGTCAAGGTCTAAGGTAATGGGCCTTGGACGTAGGTGGTACAGTGAGAAGTGAGAGGAGCCTGAGATATCATGTAACCCATTCTCCACTGAATCCAAATCTCTAGAGTCAGGACACTAGCATCAATAGCTACATATATTTTTAAGTTCCAAGCTGATTCTGATGGGTACTACTACTTAAAGACCGTAAGTTTCATCTTAAAACCTCCGTTTAGATATGAGACAACACAGATCCCAATAACGCAACCTGCCTATGACCAAACAACATATTAGGAGCAGGCCTGAGAATAGATCCCAGGTCTCTTGATTCTCAATATAAGGTTTTAAGAGTCTCAATAAATAATAAAAGGGCAGAAACTGAACTTGCAGAAACAATTACTCAACCATTTCATTAAACTAGAAGGTATCAATTGTTTTTCTATATGTAATCTGGAATCAAAAACAGAGAACATTCATGCATTCATTGATCAATAAATATTTATTGAGCACCTATTATGTGCTTGGCATTGCTATAAGTGTTGTGGATAAACAATAACTGGCCAATTGCAATGTAATGTCATAAGTCCCCTGATAAGGGAAGCACAGGTTGTACTAGGCACATAAATTAGTCCAACCCAGGCCCAGACCTCTGAGGAGGCTTCATAGAGAAATCAGTGGCTCATTTGAGCTCTGAAGATTAGTTGGAATTAGGTGAAGTCTAGGTGAGAGTTGTAAAAAGAAAGAAGTGGAGAGAATTTGGATAGGAGAAAATGACTCAGGTATAGAAAACCATGTACGCAAAGACTTCTTGTGTCCCACCATTGATTACAGCTCCTTAAACATTACATATCTGTTGACAATGGTTTTGATTTGGACCCTCATGAGGTTTAGAAATCTTATCTTTTTCTTCATCAGACTGTACATGCAAATATACACTTTACACCTCTAATGTACCTTATCTCCATTTACCTGTTAAGAGAGTCCTATTTGAAGGACGATGGGCCCTGCAAGAGAGGAGCCCCAACTTCCTCACTATTGCATATACCCACTGTGTCTTGGGTAATGTATAGCACATAGTGAATGCTCAGTAATTTAGTTTTTGACTGTTGTTTTGTACCTTTAGTAAAAGTGCCTTAGGGAGTACTTATATTCCTGTGATTTAAATGTAGCTGTATCTGACCTTCAACCATTCAGAACGCATTTGCAAATTTATAGCAGATTAAGTTTCAGTTTTGCTCTTTAAAGATAAACAGGAAGCTGCATATTTTCTGCAGCAGGGGTCCTTGCTAGGAAGCTTTCCTTAGTTCAATAGTCTTCTATTGTTATGAATAGAACATCAATATAATTAACATAAGAATCCCTTAGAGGCCAATTTTAAATGAAACCACATTTAATTGCAGGTAATTCTTTTATTCCCCAAATCAGGCTAACTTTCCAACCGAATATGTGAAATATGTCATATCTCTGCAAAGTAAACCCATCTAAAATGTAATAGTATAGTCTATCAACCCCCAAAGGTATAGAATCATTTCCATTAGTTGATGAAAGCAAAGAGAAAAAGAAAGGTAAGTCCAAAGGGTCAGTGTACCCATAAGACAAAACAAAACACAAGTTTTGACAATGAATTCTGGATTTTCTGAGTTTCCAAGCAAAATGGACATATTCTTTCGAAATAGTGTTTTGCTAAAAGAAACTCCTAAGTCAAAATTAATTTTTCATTTCTAGTATTTTGCTGATAGGTGAAGTAATTTATTTCAATCCTAAAGCCCTCTGTTTCCCAAATCCATGGTAAGTAGATAGGATAGGTGTACACAGAATCTCCACAAAGCACATGGACTGAATTGTGTCCCCTCAAATTCATATGTTGAAGTCCTAATCCAACATGATGGTATTTGGGGATGGAGTTTGTGGGAGATAATTAGGTTTAGATGATGTTATGAGGGTGGGGCTCCTGTGATGGCATTACTGCCCTTATAAGAAGAGACACCATACAGAGCTTGCTTTTGCACAAGAAGGTAGCCTTCTGAAAGCCAGGAAGAGAACTCTCACCAGAATCCACCATGCTGGCACCCTGATCTTGGCCATCCCCACCTCCAGAACTGTGAAAAATAAATTTCTGCTACTGCAGCTATGCAGTCTATGGTATTTTGCTACGGCAGCCCATCTGGTATTTTGTTATGGCAAACTAAGACACATGTATATTGAATGAAGCAATGAATGGCCATTGGTTTGGCAATAGTCTAGGGTGAAAATGTGTGATAAGTTACTTCAGAATCATAAAGGATGAGTGGAATATAGGCACTAGTTTTTATCTGGAGTTCTAAAATAGCCTACCTTTGTCCACTTATAACCTCACCTGTCTCAGTTCCATGCTTCCCATGGTGCCAGGCTGTCTCACAAGTGGCATGTGCCGTATGTGGCACATTTGACCAGGGCTACAGACAGATGATCCCCTGTCTAAAAATATCCTGTTTCTGTGGTTTGTCAGATGATCATCACATGGAGAAAGCATCCTCTTGTCAACATTTTGGAGTTTGGCTCTTTTAGCAATGTATCTCAAACCTGCCAGAAGTAAAAGGCAGTGGCTGAACTTTTCCTTTTTTTATTTCTTCAAAGATCTTTACACTGAATCTCCTGTAAATAGAAAGTTTTATATAAAGGATATGTCTTATGAAGTCAGATAACAGCTATCTTTTGAGTATAGTTTTAAACCAAGAACAGCTCGTGTATAGATAATTTAGATTTAAGAGCATAGTTACACTAGTTTAACATAACACATTATTAAACATATTTAGGAAAAGAAATGATTGTATACTTTCTTGCCCTTGGTACTTAACTTGAAAGAGTTTACAATAAGCATGATGTAACAATTTTTTTCTGTTATTCCAGTCTTTACTCTCTTCTTTCTCACAAAAATTCAAAGTTGAGACACACACACACACATATTCAATAAAATAAGAAATACTTAAAGTGTCATCACTTAATATTTCTAATTCTCACCACCTAATTGGGGAAATGCTGCTTTGTTTCTAGCAATGCGAGCTTGAAGAGAAGAGAAAATGAAAAGATTACCTTCTATCTCTAATCTTGTACTGTGATTAAACACTGTGAGGAGCTTTACCTTGACCTATAAATTCTCTCCTCTGATACAGAAGTCTGTTGCAAGAGTTTCTTTTAGTTTTTGTTCCCTAATGACACCATTTGTATTTCCTGGAGAGGACATTATGAAAATATTCCCCAGTATTAAGGGTTATTAATATCCCTACTCTTTTGTTCCCAGCTGGGTCTGAGTGCAGGAACATCTCTAATGGAGGACTTTTCTTCTCAAGTACAGGCATCTCAAGTGTTCAGAATTTCTGATGTATAAGAATTTTTTATATTAATATCTACTTCAAATGTTATCTCCCTTATCTTCAGGCCATTTCCTTGTCTACATGGAAATTTAGAATAATTTCCTTCCTCCATTACATTTTGTTCCTTGAAGGTATTTTATAATCGGAGTACATGTTCCTCTCTCTTTTGAGGCTTCCTCGTTTCAGGCAAAATATGTTAAGTCTCTCTAGCCTAACCCTCTGAATCTTGTGTTATGCCACTTGTCTCTTGTATATTCGTGGTGTGGAGATAAGAAAGGAACATCATATCTAAGTTGGAAAGCCAGGGATATAAACCAGGCTATAGTTTTCTTCATTCTATCCTGTGTCCGGTTTCTTTTTCTTTTTTTTTAAGTTTATTTATTTATTTTGAGAGACACAGGGACAGCGTGAACAGAGGAGGAACATAGAGAAAGGGAAAGAGAATCTCAAGCAGACTCCATGCTGTCAGCACAGAGCCCGATGCAGGACTCAAACTCATGAACTGTTTGATCATGACCTAAGCCAAAACCTGAGTCAGGCACTTAACCGCCTGAGCCACCCAGGCACCCCCACTGCGTCTAACTTCTAAAATTCTCTTAATGTGTGAATAAAAATTTGGAAATTTAGATGCAGTAAATGTTATAATAAATAGACCATTGAAATCTTATGTATGTGATTCAAACCTTTGTATAAAAACAGCCAAATCCCTACCTGTTAGACTTATTCTTGTTGTCCTTATAAATGTTTATTTGACCTGTTACTTGATATAACAAGGCCCATAAATGTCTCACAAGTCTTGTTACCCAAGAGAGATCTTCCATTTTAACTTTTTTACTTTACTATGTGTGCTTTTACTTCTTTTTCAAAGCCTTCATCTCTGTTTTTACTTGTATCATCATACTCCGATTTGAAATTTTAACATACCTCTTGGAAATATGTTTAATGTGGATTCATAAAAATTCACTTAACTTACTATTATTAAAGAAGAAAAAAAACAAGAAAAAGCAGGTTTATTAGGTTGTTTAGATTATAGACAGTATAATAGTATGTACTCAGGCTAACGTAATTCTTAAACAGTTTTTAATTATTTATTAATTTCAGTGGTCCATAGGCTTGGTTTTTCTTATTATCTCACACATTTGATTTTTTGAAAGTAATTGTGCCCAGAAAGATTTTTTTGTAGATAATAGGCAATATTATTCTAAAACTTTATGGAAAAGCAAAAAACTTAGAATAGTTAAAACAGTTGCAGAAACAAAATATAAGAATCATTATACCCAATATTAAGGCCTGCTATATATTTACAGTAATCAAGTTGGAGGGCTATTAGATAAGGGAAAGATACAGAGATAAATGGGACAGAATAGAGAATCCAGGAATTGATCCACACAAAATACCCAGCTGATTTTTAGCAAAATTGCAAAAGCAATTCAATGAAAAAATTAAACATTCACAGGCAAATAATAATAATAATAATAATAAAACCTCAACCTAAATTTCATACCTTATACAAAAATTGATTCAAATGATCATGGACTTAAGTGTAATATGTAAAGCTATACAACTTTTGCAAACAAATTTTAAAAACATAAGGAAAAATCTTTGGGACCTAGAGCTAAGCAAAGAAGTCTTAGACTTGACTCCAAACACATGATTCCTAAAAGGAAAATCTACAGATTAGACTTAATCAGTAAAAAGCTACAAAGTGGGAGGAAATATTTGCAAAATATACACCCAACAAAGGATAGTATCTAGAATATATAGGGGCACCTGAGTGGCTCATTGGGTTAAGTGGCCAACTTCAGCTCAGGTCACGATTTTGCAGTTCGTGGGTTCAAGCCCTGAGTCAGACTCTGTGGGGATAGCTCAAAGCCTGGAACCTGCTTCAGATTCTGTGTCTCCCTCTCTCTCTGCCCCTCCCTCACTTGCATTCTGTCTCTCTCTCAAAAATAAACATTAAAAAGAATTTTTTTTAAAAAACTGGAATATATAAAGAACTCTCAAAACTCAACACTCAAAAATCCAACAACTCAATTAGAAAATGAGATAAAGACATGAAGAGCCATTTCATCTGAGAGGGTATAAAGATAACAACTAGGCACATTAAAAAATATTCAACACCATTAGTTATTAGCAAAATGCAAATTATTGGGGCACCTGGGTGGCTCAGTCGGTTGAGCATCCGACTTCAGCTCAGATCATGATCTCGCCGTTCGTGAGTTCAAGCCCCACATCAGCCTCACTGCTTCAAGCCCCACAGCAGTCTCACTGCTGTCAGCATGTCAGCACAGAGCTCACTTCAGATCCTCTGTCCCCCTCTTTGGAGGGTACAAGAATTTTGTACCCTCCAAAAAACTAAATAAATAATTTTTAAATAAGAAAACTGCAAATTATAAACTCAATAAAGCTACTACCACTCACCTATTAGAATGACTAAAGTTAAAAAATGGTGACAACATTAAATGCTGGTTAGGATGCAGAGAAACTGCATGACCTATACATTTCTGGTGGGAATATAAATGGTATGTAGCCATTCTGGCAAGCATTTTAGTAATTTCTTTTAAAACTATGCAGTCAGTGATTACACTCCTGGGCATTTACCTCAGAGCAATGAACACTTATGTTATATATACAGCAGCCTTTTTTGGAATAGCCATAAAACTGGAAACAGCCCAGATGTCCTTCCCCAGATAGATGACTAAACAAACTATGGCACATCCATACCATGGAATACTACTCAACAATAAAAAGGAACAAACTTCTGATATGTTCAGAAACCTGGAGGAATATCCAGAGAATTATTCTGAGTGAAAAAGGCCAATTCCAAAAAAACTACACACTTCATGATTCCATTTGATTCTTGAAATGGCAAAGTTATAGAAATGGAGATTTGATTACTGGTTGCCAGAAGTTAAGGAGGGAGTGTGTGGGAGGGAAGTAGATGTGGTTATAAAAGGGCAACATGAGGGATGTTAGTGTGCTGGGAATGTGCCTTATCTTGACCCGAATCAACATCAAAATTCTGGTTGTGATATTGTACTTGTTTAGCAAGATGTTTTCATTGGGGAGAAAGTGGGAGAGAGCACACGATAAGTCTCTATTCTCAGGACAGCATGTGAATCTATAGTTATCTCAAAAAGTTTAATTTAAAAAAGTAATTGCGTTTGTTAGAAAATCAAAAAGATAAATTTAGTAAAATGAGAATGAGTTTCATGCAGATGTTCATTTTCTCTTATGCTTTCTTGGTTCCTCCCGTAAGGTTTGAGAGGAGCAATAGCATTTGCCTTAGCTATTCGGGACACAGAATCTCAGCCCAAACAAATGATGTTTACCACCACGCTGCTCCTCGTGTTCTTCACAGTCTGGGTCTTTGGAGGAGGAACAACCCCCATGCTGACTTGGCTTCAGATCAGGTGAGTGGCTCCATTCAGCAAAGGATGTCACTACGAGGCATGGCTTCACTGTCTCATTTGTGGTGTTGCTGATTTGGTCAGGAGTACAATGGCAGGTCTGTATGTTAACTTTCCCTAGGGTAAAGTTGACTTTCATTCACAAGGTGAAACAGTCTGCCCTCTCCTAGACCTATTACCAACTGAACTGACTTTTCTAAGAGTCCTAGAATTCTCAGGGTGATGTCTGCTTACAGTCTGTCTCTAGAAAGGAATTTATTTATCTATGAATTCTTCCATTCAGCAGTATTTATTGAAGACAATGTAGTATTCTCTGGAGTACAAAAATGAGAAATACACAGGTCTTGTTCTCAAGATATTCATAATTCAATAGGATTTATACAGAAAAACTGTAATACCAAGGAGAAAGTATATTTGTTTTGTTTTTAATTCTTCAAAGCACTTAGGATAGAATTGGGGACACAGGAAATACTTAAATATATTTGATTAGTGAACCATATGTTTAGTCAGAGGGATCCTATGTAGACACGAGTTAGATGGTTTCTCAAAGGAAAAGGCAATGAAGCTTCAGTCACAGAGCCTCCAATAAGTGCCTGGAAGAAGATCACTATAAACCTAAAGTATATAGATAGTGGATGGGTAGTGGCATCCACTGATTTGTTGATAGTAGATAGTGGCATCCATTGATAGGTGAGGAGTCTGGAGGTCAGCTTAGGCCCAGCATCATTATGGCCTCCTGGGTGGCACAGCATGGGGTTGTCAGATCATGGAGATGACCCAGAGGGAATTAACTACAACTGATTCCAGGCCAGACTTGGCCACCATGAGGCGAGGGATGGTTAAAGGCAGGGCTGTGATGTATTTAGGGAGCTGACAGGGCTCTGGTATAGTAGACAAGGTTGAAATTTGATTAAAATGAATAGCTTGTGCCAATTGTAAAAATGATAAATCTATTTTAAAATGTTAGTGTCTTTATTTAAGTATATTTTTGACCTAGGTTCTGTTATATCCTGTCATATCCCAGGATGTAACAGTGCTTTAGGTAAATCACATTTTATTTCTCAATGCTGTACATCTTGATGATCATGCAACCCCTCCCTGGTCCTCACCCAATCTCTATAAGGCAATTCCATACAGTCACATCTAATAGGAAAAGATCCATCTGACTATCAAATGACTTCCAAGAGGATTCTTTCAAAGATTCTTATTCTAGCACCAATACAGTATTAAATAAATAATTGCTACATGAAACATTAAATGAATATAACCACAATGTAAATTACCTTTTGTTAAGCACTTACTGATAATTTTCTATCCATTTGACAAAGAGGAAGCAGAAACAGGACTCAGAGTTTTAGTACAAGAGGGCTTAGGCTTAAACTGGGCCAAGTGGCCATGCATTAAAACAAATTCAAGGAAATAAAGAACTCCTTGAAGTAAGTACTGTGACTATTGCTAAACACATAAAAGGGCTTTGACCAAAGGTGAATGGAGAGTGTTTTGAAATGCTTGTTGAATTATTTTCTAGGCATATAAATGTGACCTGCAATTTCCTTCACAGTAGTAGCTACCTGTAGGCTCCTATGGATGAGCACACATATTGCATTAAACTCTACAGCACTGGGTCCCCTGTGAACTGTTATCAAGATAGTGGTGTGTTCAGGTTTCTAGAAAATAAATTTAAGTAGGTGGATCCAGGCATGGAAATATTAGGGCTTGGAAAAGAAAAGTTAGAGGATACTAATCTCCACAAGATAAAAGTATTAACTACCCCATCAGGTAAATTAGAATAATTAGAACATGAAGTAGTGATATCAACATTTTCCTAAAGTAATTCAAATGTAACTTATTTTCTAATATTGTCTTTCTTTACCCTGAAGAAATCATCCCTAAATCAGGAGCATGTTTTATCCCTAAAGTGTTTACCTAACTCTCCTATAGTGTTTTCCAAAGGTATCCATTGATTTTGAATAGATGTCATAGCTTATGCACTCTCTTGATATCCAGAACAGCAGGGAGAGGGGAGTTTAATAATGGGTCTTTAGGCAGGTTAGAATGGTTACCGAGGTTATATACAACAAAGCCTCATAAGGAAGGATCGTGATGTCAACCATAGCATCCACAGGTGAGGGGTCTGGAGGTCAGCTTAAGCCAGCATTATTATGGCCTGCTGAGGGGCACAGCATGCGGTCAGATCATGGAGAGGCCCCAGAGGGAATTAGCTCCAAATGGCCCAATTCAAGGCCAGATTTGGCCACCGGCCAGGTGGAGAGGGTTATAGGGAGGGCTGTGATGTATTTAGGGAAAGAAACTGGCAGGGCTTCAGTATAATAGGCAAGGTGGAAATCTCAGCTGGGAACTAGACTGTTAAATCTGGAATTGGCAGAAATCCAGCCAGAGAGATCAGAGATGCAGTCATGAGGAAATCAAAGAAGGAAAACCGAAATTCATACATATGTGAGTACCCAGGAAGTCAACCCAGGGACAGGATACAACAAGACCAAGATGAGACTCTCAAACTTGAGTGAGTATCAGAATCACCCAGAGGACTCATTAACCCCCAGATTTCTGACCTAATATGTCTGGACCAGGGCCCAAGAATTTGCATTTTACCATATTCTAGGCAATGCTAATGCTGCTGGTTCCAAGGTCACATCTTGAGAACCACTGGTTTAGACTTCCTAACCCCAAGTGAAGATGAGGCTGATAATAAATATTGCCAGATTTGACTGGGGTTGCCCAGGGCCAGGCACACCTAAGCCTTCGGTTTAAACTATTTACACCTGTACTGGAGGAAGGCCGGACCTAACTTGAGAAGGAAGAGTCACAGTGCATTGATTAGTGGGAGGGAAATAGAATATAATAGAATAAACATTAAAGAATAGGAACATAAGTTAATGCGTGTACAAATGGACACACAAGTATAACATAGATTTGGTTCAGTCATGTGTTAGTGATACCATCATCATACGCTTCACTTCCCTGTCATGATTTACAATGTTATCAAAGAAATCTTCAGTTCCATCATAGCTTTTAAATGATAGTGGTCCATTATTTAGACTGTATTTTTCAAAGCTTTGCTTGTTTACAGAGCAACGTCTCATTAACCAACTTTCATGTCAGACTTTTTCCATAAAATACCAGAATGTAAGTAAATTGGAGCTTTAATAAAATGACAAGAATGGAAAGCCCAAGAAACAGGAATGCAAATGTGATATTGAATACACTCAGACATCCTCATTTGGTATATAATGTATTTATACACTTCACATTACCTTTCTCTCTTGATTTCCTTTAATTCTACATCTTTTCTTTTAAATTATTAGGTATGTACTTGAGTTAGTTTTTACCCCTATAAAATTTTCCATTTAGCCTCAAACTACCACAGTAGGATGCAGATAAAATGTTTTATATCAGGTAACAATTGACAGTATTAATATGAATTGCACTTTGATGGAAATGACTTTAAAACAGCAAGGATCCTGTGCTTAGAGAAATTCAGAATGATCTTTATATATGAAACAAATTCTTCATAAAGTCTTGTCTTAAGCACATTCAAACTTCTTGTCCTAAAGCTATTTTATTTTCCGTTAAAAAACAATAAAATATTCTTAATGCAGTATTTGAAATAAATCACAGAACTTTGTTTCTCAAAATTCTAGAGAAAAAGAATAGACTCCTGCAGGATTATTTTGGAGGTTTCCATGTAAAAGAAAGAAGAATGGTTTCTTGACTAGAATCAAGATCTCCTCCTTTTTGCAGAATACATTAATATTGGTGGTGAGGAAAACCCAACCCTCAGACTCCAAGGATTAGCTTTGCTGTTAGCCAGGAAACAAAAGAGATCAAACGTATCAGGCTTTGCCCTACAGAAGCCAGTAAACAGGATTATCCACCAAATGACCACACATGTAGCTTACAAATAAAACCTTGGAGACCAACAGGGCAGAACTCTCTGGCAGTAGTAACAGTTTTGGATTGGTAGCCCCATCCTAGGTTTAGGGTATGGCACTAACAAAGCACATGATAATGGAACCTATACCCCAGTGCAAACCTTTCCTGGGCTCCCCCCATATAGGAATGCTTCAAAATATCTCAACCACAGTACAGAAAGCTTTACACACCAGAGCAATACAGAACTTGTATTCCAGACAGCATTAGAAAGTGCCCTCAGCAAGGTGATTTCTACAGCTTCCAGATTTTGGCTGCTAACATTCCAAACAATAATAGTCAGCTTTTATTGAGTACTTAATCTGTGCCAGATACTATTTAACAAAATGCAAGTCATATAACCTCCCTGTGGCTCAGTTTTTGATGTATAAAATGGGATAATAATAGTAGCTACCTCCGAGGGTGAGAAAGTCCTGGCAAACTGGCCTAGGGTTGGGCTGTTGGGTTGCAGAGCCAGACGCCAGGCCAGGCAGCCTAAGCCCAAGGCCTGTATGCTCAAGTAGCATATTCTTCTCTGGCCCTAAATAAATTAGCTTATTCCTGATGCCTGCAATCTGCCTTGATTAACAGGTCCTCTGGGGAAAAAGAGATGTGCTTTTATAACCAAGACAGGCCTGTTAAAAACAAACACAGGAAATCTTCATCCATCATGAGTGTGTTGACTTGCTTATGCAGCACAGAAACTTCTTGGTGCAGATTTTCTCTTTGACCTAGAACAGTTAAAGGTAAACAAGGTTAAACCCTGGTCCAAAGTAGCCAAGTGAGGAAGCTTGTCTTCCTCAACTATAGGAATTTGGAATTGTAGGAATTTGTCACCTATCTCCCAACCCCATTCGAGGATCCTAAGTCAGCCTTTTGTCAGCCTCTTCCACATATCACACAAAAAATTAACACACTAACCTGTGTCCCTTGCAGAGTAAATAACAGCACAATGTCTCCACTATTACTATTTTTGTTAAAATTTTAACTTATATTTTTGGTTTATGACCCATCCCATTTTATGCCATGCTAGAATGCTTTCTTTATCATTTATACCCACTGACTATAACATTTTTAATAACAACTATCGTAGGAATACACACAGATATAATGAGAGAACTATCCTTAGGAGCATTTTTTAATTTTAAACAATAACAGAGTTAAATACACCTGCTCACAGACTTTCTTTATTACTGAGTTAAGAAAATGTCCATATAATATAATGGAGGAATTCAGATAATTAAGTCTCCTCAGTACCTAGTTGTGTTCTGGTGGGTTTCCTTTCTAGTATCCAAAGTCTCATGCATGTTTACCAATTTGCCTCACTGGTATACTAATGTAGTAAGTCAGTTCACATAAACTGGAGATAAGACAGTGTGGGTACCAACCTTGCCTCCTTCTCTTACTAGCTGTGGGATTCTGAGCAATAGAGTCAGCCTCTCTATGCCTCAATTTTATCTGTAAAAGTGGAATAAGAATACCTACCTCTGTGGATTGTTATAAGTATTAAATGATGCAGGTATAAAGAATTTAGGGCACACAGTAAGTGCTCAACAAATGTTCTTATAGCAATACCCACATGACCAACTATGAGCCTTTTACTATCCAAACATTCTTTTACTGCTTGTGGCATATGTATACACACACATACATACATATAAATATTATTAATTAATTGTATTTGTGAAAGCATAGTTTACATGGGAAACAAAAAAAAATAGTCTCTGGAGAACTTAGTTCAGTTTTTTAAAAAAATTTTTAATGTTTACTTATTTTTGTGAGAGTGACAGAGTGCAACCAGGGGAGGGGCAGAGAGAGAGGGAGACACAGAATCCAAAGCAGGCTCTAGTCTCCCAGCTGTCAGCACAGAGAACACGGGGCTCGAACTCACAAACTGTGAGATCATGACCTGGGCCGAAGATGGATGCTTAATTGACTGAGCCACCCAGGCGCCCCAGGACCTTAGTTCATTTTAAGTAGTAACTAGATTAATCAATTTTGTAGGCAGCTCCTATTTATGCATTCAAAATGATAAACCTCTTAAAGAAAAATGCTCACAAAAATCATTACCATTATCCAACAGCTCAGAAAGTTTATTTCTAGAGCATGCATCTATTTTCTTCTTAACATAAGCTTTGCTTACAATCTTACCTGATACTTAATTTGTACTGTCTTATCAATTTGTATAAAATTTATTTTACATTGATTTTTTACTAATTTAAATATTTTATATTAATTTGTATCAATTGACAGACCTCAGAAATACCTTCCATCATGACAGACCTCAGAAATACCTTCCTTCATGAAACATGGAAAACCAATTTACTCATTTGAATGTAGACTTATACTTTGTATTTCTGACCCTTAACCCCCATTTAAAATTATGTTCTTTTTTTCTGTAGCTTCTTCTAAAAACTGTTCCACAACTCCAGATATTTATTGCTCAAATCAATCTAGTTTGACATATTCTATTAAAGATATTGGATAATAGTCACAACCTATTGTTGTTGATCTAAAAATATCCTAGGTTTCTAACAAGTATATGAACTAGAAGCTCCTAAATTTGCTTTAAATGCTGTCAGAGTTCTTTATAATTTTTAAAATTTTTTTAATGTTCATTTATTTTTGAGAGAGAGAGAGCATGAGTGGGGAGAGTCAGAGAGAGAGGGAGACACAGAATCCAAAGAAGGCTCCAGGCTCTGAGTTGTCAGCACAAAGCCTGAGGTGGGGCTCAAACCCATAAACCATGAGATCATGCCCTGAGCCGAAGTCAGATGCTTAACCAACTGAGCCACCCAGGCGCCCCATCATCTGGGTTAATATGCTTTCTTTCTGTGTATAGAATCTTCCTGGTTCCAGAGATAACAGCTTTATCGTCACACTGCCAGCTATCCTCCATTAGACATGTGCTTGTTTATCTTTTCCAAATGCTCTTGAGAACATCAGTATCAATAAACTTCACCTATTTATTAAGTTTACCAAACAATGAACATTCTGCTCTGTTGGAAAGAATTTATTAGCCTGTTATCATAAAGTATGATCCAATAAAGTTATCTTACTTTAAGTAAGTCTGAAAAAAGTGATTTTAAATTTAATAGATGAATCTTGCTATTCAAAAGTCTGTGGAGGGGGTCCCAGTTCTGGTCAAGATTGAGTAATAATATTTACTCCCTCATGTGTCTTTCACTAAATGTACTAAAAGCCCTGAACAGAATGCATGTAGCAGTTATCTAAGGGCTCTTAAAAGTAAATAGTAGCAGACAGTTTGAGGAAGACAAACAGAATTCAGAGTATGTACTATCAAACCAGCAGTGAATTTCCTATTTTTTTTTTCTTCTCTGGAATATCTTGACCTAGACTCAAAAGCAGTACAAAGATAAGAATTATGCAACAAGGAAGAAGAACTGCAAGAGAAATGCTCTTTTCTGGGCACAAGGAACAGAGAAGGAGACCCCTGTGGGTCAGAAGAATGGGGGAAATCCCATGGGTTTGTTTTTGTTGTTTATTTCATTCTGTCTCACCCCAATGCCAAGCAATTCTGAAGCAGCAGTGGTGGTGATGACAGTAGCAGTTGGACAGACCCCTAAAATTCCAAATAGAAAAACTGAGGTACTGAGACCTTGGGAAGAATTCCCATTGAATTTTTTTCTCTCTTAATCCTCTCACTGCTTGAGCTCTGATGTAGGCACAATATTATGGGGAAAATTATGGGAAACATGTAATATAGGGAAATTAAAGCCCTGTGGAAGAAATTGTAGAGTGGAGAGAGTACAAGAAAGTGATCCAATAAAATCATGTGTAAATTTTAGAGCTTATCTCCAAGTTGTGTATGCATATATCTGACCCTAAATAGCACACCAAAGGCTTTGAGAAATGAGCTACAACGTAGAGAATCACTCAGATTCCAGACTGGACACTGGATGGCACAGATCCAGTGCCTAGCACATGCAGGACAGATCTGATTACACTGCAAAGACTTTGAAACAACTGACATTGAAAGCACCAGCAACAGAAGGCTGGTAAGGCTTGTGTCTCGGACCTAATGTGGTTCATTGACTGGTAAAACACAGTATCAACATTCTCCATAGGAGAATCCTATGTCACGTAACGTATCTAGATCCAGGGTCACTTAACATAATATTCAAAACTTCCAGGATAAATCCAAAATTACTCAACATATGTAAAACAGAAAAATCATAATATCTCACAAGGGAAAAGACAATCAACAGATACTAATCCCAAGATCACACAGAATTTGGAATGAACGGATCAAGACTTTAAAGCAGCTACTCTACCAGGCTCCAGGAAGAGCAAACACAATGGAAACAAATGGAAAAATGGAGAAAAAAAAATCAGCAGAGAAATAGAAGGTACAGGAAAGAGAGAAATGTAAACTTTAGGCCTGAAAACACAATAACAAAATGAAACATTCACTGGATTGGATTAACAGCAAAATAAAGGATGACAGATGAAAGAGTCTGTGAACTTGTAGATTATTAGAAATTATCCAATTTGTACAAAAATGAGAATAAAATTTTTCACCACCAGACTTGCTCTTACAAAAAAAGCCAAAGAGATTGCTTCAGATGGAAGGGAAATTATATTAGAGGGAAACTTCGAACAATAGAAATGAAGAAAGAGCAACAAAAATGGTAAATATCTCTTTAATATAATAGAAAATATTTTTCCTCTTAATATATTTCAAATATACATGATTGTTATAAGAAAAATTTTAACATTGTCTTACGGAGTTTTAAAAAAGGGGAGTGGGTACAGGGACCTGAAAGGTGGTAAGTTTTTTCTATTCCACCTCAAATAATAAAATATTAGTTCAAAGTAGACTGTGAAAGATTTTATATTATAATTTCTAGATCAACCACTAAAAAAATCTAAACAAAGAGATACAGTAAAAAATTAAATATATGATGTGGCGTACACAACAAATTCAAATTTGTTTGAGTTGCTCCAAAGAAAGCAGGAGAACAAGAAGGAAAAAAGGAACAAAAAGAAAACTAGTAATAAGATGGTAGATCTAAATCTTCACATATCAGTAATTATATTCAATTTAAATGGTATGAAGACATCAATTAAAAAAAAGAGATCATCAAAGTGGATAAAAATTAGGCTCAACTATATGCTGATATGCTGTCTATAGGAAACACACTTTAAGTATAAAAATATAAGTAGGTCAAATATTTAAAAAGTGGAAAATATGCTAAAAAATATGTACTAGGCAAACACCAAACTACAGCTGGAGTGGTCATATTAATCTCAGACAAAATTGTCTTCAGAACAAGAAAATTTCTCAAGGATAAAGAAGACATTACAAAATCGTAAAAGAGTCAACTTACCAAGAAGATGACTATATAAAATGTGTATGCACCTAATAACATAGCCTTAAAATACATGAAGCAAAAGCAAGTACCTCCAAAAGGAAAAATAGGCAAATCCAAACTTAGTTGAAAACTGCAATACTCCTCCCTAAGTAATTGGTATAACAAGTAGATAATCACCAATAAAATAGAAGAACTGAACAATACCATTAACCACTGAATTTAACTGACATTTATAGAACACTCCACCCAACAGCAGAACAATACATATTCTTTTCAAGTGCACAGCACTTGACACATGGTGCGGAGCCTGCTTGGGAATCTCTGTCTCCCTCTCTCTCTGCCCCTCTCCCTCTCGTTCTCTCTCTCTCTCTTTCTCAAAATAAAGAAATAAACATTAATTAAAAAAAAAAATAACTGGAAGTTTTCAAACACTTAGAAATTAAACAACACAGTTCTAAACAATCTATGGTTCAAAGACAAAAACTCAAGGGAAATTAAAAAATATCTTGAAGTAAAGGAAAATAAAAATACAACATACCAAAACTTGTGGGATGCAGCTAAAATAGTGCTCAAAAATAAATTTGTTGCACTAAATGCTGATATTAGAAGACAAGGAAGTTCTCAAATCAACAATTTAATCTCTCATAATTAGAAGATTAAGAGAGCAAACTAAACCCAAAGCAAGGAAAAGGAAGGATAATAAAAGATTTGTGCAGAAATCAAAGAAATTGATAGTAGAAGAATAGAGAAAAATCAGTAACCAAAATCTGGTTCTTTGAAAAGATAAGTAACATTGATAAATTTTTAGCCAGTCTAACAAAAAGAAAGAGAAAAGATGCAAATCACCAATATCAAAAACGAAAGGAGAATATCATGACAGACCTTAAAGAATATTTAAAGAATACTATGAACAACTCTATGAACATAAATTCAACAAAATAGGTGAAATGTAACAATCATTGACAACCTTCCAAAAACTATTCTGGAAGAAATACACTGATCTATCCTATATCCATTAAAGAAATAGAATTCATAGTTTAAAACCTTCTAAAAAAGAAAACTACAGGCCCAGATGGTTTCACTGGCAAATTCTTCTTTGGAAGAGGATATAACAGTAATTCTAAATAATCTCTTCCAAGATAGAAGAGGAAGAAACTTTTCCAATTTATTTTAAGAGGCCAGGATTACTCAAATATCAAAGCCAGGCAATAACATCACAAGAAAGTTAAATTATAGACCAAAATCTTACATGACCATAGATGCGAAAGTTTGCAACAAAATATTAGCAAATCAAATCCAGCAATATGTGAAAAAAAAAACTAAACATCTCAACTATATGAGATTGACCCTAGGAATGAAAAACAGGTCCAAAATTCTAATGTCAATCAATGAAACCTATCATATTAATAGGTTAAAGAAAAACATGATCATATCAATTGATGCAGGCAAAGCATTTGGCAGAAAACAATTTTCACTCATGTTAAAAAAAAAAACAATTCCTAGACAACTATGAATAGAAGGAAACATCCTTAAACTGATTAAGATTCATCTACCAAAACTCATAGCTAACATCATATTTAATAGTGAAGGACTGAATACTTTCTTCTGAATATCAGGAATGTGTCAAGAACATCCACTCACCACTTCTATTCAACATTATATTGGTAATCCTACTTGATGAAATAAGGCAATAAAAATCAGCAAGATTCATAAAGATTGGAAAGGAAGAAATATAACCACCCAGTTGCAGACAGTATAATCATCTATGAAGAATGAAAGAGTTTGCAAAAAAAAATCTTTTAGAAATAATAAACGAGTATGTAACAAGGTTCTAGGATACAAGATCAATACCCAAAAACTCTGTATCTATATATATATATATATATATATATATATATATATATATATATGCATATATATATGTATATATATATATGCATATATATATGTATATATATATATGCACATATACATGTGTATATATATGCACATATACATGTGTATGTGCATATATATATACATATATGTGTGTGTGTGTGTGTGTGTGTGTGTGAGCAATTGGAAACAAATTTTTTAAATACTAACAATAGCTCTAAAAATTTTAAATATTTAGTAAAAAGAGCTAACAATCCACATCCAGGATCTGTATACTGAAAACTACAAAATGCCAAGGAAAGAAATCAAGAAAGACCTAAATAAATGGAGAGCCATACTATGTTCATGGATTGAAGGACTCAATACAGTTATGAATTCCCCATAAATTGGTCCATAAATTTAATGCAAACCTAATCAAAATTCCAGGTGACTATTTTGTAGATACAGATAAATTATTTTTGAGTTTAGAAAGAAAGGCAAAGGGACTAGAATAACTAAACCAAATTTGAAAAAGAAGAATTAAGATGTAAACTCCCACTGCTTGATTTTAAGACCTACTATAAAACTGCTGTAACCAAGTAATGTGGTACTGATGAAAGAAACAAGCAAGTCAACTACACAGAAAAACGTCCAAAAATAGACTCACACGAATATGACTCATTGATTTAGCAAAGTACAAAGGCAATTCAATGAAGTAGGGATAGTATTTTCTACACATGGTATTGGAGTAATTGAGTATTTGTGGTAGGAAGAATTCTAAAATGCCTCCCAACATTTCCTGTCCCTTCTCACTCTGATGTACATGCCTTGCATAATTACTGGAACTGCTAATATGATGGATTTTATTCCTAGGCTTAGTTTATATTATATGCTACAGTTGACTTTAAAATAGGTAGATTATCTGGGGAGTGTTTACATGAGCCTTTCTACATGTACAGCATGTTCTCTGGTCACAGAAGAGGAATTCAGAGAGTTAGAACACAAGAAGGATTTGATGCACTGCTGCTGCTTGAAGATGGTAGTAAGGAATGCAAGGCATGTGGGCAGCCTCTAAGTTCTGAGCATATTCCTGACAAAAAAGACGTCCATAGGCATACAACCACAAAGTACTGAATTCCACCACCACCAGGAATGAACTTGGAAGCAGAGTTTACTCCAGAGCCTCCAGACAAGAATTCAGCCCAGCTCATATGTTGATTTTAGTCTTATGATACCCTGAGCAGAAGATCCAGTCACACCGTGCCAGACATCTGATCTACGGAACTGTGAACTAATAAATAGGTGTTATTTTCGGCCTCTAAGGTTGTGGTAATTTGTTACACAGCAATAGAAACTTAATATAATATCCAAACACTAAAAAAATGAATCTTGACTTAACCTTCAAACTTTATACAAAAATTAACTCAAAATGGACGATAGATCAAAATGTAAAATATAAAACTTCTAGAAGGTGTAATAGAAAATCTTCATGACCTTGAATGAGGCAAAGATTCTTAGCTATAATACTAACATCATGCATAAAAGAAAAAGATAAATTTGACTTCATTGAATTGAAATATATTTTGCTTTGCAAAAGACATTGTTAAGAGAATGAAAATACAAGTTACAGATTTGAAAAGAATTGCTGGTGGGACATTGCTAGAACATTACTTGGAACATTGCTGGTGGGAATGCAAAATGGTATGGCCAACTTGTAAATCACTGCAGCAGATTCTTATAAAGTTAAATATACAATCACCATATGACTCAGGATACCCCTTCTAGACATTTGCCCTAGAGAATAAAATGGGGATAACAGCATTTGCCTCCGAAGATTAAATATGTGAACTTTAAATAACAAAATACATGCTAATATCCTTTGAGCAGAACCTAGCACTCATTGAATAACCCTGCTTTAATCACAGCTTTTATTAAAAATGTCAGATGAATTTTAATAGCATTTTTAGCATATGTTGAAATAATCACAAAGGCTTTTATTTTGTTTTTTTGTTTTTGTTTTTTTGGGGGGGGATGAGACAACTGAGTTTCAATTCTGACTTCTGCCAATTAGCTTTTGGGGGGGCTTTAAAGAGTTTTTTGTTTTTTGTTTTTTTTGGTTTTTTTTTTTTAATGTTTATTTATTTTTGAGACAGAGAGAGACAGAGCATGAACAGGGGAGGGGCAGAGAGAGAGGGAGACACAGAATCTGAAACGGGCTCCAGGCTCTGAGCTGTCAGCACAGAGCCCGACGCGGGGCTCGAACTCACGGATCGTGAGATCGTGACCTGAGCCGAAGTCGGCCGCTTAACCAACTGAGCCACCCAGGCGCCCGTTTTTTGTTTTTTAATTTACATCCAAATTAGTTAGCATATAGTGCAACAATGATTTCAGGAGTAGATTCCTTACTGCCCCTTACCCATTTAGCCCATCCCCCCTCCCAGAACCCCTCTAGTAACCCTGTTTGTTCTCCATATTTATGAGTCTCTTATGTTTTGTCCCCCTCCCTGTTTTTATGTTATTTTTGCTTCCATTCCCTTATGTTCATCTGTTTTGTCTCTTAAAGTCCTCATGTGAGTGAAGTAATATGGTATTTGTCTTTCTCTGACTAATTTCACTTAGCATAATACCCTCTAGTTCCATCCATGTAGTTGCAAATGGCAAGATTTCATTCTTTTTGATTGCCGAGTAATACTCCATTGTATATATATACCACTTCTTCTTTATCCATTCATCCATCGATGGACGTTTGGGCTCTCTCCATACTTTGGCTATTGTTAATAGTGCTGCTATAAACATGGGGGTGCATGTGTCCCTTTGAAACAGCACACCTGTATCCCTTGGATAAATACCTAGTAGTGCCATTGCTGGGTTGTAGAGTAGTTCTATTTTTAGTTTTTTGAGGAACCTCCATACTATTTTCCAGAGTGGCTGCACCAGCTTGCATTGCCACCAAGAATGCAAGAGAGATCCTCTTTCTCCGCATCCTTGCCAACATATGTTGTTGCCTGAGTTGTTAATGTTAGCCGTTCTGACAGGTGTAAGGTGGTATCTCGTTGTGGTTTTGATTTGTATTTCCCTGATGATGAGTGATGTGGAGTATTTTTTCATGTGTCGGTTGGCCATCTGGATGTCTTCTTTGGAGAGGTGTCTATGCATGTCTGTTGCCCATTTCTTCACTGGGTTATTTGTTTTTTGGGGATTGAGTTTTATCAGTTCTTTATAGATTTTGGATACTAACCCTTTGTCTGATATGTCATTTGCAAATATCTTCTCCTATTCTGTAGGTTGCCTTTTAGTTTTGCTGATTGTTTCCTTTGCTGTGCAGAAGCTTTTTATTTTGATGAGGTCCCAATAGTTCATTTTTGCTTTTTTTTTCCCTTGTCTCCGGAGACGTGTTGAGTAAGAAGTTGCTGCGGCCAAGATCAAAGAGGTTTTTGCCTGCTTTCTCCTCGAGGATTTTGATGGCTTCTTGTCTTACATTGAGGTCTTTCAGACATTTTGAGGTTTTTTTTGTGTCTGGTGTAAGAAAGTGGTCCAGGTTCATTCTTCTGCATGTCGCTGTCCAGTTTTTCCAGCACCACTTGTTGAAGAGACTGTCTTTATTCCACTGTATATTCTTTCCTGCTTTGTTTGTGGATCCATTTCTGGCTTCTCTATTCTGTTCCATTGATCTGACTGTCTGTTCTTGTGCCAGTACCATTTTGTCTTGATGATTACAGCTTGTATAGTATAGCTTGAAGTCTGGGATTGTCATGCCTCCAACTTTGGTTTTCTTTTTCAAGATTGCTTTGGCTATTCAGGGTCTTTTCTGGTTCCATACAAATTTTAGGATTATTCTAGCTCTGTGAAGAATGCTGGTGTTATTTTGATAGGGATTGCATTGAATATGTAGATTGCTTTGGGTAGTATTGACATTTTAACAATATTTGTTCTTCCTATCCAGGAGCATGGAATCTTTTTCCATTTTCTTGTGTCTCCTTCAATTTCTTTCATAAGCTTTCTATAGTTTTCAATGTATAGATTTTTCACCTCTTTGGTTAGATTTATTCCTAGGTATATTATGGTTTTTGGTGCAACTGTAAACGGGATCAATTCCTTGATTTCTCTTGCTGTCGCTTCATCGTTGGTTTATAGGAATGCAACCGATTTCTGTGCGTTGATTTTATATCCTGCAACTTTGCTGAATTTATGAATCAATTCTAGCAGTTTTTCGGTGAAATCTTTTGGGTTTTCCATACAGAGTATCATGTCATCCGTGAAGAGTGAAAGTTTGACCTCCTCCTGGCCGATTTGGATGCTTTTTATTTCTTTGTGTTGTCTGATTGCAGAGGCTAAGACATCAAATACTATGGTGAATAACAGTGGTGAGAGTGGACATCCCTGTCTTGTTCCTGACCTTAGGGGGAGGAGTTTTTCCCCATTGAGGATGGTATTAGTGTTGGGTCCTTCATATATGGCTTTTATGATCTCGAGGTATGCTCCTTCTATCCTTACTTTCTTGAGGCTTTTTATCAAGAAAGGATGGTGTATTTTGTCAAATGCTTTCTCTGCATCTATTGAGAGGATCATATGGTTCTTATCCTTTCTTTTATTGATGGGATGAATCACATTAATTCTTTTGTGGATATTGAACCAGCCCTGCATCCCAGGTATAAATCCCATTTGGTTGTGGTGAATAATTTTTTTAATATATTGTTGGAGCTGGTTGGCTAATATCTTGTTGAAGATTTTTGCATCCATGGTCATAAGGGAAATTGGTCTATAGTTCTCCTTTTTAGTGGGGTCTCTGTCTGGTTTTGGAATCAGAGTAATGCTGGCTTCATAGACAGAGTTTGGAAGTTGTCCTTCCATTTCTATTTTTTGGAACAAGCTTCAAGAGAATTAGTGTTAACTCTTCCTTAAGTGTTTGGTAGAATTCCCCTGGAAAGCCATCTGGGCCTGGACTCTTGTTTTTTTGGCAGATGTTTGATTACTAATTCGATTTCCTTACTGGTTCTGGGTCTGTTCAAATATTCTATTTCTTTCTGTTTCAGTTTTGGTAGTGTATGTTTCTAGGAATTTGTCCATTTCTTCCAGATTGCCCATTTTATTGGCATATAATTGCTGATAATATTCTCTTATTATTGTTTTTATTTCTGCTGTGTTGGTTGTGATCTCTCCTCTTTCATTCTTGATTTTATTTATTTGGGTCCTTTCCTTTTTCTTTTTGATCACACTGGCTAGTGGCTTATCAATTTTGTTAATTCTTTCAAAGAACCAGCTTCTGGTTTCATTGATCTGTTCTGTGTTTTTGTTTGTTTGTTTGTTTGTTTTGATAGCATTAGTTTCTGCCCTAATCTTTATTATTTCCTGTCTTCTTCTGTTTTGGGGTTTTATTTGCTGTTTTTTTTCCAGCTCTTTAAGGCATAAGGTTAGGTTGTGTACCTGAGATCTTTCTTCCTTCTTTAGGAAGGCCTGGATTGCTATATACTTTCCTCTTATGACCACCTTTGCTGCATCCCAGAGGTTTTGGATTGTGGAATTATCATTTTCATTGGCTTCCATATACTTTTTAATTTCCTCTTTAACTGTTGGTTAGCTCGTTCATTCTTTAGTAGGATGTTCTTCAGTCTCCAAGTATTTGTTACCTTTCCAAATTTTTTCTTGTGGCTGATTTCAAGTTTCATAGCGTTGTGGTATGAAAATATGCACAGTATGATCTTGACCTTTTTGTACTCATTGAGGGCTGATTTGTGTCCCAGTATGTGGCCTGTTCTGTAGAACGTACCATGTGCACTGGATAAGAATGTATATTCTGCTGCTTTAGGATGAAATGTTCTGAATATATCTGTTAAGTCCATCTGGTCCAGTGTGTCATTCAAAGCCATTGTTTCCTTGTTGATTAGATGATCTGTCCATTGCTGTGAGTGGGGTGTTGAAGTCTCCTACTATTATGGTATTACTATCAATGAGTTTCTTCATGCTTGTGATTATATATTGTGTTTGATTTATATATTTGGGTGCTTTCACATTTGGTGCATAAATGTTTCCCATTGTTAGGTCTTCTTGGTGGATAGACCCCTTGATTATGATATAATGCCCTTCTGCATCTCTTGATACAGCCTTTATTTTAAAGTCTAGATTGTCTGGTATAAGTATGGCTACTCCGGCTTTCTTTTGTTGACCATTAGCATGATAGATGGTTCTCCATCCCCTTATTTTCAATCTGAAGGTGTCTTTAGGTCTCAAGTGGGTCTCTTGTAAACAGCATATAGATGGATCTTGTTTTCTTATCCATTCTGTTACCCTATGTCTTTTGATTGGAGCATTGAGTCCATTGACATTTAGAGTGAGTACTGAAAGATATGAAATCATTGCCTTAATGATTCGTGTAGAGTTGGAGTTTCTGGTGGTGTTCTCTGGTCCTTTCTAATCTTTGTTGCTTTTGGTATTTATTTATTTGTTTGTTTGTTTAGTTAGTTATTTATATTTTCATCTTTTCTCCCCTCAGAGAGCCCCCCCTTAAAAGTTCTTGCAGGGCTGGTTCAGTGGTCACAAACTCCTTTAATTTCTGTTTGTCTGGGAAACTTTTTATCTCTCCTTCTATTTTGAATGACAGCCTTGCTGGAGAAAGAATTCTTGGCTGCATATTTTTCTGATTCAGCACATTGAATATATCCTGCCACTCCTTTCTGGCCTGCCAAGTTTCTGTGCATGGGTCTGCTGCAAACCTGATCTGTCTTCCCTTGTAGGTTAGGGGCTTTTTTTCCCTTGCTGCTTTCATGATTCTCTCCTTGCCTGAGTATCTTGTGAATTTGACTATGATATGCCTTGTTGATGGTCAGTTTTTGTTGACTCTAATGGGGGTCCTCTGTGGTTCTTGGATTTTGATGTCTGTGTCTTTTCCCAGGTTAGGAAAGTTTTCCACTATGATTTGCCCACATAACCCTTCTACCCCTATTTCTCTCTCTTCCGGGACCCCTATGATTCAGATGTTGTTCTTTTTAACAAGTCACGATTTTTTTAATTCTTAAATTATGCTCTTTTGCCTTCATCTCCCTCTTTTTTTGTGCTTCATTATTTTCTATAAGTTTGTCCTCTGTATTGCTGATTCTCTGTTCTGCCTCATACATCCTTGCCGCCGTGGCATCCATCCATGATTGCATCTCCGTTATAGCATTTTTAATTTCATTCTGGCTATTTTTTTACTTCTTTTATCTCTGCAAAAAGGGATTCTAATCTATTTTTGACTCCAGCTAGTATTCTTATGTCGTGATTCTAAATTCTGGTTCAGACATCTGGCTTGTATCTGTATTGGTTAAATCCCTGGCTGTTGTTTCTTGTGCTCTTTCTTTTGGAGTGAATTCCTTAGTTTTGTAATTTTGAAGGGAGAAAGGGAATTAATGAGGTAGAAAAATTAAAATTTAAAAAAATTAAAATTTAAAAAATATTAAAATGAAAAATACACACACACACACACAAAATCAAATAAATGATGCTAGATCCTAGGTGTGTTTTGGTCTGGGTGTTGAAAGTGGTTTGACAGAGGAAAAAAAGGGGGAGGGAGAAAAAAAGGAAATTGTTTGAAAATTTCAAAAAATGAATACACTGAAGTAGACTAAAATAAGGTTATGGGAGTAAAATAGAATTTGAAAGAAATTATACAAAAGTAAATAATATAGTAGAAAAAATTAAAGAAAAATATTTTTAATAAAAATTAAAACTAAAAATGAATTTTTCTGTATTCAAGAAAAAGAAAAGAAATGAAAAAGAAAAAAAGAGGAAAAAAGGAAGTAAATCATTTGAAAATTTGTATAAGTGAATACACTGTCGTAGACTAAAATAAAATGATGGACATGAAATAGAATTTGAGAAAATTTACATAAAAGCAAAATATGTAGTAAAAAAAATTAAATATATTTTTAATAGAAATGGAAAGTAAAAATGAAGTTTTTCTCTTTCTGCATTCAAGAAAAAGAAAAGAAACTAAGAAGAGAAAAAATAAAAAGGAAAAAAGGAAATGGTTTTAAAATTTGAAAAAGTGAATACACTAAGTAGACCAAAATAAAGTGATGGAAGTATATTTGAAAAAGTTACACCAAAGTAAAAAATATAGTAAAAAATTAAATAAAAATATTTTTAATAAAAATTGAAAATAAAAATGATTTTTTTTCTCTTCTGTGTTCAAGAAAAAAGAAGTGAAAAAGAGAGAAAAAAAGGAAAATTGAATAGATGGACTTGCTATCAGATTGAAATAGGACTGAAATTACTTCGTTTTCCCCTAGAAGTCAGGCTATGAAGCACTTCATAGTCCATAAACTAAGTAGGCGGTGAGACTTGTGTTCTTGAAGAGGGAGGTTGGCCCAGGTGGGCGGGGCTCAGTGTAACGGCCCCACTCTCCACTAGATGGCGCTGCTAGCCTACTGAGGTGGATTGTGGTGGTGCTTGTAGGTGTGTGTGCGCGCGCACGCATGCGCAGCAAAGGTGAAAATGGCGTCACTCATCTACCTGATCAGCAATCGCAGTTCTCCACGATCAGCAATCCTGCACCCGTCCTCTGTCTTCAGGTTTCATCCACTACCCGCTTTTTCACTCTCTGTAACTAGGCCCCAGGCAGTACCTCTTTCCCGAGTCTTGCCTCAGATGTGGCTATTTTCCCTGGCCCCTCACTTTTAAAGGACTGCTTCTTTGACCCATTCTGCCCCTCTGTGGGAGGGTCTCACCGAGCAATGGCCAAATGAGCAATGGCTGAATGTCAGCTGCACCCAGGAGTTCTTGCTGGACCTTGCTGCTGTCGGTGCTCCGAGACTGCGGCCAGGTGCCTGCCCGCCCCAGAAAAAGTTCGCGAGATAGTGTAGCAGCAGCTTTTCAGGGATTATGGAAAATCACAACACACATCTGCCACCAGACTTCACCCTTAATGACCTTGTTCCAGCACCAGCGAATGTGGCCATTTTCTGGGGTCTGCTGGGCCCAGGTTGCCTCACAGCCTCTACCAAATGTCCTTCCAGCAGTGGAACCGCTTTCCCCATGTGGCCGAGAAACTCCTGGACCCCACTCTTCTTGGGGATTCGCCTTTCCCACCAGAGCACCGCCAGGTATTGAGCTGCAGAGTTGCAGACTTTGCACTCCCCTTGTTTACCGTCTTAATGGAATTTAAACCCTCTCCTTTCTCCTTTCTCCCTTTTTAGTTTAGCCCCTGCGGCTGTTTCCAATTTTCCACTTTCTCTCCAGCTGCTTTTGGTGAGGGGTGCTTTTCCCATATTCTTCCCCCCGCCGCCGTCTCCATCCTCTCTCTGCCTGCAAAAGCACCTCCCTTCCCTCAGCTTCTCTTGCTCCCCGAGCTCACCTCTCCGCGCCGCATAACTGCCGAATTCTGTCCAAAGTTTTTTCTTCTATTTTATTGATGTGATGAAACATATTGATAGATATTCTGATAATTAAAAATCCTTATATTCTCAGAAAAGCTGTTTTTTCTACAATTTTATATCTATAATAATTACTGAAATTAATCTATAGTTTTTCTCTTTGGGGGAGAGAAGACTGTCTTTATTAGGTTTAGATATTAATAAGACTGTGGTATATTTATGACATTAACTGAAGACTTTTCTATTTTTTATGGTCTAAAATAACATTAAAATGATCAAATCTTAAAAAAAAATTTTTTTAATGTTTGTTTCTTTTTGAGAGAAAGAGACAGGGCATGAGCAGGGGAGGGGCAGAGAGAGAGGGAGACACAGAATCCAAAGTAGACTCCAGGCTCTGAGCTGTCAGCACAGAGCCTGATGCAGGGCTGAAAATCACGAACAGTGAGATCATGACCTGAGCCAAAGTCGGAGGCTTAAACAACTGAGCCACCCAGGCACCCCAAACATGGTCAAGTCGTTAAAGACTAGTTAGGAGTCAGCTGTAAAACCATCTGGTTCCTGGAGTCATTTTAATAGTAGGTCTATAATCACGTTTCCAGGGTCTCCTCTGGTAATTGGTATATTCAAATGTAAAATTATCATTTTGTAGTTCAAAAATGGTAAAGTATTGGTGATTTTACATGGTTCAACGAATAGTAAAATAAATATCCATATATTTTTCAGCTAGTTTTACACATTAATAATTTTTCCATCTTGTTTTTTCATACTTCTCTGCATGTACATATAGATCACATATATAAATATGTAAGTGCTTTTTATTTATTCTTTTATTTTTTCACTGAATGGGATGTAAGGACAGCCATCATACACCTCTTACCCAAATACTGAAGCATACATATTTGACATTCTCTTAACCAAAATACCATTACTATGCTTAAAAATACTTATTAAAAAAAACAATGAATAGTTTTTATCATGTCAATATATATTCAGATATCCCCAGTTATTGCAAGAAAATAAATACTGCATAGATATTTTTAAATTCAAGATCCAATCAAAGTTATACACTGCATTTGGTTAAAAAAAATTTTGTAGTTTCTTTAAATCAGCTTCTTTTTTATTTTTCATGACATTGATTTTTAGAAGAAACCAGGTCAATTGTTATGTACACTATTCCACATTCTGGACTTGTTTGTTTCTACATAGCATCAGTTAATGTATTTTTCTCTCTGCTACATTTACCGTAAACTGGAAATTATGTTCAGGCCTGAAATTCAGGTTGAACATTTTTGGCAAGAATATTCATGGGTGACGTTACATGCTCAATAGTGTGTATTTCATGTCAGCAGACATATAAGGTCAGACCGTCCCACTATTGGTGATACCAAGTTTGTTCATATGGTTATGGTGGTAACGTCTACTGTAAAGGTACAGTTTTACCTTTGTAACTAGTTTTTAACCTATGGGGTATTACTTGACCACTGTGTGAATATCTTGTTTCCAGCAATCTTTTACCTACTGTTTTTAACATCTGTCAATGATCCTTGCCCGAATCAGTGATTATATTTGAGGTGATTCAGTTTTTGTTTCTCTTTGATAGATAATTTTTTGAAAGTTTCTTAGTTTACCCAACAATTAAAATTTTTGGTTACCTTTTTATTTATTCCTAATTTATCAAATTATGAGGCTGTGAACTGTAGTGATTCTACTTTTGTAATATAAGATTTTCTTTGTGATCAAGCACATAACTGATTGGGGTGTATGTTCCATGGACATGAAAAAAATGTATTTTGCTACTTTTGAGGAAAAAATTTATGTGTGTGTGTGTGTGTGTGTGTGTGTGTGTGTATTGAGTTTATTGATTATGTTACTCAAATTCTCTATATCCTTACCTGTATTTTTAATAGATGTCATATTCCAAATAAGGTACGTTAGATTTCCCAGTATAATTTTGTGTGTCTATTAAATTGAGTTTATTGATTATGTTACTCAAATTCTCTATAATCTTACCTATATTTTTACTAGATGTCAGATTCTGAATAAGGTAAATTAGATTTCCCGCTATAATTTTATTTGTAATCAAGGTCTTGCATTCTTATTTTCTCTAGTCTTTTATGTGTATCTGATGTGTGTGATATATCATTTTATGACAGTTAAAAAATCTTCAAATTGGGGCGCCTGGGTGGCTCGGTCGGTTAAGTGTCCGACTTCGGCTCAGGTCATGATCTTGCGGTCCGTGAGTTCGAGCCCCGCATCGGGCTCTGTGCTGACAGCTCAGAGCCTGGAGCCTGTTTCGGATTCTGTGTCTCTCTCTCTCTGACCCTCCCCCGTTCATGTTCTTTTTTTTTTTTTTTTTTTTTTTTTTTTTTTTTAATTTTTTTTTTTTTTAATTTTTTTTTTTTTAACGTTTATTTATTTTTGAGACAGGGAGAGACAGAGCATGAACGGGGGAGGGTCAGAGAGAGAGGGAGACACAGAATCTGAAACAGGCTCCAGGCTCTGAGCCGTCAGCACAGAGCCTGACGCGGGGCTCGAACTCACAGAGTGCGAGATCGTGACCTGAGCCGAAGTCGGCCGCCCAACCGACTGAGCCACCCAGGTGCCCCGATGTTCTGTCTCTCTCTGTCTCAAAAATAAATAAACGTTAAAAAAAAAATTAAAAAAAAATCTTCAAATTGCTATATTTTTCTCATCCCAGAAATAAAACTTAAAATCCTCATATCCTTCTTAACATGTTCATGCTCCTTTTCTTTCTTCTAGTCCTGGTAATGTAGAATCCTAAAATAAAGAGTGAAAGCAATATAGAAAAGTCATTTTTATAAGCACTGAACAGTGGGACTTCCTCTCTTTCCCCCCATTTTATTTTGGTTATAAGTGAGCAGTGAGCTAGTGTTGCTTGAAATAGATTTCCATGTTTTAATCAACATAATTTAATTCCCCGGGGTCCTTAACTTCTCTTCAGAAAATAAAGTCTTAGTTTTTTTTTTTTTAATCTATTATAATCTTTTACCTGCTAGTATGCATTTTAAACCTTAATGAAATGGTTTAAGAAAAATTACTGTGTACAATCCAGAGTTGCAATAAAACTCCCATTTTGCATCCACCCTAAAGATCAGTTGCATAGCCAAAATATGGGATTTTAGCTGGAGATTTTAAAAATAATTGCCAGATTGTATCATACAGAATCACTCTGAAGAAATTGCTTAAGACAGGGAATTGCCCATTAGAGGCAAAATATGCTTCAATGCAGGTTTCATTGTACTGAGTACAAGGAATGTTTGGAAAAACATTAGCTTTTTTTTTTTTTTTTTTTAATGGGTAGAGTGTTCCACCCAACCTAGTGCTGGGTTTGTAAAGTAAAATATAATTGGCCTGTAGTGAGGCAGCACCCATATTTGGAGATGATGGTACAAAAGCATCTCAACAGCTGGCTTTTCAGTGACACTGGCTACTTTTTTCTTATATTTTCCAAGCTTCAATTTGTACATTAAGGGTCACCTGATGTCCCCTTGAGCCTCTTTATCTCTATTTCTCCTCAAGCACAGCACCCACACATGAGTTCCCACCAAGCAAACTATCCCTTAGTTTGGAAAACTGCAGCTGAAATGCTGGAAATGGATATGTTCAGCCCATTCTGGGGCCACCTGCCCCTCCGGTGTGGCTCTCCCAAGGTTCTGCCACAGAGTAGTGTGGCCTGCAGTATTGTCCATGCAGGTTGTAGTTTATTACAGTCTAGTCATCAAAATAATCTCATCCTTTTCTTTCTTTAATATATTGTCTTTATGGGTCTATTTATGTTTGTACAGCAGTCTTGTTATTTCGGTGGGATTCTCAAAGAAAGGGAGAAAGTGCAGTAAAACTTTCAATTATGAGTAACTTGTTCTGAGAGTGTTTTGCAAGACAAGAGGACATTTCTAATAAATTTTAACTTGATAAATGATCGATGTCTTGCAATAGGAGTAGTACGTGATGCCAAATGTCACATGATCACAACTGAGCCAATGGTAAATGAAATTCGCTTTGATAAACAAGCACTTTGGATTACAAGCATGTTTCCAGAACAAATTATGCTCTGAAACCAAGGTTTTATTCTAAATGTGTTCAAAATAGTAATTTTATTTTTCATTAGCCAATACCAGAAATTTAAGCAGGTGTTTAATTTTATGAGTATAAACTAATATGTGCTTACTATATAAAATTTAAAAACTAAAAAATTGTTTAAAAAATAAAATTCACTTGATGTCTTTTTACACAGAAATGATTACTGTTAACATTTTAGTACATTTCCAAAGACATTTTTGGCAATCGATCTTTTTTACAAAATTCAGGTCTGTTACTTTTTAACTTAAAAATACAGCATGATAGCTTTCTAATTTTATTATATATCTGTTGAAATTTTATTTTAAATGACTGAATAATAAAACCATATGAATATACCACAATTATTTATCTAAATTGGTTTTAGAATATATTAAATTAGAATTAAATTAGAATTATCTTAAACTATCATAAATTATACTATGATTATTACATACATATATACTTGTTTGTATTTCTGATTATTTTCTTAGAGTAGATCCTTAAACATGGGATTAAAGAGTCAAGGGGTAGAATATTTTTCAAAGTTTAAAATGTATTTTGCCTAATTGCTTTCTAGTAAGAGTGAGTTAAACACTGGCAACGTAATTTGTTCTTTTCTTGGTGACTTTCTGTCCTGTTTCTTATAGTCCAGAATTATTGGATGTTTTTGAAGATGCCTAACAGATTTCTAAAACTTTGTTGTAATTCCAGAAACTCCTTTCTTCTAGGTCTTCAGGAAGATGTTTCTTTTTCTTTATTGTATAGAATTTCTTGATAAACTGCTACTTTTCTTGTCTTTGCTAGTATTTTAATAAGGAGAAATCTCTCTAGACTCAATATTTGCCAACAGACAGGTGTGTGAATTGCCCTTGGCTCCCACAATGTCCATCTGGTTGTTCATCACATTCTTTTCTTGGAGCCATAGCTAGCAAGTCAATTTGCAACATTTATAACCCAGGCCCTAGGATCAAGCAAATATTCATCTTTGAAGCTATGCCATATGTGTGAAGAATTCTCTGTTGTCCTCACTGTTGGTTTTCAGGCCCTTTGAGCCAATGTAGCATACTGTATTCCTGGCATCTCTTTACCTTCATCCTTGGCTACAACTCTACATATGGGACATATACTCTCCACAGAATGCAATGTGCTATTGGAAATACCGATTTCTGTCCCCCATCTTTTCCTTCATTCATTCACATTCATTCAACAAATATTTATTGAGCTTCTACTCTGTGCCAGCAACCAGTAAGACATAGAACAGAAGAGACAAAAGTCCCTGCCTTTGTGTAGCTGACACAACAGTCTCAACTCCCACCTTCTACTACTGCCCTATGACACTTTGCCATAGGTTTTTGGGGGGACTAAGAACAAAATATATTTCTGCTGTCTTGCAGGCAAGCAAGGATGTGATATTCCATGAAGTGGGGATAGGATGCTGGTTGTTTTCCACAAAATAGCTCTATAAGCCTTATGATTATTAAAAACTCTTAGGATATTGTAACATTCACTTGCCCATTATTTTGGGTTTTCAATGGTATTGGAATTGTTTGCCTTTTCTGGGCATTCAAAAGCATTTGAGTAGGAATTTAGCAGAGGCACCATTAGGGACTACTAATTGGAAGCCATTTTAAACAGAAGTCACACAGGGCATTTGTAAACTATGACTTTCGCTGTTTCCTTTTTCAAGGTAAACTCTGAGGTGATGGTTTTTGGAGAATTTTTTTGTTGGCAACAAAAAAACACAAAGCTGTAGGAGGTATTGCTGTATGTTGATAGTATAGTTTTGATTTTTTTGTTTTACTTAATATTTCTACCTCCAATCCTCAACACAAACATTTGGCTAGGATTGTGTTGTTTTGTTTTGTTTTGTTTCAGTCACTGAGCCGAATCCCTAGTCTGTGTAACTCAGGACACCAAGGTGAAATGGAAATCTGGCCTATATTTATATCTTACAACGAACTTCTCATTGTGCTGTTCATTGTGTCCTATTACTTCTAATACATGCTATAAAAATAAAAAACATCATCATAATTTTGGCTTCTTCCAAGAGTATTTGCAATAATAGGTGGGTTTTGGGGGGAGATACTTTCAAGTGACACACATCAAATGGAAATAGGAAGGCAGACTGTTGCTGATCATGACATTCAACACATGTATCTCTAGGAGTCACTTGGTCACAAATACACCCCTCCTCCAAATATACATGCATGTGAGTCCATACACCAATGTACTTGTGCACATTCATACACACACACACACACACACACACACACACAGAGTTCAGCCATATTGAAATACTTCTATTTCCCCTAAACAGGCCACACTACCTCCTCTGTATAGGGCTTCTCTCTCTACCAGGACAGCCTTCCCCTCTCATTACCTAATTGAGTACTATGTGCCTTTCATGCCTTAGACTAAGAATCAGTCATCCCCTCTGAGAATGATGAGAATGTCTCATCAGCAGCATCCTACCACCCAGGTAAACTAGGTTCTTCCCTGCTCCCCACAGTCGCCATACTTCCTTTCCTAATAGACCATACCTCGCAGAAGTAACTCATGATTCACTGATATATCTGAATGACAGCTCTCTACCTTAGAGTGTGAGACCACTGAGGGCAATGTCTGGGTCTCTTCTTCCCTTTGTCTCCCAGCTCTGAGCATAACACTTCATATGCAGTAGGCTTTCAGGGACTTTGGGGGCTGCCCAGCAATTATCCTAAAATTCCCTAGCCCGTCAACATTCCAATTCTACCAGATAATTTCATTCTCACCTTGTCTCCTCCCCTTCTGTCAAGCACCTGTTACCTTTTCCCCAGCTTTCTCTTTCAGCTGATGATCTCCCCCATTCACTAAGAGAATAGAAGCAATAAAAAGATAGCTTCCACAAGTTCTCCATAAACCTACCTTCCAGCATCAGTGTCCTTAAGTTCCACCTTCCATTATATCAAGAGGAACAAACTGACCTTACTCCATTTAAGGCCCATCCTTCTATTCATGTGGTAGTCACATCCTCCCTCACTTATTGGAAGACATCACTCCAATGTTGTCTCTCTTCTCTCTCATATCATTTTGTCCTCTTCAATGAACAATTTTAAAACCTAGTTTAATTACTTTCATCTTTCATAATAAAAATAAAAAACCTTTCTTGCTTGCACATCCCTCTCCAGCCACAGCCTCATTCCTTGCTGTCCTTTAGGGCAAAACCTCTCAAAATAGTTTCAGCTCACAGTGTCTACAACTCCTCTCCTTTCAATCTCTCTTGAACCTACTATGAATAGGTAGTAGCCCCCATCATTCTGCCCCCAAAACTATTCTTATTAGTCTTTATGCCCCCCATATTGCTAAATGCAATGGTCAAGCCTCATTTTTAATTTTTATTGGACTGTCAACAATATTGAATTCAATTGCCTCTCCATCTTACTTGAAACCTCAGTCTTCACTTGGACTCCAGGACATATTCCCTCTAATTTCCCTAATACCTTCCTGGCCAATACTTGGCTAGTGTGTAAGTCAAGTTTTCACTGCAAAAATAATAGCCCAAATATCTAAATGATTTGCATTCACAAAGATATGTTTCTTTTTCAAATTGTGTAAAGGCTAGGGGTCAGCCAGAGGGATGCTTATCTCTACTGGGCTCTCATCTGTGGCTCAGGTTGGCTCAACTCCTCTTGACTGCAGGTTGGCTGGGGCTCTGCCATCTGTTTTCTCATTCTAAGACCCAGACTAAGGGAGCAGCCCTACCTGGAACATGCTGTTCTCTCGTGGAAAAGGAAAGGAGCAAGGAGCTGAAACTCCCAAAGTTTCTAAAAACTTCTACTTGCTCATGGTGTGTATCATATCTATTCACATGCCATTGGCCAAGGTAGATCTGTGAGTCCCATTTCCTGTGAGAAAGGAATAACACAGAGAAGGTTTGTCCCTCATCATAAGCCCATGAGATGGAGTTCAGTGAGACCATCGGCAGGACTGCTGCATGTCCCCAGAAGACTGAAAGATTCAAGGGGCAGACCTGGGTCTGAGAAATTCAGAAGCTGGCTAAAGTAGCCTGGAACAGAGTGAGATCCACAGTTTGGGAATTTGATACATTCCCACCAAAAACATACCTAAGGAGTACGTTTCTTATTAATTGTGTGATGTAATAGAGAAAGCCTATATGGAGTTGTCTCTTAGACCCTGCCCTAGAATGTCACCTGGAGAGGTGAGGAAGTCACAGCAGAAGAAAGCCAGGTCTGTACAGTCAGATGTTCAGGGCCAAGGAAGAAGTGGATGAAACACAATCCATGTCAGAAACTCACAAATTAGTCCCAGCCATGGATGGGCCTCTGAAGAGCCCTGACAAACGCTTCCGATATCTGCCATAACCAAAGGGAAACAATGCCATAGTTATGCCACACAGACATAACCTTTCTTCCCCATTTGCCCCTCCTCCTTCTCATGTTCCTTATCCTTGGAGAGAGAGACCAGCCTGTAAGTAGGAGTAGGGTGGGAAATAAAAGGAGGATAGAAAGAAGGACTTGACCCTTGCAGCAGGCCCAAACTGGGGTCTCACTCTGAATGAAATTCACATTCTGGTGTTATTCATGTAACTAAACATAGTTATTACTGAACTGAGACCACTTCTGTGATTACAAGTGACCAGAGGACTCTTGTAAGCTGTCTGAGATTAATAAAAAGTCATAGGAGTCTGTAGAAGCAAGTGTGTACATATGTGTATGTTGGGGCCGAGGGGAGGTGTGAAAAAGTTCTTTTCTTCTGCACTCCATGAGCCACATTTACTCCATGAGTAATGGCCTACTCCATGTAGGCCTCCGGGCTAGGCCCTGGGCCGACTGCATCCATCTGCCTGGTTTCTCCATCCTAAGAAGTTGCATCACAGTTTTGTGGAAACTAGACAACTTCATTAGCATCCTTGCCCATGAGGATCTGGGAGTTTACAAATGGTTGGCCTCAAATTTGACCCTGTTTACGTAAAGGAAATCTAGACATCTGGCCAATTCAAGACCAAAGAATTTTGTGGCTGGGGTGTTGTGCTTCATTTCCTTTTTCATTTATAAACGCAGTTGGAGCTGATTCCAAAGTGTTTTTAGGAAGTTAGTAAAAACATCTAGGCGTAACTACTACTGTTTTATGAAATTTCATCTATTGTTTTGACCTTGCCTGTGCTTTAAATACGGAAATAAAAAGCTCAGTGTGGCTGTGGGGGTGTAGAGGGGAGTTATGTCATTACAGCACCTAGTTCAAGTCAGGAAACTCCAAGCCCAGCAGTCCATTTCCTACTTTATTAAGCCAAGGAATGCTATCGAGTGTGTGACTAAGGGTAACATGACTCAGGTTAAGAACTGGGTCTATGGAATTTGTTTCCTGGCCAAGAGAACTACAATTCAATTGCTGCTGGAGTTAAGTGGAAAATATATACTTTTGCCTTCATTAGAGCTATTGTTACTCATAAAGACTTGTTGAGAACATAAGATCAAACTTAAACATGATACCTTGAATTCTAGTTATTGGAAACTAAACAAACCCTTGGGAATCTTGCCTTCCATTCCCAGTTTTACCCATGCTCTGTGTCTGACCTTGGACATCACAGCTCAGTCCTTATGCTTGAAAGAGAGACTACTGCTTATTAACACTCCATATCAGGCAAATAACAAATGCTCTTTTAGACACAGGTTTGACTAATGTGATTTCTCACCTGTGAAGTTATTTATTTAATTCTTCATTTCTTAAAATGGTACCATTCACAGAAAGCACCTCAGGGTACAAGCAGTACATTAAAACAGTAATTAAAATAGATAAAGCATTACAAAGCAGCAATTAAAAGAGCAGCAAATGAGGTTATGTCTTAAAATACTATTATGTTTAAAACCTTAAAACAATGCCCATCTCATCAGTATAGCAGGTGCATGTATAAGTAGTGCAGGAGACTCTGTGGTAGTTTTGAGAAATCCTACATGGAAAAGCATGATGTGACACAAATTACTCTAAACCTTGCCTCAAAAATATAATTTTCCAACCTTCCCTACCTCTGCCCTGCTCTGCTAACCTCTAGGGATGGCTTGTTGTATACCGTGCTCTCCTGTGTTTGTTTAGTCAGAAAGGGTTACAGAGGATTCAAAAACCTCTCTCTTTCCCAGAGGTTGTAACTAGAGTCCTTAGTCATACTTTATATGGCTTAAATGGCCGTCAGTCATATTGAAGTACTGGAAACAGTCAATGGATCATAACGCTGGAGAACATTCTTCCAAAAGAAGTAGGAAAATCCTTGTCTTTCATCCCCAGATCCAGCCAGACCAGGCCCATGGACCCACATAGTTTCTTTATACTACATGTGTACCCTTCCGTCCTGTAGCAAACCTAAACGTGCCTCTGTTAGTCTCTCCTAACTGGCCTCACCAGCTCTGTTTCACTTTATCATGTTAATAAAAATTACTTGAAACCTGTGGGTTTTAAAAATTCAAATTTATACGGGTAGCAAGCAATTTACAGAAGCTGATAGCACTGGTTTTTAAGCATAGAGAGCTTGGTGAGCCTTCTGAACTGGGTAGCTGAAACTATATTCTCTGTTGTATGAAATGGGGGCATATCTTCCTGAGATGCTGCTCTGTAACAATATACTGAGTCCTTTCAGAAAGTATCCTTTAAGAAAGTATGGGACACGCATGTTTTTGTTTGTATAAAATTGTCCCTGTACGCTCATTTTGGTCAGTATGTACATCTACATGTATGTGTCGCCATCAGACTTACAGGGTAGAATTCTGTCGTGCCAGTACCCGCCTGTGAAGCCCTGGTTCACTCCACCTTCTCACCCTCTACCACTCCAGCAAGGCCAGACGGCTCAGGGTGCTCACCCCCACCCCCCAACACTTCAAGTCTCAGTGCTTTTGCAACATGTTGTTTTTCCTACCAATAATGACCTCTCCCTTTTGACTAGCAAATATTTTCCATTCCAACTAGATTTGTATGGAGTTAAACATTTCCCCTTCTGTGGCTTATCCAGGTAGTCACTCTTCCTTAATGTAATCTATTTCTGTCTGTTACTATTACCTGTGAATTCACAGAAGGCAATAATTATGTCCCATTTGTCTCTGGGGATCCAACAAATAGTATGGCTATAGCATACAGTTGAGTTTAGGGGTTAAAGAGAATTGGACCTGGATTTAAAACTAGATTTGGATCCTAGATCCACCACTTCCTGTGTGTCACCTAAGTCTCAATTGCCCCACCTTAAAAAGGGGATAACGTAGTACTTACCTCAGACAATCATTCGTTTATTCAATGAATACGTATGGACTGCCAACTATTGTTAAGTGTTTCTCTAGTGTCTTGGTATAGAGCAAAGAGGAGAAAAGACTAAGATCCTACTCTCCTGGAGCTTATAGTGTAGGAAGAGTGACAAGTAGAAAACAAATAAGTATCTGTGATCTTATATGATGATAATCTTAAGTAAGTGTTGGGATAAAAACTAAAGCAGGGAAAAGGGACGCTATGGGGTCAAAGGTCTCTATTGTAGAAAGGAAAACCTTTTGAGAAAGTAACTTTTGACCAGAGACCTGAATGGTGTTAAGTGTCTCAGTGAAGCAGGTTCTGAGCAGAAGGAATAGTGACCAAAAAGGCCTTCAAGGAACATGAGGAAGTCTGTATTGCTTGTGAAGGGAGAAATGTGCAGTCATAGGAAGGATAGGCAAGGGGTGGGTAGCCATGGCAAGGAGTCAGATTTATCATGAGGGTGATGGCAAACTATTGAAAAATTTTGAGCAAGGGAATGACAAGTGACCTGATTCAATAAAAGGATGGGTGGGTTGGTGGGTGGGTGGGTGGATGGATGGATGGATAGATGGATGGATAAATAAATGACCTGCTGCCTACAGGATATTTTAAAGAACACTTTATATATAGCTAAACATAGGGGATAGGAATTCTGGGAAGGCCAAGGTAAGGAATTCTGGGAAAAGGACCCACAAAAAAGCTGGCATAGAAAAGACTTTCTTTCTGCACAGGCCATCTTGGACACACAAAGCCCACTTCAATATAACTCTTTACATTGAAAGATGAAAGGTTTTCTTTTAAAAATAAAATGTACAGATATTAGTCCACATGAAATTAGCAATTGCAGTGTTGGGGTGTCCTAAATGCTTGAGAGATATACCTGTTTACCTGCCAGGATGCCTTTGACTAACTTGTGGGTTCTTTAGGAAAGTTAGAGAAACCGATGGCTACAAGAAAGTGGCTGTGAGTATATGCTAAGGTATCTGACACAGTAGGAATGGACTCATAGTTTGATGCTAAAATTTTTCATCCAAGGTTTTCTGTGAGGGTACCATCTTATGTACAAATACACCTTTCAATTTCCCTAGCATCGCTCCACACTTTTTCATGTGGACTGCAATACTCTTTAAAGCCCCAAAGAGCACTTATTAAACAGGTGTTCTACCACAGAGTGGAGAAAGGGGTTAGGAGAAGAATTTAGAGGGATTCTAGTATATCCCATTTACTCATGAATATAGATGAGATTATCAGTTACTGTTTACCACTTGGGCAAACAGAAAGTAGACTCCGGAGAAAATGAGACTTAGCATATGTGAGTTTTGATATAAGGGAGGGAATAGAAAAATGAGAAAGATAAAAAGAAAACACTGTATGAGCAAGAATATCTATTATCAGCAGAGTAAGATCTTGGAGAAGAGTAAGCCTGTCTGGAAGGGTACAGCCCAAGAATGGACAGACTTCTGACAGCACGGAATGGAGGCAATTCCAGTTCAGTAACTAGAATTCCCAAGAACAGCATCTTTAAATCTAGACCAAGCTCTGTAAATAGTAACTCACAAAATTTATGCCAGGCGTAGGGTGCCTGGGTGGCTCAGTTGGTTAAGCATCCGACTCTTGGTTTCGGCTCAGGTCATGATCTCACAGTTGTGAGTTTGAGCCCCACATCAGGCTCTGCACTGACAGTGCAGAGCCTGCTTGGGATTCTCTCTCCCTCTCTTGCTGCCCCTCCCTGCACCTCCCTCTCTCTCTCTCTCTCTATAAACTTAAAAATAAACTTAAAAAAAAAGTTATGCCAGGCTTGTCTTAAAGCCTCTTCTATATGAACATACTTACACAGCTTCAATTTTGCCAGCCAAAATCCTTTTGAGGGTGCACTGTTCAAGTGATTTTCTACCACAAAGCCCCCTGGAATTTCACATCAGAAAGAAAGAATCACTATATTCAGTAAAGACCCTGCCTTGAGAAGTAAAGTCTTGCTTAGGCCCTCAGAGAACTCCTCCAGGTTCCTATGGCTCATTTCATAAATACCTTCATGTACCCAATGGGGTGTGTTCCCACTCTGCTAACAATAAACAATGGGGAAAACTCCCAGAATTCAAGCAGCATGAGCTTAGTGGCAATTAAAGAAATCATTAGAATGCCTTAAAGGCCCTTTTGATTTCCTACAGGAAACATTATGAAATTCCGTGTTTTCAGAGCTTGTAAAATCCTGAGGTGGGTCTCCCCTGCAGAGGAAAGTGGCAAATGAAAGTCAAATACATTCTCAGCTGTCATCAGCATGTGTTTCCCTTGTTTCCTGCACCATTCACTCCATCTTAACTGTCCCTTTCCTGCTGTAAACACAGTATGAATGTGGCTTAAGTGAGCATGAAGACAATGCAACTTGCATTGGCTAATTCTGCTGCCCTGGAAAGCCCACAATGTCAAAGCACACTGAATCTGGCACCAGGGTAGCCTCTGAACTCCTTAACTGGAGCCAATGTGGGCTTAACTTTTTTTTTCAGTTTGTTTGTTTGTTTGTTTATTGAGAAAGAGAGAGAGAGAGAGAGAGAGAGAGAGAATACTAAGCAGGCTTCACACTGTCAGAGCCTGATGTGGGGCTCAAACTCACAACTATGAAATCATGACCTGAGCCAAAATCAAGAGTCAGATGCTTAACTGCCTGAGCCACACAGGCATCCCTAAAACCCAGACTTAGGTGACAGAGCTTTAGAAAAGCCACCTCTGCCCCCAGCATAACCAGCTTCAGCTTTGTGCTATGCTTGCGGCCACATCCCCCTGAACTGCCGCCCCTCCACCTACCAGGGCCATAATAGACCACTCAGCCTCCTCTCAGAGCCCAAGTCTCTGTGTTCTCTGCCCCACACTTTCTTTTCCATTCACCTCATATTTATCGGGAGCTCTGGGGAAGGGAATGGGGGACACAGAAAAGAATGGCATGATCCCAAAATTTGGCCCTTGACTAGGGGACAGAGTGAAAGCTACATGACTCCACAAGCCACGGTGTGACAGGTAACCTACTGTGAGGTCCCTCCAGCCTTTGCCTCTGAAACCTCCATGGCTCAGGCTGCCTTTCTTGCCGCAATTCTCTTTCTTACTCATCTTCCACCTGGTGCTGCATCATAGCTACTTCTCTTCTATGAACATTTCCTGATCCCACAGACAAATGACCCCTTGGTCCCTGTGCCCCCACTGAACTCTGAAGGTATAGCAGTCTTAGCAGGAAGCAGCTGGAGGTAGTGTACAGGAAGGTGGGTTCAGAGGCCCACCTACTGGAGTACTAATCTGGATCTCTTTAGCTGTGTGACTTGAGGCAAGTTATTTTGCCTTTTCTGCGTCTCTGTTTCATCATCTGCAGAATGGGAACAAGAGCATTTACCACTTGGGGTTATTGTGGGGAATTAACTAATAGAAAAGGCTTAGAATGGTGCCTATCATGTGATCAGTTTCTATGAGTGTTATGTGTTATTACTGCTGTTAGGCTGTGTGATTCCCCAAGGTACAGACACTGATCATTTGTCTTTATATCCCCATCACCTGCAGCTGTGAGTAGCACAGAGTGGGCAATCACACAAGTTTCATGCTATACAAATCGAGCAATTGCACAAATGACTTAACAAATGAATGCACTTTAGTAAGGACATAGGAAGCAGCCTCTTATTGTAGCAACGGCCCTGGGCAGACCAAGAGGCCTGAGTTCAGCAGCTTGGGCCACTGGGCTGTCCTTCTTTTGTACAACTCCCTGCACTCACACATGCACATACACCAGGGGCATATTCCATAGAACCCATTTCTACCCTGCTCCTTAAACACAGAACCCTGGGCACTGCCAACCCCCCACAAATCTCTGCTCCATGAGGGAGTGAGTCGCTCAGAAGCTACCACTCTGAGGAGACTGGGCCTCTCTGCCCCTCACCCTTCCCCAGCACACATGTGACGTGCAATGGAATGAATTGCCACCTGCGATTGATCCATGCTAGTTATAAACTGTTATGAACCTGGTTAATTGTTTTGCCTGTATAAGCACATTTTGCTTCATCCATTTGTCAAGCTGAAGGAAGGTTGTTTTATAAAAGGGGATTTAATTAAATGTTTTGTCCCAGGCTGGCCTTTCCTTTCCGGATCTGCATTATGCTTGTGTCATATTTTCCCTGGAGGGCAGGAAAACAATTTAGTGAAAATGAAGGATCCATTGATTTACTATTGAAAAAGGAAATGCCAAGCTAACAACTCCCCTCTATAATTTCATAGTGACCATAAGAGAGAACTCAGCCATTTAACTTAAAGACAGTGTGTTTTCTGGTTCACCTGGCTCTTTATATCTTTCTGTACCATTCATGCTGTTATGTTTATAGCTTTGCTCTTGATTGCAATTATTTCATGAATACTCTTAAGAGCTATTTTTCTTCCCTGAACAGAATAGATGTTTCTGGTAAGTGAAGTCCTTTAATTGTTTCTACCTCCAGTTGGGGGGGGTGGGGGTGGGAAATCTTTCTGTCCCCAAGACCCTGTCAGTGGGATCACAACATGCCTCCCATCATTTAACCAGGGATTTCCCCTGCTTATACAATTTAACTTGACCTACTTTTCTGCCTACTGAGCTGCCTCAGGCCTCAAATGTTCTTCTAGTAGAGATCAGCTGTTTTCTGGGTTAAGTCTTAGATCTTGAACTCAATACAATGTCCCAGTGTCTCAAAGGAAGAAGGATACATTAACAGTCTGAGGGAGCTGGATATGATAGGGCTGTCACCGGGTGTCCCTTCCCTCCAACAACCCTGTATCCACTGATCACCATTCTGGAATCTGAGCTGAGGCCACCGACCAGAGTGGTTCTGGAGTGACTGTTTCATTCTGAGGGGAGGGGACTCACAAGTGACTGTAGAAAGGAATGTGGGACTAAGAATCAGGAAAATATGATTTGCTGCAAGGAGCAGTGTGTCTTTGGGCAAATTGTGTCATGTCTGGTGGCTTCAGTGTCCCTTCCAGTGCTAATGGTCTATGATTCTTTCATTCAAAACGTAGTGAGCAGCTGCTAAGTGGAAGACACTGTGGCTGGAGCAGTAGTGGGGAACTGAGGCAGACCTAATCCTGCCATCGTGGACCTTATGAGTCTAGTGGGAGAAACAGGTTGAATCAATTGTGAGATGATAATATTCTGGCAAGAGCTATGCATGAATGGCACATAGTACCATGAAACATCACAGGGAGATCTAGCTCCAGCCTGGCTATGTATAATCCAGGGAGTGGGGGAAAGCCTTTAGAAGGGAGTAATGTTTAAGTGTTCTCATTAAAGATGTGTTAACTAGAAGGAAGATGGCCCCCAGGCAGACTCCCTCCAGACAGAGAACCAATGCTCACACAGATATGGTCAGCACATCTCAGCTGAGGATGCTCATTTCCCTGTGATGAGCATTTGCCTTCTCTCTTGTTGATCCATTAGGAAACACACCAGCTGACCTCTGGATCAGAGATGGTAAGCCAGAATGCATTTATACCTAATTAGCCACAAATTACAGTCCATGAAGAGGAAATGTCTTATTTTGCTGCATTAGACCAAGAACCAGGGCAGCTGTACTTTTACTGTTTCCTCTTCCATCTGCACCATGAAGAAAGCAAGCAAGGGAGAGGAGAGGACCTTGCTTCTGCTGTGATTTTCAAAAATCATCATCCACAAAGTGGAAGGGACTCATTGGAACAGGACAGTTACTCACCTATCATTTGCTGATGGCCTGAACAAGACCTAGCTGAAGCTGTTTTGCATTTATAGCACTTTCCACCTGAAGGCCTCAAAATGTTTTTTGAGCAGTGATGGGCAACAGGGCCTCATGCTAATACTAAATGCTCTCATAATACATTTTCACAGGCCAGACTCTGGCTCATTAGCCAGCTGGAGTGAGGGAGGGGCACACCGGGAAGGCAGCCGGGTGCTGAGCCTGACAGCAGGACTCTCCCCACAGACACTGAGCCAGAGCCTCAGGCAGGCTGGAACCCACCTCTCCCCATGCCAGGGGTAGCCCCCACAGTCCTGGTACTTGGAGAGGTACTGTGAGGGCTGACTGACAGGAATTTAGCACAAGAGAAGGGCAGAGAGAGAAACTGGAGGTAAACACAAAGGTGCTGTCCTGAGGAGCAGGGGAAGTACACGTGGGTTGGGACTTGGATACTGGTTAGAGATAAAAGCTGGTGCAGGGGACCTGGGTGGCTCATTCAGTTAAGCATCAGACTTCAGCTCAGGTAATGATCTTAACCGTTCATGGGTTTGAGCCCCACATCGGGCTCTGTGCTGACAGCTCAGAGCCTGGGGCCTGCTTCAGGTTCTGTGTCTCCGTGTCTTTCTGCCTCTCTCCCACTTATGCTCTGTCTCCCTCTCAAAATTAAATAAACATTAAAAAAAGAAAAAAGAAAGAAAAGGTGTGCAATCATCTTAAAGGTTTGTTGCCAATGTCTATCACTTCCCTTTTTATCAAAAAAGGATGCTGTATTTTGTCAAATGCTTTCTCTACATCTATTGAGAGGATCATATGGTTCTTGTCCTTTCTTTTTTGATGTGATGAATCATGTTAATTGTTTTGCGGATATTGAACCAGCCCTGCATCCCAGGTATAAATCCCACTTGGTCGTGGTGAATAATTTTTTTAATGTATTGTTGGAGCCGGTTGGCTAATATCTTGAGGATTTTTGCATCCATGTTAATCAGGGAAAATGGTCTATAGTTCTCCTTTTTAGTGGGGTCTCTGTCTGGTTTTGGAATCAAGGTAATGCTGGCTTCATGGACAGAGTTTGAAAGTTTTCCTTCCATTTCTATTTTTTGGAACAGCTTCAAGAGAATAGGTGTTAACTCTTCCTTAAATGTTTGGTAGAATTCCCCTGGAAAGCCATCTGGCCCTGGAATCTTGTTTTTTGGGAGATTTTTTATGACTAATTTGGTTTCCTTACTGGTTCTGGGTCTGTTCAAATTTTCTATTTCTTCCTGTTTCAGTTTTGGTAGTGTGTATGTTTCTAGGAATTTGTCCACTTCTTCCAGATTGCCCATTTTGTTGGCATATAATTGCTCATAATATATCACTTCCCTTTCTACACGAGTTCTCCTGGTCCTACCTCTGGCCCAAGTAGGTCCCTCCAAAGAGGAAAGGGTGTAAAAAGTGCCAAGTAATCCTATTTTGTGTATAATTGTGTTTGCCCTCCAGGTCTATTAGTGGTTTGAGAGGAACAGAGAGAGGTATTCTCATGTGCCATTTTGGACTGAGTGACATTCAAGCGGGGAACCTTCGGGAAAGACCTAAATGGGGCTTCCTTTCCCCCCTCAAATCCTGCTTGATTTGCCTGATTAATCTGGCAAACGCTATAAATCAAGGGACAGTGTGAAATTGGACACTAAATGTATTGGACGTTATTATAAAAGAGAGAAATTGGATAATTTTTACTCATTTCTATCTGAAAATGAAAAACTGCCAGGGTAATGAATCTCCTTGATCTGCTAAAATGCCTATCAGTTATAAAGTACTTTTCTATCAAAGGAATAAGGAGAGTTGAAACACACAATAAAAATTATTCACCACAATTTTTTTGAATAAAGTAAATAAATCTCCATGCTGCTTGTGGAAGACTCCTCAAAAGGCCCAAGTGACCATCCCTTTAAACAAAAAGCCAAAAAAGTTAAAATCAAGAGGAGCCCTTATTGCCCTAACATATTTGAGCAAAAGGAAGAAATCTCTGCAGCTACTACATCAACCGTCCATTTTTACATAAAATCAAGAGCAAACTTATCAAGTTTAAATCTTATGATCGAGTCCAGTGAGATTTCATGAAAAGGAATGCTGGCCCAAGGGCTGTATTTAATTTTTTTTTTTTTACTGTTTATTTTTGAGAGGGTGGGGGGAATGTGTGTGAGTGGAGCAGGGGCAGAGAGAGGGAGACACAGAATCTGAAGCAGGATCCAGATTCTGAGCTGTTAGCACAGAACCTAACCTGGGGCTCAAACCCACAAGTCATGAGACCATGACCTGAGCTGAAGTTAGACCTTTAAGCGACTGAGCCACCCAGGTTCCTTCAAGAGCTCTATTTAAATTCTCCCTGTTGTTGTTAGGTTCAAAGAAAGTTACTAGAGCCATAACTTAATATCCAGGGGAGTTGGTTGATATTGTTGGTCCAGTCAGGTCATGTCTTGGATTCTGATTCCTCAGTCATAGTCAAAAGAGTGAGAGGTGACTTCAGTTGGGATACAATGTGGGCAAGATCAGCCTGCTGGCCTCCATTCTCAGGGGAAGAGAACCCTTTAAATACTGATTCCTGGGTAGCTGGCTCACTGTAGCATCTTTCATTATAAAGTTCTCCAAAATCTGGAGTCATCTGTTTCCCTTTTCTGTATGAATTATAGATGTGGCTGTAATCAAGTAGCCCTCCAGAAATCAGTGTTTAAATTCCTGTTTTTCCTTTATATGCTAAATATAATCTGCTTATTAACGAGACTAGTCTAGGTGGGGTAACTGCAGACTTTTGGGGGCCAGGGTAACATCTCATTCCCACCACATCCCCAGAAGCTGAGAGGGTTTGGTGCATAGTAAGTCCTCAGTGCCTTGGTGATCTTACATGAATCAGTTTTTTCATACACTCAAATATTTCTGTGTCAAGCACTATTCTAGGCATTTAAAATAAATTAGCTAACAAAAAGACAAAAATTCCTGCCCTCAAGGAGTTTGTATTCTGGTAAGAGGAAATAAACCATAAGCAATTAACATAATAAATAAGTCAGTCATACAGTATATTAGAAGGTGATAAGTGCTATAGGAAAATTAGAGTGGAATAAAGGGGGAGTGGAAGCCTGGGTATAGAGATAGGAAAATTAGAGTGGAATAAAGGGGGAGTGGAAGCCTGGGTATAGAGAACTGGGTTGGATTGCAAGTTGAATTAGACTATCCAGGGAGGCCTAATAAGAAGGAATCTCTTAAACAAAGACTTGAAGGTGGGGAAGGAGGAAAAGCGTATTAACAGAGGGAACAGCTTATGCAAAAACCGGAAGATGAGAGTGTGCCTGGCACACTGGAGGAAGATAAAGTGGGCCAGTGTGGCCAAAGAGCTAGAGAGTAGGAGACTGGCAGGAGCGGAGGTTGGAGAATTAATGGGGACAAAAAGATCGTACGGGCCCTTAGAGGCCATTATAAGGATTTCACCTTTTACTTTGAAAAAAATGAGGAGGCAGTGGACAGTTTTGCAGAGAGGAGGGTTGGAGTCTGACTGGTGTTTTAAAGGAGCCCCTCCATCTGCTGTTTGAGAATACACTGTAGGAGGCAAAGATGGAGGCTAGGAATCAAGTTCAGAGACAATGGAAAGAATCTTAGCAAATCAATGAATAATACATGGTTTTACATGCTGTCATTAGTGGTGTGTACAAGGCAAGAACACAGGGGAGAGTGTGCAAGCAGTTCTCCCAGGGGAGACTTCTCAGGGCTACAACTTTTGAATTGGAGAAAAGTGGTTTGGAGAAGGGAGAAAGGTGGCGGGAGGTGAGACAGGAGAGGTTTTGTGGTATCAGATTGTGAAAGGTCTTAAGTCTCAGGATCATTGCTTGTTATGAAACCAGGAAAATATTCAACCATACAGCTTAAACAAATAGGGCCTTATTTGTCTCACGCATTAAGATATGTGGAGGAAGCAGTCCAGAACGAGTACAGAAAATCAATGATGACAGTGATAACAGGCTCTTTCCATCATCCTTGTTGTGTTAGTTTGTCATGGTCATAAGAGTCTGACACAGATCCGTGTTCCAGGAAGAAGAAGAAGGAAGAGAGCATGCATAACCCACAAGTCTGTCACCCTTTTTTTAATCAGGAAAGCAAATCTCCTAAAAACCCTACCCAACAGAATTGTGCTTCCTTATCTTTGGCCCAGCTGGGTCATGTGATCATCCCGACCGGAAAGATGGCTGGACAGAAGGGCTGGTGGACCAGGTATGTCAGTGACTGACAGTTACTGACTGCCATGAGTTCTTAATGCAGCTGATGCAAGTAAACAGGATGCTTCCCCAGAAGGCCACATGCAGTTGCACGGCCTCCCCACCTCTTGGAGCTTGGCTGCGATTGCCATGCTTCCTCCACACGGGCCCTTGGTGGGCCAGCTGGGGCGTCCGTATCCTGCCTTTTGTGCATGTCTGCGAGTATCACGGATTCAACAGTGGGGTCGGCCCCTGCACCAGCTTTGGAATCTGCCTCTGTGGAGAAAAAGGATGCAGGAGTGTACATGACACTCAGCACTTCCCTGAGACTGCAGGGCTCACTTCTGTTATAAGAGGTTTCTGCCTTGTCAGCCTAAATGATAAAGCATGAAGGCACATGTGTGGGGAGACCCATGGCTGTGTGATTGAGCCACATTGTGAGTCAGCGAAGCTTGATTCGGTGGCCTCAATCTGCTCTCCTTCACCTGAGGTGCCTACTCCCATCTCGCATCACCCTCTTCCCAAATCCATTCTCCAAAAGGCTCTGATGAAGTCATTAACCCTGAAGTGCAAATGACTCATAAGACTGAAAATGCCCCCTCCCCTAGGTGTGTCCTCATTTTAATAGCTGCCAAGGCCCTGTGGCGCAGGCCTAAGTGTGGCATGAGAGTACTTGGTTTCTGTGCCTAGCTCTGCCTCTCACTGCCTCATGAATCAGCACATCTTTGGGCTTTAATTTCCTTATCTGTAAAATAACAGATTTGGAAAAGATTACCTCTAAGGTCTATACATTCTGGCATGAACATAGGATACTCTGTGACTCTGGCCTTGGCTGGCACTTAGCTGCCATCATGGGTGTAACTGATACAGAGGCTTTGTCCTACGCACTCTGTGATGACCAGGACGCCACGCACTCTGCCTCTCCCTCTGTGGAGGCGATCTCTTTCCAGGTGTCTCATCCTTCCTCCCAGACCTTTGCCTGACTTTCTAAAAGTGGGTGTCTGGGTTTGGATAGCCATGGAGAGGATCTGCCTGTTGGTGTCATTCACTGGGCCATCAGCTAATTGAGGGTAGGGACATGTCTGGGTCACCATGGTACTTCATCTGGCATCTAGCACAGTGATGGCACATGGCAGGCAGTCAAGAAATGTTTGTAAAGGTGAAGTGCTCTCACTGTGTTTAGAATGGTAGCAAGGGGAGACCTCTCCTCTCCTCTCCTCTCCTCTCCTCTCCTCTCCTCCTCTCCTCCTCTCCTCCCCTCCTCTCCTCCTCTCCTCCTCTCCTCTCCTCCTCTCCTCCTCTCCTCCTCTCCTCCTCTCCTCTCCTCCTCTCCTCCTCTCCTCTCCTCTCCTCTCCTCTCCTCTCCTCTCCCCTCCCCTCCCCTCCCCTCCCCTCCCCTCCCCTCCCTTCCCCTCCCCTCCCCTCCCCTCCCCTCCCCTCCCCTCCTCTCCCCTCCCCTCCCCTCCCCTCCCCTCCTTTCCCCTCCTCTCCCCTCCCCTCCCTTCCCTCCCTTCCCCTCCTCTCCCCTCCCCTCCTCTCCTGGCAAATAGACTCAGTGGGGCTTTGCCTTCTACCTTCACCTGCTTTCTCCCTTCCTCTCTCCCTCATACAAGGCAAAGTCTTTACACACAGTCATATTATGAGTCCCAAGTTGGGCCCCTCACCTCAAACATTATCCAAACATCTTCACAATCTACATAACTACCTAAGTTATCATTTGATTCAGTTTCATAGTTTAAAGGTATTACTGTTTCAAATGTCCCATTAATAATAACAATAAATACTTGTAACACCTTTTCAAGTTTTCCAAGTCCTCTCATTTATTCTACCCCAGCTCTCCTGGGAGAGGTAGTTTCTCAAGCCTATATCAAGCTGTGGCTTCTAAGAGATGAGCTGACAGCCAGCTAAGAGACCCTGGGGGGAAGGAGCCGCAGGAGACATGCCTGAGAGAAATATCAGCATTAAGTGCCAGCAGCCGGGCAGGGGACAAGGATAAAAGATGAAATCTCAGAAGCCAAAACACATTTCACTGTTCCACTGTTGCCTTGTGCTGGGCTCAGTTGTAATAACTACGTCTAAGCCCTGAATTTTCTGAAACCAGCGTTTCTACCCACCCCTCACACACCACCCCATTCCCTTTTCATCACATAGCACCTGTCCCTGTTCAGCTACTTGACCTACTATCCTAAGTTGCCTCTAGCCCTATTTTCTAACAGGTTAGGGTACAAGTAAGAAGTACCTTACTTGATAATTGCTAAAGGCCATTTACTCCTCTACACAAGATGCCCTGATGCAACAGGAAGAAGATCCAAGAATACCTTGTTTTATTTTAAAGGGATTTACTTTATTTTTTTAAGTTTATTTTGTCTTTATTTTTTTAAATTTTTTTTAATGTTTACTTATTTTTGAAGGAGAGAGAGAGACAGAGTGTGAGCAGGGGAGGGGCAGAGAGAGAGGGCGACGCAGAATCTGAGGCAGACTCAGGCTCCAAGCTGTCAGCACAGAGCCCGATCCGGGGCTTGAACCCACAAACTGTGACATCATGACCTGAGCTAAAGTTGGACGCTCAACCGACTGAGCCACGCAGGCGCCCCTTATTTTTTATTTAATAATCTCTACAGCCAACCCATGACCCCAAGATCAAGAGTCATATGCTCTTCCAACTGAGCCAGCCAGGAGCCCTCTAAGTATAATTTTAAATACTTAAAAAGTAGCCTAAATATCTAAATAATAATAATTATTAATTATGCCACATAATTTAATTATGTGGCAAAATATGGCAGTTTCTTTTCTTAGATTTAGTGTCTGAGGCCACATAAGGAGGTATATAGGCAACTTCAATAATCTGTTATATGCATGAATGCATTACACAGGCATAAGTTTTGCCATTATTTCCATGGATGTTTTCTGGGCATTTAACCCATTTCATGCCTTAGTCTGGCACAGAGTTAGCAAATGAAACATTCACTAGGAATCTCATCAGCATTGATTGTCAATCAGGATATGAGGAAATTGCTTTTCAAGCTTCTTTTACTTCATTTCTATGGATTTTTCTTTAAATCAAAAATTGACTTGACCTTGCTTAAAAGTCATCATGTTTTGTAGATACAAGTAGACTATAGTGATAAAAGCACAGGCTCTGGGGTCACCTGCCTGGATTTGAATTCCAGCACCATCACTTTCAAGTTCTGTAGCCATGGCCTAAGAGACTGAGTACAGTCTCTTGGCTGAGTTAAGTGAGTTTCTATGTGGACAGCATAGACAGTACTTAAAAAAGTGCCTAGTACCTAATAAGTACCTTACAAATGTTAGCTCTTATAACTATGAACAGTCATCTATTGTTAAAACTTAATAATTTCCATTTCTAGTGCCTTTTTCCAACAAGGCATTGCTTATTATCTAAATTATTAGCTTCCTTCGAATAGGTTGTCCACATAAGGGTGATCACAAAAAGTCTAGCTGACCTTGAGTGAAAATAGTTTCTTATGCATACTACATGTGTGTGTGTTTGCAAAATATTAAGAATCTGAGCCTACACTGAGATAAAATAGTTTATTTAGGGATGAATAAGAGCAACAAGGGTGGTTGGAATGGGGGGGTATGCAAGAATATTGCTGCCACATTTCCCAGAAATGGAGAATCAATGAACGCTGAGCAGGTTATTTTAAGAAAGGAAACTGATAGGTTTCCACAAGATGCTTCTTATAAACCCATATCAGCTTGGAAATTTCCAGTGGCTTAATTGGGAGGGGCCAAAGTGGTTCCACACTAGTGAGTGAATATAAAAGGGTAGATTAAAATACTTTTTTAGTAGTTCATATCCTTGAAAGTAAAGTCTCCACTACGACCTGAGCCAGTAATAGTCAGTAAACAGCTAATTACATTATAACGTGTGTTTTTTAATTGTTAATTATAATAAAAGAAGCAACAACCCAACAATAATTTGCCAGTCCGTACATCTGTGAAGTTTAAATGGGAAAATTGCCTTTTGTCTCAGCAAGGATGTAATTGATTCTTGGGCACTTAACAATACAATACCCATTGCTGCCTGTTCTTTCTTCCTTCAAAGAGCTGACACCATTATGTCACTGATATAAATGGAATCTTGAAGGTGCATCAAAAATGCTCTGCCTTTTTCGGGGGAAAAAAAAATCCAGTGTGGCTATTTAGTTAGGACCAGGGGCATATTCAAGTGGGCATCCCAGGGTCAAAGTTAGAGTTCAGCCCCGTTGGAGTTTTTCACTCTTTTCTGTGAGGTGGAGTAGAGCCCATCTTGTCATATTAGCAATGGTCATTGTGAACTTCTAAAGTATTTTAAAGTAACATTTTGAAAGACTACTAAATGAGAAATTGAAGAGGCTTTGTCAGAGGCCATCTGCTCTCGTGTCAACCAAAGCTGACAGGAAAAGAACTCAGGGCTCTTAAACTGAATTTCATTAGTGGAGATGAACCAAAAAATATACACCGAAAGAGGCTTGCAAAATACTAGCCTTACTCCCCATCCCCAAATTCAACTCTTTGTATTGCACTATTATGGCTTGAAATTAAATATCCAAAAGGCAGAAAAGAAATAAGTTCAAAGAATCAACATTAAAACGCTATCTATATTTCCTTTCCAACCAGAACATTGTTTTCATTTCAGTTTTTAAATTTGCATTTTTAATTGAATTAGCCATTTTTAGTAGTGGATATACTTTAATCCTTTGTAATAGCAATGCATGTATATGTTTAAATTGCTTAAGAGACATCTTGTCAATGTGATAATCACTTTGTCTTCATACTAATGCCTATATTATTCCCAACACAATATTTGGGCCTGATACAATGATTATGTATAGTCAAAACAAACAAACAAACAAACAAACCCTAATCCCCATTAGGCCCCACATCAAAACTAAGTGTATATCCAAAGATTATAAACATATTGGTGTTATTTTAAATTTCCTCAGTCTATAAAACCTCTAGCCATCTGCCTGAATAATACAATTGACCATATAGCAAATGTTTTCTAGCTGAATTATCTTTGTAGCTGAAGAAATCAGAAGGGACACATCAGATCTTTCTCCCGGGCATGTGCCCTGAGGGGACAATGGATCCCAGAGAATCATGTTGTTGCCAATATGTAATAAAAACAACAAACAGTATTAAGCCCTGATATTAAGTACTTTTCAGTTCCCAATGCATTTAAATCCACAAGGATCCAATATTGGTGCTTTTATTATCCCCATTTTACACACCAAGAAAGTAAGTCACAAATAACTGAAGTTCACATAGCTAGTAAGTGGCAAAGCTTATTCAAATCTGGAGGCTGTGTTTTTAACCACTTTACTATAAACCCTGCATGCAGCACCCATGTTCCTTTTTTATTATTGTTTTTGTTTTGAGGTTTTTATTGTTTCAGAAGATAATTTTTTTAAAAAATGTCAAACTTAAAACCAGTTGCAAGTACAATACATATACCTTTTTTTACTGAGCCATTTGAGGGTAAATTGTTCACCGGATACATCATCACCTTGAAATACATTAGCATATAGTTCCAACAAACCAAATATTCTCCTACATAACCACAATACAAACACCGAGATCAGGAATTTAACATTCAAAACATTTCTTCCATCTATTTCTCACACCCCACTCAAGTTTTACCAATTCTCCTAGTAATGCCCTTTGAAGCAGAAGGCTGCAGTTCAAACTCATGTGTTGTGTTTACTTGTCACGTCCCACTGGTCCCTTTTAATTGGGAGCAGTTCCTCAATCTTTTAGCTTTAATGACCTTGATACTTTTGAAGATTTCAAACCAAATATTTTGTAGGGATCTTTCATTTTGGGGGTATCCGATAGTCCCTCATGATTAGATTCAGGTGTTGCATGTTTAGCATGAATATCTCAGAAGTGATCCTGAGTTCTTTCATTACATGCTTTCAAGGGGCACATGATTTAGGCTTGTCACATTGTTGGTGATACTCACTTTGATCACTTAATAGAAATGATGTCAACTAGGTTTCTCCACTGTGAAGTTACTCTTTTTGCCCTCCATAATTAATAAGTGTTCTGTGGGAAGGCACTTTGAAGCTGGTAAATATTCCAGACCTTACAAACTTTGAAGTCATTTATTTATATCAGCGAATGACTTGTGCTTTTCTATTTTATTCAATGGATTATAATGTGTTACTACTATTATTTATGTCTGTGCTCAGATTGTTTCCAGTTTGCCTATTGGGAATCCCTTCAACCTGTCTGCTCTGGCTTTTTGATATTTTTCCATCATTTTTAGAGCACTTCCTTGTGAATTGGCACAATGAGATATACCAGGCTTATCTTGCACCCTCCCTACTCCAACCTCCACTCCTCCAAGGACTCTTCAATCCTTTTAGTGAACAATGGTATTTAGAAAGCAAGATCTGGTGTTTGGTGTGCTCATTGCTGCTTCAAGTCTGGCTCTATAGGTGGAAAGGATTAGGAACTTACATGTGTGTGAAAAAAGAGACACACAATGTTCATTTCTATATATGTTCATTTGTACATAGAGAGTTCACACCAATACCTTCAGTTCTAGTCCAACACCATTTTAGTTTTTCTCTTTCCATATTTTTGACAGTAAGAAACCTAATAGTCCATGTTCTCAAACATTCTATATTATCTACCCCCAGACAGTCAAGGAAAAAGAGGAAAACTGGACTAAAGATGAGAAAAACTGGGACTCAGTCTTGTGTCTCCTCTTCAATAGCTGTATGGCCTTGAACAAGTCACTTAACTGCTACCATCAAACAGCTATGACCATAAGTATCCATTTCAGGAAGTCACACAGGTTGGAGGTCAGAGCAGAGAGGCTGGGGCCAAACTGGCTCTGACACTCGCTAGCTGTGTGACTTTGCAAAAAGTGACTCAACTTCTCTGAGCCTTGTTTTTTTTTTATCTTTAATGTAAATAATGCTGCCACTAAATTTCCCAAGTTGTTGTGATATTTAAATGTATGCAGAACAACTTGGCACAGTGCCTGGTCAATAGAAACAATAAATAATTCTTTCACCTTTCTCCTCACCACAGTGTTAAGTAATAATAATAACAATAATAAATGCCATAATTATATATATACAGTAATAGAAAGCCCAACACAAGTTAAAATGATCATGTAATTTCTTAAGTGCCATCTAGTGAAAACTTTCTAAAATAACAAATGAGTATAATAAGTTGCATTTTTATGGCCTTTTCACCCTCTCTGAATATCCCCAAGGTGACCTAGAACTAGGAGGAATAGGTGACTGCTCAGGCAATGAAGGATATATTTAAGAAAATTCTTCTAGAGAGTTTTAACTGCCATGTTTAACTCTGTGTAATAATGAATAATGATGGCTTTAGTTAATTAAATGTATATTATACTAGGAAGTTTACAAACTGATTGCTAATCCCTACAACATCCCTGCAAGGAAGGTATTACTTCCTCCTTTTGTAAATTAGAAAACTGCAGTTTGGAAAGCTTAAATGTCCTCCCTGAGGCAGCACCACCAGTAAACAACTGGGTCCAGACTAGGTCCTATGTATTAGGGGCTCCAAACTTGCCTTCTCTCCATTCAGCCAACTGTCGCCTTACCCATCATGAGAAACACTACTAGGATGTGACCTTGTCTGGTTGATGCTTGGAGCTCCAGCCATATCCCATTTGGTCAAAGAGACAAATTAAAGTTGCTAACACTGAACTCAGAACATCACCTCTAGTTCCTAGCATTCTATACTCGGAAATTCAAGAGCTCAGTGACTAGAGTCCTTTGGCATCTTGTTGCCAGAGTAATTCTCCAACACAACCAGACCAGTTGGCATCTGCTCAGGAGCTAAAAAGGCTCCCACTGAGGTTAAAATAAACCTGTTCTTTTTCTTTACATAGCTTGTTTTTCAATCAGCTCTTGTGTATACGGGTGCTTTGGTCATCTTTATCTCATTTGCACTAAAATGCGGTAGGCCTTTCATAAACATATATTGGCCAGCTTGACAGATGATACTCGTAACTTTATCCTTAATGAGTGGGGAGTGGGAAGATAAATACAGCATGATAGGAAGCTAAGGAAATGGTACAGTTAGAGGCAGGTAGATCTATAAATTTTTCAGAAAGTCAATCTTTTAGAAAGACACAAATATTTAACTTACTAACTTATTTTCAAGGGTGCATTAGAGAAGTGCAGAGCATGGACTCCAGAGCAAGGCTGCCTGGATTGAACACTAGCTCTGATACATACTCATTGTGTGACCCCATGCAAGTTATTTATGCCCTATCTGTAAAATGGGACTGTTGTGAAAAATGAGTGAGTTCATATATGCAGAGTGCTTAGAACAGTGGCTGGTACCTAGTAAGTGCTTTATAAATAGGAGCCTTTGTTAGTGCCCTGTGCCTTTGTTGCTTTGGCAGAAATTAAGCTCCAAAAGGATAATGAAAAGAAAATATAGGACCCAAAGCCACATAAACTAACAAAATGAGTACTTTGTCCAAAGCATTCCACAAATTAAATTACCATAAACTGGTAATTTAAACATGTAGTCTCAGGGGAAAGGAACAAGGGAATAAAAATGAAGTTGCACCAAGGTGAGAAGACTCTAATATATTGCCCTTTATCATTAACACAATGTGTTACGGGAAAAAAATTGGCACAATTGTTGTCTATAAAAGCATACTTTAGTGTACAGTGGACACACCCCCCCACAAATGAGGGCAATCGATCAGAAAGCAACTCCCTACTTTCTCCGTGCTTTCTCCCTGCCAACACCCGGGCTGCTGGATGTTGGAAGAAATTCACACAATCAAGCCTCTGTTTTCACTTTAAATTCATGATGTCAAGACTCAAATTGGCACTCAACATTGCTTAGCAAGCTTACTAGATTTCTCTAGAAGGTTCATTTTCCCCCTCCTTTAGACATCTAATTCATTCCTTCTCCATCTCTCACAAACACAACACAGCCCTTCCTCCCTGCACTTATCAACTGATGACCTTGGTTCACACTTCATTGAGAAAACAGAAGCCAACAGGCATGAACCCCTTCACCTTCAACTACCAAACCTGCCATCCCAACTTCGCTTGCGCCCATCTTCTTCTCCTGATACAATCAACAGTATTTTCCTTTAGAAGTATGTGCCTAGGCCTGAGCTGCCCATGCATCTGCTGCAGGAACTTCCACAAGTCCTGTGCTGAATTTGAGGAAGAGGGTTGGCAAAAGATAGTAACAGCCAACATTGAGTCTTTACCCCATGCTAAGATTTTTTTTTAATGCATACATTAACTTTCTTGATTCTCCACAGCAAGCCTACAAGGTAGATGGATTAGATAACAAAGGCACAGAGTGGTTAAACAACCTGCCCTAGGTCACAATACCAGTAAGTGAAGAATTCAGACACTAAATTCTTAACCCAGTACAGGCTTACCAAGAAGACTGGGTAGCAGATATGGGAAGAAGAGATAATAAATCATGAATTTTTATGACCTTTTGATGCTCAGAACAGGACCTCCTCCTGGGTCAGCTTCCTTCTTGGGGGAACTGAGTAGGAATTAGCCAAATAGAATGTCATGGTAGAGGCACACCTCTACCATGTTATGAAGCTCCTTTGACTGAGAAGAGACTACAGAATCCCAACACCCCTTCTTCTGAAGGCCTCCCATTGTCCCAGCCTCTGCGACTATCACATCAAGCAAGGATGTGCTTTTCCCAAAGTTAGAGTCCCTCTGGGCCTTGGAGGCTACTCTCCCACAGGTTAGTGGCTGCACATGCAGAGTTCTTGAGGGGTGTCTTAGTCCGCTTGGGCTCCTGTAACAAAATACCACAGACTGGATGGCCTTAACCCCAGAAATTTATTTCTCACAATTCTGGAAGCTGGGAAGTCCCAGCAGATTCAGTTCCTGGTGAGGACTGCCTTGCAGATGACCTTCTTCTGACTATATCATCACATGGCTTTTGCTCAGTGTATGCAAGTGGAGAGGTCACTTCCACCACTCCTCCTCCTCCTCCTCCTCCTCCTCCTCCTCCTCCTCCTCTTCCTCCTCCCCCTCCCCTTCCTCCTCCTCCTCCTCCTCCTCCTCCTCCTCCTCCTCCTCCTTCTTCTTCTTCCTCTTCCTCTTCCTCTTCCTCTTCCTCTCCTTCTCCTTCTCCTTCCACCAATGCTATAGGATTAAGTCCTCATTCTTATGTCCTCCATAGTCTAATTACCTCCTAAAAGTCTTATTTCCAAATACAATCATATTGGGGGTTAGGACTTCAATATATGAATGTTAGGGGAACATAATCTAGTCCATAGCAAGGAGTATTTCAAGTCTGCTGTCATCATTGCTTCTTCCCTGAGAGCAGTGAAACAAGGTCACCTGGTTTGGAAAGAGCTTCCTAACCCAGTAAAAGACTTGTCCCTTCTCTTTTCTATGGTAACCCTTCCCTGAGCTCTGTATTCCATCCTCTGTCATTTCTCAGATTTTTCCTCCCTCAGCTCTCCCCTCCCCATCTCCTGCACCATCAATATCTCTCTTTAGATTGGATGGCTAATGTCAACATCCCAAAGTGTTCTCCCACACCCCATTCCACTAAAGTAACTCTGTCTTCATTACCTTCCCCCATCCTGCTTGTAATGCTACAAGACTCAGAGAATGAACCCAAGCAAAATGGCATTTAGACTCTTTTCAACTAGTTTCTATGAAGAAATTACTTTATCACTAGGCTGTAGTGGGTGTCTAATATATACACATAAAATTTATACATGCACACATATACACACATACCCACACACATAGTGCATATATATGGAGTTATACACACATATACAAATATATATACATATGGGTGTACACACGTAAGCAGACATGGCTACACATGTACACACAATTAAAAGATGCAAACACACTTATTGACAGATATACACACAAATATACTCACACATACACAGATGTCTATAAAGATATACACATATACACACAAGTATAAAGACATACACGCTTCACACAAAAGTACATATATACATACACATACAGACACATGCAAAAATACACAGATAGTCTTGAAGGGGTTGTGAAGAGGAAAAAAAGAACTGGAATACAATTGTAAAAATAAATGGTATGAAGTTCCAAAAGGAAGAAAATATCAGACTGAATCTCTGCCTTTTTACTGAATACTGACTATTCAATTTCAGCACATTTTTCAAGAGGCTGCTATGTGTCTGGCCCTGGGTAAGGCACTGGCCCTTACCTTTAAATGGTCTATTTAAAGCAACAGCGTACTTTAATGGAATTCTTAAAGGGGACAATAGGCTCCTCTCCAGGAAGAGCTGCAGTATATTCTCACCCAAGGAAAGCTGCTTGGAGCATGCTAACACATCTTTACAATAAACACACACAGACACACAGTTAATAATACTGGTCTCTGTATTTTAATGCCTTCAACATGGCTTCCAGAGCAACAGCAAAAATATGGCACCAGATGGGGCGCCTGGGTGGCGCAGTCGGTTAAGCGTCCGACTTCAGCCAGGTCACGATCTCGCGGTCCGTGAGTTCGAGCCCCGCGTCAGGCTCTGGGCTGATGGCTCGGAGCCTGCAGCCTGTTTCCGATTCTGTGTCTCCCTCTCTCTCTGCCCCTCCCCCGTTCATGCTCTGTCTCTCTCTGTCCCAAAAATAAATTAAAAACGTTGAAAAAAAATTAAAAAAAAAAAAAATATGGCACCAGAGATTAGCTACTTCAAGGAGCCCCCAAGCAGAGAAATGGTTAGACTAGGTCAAGATTAGACTGTTGCTCATCCAACAGCCTTTTCTTTGCTCATTCCCAAGTCACACAGAGGTCTGGTAAGTTCCTGTTCTTCTCTCCTTCCATAGCACACCCTCCTTCTGCACAGGGGCTCCTACTCAGGAGAGTGTCCAGCTTCTGTCTGAGTGGGAGTTTGCCACTGGGACGAGTAGGGCGAGTCTTGCTTCATTGTAATGAGTCACCTTTGAAAATGCCTTTGATAAGAAAAGTCTTTTCTTGTGCACTTCATAGGACTACCCCTTACTTGCCTGTCTAATCTTTGTACTTCTTTACATGATGCATGTTTTCAAACTTCCTGCAGTATCAGAGGCATTTCCCCTTCAAAGTTCATCTCTTTAATGGTTCATGTACAACATGCCTTCTGGAAAGCACAAACTTCTAGGATGTGCTGCTAAAGCCAGCCATCTTTTACTTGACTAACCTTCGTGCTTGAGGATAAGGCTCTGCATGAAATTCAGTGGCTATGACTGACCATGGTCCCTGTTACTCCACATTCCATTGCTCTTTGTACAGTAATGCCTCAATGGGATGGAATAAAATAATTGGAAGTCCTTTCTGTGGGATTCAGAGGGCTTTTATGAAGTTGGAAGCCTGTAAACTGCTGCTCAGGCTTCATTTCTTCCATTAAACTTCAGCAGATCTTTATAAATGTATCTCTCACCTATGGTGAGAAAAGGTCAGGATTGATCTACCAATTTCCAGTTTAAATGTTTTCCATTATCAATTCAACCCTACAAAGATTGGGCACTTATTTCATGTAAGACACTACAGGAAGAGATAGAATGGAATAGACCTGGAACTTGCCTTCACGTTATTTAGGGTTTGGGGTGGGAGAGGGAGAAAAGTACACAGGTTATCTAAGAAAAGGCAAGCTGTGTTAAGTGCTGTCACTGAGGACAAATAGGAGAAACAGGAGCATTGGGGAGTGAGGAATAGATTCCAACTGAAGCTTCTTGTAAAAGGTGGTACCTGAATTAGAGAATGAGAAGGATGCCAAAAGTCAAAGATGGGGAAAGTGGAAGGACTTCCAGATGAAGAGAATAGGTACATCAACACAGAAGGAGAATACATGGCATGGGTTTGGAGAACGTGAAGTCTAGTATGACAGAAAACATAGAATATAGGATACGTGGCCTGGTTCAATGCCTCCAGCTTGAGGAGGGCTCAAAGGACTTAGGGTTTGGACATTGTGCTACAGGAAATGAGGAGGCTCTGGATGTACTGGGATTATCATGCCTGGACTTTAAAAAGATAACTTGGAATCAGAGAAAGTGGCTGCCAGAGAAAAAGCATGGTCCTTGTTCTCTGCCCTTTTCAATCCCTTCTCTGGAGTCAAAAGTGAGATTAGAGGCAGAGTCCAGAGGACACTTCAAGGGGAGAGCATATTGGGGACTTCTGGTTCCATGGTGTTCAGCAAGACCTGCTGCCCAACAGCAGAGAAGGAGCCTGAAAGGGAAGGCCTTGCATTTTGTGGCTCCCGGAAGAAGCCCATGTGGCAGATGTCTGTCTCTTAGAAGAGGGGCTATGTTGCTCCTGACTACAGGTATGGAATGCAAAGAGATCACCAGATCATACTCACACTCTTGCACCTACATGGGGTTTCTCTGATGAGCCAGACTGATCTGTGTGTTATTTTGAAAAAGGATTCAATCAGCACCTCAGCAAAAGTTATCAGTTTGCTTTGTTGCTGGCTACCAGGCCACAAAAATGGACACTGGCATGCCTCCTGCCCCCTGTTCTGCCATCACTGATAGAACACCCTAACAGTCTGGTCGGTACAGATATTGAGAGAGCACACAAAATGAGTAGGTAATGAAAAATTACAGCCCACTTAAGGGGATTCTGTAACTAGAGGGAAAAAGACTACACTGAGCAAGTAGAGCTGGCAGCTTCATTTATAGTAGAACTAATAGAAGACAGAGAGAGAGAGAGAGAGAGAGAGAGAGAGAGGACATTAATAAAAGTAATTAGAACAAAGATGTAATTGGAGCACAGAAAAGCCTTTCCGGAACTAAGAACGATATTTCTGAATTTTAAAAGTTCACTAGACAATTTGAAAAAATGAATGTTCACTGCTGAGAATAGAATTTGTGTTCTGGAAGATCAAGTTAAAGAAACATTTCAAGACACAGAGAACTACCCCCCAAAGTAAAAATATGTGGAACAAGAAAAGAGACTCAGAAGACCAATCCAGAGGATTTACCATGTTAACAATGGAAATGCCAGAGGATATAAAGTAACAAGTGCATGGGAAGTACTAAATGCATGGAAAGTACTAAGCAAATAATGGAAGAAAATATTCCCTAACTGAAAAAATACTGGGTTCTTCAGATTACAGTCCCTGCTGAATCCTAGAGAGGATGAATTAAGAGGGAAAGCAACAACAAAATCCTAAGACTTACTCTGGTGAGATTCCTACATTTCAAAGGTAGGAAGCAAATCTTACAGACCTTCTGACAGAAAGAACAGATTATACATCATCTGGAGTACTAGAATCTAAAGAATACTGAATTAGCACATATAGAAAGAAAGAAGGATTATTAATAGAAACAGATCATGATCCTAAAATCCTATCCAGCCAAAGTATCATTCATCCAAAAGAGAAAAGAAAGAGTAATATGATAGGCTCCATTCTCTAATTATAATCCAGTAACATTGTAAATCAACAATAAATGATTACCAAAAATTTTTGATTTGTTGCAAATTAAGAAACATTCTTTTGAATTATCTTTGGTATAATAGGCAAGCTCTAGCTAAAATTTATCATTATCTAGAGACTAATAAAAAAGAAAATACTTCATACCAAAGAGGATAGGACACAGCTAAAGCTGTGTTCAAAGGAAAATGTATAGCTTTAAGTGCTTTCAGTATATTAGAAAAATTAAAAAAAAAATAGTGAAAATAAATAAAATATGCCTATTCAGCTTTAAAAAATTAGAAAAGGAATAGAGTGCAAAAGAAGACAATTCCAGCAGCAATGCCCTGGGATAAAGGGTGAAAATAATTCTACAGTAAAGTGATAAAAGCCTAAAATACAGATGCAGCAGGATCAAAAAGAAGAGCCAAATTGAGAAGCCGTTCTGGAAGTAGAAAGATGCTGGCATCTGGAAGTGGAGAATAGGAAGTGAGAAGAGTTAAAGATGAGTAAGAGTTTGAGATTGGGTAACTAGGTGAAGGTAATAAATACTACTAGCAAGGCAGAAAATGGAGAAGGAAGAATAAGTTTGAAAGGAAAGACACAAACTTCCATTTCAAATATATAAAGTTTGAGGTGCCTGAAATGGTCAAGGCACTGTATGAGGCACCATACTCATTACAAATCTGCATATACCCCCTGCTCACCCCAGATTCCTTTGTCACCAGTCCAGGGCTGCAGTTAACATATTAATGTGACAAATAAGCCAAAAAGTATATGTTTAATAAAGGCTGATCTTAGAAATGTCCAGCCCAGGCTCTGAAGTGAGGGAGAAGAAGGCTCCACCCTCTCCAACACTCTCTTCTGCTGCAGGTCAAAGGGACTGCCTTGGAGATAGAAAATGAAGGGTGGGGGACAGCATTTCCTCAATTGGACCCCATTATTCAGCTTAAACACCCTATTAAGGAAACAAGTGAGCTTCTTAAAAGACTTGTCCCGAAAGCAATTAAACACAACCTCACACTGTAAACTCAATGATTATTAGATACAACTTTAGCACTTCAGCTCTATTTATGGTTTTTGTCTTTCTTCCCTCCACCCCTTGCAGCCCAGAACCCCAGCAACATATCACCGAAAAATTTAGATCTGGGGAATCAAAAGAATTGCTGGTAAAGATCTCTTAATATTCAGATAAACTCTTTCAAACAAATCTGTTAATATTCTGGATTCCATCCAAATCAGTCTTCATGCCTGGCTTCAAGGAAAAGCAGCAGGTCAATCAAGATTTTCACTTGGAAAAAAAAGAGCCAAGCAGAGAGCCTCCTAGAAAAACTCTCTTCCATCCTGTGCCTCCACTTAGGCCAGCTTGACTTGATTCTTTGATGCAGAGGGATAGCTTCAGGCAAAGTATATTTGCTTAATCCTTTGCCACTGATTTCTGCCATGTTAACTTAGTCCTTGGTGAGAAGGTTTAAACTGTGAATGAAATGGGAATGTTGAATACTGTCAGCTGATTTTAATCAGACCTTTCTGTTGCTCTGTTCAAGGCTGTGCAAAAAAAAAAAAAAAAAGACTGAGAGGTTAAACCATTATTCTAGGCTTCCAGGGATGCTCACAGTGTTGGTCCTTGTGCCATGAACCAGAGTCTGAAATGTCCAGTATCCCAAAAAAGCGTTCTTCCAAAGTCAGGCCATGGAAGGTCAGATAATTATTTTTTATGCTTGTCACTTTTCAGTCAAAAGAAATAGAAGGACATCACATCATTTACAATTGAAGCTTCCAAAGTTTTACTTTCAGTTAATACCAGTAACTGAACGTGGGTACAGTGGCCTGACCTCACATCCAAATGAGCCCACTTCATGCTCAAGAGAAAGAATGACACAAATATCCAAAATAGTTCTGAGAACCACCAACATATCACTAGAGAAAACTGGTATTCCTGAGCCCAGAATTAACTAGCCTCATTTGTAGGAAATTGTCAAAATATGTCTGGGAAGGCATTCTCTTTTTCTTTTTCTTTTTATCAGATCTTTTGTAAAGTCAGTCCTCATTTCTCCTGGCCAGTGATGTACAAATTGGAGGTCCAAATAAAATTATGGCAAAATGGCCTCTTTCTTCATCTTCCTTCAAGCTGCACCTATCTCTGCAGAGTGAATAGAAGTATGAGTTTGGAAACTAAGACAGGGTTTTCTTTCCTCTTTATATGCTAAGATTATTTTTCTCATATGGCACTCTTTTTCTCATCTCTTCACATTAGTTGAGAATGAACTTTTAATAATGTTTCAGAGATGCAGTCTTTGGTAAGACTTTTAGATTTAGAGGCATGAAGCTTTTGATCTGGAGAATTTCACATGTCTTAGGAAAAGTCCAGAAATCTCAAAGATACCGTTCAAGACAATTCTAATTGGAGTCATTTGTTGAAGACTAGGCCATCATTCTTCGTGCATCTCTTCATGTCTTGTGCTTTCTTTGATGACCTCTTACATACAAACAGGATGCAGTGCTGTTAGTGTCATCAGCATCATTCCTGAACAAACCTTATTAATATGATTAACTATATGTCATCCCATTCATCATTGATCACCCTCACTCTTTCCTAAAGCAGGACTTGGGACCTTAGACTTTCATTCCTTGATACCCAAAATGTGGTCCAAAGGCCAGCAGCCTCCACATCACCTGAGAAGTTATTAGAAATGCAGAATCTCAGGTGCCACACTCACCTACTGCTACAGATTGCTTTGTGTCCTCCCCCTCAAATTCATATGTTGAAGCTCTAACTCCCAATATGACTGTATTTGGAGATAGAGGCTATTTGGAGGTAATTAAGGTTAAATGAGGTCACAAGGGTGGGATCCAGTAGGATTAGTGTCCTTATAAGAAGATGTACCAGAGAGTTAGTGCTCTTTATTTCTCCAGACACATACAAAGAAGAGATCATGTGAGCACACAGTGAGAAGGCAGCCATCTGCAATCTGAGAGCTCTCACTAGTAAGCAAATTAGCCAGCACTCTGATCTTGGACTTCCCAGCCTCCAGTACTGGAAGAAATAAATGTCTGTTGTTTGAACCACCCAGTCTATGGTATTTTGTCCTGGAAGCCCAAGCTGACTAAGACATCTGCTGAATCAGATTCTTCATGCTAACAAAATCCTTGGGTGATAAATATGCATATTATAAGAAACACACTGCTTTAGTTAACCTTGATCATGACATTATTTAAATTCATTTAATTTGTCATTTTTCTGTGGAAAGAACTTGAACTATGGATTGGGATGGACTTTTAAATGAGCCTTAGGCTTTGTTGGGTCCTGACTCTGTGACTCAAAAGATCCTGGTCAGCCTCAATTTGCCAACCAGTCTCTGAAATGGAGAGAACCCGTAGGCTGTGGTTATGAGGGGAGAGATGCTCCTTAAAAAACCCTATGCATCTATAAGCCTAGAAAGTTACACTCCTTTTGCAGGAGTATTCTATAAGAGTCACTAGGGATTGAATGGTTCAAAACTAAACCAGTTGCACATTTACTTTTATCTGTGGCATTGGCCTGCTCTTCAATCTGCTCTTCAATCTATTTGGTGTTCCATCAAGTTTACAAGACAATGTTGTTTGGAACACCATTACTCCCTTTCCGAAAACCTATGTTTTTTCACCATAGAAGGTGATCAATAAATACTTGTTTCTTCTTTCCTTTCTCCTTGGTATCAATAATATTTGGTGAGGTAGGATGCATAACCACAACACGATTAATGGAAAACTGTGTCTTAAAAAGAACATTACAAATAGGGATTGGCATCCAAGGTGAGAAATAGAGAAGAAATACACATTTTCTATGGGCTGATACTATAAAAATCCAGACCCAATTGTGGAGTGAGAGGGAAGAAAGGTCCTAAGAACATCCTAAGTCAAGTTTGCCACCTGTTTTTGTATGGTATGTGAACTAATAATGATTTTTACATTTTTTAAAAGTTATTTATTTATTTTGAGAGAGAGAGGGTGAGCACAAGCAGGGGAGGGGCAGAGAGAGAGGGAGAGAGAATCACAAGCAAGCTCCAAGCTCATTGCAGAGCCCAATGCAGGGCTCAATCTCACAACCATAAGCAATCATGATCTGAGCCAAAATCAAGAGTCAGAGGCTCAACCAACTGAGCCAGCCAGGTGCCCCATGATTTTTATATTTTTAATGGGTGAAGCAACATTTTTCAGATAACTTTTTTAGAGAATAATATTTCTTGATATGTAAAAATTGTAGGAAATTTAGATTTCAAAGTTCACAATAAAATATTAGAACATAACCATGCTCATTTGTTTACATATTGTCTATGGATGGTTTTGTGCTACAACCACAGAGCTGAGTAGTTGCAATAGAGTATGGCCCCAAATAGTTACTACTGGCCCTTTATATCAAACATTTGCTGACTGCTATTCTAGGGTAATTGGAATGGAGGTGAGGAGACAAAATATCCTAATTGTTTCAGATGGGTTTTTGGACCGTAGATACACATGATGATGCTTGTAATTTGGGTTTTACTTTAATGGCCAGTTGGATGGCTTAATTTCAGAATTATTTCCCAGAAATAGACTTTTGGTGCCAAATAGTGTATGACTTTTATATATTGCCTAATTTTTTCTCCAAAAGAGATGTAGTGATTCCTAATATCACTGACAGTTTTGCCATATTTTTCCTAAATATTATGAGGTATGCCTTCCTAATGCCAAAGAATATACCTGACTGAGTCTACTATTTCTGTTTCTCACATTAATAAATCCCAAGATGACATGGCAACCTCCCATTCCTTCTTTGTTATCGCTGTTCTGCTTTCTTGGTCAATAATGAAAGCAATATCAATCCCTTTTGTTGCTTCCATTTTCTTCTGAATAATAGTAATGAAATTGTCAACAGGGAAAACTAAGAAACAATCAGATTCACTTCGTTTCAAAAAGAGAGAGAGAAGGGTGCCTGGGTGGCTCAGCCAGTTAAGTATCTGACTTCAGCTCAGGTCATGATCTCACAGTTTGTGAGTTCGAGCCCCACGTCGGGCTCTGTGCCCACAGCTCAGAGGCTGGAGTCTGCTTCAGATTCTGTGTCTCCCCCTCTCTCTGCCTCTCCCATGCTCATGCTCTGTCTCTTTCTGTCTCTCAATAATAAATGAACGTTAAAAAAAATTTTAAAGAGAGAGAGAGAGAGTTACATTTCAAAAGATATCTGGAGCACTGAAGACCCAAGAATAGGTGCTCTTGCTTTCTCTCTCTTGGTGTGTACATAACATTAAGAGAGCACATCAAGGTCTCTATCAGGCCTGGAAATTTGTATAATACTCCCCTAATATAATCCTTCCACTTCTCTTTCATTCATGTATAAACACTCTTCATCTCATTTTTCCACTAAGATTTGTTTATTTTCACTTAATTGTATGCCTTTAAACACATGTTCATGCATATATGCACACATGCCTACACACACACACACACACACACACAAAGTGCCATTCCTCTATTTGTAATGTTTATTTTGAGCCACACCTATTTTTCTATTAGTCATAATCTAGTCATGCATCTGCCTCAACAAAAATTATCAATACTAAAGAGAAAAAAAACGAGGAAGCAAACATTTATTGAGCACCTGCTGTTTCCTACTAAGTATGCTGGGTGCCTTGTCTTCATCACTGAATATGATGCTAATTCTGCAAAGCAAGCTCTATTACCCTCTTCTTATAAGTTAATAAATGAGGATTCACAGAAGGGAGGATTCTTGTCCATGGTTACCCAGCCAAAATATGTGGGACCAAAATTAAAACTGAGTCATTTTGGTTCCAAACCTATTAGGTATTCTAGCACATCCCTGTGCCTAAAGTGTCATTTACATGAATGCAGTATTTTAGGTGGTAGAAGATGAACTTTAAATATTTTTAATTGTACATTTATGATTAACCACTAGTATCATAGGAGAAATATTCACCATCATTTGCCATCCAATGCACTTTATTGTTTACATTTTAAGACATTTTACAAATAATTTTCAGAAGAATAAAAGGATAGTGAAAAACAACTTTATTGGAAATTTTGGTAAAGAATATAAACACATCAAACAGTTTTTTGTGAAAGAGAGAAAGAGAAATCTGAAATGGACAACATCCTCTGAGTACAACTATTTGCTCATCAACTGTCATACATGCACCTGGAAAATATTTAATTTGTGAATACTTATTACAGATTTCAAATACATAACTAAGAAGTTGTAGTTTATCATTATTTATGGATCTTTTTCTTGTACTTAACATTATCAAAGTGAAAGAATTAAAGATTTGGGGGGAACTTTTGGTTAATCATAATTTTGTTGAAGAGAAGAAGGCCATATTTTAAATTCCACACTACAAAACATGTCCATTTTAGATTTACAAACAGCAATTAGAATAATGAATCTATTAAATTATTTTAATTTCCTTCCACTCATCTTTGTATACATTCCTGATTCAGCATTTGTCCACTTACAAATCATGTCGAGTAATTTTGGCATAAAAACATCATAAAAGATGAAAGAGTAATGGATATGTCCTTTTGAAACATGGAATAATCTGAGTTCTTGTTGTAAAATATTACATGATAAAGTTTTTTATGTTCAATGACTAAATGAATGAGAATGTCATATTTCCTTTGTGCTCTTAGAATTACATTCATCATTAATGAATTCTTGAGTTTAAAACAATTCATATAGGATATTGTTATCTGAAGAGTTATGGTGTAAGATTTTGCTAATACAGTCAATTCAACCATCATACTTAGAGTATAGACTTTGGGTAGCCCTTTGCATTTGACTTCTCATTTGTCTAAGAGCTGTAAAATACCTTTCATTGTAAATTTTTTTGTCATTATGGGTGAAAAAAATTGAAAAGTTCTCAATTCTCAATTGCATCCAGTGAAAGCTAAAAGAAGATGACAAAATTTCTCCAGTCTTCTTTTTTTAATATCTATTTATTTTTTTTAATTTTTTAAATTTTAATTCCAATATAACTAACATACAGTGTTATATTCGTTTCGGGTGTACAATATAGCAATTCAACAATTCTGTACGTTACTCAGGACTCATCACTATAAGTGTAATTTTAATCCCCTTCACTTATTTCACCCATTTCCTCCCCACCACCCCTCTGGTAACCATCAGTTTATTCTCTATAATTAAGAGTCTATTTCTTGATTTATCTCCTTTTTTCTTTATCCATTGTCTTGTTTCTTAAACTTAACTTCTACTTTTAAATTTTTGTGGAATTTCCATACTATTTTCCACAGTGGCTGCACCAGTTTATATTCCCACCAGCAGAGCACCAGGGTTCCTTTTTCTCGACATCCTCACCAACACTTGTTGTTTCTTGTGTTTTGATTTTAGCCATTCTGACAGGTGTGAGGTGATATCTCATTGTGGTTTTGATATGCATTTCCCTGATGGTTAGTGATGCTGAGCGTCTTTTCATATGTCTGTGGCTATCTGTATGTCTTCTTTAGAGAAATGTCTGTTCATATCTTCTGCCCATTTTTAAATTTTTTTTTTTCAACATTTTTTATTTATTTTTGGGACAGAGAGAGACAGAGCATGAACGGGGGAGGGGCAGAGAGAGAGGGAGACACAGAATCGGAAACAGGCTCCAGGCTCCGAGCCATCAGCCCAGAGCCTGACGCGGGGCTCGAACTCACGGACTGCGAGATCGTGACCTGGCTGAAGTCGGACGCTTAACCGACTGCGCCACCCAGGCGCCCCTCTTCTGCCCATTTTTAATTGGATTATCTGTTTACTTGGTATTGAGTTGTATACATTCTTTTTTTTCCAATTTTTTTATGTTAGCTGACTTGACAATAAATTATGTATATAAATGTATACATTTTTTATATATTTTGGATACTAACCTTTCATCAGATATATCATTTGCAAGTATCTTTTTCCCGTTCAATATGTTGTCGTTTAGGTTTGTCAAGTGTTTCCTTTACTATACAGAAGGTTTTATTTTGATGTAGTCCCAATAGTTTGTTTTTGCTTTTGTTTCCCTTGCCTTGGGAGACATATGAAGAAAAAGATTGCTACATCCAATGTCAGAGAAATTACTGCGTGTGTTCTCTTCTAGGACTTTTATGGTTTCAAGTCTCACATTTAATGTCCTTTAAGGTCCTTAATCCATTTTGAATTTATTTTTATATATGGTGTAAGAAGGTGGTCCAGTTTTGTTCTTTTGCATGTAGCTGTCCAGTTTTCCCAGCACCATTTGCTGAAAAGACTATCTTTTCCCCATCGCATATTCTTTCCTGCTTTGTCAAAGATTAATTGACCATTTAGGCATGCATTTATTTCTGGGATTTCCGTTCTGTTCCATTGATCTATATGTCTATTTTTGTGCTGATGTCATACTGTTTTGATCATGACAGCTTTGTAGTATACCTTGAAATCTGGGATTGTGATGCCTCCTCTAGTTTTGTTCTTCTTTCTCAAGATTGCTTTGGCTATTTGGGGTCTTTCATGAGTCCACACAAATTTCAGTATTATTTGTTCTAGTTCTGTGAAAAGTGCTGTTAGTGTTTTGATAGGGATTGCATTCAACCTGTAAATTGCTTTTGGTATTATGAATATTTTAACAATATTTTTTCTTCCAATCCATGAGCATGGAATATCTTTCCATTTCTTTGTGTTATCTTAAACTTCTTTCAACAATGTTTTACAGTTTTTAGATTACAAGTCTTTTACCTCCTTGGTTAAGTTTATTCCTAGGTGTTTTATTATTTTTGGTGCAATCATAATTGTTCTGTTAACTTCTCTTTCTGTTGCCTCATTATCTTGTATCCTGTGACCTTATGAAATACATTTATCAGTTCTAGTAGCTTTTTGGTGGAATATGTAGAGTTTTCTATATATAATATCATGTCATCTGTGTATTTTTTATTCCTCTGCTCTTCCTTTACTGCTTTCTTTCATATTAGATATCTTCTATGTTCTTTTTTAATTCCTCTAATGCCTTCTAAATTATATTTTTTGACTTCTTTTCTGAGTGGTTGTTGAAGGGATTACACTATATATCTTAACTTATCAGATGCTGTTTCAGATTTATACTATGTTAATTCCTGCTAGTATCCTTATAATTGTTGTATTAAATTCTAGTTCAGACTTCTTACTTATATCTGTATTGATTAAATCTCTGACCATCATTTCTTCCTGTTCTTTCTTTCTTTCTTTCTTTAAATAAAATTTTTTTAATTTAAGAAAATTAAGTAAAGGAAGCTAGGTACCAGGAGTGCTTTGGTCTTCTTGTAAGGAGAGTCTCGACAGAAAAAAGAAAAAAAGAATTAAAAATTTTTTAAAAAATAATAATAAAATAAAATTTAAAAATTTGCTCTTTCTGTATCCAAAAAGAAAAAACAACAAAATCAGAAGCAAAAAAAAACCCAAAATAAAACAACAACAGCAACAACAACAAAACCAAACAAATAAATAAATGAAGTTAGATCGAGTTTCCCCTAACCCTGAAAATTTGCAGCACTCTATGAGCAGTAGATTAAGTGCATGGAAGGGATTTGTGCTGGTCTTCTGTGGGAGGGGCTTATTGCTCTGATTCTCAGGCTGACTTGCCGTAGTGGAGATGTGCCCAGAAGGTACAGGGGGGCCGGGATTGGTGTAAACTCTCCATTTTCCACTTGGTGACGCTGGTTACTCACTGGACTCACTGGGGTCCATGAGTGTTGGTGGGCTAATGGTGAAAATGGCATCACCCTGCTGTCTAGTTGGACAGGAAGTTTGTACCTTCACAAACACATGATCAATCACCCCTCCTGTGTCTCAGGCTTCAGTCAGCTTCCCACCTTCACTCTGTTTCCCAGCTGTCCACCTGCCAGGTGGCACCTCCCTCCAGAGTTTTATTTCAGACATGGCTGTGTTTCAAAACCCCACACTTCAGAGACCCCTATGGCTCAGACCCAGTCTGATTCTCTAGGGAAGGGTCTTGTCTGTGGTCAGGGTACTGGCTGTGGAGAGTGTTCTGCTAATCTTCAGGTCATTTTCTGGGTTATTTACACTAATGTGAGTGTTAACTAGTTGTATCTGTGGGATAAGATGAGCTTAGGATCTTCCTACTCTGCCATTTTCCCCAGAACTTGTCTCCTGTCTTCTTTTACACCTTTTTGACAGATGTAACATAATAAGATAATTGAAAGATAATAAAATAATGATGACTCATTTCACATTATATCTAGGTATCGTATCAGTCTTCTTGTCTTCTTATTAATCTAGTATTGTTTAGCATCACTGAGAATAATGAGTAATGCTGACATAATTTTTTGGATGATAAAACAGAAAAATTTTTCAAGAGATGGGAAATAAGATCATTATCAGTTTATAATATATCTTAGATTTTTAAAAGAATCCAGTGGACCTATGTAGTAATTATAAGGAAAAAATAGTATTTTATTTGCCTAAATAAGTAAGACCTCTCTTTGTATTTTGGAAGGTTTATAAGAAGTAATTTTAAAAGACATGAAAAATCAATACTTACAAATAGAACTCAAAAAATAAACTCAAAAACTAAAATTAGGTCCAATGAGTCCTGATGTATGTATACTGAGGATTAAAGAATATTAAATATACAGCTATCATAGCAAACCATGATTTCATAAATATTATTTAAGATAAATTAAACTTGTAAAACATCAGTTGATCAGGACTTCCAAAATGGAAATGGCTTCACATAATTTGTCCAGGCAAGCCACTAAAAAACTAAACTAACCAAAAATGGCAACATCAACTTGCCCTGGGGGCGGGAGAGGGGGCTAATCAGAATTCAGAATTGTTACAATATATATATCCATAATGTCCAGTTTTGACAAAATATTATGAAACATGGACAGAAACAGGATGGTGTGACCCTTGTACAGAAAAACAACAACAACCACAACCAAGTAATAAAACTACATTTAGATGGCCTAGATGAAGGCAACAAAGACTTCAAAGCAGCTATTATAAATATCTTCAAACAACTAACTTAACCATGCTTACTAATTAAAGGAAAGTATGATGACAATGACTCATCAAATAAGGAATATAAATAAGGAGATAAAAATTATATTAAAAATGGAAATTCTGAAGTTGAAAAGTACAATAGATAAAATGGAAAATTCACTAGAGGGGCTCAACTATAGATGTGAGAAGAAGAAAGAATCAATGAACTTGATGATAAGTCATTAAAAATTATTCAATCTGAAGAACTAATGAAAAAAAAGGAAAAATAAACAGATCTTCTGAGATACTATTAAGCACACCAACATGCATATAATGAGAGCACCAGAAGGAAAGGAAAGAAAGGGGAAAAAGTGTTCAAGAAATAATGACTGAAATTTCCCAAATATGGAAAATATTAATCTATATCTCCCAAGTTCAATGAACTCCAAGTAGGAAAACCAAAATAGAGTCGTATCTAAATATATCACAGTAAAACTGTTGAAAGTCAAAGAGAAAACCTTGAAAGTAATGAATAAAAATGATTTATCACATAGAAGAGAATTCCAATAACATGAACAACTAACTTCTTATCAGAAAAAATGGAGTTCAAATGATAGTAGATAACATATTTAAAGTGCTTCAAAAAAATTTGTTAGCCAAGAACACTCTAACCAGCAAAACTATCTTTCAAAAATGAAGAGCACATAAAGATACTCTAAGATAAAGAAAGACAGAGAATGTGTAGCTAGCAGACCTACCTTAAAAAAAATTCTAAAGGAATTCTTTAAGGTGCAAGGAAATGACACTAGATTGTAATTTAATCCATATGAAAAAAACAAAAAATGCTGGCAAAGAAAATTAAGCATTAACTATAAAAGACAGCATAATTACATACGTCTTTTCCCTTCTTTTTGAAATTAATTTTAAAACAACAGGATAAAGCAATATTTATAAAATTGAATTGTGGGTCCTACAGCATATAGAGACATATATTTGACAATAATAATACAAAGAGGAAAGGAGCAAGCAAGGAAGTGACATGAGATGGTAACTTGAGTCTACAGGAAGAAATGAAAAGTACCAAAAATGACATAAGAAGATTAATACAAAAACTTTGTATAGTTTTCTGGTTTCTTCTTAGTTTCTTAAAAAGGTATAAAATTATGTAAATCAACAATTACAACACTATAGTGTTATATCTGTAACGTATATAAATGTGATATATATAACACTAAACGTACAAAGGAAGGGGAAGAGAATAGAATGGAGCAAATTTTGTATATCTCACTGGAATTAACATAGAATAAATCTGAAATAGAATTTGATAAGTTAAGATATATAGTGTAATCCCTTAAGCAACCACTCAGAAAAGAAGTCAAAAAATATAACTTGGAAGTCGTTAGAGGAATTAAAAAAGAACATAGAAAATATCTAATATGAAAGAAAGCAGTAAAGGAAGAGCAGAGGAATAAAAAATGCATGAGACATATAGAAAACCACTAGTAAAATGGCAGAAGTAAATCTGACTATATTAATAGAAACATTAAGTGTGAATCAACTAAACAATCTAATCAAAGGCAAAGATTATCAGACTAGATTTAAAAATACAAAAATAAACAAGATACAACTAGATTCAAAGAAACAAATAGGCTAAAAGGCAAAAGTTGGAAAAAGATATACCGTGAAAACAGTAACTGTAGAAGAACCAGAATAGTATGCTAATAGCAGACAAAATGGACTGTGACACACATACATGTTACTAAGGACCCTTTTATAATGATAATATGTTATGACAGTGCATCAGAAATATATAATAATTATAAACACATGTTCATAGCAAGAAGACCCAAAATTACATGAAGCAAACTGGCAGAATAGAAGAAAGAAAAGTTAAAGAAAAATATTGAAGAAATAAGGATAGAAATAGTTTTCAATTACATAAAAAATCACAAACTTGCTACGTGAATTATTAGAGTTTGAGAAATTCCACATCATAACACACTACAGCCATATGTCTTTCAAATTTCAAATTCACTCAGTATTGTTGTATGCTGACATTTGGGACATAAGTCTCTTCCACTAATTTACACATTTTAATCTTTCCCTCTCCTAAATAGTTTAATCTTTCCCTCTCCTAATAGTTTAAACACTTCTCACTGAAGTGTTTAAAAAAGGTTTCATATTCTCCTTCATCCTTATTCATTTGTTTATTTCAGGTAGGCAGCATACAAAGTTGAAAGGAAACAGCCTAAATTTAAAAACTGGTTAAAGCCTTGCTTCTGTTACTTACTACCTCACAACTTTTGCCAAGTGTTCTGTGTGGATCTTAGCATTTTTATCTTTAAAATGTGGTAGGATGAGGGGTGCCTGGGTGGCTCAGTCGGTTAAATGTCCAACTTCGGCTCAGGTCATGATCTTGTGGTTCACGAGCCCCGCATCAGACTCTGTGCTGACAACTCAGAGCCTGGAACCTGCTTTGTGGATTCTGTGTCCCTCTCTGCCTCTCCCCTGCTCGTACTCTGTCTCTTTCTCTCTCAAAAATAAATAAAATGTTAAAAAACAATTTTTTTAATGTGGTAGGATGAGATGATCTGAGGTCCCTTATGCTTGTAATTCTGAGCCTGATGGGAACTGTTTTCACCAAGCTCACCATTAGGAAGGTCAGCAGGATCCAGATTGCTCAGTCTGAGCTAGAGAGCTCTACCTCACTCTTCACTAGGGTACAATTTCAGTTTCTAGAAAGACTTCTGAGAGTGCTTAACATTTCTACAGAATTCAGTAGTTTAAGTTGGAACATTTAATAAAGCACATTCACCATTGGGTATAATAACTGGATTCTGTTCTGGAACATTTTCAGCACTCCTGTTTAGGTCCTACTGTGCCTTATGGTATGATCTGCACTCCTCACATCTGCAACTGGCAGATGCCACAACTTATATATAAATTCCCTGTGAAAACCTGATCCTGCCTAGGTTTTGGATCAGTGTATACCAAATTGGGCATGACTATTCAGGCACCCTAGAGAAACAGTTAAAAACCACCATTGTAACTTTAAGGCTAGAAACAAAACTCTTTAAATTTATAATATTCAAGAGTTTCTTAAGAAATGTCAAATTTAAAAGCTCCCAGTTCAAGTGAGACCTTTCATGTAGCTGCATGCTTATGGATGTGAAATTTTCTATATACGGGAAGGAAACAAGTAGTACATTCAAACTGCATCATTTAAAGAAAATTCATAAAGGGAACATTTACAAAGACACAGGCTGGTTTTAGGAAACCATTGAGGGTTAGTGCAGTACTCCAGAGCTGGAGTCTGTGGAGGGTAGTTACCACTGTATACTGAAAAGGACAGGAAGGAGTATTGACCAGAACCATAGAGAGTAGCTGTATAAAAAAGGCTGCCAATTAGGAGCTGAAGCTTTGGGAGAGGGACACAGACAACCATGGTGACCTGGCAGAGAGGTAGCCTGAGGAATAAATATCCTGTCTTTGTTCTCCTCCCTCCTTCTGATATCCTGCCATTGCTCCCCTTCTGCCCAAACCAATCCAGGGTTTGAAGGACAAGAGAATGCAGTAAATTCTATCCACATCCCTGAGCATCTTGGAGCCCAGAACAGTGTAGTGAAGGAGGGAGAATAGATCTAGAGGAACAAATGGAAAAAGTCCTACAACTCCTAAAGATGCAGGGTGGGGGGCAGGTGGGCAATCCAAACAATTGTGAGGTTACTTCACCCAAGGTCAGGATGAGGGTGAGGCAAACATAGTACCTAAGATGCAAAATCTACACTCTCAGGATCAGACAAATGCTCAGTCAGCCCTTGCATAGCCCATGGAGAGAGGGTGCCTCATGTCACCTAGTCCCAGCTCTGATTTCACCTAGAGACTTGGAGTTGTTTGCCATAGAATTAAGAACGGGAATGTATTATCTTTTAATCTGTAAGCAGAGAAAAACATTTTGTTAAAAGATTTAAAAATACCTGTTTGGGCCTTTTCCAAGGAAGGGGCAGATAACATCCTACTCATACATGAATGCCCAGAGGCTGATGTGCTTAATGGTCTGGCACTGTTATTGAGTGATGGATTTTTTAAATTATTTTGTGCAGGTGTGTCATTGATTCCAACGGTACATTTTTTCACGTCTTAACATATCTAAAGTCAAGATGTGTCTTGTAGTCAATGGTGTCAGAAATACAATTAGCAGCATGTTTCTTCTTAGAAACACATAAAGTAATAGTGTGCTTTATAATTGATGGCACCTTTGATTCGATGAAATTCAGTGTAAGTACTTTGAGGATGTATCCAGTTTAACACATTTTTTATATCTATCACAATATCTAGCATGTAATAATGGTCATGATATATCTTCAAACATGATTTCATGAACGAATGAAAGAAGTCAGGGAAGAAAGGAGTTAATGAAAGGGTTCACCCATCCTAGTTGATACATACTTTTAGGGCTTAGAGAGTGTGGTGTCAAGAAAAATATCAGTTCATATGCAATAGTTGTTTAAGCTGTCATCATGATCTTGCAGAATGATAGACTGGAAAGGCCTGAATGTTGCATTGGCCATGAGCATTCACTTAACTCTCATTATTTCATTTTCTGCCAAATTGATGCTAATTCTGTTCCCATGCTGTGCACTTTCTGCAATCTTCATGGTAATTTGAAAACCAGTTTTATAGCAGATCTTTACCCATTCCTTTAGTCTTCCTCTTTCTCATCTGCTCTAAGACAACTTCTTCCCAATGGCACTTTCATTCATTCTTCCCTCACACCCCTGATTTTAACCTTTTCATTGTGAAATAAAAGTGCAATTTTTCGATGCATAGCAGTAACCATGAATTCTTTTCCTTTTTAGAGTTTAAACATTTAATTTCATTTCAACACAGGCCTGAATGCAAGCCTGTGCCTCAGCCTCATTGTTAATAGCAGCTGGTTTGGTCAGAAAAGAACATTATTTTTCTAGTGATGTACTTTAATCCCTCTCAGCAAGAAACTAAAATTATTTTCTTCTCTTTTGATGAGTCATGCAATATCAGCTTCCTAGCTTACCCATTATCTCTCCCTGTCAATTTCCCTTTTAAAAATAAGATATTTATTCATTTTTAGCAAAAAGCAAGATAATGCAACATTAAGACTAGTGTTTCTGGTTTAACTTTTCTTGGAATAAACAAAAGATGTTTTTATTTACAAAGTAAATAGGTGTCTATGACAAAGTTGGGCACTAACTGTTAACAGCATCACATGTTAACCTTCCAAAGGCCATCACATGGCCTTCCAAAGTGATAAGTAAGCACCCCCACCCCAAAGGAGAGTAAGATTTCAGTTGTTTGTAGAGGTTATGGATCACAATCTATTTCCAAATGTGGGCTAAAGTAATGGTTTGGGCAACCATTATTTATCCCAAAGCTATTTCAATTTCTATTTTAATGATTTATTAGTGTTGGTGAAACAATCTTCTTTGGCTATTTTTTCATGTTAAGTATACGTGGTTAATAATTCTCTACCATCTGTAGGATGTTGGTGATAGATAGCCAGAAGCAACAGACTTACTGGTAAAAAATTATTGCAGAACCCAGTTGCAAGTGCTTTTTAATGACTAACTTACACAAATGGGTAATATATTTTTTATTTTTAATTACTAAAATGTATAGTGTTACATTGACAACTTCAGATCTTCTTCCCAACCTCCATATGCTTTAGATAATACATGAATATTACCTACTGCATATTATAACACTCCATAAGCATTCACTACATGTTGGCTGCTACTATTATAATTTTACATCTCCAGCTGCCTTTTTACCTTCTGCCTCCCTAACTTCCATGCTCCATGGTGCCTTCTCTCAGACTCTTGGTGCCCTTTTGCCATTGGGATTTTGTTCTCACCTCTTTCTGTTCTCAGGAATAAATCTGATCTACTCCCTTGCATCTTGTATGAATACAACCCTGAATATTACATCTCCCAAGTTTTTTGCCTTTAGGTCTAATCTTCGATGGGGAATGAAGAGCTTTATCCAGTGCTAAGGAAATTTAGGCATTAGAAATTATAGAAGGTCATGATGTGGGGAGGTAGCCTTCTCAAAACAACTTGTAGATTACCTGCCCTACTAACAAGTAAAGTCATTTGGGGATGAAGAGTTCAGAACCAACTATTGGAATTGTACCTTTCTCATCACTTGTGCTGTGGATAAACATCCATAGGTTTTGCAAAGTTTTGTTACCCTTTTAGGATTATCTCCAGGACATTATTCCACCTAAATGTCTCCTAGTCATCATTCACTTTGGCTGAGTCGCCTTTGCTCCTGAATGATTGCATAGAGAATTTTATGTTTCCTTAAATGTACGTTCCATGTGTTTACTTTCATTGTCAAAGTTCATTCTTGGTTTTTGTAGATGATGTCTCATGGAGAGAATACGTTCCTTGCATCCAGATAACACATTCCCATCCAGGCCCCTTCCCACTGAAGCCAGAACATGTGAAAAACTAGATACCATATGTTTTTACTCTTATGTGGATCCTGAGAAACTTAACAGAAGACCATGGGGAAGGGGAAGGGGAAAAAAATTTAGGGAGAGAGCCAAACCATAAGAGACTCTTAAAAACTGATGGGGCGCCTGGGTGGCTCAGTCGGTTGGGCGTCCGACTTCGGCTCAGGTCATGATCTCCCGGTCTGTGAGTTCGAGCCCCGCGTCGGGCTCTGTGCTGACAGCTCAGAGCCTCGAACCTGTTTCGGATTCTGTGTCTCCCTCTCTCTCTGACCCTCTCCCGTTCATGCTCTGTCTCTCTCTGTCTCAAAAATAAATAAACGTTAAAAAAAAATTTAAAAAAAACTGAGAATAAACTGAGGATTGATGGGGCGTGGGAGGGAGGTGAGGGTGGGTGATGGGCATTGAGGAGGGCACCTGTTGGGATGAGCACTTGGTGTTGTATGGAAACCAGTTTGACAATAAATTTCATATTAAAAAAAAACTGACGGCACTTCAGATCAACATTGCACACCAGGGATGCTCTTTAATGGAGAGCTGGGATCAGGCCACCGTTACACCTGGAGTTCTTTTTTTTTTTTTTTTAATTTAATTTTTTATTTTTTTAAATTTACATCCAAATTAGTTACCATACAGTGCAACAATGCTTTCAGGAGTAGATTCCTTAGTGCCCTTACCCATTTAGCCCATCCCCCCTCCCACAACCCCTCCAGTAACCCTTAGTTTGTTCTCCATATGTATGAGTCTCTTCTGTTTTGTCTCCCACCCTGTTTTTATATTATTTTTGTTTCCCTTCCCTTATGTTCATCTGTTTTGTCTCTTAAAGTCCTCATATGAGTGAAGTCATATGATTTTTGTCTTTCTCTGACTAATTTCACTTAGCATAATGCCTTCCAGTTCCATCCACATAGTTACAAATGGCAAGATTTCATTCTTTTTCATTGCCGAGTAATACTCCATTGTACATATATACCACATCTTCATTATCCATTCATCCATCGATGGACGTTTGGGCTCTTTCCATACTTTGGCTATTGTTGATAGTGCTGCTATAAACATGGGGGTGCATGTGTCCCTTCGAAACAGCACACCTGTATCCCTTGGATAAATGCCTAGTAGTGCAATTGCTGGGTCATAGGGTAGTTCTATTTTTAGTTTTTTGAGGAACCTCCCTACTGTTTTCCAGAGTGGCTGCACCAGCTTGCATTGCCACCAACAGTGCAAAAGAGATCCTCTTTCTCCACATCCTGGCCAACATCTGTTGTTGCCTGAGTTGTTAATGTTAGCCATTCTGACAGGTGTAAGGTGGTATCTTATTGTGGTTTTGATTTGTATTTCCCTGATGATGAGTGATGTGGAGTATTTTTTCATGTGTCGGTTGGCCATCTGGATGTCTTCTTTGGAGAGGTGTCTATGCATGTCTGTTGCCCATTTCTTCACTGGGTTATTTGTTTTTTGGGGATTGAGTTTTATCAGTTCTTTATAGATTTTGGATACTAACCCTTTATCTGATATGTCATTTGCAAATATCTTCTCCTATTCTGTCGGTTGCCTTTTAGTTTTGCTGATTGTTTCCTTCACTGTGCAAAAGCTTTTTATTTTGATGAGGTCCCAATAGTTCATTTTTGCTTTTTTTTTCCCTTGTCTCCGGAGACGTGTTGAGTAAGAAGTTGCTGCGGCCAAGATCAAAGAGGTTTTTGCCTGCTTTCTCCTCGAGGATTTTGATGGCTTCCTGTCTTACATTTAGGTCTTTCATCCATTTTGAGTTTATCTTTGTGTCTGGTGTAAGAAAGCGGTCCAGGTTCATTCTTCTGCATGTCACTGTCTAGTTTTCCCAGCACTACTTGCTGAAGAGACTGTCTTTATTCCATTAGATAGTCTTTCCTGCTTTGTCAAAGATCAGTTGGCCATACATTCGTGGGTCCATTTCTGGGTTCTCTATTCTGTTCCATTGAACTGAGTGTCTGTTCTTGTGCCAGTACCATACTGTCTTGATGATTACAGCTTTGTAGTATAGCTTGAAGTCTGGGATTGTGATGCCTCCTGCTTTGGTTTTCTTTTTCAAAATTGCTTTGGCTATTCCGGGTCTTTTCTGGTTCCATACAAATTTTAGGATTATTTGTTCTAGCTCTGTGAAGAATGCTGGTGTTATTTTGATAGGGAACACCTGGAGTTCTTAATAGCTTGGGATGGTGTTGAGTGAGACAAGGAGATGCACTTTTGATACTGTCACATGAGCCGTTTGAGAAGTAACCACAACAGTTTATGATGTGGGCAACAGAGGCACAAGGAGATGGCAGATAAAATTAAATTTCCTTATAACCTGCAGCCCACTGACAAATACTTGAGGCTGGCTGAGTATAACATTTCTCCAGGAAAACTTCCTACTGTCTTCATGTTAATGCTTTGCTAGGTGGAAAAACAACCTTCTGTTTGAGGCTAGCTAGGCCTCCAGTATCCTTGAGTCTTCTTTAGCATATGAAAGTCCCTTTGGAAACTTCCCTTTGACTTTACCATTCCCAGCTCCCAAGTATGTGATCAGTCTCTCTTCACAGTCCCGGGGCAGCTCTTTCTGCCCACAGGTCCTGTACTGTGCTTTAATAAAATCACCTTTTTTTGCACCAAAAGATGTCTCAAGAATTCTTTCTTGACCCTCATCTCCAAATCCCCATCACTCCAAAACCACATCAGTTTCTAGGTTTTAAGTTTTCTGCTTCTCATTCAGACCCTTAACAGTCTGGGATTTATTTTCAACCACTTTTAGTTTCACACCAATGTAGAAAGCAGACTCCTGTAACAACCTCATATTCAGTAATAAAATGTCTTGTTTTCCCCATAGTCTTCAGTTTGACATCAAGAAGATGCTCCACCCGGTAACACATGAGAATTTAAATAAGCTAATCCACTTGAAAGGATAGCTCTTCTGGGGAATGTGCCCTTGGCTCTGATAAATCCCTAATTGCCCAAGCAGGGCACCCTGAAGTGAAGCCTTAGGGCAGGAAGTCCAGATGACTTGATAAGCTATTGTATCTATCTTCCCACCAAAGGATGTCAGTGTGCTTGTGGTTTAGGTCAAAAGAAATTAGTCTGAGGATTCAGTCTCAATCCAGGTTATGGTTGACTGTTATCTGTAGCCTGAAATTAGCTTACATCTTGGCAGAACTAAGTACTCCAAGCTCAGAGGAAGTCTTGCCAAACTTAAAGAACAGGATGTAGATCTGCATTTGTGTCTGTGACATATACTTGTTTATTGGTGTTTATTTCTCAAAGAACATAATTTTTCCAGCATACTTACATATTCCCAAATGTATTTCTAAATTGTCAGACATTACAAACACTGGCCCCACAGCTCATCCACACATCCAGAGCACACCTACTCTAATCTGTCTTTACACTGTAAATAAGCCTTCACTGGAACCCGAGTCACAAGGAAAACCTACTTTAAGCTCGGGTGAGGAAAGGTAAAACATAACTGTGATGCTGGAGTTATTCAGTTACATCTTCATCCAGAGGGCCTAAGTAGCAATGACAACAACATCAACAATTACCTCAACAACAGTAGCAGCTACTGCTCCTGAGTACTTTCTAGTTATAGTCCTGTGCTGAGCCCCTTGAGTGCATTTTCTCACAAGCACGCTGGAATAGTTACTATTCATATTCCATTTTATGGAAAAGGAAACTGGGGCATAGCTTCTTGGCTACAGTCACAGAGTAAATGGTGGAACTAGCTAGTCAGGGCATCTAACTCCTGGTGATTATGCTATAAGCCTCTAGTTAGCTGTTACCCAGTATTTTCAGTAAACTGTGTCAGCAAAAAGTTAAAGAGAGACCAGACCCTTCTTTACTCTGGTCAGCCTGATAAAGACCCATCCATAATCTCTGGGAGAAAATAAAAGTCATGTGGGCAACCTCTGGACACCAAGACAGCAATGTCACATGAACCCTTGATCTAGCCATTTTCAATTTGGTAATCAGACATGTCCCAGGTGTGGGAAAATGCAACCTAGGAGAACATACAGGGAACCAACAGATGACAGTGTGTCCATGCACTGGTGGAAACCCAGAGGGGCAGCTCCGCTCTCAGCAGCATCCCCAGGCTTGAAGCTTACTCTTCAATAGGGGTTCACAGTCATATCACATGCTTCGTGTCCCCAAACTGGGGAACTTCCTTTTCTTCCTTCACTTCACTGGCAGATATGTCATCTTGTCACTTCCCAAATTTAAAATTCCAGTTGCCTCCCAGTACACATTAACCTTTGTATTCTAAAACCACTCTTCTGATGTATAAAATCATCTACCCAGTCTTTGGCCAAGAGAGTCTCTATTACACCTCTGATATAATTCCTCATAATTTGTCTGAAAGCAAACAAGGAGTGAAGGGCTGTTATTTTTCCTGATACTGAGCCCGCATTGACTACATTTGGGCATCTCCCATATGGGACTGTCCCATGTAGTGCATATTAATCCACACCGAAATTTTCTACATCTATTGCCACAAACTTCATTCAGAAAGTGTTCACTTCTTTCCAAGGTTATGATAAATTACTCTCCTGAGCCTCTTTCCTACCAGCCTCTCTGTAAATAAGATGCCCAAACTGTCTGCAGATACCAAACGTGACACACCCTTCTCCAGCTTCCATTCACATTCCTAGTCCACTGATCTTGACCTTGAAACCCGTTATACCTCCTTTATTCCTTGGACTTTACTGTTTGGTCTCAACCTCCACTTCAGACAGCAAACAGCCAAAACTCTTAAAGGGGAGGGGCTATTTTTTTTTTTTTTTTTTTTTTTTGAGCTGGTAACAATATATAGAGCTAACCTTGCTTCACTCACAATAGATCTGCTCAGGCCCTACTGACTCTGAGCTTGTTTCAACTTTCTAACAGGATGCACCTCAGGGAAAATTCCCTCTCCTACTTCTCCTGTAATATGGTTAACATTAGGGGTAAACAGTTCTGGTGTCCTGAGAGGAAACTCAGAAACATTTCAATACTTTCCTCTCCTTCACTACACAGTTTTTCACGTGCTACCACCACCCCTCCAAGTACACATCTGTCAAATCTACCTCTTCTCCACCACACTCTCTCCCTTTAGACTCTAATGGACTCTTGGGTGGACTATTTCAGTAGTCTACTAAATGACCTTCATGCCTCCAGTTTCTTAATCTCACAATTTTGCCACTAGTGATTTTTCTAGAACATGAATCTATTTCAACCTCTACTGCCTATAGGAAACAAAAACAAAAGCAAAAACAACAACAACAACAAACCACTTTCTTAGCATAGCATTCAAGGCCCTTTTTAATTGTCCTGAAATTACTTTCTGACCTCACCTGCCCACCTCATCACAGGTAATGCTTGTAGTGTAGCCATACAGTGCTATTTACCATGTCTCAAACCTACTTGGTACTTTTAAACTTCTATGCCTTTGTCCATGCTGTGCCCTCAGCCTGGAGTGCCCTCTCCCAAATTCCTTTTCTCTTACCATTAAACTTATCCTTTCTGTTGTGTTGGTCCAAGCCTATTGATAGTGATGCTATGGGCTAGGAATGCCTGAGGCACACACCTGGCTGTATTACTCATAGAGAAGATCCCACAGACATTTTCTCCACCAGGGCCAATGTTGTGGCTGGACCAGCCCTTGTGGTTTTCATCATGATTACAAGATGCCTACACTTCAGCAAAAACCATCAGGGAACTTTGAGGAATGAGATTTATTATCATGAGTCCTGGACAGTATATACTTGGCATGCTTGGGGCCATGCAGCAAGGTTGTGGGCACACAGAGAGAAAGAGCATGGACCTGGACCTCTGCCTTTATTAAGGTCCAAGGGTGGGGTATCTAGGTGTTCACTTGTTCACTCTTTAGTGGCTAATGTAAAGCAAAGAGCAGGAATTAGGGTGTGGGAAATCAGAAGTGGGATCACTCAAGTGGTCAGTCATCTAGGTTACCCAGGGCTTTTCTGAAAGAGGAAATTTTATGCGTGGGACAGCTGAATTCCCTATCTGGTTGTTTAGCTAGTAGCTGTATCATACAGCTAGCAGTATGTTTATTCAAGATGGATATACTTTGAAATGGATGCCTCAGCAAACAAAAGCTTGATGTCAGTCACTCACACTACAGTCAAAAAGCTTAGCGTCAGGCACTTATACAGCATTCACTTTTCAATACCCTACTCCTCTGTGAAATGTACCCAACCTCTCTATATCCTGTCTTGGTTGGGCTATTTGTTGTGTGTTCAAATAACTCTGTGTACAATGCTTATTTCACTGTACCATAGCTCTTTGTTTCCAGTGTCTGTCTCCCTATTAGATCTTGGACCGCTGATAGCAGGAATCCTGTCATTCACCCTTATATCCTAGCATATGTCATTTATAGGATACCTATTCTCAACCCTAACCTATATTATATTTATCATTCAATGTAGGATACATCAATTTTTTTTCCTATTAATAACAAGAACAATAAGAACATTAGCTTATGTTTCATGAGAGCTTTGTAGGTAGCAGTCAATATTTTACACACTTTATATGTATTAACTCATTTTATCCTTATATTAGTCCATAGTGTAGATATATACTTATCTCCATTCATAACCAAGAAAACTGAGATTTAGAGGGGTTAAGTTATTTGTCCCTAAGTTATAAATTAGTAAATGATAGAAATGAGATTTGAACTCATATAGCCTGGCTCCACACTCCCAACTCCTAACTATTGTGCCACATTGAAATAGCAAAATGAACCAAGGTGAGTTTTTTCATTTACTTTAGTTCATTTTCTTATTTCCCCAAAACAAATATAAAATGTATGAGTGATTAATTAGATTAATTTGGGTCATACACAAGCTCCACTAATACTTACTCAAGTGATATAGGATGGGGGTGGTGATTCTGGGTGGTACCAGATTTTGGCCCCTGTGTGATATTCTTCCAGCTACACAATAGTCCCCAAACCTCTGGGGGTCTTGAAGACTCCTCCATTGTCCCAGTCACTCTTCCCTTACTGAAAATGTCATTTTTTACACTTAGTCATCAAACACAATTCTTAGAGAAAATCGTATCTCCTCCCCCACCACCCAGCCCCTGTCAACAGGAGGTTCAAAAGAACCAAAATTGCACCTAGGACCATTGGGATTCACACAATAAGACTAAGCCCTAGTAATATTTCACTGCCTTTCTGGAGGTGCTAAGTGATAAGGATCAGAATGGATTTTGTTGACTTTAATGGGAAAAGTGAGCCTTTTGTTAGTTACTCACCTTGCTTCCCCTCCAAGAAAAACCCAACTTTGGAGCATTCTTTTGGACCATGATTGGATATGGGAGCATCCTGAGATTTCAATATGTCTAATAAAATTCGCCAAAGAATGGAGGCGCGATAGGAGGGGAAGTGCATTATGGTAGTACAGAGATGTGTTTTGCTCTGAAAATGGAGCTGGATGCTCATTGAAAATGAGGAACCCGGAGTGAGATGTTTGAGAGCACAGCTGGGAATATGTGCAAAGCTCACTTTCATTTTCATTTGAATACCATAGAGGCAGCACTCAACTTGCTTAAAATTAAACGGTACATCAAGAATGCAAAACATTGTATAAAATTTTAACCAGTCAGTCTTTTTAGTTGCTTTTTAATCTCTTATTGGTTCTTTATTTTTCTGTACTGTATTTTCATAAATGTTTTGGGGGCTGTGTGGTTGTTCATCATCCACCCCTGGCTTCCCTTTTCTACAGTTGCATGCACCTTTACAGTTAGGTATCCACCACCTGTACCTAATCTTTGTAATCACATTGTGCTTCCTTTTTCACCTTATTTCTCTCTGCTCTTTCTGCTTGGCTCTACCCATACCCTCTCTTCTCATTGCTCTTCAGACACCTTCCTTTCCTTCTTTGACCTCTGACTCCAACAGCCTACCAGTAAATTTGAAACAAATTCCAATCTGGGAAGTTTGGCCCCCCCTTAAATGAAAATAATATTTTCCTCTGAAATCTCTGTGGCTCAACTGTAGGTATTACTCTAATATATTCAAGGGTTGTCCATTGCAGAGCTGGAGACTAGAAGGTTTGATCTTGAAATTAGTGAGCAGTGAGCATGGCAGTGAGCATTGGCCTCGGGGATTTTTTTAAGTACTGATAATAATGAAAACAATAACATGGACAATAGCTGCTAACATTTCTTGAGAACAGGAACCAGGTCCTAAGGTACCAGGTCCTAAGCTAACCACTTTTATAAATATTTTCTCATTGAATCCTCACCAGAACTCTGGGGGGCATGTTCTGTTATTATCCCCATTGTAATGAGGAAACCAGAGCACAGTGAGTGATGCAGGTCACACAGCAGTGAGAGGCTCTTAATAGCTGGGCTTCAGTGACACCTCAGCAACCACAGGGTAGTTGTGAGTCCTGGGATTCCAGCTAGGGCTGATATATCATGAAGAGCACTGGCAGGTAGAACCAGACAGGTGAACACAAGGTGGACCAGGGTTGCAGTAGCCAGAGCAAGATGATCACAGGTGCTACAGAAAGGGTTCAGTCTGCGAGCAGAGATCAGAGTTGGAGGTACAAAGCTACTTACAGTCCAAGTCAATGAAAGCAGACAGTGATGGGGAATCTGAAACAAGGTAGGGCAACAAGATGGATGGTTCATGGTGGTGATCAGAAGATTAGGGACTGTAGTGGAATGTTCAGGAAAGGAGGTAGTGCATGACAGGTACCCAGTGGTTGCCACGCTGGAGTTTAGAGGGAGGGGATTCAATCGATTGGAGACGCACTGGCAGATCTGGTGGGGCCACAGCTCAGGGACCATTTTGGGTAATGCTCAGAAATAAGGACAGGTCCGGTTAACAACCCTGGGGCACTGTATCCGGATCAGATGAACAGAAAGGGGGCTTAATACCGCAGGAAAGATGCGTGCCATACACCTGTGATCTCTCACCTGGGGAGCTGCTATAAACACACATAGCACTACAAGCTGTGTGCCATGGTGTCTTCTTTCTTTTTTTTTTTTAATTTTTTTTAATGTTTTTATTTATTTTTGAGACAGAGAGAGATAAATCATGAGCAGGGCAGGGGGAGAGAGAGAGGGAGACACAGAATCCGAGCTGTCAGCACAGAGCCCGACGCGGGGCTCGAACTCACAGACTGTGAGATCATGACCTGAGCCGAAGTCGGACGCTCAACCGACTGAACCACCCAGGCGCCCCTATGGTGTCTTCTTTCTATTAGTTTCTCAAACCCATAGTGTGTAAATGATCTTTTATACCTAAAAGTGAGTGGATTCAAGGTTAACCCTAACAGAATGTCACTTTCACACTCTGACTTGCTCTCTTGAACAAGAGAGTAAAAGACACAGATGCAGCTGGCATGTTTGTGTAACCCTGGGGATGCTGTGTGAACGTGCCACACGTGCTGATATCAGTATATTTATCTCAGTAGAGAAAAGGTAGAAAATTGCCCTCAGAGGCAATGGGGACTTGGTCTGTGGAAGTAGGGCAGAGAGTGGGGCAGGGAACAACTGTGTTTTACTGTAATCGCTTCTATAACATTTCAGTTTTATTGTTTTGTTGTGTATGTGTGCATATCTGTGTGTTGTAAACTTGAAAAAATGTATTAAATTTGACTATCAAGCAATCAGTCCCGTACTAAATTAAAAGGTAGAAGGGAGCACAGAGACCATCTGCTAATATATTGTTGCAGGCAGGAAATCTAGGCAATCTAACTGGCAGATATAAGAATTTTTAAAAGAGAAAGAATAGTAGCCAGAGACCATTTAATGTGGGCATAAAGAGGTTCATATAGTGCTTGGAAATCATCATAACACAGCGAGTATTACACTTTATGGGGCCGGTGGTGGTGCTGGGACTTCCAGGAAAGATCCAAGTATCCCCATCACATTCTGTTTAAGGAGGCAGGGAGCCAGGTAATGTATTTTAGCAGGGTTTTTATCAAATGAGGTAAAATCAAGAGAGGAAGATACTGTTCTTATGTGACTTCCCTTCATAACACATAAATTATAGTAAATGTTTTAGATTTTTCTAATTAAACCTGCCAAACTGCACACTCTCTGAGGACAGGGCCACAGCTGCCCCAGGAGGGAAGAAAGAACTTACGTAGAGTTTCTCTTTCCTCAAGCCACGGGAGATGTTTAGTCTGCTCAAGGCCAAGAAGGGCCACAGGCCTGGCCCCAGGAGCAGACTTTGGCCTTCCATGAAATGGGAGGAGGGAGGAAGCATTGTTCTTGCTCCCAGTAGAACAGCATTTCTCAGGCCTCTGAGATGCTTCTCACTGAGTCTCACATAAAACCAAAGAATTTAATCTGCTGCCATCATTCCTCAGCTCCATCTGGCTGCTAGAATAATTGAAACGAGAAACGTCTGCTTTGATTGCTGCTGGAAAGGAAAACTTAAGTTTTCGTGGAAAACCTTAGTACTGCCTCAAACAAGAAACCTTATTCGGTTTCTTGTGAAATTCGATTTCTGTCCTCTTGAGTTTTCTAGACAGGGAACCAGAAAAAGGCCCTAAATAGATGCGGCAATGGGAACTTTGGGACCCCCAGTTCAATTCATAGCCTAGATAGGTGCCAGGTAGTCCATTGAGGAGGGGGACAGGGAGAAGGGGGATCTAGGCTTACCCAGAAATAAAGCCTCCTAGGGGTCCTCAGCATCAGCCAGAGAGCTCAGAGCCATCAGAGCTTTGAATGTGGCCCGGCATCATGAGGCGGGCCTGTCCCTCACTGTTCACAGAGGTTGGACCCAGGCCATCTGCACCACAGCGTCACTGCCTGGACCCACCTTGGAAGGCCAGGCCCTACCTCCCCCTTCACTCTTTCTCCCTACCCCTTCCTCATTTCCTCCCTGTCTCTCACCTCTCCTAGCCTTCCACCCTCATTGCCCCTTCTCCTGCTCCTCTCCTCCCCAGGACTTCTCTCCCCCTGCCTCCCTCCCCGTGCACTGCCTCCTTCCTCCCTTCTTTCTTTGGGAAGCCAATGCCTTACCCATTAGGCCACAGGGTGACTCTCCCTCTCCTCTTTCCTCATCCTTACTTGTCTCTCCTCCCTGACCCCTTTCCCTCCCTCCTTTCTCATTCCCTCTTTTCTCATTCCTTCTCTCCATCTGACTTCAAATAGATAAAAGAGATCTTTCTACTCTAAGAAAATCAAAGGTTAGTCCCTACCAGAGGCTCTTCTCAGTTCCACATACAATAAATAGCTACCCATTTCGCTCCCTGGTTTAGAAAGAAGAGGCTATTCATTGCCAGAAGACAGTGATTTTTTTGAAGCATCAGAAGTATTTTAAATAAGCTGTCTCTGCGCTGCTTTCCTTTCACTGGACAGCACACCTGCCAGCTGCTGGCTCCTCACCCTGCTTTCCCCTCCTCCACCTGGAGAACAGAATGGCAAGGGGGCTAAAGAAGTGTTTGCAGGGGTAGGAGTTAAAGGGAAGACCCCAAAGCTCTAGGAATTGAGGCATTCACAGGACAGGTGCTGGTGGAGCTTGGGTGGGATGTCTGAGGCCCTGAGCTGCTCCTCCTAGTCCTCCCCTAGTCTTCCCAGCCTGCCTCCAGACAGACAGAGGCCCACTCTGGAGCAGAGGAAGTTCAAACTCCAGGACCCTCAACTGCTCTGGCCCTTTCGAGGCCCTGGGAAGAAACCCAGCATTGTGTTCCCATGGTCCTATGTTTTTGCAAGATTTGCAAAAGGAATATATTTTAACCACAGTGGGGTTTGATGACTCTTTCCACTACGGTTTCCCCTCAGTCATACCTTTCCTCTGGTCTATTGGCCCTGGAGTGGGCATTTGGGGGATCCGACTCAGGGGAAGCTGAGTTGGGAATGCATTTAGTTTATATTTAGTAGGATATGTTTGTGTGGTCTGCAGTCACTTCTGTGCATGGGCAAGTTATGGCTGGCCATCCCAGTGCAGGAATGGCTTATAAGAATAGTGCCACAAGGCTGAATCAAAGTTGAATATGTCCTACAGCGCCAGGCTTCAGAAGTCTGTGGGCAGTTGTAGAAAAACAAGGCTTGAAATGTCCTGAGCCTGAAGCTAGTCTGTGGAAAATTCTTCCAATCATGAGATGTGTAAAATTCCAAGTGGAGGATTCCGTTCTCATTGGTGCCCCCATCAAAACAGAATTCAGGAATATATTCGATGACGCAGTATATACACTGACAAGCCCACTGTGCTTTGTTTATGGGAATTGCACAAAATGAAATTTATCAGATATCTTGTGTTTTCAGGGCATTAATGTGTAGCAGCACTGCACACAGCTGGCATGTCTGTAAGCAGGCATGCTTTAGTGCCTCCCAATTATCAATAATTTCGATCGATCTTGTTAGAGGAAAGACTACCTTATCTTCCTATTCTCTCTTGTACAAAATCATTGCCATATAAAGAAAGTATCAAAGTATGGAGGCAAAACTTACAGAGGAAAAAGTTATTTTAAAAGTGTGTTAGGCAGTTAATTCGAATATTAATTATTTTTATGGATTTTGAAACGTCTGTTGCATTTGCCAGATTTTTAAATCATGAAACGTTTTGTAATTTACTTTTTCTTTCCCAAAAGTCATTTCCGTCCCTAATTTTGTGGTCATATTTTTGTATTAATTTTTTTTTCTTTTTTATTTTTTTACTGTTTATCTATTTTGAGAGACAGAAAGAGCATGAGCAGGGGAGGGGCAGAGTGAAGGGGAGACACAGAATCCAAAGTAGGCTCTAGGCTCCAAGCTGTCAGCACAGAACCCATCATGGGGCTCGAACCCACAAACCATGAGATCTTGACCTGAGCCGAAGTCAGACGCTCAACCGACTGAGCCACCCAGACACACCGTATTACAGGCTCTTTTAAAAAGAGGCCCCCACGTCAAATTGTTTCAGCCTCAGGCCCCAGAACCCTGAATCCTCTCTACTGGCAGCTTTGGTGAGCATCTGGACAAAGGCCTGTTCTTTTCTGTCTCCAGGAGCCTGCTCCAACCCAGCCCCCACATTCCGGGAGCAGTTTGGTCAATGAGTCCTGCAGGGATAGCAGGTGGCCTTTCCTCCAGGATCTCTATTTTCAGGGCTGTGGACATTCTCAGGCTCCTACTGTTATCGAGAGACAGCAGTGAGGAACAAGAGTTGGTGCTCAATCTCACTAGCTGTGCTGAGGCCCAGCTGTACAAGTTCTCATTTTGACACGAATGCATTTGAGGTTCTTTTGATTCAGGGAGAGGTAGGATGGCTTTCTGCCAAACCTTTCCTTTGATCTGTATCATATTTGGTTCCAGTGATCTGCCACACAAAACTGTTGCGTCTCATCTGCAGCAAGGCCCTTACCAGTTTTCTCATTTCTTTAACAGAGTTGGTGTGGATCTGGATGAAGATCTGAAGGAGCCCACCTCACACCAGGCAAGTCAAAGAGGCCAATTCATAGAGTATAGAAATATAAAATGTTCTGTTCCATGGAATCTTCCATGCTTGTCCAGCATGTGGCCAAGGGGCTCAACCTAAAGGGCACTGCCTCCACTGATAAAACACACCCAATGGCTATAAAATACCTGGGAATACAGGGTATCGATAACCTTTGTATAACCTTTAGAATGCTTAGAACTAGAATGCACTTGCACCCTCTCTGTGGCAACAAGAAGCTGGAAACTCTACAGTATAGAAGCAAGAGCATGGTTCTTGGAATGAGGTAGCCTGGAGTTCAAATCCTCTGCCTAGGGACTTGCTAGCTAGGTAATCTCAGTGAAATTTATTCAGTGCATGTCCAATGCATGTTGGGCACACATGCCCAAATGGACCTGTTTCTCCTGCACAGCTTCTCATTAATCAGGTCTATGTGTATAGAAATATTGAAATATTGAAAATTTGCAAAAGCACAGCAAAACTGTCTAGGTGATCCATTCCTAACTTAACCACACAACCATTCACTGCAGAGACCTGAAAATCCTTAGGGAAATTTGTTCAAAATAATGTGCTGTTCCCTCGAGTACAGGAAATGTATGCCCCAAACTCTGAACTTGAACCTGACATCGCAGTAGAATCTGCCATTGGCAATTTTGCATTAGCCATTTCTAATTCAGTACTTAAAACAATTGTGTAGGAATGTTGCACCTTTTGTTGAAATTGTAAGCAGATAGACACAATAGTATAATATAAATAAGTGATGTTGCTTAATGACTCGTGTTATGATCATACCTGGATTTAAAGAGGATCCATCCCTTTTATTTTGTGATTTTTTTTTTCTATAATGCCATCAATGAGGCACAGCTGGTTAGTGCTCCTGGGCAAAATGTTGCTACTTTCCTGGTTTACATAGACATAAAGAAGGAAGGATCCTGTGCTCTATAAAAAGGCCTGGAAAATTAAGTTGGTGATGATCCTGGCTTATTGTACTTTCAATTTTTTTTTGTACATGTGTTTCAAGGCCAGGCTGGTGCTGTTTTCTCAGACTCCATAGCCCAGGAAACACACCTCACTGCAGGAGTGAGCACAGCAGGTGTGCCAGCACACTGGGATTGGGGCCAGCTTGGTGACCTGAGAAGGGAGAATAAAGCCCATCTCCTTATACTCATGGGCTGTAATGAGTAGTTAGTAAGGTGCCATGGTGGCTGATTTTTGAAAAGCATTTTCATCTCATATAGGTCAACTAATCCATCCTTCTACCTTCAAGCAAAACTTTTATCTAAATTCTATCTTTCTCTTCTATCTTTTTCTTTAAAAGAGATAGAATAAGAAAATGCATCAAAGCAAATTCTTCATCTTTCTCTGGCTGCCTAATATTTTGAAATCACATATAATTATTAGGAAGATTACCTAGGAGCCTAACTCCTTCCTTTTACAATTTAAACATTTTATTTTAGCTCATTCACACCATTGTTAATTCAGTAATAACTCCTACCTGAAGATACTTAAACCAGTAGAAAGTAGTAGTTGTTGTTGTTGTTGTTGTTGTTGTTGTTGTTGTTGTTAGAGACATGAGATAGGGCAACTAGGTCCAGTGAAAACTGCATTGTATTTGAATCTCCAACAGTTGTTTTACCTCTTTGAGTCTCAGTTTCCCTATGTGTAAAGTGTGGTTGATAATAATGTCTACTTCTCCAGATTGGTATAACGATCAAGTGAAATTATATTTATGAAAACTACGAAACTTAATTTAGTTAAACGCTTCTCATCTTATGAAGGATTTGTGACAGCTTACCCATAGAATAAAATAATAGTAAAATATTTTAAGAGAATTTTAAAATTCAATAAATAATATGACTAACAGCAGAAAGTCAAAACCAGAGGGATAAAGAGAATCAAGAATAAGCAGATCATAAGGTCCTATATACTTGCTTAGTCAAGCCACAAGTGAGCTTTGGTAGCCAAGGGGGGAAAAGAGGAAAAAATAATCACTAATATACTAAATTATTATCATTAGAGGGAAAAAGTGTACTCTCTCCTCAAGCAGTACAAAACTTCGCAGGCCACCGTTTTAAAAGATATTTCTCACTTGGGGCTTCCTGTACAGGACACATAAAGAGCTGTACAAATGTTAGCTAACTAATCTTATTATAAATTACACGGTTCCTACTGAACTTCTGCTCCTTCAAATAATTTTGTTTTTAAGAGGTGTCCTGGAAGTGTTCCTATTCATAATAATATTTGACTACCAAGGTAGCTACATTTCAGAAAGAGATTTTCTCCAAACCTTGGAATAATTCTTATCTTCCGTGTCAAGTACAGGAAACAGTGGCATTGAGCTAGAAATTAAAAAAAAAAAAAAAAACAAAACAAAAAACAGTGTCCATGCCGCTGCCACCTGACCTGGACAGTTTTTTTGTTTTTGCTTTTGGTGTTTTTTTTGGTACTTTCCAAACCATGTGTCAAGAACCTCTTTGCCCTAATTTTGCCTGACATCTCTTTGCTTATTATCAGCATCTGTTGCTCTGGAGGACTGAAGAGCATAAACCCTCATTCTTAGGAAGATTGCATGTTTCCACTTGGTTTACATGTATTCAATTGGGCTTGTGTTAACAAATAAGATGATTTTCGCACCAGTCAACTTCTAAAAGTAGAAGAAAAAGAGGAAGACTATTTTTACCAAAAGCTAAAAATTTTACAGTTATGGCAATTACTGATTGTATACTCTCAAAATCAGTAACAAACACACGTTATTATATTTTTTAAGGAACTTCTTCTTTCTCAGTTGGTGGACAGTAAAACAGCCTTTGGGAAATGCGAACTTCTGTCACTAACCAGCAATGTCACGATTTTCCTTTTTGCCTTGCAACAGCTTTAGAGTGTGAATGGTATTATACTTTTGCTTGTACCAGACCCAAAAGCTTTAGAAAGCATGTTCTACATACAGGTATTAAAGTTTAAATATGTACTCTATGCAAATGTGCTTCTTTGAGAAATGGGAGATAGTACAGTTGTGAATTTTATGTCTCTTAAATTTAAAAGCAAAAACAAAAGAACTCTGAGACTCCCACCCCCTCCCCTACTCCCACCATAAGAGGTTTTCCTTGTAATTGATGCTGAGTTTTAGAAAACACAGCACTGCACAAAAGTTGAGAATCACTGGAGCATCACACTGCCTTAATATATTAATAGAAATTCCTGCTGCCCAAGAAGGCTCACCACTGTTGCTTCTTTTTCCCTTTGTGCCATTTTTCTCATAATCATTCTAACATTTGTTGAGTACAGACTATTGTTAACACTTCTAAGCACCTTGTCTGTATTAATTCAATTTCCAAGATAACCCTATCCCTATGAGCAGATACCATTGTTATCCCCATATTACAAATGAGGAAACTCTATACAGATAAGTTAAATAGCTGGTCCAAGGGTACATAGCAAGAAGAGGTGGAGTGTTAATCTAGACAATCTGGTTCCAGAACTTCCACTCTGAAATGGTATGCTTTCATGCATTCATTCATTCATCCATACAATCCACCATGTCAGAGACTAGTCTACATGTGAAGAGGATGCAGCAGTTACCAGTTCAAAGTTTTCACTCACAGAGCTTTTGTTCTAATGGACGATGCTGATGAGAAAAAAGGTAAATGATGTGAGTACAGCAGATAAGAGGATGGTGAACAATGGAGGAGAGGCTATTGCCTCATCAGGGCGGGCCTTTGTTTTTATTTTATTTTATTTTTTAATGTTTATTTATTTTTGAGAGAGAGAAAGAGACAGAGAGACAGAGAGACAGAGCACAAGCGAGGGAGGGGCCGAGAAAGACGGAGACAGAGAATCCAAAGCAGGCTCCAGGCTCTGAGCACAGAGGCCAACACAGGGCTCGAACTCACAAGCCATGAGATCATGACCTGAGCAGAAGTCGGACACCTAACCAATTGAGCCACCCAGATGCCCCAGGGTAGACCTTTCTAAGGAAGTGGCATTTGATCAGAGGTCTGAATGATGTGCAGAAGTAAGCCGTGTGGGATCTGGAGAAAAAACAGTCCAGAAAAAGGGTACTGCAAGGATGAAAGCTGTAGAGTCACAATGGGTTATGGTGTGCTCCATGAGTAGCAGGAAGGCCAGTGTGGCTGTGAATTTGTGAACAAGTTAGGAGAGATGGACATGAACTGGGAGAAACAGAGAGCAGCCAAATCATTGGCCAAGGTGATAAGTGTGGTTTTATTCTACGTGTGATGGAGGAAAAACCCCTAAAGGTTTGGAGCTTGGAAGTAATGGAATCAACCCTTTTTAAGAGCTCATTTTTCTCCCATCTGTACTCTGCCAACTATTACAATGAGGTTAATTTTCATCTTTTCTAACATAATTTTTATTTTTTTTAACACTATGCTTCTCTATGTGCTCTCTTAATGCTAACTTCCAATTTTTTTTTTTTTTGTTCCCATAGTTTCTTCATTGAAATTCTAGTTTTGGTTGTCACTTATGCTTCTGTGTAACCTGTGTGGATCAGTTCTGGTCACTGCAGCTCAAGAAAGTCAGAGCAGAGCTGAGAAAGGTCCAGAGAAGGGCAACTTCAATAACTTAGCAGAGGGAGATTAAAAGGATTACTATTTCTCCTGCAGAAAGATTAGCACTAAGAAGGAATACAATAAAGTATCTATAAAAATATGAAGAGTGTGAGTAAGGTGAATGAAGTCTTGTTTGCCAATTCCCAGAAAACCGTAACCTGGAATACCCCTAAAATCTGAAAGAGCTCATTTGAGGAAGAATAAAAGGGTATGTTCTTCTGCAATTGATGCTTATTTCTCATGGTCATCTAGAGTTGCAAGGGCTGGAAATATAAGTAGGTTCAAGAGGAGAAGAGATTAATTAGCAGATGCTGGTATCATCTCATCTTGAAATAAAAATTAATTTTTTCCTGTGAATTCTCAAATCTAATATCCTAATTAACATATAGGAAACAGAATAAATATTCATATATATATGAAAAATATATATGAAAAAATTAATTTTTCCCTGTGAATATTTTCAAATGTCCTAATAAACTTATAGAAAACAGAATAAATATTTCCATGTGTGTGTATATATATATATATATATATATATATATATACACACACACACACACACACACACACACCCCAAATTTAACAATTAACATTTTTCCAAACTTGCCCCTATACTGTTGGAATTGACCTCATAAGAATATAAATTCCATACTATACCTCCACAAATATTTCAGAAATAGAATACTAAGCTCTATAAAATTGACCTGACCCAGATGAGGGGTTTTTATGTTGCATTGTAACTAGTAGAATTTTGAGAAAAATAAAAGGGATTTTTCACAGCAAATATCCTAGGTTTTCCCTTGGTAATACTGACTTTATTTGGGTTATAATTACTTTTGTTTTATACATCCAAAAGTGTATTTCCTCCAACTAATTTTTACTGCATAGGACTAAATTCCATATATTTCTCTTACCTATACATTCAATCATTGCAGATTCTAGAAAGCAGGAATGATAATGAGAAAGAGGAAGTGGAAGAAGATGGCAACTACCATTTAGTGAGCACTTTTTATATATTAGGTGCCATGTGTATACCCACTTTTCTTTACTGTGGCCAATCAAAACACCTGTTATCACCCCTAGTTTATAAATTACTAAATTGAAATTCAAAGAATTAAAAGAACTTTCCCAAGACCACCACCACAACAACAAATTCCAGACACTTCAGCAACACCCAAACTCTAGTCCCTAGTTCCTTGATTCAGTGAGATGGCAGCTCTCTGCTTGGACTGTTCTCAGCATGGACTCTACCTTCTTGCACTGCAATGGGAATAGGGCCTCCAGGCAGGGTTCAGGAGAATATAGGCTCACCTCATTCGTTGTCCTTCTCTTGAGAATCACAGGCTTTTGCTGCCTGTCATCTAATACCTAAATTCTAACATATTCTTATGAAACCAGTTATTCTATGATTGTCAACCATTACATATTTTAGAAGTAGGTTTATAAGGGAATACATTGTTTTGTTTTATTTTCAAATATATAATACTATATATTCCAATCACAAGTCTCAATATGAGACTCTTTGCTTTGGTGTTTCTGGTTTGGGACACCATCACTGGGGGACATAATGAGTAAGATACTCCAAGGTGCATTTTCCATTATGATGTGTGTACATGGATGTAAGTGTGTGTGTGTGTGTGTGTGTGTGTGTGTGTACATGCATATAAAAGAGCACACCAACTAAATTGCAATATAAATCAGGCATTAGTTAAGAATAGTACGAAGTATAGTGAAATGATGTGAATCTCCTCCTGCCTGTAAATTCGTCCATCATTTTATGCCTTATATTCAGTCCTAAATCCCTAACATGGTATACTAGATCTAGGATAAGTTTTGATATACTTTTAAGGGGGAAATATATCTTCTATACCCCAAATATGTTACCTTTGTGAATACACTTTGTAAACTACAGAGTTGTGACGTATCATCTTATTATCTCTTCCCAATTCCCACTCCAATGCCTTTTACACTGGGAACTGATGATTCTAGTATATAGTTGTATTAGCTTTCTATTGATGCATAACAAATTATCCCAAAAATTAGTGGCTTAAAACAGCAAATATGTATTATCTCACAGTTTCTATGGGTCAGGAATTTGAAAGCAACTTAGCTGAATGTTTCTAACTTGAGGTCTCTCATGAAGTTGCATTCAGAATGTCAGCTAGAACTACAGTCATCTGCAGGCTTGACTGGGGCTGGGGGATCTACTTCCATGATGGCAGAAGGCCACCAGTTTACTGCTGACTATCGTCAAGAAGACTCATTTCCTTACCACATGTATCTCTCCCTCCATAGAGCTACTTGAGTGTCCTCACAATATGGCCCCTGACTTCCCTCACATGGTCTAACACCAGATAGCAAGGAGGAAGCCACAATGTCTTTTTATGACCTAGTCTTAGATATGGCACACCATCACTTCTGCTCCATTCTAATGATTAAAAATGAGTCACTAAGTACAATCCACATTCAGTAGGAAGGGAAATCAATCTCCATCTTTTAAAGGAAAAAGTGCCAAAGAATCTATGGGTATACATTTTTAAACCACTGCAATATTATATTATATTTATCTGAACCAAATAATTTATTTTCCCCCAGATTAACTTGGATCTCCTATACAGAAAAGCTATTTGAACAAGCCCTTTCTTTGTAGCTAAACCATGAGTGTAGCCCATCTGGTAGTTTATCTTTGTCTACATGTCACCATAACAGTTTTATCCATCCTTGACTAGCTCTTTCCTTCATTTTTTCTTCCCTAAGCATGTGTTTTCTGACTATACCTTCTAGAGAATATTTATGAATTCATCACGGCATGGGGATGGTGAGAATATTTGTATAAAGTAGTTTCTATGTGGAAGCTAAGAATTAATGATATACATTTCAAAATGTAAATTTGGAAAAATTTCCTATTGACCTTCAATTGTATTATGCTCCTTCCTCAAAATCCAGAATTTTTTCTCCTTAGGGGCACAGAATCTGGCCCTCTCCTTGGAAATTAGAAAATCAAGGCAATAAACTTGAAATTATTACATAAATACATTTCAAATTGTGGGGAAATGGCAGATCAAAAGTACTGCTATCAAATTTTATTCAAAGGTACAACTTGTAAAAATGCTCTGGAACCCATAAGGAGCTCTACGGGCTTGTTATGATAATTATTTGTCTTTATTATAATTCTGTGCAACTTCCACTGACATTAATATTGGATATGAAATCTCAAAAAATAGAAAGGAAAATCTCTGTCTCCTAATCCATGGAATCCCCCTGAAATGAGGAGCAATCCCACATGATTATCCCAGAGCAGAGTTCATCCAGTTCACTTAACAAAGGCCCCACATTTGAATATTGATAGAGGAATGTATTTGCATTTGCTTAGTTCTTTTTCATTAAGGTTAATATAACAAACAGTCCCTTCTTGCTTCACTGTCTGGATTTCACAGATTTCTGGCCTGAGCCTTTTGTTTTCTCCCAGAGGTCTAAATAAGCAAAAAACAAAGAACACCTTCACAATTTTCCTATTGCTTCCTCTCTGGGGTGGTGCTAAGGGTGAGGGCATCACTTAAAAGGTAAGGACTCACTCCCTTCTATGCTCAGTCACTTCCCAACCTCTGGTTTATTCCTTTGTCTAAGGAGGAAAAAGAAAGATATCTAATGTCCCAGTCGCTTTTACCTTTTCCCAGAAATAGAAGATAATAAAGGAACCAGAAATTGCACATATATCAAGCACTCTGCTTCTTAGAAGTATCAAGGGCAAATAAAAGTTAGGATTCAATGCTCTTGAATCTCTGGTTTCCATTTACAACCGTGAAACATGAGGCTCAGAGTTGATAAGTGTATTGTTATTAAATGGTAAACGGTAGAGAGTCAGAACTCAAATCTTGGTTTTCAGTTTCTGTATCCTCTGTGTGTTCCAACATGCACACCACTTCCCCTGTGAGACAAGGAACTCAGAAGAAAAGAAATACTGCTAGTGATAAAGAAAATACCATCAAATTCCAGATTCTACTTCTAATGACTGGTCACATCCATTGTCCTTGGGTGTGAGTTGATCTCTGCTTCAGAGTAATCTAGGTAAATTAATGCTGCCTGCTGTCCTCTGCCCATCTGGACCCTCCCAGAGGCTTGCCCTCGGTGCTGCCTCATCAGATACCTTTCCTGTTCCAGGGTGACTGCAAAGGCTGGCCTTCCCTGGGCACATTTATCTTCAACCCCCAGTGAACAAGCAGAGCACAGAGTAGACTAACTCATTTATTTCTACTCATTTATTGATGGCCTTTCATAACCGAGTTATTAAGTCATCAATAACTTCAGAAAAATAAATGAATGGATCCAGAACTGGGCCAACAGATATTTAAGATACCCACTGAAAATTTTATCTATGATCAGCAGAAAAGTCAATGCTGGGTCATCAGTGGCATTTCCCTCACCTGGGAAAATATGGTCTATGTTTTATTCTAATTAGAACCCAGTCAATTTCTTTATAAACTAGTAAAATAAATAACATCTCCAATCTCTCAAGTAAAATAAAGTTGAAAAAAATTTACATTTGTTAACATTTTCCAAAGTGCTACCTAATATGTGCTGCTCTTATCAACTGTCAAAAAAATATCTCTGAAAGTCTTGCCAGAAATAGAGTATAAGATATTTCACTAGTGCTTGTGAGTTCTAGTATATTCCCCTCAGGAAATAAAATAAAAAGGATAGGGAAGGAGGAAAGAAAGCCAGAAAAGGTTTTTCTAAGACCTTGAAAAACCCTTGAAACCAGTATCTAGGAGTCTAGGGAAATTCCTAACAATGATGTTAAATTTCTATAGGGACACTTTCAAAGCCTTCAGCACTTTACCCAGCTGATGGGAGCCATGCATTTTCATTATGTTTGGGGATGTAGGTAGCAGCTCTGTCTTAACTTACATGATCACCCCAGAATCCTGACCTCATCGCCCTATTCAAATATTCTTTTTTTTTTTAATGTTTATTTATTTTTGAGAGACAGAGGGACAGAGTGCAAGCCGGAAGGGGCAGAGAGAGAGGGAGACACAGAATCTGAAGCAGGCTCTAGGCTCTGAGCTGTCAGCACGGAACCTGATGCAGGACTCGAACCTACAAATTGTGAAATCATGACCTGAGCCAAAGTCAGATGCTTAACTGACTGAGCCACCCAGGTGCCCCCCCATTCAAATATTCTTTTGCCCTAGTTTACTCCCCACTTATAACTTGGGGCCTCACCTGGATGAGAGGAATCTTGGCTGTTGAGAGGTCCCAAATGTGTTTGGAAGCCTCTCTGTGCCTCAGTTGCCTCAGTTTCCTCATCAGTAGAATAGGAATGATAGTAGAACATACTTCAGCTGCTATAATAATTAAAAGAGTTAATCTATGAAGAGCACTTAGAATACTGTCTGGCATATGGTAAGTTTTCAAGAAGTATCAGCTGTGATTGTTGTTGTTGTCATTTATATATAAATATAATATTTTCCATATGATTAGGACCTTGGAGACCAGCCAATCCAATTTCTTCAATTAGTTTTTCAGGCTAGGAAGCTGCAGCCCAATAACTTATTTAATGTTTGTACTTTCTAAAAGCTTAAAGACTAAGTGAGATACTGGCAAAAAGAACATCACCTTTGGAGTCCAGCAGTCCTACAATCAAATTCCAGATCTGTTGCTTGCGCTTGCTGTGTGACTTTGGGCTCATCTCTTCCCTTGTCTGGGCTTCTCTAGGTCCTCACCTATACAATAGGTGTAAACACAACTACCCTGATAGATAGAGTGTTTTGAAAGCTGAAAACTAATGACTAAAAAAAAAGTTAATGACTGAATAATGGGACTAGCATGCTGCCAAGGAATTAATGAGCATTCAGTGTCGTTGTTGCAAACGTCATTCAGTGGGACTGCTGCAGAGAGGGTGCTAGAGGCTGGGAGAGCTCACCACCACACAGACCACCTATACTTAAAAACGAACAGTCAAACCCAAACTGTGATTTGCTTACACTAATTTCTATCAGTTTTCTTCAATGACTATCTTGTCATCAGTAGATGTTAGAGCTAACAAAAATTACCTGTGCCTGCTGATGGATAAGATTTTGTAAGTCCTTTATTGTTCTTAAAGAAAAGGAAAATGGAGAGATAGACAACTCTCTAGTGTTGGCCCCCAATTTTTCTAACTAATTTGCTTTAGGGTGAGTAGTTTTACTCTGCCAGCTGGACTCCAAAAGCTGTGCCTGTTGGAGAAATGGTGACTCAGAAACAGTTTGCAGATGTTACAAAATAATAAAGAAAACACTATGTGCAGCTGTGATTTTGCAAATCTGACACCTTTGTTGAGATAGAAACGGCTATAGAAAGACTCAGGGGAAGGACAGAAATTAAATTGACATTGGTTTCCTTTTGAGGGGGATATGATGAATAAAGTCTAACTCTAGATAACAAGGCATGGAACTCAGGTTTATAAGAAAACAGATTTTTTAAACCTAATGTCCCTGAAAAGGTCATAGATGTTTCACCGTGGGGCTTGGGAATGATGAATGGGTTCTACGGTTCCAAGTTTGAGAAACACTTCCCTCTTGAAGATTTTACAATGCTCATTTATAAATGAAAGCCTCTGAGAAGTCCGTATGTAAGAGACCTTTCCAACACTATCAGACCTGTCTTGTCCTAAACAATTAACACAAAATTTCCATCGGCACCATGTAGGACAGTGGCATTCTAGGGAACACCATTCAAGAATTTATACAAGGTTTGCTGCCAGATTGGGTTTTAATTTTATTGTGAGTCTCTGCTTCAACCATTTTAGACAAAAGATATGAACTAGAAATGGGCCACATTTTGCTTTCTTGTATTCCCATTTTATTTGTGGGGGTGGAACTATAGCATCTGCTGCTACACATGTTTCAGAGAGCAGAACACAGCTCTTTATCATTCACTATCAGTGGAACTGTCTGGGAATGGGGAAAAAAGTAAATAAAATAAATGAAAGCAAATCTACTTGGGTTCATCTATGGGCTGGCTTTGGAACAGCCCGTGGGTTGCAATTGTCTTCCACACATCATCATTTCTTGAGAATATTCACATCGTTACTGGACTGTGAACAAATGTTACAATTTGGGGATTAAAACTGTGGGTCCGAACAAAGCAATGGAACAAAGCAATAAAGTCCATGTCAAGATATATAAATGCTTTTATTGATGGAGAAAGTTACAACAGATTGAAGCCTAGAAATAAATCTCTTTTCTTAATATGCAAAATCGGATACACAAAAGCAGTAAAAATGCCACTGAATCTCCTTCCTACCACACTGCAATATTCATTATCATCTGTCTCTAAGGTTCACATTTTTTACCTTCTTTCCTTTTTCTCACACTTCATCCTCTAGTCTCACATAAACACCCATCAAATGCTTTCTCTTCTTTTTTTCTTTTTTGTTGTTTAGTTTTTATTTCATAATCATAAACTTACCTCTGCATTTGAGCTAGACTTGGAGGAGAGTAAGGAAAGTATGGAACTCATGAACTTCAGTGAGAGCACAAAGATTATAGGATATTTTGAGCAAATGGGGATAAAGGGGGGCCCTCCTGAGCCTCAGAAGGAATAGTCTGGTAGTTAAGATAAAACACAAGTCAAATTTATTTGTCCATAGTCAGCAATGGTGATCTTGCTGGTCTTGCCGTTCCTGAACCCAAAGCAATCCATACTTCCACAATATTCATGCCTTCTTTCACTTTGCCAAAGACCACATGCTGAACATCCAACCACTCAGTCTTGGCAGTGCAGATGAAAAACTGGGAACTGTTTGTGTTGGGTCCAGCATTTGACATGGACAAAATGCCAGGACCCATGTGCTTCAGGATGAAATTCTCATCATCAAATTTCTCCCCATAGATGGATTTGCCATTATGGATTATGAAGTCAGGTCACCTGGCACATAAATCCTGAAAGAATCCTGTAGAAGCAGGAACATTTATAACCAAATCCTTTCTCCCCAATCCCTTTCTCCCTAGAGCATGAAAGTTTTCTACTGTCTTTGGAACTTTGTCTGTAAACAACTAGAAGGAGATGCTAATGTCGACGGCAATGTCGAAGAACTTGGTGGGGTTGACCATGGCTGTCTGAAAGGCCAAATGCTTTCCCTTTTTAATTCCTTATCTTCTTCCCTCCCACTTTGACCATTTTGAAAAAAAAAAAAAAAATAGACAAGCACATTCGATTATTACAGGCTTTCTATAAGGAATATGTACTTCAAAACTCTTAAAATCAAAATAGAAAGATATCAAAAATTAACCATAGCATTTGGTAATGATCAAAAAGAAAATGAATGAAAACTAGCTTAACAATTATTAGATTGTTATCATCCCTTTAGACTTGACCTTTTGGTAAGTCATAAATAAATACCATCCAAATTTGACAGAAGTAAACTGGAAAAATCACACAACAGCAATCTGACAGAAATATCACTTTTATTGATGTCAAAAAAGTGGCATTTCTTAGATGTTTAATAAAGTAGGGATTACGAGGAAAAGTAAATGTTGAATTATGCCACAAGAGTGTCATCCACATGGCAAGATCTATGAGCTCATTTGCTTGGCAGCTGTTTCACCATTTAGATAAAAACGCCTACAGCCCAGGGGCCCCTGGGTGGTTCAGTTGGTTGAGTATCTGACTTCAGCTCAGGTCATGATCTCACGTTCCTGTGTTCAAGCCCTGCATCAGAATCTGTGTTGACAGCTCAGATCGTGGAGCTTGCTTTTGATTCTGTGTCTCACTCTCTCTCTGCCCCTCCCCTGCTTGTGCTCTCTCAAAAAATAAAATTAAAAATATTTTTAAAAAATGCTCACAACCCAGAAAAAAATTTTAATGTGGTTAAATTTGTTTGACATGTATTTTTATAGTGAAAATATATGAATATATTCTATATTAATGTTGATCGTATATGTCAATATTTTATATTGATTATTTATCCTATACCTTTTTCTATTGTCTTTCTCCAGGAAGCAAATAACTTGGATAAAAACACAACCAAAACAGAGAGTGCTTGGCTCTTCAGAATGTGGTACAGCTTTGACCACAAGTATCCTTTGATAATGATGATCTCCCAGATCCTGCTGCCTGCCAGACATTAACTTCAAGCACTTAGTCGTTGAGATATATGTTCCTGCTCTTCAAGAAACACAGAAAGGTAAAGTGAATTCACTACCAAATTTATCTAAAAGTGAAAAGCTGAATTAGTCTATACTTAAGTGTTACAAAGAGCTGAAGTGAAATCTCTCAGAGTCAAACGAATTTAGTGTATTCGTGGCAACCTAATATTTCCCTAAATGCCAGATGATAAAATCGTATAGTCCTGAGGACTGATCTGTTGAACTAATTTTACTTTCTTCCCTTTGCAAAGATCTTACTTCTTGTCAGTTGGCCAGAGTAACAACAAAAATCCTTCACCCTTCTCCCAGAAACCCATTTGTGTGCTCTTGTTTCATGAGGCAAAAACATGGGGTGGGGCAGGGGGCAAAGAGAACGAGTGGTCTGAGAGGAAGAATGAGTATGATCACCACATTATAAAATAATGGAAAAGTTTGTTTTCCAGGCAGATTTGAGTAAGCTTTTCTTCATGAAGGCCAATTTTAACATTCTACCAATCAGTGTAAACATAGTGGCTCCAATACACCTTGCCTTGTGACTGACAGGGCTGAGAAGTGAGGCCTGAAGGGCTTTGCCATTGTGAATTGCAGTAAGTGGTCCATCTCTAATCCCAAGCAAAAGCACCACGGAAGAAAGGAAAGAACTGCGCTGAAAATTGAATGTGTTGGGTCTTTGTAGTTAGTTTTCCACAGTCACAAATCCTTCTCCTTTCAGGGAGAAAATGTCAGTCACTGGGTGATTTTAAAGCGCCTAAGCAATGATTAAAACCACAACAGATCAGTGGGAGAGGAGGAAGAATTAAGAACAGCCAAAAGAAATTCAAAGAGTAAGGTGCAGAAGAGGTAAAATGGAAATGGGAGAGGAGGCAAAAGAAATACAGGAAATTCACAGCAGGGAGGGAAGGAAGGCAAATTGGAGGAATGGCTATGTAAGAAAAAAAATTATGTAAGAATGAAGAGAAGCCAATTGAAGATTGCAGATATAAGCAAAAGTAAAACAGGTGAGATTTTAAAAAGCAATTCTGCAAAAGTAGAACATTCCAAGAATTACAAAATGGACATGTGCAAAGTAGAGGTTTTTTGAGCCTACAGTTTTGTTTTCCCACAGCCCTTCTCTCTCGGGACAGATACCTTGCCTTGATCAATCTTGAGCCTTTATGGACAGTGTAGGTTTCCACCACTTTAAAAGCACTCGTCTTGGCCATTAACTTCCTCTTGGAGGTTCTGGAATCTCATTAACTACGTAAAGCCTTCCTGGTCTCTCTCAGGCAAGCTGGTTCTTAGCAAGTTATGCAGGTTTATGTTCCAGGTTGATTTCTCATCTGGAAATACAGTTTTCCCCTGCCATTGCTTACAGTATCTGATAACCAAATTTTTAGGAAGTTATAAAAATTTGACTAAAGAATACACAAAAGGCTGCTTGATTATGAAACGTATAAAGTAAGAAAATGTCTTTTTGGGTTCCTGGACCCAATTTTCAAGTCATGCCTCTGACTCACTGGCTACAGATTGGAGGTTCCCATGACCTCCTCCTTGGGTTCAACTAATTTGCTGGAGTGGCTCATGGAACTTAGAGAAACATTTTACTAGCTAGTAAGTATCACCAGTTTATTATAAAAGGATAAGAGATGCAGAGGGCAAGGTATGTGGGAAAGGTTACCTAGCTTTCATGCCCTCTCAAAGTGCACCACTTTCCCCAAATCCCCACATGTTCACCAACCCAGAAGCTCTCTGAACCCTGTCCTTTGGGTGTTTATGGAGGCTTCATTATATAGGCATGACTGATCAAATCACTGGCCATTGGTGATTGAACTCCATCTCTAGCCCCTCTCCCCGCCCCCCAGAGGTGAAGGAGAGGGAAACTGAAATATCCAGCCCTCAGATCACAGATTGGTTCTCCTGGCAAGCAGCCCCCATCCTTATGTGGGGTCCAAATGCCACCTCATTAACATAACAAAGGATACCATTGTTGCTGTAATCACTTAGGAAATTCTTAAAGGCCAAATATATATATGTCTTATTATAAATTCTTATATGAATTTGTCTTATATATATGAAATTCTTCGTATATATAAGACATATATATGTCTTATATATAAATTCTTAAAGGCTATATATATATATGTCTTATTATAAATCATAATAACACAAAATGACAAATCGGAAATGAGATATAAGATGTTTTTGTTCAAATTCTGACAGTGCTGTGAGGAATGCTTTATAATGAAGAAAAGGAGTAAAGTGGGAAAAATAACTTGGAGACCAGAAATGAAAGCAGAGACTCACCCAAAATTTTAGCTTAGAGCGGTGACACTAAATTCAGATGACGTCACAGTTTTTATCTCACTTTTCACCAGGGGTTTATTTCCATATGATTGCGGACAGACTTGCAAAAACTGAAAGCAGATTTACCCTGTCAGTAGCATCTCTTCTCATGGTAATATGTCCTCCTGTGCATTCATTCTACAAATTGCAGTGCTACCACCACTGCACAAATGTATTTTCACTTAGACAACAAAGTTTTTATATCCTAGTTATGCTCTGAATTCATACCCAGAGAGTAGCAAACCAACCAGTTTCCACCTCGTGACCTCTTGAGACATCTGTATTTCCGAAACAAATCATCCACCTGGCATTTATGTTTTTTCTGCTTTTCACCTAGAACACAGGTGATGTGCCCTTTATATCTCATAGGTAGGCTGTGCCAGCCACCATCAGTGTAGGGATGATCCCCCACCCCAGGGTCAAGTGGCCTGGCCTAGGCCAAAAAGAAATTGTTGACAGGCTGAAAGAAACTGACTATGCAGTTTAGAGTTGCTCGAGTTTCATTTCAGTAAAATTGCATCATGCGAATTAGGCATCATAAAGAATTACTGATAAAAGGAAAAGAAGAATAAATAAGCCTTCATATGCACCTGTATCAGGACTCTCCAGAGAGACAGAAACAGAACCGATAGGAGTATACACACATGTGCACGCACACACACACATGCATAGATATATATGTACATACACATACATATAAATATATACAAACATATACATACACACATACACATACATACACACACACACACACACACACACACACACACACACACACACATATACATAGATTTATGTCAAGGAATTGGCTACTGTGAATGTGGGGGATGCAAGTCTAAAATTTGTAGGGCAGGCTCTCAGTCTGGAAACTCTCCGGTGGGAGCTAATGGTGCGGTCTTGAGGCAGAATTCTTTGTTCCTTAAGGAAGCCTCAGTTTTGCTCTTATGGTCATCCAACTGTCTACATGAGGCTCACTCACATTACTGAGGATTATCTCCTTAAAGTCAACTGATCGGTGACTGAGATAGTGACCCATATCCACTGAATAATTGGGTAGTAGAAAAACCAATTTTGGGGTAGTAAATAAAACCAAGCATCACAGTACTCAATTCACATTCAATTTATACCCATAATTCAGACCCTAGAAAGACCCTCTTAATGTACTATTGGTATCAGTAAAACAAGCCCCAGTTGCTCATAGTTTTGTTTTCTTTTTTTACTTTTTCATAGCATAATTCATACACATATACATTTCCATAACATTTTCCAAAAAAAACTACAGGGGAATAAAAATAATAAAAATTAACATTGAGTGAGGACAAATAATGGCCAAACATTGTGTTGGGTGCCTTACATTTATAATACCATTCCACCTCCACAGCTCTGTAGGAGGTTGGAAGGGTCTAGAGAGTATGGTGCAAACCAAATGGATTGCTGATTGTGTTGGTCTTCACTGAAACAACCTGGGCTCCTTTGTTCAAGAGCGTTATTGGAAGCCTATGGTGCCAAAATTGATGGGTAATTAAGATTTCTTTGTGATTCAAGGTGGGCAGCAATTCTGAATCACGCAGTGCGAAGGAAAATTTGAGAAGGGGGAGATGAAAAAGGAAAGGATGTTACTGACCACAGATGATTTGCCAGTGTGTACATTATTTCATTTAATCCTCCTAACCACCCATTTCATTTTATTTCATTCTTACAACCACCCTTTTGGAAGTGGAAGAAACAAAGTCTCAGAGAACTTAAAAAAACTTTGTTAAGCTTCCATAGGTAGTGTTGGTTCCATGATTCAAGCCCAGATCTCTCACCATCAGGTCCATCAATATACTTATGTGAACTTTCTCATTGACAACTCTGTATCCATTAGATCCCTCACTTTACATGTAAAACCCCATCTAAATATGTTCATTAAGTCACTATTAAAGTGATGAATACATGATGTAGTACAGAGCTCACATCTCAAATACCTGTTGAAGATACATGCGATGATAAAGTTAGGAATCTTGATTGGTCACCCTAAGAACAGCACCATAAAGGAGTCCCCCGGTTTCTGGGTCAGGTCTTCAACTTTTCAGGGGCAGAACGTTAAATATGCCAAAAACTCCAAGAATGGTTTAGGTTCATAGAAATGGATGCACCTTAGCCAAGTTCAAAGGAGGTACAAGAGCCAGACACCAAATTGCTAAGTCATGATCTGTATCCTCATGGGGAGAAATGTCCTTTCCCAGCTGTGGAAAGGTTCAAGTCACAATCTGGTTTCTAGTGGCCCTCTGGACCCACCTCTTACTCTTGCTCCCTGGCTCACTATGCTCCAGCCACTCTGGCCTTCCTGAGATGCATCGAGCACATTCCTGCTTCCAGGCCTTTGCACTGACTCTTCCCTCAGACATTCATATGCTTCCCTCCTTCACTCTTTCATTCAAATTGTCAGTGAGACTTTCTGGCTCCATATTTAAATTAGCAATCCCAACAGGAGCACTCCGTCATCCCTTATTTGTTTCATTTTTCACCGTAACACTTATCACCATCTGACACAGTATGTATTTTATTCATTTGTTTCAATAGTCTCCTCCAACCAGGTTATGTGCTTTCTTGAAACAGGTATTTGGGTCTGTTCTTACTCACTAGTGTGTTCTCAGGGCATAGAACAGTGCCTACCACATAGTGGACACTCAGTAAATATTTATGGAATGAATGAATAAATGAATGAATGAATAAAGCAAGCAAGCAAGCAGTATTTTCTATTCAGGGCATCTTCATTCTAGACAGACATTGATGTAGCAGGAAAATCCAAATAATTATTATTTTTTTAATATTTATTTTTGAGAGAGAGACAGAGAGACAGAGTGTGAGTGGGGGACGAGTAGAGAGAAAGGGAGACACAGAATCCAAAGCAGGCTCCAGGCTCCAAGCTGTCAGCACAGAGCCCGACATGGGGCTCAAACCCATGGACCACAAGATCATGACCTGAGCCAAAGTCAGACACTTAACCAACTGAGCCACCCAGGCGCCCCCAAATAGTTATTTGTAGGTTGCTGAGTTTGAAACCAGGGCAAGGCAGAATAGATAATTTTGGGTTTTCACCCAGACTTCCATTTGGTATCCAAACAACATCTACACCCCCAAGACTCAGTGTCCCTCTCCCCAAGCAGGGACAGCCACCACAGCAGACATGGATCTTTGTTTCCTCACTGACCTCCTTCCTATCGTTGGTTCATCCTTCCTTAGGCTTAATTAGTACACCTCATCTGCTACATGCAAGCCTGGATCTAGCTTAGAACCCACTCTCTGTCTGGGTAACTTTGAATACATCTTATCTCACCTATTGTGTGTGGATTTTAGTATTAGATTACAGAGCTCAAAATTTTAGAGCCACCTATCATCCTCACTAACAATCTCTTATAACAAGGAGGTTAGAAACAGAAAGTAATACCCCCTTATTCATATCTTTAAGGCATCGGGTAAAATGATTTGCTCAGATCCACAGTGTTACAGCCGGAGTGGGAATCTTAGGTTGCCTTATTCATAGGTGACTAATGATCCTGTTCAACTGTCTGTTTCCTACAGTCTCTTTCCATTCTATCATTTATCATGTCTCTCCTTAAGAGATATGTGTATTTTAGTGCTTAAGCATGTGTATATATTAGTTTTACAATTGTGAATGACACAGGATAAGAATGACCTTTTCCAAAGTAAAAAGGGCAGCCAAAATCATTTTTAGCACTTCCTGTATATCGACATCAGCTGAAAATAAGGAGTTATTATGTGGTTGCCAACCTTTTACATAAATGTAAGAAAGTGCAAAGATAACAATGGATTGGCAAGTTGACACAGTAACAGAATGACAGAAAACAACATGGATGGAGACTTCCTTCCCATCACTGGTTTGGAATGAAGAGTGCACTGAGGTATTACCAACAAAATGAAAGGCCCACGGCAGACGTGTGGAAGCTGCAGCTCTTGAGTTTCCCATTAAAGAGTCTGGCAAGAGAAGTGGCAGATACCAGACCCCCTCCTCTACTGAAGTGTGACAGGCTGGGGCTGCATTCCAGGAAAGTAAAGGCAAACCTCAGGATCATCCAAAATGACACTTGGAACCAAGTATTTAATGGATTTAAATGTAATTGCATTATAGTCTTAACAAAAAAAAGGAGGGAGAAAAAAAAACCCTTCCCCTCCTAAAACCTGACAGGATTCATTATATCCCACACAGTCGTACTTATTTTAAATCGTAGGTATGAATATTGTGAGCAGCAATTTCCATTTTAAATGATGATCACTGCATTGCAGTTTTACTTATTCTGACTAGCAGAAGCATCCATGAATTATTTATTGGGGTAGTACTGTGGCCTTGTGAATGACTTGAGTTTACTTCACAAAAAATTCTCAGAGGAGCAAGGAATGTTAGCTCTATGATCCCCATTTTATAAATGAGGCAACAGAGCCCAAAGGAGAGAAAAAGCATATCCAAGGTTACTGACGGACTTGGAGCCAGCATTCATAATCAACAAAGAGCAGGCTGTGTCCACCTAAGGAATCCAAGGGTCCTGGCTCTGGTGGTCCATCCACTGAGTTTTGGTAGCGTAAATATATGTGTGACATTATTGTTTGCAAGTGTGTCTGGCATACAATTGGCAGTTGTATATGATAGCCTCTTTGGTGGCTCATCAAAAGCTTCACTAGTTTGCAGGCAGAGGATATAAGGAAGATATCTTTCATTCAATTTTATTTAGTGCCTACTATGCGCCAGGCAATATGCTAGGTTCTGAGGACCCTTTCAAATGGCAGGTGGTCCTTAGCATAGGAAAGAGAGACCCTGGCATCTCCAGAGTTTAATGGAGGAGTGGGGAAGGAGAGACCTCTCTGGAAAAGCCATAAATTAAAATTATTTATAACCTTAACTTTGCAAAATGGAAACAGGTGACTCCATAAGTGGTTTCAGAAAGCGGATTTTGAAATATTGGAAATATAAGTAATCAGCTTTGTAAAGACTGTCTCTGCATATGGTACACGGGACATTGTAACTGTTTGCCCCTGAGAAGCTGGATGTAGGGAGGAGCTAAGCTTGCACCAGGCAGCAGGGCAGCTACCACTCTTATCCAGGTGGGTAATTCATTGGGTATTCAGCTTGACTTTGGTCAACCTTGTCCTCATAGGTGCTGGTGTAGAAAGATCTTATAGATAGCCCTTGACATAGCACCTAAGTGAAATGAAATTAAAATTTACTAAAAAATAGATAAAAAATAAATAAATAAAAAACCACTAGGTTACTGGGCCCTTGTGTTCCCACAACTTGTTGGTAAGAACCAATGTAGGGGAATGTTAATGGTACCTGGATGGAAACACAGACTGTCTTTTGTCCAGGTCCTGACTTAGGGCTTCCATGATTTCTTATTCCATATAATGGGTATTCTCATTACTGTCCTCTATTTTGGCTAAATCTATGAGAAAAGTTGGTGAGTTATTAGTTTTGATTTTGGGTTTTTTTCTTTACTACTGGAAACTTTTTCATTTACCTCTCAGAGCCAAAACATGATTAAGACAGTTAAGTGGGTGCAGGTTTCTCAAGATTCTATAGCCTAAATACATTGCAGTATTCCATAGTTGGACTAAAAACTCTTCTGGAGGCCTGAGAAGTGACTACAAGTATGACTTTGTGAATTGTTGGCTGAAAATGTTGGATCTCCCACCGTGAATGTGAAAAGTTATAGGTCCTGAGATGATAACTGAGCTTTCTACAATAATCTTAGGACTCTACAAGAATTTTGACATCCTTGATTTTTTTTTGCCTTCTATAAAAATTTTAAGAATATTCTATTAAATGAAAATGCTTTCCCATTTCATCTTTAAGCAAATGATATGAAAATATGGATTTATGCATATAAAAAATCAGAAAGTGACTCCTCTTCTCGAATGAATTCATAAAGTAAATTCCTTTAAATCCCATTAAAAACAAATCTATTGAACACTTTCTCATTGCAAAGTACCCTATTAGATTCTCCTCATTTCGCTGTTTATTCACTTACTTGTTACATGTTTACCAAGAGCCTACCATGACTCAGGCACTATCCTGGCACTAGGAACACAGCCACTGACAAATTCTCACAAAGTTTACATTCTACTCTGGCTCTGTTTTTAAATTTCTGATTTACAGATGTCTTTGCAGGAACATGACTGTGGTATAAAGAAAGATACACTTAGACATTCCACTCTTGGTTTTTATCAAATTGAGGAAAGTCTGGCTCACAGATCAGGATATATTGATTTGCTATTGTAACCTGTCTGCTTACTAGCTGTGTAAATTTGGGAAAGACTGGGCACCATCTCCGTGCCCAGTCTCTAAATTGCAAAATGGAAATACTGGAAGTTCCCACCTCCAAGGATTGTTTTGGGAATTAAATGAGTTAACACAAAGCACTTAGATAAGTACTTAATAATGTTAGCTTCATTATATTATCATGACTACCTGTTGATGGCTACATCCCTTAAATGGAGACGTCATGTAATTGCTTCATATTCACCATCATTTATTATATCTGAGTGACCAAAGTATCCATTATTTTGTATGCTTGCAAGTTTCAGTTGCAACAGCCATATTTTACTACCATAGGAAAGTCTTCAGTTGCCACATAAACGAAAGCTTCCACTTACACTATAAATCATATAAAATTCTTCTTATTTGATCTTGAGTCAATGGATATAGTGGTGTTAGGCAGTTTCCTTGTGTCCTCTGTTCTGCACATGCAATTGCTTCATTTATGATTTTTCTAAGTTATAGTCCATCGTCCCATAGTTATTTTTCTGGAAATTACACCATAGATAACAATTTTGACTTGATAGAGAAGGGCAGCAATTTTGCTGTTCCACAATGAAAGCAATACAAGCCTTTGATGATAATTATTCCTCTTGTACCTTCTCATGATAAAGAAAATCTTTCAATTGCACCTTTCAGGTGGTGTTTTGTCATTAGCTATAAGATGTTATATTTGAAGATTTCTGGGTCAGCATTGAATCATTTTATTTGGAAAAAAAAGAAGAAGGAAAAATGTTGAGACTGACAAAAGTATATGTATTACCTTAATGTTGCCAGATTTGAATTTAGGTTTAATATTTCTTCCCTATGGGAAAGAGTATTTTGCTTAAATTTTCTTCAACTGTTACTTGCTCACTCCTTCTCAACTGTAGGAGCCAACGCATTTACAGGCTGCCAACACATTCATGAGCTACCAGAAACACATTATTAGCATGAGCCATTGCCACCAGCCTCACGTATTCTCACCTGACAGGGAGACAGAGACAGGGTCTGTTCTGGGGACCACACTATTCAGCCCTTGTCTGCGTGTGAAGTTGTGATAGACACAACACAACGCATGTGGGCAGACATGGCTCTGCCTAATTAAAGTTCACTTCCCCAGGTAGATGATGATGACAGATTCTCGATGTACGTCAAATCAACTCATAAATAAAAGTGGGCAAAGAGATCAGTGTCCTGGTGGTTAGAGGATGAAGAGATTGTTGGAGAAACAAATACTGTTCTTTTAATCATGTGGCAAAGAGTCTGTGGGGAATTGGGATTTCCTAACATGAAATGAAACAATGGGAAGGGAGGAAGAGCATACTGGGCAAAGGGAATGCTGTGGAGAACTCGTGTAGGTGTGGCATGCGTAGCCGAAAGGAGCCTGAATGGATCTGCCTGCAAGGCACAGAATTGGAAGAAAGACGAGAAAGGAGGTAGTCTCCAGAGAACAGTGCTTTCAGCCTTTGAAGTAGAGGATGACACTCTTATACCCTACACTTTGTCTTATCAGAATTCTCTCTTATTAGTATTAATTTTATATTTTTGTTTAACAAATCAGGTAGCTAAGGGTAGAGCAATGTATCATAGGCTGAAGGGCCTTGAAGTTTCCTTTCTGTCACAAATCTGATTCATCTGTGTGACAGTCATTGATAGGGTACCTACACATTTAATGCTTCCAGAATTAGATTTGGTTTTAATATTTATTCCTCCTGAAAAAAAAAATAAGTATTTTGTTTAAATATTCTTCCATTGTCTTAACTGAATTTAGTTTTAATGCTTCTTCTCTAAGAACAAATGTAAGTATGTCTTCGAGCTTCTTTTGAGGTCACGAAATAAGAAATGGTGAGATAGTAAGAAATACTGGTTGCCCTCAAGATACCAGCATCCTAATGAGGTGGAGACAGCAGCAATGAGTAAGAACTATGTTAAAGTTATGAGCAAAGTGTTGTGGAAGCCAGCAGCTGGTATAGCCAACTAACCAGCTGTGGAGAATCAGGGAAGCCACACAGAGTAACTTTTGAACTGGGTGGGGGAAAAAAGTAAGACTGTAAGGAGCTGGGCTGAGGGTGTGAGGCACTTCCTGGCAATGGAAGCAGCTCAGGCAAAGACACAAACAGGGTGTGAGGTGTTTGGAAAATGGTGAGAGTTTCAGTGTGACTGGATCAATGGGAAGCAAAACTGGAGAGTTACCATGTGGACAGATGGGGCAGAACCACCTGTGTGATGGTCAAGAAAATGGATTTTATCCTAATGAGTGCAGGAAACCAATGCAGCACCTTAAGCATGGAGTCACACAGTCCAATCTATTATAATGAAGAGAACTCGTGGCCATCTGGAAAGTGGTGCAATGGGGAGAGCAGAAAAATTAAAATGATTCTGGATAGTTGCTAATGAAAACACCCACCAGTTTCCTATGTGGGTAAAAATGAGGACAGGAATGTTTTCATTCTTCTTTGAAAGATGCTTTGGAACACTGAGGATGTGTTCCAAAATACAAATGTATTTAAAGATAAACATTATTTCAGTAAGAGATTGGTGTTTAAGTTTCACTAACGAAAATGATCCAGTGGTATAATTGTTAGAGTCTACCAAAATATTTTCTGCTTTACTTTTTAAATTATTAACAAGCTATTGATTTGTATGTAAGGGGAAATAATAGACTGATTTCCTCTAACAAAGGCAAAAAAAAAATCAAACAGGATTTAAATATGAGAGAGAGAAGTAGAGCAGGCAAAAGAAAAGTCACTTGGGAACACAAATTTTGATTTTCATACTTGGGGTACAATGCTGAGTAGCTGGCAGCCAGCAAAAAAGTCGATCAGGGGATTCTGCCCTTGAGCAGCCAAGTGGCTCATCAGAGGAAGCCATTTCAGTTGTTTGTTTATTCTCCAGAAGACCCAAGGGGCTTAACTTGAATGCTTACAGAATAGACAGTCTCTGCATTCTGCATTATGTCCATCAGCGTATTCTTTGTCAGCACCTCCAGCCCTATGTAGGCCAGGTCCGCACGGTTTCCTTATTCAAATTGTCCACTGGTCATCAAAAAGGTAAATTAAAGAAGCCAAGGCAATCCAGTTTTAGATAAAAGTGCAAAGCAAAAAACAAAAAAACAAAAAACATTTCCATTGTGGTAAGTGCAAGAAGTCTTGATTGGGCCTGCTTTGCCATCTGAAGACTGCCTCGCTACGCACTACCTCACCTTGTCCTCCACCAGTAGCAATCTTGCCATCTTGTCTTTCTTGAAGATGCGCCTTTGCTGGCTACTGTTAAGGTGACCAACTTTTTTTCTGGTTTCCTGTTTTGGCACTGAAAGTCCTGCTTCCTGAGAAGCCCCTCCGTCCTAGGCACAATGGGACAGTTGGTCATCTCAGTACTTTCCCCCGGGGATTGTAAGAATTAACTCCATGCTGCAATGGTAATAAGATATGTGAATGCTGCACCTTAAAGAGGTTCCTGGAAGCATCTTGCATTTTCTATCAAGTTCTTTGGGCAATTTTTTTATTGTGGCGAAATACACATTACATAAAATGTGCCATTTTAACCATTTTTATTTATTTCTCTTTCTTATTGAAGTTTAACTAACATACAGTGTTATATTAGTTTCAGGTGTATTATATAATGATTCAACAATTTGATATATTACTCAGTGCTCATCAAGATAAGTGTACTCTTGATCCCATTTATCTATTTCACCTATCCTCCCACCCACCTCCCCTCTGGCAACCACCAGTTTGTTAGTTTGTTCTATGTATTTAAGAGTCTGGTTTTTTTGTCTCTAAATGTTTCCTAATTTAAAAAGCCAACTCAGTCTTTCATCTCAGCTTCTCATATTTCAGTTACCAATCCATGGTCAGAAATGGGAGAATTTCTGACAGAAGTTTTTTGGGACAGCTACTTGCCAGTGGTAGCCAATGCTATGGGCTTTTAAATGTAGGAGAAGCAGCAGGGGAGAGCTAACCTTTTTCCAAAGGAAACAGACACATCCTCAAACGATTACTTTTTATATTTCTTGAAACCATTTCCTTGGAATTTCTTGAAATCCACCAGTGTGTTGGGTTTCACTGACCTGTTCACTGTAAACATGGCCAGAGCTTATTTCCAGCTTGTATGTATGTACAGGCTCCTAAGCAAGTCTACCTCTAATCATTTATTATGTGGTTAATACAAGGAACAGGAAAGAGGGTAACTGCTTCTCCTTTCCTCACTGCTCTTTCCCAGAAAGCAAGCACCCCTCTCCCCACATCCTGCACTGGTGCCTAGTGCTGGGATTGCAGGTGCACTTCACGTGGACACAGACCATGTTTGGAGCTCCCAAAAGCAGCGTGCCAGTGTCTGTCAGGAGGAGTGGCTGCCCCAGGCTAGCTGCATGCACTGAAGACTCCAGGTGCCAAAAGGAAGAGGGGACCCCAGTTCAGAAGCAGGTGCCCCACATTGAAACAGCTTCAGCAGCACAAGCTCAGAAGCCTAGGTTTTAGCTTAACCAATTATTTTTCCATTTTTTTTTTTTTAATTATTAGATTGAAGTCTTCAGGCCTTCTCTGAACTAAAATGTTTAGAATATGAGCATTATGATAATTGGTAATTGTACAAGCACTTTGCAAACATCAAGTGCTTCATAAAGTTGAAATGATACTAAATTCAATGACAGGTTTATAGGCCTGAAGGCCCTCAGACCCACTATGCAGATATAAACAATTTTATTACATTTTTATTATTTTTAAATTCTAGCTAACTTCCTATGATATTCAAGATTATGATGAGCACATAAGTCTCCTCTCAGTCTGCAGATATGTCTTATTAAGAAATCTTCCTCCCCAACTCTCTGGCACCCACAAATCCCTTGAAGATGACGCACTGTGTAATCAATGTACCCCATGCCTCCATTAATTAGCCCATTAAGAATCTCTATCCTTTAAATTCCTAGAAGCAAACTCAACCATGAAGACGTAGAAAAATTTGAACAAAACAGTTATTAGTAACAAAATTGAATCAGTAATCAAAAAACTCCCAACAAACAAAAGTCCAGGACCAGACGGCTTCACAGGTGAATTCTACCAATTATTTAAAGAAGAATTAATACCTATTCTTCTCAAACTATTCCAATAAATACAAGAAGAAGGAAAACTTCTCAAATTCATTCTATGAGGTCAGCAATACCCTGATACCAGAAACAGAAAAAGACATTACAAAAAAAAGAAAACTACAGGACAATATCCTTGATGAATATAGATGCAAAAATCCTCACTAAATATTAGCAATCAAATCCAACAATATATTAAAAGAATCATTTGCCATGATCAAGAGGGATTTATTCTAGGGATGTAATGGTAGTTCAATATTTACAAATCAATCAGTGTGATACATCACATTAAAAAGAGGAAAGATAGGGCGCCTGGGTGGCTCAGTCGGTTAAGCGTCTGACTTCGGCTCAGGTCACGATCTCGCGGTCCGTGAGTTCGAGCCCCGGGTCGGGCTCTGTGCTGACTGCTCAGAGCCTGGAGCCTGTTTCAGATTCTGTGTCTCTCTCTCTCTGACCCTCCCCCATTCATGCTCTGTCTCTCTCTGTCTCAAAAATAAACGTTAAAAAAAATTTTTTTAAATAAAAAAAAAGAAGAAAGATAAAAACCATATGACCATCCCAGTAGATGCAGAAAAAACATTTGACAAAATACAACATGATAAAAACTCTCAACAAAGTGCATTTAGAAGAAACAAATAACATAATAAAGGCCATGTATGAAAACCTCACAGCTAACATCATACTCAATAGTGAAAAACTGAAAGCATTCCCTATAAGGTCAGGAACAAGACAAGGATGTCCACTCTCACCCCTTTTATTCAACAAAGTACTGGAATTCCTAGCCCTATATAGCCGTAATACAAGAAATGGAAACAAAAGGCATCCAAATTGGTAAGAAATAAGTAAAACTGTCATTATTTGCAGATGACATGATACTGTATAGAGAATACTCTGAAGACTCCCAACAAAAAACTATCAGAACTAATGAAGAATTCAGTAAAGTTGCAGGATACCAAATTAATATACAGAAATCTGTTGTGTTTATACACACTAATAATAAATAGTAGAAGGAAAAATTAAGAAAATAATTCCATTTACAATTGCACCAAAAAGAGTAACACATCTAGAAATAAATTTAATCAAGGAGGTGAATTACCTGTACTCTGAAAACTTTAAGACACTAATGATAGAAATTGAAGATGACACAAACAAATGGAAAGATACACCATGCTCATGGACCAGAGGAATTAATATTGTTTAAATGTCCATATTACCCAAAGCAATCTATAGATTCAATGCAATCCCTATGAAAATACCAATAGCATTTTTCACAGAACTAGAACAAACAATCCTAAAATTTGTATGGAACCACAAAAGACCTCAAATAACCAAAGCAATCTTGAGAAAGAAGAACAAAGCTGGAGGTATCATAATTTGGGATTATAAGATGTTCTACAAAGCTGTAGTAATAAACAATAGTATGGTACTGGCACAAAACGAGACACATAGATCAATGGAAAAGGATAGAGAGTCCAGAAACAACCCCATGCCTGTATTGTCAATGAATCGATAACACCAGGGGTAAGAATATACAATGGGGAAAAGATTGCTTCTTCAATAAATGATGTTGGGAAAACATGACAGCTCCATGCAAAAGAATGAAACGAGACCACTTTTTTACACCATATACAAAAATAAACTCAAAATGAATTAAAGCCCTAAATGTGAAACCTGAAACCATAAAATTCCTAACAGAAAACATAGGCAGTAATCTCTTGGATATTGGCCTTAGCAACATATTTATGGATACGTCTCCTCAGGCAAAGGAAACAAAAGCAAAAATAAACTATTGGGACTATATCAAAATGAAAAGCTTTTGCGCAACAAAGGAAACTATCAACAAAACAAAAAAGCAACTTACGGAATGGAAGAAAATATTTGCAAATAATATATCCAATAAGGGGTTAATATTCAAAATATATAAAGAGCTTGTACAACTCAACACCAAAAAAAAAATCTAATTAAAAAATGAGCAGAGGACCTGAATAGACATTTTTCCAAAGAACACATGTAGATTGCCAACAGACACATGAAAAGATGCTCAACATCACTAATCACCAGGGAAATGTAAATCAAAACCACAATGAGATATCACCTCATATCTGTCAGAATGTCTAGAATCAAAAAGACAAGAAATAACAAGTGTTGGTGAGGATGTGGAAGAAGGGGAATCCTCATGTACTGTTGGAGGGAACATATATTAGTACAACCTCTGTGGAAAACAATATAGAGGTCCCTCAAAAAATTGAAAATAGAAATACTGGGGCACCTTGGTGGCTCGGTCAATTAAGCAACCAACTCTTGATCTTGGCTCAGGTCATGGTCTCATGGTTCATGAGATTGAGCCCCGCATCGGGCTCTGTGCTGACAGCACGGAGCATGCTTGGGATTCTCTCTCTCCTCTGTCTGCATCCATCTCTCTCTCTCTCTCTCTCTCTCTCTCTCTCTCTCTCAAAATAAATAAATTAATAAACTTTTTTAAAAAGGAAATAGAAATACCATATGATCCATTAATTCCACTACTGGGTAATTACCTTCAGAAAGTGAAAACACTAATTTGGAAAGATATATGCACCCCAATGTTTACTGCATCATTATCTCCAATAGCCAAGATATGGAAGCAATCCAAGTGTCCATCAATAGATAAGTGGATAAGGAAGATGTGGTATATATATACAGTGGAATATTACTCAGCCATAAAAAAGAATGAAATTTTGCCATTTGTGATGACATGGATAGACCTAGAGGGTATTATATGATAAGTGAAATAAGTCAGAGAAAGACAAATGCTACAGGATTTCACTTAAATGTGGAATCTAGAAAACAAAGCAAATGAGCAAACAAAAAACCCACTCTTAAATACAGAGAAAAAAAAATTGTGGTTGCCAGAGGGAAGGTGGGTGATGAGATGGGTAAAATAGGTAAAGGGTATTAAGAGGTACAAACTAACGGAGATGAAAAGTACAGCACAGGGAATATAGTCAATACTATTGTAGTAATGTTGTATGGTGACTACATTTATTATAGTGAGCATTGAGTAATAAATAGAAATGTTGAATCACTACACTATATGCCCGAAATTTATATAAAATTGTATGTCAACTACAATTTAAGAAAAGAATCCCTAATCTTGCAAACCTCACTTACATGTGAAACCTAAAAAGTTCAAGCTCATGAAAGTAGAAAGTATAATGGTGGTTACCAGGGGCTGAGATTTAGGGAAAATAGGAAGATGTTGGTCAAAGGTTATTAAGTTTCACTTATGCAGGATGAGTCAGTTATGAAAATCTAATGTGCAGCATGGTGACTATAGTTAATAATACTAAATCATATACTTAAAATGTTCTAATAAGATAGTTGGCCTTATATATTCTCACCACACACACACACACACACACACACACACACACACACACAAATAGTAACTATCTAAGGTGATGGATTTGTTACTTAGCTTGATGTGGTAATCATTTCATAATGTATTCATACATCTAAACATCATTTTGTACATCTTAAATGTATACAATTTTTATTTGTCAACTGTACCTCAGTAAAGCTGGGGGGGGGAGGTGGAAATAATCCCTATCCTTGACCTTCCAGCAAGTAGAAGCTGGTGCTCTTCCTTCCTGACTTGGCCATTGTGAGAGCTCTTTGTGTTCCTGTTAGGAATTACTGATTAAATCCCTGATGAACATAGCTCTCTTGCTTGCTCAGTCTCTTGCAAATCTTTGAAAATGCTGTCTAGACCATTTGGAAGAAACAGATTAGATTTAAACCAGAGTTTCCCAAACTGCTGATCAGAACTCACTAATGGTTCTCAAAATCAATTTGGCAGGTTCCTAACCAGCACTTTTAATAAACGAAAGCACACTAGAGAAAATCTGAGGGTGTATTGCAAAATTAGAAGTTAATACTATTTCATGAAATTTGTTTCATAAGTGTGTATGTGTGTGTGTGTGTGTGTGTGTGCATGCTCACACACGCATGACGTACGCACTGCTTTGTGATATATAATGTGTTTCTTAACTGGAGTCATGATCAAAAAGTTTTACTACTTGATCTAAGCTGACCTCAGGCCCTTATCCAGGAACTCCCAGGCCTCCTCACCTAATTGCTTTAAGTGCCAGGCAAGGTTGGAGGAGCTGTGAAGAGCTCAGAGGAGAGAGAGCCATAACTCTCCTGGATTATTTTGGAAGAGTTCATGGAGTCAGTGGGTCTGAGCTGGACTTTGAGGAAATGGTAGAATTGACAAGTAGCAGTTGGAGGGAAGCAAAGGAAAGGCCAGATGCAGGAGAGAGAAAAGCATCACAGAACTATAAAATAGAGCAAATTTGAAGATCTGGCCCCTAGACCTGCTTTGGACCCTCAGCTATGGAACCTCAGGTTCTAGACCTGCTCAGAACCAACATTTTCTAATCTGTGAAATGAGTATAATTGTATCTACCCCACTCAGCAACCATAATTTTTAAATGGAAAAAGGTTAAGTGAAACCATTTTGAAAACTATGAAGTATCAAACAAACACTAGCTAATGCTTATAAGTTTTTTAAGCAAAGCAAAGGTGAGAATGTGGGGAAGTATTATGTATGCTTGGGATAAAGTGAGGATGACAGCGTGGTACACTTAGCGTTGGGTATTAGAGAAGGGACTAAAAAGCCGTGTTTATGGAACGCCGTAAATATTTTGAGTATCAGATGAAGGTGTCTGGATTTGATTCCGTAGATAAGGGGGAATCTGATGATTTGTAGACATAGGAGTGACACAGAGTCTTGTTTTAGAAAGACTGATCTAACAGCACTGATTAGGGAGAAGTCACAAAGGCCTAAGTGATGGTTGTTGTGATAAGACTAGAGAGGAAAGAGATAGATTCTAGAAAATTCTAGCCCCAAATTCACAGAACCCAATGCTGTGTTACTAAGGGTATCGAGGCTGCAGAGAGAAGGGCCAGGGAGGTGTAGTTACAAGGAGGTGGGGGGCTCTGAGTGGCTGGGGCGGGGGGAGTAGTCCAGCCCTCCTCACTGTACATTTGCTTCTGCCAGTCACAGAAAGAGTGAAGGCAGGCAGACTGCTCCAATGGAGAAGACAAGCAGTTCGTTCGCCCCAGGTGGAAACTTATTTATATGAGCCTGCTCTGTCTTCTTGCTGAGCCTATTCTTTGGGATAAACAAGCCACTCACCCAGCCTTGCCTCATAAATGGAGTTCTCTAGACCTCTGAGTGAACTCATTTTTTCTTCTGAGCTACTCCCCCTTAGTGAGATGCTCTGCCATTAATATCCTACTCAAAAAGAGGCAGAATGCTTATTTTAGTATTTCATAAAAATTCAGTCACATCAACCTGTCTTCTGTTTGTAGACTTTGCTTAAATTAACCTTCAGGTTAACTTATGTTATGAATACATCACTGATACTACATCCAACCAAGTGAAGTTCAAACTTATTGGTCTGGAGCAGCATGGAGTCAAATAAGTAGGTTTAAATCTTTGCCAATTACTAGCTGTGTGATACTGAGGAAGTTATTGAACTCTCTGAACTTTGATTTCCTAATCTTTAAAATGGGGATGATGATCATGATAATACCTATCTTTCAGGATTGTTGTAAGATTCGTGACGTCAGACTTAGTAATTATACCTAATACAGAGCTTAGAAAAAAAATAGGCCCTCAATAAAGGGCTGCTATCATTATTATTACTTAATGGCATCAATTAATGTGTTCCACCCTCCTTCATGATCACACACTATGGCTTTTCCCTAGTTCCAGGGGATGAGGCTTGCCCAGGTTCTGCCCAAGGAGAGGAGCTTCCAGGGTGACCTTGAAACGCCTGCCTCTGTAGGAGCAAAAAGGCTCTCACAGCTCCTCTCTTCTCAAGTAAACACCTTTAAGCCCACCTACAGGCTTTTCAGGCAAAACAACTTTGTTCCAGCTCAACGGTGGTTGGTCTGAATATGCCACATGTCCCTCACTGGGAGTAAACACATGGAGGTAGGACTACTGCATGTGTTTTCACCCTGGTCTCCCAGTAGCCAGGAGCAAGGCATTCAGAGCAGGGGAAGATGGAGTCCCCTGGCTGCAGTCAGCTGAGACCTGGGGCAGCTGGCTTCCTCCTGCCCCATGGTCAAGAGGATGGTTGGAGATCCCATCTGGCCATGAAATTGCCTGTTTTTCCATCGTAAAATATGATGGCAAGCATTACACTCAAGCATCACTTTCAGTGAATAGAGTATTCCTTGTGAGAAAAGTCAGGTATTCTCTAGCTAAGCCAGAAACCATATTCAGTAAGCATGCCGTCAGGCCCCAGGGGTCACAAAGTAGCAAGATTATGAGTCAGAAGTCCTGGTTTTGGACCCTGGTTTTGCTGGGGTTTTTTAAACAAACCACACCAAGACTCAGTTTCCCCATCTGTACAGTACATGGAATGTACTTCCTATGCTTTAACAATGAGAAAAACTCCCCTAATACATAGCAGTCTGCACACAAGTTCAGGAATCCCTGAGGCCTTGACCACTCATAATTCCCACAGAGTATCCTCCACGTTTTTTAATGGGCTTGGAAATTAGAGCTCGCTTTTCAGTCTTGTATGTCTATTTATGCTTTCAACCATATTGCACAATGCAAGTGCTTAAAACAATCCTTCATTGAGAATTTGGCCTAACAAAAGCCACTTTTATGAAAAAGAGTGTATATTCTTTCGTGGTATTGTGTGAAGAAAGGAAAGAGATGCCTGGCTCTCTGTTGCACACTTGGAATCTGTTTTCCAGAAATAGGGCATACTCGTCATGTTTTTTTTCTTACAAACTCAACAGAATGTAATAGCCCATTTTGATGGCATATGGTTAATAAAGGTACTTTCTTAGACTCTGAGGAAGTAAATAATAGACATATTAACTTCCTATGATTCAATCACAGGAAGCATACATGAAAATGGAAGAGATAAATGGAATAAAATCCAATATGCCACCGCCAATAGCTGCTTACCCTCTCATCTAGCTTCCAGAATGGCCTGATTTTACCTCATTTCTGACAGAAACAAAGAAAGCAATCTTACATTGCTCCTGACAAGCCATGAACGCATCTTTTTTAAATGGCTCCTTAAATTGTCACTTTACAAATATTTTTTTCTAACTGGATCTTCTTCATCATGCTGGTTTTGGAGTAATCCTTTCAATTAGAAATAGCTGCTCACTCACAGGTTATCTATAAAATACATCCCAAGTGTTGGGAAGAAGTGTTGAAAAGCCAGCTCTCCTCAGTTAAATAAGGTGGCTATAGATAAGGGTGGCAGGTGACAACTCTGGTGGCCTTTTTTGTTTTAGCACAGACCAGGAGGCATTTTTCTCTCTTTTCAGGTGGGGAAACGGAGGCTCGGCAAAGTTGAGGGCATGGGAAATCCCCATCCAGGGGCCCCTTCCCTATCTTGTGCTTTATAACTCTAGACCTCAATTGGAAGTAGGTTCCATTTGATTTTGGTTTAGCCAAAAAAGCCTATAATTTCTTATAGCAAATTTTCTTTGGAGGAATTTTATTTTTACTCCTTCACTTATCTGAGCGATCTTCTTGATTTCCCCTTTTCGATTTCTCACACCTCCATTTGTTAACACAGACAAAACTATTCCTGCTCCTTTCTCACATTACCATCTGATTAAACCATACATAAAGCCCCTTTTCCATTAAAACTCTAAACTTTTGGTTGCCATGCTTGTGAAAGTTCCTAAGCCAGTACGTGACCAAAGTCAATGACAGAATATACCTTTGGTGTGCCTTGCTGAGATAAATCTTATCCATCATCTCTTAGGCTCACAGATTGGCACATTCTAGAGTTCTAGCAATTGCTTCAGTATAGGTCTTCTACGAGGTCCAAGTTCAGGTCCTTGAACTCTTCGATGCTTTTTGTTTATTTGAGGTTTATTTGAGGTGAGGAGAAAATTCCATTTCCTTTCATTTGCTTTTCCGGAATAACTAGTCATTTTCCTTTCTGGAAAAAACGAAAAGTTAGACTTGCCCTTGGCTGTGATATCACCTATTATGTAGTGAAGGAAATTGACAACAGTCATCTGAACATTTTTGTGGAGTTTGAATATAAAGTTCTTTCTCACTGTGTTTCTCTTGTGTTCTAATACCTAGTGTTTTATTTCTTTCCCTTTCATCTAAAGGTTTTAATAAAAACAATATATTTTAAAAAGCCACACAGTACAGAAAAAAAATGAGGCTTTGGATGATTATTTTTAAGTATATTTTTTACAACACCACGTATCAGTTTTCTCTAACAATTAGCTCAGCATTCATTTTACTGAAAATAATGGGAAAATTAAATGAGGTTCGCCTTTGAGTAAAGTTCTGGTTTTTATCTTCTCTCTCCATTTTTTTTTCCTCATCTGGACTACAACTTTGTGTACACGATATTATTCCTTTAACAAATGAAGAGAGTATTTTTCCCACAAATTTATTATGCAGAGAGAGTTTTAACTGCCAGATAGGGAGAAATCTATATTCAGATAAGAATATATACAAGCCTGTGCTTGTCTTTGAAATTTGTTTTGTCTGTGCTTGGGCCCTCCTACAAATTTGAGGGGAGGGGAAGCAGTTAAATTATACTTAGTTCTCTTTTGCCCTCTGGTATAATCAAAAAGAAATTCTTTATAATCAGTGACTTTAAAGATACATAACTTTAAACAAGACATTATTTTTTTCTTCTTCTATAGACAAACTATTAAGGGAACATATGAATAGATAATCTCCTTCTTCGACATGATAGAGATTCCAGTTCACTAAAGATCTCCCTTTTCTCTATATTTCCTACATTGGAATCCATGCTCCATCACTTCAGTAACACCTTTGCAAGCACTTCTAGATTCCCCTGCCCATTCTTTTTGGTATATCCATCTGACAAAACCCCAAGCAGTGATGAACCCAACTCTCTGCTTCTGGGGCGACCACATATGAGTAGCTGAGCCCTGTTATAGTTACATACCTGGGAGGACTGTTTCCCTTATAAATTATTGATCACCCACCTCAAACAGACCCGTACTGCCCAACTATTTTACCTCACGTCTGTCATAATTTTTATCTTTAATTACTTTTCATACCTAATCTGCTCTCCTCAAACTTCAACTCTCCAACTTCCCATCTCTCAACAAATGAGCTCACCCCCTACTCCACAGAGAATATAGACCCCATTAGGTGAGAACTCTCATCCATCTATCAAACATTAAAACTAACCTACTTCTATACTTTCTCTTTTCTTATAACATCAACCAATTCCTTCTCAACTAAAGCCTTTGAAATGGCTTTTAAGCATGCTTACGTCTTAATCATTTAACAGCAACATAAATAAAAGCTTCCAGTAACCCCATAACCCCTATGTCAATGATCTTCTATCACCTTCCCTTTCACAGTCAAACTTCTCAGAAAAGTTGACTATACCCAGTGTCTCCTTTTGCGCTCCTTCTGTTCACACCTCAGACCACTTAGATCTGGCTTTCACCTCATCCGCTTTACTAAAGCAGCTTGTTACATAAACAACGACCAGCATATCCCTAAATTAGATGGATATTTTTCAGTTTTCTTTTGACATGTCTTCTTAGCAGCATGTGATACCGTTGGTCGCTCCCTTCCTATTGTAATACTCTTTCTTTGCCTTGTCTTCCCTGACTCAACACTCTCTTTGAGTTTTTTTTTCCTACTTCTCTGGCCAGTTATTTCTAGACTCATCTTTCTCTGTTCATTAATACTGGAGTTAATCAAGATTCCATCCAAGGCCCTCTTCTCTATCCCTAAATGATTCCATCTACACGCTTAAATTAAAATAACATGAAAACAGAGGTGAGTCACAGATTTATAACCGTCAAACTCCAGACACATAAATTCAATTTACTTGATATCTCCATTTGTATGCCTTAAAGACTCATCACTGTCAGTATACCCAAAACCAAACTCAAGAATCCCCTCCAAACCTAATCCCCATCGAGTGTCTCCTCTATTCTGTTAATGGAAACAAAAAACTCAAGTGTTTTCCTGAATACTCTCTCTTTCATCCAGCTATTATGTAAATCATCCTTCACCACTTTTACTACTTTCAGAAGTTACGCTCAAGATAAACCCTTTAGAATGTTCTGATTGTTATCGTTTGGTTGAATTTTTTAAGAGCTACATAACACCTTTTTTTTTCCCTCCGACACACTGAAACAAGAAAGAATTATAAATGGGAAATGATCTAAGTACAATACTGCAGAGTCAACTATTTTTTGAAAAAAACAATCACATGCTAGGAAACATTTTGTTTTTTAAAAGAGAAACATTAACAGTGGGCATCATTCTTGTTACTTTCTCAAGGTTAGAGTCACTAAACTCATAGAACTGAGACACATAAAGGACTGCAAGCTACACCAAGAATTTCAAAGGGTCTAAATGGATTAGTGACTTACCCTCTTAGATACGTATATTGCTTACATTTGGAAGAGTTATAAAACAGCTTTAAAATGAATTTTCTGATCATAAAATCTTGTAAATGGGCATCATCATCTTACTGGATTTTTCAGGAGATCTGTAACTTGGCCTATAAAATAGATGTCTCTTAATATATCTTAAAATTATTCTAAGTAGAAAACACTAAGAGTTCGAATGAGCATTTTATCCTATTCTAGATTATATACTAGTAAAGAGAGAGATTCTTCTGTAAAGCCTCATAAGGATACAGAATTCATCAGGATAAATGCATCAGGATAGTGAATTATTGGGGAAAATATAAGAGTTGCATTTTTGCAAATAAATGTTGTACCTATATTGAAAGCTTAATATCCATAGATTTCCCAGATAATATGCCTCCTTCTGCCAAAATACAAAACAACCTCCATCAGTTAATAATGAGCATGACTAATTATGAACCTGAACAACAGATGACATCAGAGAAAACTGGCATAAATTATCCCAAAATGAACTGTGAGTGAATCTGTCCATTTAATGAATCTAATTTACATGATTCTTCTCCCTGCTGTTCCTTTTGTAAATACTCTTTCATTTAAATAATTTTCAGCCCAAAAGCTAGAATCATAATTATTCTGGGAGTTATTGGTTTTGATGGGTAAGCCATTCTTTTAGCCATAACTTGCAAGCTGTTCAGATCATTGATCACTACACCTGGCTGTTAGTTTAGATATAATATTGCTCAGGTATTTGGCTCAGGACCTTGCTCAGAGCTCAGATCATAGACAAACTCCTTAAATGGGAACTCATAGGCCGTAGAACCATGCTTCCAAGCCAGCACTGTTGGGTAAATGACCTTGGTGAAAATACAGACAAAAGTGCTTTCTTTTATACATAAGCATGAATCGCCTTTGATACCGTCTTAGTAGACATGCCACCTTCACGGCCCTCCAACTTCCAGAAGACCCTCTAAATTCATTTTCTTGCTGACTCTGAGACCACATTATGAAGCCATGTCACTGATTTGATCAACTACCACCTGTGGCAGCTCTCTCCTAGCTTTCGAAAATTACTTTTCATTCTTTACATCTTGCTAGAATATCTCATTCTGAGAACTGACTTACTCTTGCTGTCTATTCCCCCGCTTTGCCTAGAAAAAAAAAAAAAGAATTTTAAAAGAATACCCTTCTGTTCCTATCACCACAAAAGGAAAAATCAAAAGGTGGGGCTCCTGGGTGGCTCAGTCCGTTAAGTGTCCAACTTTGTCTCAGATCACAATCTCACAGTTCGTAAGTTTGAGCCCCACATCCACTGCGCTGACAGCTGAGAGCCTGCTTTGGATTCTCTGTCTCTCTCTCTGTCTCTCTCTCTCTGCCCCTCCTCTCCCTGATCATGTGCTCTCTCTCTCTCTCAAAAATAAGTAAACTTTTTAAAAAGTTAAAATCAAAAGGAATTTAATATTTCCTGTCACACATGTGCTCATGATCACACAATTAGTCTCCTTCATAATAAAGAGGAAAAGAGCCAAGTGGGGGGAAAAATCCATAACTTCTTTTGGTATTAAGTCCAAGGGATACTCTGCACAAACCATCTATTAAGGTCAAAATCATAATCTCCTCCTCTGGGTGTCTAGACTACCCACATCAGTCATTTCAGTGAATAAATGAATAAAGACTAGAAAATAGGGTAGTTGCAGATTTGAGAAACAGAAGTGCCAGTGCTGTGGATGGCAATACTACCACTTTATTATTACAGTCATTTTTATATTACTAGCATTTGAAGATTACATTAGCTAATATTTGAAGATTTTTTTTTACAATTTGTTCAAAGAGAGATAAAATAGAAAGAAGAAATTATCTTTTCACGAAGAAAAAAAGTGTGTGTGTGTGCGCAAGTGTGTGTGTGTGTGTGTGTGTGCATGCATGTGTGCTTGAACATGCGCTAGATACACCCTACCCAGCCTGAGAGATTAAATAGATCACCCAGTAGGTAGGAAAGGAAGCTAATTTTCAGTTTGCTTGCTTTTTTGAAATAAGGTGATGTGTTATGATATTTACAAGAATTGCCTGATTTTAACAACTTTTTTGAGTTAATCTTGACAAATCTAGGTCCTGGCACTTGTTTGGCCTTGAAAATTATTTTATTTGTAGATATTGCTCTGGTTGCTACATAGGCAGTAGCATTGGGTGGGGTATTTTAAATCTAATAAACAGAAATACATCAGCAATAACTTGGTAAATGGCCTCATGAGAAGAAAATCCAGTAAATACTGGATCAGGGCCCACTGGTCATAAAGAAGCAGAAGTTCTGGTGTTTGTTTCATTGAGCGGTCCCTTCCAAAGGGGTCAACAGCAGCTTCAAAGATGGTCAGCAAAGCACTCAAATGTACTAAGTGTGAACCTTGGAAATATAGTTTTCATATTTACCTTTGCCTGCCTTCTTCCAAGATGACAGGAGAGCTAGGCCCTGCCCATGACATAGGTTCCCATAACATAGCTCTAAACATTCAGAAGTAGATTCACCAGGAATTAATATCACTGAGTTTTCAGGGTCCTTCACTTAAAGGAGCCCCTTTGTAAAAGATTTGTCCTGATTTTATTTTCGGAAGTTTATATCCTTTATATTAAGAAGGGGTGGGTATCCTTCAGGCTATACAAAATCTGGATCCAGTCCTGTCTATGTGGATAAGCATGCTAAAGAAAACATGATGAATATATGGTCTCACGGTAATATTAAGTATTACAATATATTACATCACTGTGAAAGATTTCAATCTCTAGCATTCATATGGCACCATTTTCTGCATTTGCTTATTGGATTAGTTCTAGTAAAAGAATATGTTGTTAATTTACTTGACCAGGATTCAAAAATTCCTCAAGAAGTTTAATTTTCAATTTGGTACCTGAAGATGTTATTCCTCTCCACATCTCTTCCCAACCATTTTGCACCATTTCTCCTGCTCATAATACCATGGCAAGAAACTTGCCACCTCCTGAAAAGTGTGTTTAATTCACAGATGCCCAATAATGGTTTTTACAGGATATCCTCCAATACCTTTAATTCTTCAATACAAATTTGTATTGCACAGCTACGACTGACCTAGAATGATTCTCTTGCCCTCCTTTGCAACACAGTGCAGTTATGAATTGATGATTGCTTTTAAACCCTATTCTGCAGCCACCAAACCGCCCTTTAAAGTCTTTAACTTTAGGCATTGAAGGCTCCCAAACTGGTCACATCTCAGATGTACATTCTCATAACCAAGTTCATGGGAACTAGGCACCTGTAAGCCCTCAGCTCCAAAAGGCCTGCATAACAGAAGCATAAAAGAACAGTGAAAAAAATCCTAGTTAATCCTAATTAAGGAAAATCCCCTCCCAATGATACCAAATTAATGCTACCCTGAGATAAACTCAGAGAAAAGAACTGATTGTATTCAATGTAAGTTCCAAAAGACATTTGGACAGATTTTATTCAGCCTAAAGGAAGATGATGGGAGGGTTAGTTTGTAGAATTTTTTTAGGGATTTCTTAAAGAATTTCCCTAGAATTAAGTACCCTTTTCAGCTTTAATTATGATTCTGCTACCAGCAAGAATGATAACATTCAAATGAACTTAACTGCACAAAACATATAGAAATTAACACAAACTTTTGTGCTGATGACTAACAAGTTACAATAAACTTTCCATCTCTTTTTTACTTTCCTCATACTGATCCATTCATAGTACCATCTAGGAAAGAAGAAATGAAGGGATGCCTGCTAACAGGTTTTTGGACCTTATGAGAATCTTTAGTGAATGAAGGAAGGTCTGAGCAGAAGACCTTTTCTGAGTATATTCTGAAACGTAAACAGATGAATACATTAAGCGTCAAGTCAATAATTATTATAAATTGCATCTGAGAAAGGATCGATGCCCCCTTTCCTGCAGAAATCTTGAAGATGCAAACAGGGAGCACTGGGAAAGCTGCCAAAGACACAAACCAAAACCCTTTTGAGAGAGTCTCTTTGAAGACTTGACTAGCTAGAGAGTAGTTGAGATGGGGGCTCCTCTGGCTTTCCATTGAAAAATTCCGACCACCCAAGGCTTACCACAGCACCTGGCACATAGCAGGTGTTCTAGTATATGTCTAGTAAATGTTGAATCATCAGGTAATCAAAAAGGCCCTTTAGTTAAATGATAGTAAAAACACTGATGTATTCCACTGAGAAGTTTGCTCTATTTCAGGTTGGTGTTCAGCACTGTCTTTTGATTTCTGCCCACTCTTTTATTCATTGATTTGCTTTTCACTTAATTTTTGTGGCTCGCTGTGGTTGTGCACAGAATCTGGAACCTAAGACCGTATTAGGCTAGTCAAGCATGAAATTATAGTTTGTGGCTGACAATGCGCAAGGGTGCCCAAGAGACTAAGCATGATACAATAGTACTGAGGGCTTCTAACATGAATTTAATCAACCATGATTCCAGGTCACTTATTATTTTGTTTACAATGTCATGATGCAAAAGTTTTCATGTTGTATCCTTAATGCTTTTGAGATTTCGCCTATGTATTAGTCTTTGACATGGTTGGGTTTTTTTCCATGTCAGTTAACACCTTTTTGGGAGCTATAATTGTATGTAGCACAGTCCCTAATTCAGGCAGCACATCCCTTGACAGAAGAAGTTGTCAGTCCCGGATTCATAATCATAATTGTAAGAACAGTGAATTGAGCAACAGTTGTTAACCCGAACCTAATGATCAGAACTGAATACACTGAAGATCAGCTTTGGAACAGGAATAGAAATCATCAGAGTAGATGTGATTGCTGAGAACTCCAGAGTGCACCTCAACAATCTGCACTTTTACTAATAACTATTGTTCACCAGGCACAGCAACAGCTTTCAACAATGTGGCAATATCATGTGATGGAAAGTCTTAAGACATCAGTAAAAAGGATCTGAAGAGTAATTTATTCATGTTAGAAACAGAGTCCTATGTCAGTGTAGAAGGGGGGGAGTGGACATAAAGAAAGACAAAAAAGGAAAACGTGTGCATTGAGCAAAAATTAAGCAACTGGGGACTCAAACAGAAGATCCTCACCCAGGGCTTGAACTGAATAGGTGAGCAAGAGAGCTAGAAACTGCATTTCTTTCCCCCAAACGCTCTGCTCATATGCAGCTGTGCTAATTGTAATTAATCACAGAAGAGAGAGATGGCAGCCGATATATACGAACAGTGAAGGAGGCTGAGGGCACCTGTCCAAGGAGCCTCGTGATGAACCTTCACACCAGGAGGGAGCCCTGAGAAGGCTGTGAGATAGAGCAAGGTGGAATTCCAAGTGACTCACAAATGATTATTCATGATGATTAACAGTGAAACCACTGGTGGCAGATAGTGGCATGGGGAAGCCAAAATTCCATCCCTTCGGCTGTCTCATGTGGGAGGCATCAGTAAGACTCAAATCATGGAGTCTGAAGGTTTCCAGCATTCTCAACCACTCCTTGGCTATAATTCCAGCCAAGAATTGAGAAGAGAGGTGAGGACATTTTCAGATCACATGGCCTTATTTTATGGTATAAGGTAGAGGTGGTGTAACATTGCAGAACTTAGGTCTTTGGATTTAAAACAATGGGTTCAGACCCCTGTCTCTTTCACTTACAACTGAGTCACCTGGGCAGGTCACTTAACTTTTTCAAATCTCTGCTTCCTAATCTTCAAAATTGGACGAAGCTGTTGTTATAATGGTAAAGTGCCAAGCACCATGCCCTCATTCGTGATTATTTTAATGACTTGGAAGACTAGACATGCAATCCTCAGACTGTTTTTTTTTTTAAACATAAAGGTGACTGATTGCCCTGGGCCTTTCTAATTCTTGTCTTCTACCCCATGGTTGCTGTGAGTGGAAGCAGGCACCTGTAAAACCATCATCTGGTTTTGGGATGTAGTCTGGTGTATCATTATTTTTAAAGACCTCTTTAAAAATATATGTATGTATGTCCCAAGATTTACACACACAATTCGGGCTGGAAATAAGTTAAACCAAAAAGAAACGATTAAACAGAGTTGACTGGCTCCTACTTGCTTCCTTTCTCCCTCTCTCTATGGGTTTCACAAAAGTGTTTGTTAAATATGACACTGCCCTGTCTGCCAGTCAGGATTTTCAGTCTGATGCAGAAAAACACACAGGCCAAATGGGGTCAAAGATGTTTACAATAGCCTTCTCTATGCCACATGCCTTCTGCAAACAGAAATATTACAGAAAACAGGATTCAGTTTTATTGATAATGAAGCCTGTTAAAATGTAAAATGTATTTAGGCATAACTGGGTTGACAGCCATAACACTTTGACACTGCAATCAAAATGAGAGCTCTTTTCTTCTTTGAAGCCCTCCAAGACCACTAAGATAACGTAGCCCCTTTTCAGCCTGGTGCAAGAAGTACACAATCACTCATCTTCAAATACACATGAGTGTACATTTTAATAAAACTATTTATTTAAAGGGACATCCATGCTGGTCTCTTAGATATAAAAGTCACTTAATTGGCATTCAGTTGCTTCTTTTAGCCTTTCCCTTAAGTACGGAAAGAAAAAAAAAAAAAACCATGTGACTCACCTTCACGGGGTTTTGACTGGTTGCACTCTGGCCCTGACAAGAAGCAGTAATGAGTTGTGACTTTCAAAGCACCAAGGAAGATGCTTCTCTACCAATAGAGAGGACACAGGTTTAGGAAGAAAGGGACATGGGGCCAGGGTCACCATAGGCTGGGAATTCCCCATTCTTTAGTTCCCCAGGAAGCTTTATTGGGGTTTATCAAGCTACCTCTAAAGTGGGGGCAGCTCAGAATCCACTGGGGCTTCGGTTATATGGTCATATCACTGGCCCTTCCCCTGATAATTCAGATTTGGGCAGCCTGGGGGTAGAAGGATCTATATGTTTAACCACCAGCCAAGGGGATTCTTCTGTAGCAGGCTGACAGGAAAGCTCTGGGAAAGTCCAGAAGTTCTGTGAAAGAGCTGTCCTGTCAGATTTAAGTACAACTTGACTACTATGCCCATTTTACAGACAATAACACTGAGACTCAAAGTCATAAAGCAAGTAAGGGGCCAAACTCAGTCATGAACCCAAACCTGTCAGAGTCTAGACTCCATATTTCACCCCACTATGAGATAGTCCTTCCAGTGCAGCAGGTGACTAAGTCTTAACACAGTTCCTCTGCCGTGGCATCTATGACTTTGCAGCATGTCAGCTTCCAATAGCTCTCTGCTGATATATGCTGTTGAAATCTAGTAACCAGGATTGTTAAATCATAAACCTTATCTTTAAAGCCATTTGAAGTCCACTGGCCATCACGTAAGGACCTGCAGGTAGATCCAGACCTCTCCTGAGAATCGAGTTCATGGGCTTTGTGACAACTCTTTTCAGCTATGTTCAGGCCACTTTTTCCAAACATGTGCAGGATCAAAATTGGATTTCTGGTTGATTAAAACTGAAAGTAGTCCAAATGATTGACATATGCAAATGTTTTACCCAGAGATTCCTTAGATCTAGTGCTCTTCACACCAATTATAGCCTTTATTTTTCAAATGAAATTAATAAAAGCAAAACTTCTCTGGTTGAAAATGGAATGAATATCCTAAAGTCTAAAGTCCAATTCCCTCTTCCATCTTCGTCTCCTCCTCATGACCTCCACTTAGGTCCCCTCTTACCCACCAAGGAATCTGGGTGATCCACAGAACATCGCTGAGAAGTCAAGGTCCTAGGGTCTCCTTCCAATGATAAAAAAGCAAATGTTAATGAAATGTATAAGATTTTGCCAACAGAATAAATCATAACACATACATAAAATACCCCTTCCTTGGCTCCGTCGCTATGAATTAGTCTGATCTGACAGATGAAGGCATTAGACTTGGGGTTAGGAATTCTGCACCCTGTCGTACGTTCCACTGCTGGCATCTATACTATCAGGGCAAGCCATGGGCCTGGCTGAGTGACATGCCCCTCTCTGAGCCCAACCTTCATGGCTTATCACCCAAGCCAGGAAGCAGCCTGCCGGCTTGTAGATGAGATACAGATTGTTTAATTAGACACACATCATGGGTGCTGGCTATATAGCTGCATTGGTTTTGTAGAGATTCTAGAATTGAAGTTTCAAACCAAGTAAGAACTTAATGTTTACCATGAATACTACCACTAGTTTCCTGCTTCTTAGTACTGAAATGACCCAAATAATTAGGCAGACATTGAGCATTATTTGGTTGCTAAATAACAATTGGTAAAACCCAAATTTTATAGATACTTGTGAAAGGACATTTAAAATGGGCGGGTATATCTCTTAATTTTAGATGTGTCTTTGTACTGTTTGTACACAGGAATCACAACCACACAAATGCACCTAGTCAGGCCTATGACGTGATGTGTATACAAGTAGAATTTGAGCCAAATAGAACACAAAGTGAAAGCACTTTTCCTGATGGGTGGGAATGACCATATCCTGATCCAGAGAGAAATGCTTATGTTCCTAACAGTCTTCCCCCCAAGACTTCAGTAGGTGTAAAATCACCTATTTCCTGGGCCAAAGGGCCAGCCCAGCCTGCTTCACAGCAAAAGTACTCAAGTTTTAGTTTCTGAACATGAATTTGATCATACCCAAAAGTAACAACACACTCCCCAACTGCTATTATTTCTTCTAATATATTTGCTGTGTTTTATATGTGATTTAAATAAAAGACCTGATAGTAATAAGAAGGAGTAAAAAGAATATAACTTTTGGCATCAGATTGCCTTATGATCTTAAGTTACCTAAAGTCTCTGAGACTTGGTTACCTCAGCTGTAAATTGAGGATAATAAACACATACTGAGAGGATTAATGTGGGGATTAAAGGAAATGATATATCTATATATAAGTCAATAGACAGAAGACACCAAGAAAGCACAGTTTTTATTAGTAGTATTTGAGTAAAGACCAAACAATGGTAAATCCTTTCCTATCTTCCCCAAATCATCTTCTCTCCTGTCCAAGCTCATACTGAAAGAGAATAAAGCCTCTTTTGTTTAATAAATATTCTCATTAACTAATACCCAGACAAGATATCTTAACCCTTGGGCACACATGAATCACTTGGATTCATTGGTTTGGGGTGGGACCTAAGTATCAGATATTTTATTAATTTTTTAAATTTTTTTTTATTTTTTAGAGAGAGAGCATGAGTGGGGGAGGGGGCAGAGGGAGAGAGAGAATTTTTTACCTTTTTTTCAACAGATATCTTTTTTTAATATAAATTTATTTTTTTTAATTCAAGTTAGTTAACATACAGTATAGTATTGGTATCAGGAATTGAACCCAGTGATTCATCATTTACGTACAACACCTAGTGCTCATCCCAGCAAGTGCTCTCCTTAATGCCCAACACCCATTTAGTCCATCCCCCCTCCCACCTCCCCTCTAGCAGCCCCCAGTTAGTTCTCTGTAATTCAAGAGTCTCTTATGGTTTGCTTCCCCATCTATCTTTTTATTTAAATTCAAGTGAGTTAAGCATACAGTGTAGTCTTGGCTTCAGGAGTAGAACCCAGTGATTCATCTCTTACATATGACACCCAGTGCTCATCCTGAAGAGTGCCCTCCTTAATGCCCATCACCCATTTAACCCATCCCTTTACCCACCCCCGTTCCAGAAGCCCTCATTTTGTTCTCTGCATTTAAGAGTCTCTTACGGTTTACCTCCCTCTCTGTTTTTATCTTATTTTTCTTTCCTTCCCCTCTGTTCATCTGTTGAGTTTCTCAAATTCCACATATGAGTGAAATCACATATCTGTCTTTCTCTGACTGACTTAAAGCAAAATAAGTAGAAGATATTTTTAACAAGCACGTGAGTATTTCAATGTGCATCTGGGTTGAAAACCAATGGCTTAAACTATTAAATAGCTTATTATTAGTTTTCCTGATTCAAGAGTCTCCCCACTCCAATTTATGCTCTAGTGTACTTAGTAAAAGAGTCTCTCCAACAATCAAATCCAACCTTGTCATTCCTATATTTAAAACCCTTAGTTAGCTTCCTTTGCCTGTAGCAAAGATGGTGAATATATTTCTTCTCTTACGGACCAGTTCCAGTAGGTTGGTGGTGGCTTCCACAGTCTTTTGTAGAGAAGGATTGTACGGGTTGTCCTGGGCTCAGCAGAAAAGAATACCATTCATGGCAGATTGAGAACATCTGTCATGAGGATAGAAAATGCAGAATTCTGGGATTTGCCATCCCCAATGTATGGAATACAGCTACAACTCTAACATGGCATAGAAGATCTTGCACATGCTATTTCTCTAGCTGCATTTCCTGCCTATGAGGCCACAAGCTATATTCACAGTTGATTTCTTATTTTTCCTCTCAAACACGAATCCTTAACTCCATGACTTGGCTCGCACTATTCCTTTGCTAGGAATGGCCTTGTCCTTCTTTCCTCCTCACTTAATCCCCTAATCCTTCTTCAAGATTCAGGCTGAATGTCACCTTTTCTGGGAGAATTTCTATGAATATGCCAGATATAATTAGTCTCTCTCTCCATCTCCATGCTTGTGAAGCATTTTCCTCCTATCTTTATAACTGACTTTGTCATAATACCATATGGTGATTTACTCTATGTTTACATATTCAAGTCCCTGAATATATGATGCACGTTGTTAATGTTCAGTAAATGTTGATGAGTGAATGAATGAATGAACGAATGGACTCCTTTACTGCAGATACTATCACTTACTCATGTTTGTTTCCTGGTGCCCTGCTAGTAACTGACACATAGTAGGAATTCAGGGGTTGCTGAGTGACTTCACTGAGTCAGTGTCTACAGGCTCTGCTGCCACCCATATGGCACAGTGATCTGGGCTCATTCTGAGTCACAAATCACAATCTGCCAGAAAACTTCCATCTGGAGAGATCGCTCCCTGCAGCAGCCTTTCCTTTCAGTCTTTAGGCCTGTTTTGTTCCTTATTCAACAGGAAATAATTGAATGCTAGCACTGACTCAAAAATAACTCGGGAAGCTATAAAAATTGTAAAAGGTCTATTAGTAATATTGCGCAGGATACTTCATGGCAGCCCTGCAGAGGGCCATGCACCTAGTTCCCAGGGTTTCTGTTTGCATTTATGTTGTGCTTGCTCTACTTATCCAAATGGTCAAGGCAGCCCACCAGCCCTCACAAGTCTCTCATGTGCAACTCGGTCTTGTGGACTGCTCAGTGCATCTAAACCTATCAGCTGGCTATGTGTGGAATAAAGGGAAAATGCTCAGGGTATGCTCAGAATTATCCCTGATCAGGTAATGTTGTGCAGAAGAAATGTTACGTCTGTTCTTTCTCACCCCATCCCACCTGAAGCAGAAGTGTTATACTCTCTCTACTGAAGGTGAAATTCTGCCCTTAAAGATTTCTTCTGTAAGCATAATGCTGAGATGCACAAAGAGTTAAGCTTTCTCCATTCCGTGTGGTTTACTCATTTAAATCGGCATCGCTACAGAGCAGAAACTATTTTAGCTCTATGCATAAGTGGAATATCTAATATAGAATTACATTATAATGAAATATGCATTAATGCAAGCCTCATAAAATGCTTTTCATGTTCTGCAGGCATCCAAAAGCTGAAAATGCCTATAATCTTATTTTACTTGCTGCTCAAATGATGATACATCAGGTTAATACGCTTAATTAAAAGTCACTTTTGAAACGTTCGAAGGGATAGTTAATTCACTATTGACATTTGCTGTAACACAGTTAAGCATTGTGGAAACAAGACAATGGGATATGTGCCTCCTGCTAGGAACAGAAGGACAATATTTTATGATTTTCAGGAAACAGCATGTGCTTGACACCCAAGAAGGTGCAACTAACCATGTCCTAAAATATTTGCCATTAATAATAAATTTTTGCTTAAAGAGACATTCTCAAAATAATATCCAACCACTTCTCTGTCTACTTATAAATGAAAATTAATGAGAAAGAGATATTTCCCGGTGCCATTTATTCCACATTTTGGATCTTACTACTTGGCTGTTGGGCACATTCCTCAGAAATGGCCAAAGACTGCCTGAAGCCTGTCCCTCTTAGCTTCTGATGAGCTAGCTGTCCCCAGTGTTGAATGTGAGATTTGAAGCTAATAAAGTCCCCTCCCTGCCACTTGGCACTGAATTTAAAATAAAAAGACTGAGCGTATTCCATTCACAAACGGCTTGACTTCCCATTTATGAGCTTTATCTTTTTATTCTCCTGCTCTAAAGTCCACGTTGGTTTAAAATGCAGCTGGGCGGTTCCCAGCACATCAGCGCTCTTGCGGATGATTCTGGCCTGTCCAGAGGCTTGCCGTGTCTCACTTTACTGTCTCTGTCTCCCACACCCTGGAGTTCAAAGCCTGGCCACATTCTGCTTCCCACGAATTGCACCTACAGCGTTTCACAAGTATTTCGAAGGCTCTTTCTCGGGATTTTCTCTTAATTACCCTCCCCCCTGTATTCTGGAGAAAAAACACAGAGCCAGGCCTGCGGGCAGTGCAGGTGTGGAAGAAAAGCTGGGGGACCAGTGAGCCTCTGAGACCCGGCAGGTACCAAGCCCAGGGACCGAGACCGGGGCCCCGAGGCCCTGCCAATGAGGACCCCAATGTCCCTGCCGAAGAGAAGGGCATTTCCAAGAGGGGGGACGGCTGGGCACTCAGAAATGGGGATGGAACGGGAATGGGGCTCCTTCCGAGGGGCAAGCGAGTTGACTCCGAGGCGAGAGGAGCCGCCTGCCAGGCCAGTGAGTCCACTGGAGCAGAGTGAGATGGACGCACAGGTGTCCAGCACGCCTGCAGTGTGAGCGCCACGGGTAGTTGCGAGCCAGATTCACCTATATCATCCACACGCACATGCCAAGAACTTGATGGGAAATCAAAACTGCTTTTGCTAATCAGTGATTTCAAATTTCCTGTCAATAGAGATCTGTGCCACCAACACCCATAAAGGAAACCCCCTTTACGTCTTCTACAAGTTACTTATTTTTCATTTTGGCTATTTTATTCCTCATGGCTCTACCGAGTTCCCTGTTCTGGCCCTGGTATCAGGTTCTCACCTTTCCTTATTCACCCATCAACTTCCTTACTACCACTTCCACCGCAAGCGCGCGCGCACGCGCACACACACACACGCACACACACACACACACACATTTTCAAGGGACAGTAAATTACCAGATCTGTAAGGCTGTCTTAAATAGGGAACATTCCTCATATCACAGAATTTACTGTATTATAGAGCAGTGTCCGTTTGGGTTATGGCTGCACTGAGGCTCAGAAACCGCTCCCTGTTCTTAAGTGGCTGGATACTTGAAAGTCAGCTGTTTGTCTACCTGACACTTTTAGAACAAATGCCACATGCAAAGGTCAACTTCAGTGGAAAGTTTGGAGCCTACATGAGGCAATAAGGTTATATTTTCAAGGCTCCTTAACAATATACTTAAAGGGTCAAATGTGGTCAAGCAAAGTTGATGCAGATATGGAACAGCATGAAACAGGCCTACATACTGTCAGGCAGGCAAGAACAGTGTCACCAAGAGGAGAAACCCATGTAGTGTTGTAGCAATCCTTTGTGTCCATAGCAGATAGGAGAATGGATCAAGTTAATCAGGGACAACAACCCAAAAATGCTCCAGCAGCTAAAGATAACTTGTGATTTAAAAACAAAACAAAACAAGAACAACAACAACAAAAAATGGAGAGGTCCTATGTATAACATCCAGAAGCTAGGAAAGTTCAAGCAAATTACCTCCAGATTCAAGAATGATAAAATTATTTCCAGGTGGAGAGTTGGAAGTTCTGATAAGGAGATCACAGGGAACTGGGTTTTGAATACTGTGTAGGGCTTTGAATCAAGGAGCTGGAGGAAGGGGAATGTGTGAAGCATGATCAGGGACATCTAGACTCCAGTGTTATATCGGCATCCCATTAAGATGGCAGGAGAATTTCTCCTGTTTCTTTATGGTTCACTGTTGTAATTTTTTCAGGCTGTTCAAAATAATTAAGTAGAATAATCTTCAATATCAGCAAATATCTTAAGACCATAGGGATGATAAACTACTTTGTATTTTTTTTTTTTTTTGTAATTTACCAGACTTTTTTTTAATGTTTATTTATTTTTGACAGAGAAAGAAAGCACTAGTGGGAGAGGGGCAGAGAGAGAGGGAGACAGAGGGTCTGAAGTGGGCTCTGCACCAGAGATCCCAACAACAAGGCTCAAACTCACAAACCATGTGATCATGACCTGAGCCGAAGTTGGATGCTTAACAAACTGAGCCACCCAGGTGCCCCTAGGCTTTATTTTTCAGAGTTTTAGGTTTACAGAATTTTGAGCAGAAAGTACAGAGTTCGCATATACTGCATCTCTGCACAGTTTCCCCTATTGTTAACATTTTGTGTTAGTGTGGTACATTTGTTACCGTTCATGAGCCAATATTGGTGCGCTATTATTAACTAAAGCTTACAGTTTACATTGGGTTCATTCTCTGTGTTGTACAAAGGCAAATGAGGGGATCAGGGGAAAATACTTCTAAGTTCAAATGATAGGAAACAGGAAAAGCCTCAGGACACAAAAAATAGAGTCTTTGGGTTTTACTCTATGGGTTTAGACTAATATATAATGACATGGATCCACCATGTCATAGTACCATATGTACTAGTTTATTTTTTAACAAAAGCTCAGATTTCTTGGTATCTATCTACTCTTGGTTAATTAAGATCCATGTAGGCAGGGAAAATAGTACTTGTACATACAGCAGAAATATTCAAAGAGAAAAACTCACCCTGTTGCCATGCATTCCACGAGAAGAGAGGAGGCTTTCAGAACCCATCTTTTCTCAGTAAGAATAGCTCACCCAGGTTTGCAACTTTTAGTGGAACATGTAAGTTGGGGACAGGGCTAGGTAGCGCTCAAAGAGTTTAGAACAAATTTAGAAGAATTGACATGGCTACCCACAAAAGTTACTGTGTGTGCTTGATTTTTTCCCTAGGTAGCCTGGGAAATCTAGTCACTACCACATTGCAGAACGGTGTGGGAACACCAAACTTTTGGGGTCAGAATGTTTTGTTCATCCTAATTTACAATCAGAGTATTATCCCCAAGTACACTGAACAGGAAAGATGTTAGAGGGTATTTCTATATCTTGAGTAGCTGGCCATAGATGGAAGATGTTTGTGGAAGAACTAAGAATAGTGAAGGGGAGAGGGGGCACAGGATGGGGGGCAGAGAAAATACTTCTAAGTTCAAATGATAGGAAACAATAAATGCCTCAGGGCACAAAAAATAGAATCAATCCACTAGTAGTAATAAGAGGAGATGGGAAAATAAAACAGACAAAAGCTATGTCTCCTTATCCTCTTGAATTAAAATTCGTATTTATCCCACATGGCACCATGCTAAAGGTCTTCTTTTGCACTGTCTGATCTAGTGTCTAGGTTGGCTTTTCCCCCCACATTTTAAAAGTTTTCTCACCCTCCTTTACTACCATTGCCCAAGTCTGCTTTTATGAGTTTTTTTCTTTAACTGTAGGAGGCGGTGATTTTTTAAGAGAGGAATTTTAGCACTCATTTGGATTTATCATCTGCCATTTCTGGAGAATTTAAACTTCCTTCTTTCTGTTCTGTCTGAAAGAGCCTCCACAAGTTGAGTTCTGGTTGAAATTCTAGGGGAATATGTTTCCAGTTCCCCACTGAACTCTCAGAATACTTGCAAGGACCATTTCTGAGCTTTTTCAACTGGAATTATCCTAAGACTTATTTCTGAATGTGTGTCTGCTGACAGATTCAAGAAGATCGTTACTGCTGAGGAAAAAAATTTTTATTTTACTGCAAGATAGATGAGTGCCTCTATCACCATTTGTAAGAACTGTGAGCACAAAGCAAGAGAAAATGGGCCCCTGAAGGAGAGACATGTGACCATTGATTTTAAGTGCACCAAGATATACTACCTCATTGACCCTACAATATTTATTTAGTACCTACTAAGTGCCAGGCACTGTACTAGGTGTGAGGATAGAACACATGGCCCCTGTTGTCACATAGCTTACAGCCTAAAATCTAGCAAGGTGAAAAACAAAAATCAAATCAAGCAGGTGGAATAATTACACAATTGGTCATTGTTTGTCATGTCAGGGAAAGGCTTTCTGAAACTGAAAATGAGCTCGCTTGAACTGATAGAAGAGGGTTCCAGGCAGAAGGAACACCATATGCGAAAGCAGGGAAAGCCAGTGAGGGAAGATAGATCATGCAGGTCCTGTCGGCCAGACTAAGTTGTATATATTTCATTCTAAGTGAAGTAGGCATCCATCAAAGGGTTTTAAGCAGGGAAGCAATGTGATCTAATTTACTTTTGTACAGCTCACTCCTGTTGTGCTATGGAGAATTGTAGGACGGTGAGCATGGCATCTGAAGGTCAGAAGGCTGTTTACACTGGTGCAGCAAGAGACAAGGGTGGCCTAGACGCAAGGAATTGTGATCCTTTGAGATGTAGCCTGGAAGTAGAATCACAGGACTTTCATGCATTTGGTATGGGGAGTAGGGTGAGGGAAAAGGAAAAGATTGACTTCCATGTTTCTGACCTGAGCAACCACGTGGTGGTCCCAGTTACAGAGATAGGAAGGACTGGCTGGCGGCAGGGAAGACTTGAGAATTCATTTCAGACATGTTAAGTTTGAGATTAGCCAATGGAGATGGTAGGTAGCCGTTGGATATATAAGTCTAGAGCTCAGAAAAAAATATGAAAATATATGGATATGTATCTATACACATACATATGATTTTTTAACCTCTAGGTGCTATTGAAAGCCATGGATGAGATCAGCTAGAGAGATGGTGTTTCGGGGAAGAGAGAAGTTGTCAGGACAGACCCTCCAGGGACACCACTATTTAGACCTAGAGAGAGGGATGGGATTCAGCAAAGAAGATTGCAAAGGAGAGGCCCATGAATAGGGAGGTGGAAGCAAGGTCCTGAGATGTCAGGTAGGGGAGTGTGTGGAGAAGAATGTACAGTGTGCTGGTAGGGCTGAGGGATACAGAGAGGAGTCCTTTGGACTTGGCAACACAGATGTCATTGATCTTCACAAAATCAGTGGAGTGGCAGGTGCAACAGATAGTGGGGGTAGATTGAGGAGTGAATAAAAATGAGGAAAAAGAGACAATAAACATAAATTAACTTTTTGAGGGAGCTCTAAAAGGAAGTAAATAGATGGGGCAAGGTGAAGAGGGAAGTGAAATACGGGAGATACTAGATCATGTTTGTATGTAGCTGATGGAAATGATTCAGTAGGAAGGAAGATATCAGTGATAAAGAGTGAATAAAAAAGGAATTCCCTGAAAGTGTGTCAGAGGATACAATCCAGATCCCATGAGGAGTTGCTGGCTTTTGTGGGGGGTGTTGTCAAACACATGGAAGAAAGACAAATAGAGCTTGCAGCCCAGACAGGTGGGAGTATGATAGGGGGTTGGGGAGGGGGAGATGCGGTGGTTCCCTTCTGTTACAGCTGATGGCTCCCCTTTTTTTGCAATAGAGTATGTGGTGAGATCATTGGCTGACAACAAGGATAGAACAGGACTAGAGGAGAGAAAAGCAAGTCATTTTAAGGGAGGAAAAGCAAGTCTTCTAAACACACACACACACACACACACACACACACACAGATAATTGGGTATCTGGCAGGGTTAAGTACCCAGTTGAGGTTTGTTACCATGACTCAGTTGAACAATTTTCTCCAATGCTGTCCAGAAGAGGATCATTCTTGCTTCTTCCAGGAAAAGTCCTTTTACTTGCCAGAAAATGTGTCCCTGTTCAGGCGCTAACATTAGGTGGCTTCAGCAATGCCTACCAGGACTAGAATCTCTCCCTGAAATGAAACCCAAACACTACACAGGTGCCTGGGAATAAGAGATAGCCAGCAAGTGCTGACAGAATATGAAACACATGTAGGGAGGGATTTCTTCTTTTTTTCCCTATACCCTTCAAAGTAGTCATTTCTCCAATAATTGAGTCCAAACATAGTCAAAATCTCCTTTCACTACACATCCAAGATTTATACATTTTTTTCTTTCCATTATTGCTAACAACTTTTTATTGAATTTTTGTGAATATTCACATACACATACATAAAGGCACACAGAGAAGTTGCACACACGAATAGAAAAACCAATACCAAGTGGTATCAGGGCTTCAACCATAAGAAAACAGATTATTCCTGGGGTGCCTGGGTGGCTTGGTTGGTTAAGCGTCCGACTTCGGCTCAGGTCACGATCTCGCGGTCCGTGAGTTCGAGCCCCGCGTCAGGCTCTGGGCTGACGGCTCAGAGCCTGGAGCCTGTTTCGGACTCTGTGTCTCCCTCTGTCTCTGACCCTCCCCCATTCATGCTCTGTCTCTCTCTGTCTCAAAAATAAATAAACGTTAAAAAAAAATTAAAAAAAAAAAAGAAAAAAGAAAACAGATTATTCCTTCTTAAAGCAATACATTAAACCAAAATGCATTTTGACTCCTCTAAGAACTGATTGAGGGCATATCTGTACATTCCAGAACATGCACAAGTGATGGCTGATATGTCCTGTGTTTGTTTGCCCCAAGCTGATCCTATAGGCAGAGATCAGGTCTGCAGGATTCACTTTAAACAGTTACTGACAAGGCACCAATAGATCTTCTGCAACTGTCCCTTTTAGTGCTGCCACAGATGACACTGCCATTAGGCTGTGGGCTTCCAAAGGTTTGAAACCACCACAGAGCCCAAGGGCATGTTGTGTCTTATGGAACTGCCCAAGACCTTCCAGGAGTGTCTGTGCTGCTCCATTTCTCCTGCCCATGGCATCTCTGCCCTTAGCAAAGTTAAGGAAGACTTTTATGCTGACTTGCATATGTGACATGTAAGACAGGGTCCAGCCTTGGGAGCCTGCGGTCTGAGACAGAAGATCAAAAGGACAGCCAGGTTGACCTTGCCAGAGGAAAACCTGACCTGACAGTAAGCTCTGCCTGAACTGAGGCCAAGGACAAGGTTTTGGGTTATAGAGGGTGAGGAAATCAGAGACATGGTTGACTATGTTCCACAGATCTATTAACAAATACCTACCAAAGCCAGTATTTCAGGTATTTTCTGGAACTCAAAGCTCTGATTACTTAAGCACTGTGTTAGTTATTTCACATGTATTTTCCCATTTAATCCTTACACAAAGTACTTCTTATAGGTGAGGAGAATCTGGAGTTGGGGCAGGTTAATTGACACAATGACATGACCAATGAGGACAAATTTAACCAGAGCCGATGGAGAGCAGGCTCAGAACTGTTCTCACCATTGTGGATAAAATGGAGGCTTGTTTTTTATTTCTTTTACTGGTCAGTGAGAAGAGACAGAAATACACAAGAAAGAAAATAGCAAGTCGCCTATAATCTGACCAACCAGAGTAAAAGATCTGGGGAATTTTTGCTTATTTTCCAAAGAAGGTTTTTAATGGAAGAAGTGACATTAGTTTAAGATTAAGCTGACAGTAGTGGACAAGGTGGGAAAAACAGCCTTTCAGAGGCTACAGTGAGAGTCTTAATGCAGACTAACAGAGATGCAGCTACCATTTACCGAGCATCCACACTGTATCATCACAGCCCTAGTCCTTTACATCTATGCACTCCTCGAAACCGTGATATGCAGGTATTGCTTCCAGAAGTGGAGGAACCCACCAAATGGGAGTCACACACCAGTAAGAGGAAGGCCCCTGAATGCAGCTGGAGCCCAGGTTGGTCTTCCTGGACAGTGCTTTCTCAGGGGCTGTGTTGTTGGAGCTTCAAGGACCCAAGCAGGCCGTGAGGATGGGAAGGAAGATTTAGACCAGGTTTACATGTTGCCTGAGAAGCAGTGCAGTGAACCTATGGTGCTCCCACTTGTTAGGTCTTATTCAAGGAAGACTGATGCTGTTCTCCTGCCCTCATCTCTGCCCCTACCCAGGAGAGCAGGAGTTTTAAGTTGAGCAAGGGAGAAAGGTGATGATAACAACAAAGGACAGCAAAGGGAAGTAGCTTTCACCTGGATTGTCACCTCTACCAGCAAGAGCAGACTGATAAATGTAATGCAAAGAAAAATGGAGACATCGGGACCAAGTATATTTTCTAATTAAATAATTAGAAAATTAGGTAACCATTCATTTTCTTAGCCTGACAAACTGAAGACTGACATAAGCCAACTTCAAGAAACCATTTTTAAAATATTCGTATGCTCAAGGTGTATATATGTATTACAAATGGAGCCATATGCCAGAAACAAAGCAAATGTAACCATCTTTTATGATTACCATTGTATACAACATGCCAGACACTGGTCTGATAGACTTCTTTTTTCTTTTAATCTATAGGTATTCTATTTTGTCCTAATAAACACCTTAAAAGTAACCCTTAGAATTTCTGGCTTGAAGACACACAAAAAAAGGAAGGCCTAGATCCACTGAGGAAGAACTAGTTCACAAGCAAAAAGAGGTACAGGTCTTGCCTCCTCTTTCTCTGGCTGTATTAGTCAAGGATCTTCAGAGAAACAGAATAAATAGACTATATATAAAAATATTTGGAACGCCTGGGTGGCTCGGTTAAGCGGCCGACTTCGGCCCAGGTCACGATCTCGCGGTCCGTGAGTTCGAGCCCCATGTCGGGCTCTGTGCTGACAGCTCAGAGCCTGGAGCCTGTTTCAGATTCTGTGTCTCCCTCTCTCTGACCCTCCCCCGTTCATGCTTTGTCTCTCTCTGTCTCAAAAATAAATAAACGCTAAAAAAAAAAAAAAAAAAATTATTTTAAGGTATTGGCTCACATGGTTATGGAGGTTGAGAAGTCTCAAAATCCACAGTCAGCATGCTGGAGACCCAGGAGAGATGATGGTATAAATTCCAGTCTGGAGGCCACTAGGATCAAGACGCAGGAAGAGTCAATGTTTCAGTTCAAGTCCAAAGTCACCAAAAGGCCAGCTCAAAGCCAGCCAGGCAGGAGGAATTCCCTCTTATTTCTGGGAGGTTCAGCTTTTTTCCTATTTAGGCTTTCAACTGGTTGGTTGGAGCCCATCCACATTGGGTAGGGCATTCTACTTTATTCATTCTACATATTCAAATGTTAATGTCATCCAGAAACACTCTCACGGACATACCCAATATCATGTTTGACCAGATAACGCAACACCTTATAGCCCAGTCAAGTTGACACATAAAATTAACCATCACACTGGTAAACTATGTAAATTAAGGAAAAAGAGTCAGATGAGATCTACCAAAAGGTCAGATCTACTGTGTTCCCAAAAGCTGGAGGCCAGGACTCCTTTGCACCCCCTTTCTCTTCTGAGAAGTCAGTGGAAGGATCAAGTGGATTCCCCTTTTGACAGCTGGGATGGGGGAGAAGTTGATCCACCTAGAGCAGAGCATAGTTTCCTAATGTGGAATCCAGGGCCTAAAGGCATCATCAAGATGTTGTGTGGATGTTCACCTGCCTGGGGAGAGACTCCATAACATCATCAGACCATCAAAGGATCTGTCACCTAAACAAGTCTAAGAATCACTGCTCCAGAGTGAGTAGAGTCTTATTAAGGATCTAAAATTCAGAATCAAGAACCATTGACATTCCAAAAATATTTGAATTGAATTTGTAAATATTCCTTACAAGAAGAAATATACTTCAGAACAATGTATGTACTATTTCAGCTGACTCTTTGGGCCTTAGTGATTAAAATTAATGTGAGGGGAATTGTCCTAACACATACCTGACACACAGACCACAGTACCTCTGGCAGACCCCTTTGTCTCTCTGGAAACAGAAAATCTAGGGCACACAAAGTAAGAACTTAAAGCTCCAAAGTGAAGGGCAACCAAAGAACAAAGAGTTAGACCTGCTGAGTGAAGCTAACCGTGGGATGTGAAGGACTTTGGGTGGCCATATTCGAAGACCAGATAGACAGACAAGGATCAGGAGGCTCTTTGGCACAAAGGGAAAGCCTCTGTAGATTGCACACGCTTCCCTCTCTTCCCATCTTTATCCGTTACCTCTCTGACAAATCTGCTATGATTAAAAACACACTGCTTTGCTCTTCTGTGGAAGCCATAAGTAAACTAAACTTTTAAGCAAAGGTAAGAAGTCTTCTCATCTCATTCCCTAAAGGGTCTCTTTGATCTGTAATAACATTCACACATTAGCTTCCTAGGGTTTTTGTAACAAAGTACCACAAACTGGGTGGCTTAAAACAACAAAAGTGTATTCTTTCACAGTTCTGAAAGCCCAGTGTTTGAAAACAAGGCATCAGCAGGGTCATGCTCCCTCCAAAGGCTCCAAGGAAAAATTCTTCCTTGCCTCTTCTAGCTTCTGGTGGTTACTGTCAGATAATCTTTGGTATTCTTTGACTTGCAGATGCTTCACTCCAGTCTCTGTCTTTGTCTTCACGTCATCTTTGCCCTGTTTGCCTGTGTCTCTGTGTACAAACATCCCTCTTCTTACAGACATGTCAGTCGTCATAATTAGGGCCCACCCTAATCCAGTATGACCTCATCTTAACTTGATGACATCTGCAAAGAACCTATTTCCAGATAAGGTCACATTCACAAGTACCAGGGGTTAGAACTTGAATGTATCTTTTGGGGGGGACACAATTAAACCCACAACAATTCAGGTTGTGAATTGTGAAACTTCCTCTTCTTCCAAACAGGTGTTTGTTGCCATTGGAGTGGTAGTGTATAGAGGATGGGCAATAAGTCGCTCAAGCAATATTCACTGAGCAACTACTGTGCACCAGGCCAGTCCCAGGCACTGAGGATACCGCACTGAATAAGGGGAACAAGGTGCCTGGCTGGCCTCCTGGAGCTCACAGTGCAGTGGAGAGAAGCAGAGTATGAACTAACAAAGAAGCAGAATAAATTTGGAGAGTGATGAGAACCGTCATCCCAGCTGCTCCAATGTGGCCATCCGGGTAGCAGAGAACTAAGTGGACCTCCAATAGACAAATAGCTCATGTGTATAGGGCATGCTGTGGTAAAAATCTTGAAGCACTGGACCCAGGTGACAGCACCAGCCCATACAATATGCCAGAAAAGCAAAGGAATAGCCAAGGACTTCCAACCCATTTCAGAGTCAGGAAAATAGAATCACAAAATGGGAAGGCATTTGCCCATAGTCCCTCTAGGCCTACACTCTCTCTGCTACCATTTTGCCCTGAGAATCTTGCAGATATTTCTTGCAAGGTTTCAAATTTCGATTTCAGCAGAAATCCTTAGTGGCTTGTCACCGTTGCCACTTAGCTTTCTCTCCACTACGTCCATCCTTTAGGAATTTGTGACTTGCAACAGGCTGCAAATGTCAGCTGGGGGGGAAAGATAAGTGATAATAATACACTGGGAGTTGTAGCCTCTTTGCGAATTCACAGAAGCTGTTTCCAGAAAAGCATTGCCTGCTAATTAAACAAACTCCTTTCTTCTGACAGATAAAAACATGGGGGAAGATCTTATCCCATCAGTTAGATCAGGGCAGCCACTGCCCTGTGAAATGGCCTCTTTTTCTAAGGGATTAGACTTCTCAGGACAAGCAGGAAAAAGCTTTTACAATAGGTAGAGCTCTGATCTTCAAGGTACTTGGCAAACATTAACTAATTAATCTACATACAACCTGTGGGTAGGTATCATTCATTAGCTACTGTTTGTAGATGGGAAACATGAGGCAACAGCCAAAGTGGTTTTGACAAGGTCAAAAAGAGAATTTGTGGGACACCTGAAGTGAGATCCAAGGAAGCCTCTGCCCTGGGCTGCCCAGAACCCACCCCGGGGACCAGAGCCTCTGTTTTGCATACATTCTCAAACTGCTATTAAACTGCCCCTCATCTTCTCCATCAATTCATGTACAAGGCACGTGAGTTCCAGCATGCCTAGCCATCGATCGGGTCTGCAATGAGTAAGCTCCCGTTTTATCAGGTGCCATTTCAGGAGGACCAATTTATGACAATTTCCATTACCTTTACATAGTGGATACTTTATTTTAGTTTGACAATTATAAGAAATCAAATTTATGTATTATAAGAAACTGAGGTCAAGATAAGAGACCTTCCCAGAGACCCAGAGACCCAGAGCAAGTGACATATGAAACCAGAAGACAACTGAAAACCAGCCTTACTGTACTAACTCCTTTATTTAGTGGCATCACAATCTATGCCTTCTCCCCCACCTTCCCACTCCCTTCTCTAGCTTGCCAGTCCCTCTCTAGCAAGGTCAAAATCATGTCCCTCTCTCCCAAAAAGACTTCAATTCACATTAGCATCTCCCCGTGTCTCTAACTCCCTTTGTCCTGCCTCTGTCCTATGCAACTAGTTTCAAGAATCCTGGCAAGAATAGGGGTGCCTGGATGGCTCAGTTGGTTAAGAGTCCAACTCTTGATCTCGGCTCAGGTGATGATCTTTGGTTCATGAATTCAAGCTCTGCATTGGGCTCTGCGCTAACAGTGGGCCTGCTTGGAATTCTCTCTCCCTATCTCTCTGCTCCTCTCTCTCTCAAAATAAATAAACTTTAAAAACAATTATGGTGACAACTGCACTTGGGTAGATGGGGCGTCTTATACCTTATCCTCAGGCAGATGGCATAACTGAGTATCGCAGGCTGAATAAAGACAGGAATGACAACTGAGATGCTACCCCTTTTCAGGGAGAACTGGCGGGGACTCTGGCAAGTCCAGAGTTTGTACCCCATGAAGGGCAGCTGCTTGCAACTGACAATTGTTTTGTTTTATTTGATCCAATGGCTACTTCTAGATGGTTGACTCTTAACACTTACTGGCTAAGGTCTGGGTGTAGTTACAAGTCCTGCTTGACTGCACTGTGAATTCTGAACTAGCAAACTGCTTTTCCTCTCCATGTTTGTTTTCTCATGAGAAAAATGTACCTAATCACATTTCTCTCATATTTACTTCACAGGGTTAATTGATTGTTACTTTGAGTTCCTCAAAGAAATAACACAAAATTGCTTGCTTATCTTATTCTAAAAATTACAGTGATGACAGCTTCTTCCTAATACAGTTTTAATTTATTCTCATGTTCCCTTTGAAAAACCCAGTCTTGATTTGTTGAAAGAAGGGTGAAATTCATTAGGAGCATTTATTAGTTAATGGCGAAACAACCTTAGGTATAGTTTTTGAAAGTAGATTGAGAAAAAGTAAAAAAACAAAAATAAAAACAAACAAAAAAAACAGGCAACTATATATCAACATCTCACTGCACTGCTGATGGTTGTAACAATCTTACAAATCCCTTTGGGTGGCAAAGACCTACAAAGATACTGGGATGGAGCAAGAAGGAAGAAAATGGAACACAGAACATTTCAAATCTCTAGAAATAAATAATAAATTTTGTACATACTGCTTTCTTTCAAAGAAGGAAAATAGATGTCTGTTTTCTCCAGTTCCCAGAGTGTTATATCTTGGAAAAAAACTGGTGGGAAGTGTGGTTCAGCAAATCTCATCTATCAACCCCCTAAAAGACCTCACACCCTCCTGCTGGTATGGGAATCAGGAGGATTGTGACTAAGGAAAGTCTTTTGATCTGGGTAACACTGAGATATCCAATATGAGAGAAAAGCAAAAGGCAAATGGGGTAGGAGTTCTCCCTGCCACGGGCTCAGGAAGAGCCTCACTGACATGTGCATGGGCAGCAAGCTCCTCAGGCGGGAGCCCAGCTCTGAGAAGGGCTGCCCAAGCAATGCACACCGTGTTCTCATCTCACTGCATGCCCAATACCTGACTGGACAGAGGGAGTGGGCAAATTCCTGCCTTATTTCTTTTCTCCTTCAGAGGCAGATAATTAGTGACTTTAATCACTGAGGGATCTGCATTAGGTTGGTAATTTGAAGGGAGATCATTTGTTTTTCTCTTGGAAGAAATCTGCAGGAGAGGGGCGCCTGGGTGGCTCAGTCGGTTAAGCGTCCGACTTCGGCTCAGGTCATGATCTCACGGTCTGTGAGTTCGAGCCCCGCGTCAGGCTCTGTGCTGACAGCTCAGAGCCTGGAGCCTGTTTCAGATTCTGTGTCTCCCCCTCTCTCTGCCCCTCTCCTGTTCACACTCTGTCTCTCTCTGTCTCAAAATAAATAAACGTTAAAAAAAAAAAATTAAAAAAAAAAAAAAGAAATCTGCAGGAGAGATTTATCTGCATTAGTTATAATGGTGAATGCTTATTGAATGTTGGCTCTGTTTCAGGCCCTGTTGCTGGCACTTTGCAGGTATTAACTTATTTAGTCCTCACAACAATCCTAGGATCAGAACTAAGATTGAATCCTGTACCCACCATTTAGTATTTCTGTGTTACTGTGCCCATGCAAGCTACTTAATCTCTCTGAGCCTCAGTTTGCTCATCTGTGAAATGGATATAATGATAGCTCCTTCCTGGGAGGGTTGTTGGGGGAATCACATGAAGTAACATTTGCAAACAGTTTTAAGTGCTCAACATGAATTTTGTCTTAATATTGTCAATATCATCCTTCTCTACTCCTTCCCTGGTGTGTCCATTCTGTGTTGCTGATTCCAGCAGAACTGATTTTCCTCAACTCTTCTATTTTTGATCCTTATGAGATAGTCAGGATTTTAGCAAATGTCTGGAATGCATCACTATATATTTATAAGCCTGATATGGGGTTAACCAGTTATTTTCTTTTTTCTTTTTTTTTTTTTTTGGAAAAGAAATCTATTTTATTCCTCTTTGCACAGAGCGGTACATGAAGGTGGCTATCTCCTGACTCCATATATGTCTGATAAAAAATGCCCCCTCGAATATGCCCCATTATTTGCCCTACTCCAGTCTTGGAGAAGTGGCAATTAGTGGGTAGGGCAGAAGGCTTAAGTCTCAGGAAGGCTTTTTTGAGACATTTTTCTGGGAAGTTTTGGATCAAGGGGAAGGATTAGACCCAAGAGTGGGTGTTCATTCCTCCATCTTCCTGAGAAAATCCAAATCCCAAAGGTTTTCTGAAGAAAGACACCTCTCTCAGCGACCCAGGGAGGGAACCCAGACCTACTGCCTGGATATAAGGCTGAGGCAGAGAGAAGACAGGGTTACGTGGGCAGAGGAGGGAAACCAAGTATTTTCTTAGCACTGTGCCTATCAGTGTCAGTGCAGGTTTAAAAGTACACCTCCAAGGCAGTCACTGCATGGATATTGTCTGCTTGGCACTTTGTTGCAGACCAGCTCTTCTCAGAAGTCCCGCAATGTAGGCGAGGTCCTTTTGCCACCAAGTTTAGTAATAACTGCCCATCCCATACACTCCCAGAGATTCTCATTAGCCCCCCTCAGAGCACTGAACACAAGGGGCTCTGAACAAGGTGAACAAAGTTGCCTGTTTACTTTCTGTCTCCCACACTAGAATAGGAGCAAGTTTGAAGGCAAAGACTATGTTATAATTAAGGTTATATCCCCATTGGCTAACAGACTTCTTGACATGTAGTAATTGCACATCATAAATGTTGGGTGGTTGAAACAATGAAACAAAATAAAATTTTCCCGTGTGGTCAAATTTGCCATCTTGTGAGTGGCAAGTGGTTTTCAATATCTAAAGATTGGGGGTTGGGGGAGGGATGTTTTCACCTGTGTGATTTCATCATTTCCTCCTCATATCTTAACTGTAAACCCTCCAACTCCCCAAACCCAATACCCCTCTATCTTGACTTCCTCAGCCAAGAATAATCCAACCTTGTCTACTCAGAAACTCAAATACATATTTTAGAACCCTCTAGATGAAGCTTTGGGCAAGGGGACATCTCGGTGTTATCTTCCCCTTTCTGCCTCCTGATTTCTTTTCACCAGTTGAAGACCCTTCCTGGCTACTATTTGGAGGTCTTTTCTCTCTGTCTAGATCCCACACTCCATCTTTTCCAGTACCTTCCACAAAACAGGGCCAAGGGATCACGTTCATTCTACCAGTGCACAATTAATACATACTTTAGCATTACCCCAGGGAAGCATTAAACACTCAGTTTAACTCTGCTCAAGTGGGAATTCTTCCAATTAAAAAAGATAATGTAAAAGCCTAAACTTGGTATAGACAATAAGTAAATGTCATCATGTCTCCTTGGCCAAAGGACAGGCAACCCCTAGGTCTTTTTTATCTTACGGTTCCCGAACCATGATTCTTACACATGGTTTTAAACAAAACTAGGTAGGAAAGTGACTAAGTGGCATCTTCCAATTCTTGTCGGGGAGTGACATGGATGTTTGGCTAGGGCCAGCCATGTACTTACTCTGTGTGCTAAGCAGCAGTGGAAAGACAACGGGCCACTAAGGTTTGTTTTGTGCCATGTAGCAATCCATCAACTCTTGAAACACAAAGATGCTTTATAGAGCTGAACAGAACAGAATCTTCCCAGATGGAGTGTGCTGCTGCTAGAGGCTCTCACCACCCATCAGCCCTGTCAGGATGAGCCAACTATATCTTTGCAAAGATCTAATTTTAGAGAGATCAGAGCTTGGTAATATGTGCCCAGTATAATGGGAATAAAATGTGACTTCCATTAGTTAGATGACCAGAAGATGTACTATAACTTGTCTTTGCTGAGGCCTATAGCTGACGCATTTTAAATTTAATTTATTCTCAGAAATTGATTTTCTTTATTTGATTTGCCTCCCCTATCAGGCTTTCTACTAAGACTGCTCATTGTATGGTCATTAATAACCACAGGACTCTCTGAAATTTCCTTGAGTATCACACCTTGGGGTTATTTGTTTCTGCGAATTAAACTCTTAATTCTCTAATGAGAACATTTTGGAAAACCAAGCAGTACTTTATGTTTAACTTTCCAGGTGCTTTAGCACCTTTTAAGGCTAATGGAAATAGCACTGTCCACGAGCCTATCAGCTACTCACTTTTGAGTGTCATAATAGACCACTTCTGAGAGCCCCCAGGGCTGCTCTGAGAATGTGGCTCCTGCCCGAAAGCAGGGGAAAGCTAGCCTGGCTGCCTCTGTCTCGGGCGGCATTTTACTTCCAGTTTTGCAGACAGTGCCAGGGCATTTGCTCGAGGCCAGTTAAAACTAGTGACAAGCAGCCAGCAGGAAAGAATTGGTATGCATTTCATCTCAGTGATGTGGGGAACTATAGCTTCCAGGAGGGCTGGCCAGTGGGGAAAAGCAGAACTAAAGGAGATCTTTTTGGTCTTCAGCTGGAGAAAGTCTTTCCTTCGACCAGTTTAGAATGATTTAGAATGATTCATTTCCATGGTGTTTTGTTTTAAATTCTGAGTTCATTTGTAGTGATACTTGCTAATCAGTTTTAAGTGGAAACAGCTGCTGTGTGTCACTCACACAGTCCCCACTTCCAGCCCCGGAAAACTATAATTCAAACCAGTCTCTCCCCACCCCCAAACTAACTCATAATGCTCATTCATATGGCTCCGTCTGCCAGGTTCCTTATTTCTATTCCCTGGGGTCAGCCCTGTGTGGGGACAGGCCAGAGGGAGAAGGGCCAGCACAATGTGAGGAGAGGCTGGTGAGCAGGAGGGAGCGTGGGATCCCAACATATAGTGAAATAGAGCAATTCATGATCTCAGCAGCAGGGGAAAGAAGGGTGATCTTCATATGATAGCCACGTTTCTCCCTCCATTTGTCCAATATATCCTTACTGAAAAGTTACTCTGTGCTAACAAACTATGCTGCCTGCTAAGGATGGAAATGGGAAGAGGCAGACCCTGTTCTCAAGAAGCTCATGGTCCAGTGGGGAGACAGAGACTTTCAAAGTCATAACTGAGGGAATTAATTGCTATGATGGAAGTGGGCATAAGGACAAGATGACTGAATTCCCCCTCCACTCCACCCATGCACACCCCCCATTCTTGGTCCCACAAAGAGGCAGGTCCTGGCAGCATTGTCAGCTCCACACCTGGGCCTGGCCTGGTCACCCCCTGGGGATGGGCTCCGCCCATGTGGAATCAAGGGGGAATGTGCTCCCCTCTGCCCCCCTGCTCTGTGCTGCAGCACTTCCCACTTTGAAAGCCAGCATAGCAGCCAAGGCCTTTCTGTAGGACAGTCTAGGGGAAGAGAGACATGCTGTCTTGCCTCTCTACCCAGAAGGAAACAAGAAGAAAGACCCACGTGTTCCCTAAAAGCCAAGCAGTCAAAAAATTGTGAACTTTCACTACTTCATTGCTCTCAGGACGAGGGTTTCTCTATCTGTAGAATGGGAATAACACTTGGAACATTTTGGGAGAATCCAGGGAGAAAATAGAACTATTGACATGCTGGTGAGACAGCCTGAAGAAATCTTATGGTTTCTGGCCATTGTTGTTGTGTTTGTTTGTTTTTTTTTAATTCATTCATTCATTTATTTGAGAGAGAGAGAAAGAGTGCAAGTTAGAGAGGGGCAGAGAAAGAGGGAGACAGAGAATCCCAGGCAGGCTCCAGGCTCCGAGCCATCAGCACAGAGCCTGATGCGAGGCTAGAACCTATGAGCTGTGACCTGAGCCGAAGTCCGATGCTCAACTGACTGAGCCACGCAGGTGCTCCTGATTTCTGATCATTGTGGCTGCCAGGATTGAGCAGGGCTATGGCTTAGATGACTTTTTCAATCTCAAACCAGCTGCTTACTGGGTGTGTTCTGTGAATCACATGTGGAGCTATTTTCCTATGGCTGTAGGGGGAGCAACAAACATTAAAAGAAAAAAAAGAAGTACGGATAGGATTTAAGCTTTGGGTTGGAACCCTTCACCATCAATGAGCCCCTGTCCTCTGTGAGAAGCTGTGTGGCCTTAGAATCAGCAAGACACTGAACTGCAGTTCTTCCATTCACAATGGATCCAAGGCTCCATTTCCTCAACTACAAAAGCAGCAACACCCAAACCTACCTTGAAGGGCCTTCCTGAGGCTCACCTGTGAGGGTTCATGTAGAAGACTTTGGTATGGTGCTTGGTCCACAGTAGAAGCTTAATTAATTATAGCTTTTTAGTTTTTTTAACCTCCTTGGCCTTTGTTCTGTTTCTTGGGTAATATCACTAGCTTCATCAAAGAATAAGATGAATTAGTTAGCTCTCTTGCCCAGAGAATGACCCAAAGGAGGGTATTTGAAGAAAGCATGTTCTCTGGGACAGAAGATTGGGAAAGTCTTTGAGTCAGCATCATACAGCAGGGGTTATCACAGAGTGTGAGCTGCCATCTTGGTCTGAGCAATGGTCAGAAGTATGAGGAGGAGGATGTCAGTCTCCAAATGCCTGATATTATTAGAAAGTAGTGACCAGCTACACTGAAGTAAGATGCAATATGAAGGACTCAGTTTCAAGACTGAGAAAAATTTCTAGGAACCTGGGGTTGCTATTCCAAAGAATGAATTGTCCAAAGGAAGGTGTAGAATATACTTCTCTGTCAGCTGTGTAAGACAGGATGGGTTTTCACCTACTAGAAAGAAAAGCAGGATGAGGGAACAGATGACTTCTTTGGGCTGGTGAGCTAGTGTCCAATTTGGAAAGGCCACGCTTACTGTACTGGTGTGACATCAAGCAGCTTACCTGCTTCTTGTCTTTGGGACAGATTCAGAGATAGTCACATGGAGACTGTAGCAAAGATTTAAGGAGAGCCTCGTTCCAGACAAGTGCTCATGTTGCTGGAAACGGTGAGGCCAGACCTTTTGTAGGAGTGCTTTGGTGACATTACAACTGAGGGTCAACTTTTTGGCAACCACTTCAGTTTTCCTCCAAAGTTTATTCCTGCTCCTTTGATTTGCTACTTGATGGAGCCTTGCTACACTGCATTTTCAACCATCCACCATCCCCATACCCACGCATCGACACATCACTTCTTGTTCAGCAAATGACAGAAGTAGATTACACCATATCCTCTGACATTGTGAGAGGGCAATTGAGTATTTTCCTGGGGTGTGATTCTCTGTAACTTAAAAAAGATTTAACAGACCAAAGTGTCAGTATTCAGACTTTGTTCCCCGCTGAAGATTGGAGCTTAAAAAAAGAAAGATTGGAACTTAATACTTTGTTTCACCTTCCGGTAGACAAATAGAATATGTCTCATCCCTCAAAAGTACTAGCTCATTTAGTTTTTCCCCATCAGGTAAAGAAGTGTGATATATTTTCAACATATTTTCAAAAGCCGAACTTGGAAAGATCTCAAAGAAACGAAAATATGGAATGGCGATCGTCACTTTTCAGTCTCACAATGTTCAGGGATGGTATTCAGTACACAGGGGAGCAAACTCATCCAGAGCCATAGGTAGAGACAAAAAAACATTCAGAACATTGTTTCTTTCCCCGCCATTGTCAACACAATCAGAAAAGACATTTTCCCCATTATTTTTATTTTATGTAATCAGATCTGCCATGTCACCTGCTTCTAATACAACTTTACTTAGTCCTAATCCTCCTCATTACTGTTGTTTAGTTCTGCAAGGTAACATGTGTAGTTATCGGTACAAGAAGCACTTAACCTGCCCGGGAGTAAAGTCTGCTTTCACCTGAGTCCTACAGAAGAATTTATCACCACCTGAAAAAATTTAATTATGATATGGTAGAAAGAGAATTTTGAATCAGAATAAGAAGTCCCAGGGTCAAGCCCTTACACCTGCCACTTCTTTGTCTGCCCTTGAGAAGGTCATTCTTCCCAGTGCTTTTAATTTCTCTATCTGTAAAAATAAGAACACATGCCTCACACAGCAGACATTTGCGATAGATGAGGTGATGTGTTCTCAGTAACTAAGTGCTACACAAATGTATGATAAAACATGATATTTCAATGGTTTTATTCCATTAAAGTTCCAGGCTAACCAAAACAGAGGGTCATAACCACTAGGAAATGCAAACACATTAGTTTATTAATGCAGAATATATTTGATCCCATGCCAAAAATAATATGCCGTGACATTTCACCAGTCATGTAAGGTCTTCCCTAGATGGACCCAAATTATCAAAACATGGACTGTCAAGGCATATTCATTTTGGTTTCTGGCTATCAGGGGTACTTCACTGTCTTTTCTGCTCACTGAGACATTCTTCCCTTTCTGGAGAAAGTATAAACCCTCCTACACAAGACAAAGATGCTGGGCAGCTAAGAAGAGAGACTTGTTTTTAAAGAAAAGACCACCATTTCCCACTGACTTTGTGGGGCAGGTAAGAAGCCACTTTCAGTCTTGGCTGAACTGGATGGGAAAGGTTCTCTGGATATCAAGTTGTTTATACAGAGAGTCTTCCCTTTTACAACCTCGGCAGCTCACTTAACCTTTCTGGGCACCCATTTCCTGATCTCTAAAATAAGAGGCCTAAGGACATCCGACATCCTCCCGAATAAACAATCCAGTTTGACTTAAGGATGTTCTTAGCCCTGAAGAATTTTAGGCCCAGAAAATTTTCTCTAGAACTTAAATTTTCATTCTGATTTTCTATCCATGAAAATTATGGTCACCTGTGTTATTAGTGTTCACACAATCTCATGAGCATATGAGGGTCCCCATGGCACAAATTCTTCTGGATATACCAATTCTCATCACTGCCCTCTCTGCACACACAGGATTATGCCCACTAGCTTTCTTGGCCCTCTAAGGAATGTTCCATCCACCTACACAACTACAACTCCATCTCTGCAACTCTACAGTCTCTGCAGTCTCTAGGAAGCATCCCCGTGCCAGGATAGTGGGCAGGAAGCAGAAAGTATCCAATTCTGAAGTAGATGCAAACCCAGATTCTAAACTGAGATTTTTTTTGAAGCGTAAGACTTTCTGGTTTTATTTGTAAAGGCCTCTCCACCCCTGCATTTCACTCCAAGCTTCTTGAAGCTCTCATGTTGACCTGATACCTATTGAAAATTCATAGCAACCCCAGATATATGTGAATTTATTCTAGAAAAGAGATTATTACACAACCTTATGGAAAAGGAAGAAAGTACTCACTGGAAATTGTTCTTAGTTTACAAACATTATTCTCAGGCATTGGTTGGCAAATCATAGTTCCTTAGAATTTGAGCCTTTGGACTTCCTTTCTAAGCTGTTTGAAATGGAGAAAATGGCATATTGCCCTAAATCTTAATGAATGCCAAGGGTGGTACCAAAAAACTCCTTCCAGTTGACTTGGAACATCTGTCAGTTCAGTAACATTGCAGCAGAAGAAGGTTGGATTAAACTAAGAGAAGAACATAAAATTACAGTCTTCACTCCCATTAAAACAATACATGTTTTGTCTGGCCCTCAGCCAATTTGTGTGAAAAGTACAAATTATATTAAAAAATAAATTACTCAAAAAGCAAGCTGGATCCATTGTCCAGCTGAGGATCCTTGGTGAAAGGACCAGCACAGACAAGGGTAGGCATGATTTTAGGAAGCAACAGGATTTTCAGAGACAGAGACTTTTTTTTAATTCTTATCCTTGGGAAAAGCTCAAAAATTTCCAACCACCAGGCACATGACCAGATGCCCATGGAGAGGTCTAGTAGGAGTTCACATGGACCAGGCCCAAGAAATGGCTGAGAACATTCTTTCCCTCTGTCCAACCTTTTCTTTTATGGGAATTAGATATCCCCTAGAGACCAGTTGTGATAGGAGGTAACAAAAGGTTAAGAAGATGTGCCATTAAAGGAACATCTGCTAATTCTCTCTAGAGCACAGAAACATGCTGAGAGGGTCTGAGAATCCTACACTCAAATGGGAAGAGAGGAAACCCTTGTCCTTACTAAATAGAAAATACTAGAGAAATCATGAACTAGGTCAGATGTCCTAAGGTTTGAGGAAAATGGGGACATACTTGAAAAAAAAATTCATCGAGTGAGCCCAAATGGAAAGGTTTTTTTTTTTTTTCTTTTCTACTTCCTCTTTATTTTTATAAGAAAATTTTTAGGAAAGAATAATTGCAAAGTACAATTATAAAGGTACTCTCTGGTGTTTCCCTAGGCAAGATAGAAATAGTATATTACTGTGGAGGATCTGGGTTTGATTCCCACACTTCTCCAACTCATTATGGCTTCAAGTGAGGTGTTCAGCTGCCCCAAGCCTTAGACTGCTCAGGTATAAAATGGGTTGACTTTTGAATTAAAAGAACTTTAGAAATATTCTAAGAACCCTTGATTTATTCAGGGTTGGAGGGAGAGAGATTCTTTGATAAGAATGGAACTTGAAGGCCAAATAGAATCTCAGAAAACCCAGGGAGGAAGAAACTGCTTTCCAAAGAACATTAAGACCTTGCTCATATGTATAAATGTCACGGAGTTGGCCGAAACAAATTTAGAGCTGGTAAGCTCTTTAGAGATTTCCCGCAATCCCCATGTTTTATAGAGGGAAAACTCTGAGCCTAGAGAAGCTGAAGTGACTTACAAAAGATTACTGAATTCACGTTACTGTCAAGGTAAGAATTCAGGTGTCTGTTCTGGGAGAGGCTGAGCAAGTGAGGGGGAAACAGGATCAGACCTCAGAAACAATTACCACCATCTTCTGAACATTATCCCTGAAACAGGCATCGTGCCCAGTGCTGTTGATGCTTTGGGCCATTGAATCCTCACAACTTTGAATGAGAGGTGTGATCATCTACTTCCAGGCCCAGCTTCACAGGCTTGAGAGGATTGGAGCCACAGAGAGACCCCCATTCAGAAGGGCTCCGTGCTCTGTGTACACCATCTTGAAATTCTTAGTAATTTTTGAACAAGGGACCCCACATTTTCATTTTATACTGAGTCCCACAAATTATGTAGCTAGTCTTCATTATCTCTATGTTGTAGATACATCAACCAACAGAGGCTTAGAGAAATTAAATGACTTGCTCTTGGTGCTAGTCACTCTCAAAGATGGGGATGCAGACACATAAAGTCAGCAGGCAGTATGAAGGTGGACCTAAGGAAGTCTATATGGATGCTGTGCTTTCAGAACTCTTTTGGGATTTCCCTTCCTCTAATGGCCTCAGATCTCTCTGTGCTCTGAGCAGGGTGACCAACCATACCAGCTGGGGGATTTCCAGGACGTGGGATTTTCAGTGCTAAAATTGGGAAAGTTTTGGGTAAACCAGGATGAGTTGATTACCCTACTGCTGAGTCCCAGGCATGGGGCTCCAGAAGCTTCCCAGCCTTCATCTGTTATGCCATGTCCTGTGCCTTCTGGGCCACATGCAGGTGTCCAAAGGCAGGGCCCATCCGGAGGACACACTAGAGACCTTGATCAAGCAGAGTGTGGGCAGTCAACTGGCTATGATGGTGAGACTGGGACCAGGCAAATGAATACAGAAAGACAAGTCCGCTTGGGAAAAGACAAGCTGCAGTTTGTATTTAGAGACCCAAGCCAGGCTGAAGACAGCATGGGTGCAGACAGCCAAGAGCAGAAGGCAATGGGCTGGAGCAATGCCCCAGGGTACAGGCTCAAGGGATCGTCAGCTAACTCACTCTATGACAATGGGCACATCACTTACTTTGCTGAATATAAATGTCCTCATTCAAAACATAAGGTACGCAATACTAGCTTCATGAGATCATTGTCAAGATAGAGATTTTATATATATGTATGTATATATATATACACACACACATATATATATTTATATATATTTATAAAATACAATTCAGTATGGCCACACTGAAAGTCTCAATTTATGTTTGTTTAATTTCATAAATATTTATAGAACCCTATTATGAGCCAGGCTCTGTGGGCAGAACTGGGATACCTTCAGTTCTTACGGGAATAACCAGTGGTGTGCTCATAAATGTTTAACAACCAGCTCTCTGGGGGAAAAGTTAAAAACTGCTTTATAGCATATGCTAACTTATAAGGTAAAAATCCTCCCACCGTTGGTTGATGTCAGTCTACTAACGTGAGGTCACTGAATACAGAGTTGGGAAGAGTGCTTAATCTGCTCTAGGGAGCCTGTCCCAGCAGAGCCCTGAGTTACTTGTTATTATAAAGAACAAACTACCCATAATTATTATAGAAGAGGAAAGGGGGAAACAGGTCAACATAACTTTGGATAGAGAGTAGGGAGGGCCCCCTTGAGGAAGTAAGATTCCTTCTGAGATATAACCAGGGGAAGGAGTCAGGATGCTTGCAGGTCAGGAGAAAAGAGAGGAAGAAAGAGGCAAGCATATTTGAGAAAGGTCTGGAACAGGGAAAGACAAGGTGGGGAGGAGCAGAGACCAGACAGTGTAGGAGCCAAGTTCACCAGGTTCCAGTGCTGGGTTTTATGCTAAGGAAGCCATACTTGAGAATCATCACTCTGACTGAAGTGTAGGGAATGTGTTGAGGGACAAAGGGCAAGCAGGCAGAGCAGGCCATGGCAATACCCCAAGCAGAAGATGCTGGTGTCCTGAGGTTTTTTAGCTGGAAGCAGGTGGATGCTGACGTGATGGCAAAAGGGGGCCAGGTCCTCTGGGGAGCCCTCAGCCTTCTGCCAACAAACCACTGCTTTCCTGTTCAGCGCTCCTACTATGACCCCAAAACCCCCCGTGGTGCTTCCGAGGTGCATTTGAATCCTTCAGGAAGAAAGTGAGGCTAGAGTGAGACAGTAAGGAAAACAATGTCCATATTTCTCATGGTCACATTTTAGGATGTTATTCTAAGGAATTCCATTTTTATGATTTTTTGATCATATGCACAAAGAGAAAAAAAACAAATGTTCATAATCTGATTAAATTGCTGATTAGAATATAGCACAAAAGGAGGTTTTCTGAGACTGCTTTGTCCATTCTCAGATAAATATGAATTTGACAAACAGCAAACATTCTTCTCCAGCACTTGACAGCTGAGAAAGTGAGACAGGCCAGGAAAAGAGATGAGGAGGCACTTGTGTGACTTGAACTGTGACTCCTGCCAGCCCACTTCTGGTTAAAGACATACTTTTTATCTTCACATATTTATTTTTTAATGAGGTGATGGGCAGTTAGTTTTGATCAGGGGCTTTAAAATAGAATTGACCTTCACTAACCAGTTGTGTCAAATTTGCCAAAGCATTTCCTTGAGAACTTTCTACCCTATGTAGAGTATTTATATTTTCATTGGCTGCCTCTTCCCTAGACTTTCTCTTCCTATCAGTTTGCTCTCCCCCAGCACCCCTGTCGTAAAGAGAGTGAAACCCAAGCAGTTGTGAACTTTTACCAAAGCAACAAAAATTGCCTTCAGTACTTTAAGATCACATAGACCTGGTTCAGATTCTCGTTTCAGCACTTATGAGATATACTTAACTTCTCTGAACCTCAGTTTCTCAGCTGTAAAATGGTGTTGCCTACCTCATATGGTTGTCAAGAGGAATACATGAGGTAAAGAATATAAAGTGCTTAGCACTCAGTACTTCTAGTGTTGTCATCATCACCACCAGTCGCTGCTGCAGCCTCACAAAATAATTGTGATTCAATAAGAGGTTTAGGAGAAGAACCAGACACCACCTTCTAGAACATGGTGAGAAGCAGCAGGAGAAATGCCTCATGGAGCTTCTCAAACAATTGCCCTCAGATCTCTCCCTTTCCCACCCTACCCAAAGGGCACACATCAGTTGGCACTTAGGAATCGGAAGCACGTAGATATTGATATAAAAGCTGTGATTTTGCCTGGTCACTGCCTGTGCGAAGGAAAGGGGAATATTTTTCCTATTCCCCAGATTTTAATTTTGACATCTGGTCCAGGATCAGATATCAAAATATAAAATATTCTTGAAAGTTATTATTCATAGACATAAATCAATTAGTTGACCCAGTTATAAAGTTAAAAGCAGAGCTGAGCAGTCACCAGCAGGAGGAGCTAGAAGGCCAGTGTGTGTGTGTGTGTGTGTGTGTGTGTGTGTGTGTGTGTGTGTGTGTGTGTGTGTAACGGGGAATTTGTGGGGCTGGAATTGTGACCTAAGGGTGGGGATAATTTTCACTTTGGCTTGCAGGTACACAGTCAACCTTTGGAAAGATCTGTGTGTTAAAACTAAGGTGTTTAAGCCACCAGACTTAAAGAAGGGGAGGATATTAAACCAACCTTTTTAAAAATTACTAATAGACAATGGATTTTAAATGTCTCAGGGAACATTTGGGGAAGAGTCATTATTATTCACATTTTCTTTATTGAGAGAAGCCTCAAAGAGTCTCAGCCTTATCAGCAGTGATAAGAGTAATTTATTGGCTTTTCTGAAGACAGACGTTGGATATCTCATTATGAGACAGCCTTGGCTGGACTTCTATCAAGTCTATCAACTTGAAACCAAGTTCTTGACTGAGGCCTGCATGTCTTCAAATTGAAGCCAAGTGCAAAAGGCACCAACATCCCCTTATCCCAAGTGCCTCTCTTATAAAACTCCAGATGATTAGCAGACTTTGGGTTCCTCTCAGTTTTGTGGCTTAGACTCATGGTACATCCCCTGTTCACCCAAGTGTTTCTTGCTGCTGGAGTTAAAACAAAGTCACTTCCCAGGTATGGGCATTAAAAGGGGGATGGGGAAGGTGTTTCCTTGAATGGCTCCAGCAACCAGAGATTCACAAGATCAACCTCATCAAAGGGATTTTCAAGGCCCTTTCTCTTTTCTCCCTGAGGCCATCTCAGTTTAGAATTTTCACTTGTGTATGAGACAAGAAAAGGATAAAAACATTGAAGAATGTCGATTTTGTTATCATAAACAAACCTGGTATGAAGTTATGTTGAAGGAACAGACCAAAACAAGTAGATACAACTTGGCTTCCAAGTCTGCCATAGCAATGGGCCACTAAGAATTGACGTGGCTACGGTCTTCCCATGGGGATCTTAGAGACAGTTCAGCCCTCTTCCCCCCGATTTTCCCCCTTTTCTCCTTTCAGCTGACAATAGACATGTTTTCTGGAACTCAGTGCCAATAAATGCCCAATGGAGCATTTTGGTTTAGCTTTCTAAAGACTAATCTGACATGAATAAAGTCCTTCTGCTAAGAAATGAAAGAACTAGGTTTTTTTTTAAATCATATTTTTGGAAGCCCAAAGAGCACTATCAAGGCTAGCCTTGAATCTAGTCCTTTTTGGCTTCTGAGTGAGGTGAGATGAGCCTCGCAAGTTCTGTAAGGAGAATCTCACGGAGGTCACTCAGACCTGAGGTGTGGTTTAACACAACAAAATGGAGTCAAATTCTGGTTCTGTCATTAACTGTGGGACACAGAACAGTTCAGTTATAAATACACCTTTGAGGATGAGTTTGCTCATATATAAAAAGCAATGAATCATACCTTTCCAGAGTAATCGTTCTCAAATTCAGAGCTCATGTCTTATCCCTGCTTAAAACCAGACACTCCCTATTTCATAGAAGGTGACATCTGGTTCTGAGCCTGGCATTCAAGTTCCTTCATGACATGGCCCTTCTTACCTGTTCTAACCTTATTTCCATCACTCAGCCCCTCTTGACTGCCTTTTACACAAGCATTCCAAAAATACTGTGTATCTTAACTTTCCCCACCTCTGCTCCTTTGCACCTGCTATTCCCGTCCCTGCAGAAGGCCTCTCCCTTCATTCCACTTTTCCCCGCCTAAAAAGAACACCTGGAACAGGGGAAATTTTGCTCATCTTTGAAAAGTCAGTTCCAATATCACTTTCTATGAAAAACTTTCCCCAAACACTGCTCTACCCACACACCCACCCCCAGCACACACAGAGAGCTTCTCCTTGGAATCTCGGGCTCTGTGATACTTGTCTTGTTTGCTCTTACCTGTACCCTTCTCTAATTCATCTGTCCATGACCCTCATGGGCCCCTTTTTCTAATCTGCACAAAGGCTGTGAATGGGCTGGCAGAGGCCCTGGAGGAACAGGAAGGTAGCCTAGATGGCCGTGCGCAGAAGTCAGGAAGGGAAATGCCTGGATATGCAGTTGTGGCTCTGTGGAGGAAGGGCAGGATATGGTAGAAAGGAAGGGCAGGAAAGGCTGCCAAGGGGTTGTCTGTGGTGTTAGTAGTGGCTGTCTGGGGCTCAGCTGAGGTGCATTTGTACCACGGGAGGGACTCTGCTCTCTTGTGGAGGATAATTGAGAACAAGGAGTATTATGCAATTTGAACATCCAATTCCAGAAAACGTGATAATCCCTGATAGTGACCCACTTCACTTGTACCAGTTTGGCTTTTCCCTCCAGGCCTCTCTCAGGCCAGAGCCACAGTGGGCTGTCCTCAGTACAGAGAAAGACTCCTGTCCCCTGGAGGTCCTGTCCCCTGTGACAGCCCTCCCTCTCTCCCCACCCCTTCTTCCCAGCTTCTGCTCCTCTCCCTCTACCTTCAGCTTCCCTTAGGCCCTCCTCTCACTATCCTTATTTCTTTCTCTCTGTCATTTTTTACTCTTTCTCTGGCTGTTTCAGGGGCCTTCTTACTCTCCCCACTCTACACACACCTCCCTCAGACATCCAGGCCTTTCCCACATCTCCTTCATTGGGCTTTTTCAGCCCTTTACTTCATTCCCTTTACTCTTTATTAGTATCAATTCCTTATTTTCTCCTTTTTGCCTTTAATATTGTTTTCTTCCTGTTTTCTGGAAGCCGTTGGCTCTTCTGTACTATCTTATTTTCTTTCTTTCTACTGCTTCATTCACTTGTCCGAAAGGCACCTCTTAAGCACGTAAGGGCAGTGCACTAAGTGCTGATGAAACAACGATTCATGAGCCCATTTCATTAAGCCGGAGTTCAGACAATCATCCAGAAGCATGGGCTGGGCCACCAGGTGGACCACGCAGACAAGTGAGGGACGTTTCCACTGGGGGATTGAGAAGAACACTAACTGGGTACAGCCAGCCTTCTCAGCACAGCTTTAAAAAACCATTTCTGCTTTCTTGCTGATTTCTATGAATTTCTGGGGTATGTTAAGCCTAAACCTTGTGTGAATAGAACAGGAAGTAGTTGGTACCATTAAAAGAGGGAACACATAGAAAACTATAGTTCAAATGGGACAGATTTTTCAAGACTCACAAATGTGCATTTGCATAAATGTCCAAAGTTAGTCAGCAAATCACAACAATTTAGGAGACGTGCAGCAGGAATGTTTTTGAAGTCACATCTGACCATAAACCGGGCCTGTGGTCACTGTGTGGGATTAGCCAGGTTTTGCAAAGGAGGAAATATGGAAAATGAACATGAAAAGATTTCCCAAGGTCACACTGAAGGCAGTGGTGAAAGGGATTAGGAGCTGAATGCTCTCTCGGGCCTATTTCTGAGCTACTAGACAACACAGCTTCCTGAATGCAGATGTTAAACAGGTTTTTGCCTTTAAAATAAGAGTAAAACATGTTCTTATTTTGGCCATATTTCAGTGCAAATCTCCTAGGGAAGAGGGGGATCCATGTGAAGGGAAATTAATTATTTGAAGCTTCTGGAATATGAATCACTCCCATTTCTCCCTGTGCCTTACTAAAGAGTGCTTTAGACTTCAGAGAGAGGTTCTCAAACTTTGCTGCTTATAAGATGAGAGCTTTTAAAAACCCTAATGCTCAGACTTCATCCAGACCAAGTCAGAATCTCTGGAAGCAGGACCCAAACATCATTTTTTTTTTAATTCTCCAATACACAGCCAACTTTGAGAAGCTGCACCTTGGGATCACCTGGGAAGCCTCAACCATTGTACCCTGTCCCCAGAGACTGTGGTTTAATTGCTTTGGAGAATGGCCTGGGGTTGTTGAAAGATCACCGAATGATTCCAATATGCAAACCAGTTCGGGAACGGCTGTTCAAGAGTCCTGCTACTCAGAGTGTAGCTCTGTGGACCAGGTATCATTTGAGAGCTGTCTAGAAATGCAAAATCTCGGGGGTGGCTCAGTCGGTTACATATACAACTTCAGCCCAGGCTCTGCATTGGGCACTATGCTGTCAGCACAGCACCAGTTTAGATACTTTCTCTCCCTCTCTCCCTGCCCTCTCCCCACACTGCACATGCACACACATGCTCTCTCTCTCAAAAATAAATAAACATTAAAAAATTAAAAAGAAAAGAAATGCAGAATCTCAGGCCCCACCCCAGACCAGAGGAAATAGAGTCTGCATTTTAACAAGGTCCTCCCTCAGGTGATCTGGATGCATATTAGAGATTGAGAAGCATGCTTTTAGAGCGCTCCCCACTTCAAAAAAAATTTTTTTTTAACTTTTTACATTTCTAAACAGGGAAGGTTTATCCCCTTCTTCCAATAAGGTACAGGATAGGCCCAAAGAGTGAATCGCAGAATTTTAGAGATGGAAATAATAATGCATTCATTTGATATCCACCACAAAACTATGATATAGATACAAGCCCTGTGCCAATTTCACAGCTGACCAAACTGAGGCTGACTCCTTAGTGAACAGCTGCAAGACCACATGGAAAGGCAGAAGGAGTACTTAACCCAAGATTTCCGGAACACGAAAGCACATGCTCTTAACCACTTGGTCAGACTTTCCCAGCCTGTATGCCAAACACTGGATATGTTACAGATGTACCATGATATTGATCCCCTCAGCGGCCCCTATCAGCCCAGCAGGGCCTGGGGTGGCCACCCACTAGAGAAAAAAGATTAGGAAACTCTGCTCTAAATTACACTTTTTCCAAATTATACTTTTTGTGTCTTGTCCAACAAAGAAGCTGTGTCTCCTAGGGCTCAAGTAACTGACTTGCCTACGGTCATGCAGCTACTTAAAAACACTACAGGCCCAGGGCCCAGGAGTCTCCACTGCCTGCATGCCTCCTCCCACTAAGTGGTGTTTCTTCTTCAGCTGTGGTCCCCAGACCAGGAACGTCACCATCTTCTGGGAATCATAAGAAATGCAAAAGTTCAGGTCCCACACAGCAAGCTGTCTTAGTAAGCCCTCCAGGCGATCCTGCTGTCTGCCTGTTTGAGAACCAGTGTGCTAAGGCAAGCAGCCCCGATGGCCTTGCCAGTGCGCGGGCTTGCAGCTCCTGTGCTTGAGTCCCTGCTACAGCTGCAGCTTCTCTGCAAAATAAAGATTTCGAAAGGGGCTTAGCTTTGAACTAAGCTGAAATTTACATGCTGATTTAATCTTCTTAGGGCCTTCTTTACCTCTCAGAAAAGAGCTGTAATGCTTTAGAAAAGAGAAAGTAAATGATGGATAACAGATAAAATATTAAACACTCTTTCCATGCCTTCAACCCACTTTCTGCTAGGACAGCAAATACATGGCCATCGGAAACGGAGAATGAAACTGACATTCCTTGAACACATACTGTGTGCTAAGCATCAGGCATACAGTGATACAAGCATGCATCATCTCAATGAATGCAGTGATCCCTGTCTAAAAAAAATAGGGAAACTGAGGCTCAGAGAGATGAAGTGACTTGCCTAAGATTATAAAGTAGCAATGGCAGCCCCAGGGTTTGTCTCACTGCCCATGCTCCTGTGTTCTTGCCCTCCAGCAAGAAAGGTAAAGAGTTTAGGACACACGCATTACCTGCAACAATTGGTTTCCAAATTTCTCAGAGCAAGCTCCCAAAACGGATCCATCTACTCAGAGCCCCCCAGGATGCCTAACTTAACAGCATTTTCCTGCATTCTGTGTTTTCACTGCACTATGGAAGCTGCTCTCAATGTGTAAGAATAAACCAGCCAAGGAATTCATTCAGCCGTGCTTGAGCACCCTGAAACACTTAGAAATTTATTCCTCAGGACACCTGGGTGGCTCAGTCATCGAGCCTCCTACTTTGGCTCAGGTCACGATCTCACGGTTTGTGGGTTCAAACCCCACTTCGGGCTCTGTAATGATACTTCAGAACCTGGAGCCTGCTTAGGATTCTGTCTCCCTCTCTCTGCCCTTCCCCTACTTGTGTTTTCTCTCTCTTTCTCTCTCTCTCTGTCTCTCTCTCAAAAATAAATAAACATTAACTTATTTTTAAAAAGAAAAGAAATTTATTCCTAACTGGCAGCATCTGTCCCAAGGCAGCAGGTCCTCTGTTGCCAATGCCCTGCTAGCAGCCTTGAGTTTGGCTCTTCAGAAGGCCAGGGAAGCTCTTTGCCACATCCTGAACTTGGGAAATGAATCCCCAAGAGAAAGAAACACACGAAGATAGTGCTAGTGAGCCACATCCTCTCCACCTCCCCAGTAAGAGCTCATGTTCCTGCTACGAAATGCAACAAGGCTCAGAGCTATAATCCAATAAGTAGAGCAAAAAGGACACTGACTAACTCAAGCACAGAAGCAAACAGACACCTGGGGAAGGACCAGCGTTGGGCTGTAAATCCATACAGACTCCCTTCCCTGTTTGCCCAGTACCTGCCCAGCATAAGCTCTAAACACCCACTTTCTAGTCCTGTTCATCCACAAGGTGGACACACAGTGCGATGAGGCTTCAACACTTGGTCCAAACAGATAAACCCTGCAGAGAACTCAGCAGGCAAAACAAAAGTTGTGTCTCACCTTTCTCATTCATGCAAGGAGAAAGCCATTCTCCACTCTGAGTAATTTTGATTGAACTTCATGCTTTTGCCGAAATGCAGGTTACTTCTATAAAGGCCCCCGCGGACCGCGTTCCCTCTTGTTTGAGGCTGAGTCAGGCCTGGGACTCTTTGAAAACCAAAGGTTTTCAAAACCCAAAGGTTACTATTTACTTGCCACTATTATTGGGACTCCAGGATCCACTCCTCATTTCCCATTCCAAGTGCATGTACCGCCACCATAGCTGACACTTGATTAAAATCAAGAAAAAAGTGATTCAGACATGATGGGCAATGCCATATTATTTCAGGCCCTTGAAACCGGAGGGACAATGGAACGACCCACAATAGTAGCCAAATGCCTGAAAGCGCAGGGGCCTCACTTCTCAGTAGGGAAAGAAAGGTGCCAACAGCAGCTGCGAGAAGGAGTGTTGGGGGTGGAGGACAGGAGCCCTTGCAAATTTTGCTCAATTGTTCCTCTTCACATTATGAAAAGACGTTGCTATGTAATTATAATAGTGTTGGAAATGGTCTGAAGCACAATCAAAAATCACTTGGCTAAAGAAAGCATGAAAGGGAGGGGGAAATGGTCTAGAAAAGGGTATAGGTGGCTAGGTTAGCTGTGAAGATGGATATGAGAGGTTGTGGCTACATTGTCTGTTATAGCATCCTCTGTGGAGTGGTAGGGGGAAGCAGAATTTCTTTAAAGAAGGTTTTCAACACTGCCTTAGGGTCAGTTAACATATATAGAGCATAATATCATGGACTATTTTATTTAACCTTCCCCAAACCATTCATCATTCCCACACAACAGAAGAGGAATCTGAGGTTCAGAATGGTTAATGGGCTAGCCGGAGATCACAGAACTGATCAGTGACATGGTAGTTTCTTGAATGCAAGTCTGTACTCTTCGAGCTGCTACTGTTCTCTGTATCATGAAACCCACCTAAAGGTGCCTACAGGGACAAGGCAGGCAGTACAGATAAGGGGAGCTACCAGATTTGAGGGGGGGGGGGGGAAGTAAAAGCAATCGACATGTGGCTTCATCAGGTTGGTGGGGGCTATGGCAAAGTGGAGAAATATAGACAACATCTAAAGTGAACAGCTGGGACTCAGAAGCAAGGGATTGTTACCTTTCAGGAGTGCAGACTCAACTGCCAGATCTGCTGATTGTTCAAGAAAAGCTGGAAGTCAGACTTTTAGATAAGCTTTTGTTTGTTTTAATGTTAGCTCAAAAAAATCTTAAACATCAGACGTTTGCCTGTTCCATCAACAGGAAAAACAAAACCTATCTGCAAACCAAATTCAGCTCCTGGACTGCCAGAGGTAATCTCAAGCTTTTTCTAAACCAATAATATCAAATCATTAAATTTTGGCATACGTAGGACCTCAGTGATCTTCTGATCAGCTCCTCTACCGTGCAGATGAAAATGTTACAAGTCATAAACACAAACTGAAATTGTAAATAATAATCTTAATGATAATGTTATTTTAGACATAATTCCATTTCCCACATGGGCCATGTGCAGAAAGAGCACAGCATGTTGTCCCACAAAGCCTGGAATCCAGTCCTGCTAAATAGGAGCTGTGTGACCTTACACAAGTAACTTAACTGCTCTGAGCACCCAATTTCTTCATGTGCAAAATGGAAACATGGCATGTAAATTACAAATCCATAAGAATTAATTAAGGCAATTATTAGGGGTGCCTGGGTGGCTCAGTGGGTTGAGCATTCAACTCTTAATTTTGGCTCAGGTCATGATCCCAAGGTAGTAGGATCGAGCCCCCCATGTAGAGCTCCACCCTGAGTGTGGAGCCTGCTTGAGATTCTCTCTCCCTCTGCCCCTCTCCCCTGCTCACGTTCTCTCTCTCTCTCTCAAATAAAATTTAAAAATAATAAAATAAGGCAATTATTAGAAGTTATAGTATATAAGGCCTGTTGGTCAAGGCCTTCACGATTGCTACTGCCCATCCTTCTCCCCTCCACCCAGCCTTGTCTCTGAATTTCTTTTCTTTTAGTATTTGGACAGCCCATTTAGAATCCAGCCAATTTCCTTATAAAGTTCATGTAAAATAGAAGCTGGAATTTCTAATTTTATCTGATACAGACTCCTCCACTAGATTTCTCTGCTTCCTTGTCACACACTTACTAAGTACCTTGTTGGGCAATAGTCTTGCCTTGTCAAGATTCGAAAATGCACTGTAAGGATGTGAGGCTTACCTGACTCTAGAGGAAAAACCCAGATTGTTTTCTTTCCTGAGTGGGAAAAACCCAGTTCTTCCCTACTGTGTTTCATTCTTGTGAGCCCCTTTTACTACTCACATAGCACACCACTTCTGATACTTCTGGTCACCACATGTGTGGTGGTTTTTCCACAACAACAAGCAAGTCTCAGACACCAGCTGGATATCCGATAGTTAAAATGACACTATGTACCCAGAGATAGCATCAGATCCCACAGGGAAGGGCTCAGTCCCACAAGACTGCCCCCCACCTTCAGACACCAGTCACAAGTCCAAGCAGTCACCCGCGTTTCTAACCAACCAGCTACAGATCAGAGATTCCAATGACCCCTCCTCAGGTTCAATGCATTTGCTAGAAAGGTTCACAGAACTCAGGAAAACACTTAACATAGGTTTACCAGTTTGTTAAAGGTTTTGGTAAAGGATACAGATGAATAGACAGATGAAAGGTACATAGGGCGAGTTCTTGGAGCACAGAACCCGAGCACAGAAGCTTTTGTTCCCGTGGAGCTGGGGTACGTCACCCTCCCCATGTGGATGTGTTCACCAACTTGGAAGCTCTCCAAACCCCCTGCTATTGGGATTTTATGGAGGCTTCCTCACATAGACATGACCAATTATTAGCTCCATTTTGAGCCCCTCTCCCCACTCTGGAGAGTGAAGGGTGGAGCTGAAAATTCCAAGCTTCTAATCATGGCTTGGTCTTTCTGGTGACCAGCCCCCATCAGGGAGCCTACCCAGAGTTGCCTCATTAGAACAAGAAATGTTCCTAGCACTCTTATCACTTAGGAATTTACAAGAGTTTTAGGAGCCCTGGGTCAGGGCCAGGGCAAAGACAAATATTAGGACAAGTGGTACTCCTACAACTCTGATCACTTAGGAAGATACAAAGTATCAGGAGCCCTGGGTCAGGAGCCCAGTGAGGAGTGGGGAGGAGACAGAGACCAACGTACATATTTTCTATTATCTCACACCTACTATAGGCATTTGCCAGTTGAAAGCAGGCAGAAAACCAAACTCCTACATTCTCTCCCCCTTCCTCCATCAGTTGCCTACATTCAGCGTGTTCTTTCCCACTGTAAACACCAACAATTACAAGAGAAGGTAGGCAATTTGGGTTTAGTTTTTTTTTTAGTTTTACCTGAGGTTAAGTGAATCCCACAGCAATGAAAAATCAATACTGTATTTGGCCAAATAGACATTATTAAAGCATCTAGATTAAATGAAATATAAATAATAGTCCATTGATTTTTTTATCCAACTTTGTGATTTAGTTTACAAGAAACAATTATTCTCAATACACCAAGAACTTGACTTGGTTGAGTGTATTCTACAATATTTTATAGGAATTTATGTTTTATCATCCCATCTTATTTGTTCTGTTTGTTTTTACACATGTGTATAAGCAAATAAGTTTATAAAATTTTTCTTTTTTTTTTTTTTTTTTTACTCCGGTCCCAGTTGAATGCTTGATTTGAACAATAAATACCTCCTGCAAGGGTAACAGAGAAATTTAAGACATTGACTTTTGCTAAAAGATAAAATTCTTCAGTATGAGTAAATACTGTAGGAATCATATTTTAAAATCTGATCATGGGGATTAAACCAACTTCCAATTCTGAGACTACCCAGTGCTCGAGTGTCACATTGTTCAGGAATTTACAATTCCAGGCCAAATATGACTCAGATAAGCTCTCGTGATTGACACTAACCTACTAAAATTCACAACCACCAACCTCGGTCTCAGATCACATTCAACAACACAAAGCGAACTTGCACGATGCCCAGTCCTCAGGTGGATTCCATCTTGAAGATCCTTTTTCCCATAAGCACTGAGGATACTGAAGGCAATTATCAGGAAAATGTCAATTATGCCAATAACAGAACAGCCATAGAATTATAAACAGCATGAATTAGCCTCCCCTTCTCAGCCATTTCTAAAAATATCTATTCATGACCTATCTAAAGGTGTGATGGCAAAGCTAACTTTATGCACATACTATTGATTTTTGGCAGAATGAAGTCAAATAATACTAAAACAAGTATAAGAATGAGGAATACATGCAGATACACATATCTGCCAGGCCACTTGTTAAACTCTGCCTGAACCAGTGCATACAAGTAGGTCATTGAAAGTCAATGCAAACCGGGGCAGCTCCCCTGGCAGGAGACATTAACCTGCAGGAGGAATCTTGCAGACAAGTGATACATTTTAGCCAAGCAGCTATATATTTTATTTATGAATTGATATAAGCATAGAGATATATGGGGAGAGGAATGCACATAATATGTATCCTTAAACACACTCCAAAATAAAGACAGATGAGAAGAGAAATGCATACCCACACATTCACCAATTTAATGGGCGGGGGGGGGGGAGGTTCTCCATCTCCAACCCCTCCAAAAAAAAAAAAAAAAAAACCATAAAGGAAAGAAAGAAATCAGAGCTCTAATTACAGCTCTGGGGCCTATAATGTGGTTAGTGGCTTCTATTTTGTCCCCCAGGAGATGTAACATTAACCAGCCCCAGGCTCCTGTCTCAGTTAAGATCACCTTTGCTATAGCCACAGCAGTGACCTCAAGCACAGAGGGATCTGGGGACTCACATATGCCACTTGGTCCAAAAGGCACCAGGGTCTTGCAATTTGGGAAAAGGATCCTGAAGGGGACAGATTTCTCTTCCTAGGTGTTTACTTAGGTGTGAACCCCATTTGAGACAGTGGAACGTACATTTGCTTCATCACAAAATGTGAGGTCAGGAAGAACCTTCAAGATCATCTAATCCACACCCCTCATCTTACAGCTCTAGGATGTCCTCCAGCTACAAGGGCTGTTCCACAAACACAGGAAAGCACAGAGGATCTTCGTGTGGCCAGGAGGAGGCAGGATATAGCAGAAAGCACAGGGGCTCTGGAACTAGGCCAAGTTGGGTTCCAGTCACAGATGAAGGCATTAAGCCAAATTCCCTAACCTTTCTGATCTGGTTTACTCAGCTATACATGGAAATGACAGTGTAAGTCTACCAGTTGTCACCAGTAGTTCAGAAATCCAAACTGCCCTGAAATCCAAAGTGCTTCCTAATCCATGTGATAGCAAAGTCAGCCGAGACTGAACTTAATCAGAGGTAAAATCTAACCTAAAGTGACAAGGCTACATATCATTCTTATTTATTCCATGGCAGCCAAGCACCATGCCAGGGCCTGGTACAGGGGATTCTAAGCCAAACAGAAGGCCTCTGGCTCTGTGTTCTCCGTGTGCTCAATGGAGGGGCTTCTGCTGCTTTGAAACTCCTGGCTCTTGCCTGCTGTTCCAGTTGGAGTAGCAGGTTAGGCCAGGAAGGAGCCCAGAGGATGACCCTTGTTTGTGAGAGCAAAGGAACCTATGTGAGAGTCCCCTCAAGCCCTACCCTCCCTGGCTCAGAGCAGAGGTGCGGGTGACAGTCTCTTCAGCTGGACTCGCTTTGCAGCTCATACTGGCTCAACTACAAAATTTCACTGTGGCATTTCTTGATTTTTTTTTCCCCCTTTCAGAAAGGAAAGTGGAAAAAGAGGCTTGTAGCTTCATGGAATTTTTTCATTCTGTAATAAATAATAAATTTGAAAGAAGGAATAGTATCTCAAAAGAAAAAAAAAATCAAAGTTACACTGCAAAAAACCGCTTCAAGAGAGACTTTTTAAACCTGTGCTGTGGGAGCTGGGTTGCACTTGTGAACTTGTGATTGCTGTATTTTTCTCTCCATTACTGGGTAGTTTTAAGTTAGTTTGTGCTTTTCTTTCCTGATGTCTCAAAGCCAAGATCCTCAGCCTTTTCCTTTCTGAATGCTGACCCATAAGGTTTCCTTCCAGTGCTGGAGAGAACACCTGGCTTTGGTACACCATCGAGGACAGCTCACGAGTGAGTCCAGTGAGAAATATAATGTGTAGTAGAGGGGGCAAGGTCCTGCTCAACGTAAGCCCTGCCACCTGGGCTTCTGCCACACAAGCTGCATCGCTTTGAGACCAGGAGAGTGTTAGTCAGCAGGAACCATCTAAGCAAACATCACCAAGTAAGACTAAGCCTCATCAGCTTAGCATTTTGGTGAACAGACACTGACAGTCAAATCCTGTGGGAGTGGACGCTGGGAGGGTGTGATGGAAACAGGGTGTGAGGCCAAGGAGGGCACTGCTCAAAAGGAGGGTGACAGGGGGTGAAAGATAAGCTCCACCAGCCTCACTGGTCATCTTTAGGCAAGTCAGCACCCTCCCTATTGCTAAGGTACCTGTGATGCTGCAGGGCAGGGTTACCCGGATTCCCTCAACCCCAAGCTCTTGTGTCCTCAGTTGAATCCATGGCATTCTAGTCCACATGCAACAAACATTTTTTGAGCATTGATTTTGTGTCAGGTCCCAGTCTAGGCAATGGGAAGACATAAATAAAGCACAGCCCTTACCCTGAGGGACTCAAAGCTTTCACCTGCCTAAAGATGTCTGGGCAATATGATTTTATTAATTCCCAAAGTGGGTCTAGGAGTCTAGGAGACAGAAGTCTAGGAGAGAGAAGAGGTAAGGAGGATAGGTCCTATCTAAATTTGAGAAACACTGCTTACTTTACAGTGTAGAAGGGTCTCAGCCATAAAGAGATGTGCTTAATTTCGTGACTTATTTAGACCCAGAATCCATTTATCATGTAATGTGTCTTAACATCATAAGGTGCTTAATCTGCCATGAAACATACTTTGGGACCCAACCCATCTGCTTCGTTTCAGCTAGATGTGCCTTAGAATTCAGAATTTGGGGGTGTTATCAAGGTAAACTAGTACACCCCCCTCTCTATGCAATTTGTGATGACTGAAGACTTCTTCAGAGAGGAAACAGAGAATATCTAGCTCCATTAGACATCCATGCCTGCCAGCAGGGTTTGAGGACTAATGTTTTCCCATCTGACTCTGGAGACTGGGACCGGGTGACTAGACTCCAACTTGTTTCAGCCATATTTGTCCCTTTGCTCATTTAACAAAAAAAATATATGTACTGAGAACCTTTTATGGAAGTAACTACATTGAAACTGTGTATTCTCTGTCATCTGAGAACTTGCAGACTACCTGGTAGGGGGAGGGGAGGACTGACCAGTTGACAGGCAATTTGAAGGTGTGATAAATGCCATAATCAGGGTGACCATACATCCTGGTTTGCCTGGGTGAGTCCCAATTTACACCTGTTGTCCATGCATAATATGTACAGGTGCCCCCTTTTACTCCCATGAGTGTCCTAGCTTTGACAATAGATTACACAGCCCCCCTAGTTATAGTGGGTTCAGGATGTAGAAGTCCAGAGGAGGGAGAGTCACAGTGAGCTTCTCAGAGGCCTTGACACCTGAGTTGAGTCCTGAGTAACTGAGGAGGAAGAACTAGCCAGGGACAGTGGAAGACTCAGCACTCAGGTGGAGGAAACAGAAGTGCAAAGAATAAGAGAAGACAGGACTCAGCACATGCAATTACATTTCAAGAGGCAGGAGATGGGTCTCAAAGGGTCCAGTTTAGACTCCTCAGGGCCACAGGAAGCTTTCAATAGGGTTGTAGGTAGGGAAGTACCATAATCTAGTCAACATTGCAGAAGAACCACTCTGGCTGCGAATGGAGGCAGGCAGTGAGCTGGGGCTGCTCAGCAGAACCCCAATACCAGTGAGGAGACTGTTGCAGCCACTGAGAAGAGAGGTGCTGACAGCCTGGGTGACAGCAGCAAGTTGTGGGCTAGAGAGAAGTGGATGGATGGATGGGTGGATGGATGGATGGACGGACGGACGGACGGACAGGGAAGTCTTTGGCAGGTGGAATAGACAGAACTTGGTAACTGATTGATCAATTGTGATGTAGAAGTGAGAAAACAGAGTTGAAGGTCAGACCCATGCTTGAGCTTGAGCATGACAGTGCATGATGGAGCTTTTAATGAGACAGGGAGCATGGGGGGAAGAACAGGTCTTGGGGAGATGGAGACAAGGAAGTCAATTTCGGTCAGAACAAATGTGAGGTGCCCTTGCTGTGTCTTGGCCTTTTTTTCCAGAGCTTCAGAGCTGATAGGGTGAAGACAAAGGAACATTTTTTAAAAATATTCAGAAACATTCTTGAAACTGAATAAAACAAAAAGCCAAGTCAAAGGGTACCAGAGCAGCCTTGTTACTGGCACGACATATCACTGGCTGCTGTTGTTTGGGAGGCAGTAAAATTAAGCCTCCAACACCAAGCTCTTCTGTTTGGCCCTACAACAGAGCAGGTGTAGAAGCATCCCTCCATCCACCCTTCATACAGAACCCTCTGCCTCCAGCCTGTGCTACCACTGACAACCCAGCTGAGCAGACCAGCAGCTATCAAGTGGCCCTAGTCCTTCTTCAGGCTGAGGCAGGCTCACATTCTGACAATGGAACGCTCTCCAAGCCATTTACCAGACCTCTGAGCCTTCCACCAGCAGTGGCAGTTCTCTTGCAACCACATCCTCGCCATCTCTGGGGGCATGATGCAAGTTGGATGAGGGCAGAAGCAAGGGTATTTGGTTTGCTTTTGGCCAGAAAGGATCAGAGCTTTAAATTGCCATGACAGCCCTTGGATCTTCCAAAGTCATTTAAAATTCTCTACTTGATTGGCCATTGTAGGCCAATCTTTAGGCTCTTGGCTCAAAGTGTATTGGTATTAGTCATGTGGGTTATGGTCTGAGAAGTTAAAATGACTACATGTGTGTAATGATTCTACTCTTTCCACACAAAGAACAAGAATTGCTTCATGGAACGTCACTGGCAACAGGACTCTGCTCAGCAGTGACGCAGTAGCAGGAGGCATCCCGTCTAGAGCAGTGATGAAATCATCTCACTCAAAACCATCTGGTTCAGGGACTGGAATGAGCTTATTGTCTGGAACCCTGAGCCATCTGCAGATGTATTACTCACCCCCCACCCCCACCCCAGAGGCTTCCTGCCGGAATCCAGAGGGCCAACCTTTGCATGCAAGCAAGAAAATTCCAAATTCAGGTCTCATTTCTTAAGTTGTTACAGTGACCCAGGGCCAAGGAACATCCTTTAAAGGACACCTGGAAAGAATTCCTGGCCCTGAAAATGCACATCAGTAGGACCTGAACTGTGTATTTCTATTTCATTCAGCAGACCCAGGAAACCTGTGGGCATTTGGATTTTATAAAGTGTGATGTGTTCTTTGGGTTTTGTTATAATGGGAGTCTAGGCTTAGCTTTTTAGTCCATGCTCTCTCTGTGTATAGCTGGAATTACAATCATCATAATCAAGCATTTAAGCAAACAAAAATAATCATTTGAAAGCTATTTTCCATAAGCTCTTTAGTTCTCAATTCACTACAATTCTCTTCAGAAGGAAATGTTCCTTTTTTTCCTATTGTAGTACTGTCCACAGTAGAAGCAATGACCAGTTCTCCACACATAAAATTAATTCCATTTCAGATTTTCTGAATAAAAACAAATCGATCAAAAGCCTAAATTTGTTTTTCTTCCAAGAAGGCATTTTTTTGGTACAGGCAAAAATCTACTTGTGAACACCATCCTAGTTATACTTAAAAGTAAGCACTTCATATAATTTTGAGCCCTCCTGGAAAACCCAAATTGTTTTCTCTTGGAATGTTTTAATCTCTAAAATCCCCTTTGGGGTCCCCGTCATGCAATTCTCTTAACCCAGGCCATTTCTAATTAAAGTGCAAACGTCCATAAATGCAATGATTCTATAAACTCACTATTATTCCATTACCACTGAGGGACAAGGTGCTGAACAGAAAATGAGGAAATGATTGTACTGGCCTATAGGAATAGCAGCAATGGGAATTATTCCAAACCCTGAGGGAATAGCTATAGAGTCAGTTCCTTCATTGTGTAGGCCAAGAGAGAAAATTTGCAAGGATAACTCAAAACAATGGACAATCTGCTCCAGGTTCTTTCAACTTCAGGAACCTGTGAATCATAAAAATGAAACACAAAACTCACACCAGAAGCTAGCAATGGGAAGCACAGGAAAAGAATTCCCAGAGTATAAAGAAGGGGTGAAAGAATTTTTCCTCTCAATCTGTAGCACCCTTTGATGTCTGCCCCTTGAAAGGCTATTTTTTTAGTCCTCAAATAAATCAGTTTGCTTTATTAGCAGTCTCCTAAATAGGCAAAGAAAAATTTTGTGCCCGAAGTATGAGCTGGCCAAGTCAAAGGTCAAGCACCGAAGAAGAAATGTCAGCCTTGCCACCTCTTCCGAGTCAACACCAACTGCCCATCGAGAGCTACCTTGCTGTGAGTTCTAGGGCCTTCCCTGCTTGCCAGCAATTATCCCCATCTCACGCCAGCCCAGCTATCAGGACAGAGAAGGACCTGAGAGATGGAGATGGTGACCCACACCTTGTGAGGTCCAGAAATAGGGGAGCCACATTTTGCTTTAAGACTTCTAATGATGTGGGTTATAATGACTCAAAGGTGACCTGCACTGGCCCCGGCTTTCACAGTCTGTCAGACACTATGCAGTTTGATTCTGAAGAGTTTGGAGTTAATCTGAGTTATTTGCTTCCTGATGTGGGGGGGGGGGGGGGGGGAGCATGGGGGGACACCAGAAGATACCATTCTGATGGTTATATGCAGTCATTGAAATCTGCTGTGGTGGCTTTCCAGCTCCACTTAAATCTAGAACTGCATCCCTAAACTGAGAAATACCAATGGGAGATAAAGAATATCACTCCACACTGCAAAACAATATAACCTTACCCTGAGCAAGAACACTCTGTGAGTCTCCAGCTGAAAGGAAGTTTGGGAGCTGGAGGGGATGTTACCAAGTGGTAAACTTCAGTGATCAGTGGGGACCTTGGGCACGGCCTGTACTGACAACGCCTTAGCTTCCTTTCAAAATTTTAGATTTACTCAGAGGGCTCTGAATGGTGTCAGGAGTCCCGCGGCCCCACAGAAATCAACAGAAAGAGTCCTGGAACGCTTGGATTGGCCTCCTCCAAATTCTCAAGAAGGCCACAGAGCTTCTATGTCTGGCGGCGCCGTGCACACGGGCCCAGGGCCTTGCCTTAGCTCCCAGGCAGGTGCTAGGAAGGTTTATTGAGACCCTCACACCTTCTCTACCACGACCACCTCCAGAGTACACACACACCTTTCTTTGCAAACACTCTTAAAATTGGCAACAAAAAAAGAAATTCAATTAGGAGAAAATTACAACTGTTATTCAGTCAGCAGATGGCATGTGTAATATGAAAATTCTCCAAGCTTCCACAGTCACCAATTTTGAAAGCCCTTGACCTCTCTTTTGTTGGATGAAAGAGAAAAGAATCTTTCAGTTCTGCTTGCATTACTAACCTCTATATTCGAAACTCTCCTGGGTTCTGGGCTACAAGCCACATCTCATACTCTCTCAACTGTGTATCCAATTCCTAAAATGCTTGAAACACTATTGCTTATGAATGGAAACTCAAAACTATAAGAGAAACTGGGGATGGTGAGAGACCTCAGTTCCTCTTCTACAGCATCCCTATTTTCCTTTCCTTTTCCTCAAACAACCAGTGATACATGGGACAAAATGTTAAAAATCCAACCTTTGCAAATAGAAATCTCCAGGAAATTCTCTCATGGCAAATACCAAATGGTGGGCAATTCTCCCAACCCAAGCCCGTGAGTCTTGGCACAAAGTTTCTGGGCTACAGTCACCTATTGGCGTGATGGCCTCAGGTGTGAATGGTGCCGAAGAAGCCTCAGAGAATTCAGAAAAGTGCAGGTCTTTTCTAAGACCTCCTACGTGTCACCTCTCATGACTCTTTTCAAGTCCATTGAGCTCCAGAATCAAAGAGATAGAGAGTCAAGCTGGCAGTACAGCAGCCTGAGTTCACCTCCTGGCTTTACCACTACCTAGCTGTGTGGCCGTGGGATGGCTCCTTTGTCTCCCTGTGCCTCAGTTTCCTCACCCATAAAATGGGAATAATGAAAGAGGTACCCCCTAGGATTAAAGGAGATCATTCATGTAAAGTGCTTAACACAGAACTTTCAACATACTTAGTGTTTAATAAATGCTAGACACCATTAACACTGCAATTCTGAGCCAGAGGGTCAAAGAGGGGTAAATTTACTGCTTTTTATTCTAGCTCAGGTCAGAAACTCAACTACGTTACATAGAATTTGAAATCAGGAGGTAAGAATAGCAGGAACTCCTCTATACTATAGAAAGGCCCATTGAGGAGCGCCTGCGTGGCTCAATCAGTTGAGCGTCCGACTCTTGGTTTCAGCTCAGGTCATGATCTCAGTTTCATGCCCTGCATCAGGCTCTGTGCTGGCAGCGTGGGGCCTGCTGGGGATTCTCTGTCTCCTTCTGTCTTAACCCCTCCCGCATTCGCACGCTCTGTCTCTCTCAAAAATAAATAAAAGCTTGAAAAAAAAGAAAGGCCCATTAACATCAGCATATATTTATTTTCCTATCCCTTTTTGTAGTTAATCAGCAGGGATTGCAAGGATATTTGAAACCTCACATGCAGCCAAAGGATGTGACTGTCTGTATCTCACTCATGTGATCAACAGAAAGTTTTAGTAGGTTTGGCAGCTCACCCACAAATGATCACTTCAGTGTGGGGTGGGGGAAGCCCTGAAAGCAAGGACCCGTCCACCATTGCAGAGTGGTTTTCATGGGCTTCAAATTTTTGTCTAAACACTAAGATGGAAATCTCCAAAGACCTAGTTTCCTTACCAGATTCTGATTCCTAAGATTCAGGTTGAGCTGGAAATGCCCTCAAAGTAATCGAATTTCTGAGAAACAGCCAATACTTCCTACCCATGACCACTACTGAGTAGCAGAGGAATGTAAATGAGGGAAAACTCTCCATACTGCTAAAATATTTAGAGAGGAATTCTGACTGAAGGTCACAATCAATTCAGCCTTCCCAGTTCCTCGGGGTGATTTCAAATTGGGTTTCAAAAAGAGGCCAAGAGCCAAATCCCACAGAAATTTCTGGAGCTGGCATTAAATGAATCTTGCACAGAACTCCTAGCAGCGGTTAGATATTAACAAGGAGAAAAGAACAATTATCGTTTGGGATTCCAAGTGCCACTTTATGTCACTTTAAAGAATGAATAGACTTCCAGCTCCACTCAGCTGTCTGCTCACAATTACAAAGCAATGGTAAATAATCATGGCAAATGGAAGGTTTGATTTAGGAGAGTGAGATTGTATAACGACTCAGTGCTTTCTCTTCCTTTTCTGTGGCAAGCGGGACAGCTCCTGCCACCGGTTTGGCATACATCCAGATCTGTGACTTACAAAAAAAAGAAAAAAAAAAAAAGGCCCTGGAACTGTTTGTTAAAGCAGACACACAAACACACAGAACAAACCTACCAAAACATTTTTTATTATTTTTACAAGGGGAGAATAACCATATTATGAGACATGGTTTAACTTGCTCTCCAGTGGATTTTCCTAGCCAAAGGATCATATTTGTCCAGGCCAATAAAATTTCTGAGTGGTTTTAATAGAAAGTATGTCTTTCCATTTTCTCAGTACATTGGTTTCTGAGTACGCCATCTGAGCTCCATTCCCGAGAAGATGTATTGATATGGCAGATATGGGCAGTACTTCTTTCCTTTTGCACCCATAATTCACTAGAAGGGGAAGGCAGGTTTTATACTTGCTCTGAAAGAGGTCTAGACCCTGAACAGTGAAGACTTTGATCTAGGGCCCAAAAGCATCTTATCCAAACATGCATTCATTTAATCTTGCAACTCAAGAGTGACGGACCCTTCCAAAGTGGTTCAGGAAGACCAAAGGGACAGAGTTGGGGCACACAGAAGGGACTTGCAAGTATGCCCAAGGAGCCAGTTATCTGTGATACCCAGTCTCAGGAGAGAAGCTTTGCCTTTCAGAGAGGCAGGAGGGGTAATGTAAAGCATTCCTAAGGCAGGCCGTCTCCTCTCAGGGCTTTCCAGGGGAGTGAGGTTTTGTATACTGGAAAACGTAACAGCAAAGGAGAGCCGCCTTGGGAGATCCAGGCAGACTGGAATCTCTGGCTGCAGTTTTTCCCACCTTTCCTTCCAGGGGCCAGTCCAACCCTACTCATCTCTCTCACCCCATCCCTAGGACTCCCATCCAGTGTCATTTCCCATGACTTTATTTCTTGCCAACTAAATCCCAAATAAAGTTTAGGCTTTAGATAATACCTTTCCCAAAATAATTTACATGTTAACGGAAAACTCTAAAGGCTTTTCTCAGTAAAATTCAGTAAACATCGATTAGGAAGGCTCATTTCTGCTTATGGGGCATTAATCACTGCAGATACAAAAAGGAATGAGAAAATGTTCCTCCCTCAAGGAGCTCACAGTCTAACAGGAGAGGAGATGTATAGTCAAAAAATCCTGATATATTATCATCAATGTAATCAGAGAGGTCTGAGTGAAAGCCTGTGGGAGCCCCAGTGAAAAAAAATCCTCTAGTTAGAATACAGGGATATACACAAAGAGGAACTATTTGCATTGAGCTGTATGCCCATTAGGACTGTGTTTGGCTGCATATAACAGAAAAATCTAAATAACCATGGCTTAATCAAAATAGAAGTTTTCATCTCATGTAAAAGAAGTCCAGCATTAAACAATATAAAGCTGGTAATAGATTTCCATGATGTCATCAGTATTTCTCTGGTCCTTCTATCCTTCTCCTTTATAGTCCTGAGTATACAGCTTCTGCCCTCAAGTGTACCTTATAGCTTCTATATGGCTGCTGGAACTCCAGACAGCTCATTTAAGTTCCAGGCAAGAATGGAGAAACATCAAATTTCATGCTGTCTTTAAGGAGCTTCTCTAGAAATTCTACCCAACAAACTTTTTCCATTTCATTGGCCATTCAATCTGCTGAGGAAATAGAACCTCCTTCTGTTGTAAGGAGGAAAGGGAGACTGGATATTGGCTAGGCAAATACTAGCAATCTATTCCACAGGATTTAAAGAATAAACAGGTCTCCCTGAAAGACAAAGTAAGGAAGGACATCCTCAGTAGTGGAAGTAGAACATTCAAAGATAAAAATCTGTAAAGTATTTGGTGGATATGGGAACTGTGGCAGCCTAGAAAGGCCTTCCGTGTCAACCTTAGTAAATCAACCTTGTTTCGTTGTTGTTGTTTTTTTAAGTCAGTGGATTTTCTAATTTTGGGTATGTACTGTGGTTATTGTTCATAGGAACCCTTTTATCTGGATGGACTTCTGTGGAAAAACTAAAAGAGAAGCAGCTTAGCTCAAGATGAGATCGGAGGAGAACTATAATAACCATAGGGGAGAGAATGGTAAATGCTAGAAGAGACATAAATAAAAGATAAATGGGATTTCAGAGGCAGTGACAGTTGAGCTGTGTCAGAACGGATTTAAGATTTCCAAGTGCCAGCTGAAAAGAAAAGTTGTTCAAATGGAGGGAACAGCATATGCAAAGGCCCAGAAACATAGTGATACATAAATGGGAATCGTTGCTTTATTTTATTTATCAGGAGCTAAGGTTTGTGAAAGAGTGTGGGGAATAAGATTGGAAAAGTAAGTGGGATGAGATCAACAGAGGGCAATGAAGTTCAAGCGTCAAGAATATATGAGACCTGAGTCTGGAGCCATGTACATCTCAAAGGCAAAATCACACAGAAAAGGTAAGTCCATTACTCAGTCACCTTTGGACCTAGTCTCTGGTGCCTCCCCCACCGAAGCAACTGTAACCTAACTCTCTAGGACCCTAGTCACACAACCACTTAGCCCTTATTCCTGAAGTCCACCAACTCCAGAAATTAGGACCCTGAGGACAGACAGTGGTCGTCTATGTTCTCCCTCCACTATGGAGAGCCCTCTCTCCGTCTCTATTTTGGGGTTATCGATGTGGCAGATGCTTTGGGAAAATGATTTGCAAACTGTACAAGGCTACCCGTAACGGGTTGGAACCAGCATTTCTAAACAACAAATGAAATGGAAGAGAAGCAGTGTATTAGTCAGAACAGGATAGACTATACCATGGTAACAAACATTTTCCAAATCTCAGTGGCCCATCAAGCAGTTTATTTCTCTCTCACTTAAAGGCCACGAAGGATGTGGATGACTCTTTACAGCCACTATCCTCCACATGACAATTCAGTGATCCAAGCAGCTTTGATCTGTGGCTCCACTATCTCAGCCTGAGGCCTCCTTGGGTCACGGTAGCAGGGAAGAAGTCAACAAGGTTGCATGCAGGCCCTACAGAATTATGGCTTGATCGAAATAGAGGTCTTCAGTCTATGTTTCCATGTAAAAGTGACACTAGTCACTTAGAACCATACACATTGGCTAAAATTAGTCCTATAGCTACCCCCACCCCTCCTTCAAGGAAGCTGATATACCTACTTCAGGTACCTGAAAAAGGAGGAGGATTGGATATTGGTGCACACTAGCCATATCTAGTATAAGCATAACAGAAGACAGATGGAATGGAATGGGGTAGGATAGAACAGGGTAGGGGATAGGATTGGATAAGGAATAGGAATAGATCCAAGTGCATCATAGAAGTATTTTTAGTGCTATATATGTATGATTGAGCAGATGTTAGGGCATGTACTGAGTGGCAATTGTAAAATGTATTTCCAGGTAGGGGGTGGAGGTAAAGAAAAAAAAAATTGAAAGTGATTGCATCTGAGAGAAAAATGTGCCTGGAGAGGAGAATGAGATTATTTATGACACGTGACCCTGTAACAACAAAGAGCTATCCTCTTGTATCTCCTCAGTCAAAGGAAATAAAGCTTCTAATGTCTCCTGAACGGGCTTCATTTTATAGCTCAAAAATAACCTAATGTCACATACCCTGATGCCCATACCTATAACAAACTCAGTGGGTTACAGCAGCCAGAATTTCTGGGGTAGGGATGGGAGAGGGAGGGAGAGAGAAAGAAAAGGTTTTGTCTTCCTCAAAGTACTAGGTACTTTAGGTAACCCAAAGTACCTTCCACAGGACATGCATTCTACTGAGTCTGCTAAAAGGTCAGAGAAGGTGTCCTTAGAGTATGGGAAGGTTAGAATGGCCTCAAGGACAACCAGGGCCCAGAGAAACAAATGTGATGATGAGAAAGAGCTTCTCTAAGGTGATCTTAAAGCAAGCACGTTCTGAGCAAGCGCCTCGTTCTTACAGACAGGTCATTCCTGTACTGTTAGGGTCCTATTAGGACCCTCACAATGTAAATGCTCCACAGAAATCCTGCTGTCAGGAAACAACGAGCAATGCCTCCCTGGGCACCCTGTGTGGGGGCACTGCTCCAAGAATAGAAGGGAATCTTCTGAGAGAAAGTTTGCAATATTTGTCTCAGGGCTCCAGCAGCCAGCACAAGAAATATTATGAACTCTGCAGGATATGTGGTGGGTGTTTCATGAGTAAATTGACTTGGGGATGTTTGAAATATATTACTAATACTCACAAAACTCCTTAAGGGATACAGTGAAAGAATAACAATAATGTTAACTAATATGTATTGAGTGCTTATTATGTGCCCTAAACTGTGCTAAAAATTGTATCTATTTTCATCTCACTTAATCTTCTTCCCTGTGAGGTCACTATTGTAAGCTATTTTCATTTTAGGGATGACAAAAATGAGGCTCAAAGAGTTTAGGAAATTTTCTCACTCATAGATAATAAGTAGCAAAGCTCTGATTCACACCCAGCCTGTCTTTTTAACTACTATGAAAAAAATTAAAAATGAACCGAAGACTTGGGATTTTTCAGAAGAAGCAGGATGTTATGGGCCAAATTACTCCTAAAAAAAAAAAAGATATATTGAAGTCCTAACCCCTCGTACCTTGAAATGTAACCTAATTTGGAAATAGGTTCATTGTAGATGTAATTAATTAAGGTGAAGTCATACTGGAATGGGATGGGTCCAGTTTGCTTATAAGAAAACTTCAATCATGCGAAGTGACAGGGAAAACAATATGGGAAGATGAAGTTAGAGATGGGAGTAACGCATCTACAAGCCAACAAGCACCAAGAATTGCTGGCCCTAACCAGGGAGAGAGGCATGGGACAGAGCCCTCAGACAGCACCAAGCCTGCCAATACCTTGATCTCAGACTTCCAGCCTCCAGAACTGTGAAACAATACATTTCTGTTGTTTAAGCCACGTGGTTTGTGGTATTTTGCTATGGCATCCTGGGAAACAAATACACAAGGTAATTGCAATCGCTAAATAGTTACCCAACCAACACCTAACATAGCACCATGTGTCTTATTAGAAATGAGAAAATCAAGGCATAAAGAGTTGGAGACTTTTGCTCGAATTGAGAAACAATCACAGCAGCCAGAACCTCAGCCATCTGTATTTGGTGTCTGCTATCTCCCTTTCCATGAAAGTATTGAAGGTAGTTTTTACTTTAACTTCATGCTCTGAGAGTCGTGACCCATAGGCTCCACTTGCCGATACAGAATGGACTGTTCCTATTTCCCCAGGGGTAGAAGATGAGAACAGTTATGCATTCCCAAGGAATCCCTGTCCATGCTTACATGGAGACCAGTCCCCCTCAGACACACACTCTTCTGGGACTTGAGAGAGGGCTAGGGCGGGGCTGGCCACCTATGTCTTAAATGTGAATTCTGGGGTAGCCAGCTGAGGCTCCAACATTCATAAAACCATATGCAATCAATGCTGGAGGAAGAAATCAAGTAGAAATTTCCCTCCAAACCAGAGTGAAGACTTGGAATGCTGGAGTAGAATTACTTCTCAAAGCCCAGTTCTCTGACACACCGCCAGGGAGGTGACCCATAAAGGTCTGTTGTCAAATCATTGTGAGCTGACAGAGGGGGTCTGGATCTGGGTGGCAGTTCCTTTAACCAGAGGCCACTAAAAGCCAAGACCTACTCCATGTGAATAGCAGCAACATTTTACTCCAGAACTCTTTTCTCTCAAAACAACTTGAGCCAAATGTAGCATTCCGTGTGGCACAGTGGATTTCAAATGCATGTGACAGTCAGAAAAAATCACTGGAAATCTGTTGATCTCCTGTGTCCAAAGAGAAAATTCTTGAGGACACAATAGTAGGGGAAAAAAACAATAATAGAGTAAAGGTGATATAAATATTATTATTATTATTATTATTATTATTATACTGTGCAGTTCATAGATGTGGCACCTCCACATCCAGAGTCCTTCATGAGACCAGATGCCATTCTTCTCTGCATCACTTAGACCAGTGGTTTTTAGGGGATTGGTAAAATGCAGATTAGTAGAACTCCCACCCAAGCAGGTCATATTCAAGGACCTGGGAATCTGCATTTTAACAAGCAAAATAGGAAATTCCGGTGCAAATGGTCAAGTAACCACACTTGGAGAAACCCCAGGTTTAGACTTTTCTTTTCTATTAAGAACTAAGACTGTGGATCAAATGAGCTCTCAGGTTTATCTCCAGCCTCATGATTCCAACATTCCCCTTGTTTATCTGATGTCCACTTGCCCTACTTATGTTGGTTGCTTCGGCATCCTACCACTCTTGTCTTTCCTTTAAACTTTCCACAAACTCCACCGCCCTTTTTCTGTCTCTGGATTGTCTGTCTGGAACCAAAGAACCAAATAGAATTATCTTAACATTTGATAGGTAGATCTTAGAGATATCACTGAGAAAACCAACTTCCAATACAAATAGTGTGAAAAGTACCCCACTTTATCAGCCTTTAGTCTGTCCTCATTCTTAATACTTAATTGCTCCTGACCAGAGTTTCCTAGCTCAGGACCTCTAGGGGAGCATGGATGCATTTCAAGACCTCTGGGAACACTTTGAAATGTCATGTGAAATTGTATGCAAATGATGAGCATGTGGGCAAATTTTCAAAGCTCTCAGTCCAAGGCCAGGAAGGTGAAGAACCACTTCTCCATTCTGGGAAGCATCAACAGCAGTCTTTCAATCCCTCCAAATGCCTACATAAAAATAGGCAGAATAATTAGATAATAAAACCAAAAATCCATGGACACATTCAAATCAAAACTAGTTTTGAGAAAACAAGTTTTCTCACAAAGCCCAAGTTACAAGTGAGTAGAGACAAACCACCATTAACACAAGTGTCTGTGAAATGGGGAAAAGGAAGCAATTAGGGTAGTATGTGATGGACCTGAAAACAGAAGAACTCCTAAATAGTCAATAGTATTTCCTGAAGAGGGTAGCTGGGCTAATTTGATAAACATCTCTGAAACTGGAGTGGGAGTGGGGGTGGGGGTATTGCCCTCTCTATCAGGAGTAAATGAAAGGTCCCAGTAAGAAGGACTGAAGGGCTGGAGCAGTCAGGAGCTCTCAAAATGGATCCACCAGGGTGCCCTTCAAGATCAGGGTCCTGCACTCAAGAGTAGCTACCCGGAGTAAAATCAAAATTGAGCTGGACAAAGACAATAGTGACGAAGGAAAGACAAGGTCCAGATCAGCTGAGGAGGAAAACAGATGAGAAAATCTCATGCTTACCACTATATAAGAACAACAGAGGAGAGAGCCCTATGAAGTTGAAAAAGCTTTCCTGAATACTGCCTCCTTCTATAAGTTAAGGAAAACTAATTTTAGATTAAAAAAAACAACAACAAAAAAGTACAGAAGTCAAATCCCATAGAGAGTTATTGTAAGAAAAAAAGGAGATAACAGAATAATATCCCTATTGACAGTCAAAGCATGCCAGAGGGACATGCCACAACTAGGTCAAAACTATAATATGCTATAATAAAACAAGTTAAAACATTAAGAAAATGATGACATAAAGGAATAACATGAATCAGAATTAGAAAAAAACCCTGAAAGTAATTTAAAATGAAGAAAAAGCTCATATCATAAATGAATAGTAAATTAGAAGAAATAAAAAAGTAAATAAACACAACAGATAATACCTTAATAGTAGGTTAAAAGAAAGAAAAAAATTTTACATCAAACAGAAATGAAGAAAAAGGTAAAAAGGATTCAAGGGAAAGTGACAAATATCGAAGATAGCCAAAGATTAAACATCCAGAAAATAGGAGTCTCTGAGGAAAAAAAAGCAAAGCAAAGAAACAGAACAAGTATTAATGCAGGATAACTTTGCTGAAATACAACACATTTAAAACATTTGGAACTACCTATTTTAAAGATCACACCATGTACCTGAGACTATCAACCTAGAACAACCAACATCAGAAAAAATTTACTAAAATTAATGAACTTTAAATTAAATGTCTTTTTGGCATCTAGAAAAAAGCCCATGTGGTTTATAAAGAAAAGAAAATTGTATTTGCATTATGTTTTTCAGTAGCAACTACTTATGTCAAAAAAAAAAACCAAAAAACTAGAAACATATGTAAGATAATCAAATAAGGAAAGTGATAAGCCAATCATTTTGTTTCCAGAAAAACAGAGTTTCAAAATATAAAAGGCACAATTTGGTATCAGTATTCAAGAACTCAAGAATTTTTCCATGAGTTCTTCCTGAGGAATCTAATAAAAAACAAGCTTCAAACAATCAAAATGACTAGAAAAACATTGACATAAGGCAGGAAGGTGAGCATTAAGTATATAGTTACCCAGGGAGCTAGGACTAAACAAGAGCTAAGAGAGAGGGTGTAGATGTAATGGCTATATGATCTGACAATGTAGATATAGTATAACTACATAATAGTTGCACAATAGGGTTTTTTTTTTAAATGAGAGGTTAGAATATAGGGAGGATATGCAGAAGTTTTTTAAAGTATCATGTAATTTTTATGGTGGTTCTATCAATATTATTATTATTCTGAGACTACTATATATTTAATAAAGGATAAAACAAATGAGTAATTATGGACTATTCTAATTCTACCATTCCTTATGTCCTTGAGAATCAGAACTTGAATCTTGAACTGGAATTGGACGTATCCATAGTAACTCATGAGATATATAACCAGTGGCATGTTGAAGCTGGTCTGCACTAACTGGTGAGAACAGATTGTACACATCTTGTCCCAACTCCACATTCAGGGACTTCATGTTGACATATTGAAATCAGCCATAATGGGAGTGTTTATACCATGGAAACTGGGAAATGCTACAAATCTAGCTTTAAAAAAAAAAGAGTCAGTTGTTGAACACTTAACAGTACCTCACTATAAATTGTAACCCTTGGCACCCAGATTTTGCTGTTAAAATACCATTTCTCACTAAAAGAAATCAGAGAATTTTGGAGAAATGGTTGGTTTGAGGTCAGAAACAAGCAATGTTCAAGATGAGCCTAGAACAAGTTGTCATACAGATGAGAAAGAAGCTATCTATCAAAGATACTGGCATCATGTCAATAGGACTCAGCAGTCAGTTTGAAAAGACTCCCATTGACCAACTATGGGTCAGTTTGCATTTCAACAATGATAATAATTGCAATCAAATTCATTTAAATTCATTACTTTATAATGATATTTAAACAAAGAATCAGTCCTTTTCAGAGGATGATAACCAAACATCTGGAAAACTGATAAATAGATGGAATAAATCAAGCATTTATCTTGTCTTTCCTATTTTGACTATTCACTGAATATCTGAATAGAATAAATGAAAAATGTCTCTTTATAAAAGGATTCTACTAATAAAATAATAAAAAATATATAATTAGAATTTCACTATTTGCAATCCCCAGTGAGCAAATAGATATAGGTATTACACATTAGAGGCTGCTCAAATCACACAAAGAGGCACAACCAGATATGAGGTGCCTTTCTTAGTCTTGCCAACGGGATGGAAGAGAATCTGAATCCAATCTCTGGATCCAGCTAGGAACTTACAGGAAGTACCAATGGCAGAGGAACATGCTGGGCAGCACCTGAGTTTGCAATCAGCAAAATTCAGACTATGGGAAGTCCACAGGTCAAATTGCCTAGGTTCTTCAGCAGATAAATTTTAAAGAAGTTAAAAGGGTGGAGGAGGAATCTACAGATTAAAAGAAATAACACATTTAATGGGGCGCCTGGGTGGCTCAGTCGGCTGAGTGTCTGACTTCAGCTCAGTTCATGATCTCGCGGTTCGTGAGTTCGAGTCCTGCATCGGGCTCTGTGCTGACAGCTCAGAGCCTGGAGCCTACTTTGGATTCTGTGTCTCCCTCTCTCTCTGCCCCTCCCCTGCTCATGCTCTGTCTCTCCCTCTCTCTCAAAAATAAATAAACATTAAAGGGGAAAAAAAGCTCAAGGAAGTGATTAGTGTACAAATCAGGATTGTAGTTCTTTGTAGGGAGAGAATGGAGTTTGCATTAGGATGAGATACCTGGAAGGGGCCTCAGGTCTGGGTAACAAAATTCTGTTTCCTGGTCTGGGTGATTTCCTTGCTTTATAATGATCCATTAGGCTATATATTGGATTGGTGAGGTTTGATGTATCCCTTTTCCATTCTACAATATAAATATTTTGTTACATAATAATAAAGTTCCTGCCCTCAAGGAGCTTAGAGGAAGATGGAGATGTAAACAATTAGCTTCCAGACAATGTGATAAATGCTCCCAGAGAGATAGATACACAGTGCTACAGAACAGCCATGGAACTGAAGCAGCTCAGCATGGCATGTCTGAGAAAGTTGCTGGGAGAAAGGGACATACCAGCTTGGCCTTGAAAGGAGAGCCATTCACCAATTAGACATATGAGTAGCAGAGCTCAGAGACCAGGCCGAAGGGGGATACGGTCACTCCTTGCTGGCTTCTTGCAGGCAATTCTGCTTATGCATCAGGTGTTTATTCTAGCATTTGCTGCTTTCTTTCTGCCCCAGCAGTTGTCTAGAGCAATTTCCTTTAAGATGGTAAAGGTTAGAATTGTCAACCAAAGAAGTATATGTTCATCTGTGTAGAGAAAGAGGGTTTCTGCCTTTTATTTTAAAACCATAACTTCATGAATAGCCTAGTAGAAGGTGCCATCTTGATAGCTTGTTCTTGAAATAGAGTGACTGCTGCAAAGACAGGATCTTACTCCTATGTTCTCTGAAAGTGCCTGGTACAAAATTGGAAGTCCTCCCTCGAGGTAGAGAGAACAGAGAGATGAAATAGCTCAGAGAAGAAGTCTTCTTTTTTGGGCTCTTAGAGCCTTCCTCCAACCTGAACCTCCAGCCAGCTCTCTGCAGAATGGCTCATCGCAGACTCACCCAAAATGGCAAGACAGTGAGTGTTCAATTGTGAAATGTGATATATGCAAAGGAAAGAAGGAAAACACAGTCAATTTGTTAGGCCATATTTCCTGGGAAACAAAGCAGAAGGGGTGTAATTTGTATATTAGAAGCAAAGAGTGATAGGATATGTAAAATTTTGTGTATCCTCTACTAGCTTTGTTCATGGATGCTGCGTGGGACTCAAATAACAGTGTGGGACTCAGAAAGTCAATAGTAAGTAGGACCTGGTTTTCTGCAGGCATGTATGGGCTTAGAGGGCAAGGTTGGCTTCCACTACAGGATGTACTTATCTTTCCCCACCCGTCATTGATCCCTGACTATCTGATGGCAAGCCAGAACTGGAAGCTAAATGCACCCTGGAAAAGGAGGTAAGAATAGATTAGAAGAGAATTGAAAAACCATCTGTTTATACATTTCTTGATCTGTAAAATGGGACTACAGCTCCTACCTACAGTTGTAAGGAGAAAATAAGACATATGGAAATGTTTTATAAATGAAAGAGCACAGAGTATATTCTTGAAAAGCCTATAGAGAGCTAAATGCGCTTTTGTTCTTGACACAGCTGTGCAGTGATGAGTATTTTATTCAGATAGCAAGACCATTTGTCAAACTTATACATACAAGCACATGCAAATGCTCCCAATATACACAAAGTCTTCCTACACAAGCTCAGACATGACACTTCATTAATTCAGTCTCAGGTGTAACATCATCAAGTCTTCATCTTTTTGAGCCAACTATCCGACCCATCCCCCAGACAAGATGGAACAAATGGCAAAGGTCATTACATTAGGTAAGCCTGGGTTCTGGGCCAAATGGGCTTACCTCATAACTATCTTCACCCTAAAAATGATGGCTTTGTAGATGTAAGACACTATGTTCTTTTTCTTCCTATTTAAAATTTGAATCTCCTATGGAGGGTAACACTCCAGAGAGAATCGTGTTCCAACCTTGCCTAATCACCAGTCATCTGGGGCGCTTAAAATATAGACTATCTGTAAAATACAGAGTCCCAGGCCACTTCCTAGACCTGACAAATCAGAATCTCCAGGGCAGGACTTGGAAACCTGAACTCTTAAATTTTTTTTAATGTTTATTTATTTTTGAGAGAGAGAGAGAGAGAGAGAATGAGTTGGGGAGGAGCAGAAAGAGAGGGAGACACAGAATCCAAAGCAGGCTCTAGGCTCTGAGCTGTCAGCACAAAGCCTGATGCAGGGGTCAAACTCACAAACTGTGAGATCATGACCTGAACCAAAGTCGGACACTTAACCAAATGAGCCATCCAGGTGCCCCTGGGATATCTGAATTCTTAACAAATGTCCAAGATGATCTTCATGATGAGGCAAGTTTAGAGAAAGCCAGGATAGAACATAGGTCTTCAGGACTCTCAGAGATTTTTAAAGAGGTCCAGAGAGAGGGAGTGTGTTAGTCTGCCCAGGCTGTCATAACAACATACCATAGACTGGGTGGCTTACACAACAGACATTTATTTTCTCACAGTTCTAGAGGCTAGAAGTCTGAGATCAGGGTGCCAGCATGATTAGGTTCTGGTAAGAACTCTCTTCTGGGCTTGCAGATGGTCACCATCTCACTTATGCTCACATGACCTCTTCTTTGTGGACATTTAGAGTGAGAGCAAATAAACGCTGGTATTTCTTCTTATTAGGGCAGTAATCCCATCATGGAGGCCACCCTCATGGCCTCATCTAACCCTAGTTACTTCCTAAAGAACATCTCCAAAAACAATCACATTGAAGGTTAGGACTTCAACATATGGATTTGGGAAGAATGCAGACATTCAGTCCATGGTAGGGGGCAACGGGGCTTAGTCTCCTCAAAGGGGCAGATACTCATTTGTAGAGCTGCATCTTTGCTTGGGGTTTTGCATCTCACTAGTCTAGGTAAGACCATGTCATATGAAGCATATGAGCAGGCTGTACACTCATTAGTTTTGGCAACTTACAATGGGTAAAACATGAGGATTTAAAATAATTAAAAACAAACAAACAAAAAAGAGAAAGAAATCAGTGTTGCCGGGTATTTTAGATGTTAGTTCAGTTAAGCATTAAATTTAGCTCTGGACCTTCTGATAGCTCAGGCCAAAAAAGAAAAGGGCATCTGTTAATTGTCTTCCTTATTGCATGTGTGTTAACTCTGGATGGAATTCCAGCTTTTACTTACATCTCCTGAACCAAACTGCTATTCCCAAACCTATGCCCTTTAGATGGGAAAAGTCATTGTTTTCTTCCCCCCAGAGCTTCACATTTCATCTCGATACATTTCTAGCTTATTAGAGAAGCAAAACTAGCTGTACCAAAAATACCCAACAGGGAATCTCCCTCCCCAAACATATACTAGAACTTGATGAAAAAAATAACACATTTTGCGAAATCAGCAGCATGGGTTTTTTTTTTGTAGATCAGAAGAGTTTTCTTACTCTTTAATAATTAAGGTAACCCTGGAGATCCAGCCACTTTCCAGACAGTGCTCAGCAATAAAGAACTCGGAAAATCATGGATTCCTCAATTCCAAATCAGCTGTCCAATCAGATGAGACCTGTCATTCAGTGTCTCTGTAGCAGAAGAAAGATGCCCCGTATGATGGAAATGTCCTTGATCACAGGCCCAGCGCTGCCATTAACTATCTGGCTGGGTTCCATTGAGCAATTCTTTTCCCCTCTCTGAGCCTGTTGTCTTCCTTAATTCAACAGCTATTTCTTGAACATCTAAAATGTGCGAAGCACTGTATCCAGGTGAACAGAACAGGCCTGCCCTCAAGGAAACCACAGTGTGGACACCAGGGAGCTTTCCATTTTATAATGCAATTAATTGTCCATGTCCTTGTGTGGATGCCTCACCAGTTTGGCACATAAAACAAAAACATGTGAGCGTATGAAGGAGCAAATGAATGAGTAAGAAACCAGATTATTTTTTAACCACTTCAGTTCATGCCATTACCAGTCTTTTTTCATGGTCCCCTCAGTCTAATAACTCAGGCCCAAGAGGTCCAACTTCAACGTAACCTTTCTTAGCCTCTTATCCTCAGAAAAAGCTCGTTCGTTGGCTATTATCTGCCCCCTTCATCTTCTCTTGTCACAGTTACCCAGGATCTACTTCCATCACTCATACCACCCCAGAATAGTTTCCTATATCAGAAATTCAACAAACATCCACTGAGCACAGGATATATGATAAGCACTGGGCAAACCAAGATGTTTGACATAGATTCTGCTGCACGTGCACCATGGCTAGGGGTGGTGCTTTGCACATTCCGCTCACTGCCACACAGGGTATGCCTCATTCCTTTGAACTCACAGCTACTGAGACATCAGAGCAGCAAAAACAACATCATCAGTTTCCTAGAAGAGTCATACATCAATAAATTCTGCCCACCTGTCACCTACCACCTCACACTATACAACAAAATTTGACCCAAATAGACATTTTTGATGTAGGGGTACCTTAAATGTCCCACCTGCTAACTAGCCTGTGACCCCCAAGGCCACACCAAATGCCTGGAGTGCCATTTTCTCCTCTCTACCCTCAGTTCCATCTCCCCGCTATTATCTGAACAATGATCAAGACAAAAGTTTCTCAGAAGCATTGCTTAGAAAATAATTACTTAAAACAAAATAAATAGCATGTGAATAGCACATAGAGTTTAAAAACATTTTTGCATAATGTTATTTCCCATTAATATTCACAACAATACTTGAGGCTCACAGAGGTAAATAACTAGACCACAGTTCACACAGTCAGAAAGTGGCAGAGACGACAGTTATGCCAAGGCATTGAGAGTCAAAAATCCCAGAACCTATCCAAAAGAGGCCAAATGGTACCCCCTGGGGTCCAGGCCTCACATTCACAAAAAGCTAAAATTTCGCCTGTAAGTGTTAGCTCCAGTAACATTACCCATAGACTTAAAGAGATACCTCATCAGGATTAAAAGAAGAAAATGTCCATTACACAATTCTAAATTTGTGCCTTACTTTTGTAACATTATTTTGGTGTTATATAATTTAATTTTTCAATATTCTGAGAACCTCAAATAGAGAAAGTTGCCCAGGCCTCTGAAACAATTAAAGCCTTGACAAATCTCTTCAGGTTTGTTTTTGTTTTTAAATTTTTTTTAACGTTTATTTTTGAGACAGAGAGAGACAGAGCATGAACGGGGGAGGGTCAAGAGAGGGAGACACAGAATCCAAAACAGGCTCCAGGCTCCAAGCTGTCAGCACAGAGCCCTAGGTGGGGCTCAAACTCATGGACCATGAGATCATGACCTGAGCCGAAGTCAGCCACTCAACCGACTGAGCCACCCAGGCGCCCCTTTGTTTTTGTTTTTAACATGACATCTCTAAAAATGTTGCATACTTACTGTCACTTTTCCATCTTGAAATAAAATTGGATGGATTTTCCCTGATTTACATTACAGTTATACATCTATCTTACCCATCTCACCTCCCTACAAAAGTATTTTTTGCTCACCTGTTCACACCATAAACCCTAATAAGACCATGTATCCTCACGTGCCCCTGTGTGAGAAGGTCTACAGCTCATCAGCAGGGATAAGGTCTGCAAGTGTTTCTCTCTAGAGAACCAGCTGGTCACATGCATGATTCTGCCCTGCTCATTTATCTTTTGCTAGTGATGATGGTGGCAGATTCAAATAGCAATGGGAGCTTTTGGATTACTTAATATCATTATATCTCTAGGCTTCCATTCATTCATCCATACAATGAAGGAAATAACAATTTGTAATGAAAATTAATGGAAGACCATCACAGGCTTTCCAGAGTCACAGACATACTCAAAAAATGTTACAGGGAATGCCAGGCTCTGAACTTTGACATCTTCCCTGGTCCTTCACTGAGCACAACAGCTGCCCGTGTGAAAGGAATTGTCAAGTTTTCCATTTTCAGTTGGAATTATAGATGCTCTTAAGCAGCTCTCCTTGCATCATAACTAGACTGTGTTCATGAGTATCTCCTGTTTCATCACCACTTTGATGGGGAAGGATTTGAAGCCAGAGGCAACAAGATTCCTGGCCTCTGTAGGCTGCATCTCCCTCTGCTGTCACATGCTCAGGCATCACAGGAAGGACAGAGTGGTGTCCAGATATAGATGGGTTCCAGGAGAGCCATCTCCAAGGTCCTCTCACATCCTTAGTGCCTGGGGATGACTTCAGATTTTCACAAGCCAAACGAAGTTAACCGCTTTCCATTTTTTCCTTTTCTCTATTTATTATAGCTTTTCAGAAAGTTGATGAGGTGAAATATTCTCCAGCAGAGGAAATAATATAAAGCTTAAAAGTTGTGTCTGATGGAATGGGGAAATAATTCCACTACTTTCCTTTGAGCAAAAAAAAGAAATAATAAGGCAACCTGAGGCAGCCTCTAGGGGTTTTACTATTGCTAGATTGGAGGGAAATATAACAGCTTTAGATGAACAGGGTTTTCTTTTAACTTGTTAGAGCACTTTGGGATGAAGAGATAAGAAAGACAGGTGCTAGACAATAGAATGAACTTGGCACCAGCTTATTTACATAATTTTGTATAGAAGCGCATTGATGTATGAAGTATAAAGTGCCTGTGTTGAATAGTGAAAATAAAGTATTTTGGAAAACAATCAATGTTCACTACCCAGTCCTAAAGTGACTGAACATTTTATGAAATACCTCTTGCTTCTTTGTGAAAATTACTGGCGGTTTAAGCTATGTGTGCAGTTTTAAGAAAACACAATCTTTTATGCTATTGTTTTAAGATAATTCTTAAGAATGCATTCTCTAAGCAGATGAGACATTGGTGGGGGGAGGGGAGGAGAAGAGGAACATTCACCCGTCTCTCTGATGTTGGCTGGCCCAGTCCCCATTTCTTCATGATTAAAGACCTCCAGGAGGGCTGGAAAAGTGTGTGGAGCAAAGATTATAAACAGCAATTTTTGCAGGCCAAATTGCCTCCTAAATGAGGGAGTAGGGGATTTAAAGGTGAACATAACTGTCTCTTTCACTTCATGCAAAGGTTTGTGCTGTGTGAGAAACTAAATTCTAACTTCCTTTTGGCAAGTATTCCTTAACAGGCCTTACAGATATCTGAAACCAATTTTAACCCACTCTGGTCCTCCGTTGACCACCACGTTACCTGAATGGTGCGGGCCAATTTCCCGGCTGCTCACCAGTCCGCAGGCCTATGGGGTGAGTAACTGCCTGGAGTGGGCCGGGCTTGGTGAATACCGATGAGCCCAGGAACCTCAGGGCTATTACTTCCCAGCGTTTAAAAGCGTTTTAAAATTCACTGCACCAAGAAGCATTTCTCTTTTCCTTTCAGATGTTGCTGATGTGGGCTCATTCTTCTTTTAAGAATACAATTTTTTTTATCAATATTTTTAACCATAAAATGAATTTAGAAAACATAAAAGAAGTAACATGTCCCCACAAACTGCTGTGTTTTGAGGTTTTGAATATTAGGCCTGTGCTTTATAACTCAAGGGAGTGGAATAAAAAATGCTGAAAAGCAATTAGAATCATTACAAACAAACCAGCATCAGGGATTGGAGAGGAGCAAAGCCTTGGAGTGTGTGGCGCCCCTGGAGGTTGTCCAGCTGGAGGTTTATGCACTCCCTTGCATAAACAGAGAAAAATGTGTCTCAGATGTGCTCAGGACACAATGGCCTAAGGCAGTGGTTCTCAAAGTGTGTCCCCAGACCAGCAGCCTCAGTATCACTTGGGAACTTGCTAGAAATACAAATTATTAGCAACCCCCCCCCCCCCCACCTCAGAACTCTGAGCTTGGGGCCCAGTATCTGTGCTTCCATGAGCCTTCCAAGGGATTCAGCGGCCTAACGTTGGAAACCACTGACCTCAGTCACCTAGCCAGGGCTCATTCTATGAGTGATTTTGTATGGTCTTCCTAAAGCCAATGAAGGAAGAGTTGAAATCTTAATTCTTTCCTTCAAGGAAAGCTCTGTCTGAGGAAAACTACGTTGGTCAGATCTAGTTAGTTTCTGCCATTATCTACTATGGTGACTTCCAACCATTTTTAGCTTTGTGATACTCATCCCAAGAAGCATGCTGTGAGGACACACTTTTCAAATAAAATGTAACAGAAACTGCCTTTTGAGAATTTCGTGATAGGCAGGAGTGTTCCAAAACCAACACTGAGAATCGTTCCGTACTCTGAGGTGCCAAGATTCTCCTAACTCCTGACTCCTCTCAACCTAGTTATGTACCAGTTCAAGAAATCCACTGAATTTTATTTTAACTCCCTTAACCCAAGGAGCACTCGGTTAGCACGCGCTCTCTACCAATTCTCACCTTAGGCCTGGAGGCCCCATATGACTGCGTTATGCCTCCAGGCCTTCCAGGGGAAATGCTCCACCATGCCCACGGACATGGAAACGCGACACCTGCCTGCCGCAGGTACCTCAGCCAAGGCAAGACAGGGCCATTAAGAAAGGAAAACAAACACCCTACTTTCTAACACTGTCGGACTGCTCTTGCTTTCTTCATCATGAAGTGACTCCTCTCTCTTCCCAAAATCCAGGAGCAGCTAAAAGAGGAAGATGTAGAATGCATTGTGAATCAGGACGAACTGGCCATGAGTTACCAGGAGCAAGCCACCTCGCCCTGCAGTCCTCCTGCAGGGAGTTCACCGCAGACTCCAAGCAAAGACAACATTTACGAGGGGGATCTCGGCCTAGGAGGCTACGAACTCAAGCTTGAGCAGACTCCGGGTCAGTCCCAGCTGAATTAGTGGTGAACAGTGCAGACGTAATCACAAGTAATGCCAGGCTCACTGAGAGATACAAGCCAAGCTGGGGAGGCAGCATGGGGAATAGAAGCTGGAAAATGCAGTAAGAGCACAAATTGAAGAGAACCAAAACCTTGTCACAAGTATCCTCTAGTGCCTAAAGAAATGAGAATTTATTATCACCCCTCTCTATTATGCAACTGAATTTAAGTTTTTGACAGCAGCCATTTTTATTAGCGACTTGGGTGGGGTGGGAAGGGCAGAGAAGCAAGGGAGTCAGGAGTCTCGCTGCTGTTAAGGGAGGAACAGATACCCTTGTGTCTGAGGGGTTTCCGTTCAGTAGGCAGCTCTCCAGGCCTTCGCTTCAATTTTGGATTTCATTCCCTTCATTAGGGAGAATTTAAAAATAAGGAAAAAAGTTTCTGAGCATAAAGATCTGGCTCCTAAGCTGGAGGTTATGCTAAGTTATTTAGTACCTGATTATTTGTATATTATAAAGACCTAGACTCCCACGTGCCCTTAATGACCTCAGGGCTATTTGCAAAGCCCAGACAAGGGATCGATACCACTGCTGATGGCCTCACAGAAGCCGTGCCGTGTGGCCACCCACTGTTCTCATGGGCATTCTTGTCAAGCTGCTTCTCCCATGGAATGAATCAAAGGGTTAGTTCCAGCTGGGTGCACCCTGCGCTAAATGCAGCTCTGTTTTCCAACTTGGTAGGACCTTTCCAGGTAGAGCAGTTTTCTTTTCTCCATACTATATTTTACCTGAAGAACAAGGCTCCCTGTCCTTGCTTGCATTTGAGTCACTCCTTAGCCCTGTGGCAGGTCCCCTCTGTACGCTGGGTAATGAGATTCCACAGCACAGGTTGTTCTCCACGTGGCAGGAGACAGTGCAGGAGTCCCAACCCGTCCTCCAAACCCAACACCCACAGCTGATTAGCAAGAGCAGAAGCTAGAGGAGCAGAGCCGATGATGCATAGACCATACTGAAGACTCAAGGATGCAGCCTAGGGACTCCTCTTACAAGATATGGCTCATAGCCCATGACAAACAGACCAACACAATAGCTTTTAATTCAGCTGCATGATCTGTGCCTTTTAAGCCATAAAGATACCTCAAGCCTAGCTTCTCTTGAAATACAGATGGTAACATTAGACTCCGAAAAAGCAGGCTCTAGTCTTAGGTGCCCAGGCTATGATGGGTCTGTTTCTGAAGGAGGTAGGGAATGATGTCTTCCTCAGGCCCAAAGCTTGAAAATAGCATATGCTTTGCTAACCAGTTGTTAGGCTATTAACCATGGTGGTGTCAGACACACGGCTACATATATTGATTTTCTTCCAAACAGTAGGATCCAGGGGCACAAACTGTTTTATACTCAGCTAAGTATAATCTGGTCATTCCGGGTAAATATGCAAATGGCAAAGCATGAAGTTTTCTATTTGACCTAATCCTAATAAACTTTTGTTATAAAGTATAATTGTGTTGGCCAATGCTTTATTTAAAGACATTTTCGGGCACCTGGTGGCTCAGTCAGCTGAGCTTCTGACTCTTGATTTTGGCTCAGGTCATGATCCCAGGGTCATGGGATTGAGCCCTCTAACAGGCTGTGCACTGAATGTGGAACCTGCTTGAGATTCTGTCTCTCTTCCTCTGCCCCTCTCCCACTCACATGCTCACTTTCTAGTGTTCTTTCTCTTTCTCTCTCTCTCTCTCTCTCTCTCCCCCCCCCCCAAAATAGATTATAGATGGTAGATAGATAGATAGATAGATACATGATAGATAAAGACATTTTCTCTGCTCATGCTAATTGGCAGTTCTAAGTCTTTATACTTGAAATGCCAGGTGAAGTAGGCACTGAAAGGTAACGTAAGGGAGATGCAAGGGTCCTGTGGCCCAGGAAAAGCCATAGGAACTGGCACACAAGCCACTGAAAGAAAGAAGAGAACACTGGTGGGCTGGGAGGGTGTGCCAGCCAGAGAAGGGAGAGCTAAGGCAGGCAGAGTGGAACAGCCTCCTCCTTTCACACTTTCATACACACACAATCGTGAAAAGCCTCAAAAATGGGGGGAGGAATAAAAAGGCAAGTCAGAAGATAAGGATTCATCTTCTTTCTGTCCTCATCCTATGAAAAGAAGAGATAAGAACCTGGTGTTTTGCTGCTTTGTGTGGAGAAAGACACACCAGGGAAAGAGAAGATCCTCTCAAAACAGACTAACATTAGTGGAGGCAGGAGTAGAGAGAAAAATGACATATGAGATGGAAATGAGAAGGAGTGGGGAGAGGAAGGCATGCAATCTAAACCCAGCACCAACTCCCTAAGAGGGCACAGCAAAAACAGCCTCCTGCCCACAGGAAAGCCTTCTTCCTGCTTAGAAAAATACCCTTTCCAGCTGACCATCATGAACCACGGCCAACAAGGAGAATAAGGGGCTGTTTAATCTGGGTCAGACCACTCGTCCCCCTGACTCCAGGTAAGTAAAATATCATGAGTTTGAGGAAATTGTGCCCCACCTGATCTATAAGACAGTGTTCCAGTTTCAAGATGTGATTACCAGCCTCCTTCCCTCTGAATCAGCCCAAGACCCAGAGAGAGGCTAGCCAGTGTCCCAGTTAGAAATTCATAAAACCAAATTTCCTTTATTGTCCTGTTGTGAGGGATAATAATTTATGATCTTAAGATCTCTGTGCTTTGATTAGCAGTATGAGGACTGTGAAATTCAAACCTATTATTTACTGCCAGTTTCTAATGAATAATAAAGGCAAAGGAGCTTTATTCAAACCACTAATGCTTGCACTCATTATTAGAGCTTTAAACAGGACTCTAATTAATTAATTGATTTATGGTTTTTCCTTGAGCTTCTTACCAAGTATACATCACACACACACACACACACACACACATACACACACACACACAGTTCCACTCACTGTCAGTCTCCCAGCTAGACCCTCTGTAGTGTCCCCGTGGTACTCAGTACATGCCTGAGCAAGTCAGAAGCCTGATGGGAAGTGCCATTAAGGTCTTCATTCATGAAGTTTCTAGAAACTGTTTGGAGAGCAATTTAATGGTATAAATCAAAGCTGAAAATTCAAATACCATTCGACCCACCGATTTCATGTGCAGATCTTTTATTCTAGATATTTGAGAATATTATACATACAAAGGATATTTATTGGAACAACTGAATTGCTGGTTAAATAAAACACAGAACAGCCATCTCATGAGACAGTATCACATGTACTGGTATGGAATGATCTCTAGGATGTATTGGTTTTTTTTGTTTTTTTTTTTTTTTATTATTTTATTTTATTTTTTTTTTAATTTTTTAATATATGAAATTTACTGTCAAATTGGTTTCCATACAACACCCAGTGCTCATCCCAAAGGTGCCCTCCTCAATACCCATCACCCACCCTACCCTCCCTCCCACCCCCCATCAACCCTCAGTTTGTTCTCAGTTTTTAACAGTCTCTAATGCTTTGGCTCTCTCCCACTCTAACCTCTTTTTTTTTTTTTTTCCTTCCCCTCCCCCATGGGTTTCTGTTATGTTTCTCAGGATCCACATAAGAGTGAAACCATATGGTATCTGTCTTTCTCTGTATGGCTTATTTCACTTAGCATCACACTCTCCAGTTCCATCCATGTTGCTACAAAAGGCCATATTTCATTTTTTCTCATTGCCACGTAGTATTCCATTGTGTATATAAACCACAATTTCTTTATCCATTCATCAGTTGATGGACATTTAGGCTCTTTCCATAATTTGGCTATTGTTGAGAGTGCCGCTATAAACATTGGGGTACAGGTGCCCCTATGCATCAGTACTCCTGTATCCCTTGGATAAATTCCTAGCAGTGCTATTGCTGGGTCATAGGGTAGGTCTATTTTTAATTTTCTGAGGAACCTCCACACTGCTTTCCAGAGCGGCTGCACCAATTTGCATTCCCACCAACAGTGCAAGAGGGTTCCCGTTTCTCCACATCCTCTCCAGCATCTATAGTCTCCTGATTTCTTCATTTTGGCCACTCTGACTGGCGTGAGGTGGTATCTGAGTGTGGTTTTGATTTGTATTTCCCTGATAAGGAGCGACGTTGAACATCTTTTCATGTGCCTGTTGGCCATCTGGATGTCTTCTTTAGAGAAGTGTCTATTCATGTTTTCTGCCCATTTCTTCACTGGGTTATTTGTTTTTCGGGTGTGGAGTTTGATGAGCTCTTTATAGATTTTGGATACTAGCCCTTTGTCCGATGTGTCCTTTGCAAATATCTTTTCCCATTCCGTTGGTTGCCTTTTAGTTTTGTTGGTTGTTTCCTTTGCTGTGCAGAAGCTTTTTATCTTCATAAGGTCCCAGTAATTCACTTTTGCTTTTAATTCCCTTGCCTTTGGGGATGTGCCGAGTAAGAGATTGCTACGGCTGAGGTCAGAGAGGTCTTTTCCTGCTTTCTCCTCTAAGGTTTTGATGGTTTCCTGTCTCACATTCAGGTCCTTTATCCATTTTGAGTTTATTTTTGTGAATGCTGTGAGAAAGTGGTCTAGTTTCAACCTTCTGCATGTTGCTGTCCAGTTCTCCCAGCACCATTTGTTAAAGAGACTGTCTTTTTTCCATTGGATGTTCTTTCCTGCTTTGTCAAAGATGAGTTGGCCATATGTTTGTGGGTCTAGTTCTGGGGTTTCTATTCTATTCCATTGGTCTATGTGTCTGTTTTTGTGCCAATACCATGCTGTCTTGATGATGACAGCTTTGTAGTAGAGGCTAAAGTCTGGGATTGTGATGCCTCCTGCTTTGGTCTTCTTCTTCAAAATTACTTTGGCTATTCGGGGCCTTTTGTGGTTCCATATGAATTTTAGGATTGCTTGTTCTAGTTTCGAGAAGAATGCTGGTGCAATTTTGATTGGGATTGCATTGAATGTGTAGATAGCTTTGGGTAGTATTGACATTTTGACAATATTTATTCTTCCAATCCATGAGCAGGGAATGTCTTTCCATTTCTTTATATCTTCTTCAATTACCTGCATAAGCTTTCTATAGTTTTCAGCATACAGATCTTTTACATCTTTGGTTAGATTTATTCCTAGGTATTTTATGCTTCTTGGTGCAATTGTGAATGGGATCAGTTTCTTCATTTGTCTTTCTGTTGCTTCATTGTTAGTGTATAAGAATGCAACTGATTTCTGCACATTGATTTTGTATCCTGCAACTTTGCTGAATTCATGTATCAGTTCTAGCAGACTTTTGGTGGAGTCTATCGGATTTTCCATGTATAATATCATGTCATCTGCAAAAAGTGAAAGCTTGACTTCATCTTTGCCAATTTTGATGCCTTTGATTTCCTTTTGTTGTCTGATTGCTGATGCTAGAACTTCCAGCACTATATTAAACAGCAGCGGTGACAGTGGGCATCCCTGTCGTGTTCCTGATCTCAGGGAAAAAGCTCTCAGTTTTTCCCCGTTGAGGATGATGTTAGCTGTGGGCTTTTCATAAATGGCCTTTATGATCTTTAAGTATGTTCCTTCTATCCCGACTTTCTCAAGGGTTTTTATTAAGAAAGGGTGCTGGATTTTGTCAAAGGCCTTTTCTGCATCGATTGACAGGATCATATGGTTCTTCTCTTTTTTTTTGTTAATGTGATGTATCACGTTGATCGATTTGCGAATGTTGAACCAGCCCTGCATCCCAGGAATGAATCCCACTTGATCATGGTGAATAATTCTTTTTATATGCTGTTGAATTCGATTTGCTAGTATCTTATTAAGAATTTTTGCATCCATATTCATCAGGGATATTGGCCTGTAGTTCTCTTTTTTTACTGGGTCTCTGTCTGGTTTAGGAATCAAAGTAATACTGGCTTCATAGAATGAGTCTGGAAGTTTTCCTTCCCTTTCTATTTCTTGGAATAGCTTGAGAAGGATAGGTATTATCTCTGCTTTAAATGTCTGGTAGAACTCCCCTGGGAAGCCATCTGGTCCTGGACTCTTATTTGTTGGGAGATTTTTGATAACCGATTCAATTTCTTCGCTGGTTATGGGTCTGTTCAAGCTTTCTATTTCCTCCTGATTGAGTTTTGGAAGAGTGTGGGTGTTTAGAAATTTGTCCATTTCTTCCAGGTTGTCCAATTTGCTGGCATATAATTTTTCATAGTATTCCCTGATAATTGTTTGTATCTCTGAGGGATTGGTTGTAATCATTCCATTTTCATTCATGATTTTATCTATTTGGGTCATCTCCCTTTTCTTTTTGAGAAGCCTGGCTAGAGGTTTGTCAGTTTTGTTTATTTTTTCAAAAAACCAACTCTTGGTTTCGTTGATCTGCTCTACAGTTTTTTTAGATTCTATATTGTTTATTTCTGCTCTGATCTTTATGATTTCTCTTCTTCTGCTGGGTTTAGGCTGCCTTTGCTGTTCTGCTTCTATTTCCTTTAGGTGTGCTGTTAGATTTTGTATTTGGGATTTTTCTTGTTTCTTGAGATAGGCCTGGATTGCAATGTATTTTCCTCTCAGGACTGCCTTCGCTGCATCCCAGAGCGTTTGGATTGTTGTATTTTCATTTTCGTTTGTTTCCATATATGTTTTAATTTCTTCTCTAATTGCCTGGTTGACCCACTCATTCGTTAGTAGGGTGTTCTTTAACCTCCATGCTTTTGGAGGTTTTCCAGACTTTTTCCTGTGGTTGATTTCAAGCTTCATAGCATTGTGGTCTGAAAGTATGCATGGTATAATTTCAATTCTTGTAAACTTATGAAGGGCTGTTTTGTGACCCAGTATATGATCTATCTTGGAGAATGTTCCATGTGCACTCGAGAAGAAAGTATATTCTGTTGCTTTGGGATGCAGAGTTCTAAATATATCTGTCAAGTCCATCTGATCCAATGTATCATTCAGGGCCCTTGTTTCTTTATTGACCGTGTGTCTAGATGATCTATCCATTTCTGTAAGTGGGGTGTTAAAGTCCCCTGCAATGACCACATTCTTATCAATAAGGTTGCTTATGTTTATGAGTAATTGTTTTATATATCTGGGGGCTCGGGTATTTGGCGCATAGACATTTATAATAGTTAGCTCTTCCTGGTGGATAGACCCTGTGATTATTATATAATGCCCTTCTTCATCTCTTGTTACAGCCTTTAATTTAAAGTCTAGTTTGTCTGATATAAGTATGGCTACTCCAGCTTCCTTTTGGCTTCCAGGAGCATGATAAATAGTTCTCCATCCCCTCACTCTCAATCTAAAGGTGTCCTCAGATCTAAAATGAGTCTCTTGTAGACAGCAAATAGATGGGTCTTGTTTTTTTATCCATTCTGATACCCTATGTCTTTTGGTTGGCGCATTTAATCCATTTACATTCAGTGTTATTATAGAAAGATATGGGTTTAGAGTCATTGTGATGTCTGTATGTTTTATGCTTGTAGTGATGTCTCTGGTACTTTGTCTCACAGGATCCCCCTTAGGATCTCTTGTAGGGCTGGTTTCGTGGTGACAAATTCCTTCAGTTTTTGTTTGTTTGGGAAGACCTTTATCTCTCCTTCTATTCTAAATGACAGACTTGCTGGATAAAGGATTCTCGGCTGCATATTTTTTCTGTTTAGCACACTGTAGATATCGTACCAAGCCTTTCTGGCCTGCCAAGTTTCAAAGGAGAGATCAGTCACGAGTCTTATAGGTCTCCCTTTATATGTGAGGGCACGTTTATCCCTTGCTGCTTTCAGAATTTTCTCTTTATCCTTGTATTTTGCCAGTTTCACTATGATATGTCGTGCAGAAGATCGATTCAAGTTACGTCTGAAGGGAGTTCTCTGTGCCTCTTGGATTTCAATGCCTTTTTCCTTCCCCAGTTCAGGGAAGTTCTCAGCTATAATTTGTTCAAGTACCCCTTCAGCACCCTTCCCTCTCTCTTCCTCCTCTGGGATACCAATTATGCGTATATTATTTTTTTTTAGTGTATCACTTAGTTCTCTAATTTTCCCCTCATACTCCTGGATTTTTTTATCTCTCTTTCTTTCAGCTTCCTCTTTCTCCATAACTTTATCTTCTAGTTCACCTATTCTCTCCTCTGCCTCTTCAAGCCGAGCCATCGTGGATTCCATTTTGTTTCGCAATTCGTTTAAAGCGTTTTTCAACTCCTCGTGACTGTTCCTTAGTCCCTCGATCTTTGTGGCAAGAGATTCTCTGCTGTCCTGTATACTGTTTTCAAGCCCAGCGATTAATTTTATGACTATTATTCTAAATTCACTTTCTGTTATATTATTTAAATCCTTTTTGATCAGTTCATTAGCTGTTGTTATTTCCTGGAGATTCTTCTGAGGGGAATTCTTCCGTTTGGTCATTTTGGAGAGTCCCTGGCGTGGTGAGGACCTGCAGTGCACTTCCCCTGTGCTGTGGTGTATAACTGGAGTTAGTGGGCGGGGCCGCAGTCCGACCCGATGTCTGCCCCCAGCCCACTGCTGGGGCCACAGTCAGACTGGTGTGTGCCTTCTCTTCCCCTCTCCTAGGGGCGGGATTCACTGTGGGGTGGCGTGTCCCGTCTGGGCTACTTGCACACTGCCAGGCTTGTGTTGCTGGGGATCTGGCGTATTAGCTGGGGTGGGTAGGCAAGGTGCACGGGGGGTGGAGGGGCAGGCTTAGCTCGCTTCTCCTTAGGTGATCCACTTCAGGAGGAGCCCTGTGGCAGCGGGAGGGAGTCAGATCCGCTGCTGGAGGTTTGGCTCCGCAGAAGCACAGAGCTGGGTGTTTGCGCGGAGCGAGCAAGTTCCCTGGCAGGAACTGGTTCCCTTTGGGATTTTGGCTGGGGGATGGGCGGGGGAGATGGCGCTGGCGAGCGCCTTTGTTCCCCGCCAAGCTGAGCTCTGCCCTCCGGGGGCTCAGCAGCTCTCCCTCCCTTTGTCCTCCAGCCTTCCCGCTTTCCGAGCAGAGCTGTTAACTTATGACCTCCCAGACGCTAAGTCGCGCTTGCTGTTGGAACACAGTCTGTCCGGCCCCTCCGCTTTTGCCAGCCAGACTCGGGGGCTCTGCTTGGCCGCCGAGCCGCCCCTCCGCCCCGGCTCCCTCCCGCCAGTCCGTGGAGCGCGCACCGCCTCGCCGCCCTTCCTACCCTCTTCCGTGGGCCTCTAGTCTGCGCTTGACTCCGGAGACTCCCTTCTGCTAATCCTCTGGCGGTTTTCTGGGTTCTTTAGGCAGGTGTAGGTGGAATCTAAGTGATCGGCAGGACGCGCTGTGAGCCCCGCGTCCTCCTACGCCGCCATCTTCCGGCACTCCCTAGGATGTATTGTTAAATGAAAATAGCAAAGTGCAGAACAGAGTAGATGGTATGCTGCCATTTTGGAAGGTTAAAGAAGAAATTGGTAGTATAATTTCCTCTTAACTGAGGGGAGACTTACTTTATCACTTTTGTGCCTTTGGGGTTTTGTACACTATGGACGAATTATTTATTCAAAAACAAATTAAATAATAAGAGTCCTATGAATAACTCATCGAAGTACTGAACTACAATAGGAAGTGGAATAAAAACTAAAAAATTTGTTATTTCTCACCATGATCTTTGAGACCTTGAGAATATAAAGTGTAGCATCAATAGTACCAACAGCTTCTGGGTTTATTCATTTGCACCATCCAACAAACATGGATGCAAACTACATAAAAGGTCCTTAAAATTCAAAGACAAATATGACTCCGTCCCACCCATCAAACATCTGGTAGGAGAAGACAGACTGCTAAAAAATGATAGGTTCCTTATAAGATACCAAAACATACAATAAAGCTACAGTAGCCAAAACTGTGTGGTAATGACCTAGAAATAAGGAAAGAGTCAAGAAAATCTACTACAAAGTACAGAAGCAGGTTCATGAATATAGTTAGAAATTTAGTTACTAAAAAATGGCATTTAAATTTGGGCTGAGAATAAATGGGCTATTACACAGTAAGTAATGCAGACAAATTGACTTTCAATTTGGAAAAAGAAAAATATCAGGTAATACCCTACAACATAAAAAACTAAATTGCAAGTAATTTAAACAGCTAAGTGTTAAAAAAAAAAAACCTATAGGATAACAAAGTTAAAAAAGAATATGTAAATAACCGTGGCATATGAACAGTTTTCATGAGAAAGACACAAACCCAAAACAAAGAGTGATAAATTTGCATAAAAACACAAAATTTCTTATGACAAAGACAATAAGCAAAATTTGAAACAAACTTGGAGAAATACACACACACACATGCGCACATACTTTCGTTTGTGTGTACGTCTATGTGTATATCAGACTAAGGATTATTGTTCAAAATACACAAAGAACTCTTACCAATGCATGAAAAATTAAAACATTCAACCAGACATAAAAATATGGAAACAATATGCAGAATCAAATATGTATACCTTCTATCCAGACTTCTACTTTTAGGCATCTGTGTAGAAAACAAATACTTAGCATTTATGCATAAAGAAGCAGACAAAATGATATTCATTGTGGCACTGTTATTGCAAAATATTGGGGAGGAGAATATCCATCAATAGCATAAGGGAACCACAATATTCTCATACTAGGGAATGCTCTGCAGCAATTACACTCTGTGTAGAATGGGTCCATATGCATGCACTCACATGGAAATATTTCCAAGATAAATTGTTAGTGAAAAACAGTCTGGAAAGATCCATGACAGACTGATAACCAAGAGGGGAGTGCAATTACAAGGGCTGAATCAAGAGAGCCTTTGGTTTATCCACCTTATTTTTAATTTTTATAATGATACCATATTCATGTATGGTCAGTTCTGAAAGTGGCTTCAAGATAGGGGTGTGGGAGGGGGCATGGTCAAGAAAGGCTTTAAAGAAGAAGTTACATGTGAGATCTTGAAAGATGAGAGGGTTTGACCAAGCAGATATGATTGGTGCTGGTCTGTGGAGCAGGAGGTAAGACTGATCACTAGAATATGGGAAGAACCTGCCAGTTAAAAGGAACAGCATGGACAAAGGGGTGTGAGGCAGCCTGGCACATTAGAGGAACTACATATAATTTAGTCCACATGGCTACCATATAGGTTGTTTTTGTTTGCAGGTAGGAATGGGAGTATAAGAGATAATTCTGGAGGTACGGATCAAACTAAGGAGTCTGAGCCATGATCCTGTGAGAATGGGGAGCTATTGAAATATTTTAAACAGGAAAGATAATTACATAGATTGTGGGGATATGGAGTACAAGTAAGCCTAGAGAAGGCATAATAGCCCAGTCAAGAGGCTATTTCAATAGCCCAGGAGAGAGACGATGAGAAACTTAAATAAGGCAGAATCAGGAAGAATGGACTAAAGGAGAGGTTCCAGGTAAGTTTCAGAGCTAGAATCTACAGTGTTGATAACTGATTGGACATGGAAAGTGAGGAAGCTGGAAGAGCCCAGAATGACCCCAAGTTTAAGGCTTACATGACGGCAGGTGGATGGTTCCAGTCATTGAGGATATTGGGAAGAGGAACAGATTTGGGGAAAAGCCAACAGATTCGACTCTGGACATGTTGAGCCTGAGGTTCTTAGGGAGAGCTGCATGGAAATGTCCAGATGTTGTTTACACAGATCTGAAGTTTAAGGAAAAGGTCTAGCCTAAAGATGTGTATTTGGAAGGATGAGGTTTGCATCACAGCTTTACCAAAGAGTTTTTCAAATGCCACAACTTCCTCACCTTTCTCTAATTCCTGCAAAGAAATTCCAGTATGCCCTCCCCACGAAAATACAATGCCAGAATCTCTGCGTGGATGAGCATATTTTTCTTCAAAAGGCATCATAGATCATTTTCATTCAAACCCTGGGTAAACCACTGACAAGAAGAAGAAAGAGGAAACAGAATGGAGAACTGAGGAGTGCAAAATCCAGTGGGTGGACAGAGTATGCACCTGTGAAATAAACCTTGGAGAATCCCTTATAGGGAGATCTGGCATTCCCATGGGACAAGGGTTAGATGCAGAAAAAATGTTGATTTCTACTGTTACTGTGTTTTTGGCCTTATACAACTGCCCTACCTCTCCTCAACTGTAATGGCCAATTTCACCTGTCTACTTGGCTGGCATATAATCCCCAATTATTCAATCAAATACTAATCTAGGTGTTGCTATGAATGTGTGTGTTGTAGGTGTAATTAACATTCATAATTGGTTGACTTTAAGTAAAGGAGATTATGTTAGATACTCTGGGTGTGCCTGATTGAATCCACTGAAAGGCTGTAAGAGCAGAATTGAGGCTTCTGGGAAGAAGGAGAAATTCTGCCTTTGAACTGTAGTTTCAGCTCATACCAGAGACCTCCAGACTGCCCATTCTGAAGGTCTGCCCTGAGCTGAGATTTTACTTCCCTCATCTAATCTCCCTCCCCTCCCTCTCCATCTCCCTCTTGACTGGAACAGAAGGACAAAGGTTGTAAGAGGAATGCTCACACAAAATTAAGGAAACAGATTATTTGCTGAATTCAAATGTGTTTGAAAGGAGCACTTTAGGGATTTGTTTCTAAAATATACATTACCTGCTATATTCTGATTTACTCAGAGTGTTGATCTGGTCTCCTACCCCTTCTCCATCTGTACCACAGTTCAAGGATAACTAATGTTCATAAGATGGCCCTGAAGCAAAATCTTAAAGTACTTGTGAGATTAGCAAAGAAGCTTTCAGATGTTTGTTATTCAGAGCAGGGTAGCTGTTAGACTAGGTGTGGGGGAGGTTGCAAGGAGTAAGAAACTTACCTGCGGAAGGTTCCATATATCTCCCAAATATTGTCCATCAACCTGTCATTCATTCAGTTTGACAAACATTTATTAAACCTTTACAATGTACTGCTGATAATCAAGGTTAGGAATTGCCAATGTCAGCATCATTAATGGGATAAATAAAGATGGAACAGATGAGCAATGATAGAGTCCAGGAAGCACATCAATTCAGAGACATCTTGGCTCACCTCATCACACAGATTGATTAGTTTTAGCGATGAATGGGGAGGAGAGGGGAGCTCCAACAAGCCAGCCTGTAGGTGAAGGAGGGGAATGGACCATCTGAACCACACCACAGGGATCAGCTTCTCTGAATGCCAGCATCCTCCCTAATACTCCCCATCCTGGTCAGTGGTAGGGGAGTGCTTCAGCAAGGATTTAGTGCAAGAGATCAGATTCAAATACCCTCTACTTCATAACGTGGCCTAAGGCAATGCGATCATACAGTGAAACTCAGCCCTCAGTTAAGCAAAATTACCAGGTCACTCTCCTGAAACCTCATTGTCTACTCATCATCTTGCAGATGCAAGCATTCAGGATATGCTAATTTAACAGAACTGAACTGAATTAAATCCTGGCTAGGTAGGGCTCTATTGTACCTGGCACTATGTCTAGAAGGAAAAAAGAAAAAAATGGCCCTTTGATATGGGCCTCACTTTTCCATGTGTGATATCTCATTTCATCCTCATGAGAGCCCTGGGAACATCACATTTCAAGCCCTGCTTTATGTGCAGGGACCTTGGAGACAGAGATGGTAAGCCCTTGGCCTAAGATCACACAGTTGATTAAGGGCAGATGGGAGTTTTGAATCCAGAACTGTATAGCTTCAAAGATCATGATTATTTCCCATATACCAGGCTGCAGAAGGAATTAGCACAAGTCTGTCGGTATGCACTAGGAACCTTTGATGCCCCAACACTGGAGACAGGAGACTACACAAATATACCTCAGCTTCCTGGGGTTTACAGTGGAAAGACCAGGGGCACCTGGGTGGCTCAGTTGGTTAAACATCTGACTTCAGCCCAGGTCATGATCTCACCGTTCATGAGTTTGAGTCCTGCATCCGGCTCTGTGCTGACAGCTCAGAGCCTGGAGCCTGCTTCAGATTCTGTGTCTCTCTCCCTCTTTCTCTGCCCCTCCCCCACTCATGCTCTCTGTCTCTGTCTCTCTCTCTCTCTCTCTCTCAAAAATAAATAAAATATTTAATAATTTAAAAAAAGCAGTAGAGAGACCAGAGACTGGAGAATGACCACATAAAGGGCAGAGTGAACCAGAACAAGCTGGGAGGCCCCAGGCTTCCAGACCCTGGATTAGTCGGAACTGATTTGGTACCAAGAGGTCACAATCTAGGTCAATCTAGCTGAAGAAAAAATGTCTTCATTGTATAACTTAGAAGCCCAGGAGAGGAAGTTAGATAAATATTGGGGCACAAACCAGGCCATCAACATGCTTCCTTTCTCTCTCTCTCCTTACTCTGGTCTTCTCCATTTTTACCTTGTTCTCGCCAGGACCAACAGCTGCAAAGATGTCTGCCAGCAACTCCAAACCAAGAGGACATCTTTTCGCTCAAATGCTCTAGCAAAATCCTAGGAATGACAGTGGTTGGCCTAGTTTGTGTCTACACATGCCCACCTTTATACCAATAATATTCACCCAAGGGATAGAGTTATCCAGTTGGCCAGCCTACATCATATGCTCATCCTATCACCAAAGGGACAGAGTTATCCAGTTGGCCAGCCTACATCATATGCTCATCCTATACAGGATCAAGCAGAATCATTTAAATGACTGCTCCTGACTAAAGAAAAAGCAAAGTCCTTTGTGTTGTCCCCACCCACATTGACCTGTATATCCAATATGATATTGTGGACATAATAGTACATAATTAAAGAAGACATTTCAGCTTATGCCTTGTTCTCTTGGAACACTCTGAGGGGAAATAAATTACCATGTTCTAAAGACACTCAAGTAGTCCTGTGGAGAACATGTGGCAAGGAATTGAGGCCTCTTGCCAACAATCGGCACCAACTTGTCAGTCATATGCATGAGCCACCTTAGAAGTGAATCCTTCACCCCATTCAGGCCTTCATATGACCAAAGTTCTAGTTGACAACGTGACTGCAACTTCATGAGAAACCCTAAGCCAGAACCCCGCCCCAATTAAGCCACTCTCAGATTCCTGGTCCACAGAGACCATGTAAGACAGTAAATGTTTACTGTGGTTTTAAGCCACTAGTTTGTTATGCTGCAAAGATGACTCAAATGAGCATCTCAGAGATGACTCTGAGCAGACAGAAAGAAGTCTAGTCATCTACACCTTTAAGCACATTTTTTTCTAGCAGAATATAATTCTTTGTTTAATGGATAAAGGTCCTGGAATACCAGAACTTTTGGCATATCTCAGCACACACATATCTGACTTCCCCACCTCCAATCCTTGAATCCAGAAATGGAAGTGATTATGACCACAGAAACCACAGTACCCACACCCTCTCTGATCAGGGTCAGTGGTCACCCAAGGCAGGGTGAATGACTAGCAGGAGAAACAATGTGCAAGTTCACTGAGCTATGTGCTAGATGCTATCAAGGGACACAGAGATGAGAAAACTCTGCCCCTGATTTCTGGGAGCTTCTAATCTGGGCACGGGAATAAAGCGAAAACAGTGGTCTCTTGTATGATCCATAGCAGAATGAGGTTTAAGAAGAACTTTAAAGGGGGGAGAGGGAGCGCCTAAGTGGCTCAGTCAGTTAAGCATCTGACTCTATTTTTTTTATCTTTTTAATTTATTTTTTTAATTCACATCTAAGTAAGTTAGCATATAGTGCAACAATGATTTCAGGAGTAGATTCTTTAGTGCCCCTTCCCCTTTTAGCCCATCCCCCCTCCGACAACTCCTCCAGTAACCCTGTTTGTCCTCCATATTTAAGAGTCTCTTATGTTTTGTCCCCCTCCCTGTTTTTATATTGTTTTTGCTTCCCTTATGTTCATCTGCTTTGTCTCGTAAAGTCCTCATATGAGTGAAGTCATACGATTTTTGTCTTTCTCTGACTGAGAAATTTCACTTAGCATAATACCCTCTAGTTCCATCTATGTAGTTATAAATGGCAAGATTTCATTCTTTTTGATTGCTGAGTAACACTCCATTGTATATATGTATATACCACATCTCTGTATCCATTTATCCGTCGATGGACATTTGGGCTCTTTCCATACTTGGGCTATTGTGGATAGTGCCGCTATAAACATTGGGTCGATGTCCCTTCGACACAGCACACCTGTAAAGCATCTGACTCTTGATCTAAGCTCAGACCTTGATCTCAGAGTCGTGATTTCAAGACCTGTGTTAGGCTCTGTGTTGGGTGTGAAGCCTACTTAAAAAAAAGTTAAATAAAAATTTAAAGAGGAACTTTAAAGGAAAAAGAATTATGGTCCTGCTCCTCCACTCTAGCTTCACACTGGACTGACTGGGAGAGATTTACAATCTACTGGTGCCTGAGTCTCAAGCCCAGTGGTTCTGACTTCACTGGTCTGGGCTTTGGCCTGAACAACGAGAGTTCTTGAAGCTTCCCAGATGACTCAAATTTGCATCCAAGGTTGAGAACCACTAGATTACAAGGACTTTCTAGGAAGGAGAGACATGATCCAGTTGCAGAAAGTCATCAAAGGCTTCCTAGAGGAAGTGGTGGTTAGAATGGGCTGCAAAAGCTAGGAACGTGGTGAGGACAATCTAACGAAAAAGAAGGATGGGAGGAAGCTGTGTCAGGAGGGGCAGAGGGCCTGTCCAGTGGTATCACATTTCCTTGAGCAAGGAGCTCATTGGCTAGAAAGTAACTGAGAGGTGCTGAGGATGCCAATTCTCAACCCTCAGACTATAACTACATGTATTTCTGAGACCACTGTCCAGCTACAAAAGCACCAACTCACAAAACCTGTGAATCATCAAGTTCTAAATCCCTGGCATACAACACATTTGGGATATCATTTATAGGGAGCCACAGCTGCTGCCTGAACAAAAGAGGAAAAAATAACTGCTCCCTCCAAGCCGTGACCATGCAACATCATCTGCCAAATCACTTCAAATTGCTCCTTTTCATAACACTGGCTCCAAAGATGAGAACTGCATCAGAATTTGGCCCAACCTTGGCTCACTCAACTTTGGCTATGGGTCTCCAAGTGCATCCTTTCCCTGGTGAAACCTTGACCAAGAGCCACCCATGCAACCCCCTCACCCCACAGTATGCACCAGCCAGAAATGAAGAGATGATTATTGGGTCAGTCAGGGATTGCATAGAGGTGAAAAATATTTTCATTCTTCCCTTCTAGGTTCTTTGGATGATTTAATAATTAAATTGATATAAGACAGATTAACAAGAGAAAAACAAATTCTGTACATACAGGAGCCCCATAAAAATATGAGACTCCCCGGCAGTCAGGTCATTGAGGCTGATACACCATCCTGAGCTAAGGAGGAAGGGGTAGTGTCTCTGGGGCTTCAAAGGGAAGGAAGGCAATTCACAGCAAGATGGGAAGAGCAAATGTTGATAAACTTTTCTATGCCATACAGAAATGTCCTTGTGATATAAAAAGTTATCTCTGGTGGTAGTTCTCTTGGGGGGGGTGGGGAGCAAGAAGAGGCTATGTCAATTCTTTTAGGCAGTTAAGAGGGAGGTAAAAAGCTCTTCTTGAGTCTGAAGAGCCCAGAGTTTTCCACTCAAAATGATCCATATGGCCAAAGTGGCACATTCCGGGGGTGGCATATTCTGCTCCTCTTCAATTGACAATTCAGTGGGTGTGGATTGACATCCTTAAAGGCTGCGATGCTGCCGTTCTTTATTAAGAGGGTAAATACACCCTCCTGACATCCATCTTAGAAAGAGAGGTCTAGAATAGCTTCTCAGACTTTAATGTGCATTTGAATGCCATGAGGACCTTATTAAAACACAGATTCTGATTCGAAGGTCTGGGTCAGGACCCAAGCTTCTGCATTTCTAGCCAGCTCTCGGGTGATGCTGACCGGCTGGTCCCTGGACCACACTTTGAGTAGCTGAGGCCAGAGCTGTGTTTCTCAGGCTTGGGACTTGGTTAACAAGTGGTCTTTAACTATCTTTCAAGGGGTGTACAGGCAGGTTGGCAGTTTTAAAAATAAAGGGACAGAACCATTTATTTCACAGCCAGATCACTCACTTTAAATGTAATATTAACTGTGATTTTTCACAAAAATCCTTCTACTTTTAAAGTCGGTCCATGACAGATGAGCATCGTATTGGGTAGTTTGCCCCAGCAGCTCTCCAGTTAGCTAGTCTTCAGTTAACAGGATGCAGCTTATCTGGAATAACATGTTTACTCCTTATTTGGGCATAAGTCTCTACATTAGGCAAATATGCATTTTGGTTGTTAGTATCATGTCATCACAATTGATAAAAATGGATCAGTGATTCAAAAGGAGCTCAATGGAGTGTTAAAGCAGAGACAGAAACAGTAATGGAAATACTATGATTCAAAATGGTATGCACATAGGTAGCAAACAAGACTCGAGTGAGAACATGGGCTGTGGCTCAGCAGCAATCACCTCGCCGCTGACCCCTTGCAGGACATCATTTGGTACGAAACTTGTCAGAGGAGGGTAAAAAGCTTTCCCTTCATCCTTAGAGCTCAAAGAGCTCTTCTTTTCTGTAATAAGACCCTTGAATCTGTCCAAAACAAGTACAAAATAATACATTCCTGTACAAAATTGATAGATCTGGCCCAAAGTTGAAGAAGAGTCATAAGCCACAGGCACCTCATTCAAAGTTGAATGCCTAACAGCAAAATGGGTCAGGCTATGCTTTTGTCAAAATGTTTGTTAAACCAGTTTCATTATAAATATGCTTACAGGAGAAACAAGAGTAAACTTTAGCCCACAATTTTCAAGGTGAAAAGCCTTTATGATCATGTATGTTTGTTAGTTGGTATTTCACGTTTCAGGTGGACAATACCACCTATGAATCGAGTATAAATCAACTCTTGGCTTATGTGAGATAAATAAATGAAATGCCCTATAACTTTTCGTTTCCTTTGTTACTTGAAAGCCCTTGCTACAGAAAAGACTTTCCATTTTGACAATGATTGTTTCATGCCTCATCAGGTAGACTAGAAAAGGTGTGTTAGGGTCATACTGACAAAATACTGTTAGGGTACCCAGGGAGCACTTTGAGAGGCAAATAAAAATGTCCATCCACACACTGCATTATTCAGAGAGAACCTCAGTGGTCACCAATATATCTCTTGACCTTTATTTATTCAACAAATATTTAATAAGTACTTTAAAAGCCATATCTAAATGCTACAAAAGAATATGGAGAAGACTTACAAATACAGCCAAAAAATAAATAAGGTCTCCATTCACTATCATCTTCCTTGTTGAAACATTTCTATTTCCACAGTCAGACATGCTAATTGAAAGAGGGGCTTCTGGGCACCAAGACAATAACGAGAAAGCACTCAGTAATTTGGGGTTTATATTCAGATACCCAGAACTATCTGACAGAGACACCCTACATGTCCCTCCATTACCGAAGACAAATTATGAATTCAGATTTTTAAAATTTGGGAGAAATGCAAACTAAAAAGCAATAGGCTAGATAGAGAAATTCATCTGTGGCTCAGACTCTCCACCACCAGACAGAGATTATAGGGTCTGTATACACATATGGATTCGTTAGTGAAGGATGGTAAACTCTATCGTGTCTCTCACAGAAACAAAACAAAACTGTTGTTTTCAATTCTGAATGCAGTTTTCATTTTACTTTGTTAAAAATTGTGTTACATCTTTTTTTTTTTCCTATGAAAATGGTGGCCCGTAGGTGTATCAAATGCCTGCTAGTATCATCATATGCTAACGTTTTGAGAAACACATGCCAAGAAGCTGCAAGCAAATCCGATTCAGTCACCTACCACAGGTCAGGTTATACTAAGTACTTTTGACAGATAACCTAGGAAGAGGTAAAGAAGGCTTTCCATTTGAAGGGAAAAGTAATTACTCCTAATAATTTTCAGTCCACAACACCCAGCTGTGCCAATAAAGCCAAGCCAGTTATAAGAAAGATGAAACAAGTGCAGCCATAAAAACTGTGACCCGTCCACATTTAAAAGGAAAAAATACACACAACTCCATTTAGCAGCTCAATTAAGACGACCTCTAGCCATCACACTTGTTACAGTGACACATCCTCCCTCTAATACCCACTAGGCTTGGCTTTCTCGGGTGGCCTGGAACCACATGGCAATTATGAGCTCTTTCTCTCCAGGCATCAGCACTTTCACAAGCACTTATGGTGGCTTTAACCTCAAAAGAGTTCCTGCTCTGAGGGATAAACTTTTCTCCATCTCATGTAATTATCTCAGTGATGCATCTCCCACACTGTGTGGATCCCCTGGAGAGCGGCATTAGTGGGTCAAGTTCAAGTGATGAAGACACATAGCACAGCTGTGTAACATGAGAAAGCCCTCTGTGGAGATGAGATGGGGCCTGAGGGTCTCTGAACAAAAATATTGATGCCCCTGGAGACAGGACAATAGTTGAACCATATGGCTGGCATGTGACGGAAGTGTTGGGGGTGGAGAGGACAGGAAGCATATGATTGGTATGCGCCAGGGTCATCGTCCCCCCTCTTCCAACTTTCACAGAAATTCAGAGCTGGGTGAGAGCTGAGCTGGCAGCAGTGAGAGAAAGCTAGAGCAGAGAGGAAGACCAGAAGCTCCTATATAAGCCGCTGAAGGATGCCGGGTGGGGGAAGAAAGCTATTGTTTTGACTTCGATGTGAATTAGACACAATTATAAGAAAGAAGTCACAACCAACCTCAACTGAGATACTAATTCATTAAAGGAGAGTAAAGCTATGAGTCCTAAACCAAGCAGAGCTGAGTTAGCACAGTCTCAGTGAAGATAGGGATGCTGGGACTGAAGTGTCATTATCAGTTGAGTTGTTTCTGCCTGATTGTTCAAACTGTCATTCTGTTCTAGACTGGTGACAAACACAGGGATTTTGCATTATTGTAGAACAAAGAGAACCATGACTTGAGGTTCTCAAGCTTTAAAGCTGAGTTTATACACTTTTGACAGTTCTAATCCAACTTCCACACTTAGGATACCCTCCGCATTCAGAAATTTGGGGGGAAAGAAGGAAACATGTTCTCTGTCCAACCCCCTCACAGGCATTCTTTGCCATGCTAGTGAGCGGGCTTCCCATGAGGAGAGTAGACAGCTCCGCTCAAACTGAGACCATCACCACCTATGTGGCACACAGAGTGACCATAATACTCAACAAATATTCAGGAATAAATTTGCCCTCTGAGACACCACCTGTAAAACCCATACATAATGCATGAATTTAGCCATCTGTAGAAATAAGCCAAAAGATTGTAAATGTATGACTGAAGAGATTGGGAACATTCAAAACACCAATCAAGGGAACCAGGGTGTTATTTCAAAGAAACAAAACTGAACTGTAATTGTAATTTAGAAAAATAAATCCTAATCAATTGTATTGTACCCAGTTTAAGAACAGACTCTGGCACACAAGGGAGTGTGCTTGGCCTGGAGCACACAGGGGGAAGCCTGGAGACCCCATCATGGAGCATTTGTCCTGCCCCATCAGTTTGGATGGGAGAGATTCCACAGCTGGCATCAACAAGGTGTATTCTGCATGGCACAGGGCTGATGTACCAGGCCTCTCCCTGGCAGGTCCACGGTGGCTCTCCAAGGACCTTCAGGGGCCACCCCGGAGGAGGAACTCCCACCCCGACGCACCCAGAATAGCTCTCCCTTGATACTTTCACATATTAGACTTCACCGAGCATTTTTTTTTAATTCCCTGCTTTTAAACAGCTCTCCTGAATTAAATATCCTCAAAACTTTCATATATTAACACTTCCCTTTGCGGTGACTTCGTAGATGCTAAGCAAGCTTCTGATAATCATTGTTCCCTACTAAAGGGAAGATGGATGGATAAAAACAAGTTTAGTCCCCAGTATCTTCTGAGTTTAACTGGCTCACACAGCCCATAAGTCCTATTCCAAGTTGAGTCATCCTCCTATCCAGGTGAGTCCAGTCCAGGGATGCAGTCACCATCCTCAAGTCCCTCAGTAACCCAGTGGAAACTGGCATTCCACTGCAGTCTTCAAATTACAACATCCAAGTGTGAATTAAATGGTTAACTTTGTATTAGTTAACTGACAAGCACTGTTCTATCACAGTAAACCCAGTGACAGAGCAAGTAGACAGTTTTTACTGGCTGCTGCTGTGGCAAGGGGACCGATTGCTAGTGGGACACAGGAAGTAAGTGGAGAATAAGGGCCTTGCCAAGGAGGGGGAATGTTTTTCAGGATGCACACAAATCAGAAGTTACTCTTTTCCCTCTTAAAGCCAGAGGAACTCACGAAACCCATCTAGAAGGATCGGGGGAAGTCATGTGTACACCTTCATAAGCACATCACTAAAGTACCATGTGTCATATATTGGCAGAAGGCATTTGCTGGAGGGAAAAAAAAATCCTTCCAACACCTCAGCTTTGGTCTGGAGCATTGCTGCTGTCACAAATCACCACAAATTTAGTTGCTTAAGACAACAACATTTATTATCTTGCAGTGCTAGAGGTCAGAAATTCAAATCAGGCCCATTGGTCTAAAGTCCAGGTGTCAGGATAGAAGCTCCTCCTGGAGGCTCATGGGGAGAGGCCGCTTGCCTTTTTCTGCTTTTGGAGGCTGCTGCAGAGCAGGGCTCATCACCACTTCCTTGCTTCCGCTATCGTATTTCCTTCTACTGACGCTGAGCCGCCTGATCCTCCTGATCCTCCCTCTTATAAAGACCTTGTAATTACATTGGGTCCACTTGGATAATCCGGATAATCTCCCCCTCTCAAAATCCTGAACTTAATCACATCTGCAAAGTACCTTTCACCATGTAAGGTTACATATTCACAGGTTTCAGGGACTAGAACATGAACGTCTCTGGCAGCCATTTTCAGTGTACCATAAGCATACAGCCATATTTTAGCATACAGCTAAAAGATAAACTGCGACATATTAAAATTTTTTATTTTATTTGAACAAAAATCTATTCTACTGAGCCACCCCAAACCAGAAGTGGTTAAGAGCACTCTGCTGATAAGTGCTAAGAGAAAAGACCTATAAGGAGAAGGTATGAAAACCAAGAAAGTATTTGATTGGCTACAGCTTAAAGCCTAGTTGGCTGTGATTGGTCATCTTTAGCATTTCGATTTTATAATCTTGAAGCATTTACAGGCTTAGATTTTGGTTTCCTTACATAGGCAGCCATAGCATTAGAGACACCTCAGTCTAATGACCTTTTTGTTTAATTAATTTAACAATTGGAACAGGAGTACATGGCACAACTAAAATGCAATTGATAAACCTTTAACACTGTGCTCCAAGGGTGTGCGTTCTAAAAAAGAACACTTTGTAACTTGGATCTGGACTCTGACCCAAAAAGAAGAGTACGCATCTGAAGTGGGCTGGCATGGACCAATGTGGGACACAAATCACCACAGGACATTAGCACAGATCAACAGGACTGGCACAACATAAGGGAAGAATACTAATAGGCCCTGGCAAACAACCCCTAATCCCAGCCAGCTCCACATTTTATCAACTAGTAATTAACACCAGATGCTCAAATATAAGGAGCATCCAGTATGTGTTGGATCTGTGTGGGTTTATTTTACAACATATAGGCTGGATGAGAGCTGTGATCTACATTGTGGTCTTAATTATTCCTTCTTGTTGTCTTTCTAAAGTCCTGGGTAAAGAACTCCCTTTATTTTTCTTTAATGTTTATTTATTTATCTTAAGAGAGAGCACGCACACGCATGCAGGCAAGATGCAGAGAGAGAGGGAGAAAGAGAATCCCAAGCAGGCTTTGCCATGTCAACACAGAGCCCGACGCAGGACTCGAACCCATGAATTATGAGATCATGACCTGAGCCGAAATCGAGAGTCAGACACTTAACTGAGCCATGCAGGCACTCCCCATTTTTTTCCTTTTTATTGGAGATCTCCTTTAGATCTTGTTAAGCAAGTAACCTGACCAGAGGTCCCAACTAAAACTGGTGGTCACTATGCCAGCGCCCAAGGTGGGCAGCACCATATGTGATTTATTCCTATTGACTGTTCTTCCCTTCCAATATCAGGCATGCTGAGAGGCCCTCCTTAGCCCTAAGTATATACCTGATCAGACCCATCACAAACCTATTAATGAAGATCTGTTTCACAACAAGCTTGGCTTGCAAATTAGGTCTGCCTGAATGCAGATTTCTCCTCATTTTAGCTGCATAATGGTGAACTTAACCTTTCTGAACCTTGGTTTCATCATCTATAAAATATAGATTATAATCTCTGCCTTGCAGGTTATTATGATTCTAATGGATAGAGTAGAATTGTAGTCAACATTAGAACATAGCACTCGAGGAGCCAAGATGGCGGAACAGCATGGAAGTTTTTTGTGTGTCTCGCGTCCGTGAAATACAGTCAGACCAACACTAAACCATCCTGCACACCTAGAAAACTGATCTGAGGATTAACACAACAATCTGCACCACCTGAACCACAGAATTCAGCAGGTATGCGGCGCGGAGAGGCGAACTTGGGGAGCAAGAAGTCGCGGGAAGGGAGGTGCTTTTGCAGGCGGAGAGAGGACGGAGACAGATGGTGGGGGGAGAATACGGGAAAGGCACCCCTCCCCCAAAGCAGTTGGAGAGAAAGCAGAAAATTGGAAACAGCCGCAGGGACTAAACTAAAAAGGGAGAAAGGAGAGGGTTTAAATTCCATTAAGACTGTAAACAAGGGGAGCGCAAAGGCTGCAACTCCGCAGCTCCATACCTCACAGTGCTCTTGGTGGGAAGGGTGAATCCCCAGGAACAGAGTGGGGTCCGGGAGGTTCTCAGGCCACACAGGGAAAAGCGGTTTCACTGCTGGAAGGACATTTGGTAGAGACTGTTGAAGCCACCTGGTCCCTGCAGACCCCAGAAAGCGGCCACATTCGCTGGTGCTGGAACAAGGTCCTTAAGGGTGAAGCCTGGTGCTAGATGTGTGTTGTGATTTTCTGTAATCCCTGAAAAGGTGCTGCTACACTATCTCACGAACTTTTTCTGGGGCGGGCAGGCACCTGGCCGCAGTCTCCGGGCACCGACAGCAGCAAGGTCCAGCAAGAACTCCTGGGTGCAGCCGACGTTCGGCCATTGCTCATTCAGCCATTGCTCGCTGAGACCCTCCCGCAGAGGGGTGGAACAGGTCAAAGCCGCAGTCCTTCAGAAGTAAGCGGCCGGGGAAAGTAGCCGCATCTGAGACAAAACTCAGGAGAGAGGTACTGCCTGGGTCCTGGTCACAAAGAGTGAAAAAACGAGGAGTGGACAAAAGCTGAAGACAGAGGACAGGCGCATGATTGCTGATAGGGGAAAACAGACTGGGTAGCTGGGTGGCGCATTTTCACCGCTCCTGCGCAGGCGCATATGGACCTACGAGTGCTGCAACAATCCACCCCAATGGCTAGCAGCGCCATCTAGTGGAGAGCAGGGCCGTTACACTGAGCCCCGCCCACCTGGGCCAACCTCGCTCTTCTAGAACACAAGTCTCACCGCCTACTTAGTTTACAGACTATGAAGCGCTTCATAGCCTGACTTCTAGGGGAAACGAAGTAATTTCAGTCCTACTTCAATCAGTTAGCAGGCCAGCTATTCAATTTTCTCTCTTTTTTTTCCTGTTTTACATTTCTTTTTCTTGAATACAGCAAGAGAAAAAATTCATTTTATTTTTATTTAAATTAATTCATTTTTCATATTTATTTTCAATTTTTATTAAAAATATTTTTCTTTAATTTTTATTACTATATTTTTTACTTTTGTGTAAATTTTTTCAAATTCTATTTTACTTCCATAATTTTATTTTAGTCTACTTCAGTGTATTCACCTTTTCAAATTTTAAAACAATTTCCATTTTTTCCTTTCTTTTTTCTTTTTTTCTCTTTTTCATTTCTTTTCTTTTTCTTGAATGCAGAAAGAGAAAAACTTCATTTTTACTTTCAATTTCTATTAAAAATGTTTTTGTTTAAATTTTTTACTATATTTTTTGGTTTTATGTAAATTTTTTCAAATTCTGTTTTACTTGCATCATTTTATTTTAGTCTACTACACTGTATTCACTTTTTCATATTTTCAAACGATTTCCTTTTTTTATCTTTTTTCTCTTTTTCATTTCTTCTCTTTTTCTTGAATACAGAAAAATTCATATTTATTTTTAATTTTTATTAAAAATATTTTTTTACTATATCCTTTACTTTTATGTATATTTTTTCAAATTCTATTTTACTCCCATCATCTCATTTAAGTCTACTTCAGTGTATTCATTTTTTCAAATTCTCAAACGTTTCCTTTTTTCTTTCCTTCCCCCCTTTTTTCTCTAATCTGTCAAACCACTTTCAACACCCAGACCAAAACACACCTAGGATCTAGCATCATTTATTTGATGTGTGTGTGTGTTTAATTTTTTAATTTTAATATTTTTTAATTTTAATTTTTTTAATTTCAATTTTTCTACTTCATTAATTCCTTTTCTCCCTTCAAAATGACAAAATGAAGGAATTCACCCAAAAAAGAAACGAGCACAAAGAAATGACAGCCAGGGATTTAACCAACACAGATACAAGCAAGATGTCTGAACCAGAATTCAGAATCACGATAATAAGAATACTAGCTGGAGTTGAAAATAGATTAGAGTCCCTTTCTGCAAAGATAAAAGAAGTAAAAAATAACCAGAATGATATTAAAAATGCTATAACTGAGGTGCAATCACGGATGGATGCAGCAGCGGCAAGGATGGATGAGGCAGAACAATCAGCAATATAGAGGACAAACTTATGGAGAATAATGAAGCAGAAAAAAAGAGGGAGATGAAGGCAAAAGAGCATTATTTAAGAATTACAGAAATCAAAACTCATTAAAAAGGAACAACATCAGAATCATAGAGGTCCCAGAAAAGGAAGAGAGAGAAATAGAGGTAGAAGGGTTATGTGAACAAATCATAACAGAAAACTTTCCTAACCTGGGGAAAGACACAGACATCAAAATCCAGGAAGCACAGAGGACCCCCATTAGATTCAACAAAAACCGACCATCAACAAGGCATATCATAGTCAAATTCACAAAATACTCAGGCAAGGAGAGAGTCATGAAAGCAGCAAGGGAAAAAAAGTCCCTAACCTACAAGGGAAGACAGATCAGGTTTGCAGCAGACCCATGCACAGAAACTTGGCAGACCAGAAAGGAGTGGCAGGATATATTCAGTGTGCTGAATCAGAAAAATATGCAGCCAAGAATTCTTTCACCAGCAAGGCTGTCATTCAAAATAGAAGGAGAGATAAAAAGTTTCCCAGATAAACAAAAATTAAAGGAGTTTGTGACCACTAAAGCAGCCCTGCAAGAAATTTTGAGGGGGACTCTCTGAGGGGAGAAAAGATTAAAATATAAATAAATAAATAAATAAATAAATAAATAAATAAATAAACAAACAAACAAAAAAATACCAAAAGCAACAAAGATTAGAAAGGACCAGAGAACACCACCAGAAATTCCAACTCTACAAGAATCATAATGGCAATAAATTCATATCTTTCAGTACTCACTCTAAACATCAATGGACTCAATGCTCCAATCAAAAGACATGGGGTAACAGAATAGATAAGAAAACGAGATCCATCGATATGCTGTTTACAAGAGACCCACTTTAGACCTAAAGACACCTTCAGGTTGAAAGTAAGGGAATGGAGAACCATCTATCGTGCTAATGGTCAACAAAAGAAAGCCAGAGCAGCCATACTCTGACATTAGAAAGTCAGACAATCTAGACTTTAAAATAAAGACTGTATCAAGAGATGCAGAAGGGCATTATATCATAATCAAAGGGTCTATCCACCAAGAAGACCTAACAATTGGAAACATTTATGCACCAAATGTGACAACACCCAAATATGTAAATCAATTAATCACAAACATAAAGAAACTCATCAATAGTAATGCCATAATAGTAGCTGACTTCAACACCCCACTCACAGCAATGGAGAGATCATGTAATCAAAAAACCAACAAGGAAACAATGGCTTTGAATGACACACTGGACCAGATGGACTTAACAGATATATTCAGAACATTTCATCCTAAAGCAGCAGAATATACATTCTTATCCAGTGCACATGGAACGTTCTCCAGAATAGACCATACACTGGGACACAAATCAGCCCTCAATGAGTACAAAAAGGTCGAGATCATACCGTGCATATTTTCAGATCACAACGCTATGAAACTCAAAATCAACCACAAGAAAAAATTTGGAAAGGTAACAAATACTTGGAGACTGAAGAACATCCTACTAAAGAATGAATGGGCTAACCAAGAAGTTAAAGAGGAAATTAAAAAGTATATGGAAACCAATGAAAATGATAACACCACAACCCCAAACCTCTGGGACATAGGAAAGGCGATCATAAGAGGAAAGTATATAGCAATCCAGGCCTACCTAAAGAAGGAAGAAAGATCTCACATACACAACCTAACCTTATGCCTTAAGGAGCTGGAAAAATAACAGCAAATAAAACCAAAAACCAAAAGAAGACAGGAAATAATAAAGATCAGAGCAGAAATTAAAGCTATCAAAACCAAACAAACAAACAAACTGGTAGAACAGGTCAATGAAACCAGAAGCTGGTTCTTTGAAAGAGTTAACAGTTTGATCAAAAGGAAAAAGGGAAGGACCCAAATAAATAAAATCAAGAATGAAAGAGGAGAGATCACAACCAACACAGCAGAAATAAAAACAAAAATAAGAGAATATTATAAGCAATTATATGCCAATAAAATGGGCAATCTGGAAGAAATTGACAAATTCCTAGAAACACATACACTACCAAAACTGAAACAGGAAGAAATAGAAAATTTGAACCATAACCAGTAAGTAAATTGAATTAATAATCAAAAATCTCCCAAAAAACAAGAGTCCAGGGCCAGATGGCTTTCCAGGGGAATTCTACCAAATATTTAAGGAAGAGTTAACACCCATTCTCTTGAAGGTGTTCCAAAAAATACAAATGGAAGGAAAACTTCCAAACTCTTTCTATGAAGCCAACATTACTTTGATTCCAAAACCAGGCAGAGACCCTACTAAAAAGGAGAACTATAGACCAATTTCCCTGATGAACATAGATGCAAATATCCTCAACAAGATATTAGCCAACCGGATCCAACAATACATTAAAAAAATTATTCACCACGACTAAGTGGGGTTTATACCTGGGATGCGGGGCTGCTTCAATATCCGCAAAACAATTAACATGATCCATCACATCAATAAAAGAAAGGACAAGAACCATACGATCTTCTCGATAGATGCAGAGAAAGAATTTGACAAAATACACCATCCTTTCTTGGCAAAAAGCCTCAAAAAAGTAGGGATAGAAGGAGCATACCTCACGATCTTAAAGCCATATATGAACAACCCAACACCAATATCATCCTCAATGGGGAAAAACTGAGAGCTTTCCCCCTAAGGTCAGGAACAAGACAGGGATGTCCACTCTCACCACTGTTATTCAACATAGTATTGGAAGTCTTAGCCTCTGCAATCAGACAACACAAAGAAATAAAAGGCATCCAAAATGGCCAGGAGGAGGTCAAACTTTCACTCTTCGCAGATGACATAATACTCTGTATGGAAAACCCAAAATATTCCACAAAAAACTGCTAGAATTGATTCATGAATTCAACAAAGTTGCAGAATATAAAATCAACGCACAGAAATCGGTTGCATTCCTATAAACTAACAATGAAGCGACAGAAAGAGCAATCAAGGAATTGATCCCATTTACAGTTGCACAAAAAACCATACAATACCTAGGAATAACTCTAACCAAAGAGGTGAGAAATCTATACACTGAAAACTATAGAAAGCTTATGAAAGAAATTGAAGAAGACACAAAAAAAATGGAAAAAGATTCCATGCTCCTGGGTAGGAAGAACAAATATTGTTAAAATGTCAATACTACCCAAAGCAATCTACATATTCAATGCAATCCCTATCAAAATAACACCAGCATTCTTCACAGAGCTAGAATAATCCTAAAATTTGTATGGAACCAGAAAAGACCCTGAGTAGCCAAAGCAATCTTGAAAAAGGAAACCAAAGCAGGAGGCATCACAATCTGAATTCAAGCTATACTACAAACCTATAATCATCAAGACAGTATGGTACTGGCACAAGAACAGACACTCAGATCAATGAAACAGACTAGAGAACTCAGAAATGGACCCACAAATGTATGGCCAACTAACCTTTGACAAAGCAGGAAAGAATATCCAATGAAATAAAGACAGTCTCTTCAGCAAGTGGTTCTGGGAACTAGACAGCGACATGCCAAAGAATGAACCTGGACCACTTTCTTACACCAGACACAAAGATAAACTCAAAATGGATGAAAGACCTCAATGTAAGATAGGAAGCCATCAAAATCCTCGAGGAGAAAGCAGGCAAAAACTTCTTTGATCTTGGCCACAGCAACTTCTTACTCAACACATCTCCCGAGGCAAGGGAAACAAAGGCAAAAATGAACTATTGGGACCTCATCAAAATAAAAAGCTTCTGCACAGCGAAGGAAACAATCAGCAAAACTAAAAGGCAACCAACAGAATAGGAGAAGATATTTGCAAATGACATATCAGACAAAGGGTTAGTATCCAAAATCTATAAAGAACTTATCAAACTCAACACCCAAAAAACAAATAACCCAGTGAAGAAATGGGCAAAAGACATGAATAGACACTCTCCAAAGAAGGCATCCAGCCGACACATGAAAAAATGCTCAACATCACTCATCATCAGGGAAATAAAAATCAAAACCACAATAAGATACCACCTTAAACCTGTCAGAATGGCTAACATTAACAATTCAGGCAACAATAGATGTTGGCAGGGATGCAGAGAAAGAGGGTCTCTTTTGCATTGTTGGTGGGAATGCAAGCTGGTGCAGCCACTCTGGAAAATAGTATGGAGGTTCCTCAAAAAACTACAAATAGAACTACCCTACGACCCAGCAATTGCACTACTAGGCATTTATCTAAGGGATACAGGTATGCTGTTTCAAAGGGACACATGCACCCCCATGTTTATAGCATCACTATCCACAATAGCCAAAGTATGGAAAGAGCCCAAATGTCCATCGATGGATGAATGGATAAAGAAGACGTGGCATATATATACAATGGAGTATAACTCAGCAATCAAAAAGAATGAAATCTTGACATTTGCAACTATGTGGATGGAACTAGAGGGTATTATGCTAAGTGAAATTAGTCAGAGAAAGACAAATATCATTTGACTTCACTCACATGAGGACTTTAAGAGACAAAACAGATGAACATAAGGGAAGGGAAGCAAAAATAATATAAAAACAGAGAGGGGGACAAAACATAAGAGGCTCTTAAATATGGAGAACAAACAGGGGGTTACTAGAGGGGTTGTGGGCAATGGGATGGGCTAAATGGGTAAGGGGCACTAAGGAATCTATCCCTGAAATCATTGTTGCAATATATGCTAACTAATTTGGATGTAAATTTTTTTAAATTAAAAATAAAATTAAAAAAAGAACATAGCACTCAATAAATAGTAGCTATTATTGCTATTGATATTATTTTCTGATCTGTAAAACAGGGATACTAATATACATAAGATCTGTATAAGAATTGAGGTAATGTGTGTGAAGCGGCTGACACCATACCCAGCACAGAGAACTGAATCAGTAACGATTCATTCCTAACCCCTCCTTCCTCATATCTATTCTGTTGGGTTCACCAAAAAAGAAGAACTGTTGGCTCCAGAAAACTGGAGAATGTCAACTTTTTCCTGAGACAACACCCTCCCCCACATCCCCCTCCCAATGGCTCAGGAGCACAGACTCATTTCTTAGGTAAGCTCACCATGCACGACTGCCCCAAGGAGATGAGACAGACTCATTTTAATTGGATGGGACACTAGTGTGTATAGGAAAGTATTCACTAGGAACCTCTTAGGAAAGGATCGTATGAATGAAAGAGACACAGCTTTAACCAACTGGAGGAAAGACACATTGGAGGGGGTATTTGTTGACTAATATAACAGAAAAGTCCAGTGGGCATATCTGGTGAATATGACTGGATCCAGATACTCAAAAGACATTGTCAGGAAATGTGTCATGTTCCATCTCTTGGCTCTTCATGGTGACCCTTGGTAACCAGCTTCACAAATGCAACAGACAGAAGGAACTTCTTTCTCAATAGCTCCAAGAAAATCCCTTGGCCAGAGTTCATTAGACCAACTTGAGCAAGGTGACCAACACTCAGTCGCTGAGGACAAAGGGATGGAGGGTGCTAACTGGCCAGGCCAAGGGGACATATCCACCTTGGAGCTAAGATATATGGATGCTGGGCAGGCAGGTCAGTAACAGGTCCCACCTGAATCCATGAATTGAGTGAGTGATAAGTAGTTTATCAACAACAACAACAACAACAAAAACACAGTGCTAAGATTTTTTTAAAAGGCAGGAGTAGATGGTAGAGAAGCAAAATCTTCCACAGGATCCAAGATAGGAAGGCCTCGGTCACCTGGGCAACAGGAGGTCTCCAGGCCAGTGTAGCAGGCCCTAAAAATGGGAGGAACTGGTGTGTAAAGTCTAAGTAAATCACCCTTTTAGAGCTCTAGCCCTATCTGCTTATCATCAAGTGATTACCACAACCCATTACATTAGCCTTTCAAGACAGTCTCTAGAATGACTATGATTCATTTTCTTTACAACATTTTAGAAGATCTTACATTTTCATAATATAAACCAAGAACTGAGGTTAAAGCCAGGCAAATAGCCACCCAACCTTGCTGCTCTGTTTTGGACAAGCCATCATGGACAAGAAGGAGGGCAGAAAGCTGGTTTATTAACCCCATTTGCTTAAGGAGACTTGTTTCTCAAAGGGTTCTATGAAATTGGGTAATGAAAACAAAAAGAACTTTAAAACTCACAAGGTTTGTTCATCAGATCACTGTGCAGGTTCCTGCCAAAGTTGGCTACACTGAAAAATGGCCATTTGTTCCTAATTTGGGCTGTCTCATCTCCTGATCAGTCCTCAGTCCCTGGCAGTTTTCTAGTTTCCTCCCCAGTTACAAGCTCCCCAGTTACCAGAACAAGCTGTAAGTTCTTCTTATGAAGAACTTATCAAAGGCTTCTGAAGAAAAAAAAAAAAAAAACTAAATAAATTATAGCCACTGGTCCCTTTTATCCACTGCTTTATTTCAAGAACTTCTGACAGGTTCAAGAGACACAATTTTCCTCACTCCAAAGGCATGCCAGCCTGTTCCATTCATGCTCTACCCATCCAGCTGCTTTAGAAGATGAGAGATTGAGTTTGCTTCATTTGTCTGGGCCGCCTTACAGAGAAGTTATATCATTAGCCTGTGACTCGCTAGGATAAGCCAGCTTTCTTCAGCATCTGCAGAGTACAGTAAATGTGGCTTAAATTAAAAATAGAGTGTAGTTCTGACCTGTTTGGCCATGGCTCTACAAAGCCTGCTTTTAAGGATGAAGTGATTCTGCACCAAATCAGCAAGGTAGACAAGAATATTGGTTCTTCACCCTGGTCATACATTAAAATCATTCAAAGAGATTTCTTTTTTAAATAACCATGCCTGAGCCTCATCCCAAACCAATTAAATACAAATCTCTGAGGTTGGGGCCTACGTTCTGGGATTGTCTTTTAAACGTGCAGCCAAGAACTATACAGCAGGGAGGATGCTGGGATTCTCAGGGCATCAGTCCAGGACATCATTTCTGATTCGTCCGCAGGCTGGTGTCACCTGGGAAAAGACGTCTGCAAGCCTCCTAGGAACTGTGTGTCCCATTCATTGTGTCTTGAGTACCTGAGGATGACAAGCTTGTGAATTAAAGGATCCTGAGGTCAGCTTTAAAGGAGGCCAAATCTCCTGGGCTTATGAGAAAAAAAAAAAAAAAAAAAACTGTCTAGTCACAAAGGAAGACAGTAACTGATAAAGGAAGTTTGTCACCTAAGCTATAAAATATCAGACCATTAGGGTATACTTGGCAAAATTTTGCAGTGACAGCATGTCAGGGCCTGGGTGTTTATTCTTCCCAGACTCTGACACTTAACTTGCTGTGTGACCTTGGCTCAATCTAGTAACCTCCCTTGTCAAGTTTACCCACTTGAGGAATGGGCATGGCCTTCTTGGCACTTAAAAGATCCTTTATATAGAAATAAAAGGCATTAGCCCTCATCTGAAATCAGCTTTTGATCTGTAATGGCTGAACAACAACAACAAAAAAAACAGGAAGTTTTTCGTTTAATGACTTCTTTTTCATAGAAGTTGTTAATGATCTAGAGAGGGGCAAGTCCTCCTAATAAATTCCAACTTTGCCGGCTCCCTATCCCTTTAGTCCACTATTCCCAGAAATAAGGGACAAAAGTACCAAAAGTGCACAGACCAGTAAAGGAACTGTTCAAACCCCTTCCGTGTGTGGAAGATAAACGCTTTGAAAATTAAGTTGATCAGAGCCGCTCAGAACTGGCATACATTCAGGGTAAATTAGAGATTCAGAAGTCTCGACAATCTGATGAAAAACATAAAAACCCACAAGCTTTAAAAGAGCACCCCAGATCTACAGATATATTCATGTGTTGTCAAAATCTCTCTTTTGTTACAGAGAAACAGGAAATAATGATAGAAAGTGAGACAGAAGAGAGGTTATTAACCATTAGAAGGCCGCTTGAAAATAAAAACTGAACAGTATCCAATGAGAAAGGCTGGAATCAGGACTGATGTACTGATGCATCTTGGCATTTATTCTCTCAGAGTCTTCAGTACTTCTAGGTCAAGTGGCTAAGGTGGACTTAAACTCTTTATGTGACCTCCATTGTCAGAAGGACAGAACTTGCAAGCCGGCTGATTCATCCCTCCCACGCCCGGAACCTGGCCCTAGAAGGTAATGATATTTGATTCTGGAGAGCACAGTGGGGTTCTGTTCATGTGCAGACAACTGAGAGGGAACACAGGCAATTTATATCCCAATATAAAGTCTTCTGTGGCAAGTACTGAGATGTTGCATCGAGTCTCAAAGGACCGTGTACTTTCTAGATTTATTACCATCAAAATGATCTATTCCTTCCTTCCTTCTTCTATTCACTCTTTCAGAAAACATACTGTATTTCTATCATGTGCTAGGCTTAATGCTAAGTATGGTGGATACAGAGCTTAAAAATAAACTCCCTTCATTTAAGGAGTGTGGTAAGAGTTACGATTAAGGAATGCATAAGGAATGAAGTGCAATGGAAGGGAACCTAACCCATATTTGAGAGTACAGTCAAGAAGGGCTTTATGGGAGTCAACTGAGCTGAAATGAATCACCCAATGAAATTAATAACCCAAAGAAAAAATTAGGAAGATTGCATTCCAGACAGAGGGAAGAATTTATGCAAAGTTCAGGAGATTCCCATTGATCAGAAAAAGTATTCAAGGGGTGCCTGGGTGGCTGAGTCTAAGTGTCCGATTCTTAGTTTCAGCTCAGGTCATGATCTCAGGGTTCATGGGGTCGAGCCCCATGTCGGGCTCTGTGCTGGGCTTGGATGGAGCCTGCTTAAGATTCTCTCTCCCTCTGCTTCTCCCCTGCTCTCAGGCAAGCATGCACACACAGTCTCTGTCTCTCTCTCAAAATAAATAAATAAACTTAAAAAAAAAAAAAAAAAAGGAAGAGTGTTCCAAGCATTCCCATATGGCTGGAGTGTGAGGAATTTGAAAACAAAGGGAAAAGTCCCTTTGTAGGAATAGAGGGGTGGATCAAATCAGGAAGGGTTTTGCAGGCCCTGTTAAGGAGTTTGGATTTTACACTGAGGATGGCGTGGAACCACAAACGGTTTTTAAAGAGGAATGTAAATAGATAAGAGCAACAGAGGGAAGGATGGATTGGTAGATGGAGAAAATGGAAACAAGGCCTGTTAGGAATGCTTATCACAGTAAAACTACAGAAGTCCACGGGCACTGGGACAGGAATGAGGGGACGGAGCATAGGGGGCAGAGGAGTGTTGGTGAATCCCTGGAAGTGAAGAGTCAGAGAGAAAGTGGGGCTGGGATGAGCTGCAGTTCTGTGTGGGGCGCCTGGGAGCCAGTGTGAGAGAGAAACCTCAGAGGAAAAGCACATTTGGGGAGAAGACACTGAGTTCAGTTTCAGTATTAGTTGCAAGCTGGGTCTTGCCAGCCGGAGACTGGGGACATCTGGGGCTGGGAAGAGAGGCTTGACCAACAGGAGAAACAGAGAACTAGAAGACACAAGATGGAGGGAGGTGCAATCAATCGCCCATAGAAAGAGTGTTGTGAGAACCAAACAAGGTCAAGGGCCAGATCCTCCCTTTGGGAACATAGGGGTTGACAGTAATGGAATTGGTAAAGGCTAATAATGAACTTAAACCCCCTCAAAATGCATAAACAGAACATAGCAGTGTTGGCTACCATTTCTCGGACACTTAGCAGGTGCCAGGCAGCCATGACTGTGCATGAGGGATCTCATTTCATCCTCAAACAATCAGGGAGGTGTTTCGCATTATGACCTTCATTTTTCAGATAAGCAGGCCTGGATTTATAGAGGTTAACAATCTCATCCTGGGTAATACACCAGTATGTGAAGGAGCCAGGTTTTGAACCTCGTTCTATCAGATTCGAACCTCTCACTAATGTATGGTGGTCTAATACCACACACTATTCGCAAAAAAGAAGTTTTCTTTTCCTCCACTCTACCAAGGCAAGAGGTAAAATTTAAAAAGCACAAACGTTAGAAGAATAAGCAATGATTTCAGGGCTAGGAGAAGCATGAAGAAAGATGGGGTTTACTAAAATCACATCACCACTGCCTCAGCCTCAACTTGCCTGTGCTGGGGACAAAAGGGGACCACGGGGATCAGAGAGATGTTTGTGACTCCAGTCCTCCCTTCCTGCATCTGACAAGCACATGCTGCCATTTTAGTATAGTTCGTGCAATGCAGCAAATAGTCATGCAGGGTGGGTGGGCCAGGGACCAGGATTCTGAAGAACAGCCAACTTCAAGGCAGAGTGGAGTTTTGCCAAAAAAGTGTTCTTTTCTGCAGCAAACCATCAAAAAAGAAAGTGCTGTTCACTTGTTTGACATTAGATAAGATGGTTCTCACACTTTTTTTTTTCTTCTTTCTTTGTTTTTCCTCTGGAAACCTGTATCTGCACGCAGAGCAGTCTGGTCTTGAACCTGGTTTTGTTTTCCAGGATTTGCAGCGTTCAGATGCAGGCACAGCAGGAGCCCACACTCATCTCGAGAGAGGGTCCTTGAGGGAGACTATGCCCAGAAGCCCCATCCACAGAGTCCCACTAAGGGCTGTGGTTTCTTTCTGATTTCACATGGCTGACTGGATCTCGGCATTTCAGGAACCAACCTTTTACAGCGAGTGATTTTCTTCACTAAACTCAAGACTGGCAAGCTCCTCTCTCTGTCTCTTTCTCTGCCTCTCTCGTCTGTCTCTGTCACTCTTGTGTGTGTGTGTGTGTGTGTGTGTGTGTGTGTGTGTGTGTCCGTGCACACATACGCCTCTTCACTCTTCATTTCTAGCAGTATCTTATTGCCTTGGTGAAGAGTGCAGTGAAGCAGAAAACAGATTCAGGAAGTGACAGACGACACAAGCATTTGTCCAATTAGCAATGAGAAAATCATAAGCACCGGTGGTGACCACTCATGTTGAACAGCCAGCTCAGCAAAGAGCCTTGCTCCACGTCTCTCCGATGTAATTAGAACCATTCAAGCCACGACTGACCAGCTTTTCCCTGCATTTTTAGTATATTGCAGAGCCTGCACTCTCTTGGACGTTAATGAGGAACATGAAGCTATCAATAGTTTTGATTAAGCCAAAGACTATTGCACTATTTAGATGTACCATATTTCATCCATTCTAAGACATGCCTTTTTCCTCCCACGTTTTAGCATCTTTCAAATCAAAATGTGCCTCAGAATCAAGGCAATCATGGTATAGTTGTCATTGCCTCTGCATGGCAAACTTGGTCACAGCTGTTTATATTGTCATCTGAATTTCAGCTGAGTTCAATATGTGGTTGCAAGGACGGGTGTTGAGGTTCAATGCCATTTAAAAGTCTCTCAAAAGATTATCCTACATTTTGGCATTCAAATAATGAGCTATTGTGTGTGCATAAAGAAACAGAGGAGTGGGGTGTAAATTGACATTTGTGAAGCAAATATTTGTTGTTATAGGAACAACTGCAATTCCATACTTTCTCCCAAAGCAACAACCAACTGCTTTCAAGACCTAAAAAAAGAAGAAATCCACGAGAAATGAAGCAGTTATATTTGCCCCACACCAACAATGCAACTGAAAGCAGTAGTAACAGCAGAATCCCTTGGAAGAGACGAAAGAAATTTCAGAGTAGCAAAGGGCTAGTGTTACAGATGCAAGGGCCACATACAACTACTTCTAGGACATTATGTCAGAGTTTAAAACCACTTTTTTAATCTTAGAAATTCATAAAATAATGGTGAATCTTATACTGTGTGGTTTCTTAGGTCTGATGAAATCTAGTATGTCCAGAATAACTTTCAACCAATAAAACCCACAGCTACCCATTAAAGTGCCTGAGAATTTGTAAAGGGTCAGTCTACATCCAAGAAACAGTAGCCACTTTCAGACTTGGATTTGAAACAGAGCTAGGCCTCAGTACCCAAAGGCATCACCCACCCTATTGCAGATGTCATCAGTTGCCATCTCATACCCTATTTCCCCTGCTAACAGAACCCTGAGTTGATTCAAGGATTAGGGAGACTTGTACTTCAGAGGAGACCTGGTTCTCCTCTACCCCAGAGAATTTTCATTAACCAATCACAACATGATGGTCTCTTCTCTTTCCCATTGGTTATTTTAGGGGTGGCATGTAATACAGTTTCGGCCAATGAGATATGAAGGAAGGGAAGAGGGAGGGTGGGATCTTAAAAACAAAGATGCATGAGAAGGAAAAAATAAGGTGTCTTTTCCAACTCTGGGCTTGGTGATGCCTGGAACTACTGCAGCCATCTTGCAACCATGAGGAAGCAACTGAGAGACAAAGACACACACTGAAGATGACAGAGACAGAAGATGGAGACGGCATAAATCCTTGATGACATCACTGAACTACTTTCTTTTTTTTTTTTTTTTTTTTTAATTTTTTTTTTCAACATTTTTTATTTATTTTTGGGACAGAGAGAGACAGAGCATGAACGGGGGAGGGGCAGAGAGAGAGGGAGACACAGAATCGGAAACAGGCTCCAGGCTCCGAGCCATCAGCCCAGAGCCTGACGCGGGGCTCGAACTCACGGACCGCGAGATCGTGACCTGGCTGAAGTCGGACGCTTAACCGACTGCGCCACCCAGGCGCCCCTGAACTACTTTCTTAAGCAAGCCTAAAGACTGGTTTCTGTCTAGTTTCACTGCTTATATGGGATATTAAACATCTTTATTATTCAATCCACTGTCAGTAGTTGAATCTTCTATCACTTGCACCCAAAGTCACATAATTGATCCACCCCTACTTCCCTACTACTGCCATGATACCTCCCTCCCTTCCACACTTCTTGAAATATGAATAACAGCTTAAAGCAACACATATTTATTATTGCACAGCTTCTGAGAGTCAAGAGGCCAAGAAAGGCCTACTGGGTCCGCTGCAAAGCTGAAATCAAGGTGTCAGTCAGAGGTGGGTTCTCATGTAGAGGCTCGACTGGAGAAGTTTCCCCTTCCAATTTCCCTCAGGCTGATGGCAGAATTTGTTTCCTTGGCTATAAAATTAATGACAGCTTGCTTCTTCAAAGCCAGCCTTGGAGATAGCAAGACAGTCTGTTAGGGACATGGAATCTTCTATAATTGTGGGAGTGACATCACCTTTGCCACATAGTGTAATTCTATTGTATTCTATTGGCTAGAACTAAGTCACAGGACTCACCTATACTCAAGGGGAGAGAATTACACAGGGACATGAACACCAGAAGGCAGAGGTCACAAAGTCATCTTAGAGTCTGTCCAACTTACACGGTTAGTTAGTGGCTCTCATGGAACTGGAGACCAGTTCTATCTTATCCCAATATCCATTCTCTTTTAGTTTAACTATGAAGTGTCAAAAATATAAGAATACGTTTCTAAAAATGTAGAGTCTTCTGAAAATAGAATATACTGATGCGGAGGTCCTAAATTCTCTGTTACTAGAGATGGCTATGCTTAAGCTGGACCATCACTTGAGGCAGATGTGGCTGAGGGGCTTACCTTTAGCAAGAGTATCATGGGGCAAGATAGGGAAAGGAAGTTGTTGAGTTAGGTGACTTTCAAGGTGCTTCAACCTCGCACTTCTGATTCTTTTAGGCACATCATGCAATCACAGAATGTTAGGGTTGGAAGGACTCTTTGAGATGAAGACCCTGCATACAGATGAGGAAACTGAGGTATAGAGAAGTCAATGCTTGCTTCAGTCTCACTGAAAGTTGCTGGTGATAGAAACTGAATAGACTTAATACCTGTCTTCAAGAAGCTTATAATATAACAGGGAGAATGCAGTAAAAATAAAACATAATACACAATACACAAGTCCTGTGATGAAATTATATTTAAGATACCCCATAAAGCCAGATAAAGAAAGAAATGTCAGGAGCAAGACAAGTTGTGGGGGCAGATGAGCGGGTTCGATTCATACCAGTGGACACTGAGTACTTAAGGGACATCCAGGTGATGATGTCTGGTACAGGGCTTCTCAAACCTTAATGTTCACACAAACTTACCTAGAGACTGTTCAAATGCAGCTTCTGACTCAGCAGGCCTGTGGTGGAGCCTGGGGTTCTGTATTTCAAACAAGCCCCCGGATGATACAGATGCTGCTTATCCTCAAAGCATAATCTGAGTGGCAAGACTGAAAAGGCAGTTGTATAATCAGATCTCAGATGTGTGATCTTCATTCCTCTCCCCCTCATTCTATTGTCCACTCTCTGAATAGGGACAAGACTGGAGGAGAGACACTGAAGGAATTTCCATACAGGAGCACCTTCACCAGAAGGCCTTGTAACTAGCCATGTTACCTGGGAAGGGAAGATGCCTTCTAGTTACTGCAAAGAACCCATCCACCATTTCTTACCTTCAACTCACATTTGCTAACCCTCCTTTGTGAAGGAGTACAAAAATGAATGACTTAGCCCAGCACTGCAACTATTTAATAATGCAGATCATTGGGGCACCTGGGTGGCTCAGTCGGTTAAGCGGCCGACTTCGGCTCAGGTCATGATCTCGAGGTCCGTGAGTTCGAGCCCCGCGTCAGGCTCTGTGCTGACAGCTCAGAGCCTGGAGCCTGTTTCAGATTCTGTGTCTCCCTCTCTCTGACCCTCCCCTGTTCATGTTCTGTCTCTCCCTGTCTCAAAAATAAATTAAAAAAAAAAAAAAACATTAAAAAAATAATGCAGATCATTGTGCCCAATTAGCCAGGAATTGTGGCCTTGAGGGCAGGTGATGCAACTGACAGGTTTCAATGAGTGCAGACAGTGAAAACCAAAAGAAGATGGGGCGGGTAGGGGGGATGAGACATTAAAAGGAGAATCAGGGCTGAATGGAGTAGAGGCCAGAGCTAAAAGACAATCTCCTAAAATGTCCTTTGTCTCTTTCAGACAGCACCTAGACCCACTCCTGATAAGTTACAAATGTGCAGAGTCTATGATCCTATGAGACCATCTTCTCCATCAGGCACTCTAGGTCCAGGGCCTGTGTCCTGTAAGTTCTTCAGAGATCTACAAAAATGTTTGAGGCCAGAATGTAAAATCACGGGCTCCCAAATATGAAAAGAAGCCAGCAAAATATAAATAAATAAATGTTTATTGCCAAAATACAATATTATTTTAATCTCATTAATTGTTGAGTCTAGCATTCATAAAAATTTCATCACATCAAAAAACCACTTGTAAGTGAGTTTTGCTCACCTTGCAAAAACTCCTGAGTAGGCATAATGATTGCAAAGAAATCCTAGTAAATTAAGTATGTTTCCAGTACCCAGTAATTTCTAAAACATCAGGCAGAAATCTTTTTATTAATATACCAGTAAAATATTTATTTTTTAATGCAGACTTTGGTTGGGGTATATATTAATACATGTAATGTTATGTGAGATCTGAGACCTGGTACTGACCATAGAAAGTGTCAGTTCTGGGGCGCATGGGTGGCTCAGTCGACTGAGCATCCATTAGCTCAGGTCATGATCTCACAGTTCATAAGTTTGAGCCCCGCATTGGGCTTGCTCCTGTCAGCACAGAGCCCACTTCATATCCTCTGTCTCTTTCTTTCTCTCTCCCTCTCTCTCTCTCTCGTCTCTCCCTGCTCCTCCCCTGCTTGTGGTCTCTCGCTCTCTCTCAAAGATAAATAAAACATTTTTTAAAAAAGAAAGTATCAGTTCTTTGTGAAAAACTAACTGAAAGGAAGATAGATCCCCAGGCGACAAAAATGGTCTGGGTGAAAATTATGGAATTTCTAGGGTTTCGTTCAAAGTAGCCTAATGATAAAAGAAACAAATTAATTCGCTCACTGAACACTTGTATTGACCATCCACCATGTGCCAGGCACTATTCTAGACAAAGGGATGCAATAGCAAACAAGTTAGATAAACCAGCAGATAACAATATACCTTGAAACAGCTCACTAAACCACACTCACCCCACCCTTCTGAGGCAGGGCCAGGCGACCTGACTAAAGAGAGGCCTCCATCATACCATGGGAGGCCACGATTGCTTCCTCAGAGAGAATGAAGAAAATTCTTATTAAGTGCCTACTTTATGGCAGACTATGCAAAGTGCTATCTAATTCATTTCTGTTGAACCTCCTGACAGCCCCATCATGTCCCTTAGTTCTCATGTTAACAGCAATGAAACCAAGGCTCAGAGCACCTGGCCACCTGCCCATGACCAGATGGCCAGTTAGAGAGCAGGTCACTTGGGATTCAAGCCCAAAACCATACCCCTTCCTTCTGATACCATTCCTGGGGGCCTGCTAGCCCTGACCACTTCATATTTGGGAAGCTCTCCAAGATGGCATGGTAGGTGAGAGCCAGAGACAAGGGGCTGTGCTGTTCATGCTCTGCCTCTCTGTCATTACCTGGGGACAGGGTCCCCACCCAGGCACTGGCTTTGGCAGAGAACCCCGACAGTGCTAAATGTGCTTTGTCTCTGTGTTCACGTACCAGCCCTTACATAAACACCTCTCTGGCCTAGGGTAGAGTTATCTGGAATCTGGGGACCCCTCCTATCCCTGTCCTCCCCAACCCCTCCAAGTCCTTCAGACGATAGCTGTGGCTACAACAGTGCTTCACCTTGGGCTCCAAGCTTAAATGTCCTTCACATCCCTGGCCAGCACAGCAGAGAACTCTTTCCTCCCTCTGTGTCATCAGGGGCCACAACCGGCCTCTCCCTGATGGTGTTGCTCAGGCAGCATCTTGTCCTCTCTCCTCCCTAAGCCCACTGCTTTTCTAAGGTGACCTCTGTGCCTGGCTGTCTCTCAGGCCGGGATGCCAGAAGCACTGGGAATAGGATTTCCTTCAAGAGCAATTATCCACTGGGCCTTAAATGCTTACTTCCAAGCACCCCTACCCAAGGGTCCTCCTCTGCAGGCTGCTGGGGAAATGCTGAATGACCCCCACACCTGTCTTTGGTGTCCCTTAAAAATGAGTGAAGAGGGGTGCCTCGGTGGCTCAGTCGGTTAAGTGTGCAACTTTTGGTTTCGGCTCAGGTCATGATCTCACAGTTGTTGAGTTCGAGTCCCACACAAAGCTGTGTGCTAACAGCTCAGAGCCTGGAGCCTGCTTCAGATTCTGTGTCTCCCTCTCTCTCCTCCCCACCCCTCTCTCGCTCTCCTTCAAAAATAAACATTAAAAAAATTTTTTTTTTTAATGAGTGAAGAAAGCAGTCAGCCTTCTGCTTACTTTTCTGGCTTTCATTCCTTATTTTTTCCAAAGTACTTAAGTATGAAGAAAGAGGCAGCAGTAATTACATTTTTTTTCTTCCTGTGTAAAAGCTATTCTAGAAAGCTTGGAGGGTTACACACACCAACATAAACTAACACTCTTGCGCGCTCTCTCTCCACTCCCCCAACTGGTTTTCTTAAGTGGACAGACACACTAGCTCCAACTCAATATCTGTTCTCCTTGTCTTCCTGCATCGTGTCTAAAGCCTCACCTCCAAGCTCCCTCGCAACAAGGCAGCTGCAACAGAGGCCCCACCTCGGCCCCCAGCTTCCCTTCATCCTGAGAGGATTTTGGACAGGGCGACAGAGATGGGGTAGCCAAAGCATGATTTCCAACAGTGAGATCCATCAGTTTAAAGAGACCCTACAAACCTCATTCCTTTAACCTATTTGGAATTTATTTTTATAAAAGATACTAGATGAGAGTCCTCTTTAATTTTCTTCCAGACAGATAGCCTGTTGTGCTCACGTTATTTATTAAATCAATCTCTCTTCTTCCACTATGTTGAAATACCACATTTTCATATATAAAATTCTCATTTAAAATAGGATCTATTTCTGAATTGTCCATCTGTGCTCTGATCTATACAGCTGTCCTGTTGCTTGTATCATATTGATTTATTATGGTGGCTTTTTCGTGTTTTAATACCTAGTAAAATAGATGCCGCCCTGCTCTGCTTCCCTTTACACTTTTATTGGCTATTCATAGGCACTTTTTTCCTCCATATGAAATTTAAGATCATTGTAATCAATTTTCCTCCCAAAAGCCTTCATTGGAATTCTAATTCGAATTGCACTGATATATTAATAGTGACATAATTGATTTTATATGATACTAACTCTTCCATCCAAGAACATGATGTGTTTTTTCATTTATTCAACTAATTTATATCCTTCCATCTCACATTGTCATTTATTCCATGTACATAGATTCTGTCCTTTTCTTATCCATATTTTAAATTTTTTGTTAGTGTTATAAACAGAATGTTTTCTCATTTCCATTTCTAGGTTCTTATTTCTGGAATAAAAAAAAGCTTGTGTCCAGCATTACCAAATGCTCTTATTTGTTCTAGAAATTTTTAAAACTAGAATTTCTTGGTTTTTTAGGTTTGAAATAATATGATCAATTTAGTTCTTTTTTCTCCAATATTTAAACATATTATTTTATCTTAGTACATCCAATACAATTTCCAAAATAATATTCAATAATAAAGGTAAGATTTGGCATCTTGTTTCTGAATTTCATTGACTTGGCTTTATCATTTCGGGACTTAGAACGATGTTTCCTGTTTTGTTTTTGTTTTCTTTTGTTTCTGTTTTTTAGAAATATAATTCTAAATGTTTATTTTTTTGTTTGTTTTCAGAGAGTCCAAGCATGGGGAGGGGCAGAGAGAGGGAGAGAGAGCATCCCAAGCAGGCTCCACACTCAGCAGGCAGCCCCACACAGGGCTTGATCTCTTGAACCCTGAGATCATGACCTGAGCTGAAATCAAGAGTCAGACGTTTAACCAACTGAGCCACCCAGGTGCCCCATTTCCTATCTTGGTTTGAAAAATAGTCTTAATCATAACTAAATGATAAAAGCCTCCTTTTATTGCCATTTATTTAGAGTGTTTTTGTAGGAATAACTGCCGGTTTGTTTTGTTTTTTTGGTTTTTGGTGGGTTTTTTTTTCTTTTTTTGGAAACCCTTTTAAAATACTCTTTAGAAAATGTCCTTTTAGCATCTATTGCTCTGATCACATGGTTTTCCTCTTAATTTGTTGATCTGATAAATTATACTGATAGATTTCCTGATATCTAACTACCCTTGCCTTTCCTACTTGGTTGAAATATGCCATTCATTTGATACTTTGCTGTATTCTTTTGCTAATATTTCATTTTTTATTTTCTCAGCTATATCTGTAAGTACTGTTTGTCTATATGTTTTGCATACTAGCTGCGCAACAACTGAGTTTCTGGGTGCCTGGGTGGCTCAGTTGGTTAAGCATCACACTTCGGCTTAGGTCATGATCTCACAGTTCATAGGTTGGAGTCCTGCATGGGGCTCTGTGCTGACAACTCAGAGCCTGGAGCCTGCTTCAGATTCTGTGTCTCCCTCTCTCTCTCTGCCCCTCCCTAACTCACGCTCTCTCTTTCTCTCTCTCAAAAGTAAATAAACATTAAAAAAAATTTTTTAAATAAAAAATAAGTAAAATTTTTAAAAAACTGAGTTTGATATTACCACTATGGTGACTTCACTAAATGAATTTGGGAGATTTCCATCTCTTTTCTATGTATGATCTGTAACAGTTTTCTATGGTCAGAAATAACCTTGGCATTATTGTTCTTTAAAGGTTAAATATTTTTCAACTGTTGAAATCATCCGACCCTGGTGTCTTTTATATTAGTAGATCTTTAAGTGTTGTTCTAATTTCTTCCACAATAATTGTTCTGTTCAAATTACCCAATCTTTTTTGGGTCGTATTTGGAAATTGTATTTGTCTGGGAAACCATCATTTTCTTCTAGTTCAGGTCAGCAAATAATGTTCATGGGCCAAATCTGGCCTGCCATCTATTTTTCTACAGTCATTGAGCTAAGAATGGTTTATAAATTTTTAAATGGTTATTTAAATACCTACATAATACCCTTGATTTACCTCTTCACTTGGAAAGCCTAAAATATTTACTGCCTAGCCTTCTGTAGAAAAAGTTCACCAGCCCCTTTTCTTGATTTTCACATTGTTTGCTGATGATTTGCATATGCCATTCTCTTACCGTTTTAATCTGCATTGTCTGTAACCCTGTCCCTTTTCCTACTCCTGATCTTATATATTTTTGCTCTCACACTTTTTTTCTTAATCAGGCTCATGAAGAGTTTATGTAAACATTATTAATCTTTTCAAAAATCTAGTCTTTTTAATTTTTTTTTAATGTTTATTATTCTTGAGAGAGAGAGACAGTGCATGAGTGAGGGAGGGGCAGAGAGAGAGAGGGAGACACAGAATCCGAAGCAGGCTCCAGGCACTGAGCTGTCAGCACAGAGCCCAATGCAGGACTCAAACTCACAAACCATTGAGATCATGACTGAGCCAAAGTCTGACACTTAACTGACTGAGCCACCCAGGCGCCCAAAAATCTAGTTTTTATATTTATTTGTACATTCTACTCTTTTGATTTTCTATTGGCTGTGTTACCACATTTCATCATTATTTTGGACACCACTAAGAAAAATAAAACACTTTCACATAATTTAGGACATAAGGCCTTCTTATCACTTAGAATATTATTTCGTACTTATTGGAAGAGTTTTTGAAACTCATGAGGCATAAATTTTAATCATATTTCTCTTGTGTATCCATAAAAGGAAAATACAGAATTGCTTAAGAGATTTCTAAGATGTCTTCTCCCCGAGAACCCAACTCTTTTAAATCACTATCCACTCACTCATTAATGTTACCATTTTCCCATACAATACTGTCCTCTGTGCTGATGACACTGCATTTTTTAAAAGAGTGATCTCCCAAATTGCTGATACTTGTTCTACAAGTTTTGCTGTAGTTCTCTGTTACTGAAAGTGTCATTCAAAATATTCAGTCATGAAACAGTATTCATATCCCTTCCTCAAATAGTGTTTAAATGGTTTTTTGACTGACACACCAAGGGATTGCCATCATGCTACCAGAAAGAACAGCCAAGTTCTTACATGCACGAGCAATAACAAGGTCACCCTGCTACATGGTCAACAGAAATTGAGGACGCACTCTGATTTCCAAGATGTCAAAAGAAAAAATAAAATGGGTCTTAGAAACCATGAAATATGGTAATTCTCACTTCCTGGTTTATTTAGGTTAATTGGGGGGGGGGTTCCCCCTTTTTAAAGAGAGGTAATATGTTTATTTTTAGTCCTTCTGTATTAATGAAGATACTTGAGGCTGTGACTTTTTCTATGAGAACATCTTTTGAAATGAGGTCTAAGTATAAAGCTATATTTTTTTTGCTTTTACATAGATTGTAAATTACAGTTTTTACTTTTGATTGCACCAAGTATTTTCTGTTTATTCTTATTCTCCACGTAGCAATATTTTGGTTACTCTCCAGTATTTGCTTTCTTGTGTTGTTTTGTTTTCACCAGTATTTATTTTTAATTATACTGGATTATGACTATACAACTTGTGTTGTAAAATCTCTTTTAAAATATAATAAGGAAGGGTGCCTAGGTGGCTCAGTCGGTTGAGCGTCTGACTTTGGCTCAGGTCATGATCCCATGGTTCATGGGTTCGAGCCCCACATCAGACTCTGTGCTGACAATGTGGAGCCTGCTTTGGATTCTCTGTATCCCTTTTTCTCTGTCCCTCCCCTACTCACACTCACTCTCTCAAAAAATAAATAAGCATTTAAAAAATAAGAAGAAGAAATAAAATGTAAAAAGGTATCCTTTTTGTAACATATGTAGCTAATTTTTTAAGTTTGTATGGACATACAAAAATGTATAATACTCATTTGAAGAAAATTAAACTGATATTAATTAAACTAAAGTCCACCAAGAATTAAAATCAGTTTGATAATTTTTTTCATTCAATTCCCCATTGTCTTTATTTTTTTTCTAGTAGTTATGAAAACTAGAAAATTAAGAAATTTCAAGAAGCCTAGAGTTTCTGGGTAATATGGAAACTTAAGTAGGCTGGGGCGGGAGATCCTTTTCAGGTCACATGGTGAAGTGGAAGTCAAGGTGTAGCCACAGCATTAGAGGTCAGGCCTGCAGGTGCTCCTGCGAGCTTGTGACTGAGAAGGTCCAGGAGGAAAGCTTCTGGGATCCTGGTAATGCTCTGGATGTTTGGGGTTGTTTGTATTCATATGCCAGGCACATTCAGTTTGCAAAAACTGTATGATGTTTGTACATTTCTGTATATATTTTAAGTTTTTTTAATGCAACCACGAGATAGAGTTATTTTGTGTCATTTCTTCTTTCCTTATTCCCTGTTCTCTTCAACAAATATTGATCTAAAAGAAATATTGATTCCACCTTTAGATCTCTGTCTGTGAAAACTGCTTCACGTATCCGCTCCTTCCTTTCTTCACAGTTCTTTTCCCATGTATTAATCAGGATAATTTAACCTATGGTTTAACCCAACATTTCTGTGGCTGAACTTGCTCCCACAAAGCCCTGAACAGGTCAGGAAAACTTCCTCTGTCCTGTCTCCATCTAGAAAGCATTACCTTTAAACATCACAGCAGCAGAGAAAGAGAAATCTGGAGCATCCACTTGGTTTTTAAGAGCCAGGTCTGCAAGTAGTATATCACTTCTGCCCTCATCAGATGACCAGAATCCAGTCACAGAACCCAATCAAACCAACCCTAAGGCAGGGAAGGGGGGAGGGCAGGGAAAAGGCACTTTCATTTTGCTTCTGGCCACATGCCTTAACAGCCTAGAAGAGCAGTTTCACACACCAACCCTGCAACCTTCCCAGCTGTTCCAGATATCTCTTAATCCTGCAAACCAAGCTCTTAAACTCAAAACTGGTACCTTTATCTTCATCACAAAACCAAATGATGTAAGTAAACCTTGTGCTTCATAAGGAAAGCAAAAACACTCCACTCCTTGTCTCTAGTTGGGTTTGGAGTGGGAAATACGTATCTATTTGATTATTTTTCTTGGACATTCCTTGGCACTTGTCCAATTTTACCTTTGATATTCCCATATTTTTTAAAAAACTTTTTAATGTTTACTTATTTTTGAGACAATGCAAGAGACAGAGTGCAAGCAGCAGAGGGGCAGACAGAGGGAGACACAGAATCCGAAGCAGGCTCCAGGCTCTGAGCTGTCAGCCCAGAGCCCGATGTGGGGCTCAAACTCACGAACCGTGAGATCATGACCTGAGCCAAAGTTGGAGGCTTAACCGACTGAGCCACTCAGGCACCCCTGATATTCCCATATAACCAATATGTTAAAAGAACCAAACTCATGTGATATAATAACAAATGGCTTGATCATTTTCTCCTCCTACTTATTCAAACCCATTCTGAGGGGCTAATTTTTTCCCCTGCCCACAAGATGAAATTTAAGGCAAGTCTCATGGGTTTATGGTCAATCATCACCAATTTAAAAAAAAAAGCGTTTTAGGTACTTGTAGTCATGAAAATGTTCTCAGTTCAATAATTAAAATATCTAGTCCTAGGTAATAGTTGTAATATTCAACTCCATTTAGAATGAACTCTTTTACCTGTCCCTTAGACATGCTTTGAGAAGGAAATAGGTGTGATCTACTCTTTCTATTTCTTCATCTTGGGCTTCTGTTCTCCTCCGCTATTCTCTACCTCTTCTAGGCTTAGCGTGTAGGGAGAGATAAGCAGTGGAAACATTCTTACTAGACAGGTACTGTCATGAGTTGGTGCACAACAAAGATTAATTCCAGCAAGCCTGGAATACACCTGAGCTGTTTTACTCAAAAAAGAAATATACACCAGCATGGCATTGAATCCTGGTCAAGGCACAGTTAATAGTCACTTTATAGCCATGTGTCCAAGTTTTGGGCTGGTTGGTACCAACTTGTCAGCATTGTTTAATAAGAATGAGGTTGATGATTTGCACCTGGTCCTAGTGAGACCCCCAAAAGTCTCAGCCATTGGAGCTGGTTGCATACCAAAATATACCTACATGACCAGCAGATTATAAGAAACTATGGCCAACCGAATAGCCAAAGCAATCTTGAAAAAGGAAACCAAAGCAGGAGGCATCACAATCCCAGACTTCAAGCTATACTACAAAGCTGTAATCATCAAGACAGTATGGTACTGGTACAAAAACAGACGCTCAGATCAATGGAACAGAATAGAGAACTCAGAAATGGACCCACAAATGTATGGCCACCTAATATTTGACAAAGCAGGGAAGAATATCCAATGGAATAAAGACAGTCTCTTCAGCAAGTGGTGCTGAGAAAACTGGACAGCGACATGCAGAAGAATGAAACTGGACCACTTTCTTACACCAGACACAAAGATAAACTCAAAATGGATGAAAGACCTCAATGTAAGACAGGAAGCCATCAAAATCCTCGAGGAGAAAGCAGGCAAAAACCTCTTTGATCTTGGCCGCAGCAACTTCTTACTCAACACATCTCCAGAGGCAAGGGAAACAAAAGAAAAAATGAACTATTGGGACCTCATCAAAATAAAAAGCTTCTGCACAACGAAGGAAACAATCAGCAAAACTAAAAGGCAACTGACAGAATGGGAGAAGATATTTGCAAATGACATATCAGATAAAGGGTTAGTATCCAAAATCTATAAAGAACTTATCAAACTCAACACCCAAAAAACAAATAATCTGGTGAAGAAACGGGCAACAGATATGAATAGACACTTCTCCAAAGAAGACATTCAGATGGCCAACCGACACATGAAAAAATGCACAGCATCACTCATCATCAGGGAAATACAAATCAAAACCATAATGAGCTACCATCTCACACCAGTCAGAATGGTTAACATTAACAATTCAGGCAACAACAGATGTTGGCAAGGATGCAGAGAAAGAGATCTCTTCTGCATTGTTGGTGGGAATGCAAGCTGGTGCAGCCACTCTGGAAAACAGTATGGAAGTTCCTCAAAAAATTAAAAATAGAACCACCCTATGACCCAGCAATTGCACTACTAGGCATTTATCCAAGGGATACAGGTATGCTGTTTTGAAGGGGCACATGCACCCCCATGTTTATAGCAGCACTATCCACAATAGCCAAAGTATGGAAAGAGCCCAAATGTCCATCGATAGATGAATGGATAAAGAAGATGTGGTATATATATATACAATGGAGTATAACTCAGCAATCAAAAAGAATGAAATCTTGCCATTTGCAACTATGTGGATGGAACTAGAGGGTATTATGGTAAGCGAAATTAGTCAGAGAAAGACAACTGTCATATGACTTCACCCATATAAGGACTTTAAGATACAAAACAGGTGAACATAGGGAAGAGAAGCAGAAATAATACAAAAACAGGGAAGGGGACAAAACATAAGAGGCTCTTAAATATGGAGAACAAACAGAGGGTTACTGGAGAGGTTGAGGGAGGGAGGATGGGCTAAATGGGTAAGGCGCACTAAGGAATCTACTCCTGAAATCATTGTTGCACTATATGCTAACTAATGTAAATTTTAAAAAATGAAAATAAAAAAACACACAAAAAAGAAAAGAAATTCTGGTTGAGACTACTTTGGGCTCCCCGATTCCTATGTATTCTGTGCATACAATAGTGGTTCCTCTCTGAGAGAGTTAGCGCATCTTGCCATGGCCTTTACAGAAGGAAGACAGTTAGAGCTTGCTCCTGTCTCTCCTGATTCCTTACTGTGACACAACCTGTGGCTGAAATGTATATATCTGCTTTAATGCTGGTGCTATATTTTATCCTCTCTTGCAATAAACTATAGATTTGTCAGCACTGACATTGGTGACCTTGAGTCTTCTTTAGCAATTATACCCCACCTGCCACCATTGGTGCACCTGACACCAGTGCTTCCTAGGACTGGCAGCTGTATACAACTGACTCTTTCTTCTGAGGAGCACTTTTGTGGGTTCTTCAGAGGACCCCCCCCCCCCCCGCCAACCCTGGTTTCTCCCATCAAACTTGGTCCGGTGATACCCAACACCACTCTCTGTTTGGGTCACCTTGCCCTTCAAGGCAGTCTTCTTGATTGGTATCAAAGACAACCCTCCCCAGTCTTCTAATAGCCCTGAACAATACCTGGTGAAAAGAAAACATATATTCTTTGCCCCAGACAACTTGGGAGTGAAATTCCCCTTCTTTGCAGCAATACCTTTTCACTCCTCTCTCAGCAAAGCAAAGCCACAACAGTCTACCTTTCTGCTGTCTCAGGCATGACTCAGACATTGGTTCATTGGGACAAACATCGAACTCACTGGTGGTTCCATTGAAGACCTTCTCCCCAGGCTTGAAGTAAAAGAACAGTGCTCCACCCTTCCAAACAAAAATCTTTTTTAAATCTCTATTCAACCTTTTCAAACCCTTGATGGCTGAGGGGATAAGGGACCCAAAACTGGTTTCAAACACTTTATTGCAGGTCATCACGATGGTCTCCTTACCTTGAAATATAAGTTAATCCCGTGGTCTTGAAGCCTCACCAAAAGTGTTTTATTTTAATATCTTATGACACTGATATAAGTGTAAAATCAATGATTTGAATACACACCTACCTGATTCCAAAGTCCATGTTCTTCCTACTATGCCAGGCAACCTTCACCTATGTCTAATTAAGAATTTTATGCCTTTTAAGTTTATGCCATTTGGAATTTATTTAGTACTTTTTTGATAGTCTTCATTTTTGTCCTGGAAAAGATGCCTTTCCGAATGTATGTACATCACATCCTTCTGTTTTCACTGATTTTTTTTTTCCACTTTACCAAGGGATGAAAAACCCTTGGTTTCCCTGTCCTTGGTCAAATGGAAAAAAAAAATTTTTTTTTAATGTTTATTTATTTTTGAGAAAGAGAGAGTGGAGAGAGGCGAGAGAGAGAGAAGAACAGAGGATCCAAAGCAGGCTCCAGACTGACAGCAGAGAGCCCAATGTGGGGCTTACACTCATGAACCATGAGATCAAGACCCGAGCTGAAGTTAGCCACTTAACCGACTGAGGCACCTAGGTCCCCCAAGTGGAAAAATTTAATTAGCTCCTATGCTCAATAAATAGCAGAGTTTCAACCTTTGTCAAACTGTATGTAGTCTTGTGGCATTCACGCTTAGAGAAATAGGAAGGTTTGGTGGAATACAAAAAAAACCAATTCTTTTTTTTAAACAAATGCTTGGAAAAGGTATTTGAAAGCTTTTGCTGTTGGTTACTGACTCTGAAGCGTGTGATTTCCCAATTTTCATTTCCAACTGAGCCCATATCAGCAAATGTATAAATCTCACTACTTGTTGTAGGTACGTTGTAAGCAGTAACTCGGGGCTATCTGACTCCCCTTCTCACCCTGAGCTTTGACCATGTGGTCAGCTGGTTAGAAGTTACTAGGGACATGACTTTCCACAGCTTAATTATTTTCCTCACTCATTCTGTCCATCTCTTCCTCTAAGTGCTCCACAGTGGCAGCAAATCGAGAGACAACTGTATACAAAACACAACATTTCCCCTTTTCGAATACATAAAAAGAGCTGGCAGCACCTCTACCTAGAAACAAGTTTGTAAGAATGACCCACAACCATAAATCTCTCACTCAGATAGAGTGCCCTACCATAGCAGAAGGACAGGCTGGGCTTCTGACCCTGAGCCTTTACCACAAAAGCCTTCAACTGCATGGTTTAAATAAATACTTCCGCATTAGCCATGCTGATTTCAGGAAAACTTGAAATAATCTCTTCTGTAGATTAAAAAAATTTTTTTGTTATAAGTTAAAAAAAAAAGATGTTAAAGAAAAGTTTAAATACTTTCTCCCCACCCCACCTCTTAGGAAATCAAAGTTAGAAGCTTGGCCACTTACTTTCCCACCTTTCTTTATAATCATTTAAACATTTACAAGCATATATGCATCTGTGTACAAGATAGAGTCTTTCACTCACACTTTTAAATGACATCATGCTGTGCACATTATAACTGAATTTATTTTCCTACTTAGATAAGATATTAATTGGGCTATAAGTCTGGCTGCAGATAACAGATCCAAATTAAGAAGACAGACATTTCTTCCTGCCTTCAGAGTCCCTAGGTAGATGGTCCAGGGGCCTTCTGGAACTCTGCTGCACACAGTGAGCCAGGCATTCAAGCCTTTTCCATCTTGTTGTCTGTCCTCCCCAAGCAGTATCATTCATCCACATGGCCTGTTAACCACATTCCAGGAAATAGCCACATTCCAGGAAATAGCCACATTCCAGAAAATGGCCACATTCCAGGAAATATGGTGGAGGAAAGAGGGGAAAAAAGGATCTTTCCCACCCCCTTCCTTCTTTTCAGAACAACACAGAAGTTGGCCACCTAACATCCCCTCACTTCTTATTAACCAGGACTTGGTCACATGGCTATACTTTGCTGCAAGGGAAGCCGGGAAGTGTAGTCTTCCCCTGGGCAACTATGTGTCCAAGCTAAAAAGTCTCAGAAAGGGGTAGACTTATTTGGAGGATGGTGGTAGGAACTAGCAGCCTTTGCCCCAGATAGAGCTCTTACTATTATACATGCTGCTCTGAATCATTTTTTTTTAAATAAATACTCAATTTTCTGAAAGGTGGCTATGTTATAGTTATCCAACCACTCTCCTATTTCTGAAAATCATTGTTATTTCTAGGTTTTTGTTGTTTTCCCTCTGCCACACAAGCAAGAGTACTTGAATTTGGAGGAAACTTATCAAATATATTTAAACAAATGAGTCACATTTTGATTTTCCTTGACTGACAGGTGGAGGGACTATGAAGTCTCTCTTCTTTTATATCAAACAATCATAAAGAAAGATGAAAAAACTCATGTAAAAGGCCACAACACCCTCTTGTCTTCCCTTGTCTGCTGGGTGCCCATTATTCCTTCTCACTGAAAGGAGCTGTTGGTGATCACACAAACAGAACCAGACATAGGTACTTAACTAGGAGGAGGCTGCCTTTAGGGAAGACAATGACCTTGCATATTTTCTTTAGATAAGAGATTGTGAACTATATTCTGAGAGGTATACCCTTCAGCTTAATTTACCCTTCAAAGCTGAGGGTTTGTAGCTCTGGGATTCCTGGCAAGAAAATGGCTTTGGGTTGGAACAGGGATCCTCTGTAACCTTAATTTACAATCATAATGCAGTGTTGGGGGGAAGAATTAAAAGCAAAAACAAAAAGAGAGTGGAGGCAGGATGGAGAGAGGGGAAGAAGGAGACAGGAAGAGCTGTGCAGCAATGTGCAGGCACCAGCAGAATGTTCAGGCAAAACGGCCTCTGTTGATTAAGTCTCTTCGGTTGTAAGTAACATAAAATAACTCAAGTTAGCTTAAAGGGAGGAGGAGGCTTTATAAAGAGATAGGAGTATCTCAGAAGGCAAAAGAAAGGTAGGATCAGAAAAGGGTGGAAGCCCCAAAAGAAGAAAGCTCTCTGGAGCTGTTAACATCTGTTTCTCTTTTCCCTCTGAAGACAAGCCTTTGATGCTTCCCCATGCACGTGTGAGCAGAAGGTGAGTGTGCCCCAGCTCCCGAGATTCTGTCCTCTCTCAGCAAAAGACCAGCACAAACTGCCTGGGCCATACTCTCAATTCCAAGTCCCCAGGAGAAAAGTCTGGTTGGTTCAACTTGGGTCAGGTGCCCACCTCTGGTCCAAACCGCTGTGACCAGAGAGGCAGGCGTCAGGTAGCACAAACCTGGCTTCTAGAACCGCATCCGTGGGAGTGAAGGTGTACTTCTCTAAGAAAGCATGTTATTGTGGACTGGGAAGACAGCCAAGTACCTAATCCAGTTAAAGACAACATCAAGTACCTACTCAAGTCTCTTAATAAAGGAAGGATAAGATATTCTACCTCAAATAATACGAACTGCCATGGCCATCTCTGGATATGTTTCCTAGATTAAAGGTTCAGATTTCACAGTTAAGGATTGATTCTAATGGCTGCAGCAGTCTTGTCAACAATATGTGCAAACCTTAACATTTGAACCAATACATCAGAAAATGTATTGCGTAATCATCTGAACACTACCCCAGCCCATAGGAAGGGAGGTTTGGGGTTTTCTCACCACACTCAGACCCGCTACCAGGAAAGTCATTTCCATCTTAGACATAAATGGTTTACCTGCTCCTAGGAAGGTATAAGCCAGGACAAAAACAAGCTCAGGAAACGAGAGCAACATTAAATTTAAGAATGGTACTTCCCGCATACAGCATGGAGGTGAACCAGTGAGAACAGGGAAATAAAATATTCTCCAGTATTCACAGGATACACTTTGTGGCCACTCCCATAGATCCATCCACATGTCTCTTTCCCAGGCCTTCCTACCCCCAGCATTCTGATCTTTCTCCTGCCAGGCTTCTGACCAACCAGTCAACCCATTCACAAGCACCTAGAGTTCATTCATATTCTTACCTTGAACCACTTGTCTTCCCATGAGAGTATACAAGTAAATGCACCACTCAAAATTCTGCACTTTGAGAGGCTTTAGGTCTTTATCAGTTATACTAACCTCCGCCATTCCCCATTATATTCTTTATGTTTACTCGTTGCTGAATAACAAATTACCACAAAATGTGGTGGCTTAATACAGCAACTATTTTATTATTTAGCATGATTCAGGGGCTTAATTGGATCATTCTTCTGTTGTTCTTGCTTGGAGCATCTCATGCAAATGCAGTCAGAAGGCAGCTGGAACTGGAATGTCAAGATAGCCACACTCACATGGCTGGCACCTTGGCAGAGATGGCTGGCAGGCTGGAGCCTCTCTTCCCATGTAGTCTCGTCATGCAGCTACCTAGAGCTTCTCCATATGGCAGCCGGATTCTAAGAGCAAGCATTCCAGAACAAGCCCCTCTGTGCAACCTCTTATTAAGCCTTTGCTTGTACCATGCCTACTCATATCCATTTTCCCAAGTTCAGAGTCAATGTTGGAGGGGACTACACAAAGGTGTAAACATTGGGAGGCATAGTTCATTGAGGGTCACCAGAGTTACTGTCTATTTGGTCATTTGGAGGACAGCAGCTCCAAAGGCTTCCACTTGGCTTTTTCCACCGCACTATCTCTTAGCTTAGAGGCTAAGGAACAAGTATGACACTTCTGCAAACTACCAAGTATGTCTGTTCCAGGAAAATGACCTCTGGATGAGCCCAGTGTATACTGTGAGTTGGGCCTGGACTGTCTAAGAGGGAGGGATCCCAGGTATTAACATCAATTCAGACTCTGCGGCCAACAGTATCTGAAATGTTTGGGTATGCCCCCTTATCCAGTGCACAGTTGGCTGAGAAAACCACTGGAGGCCCTTGGATGAATTATTACCCAGAGGAATTATCACCATATTCACCTGCCATGGTGTTGCAGATTTCTTCCTCCTGATTACTCTGCCTCTCCTTCAGTAAACAGGTTTCGAGTCCAAAACTGTCTCAGGTCTGGAAACTGGACACGAGACATCATGAATTTTTACCGGAGTAGTTCCCTCAAACTCCTGATAATCTATCCTCAATACCTTTTGGTTGCACGGATGGAGCAATCCTTTGATGGCTGCCACTCTCTCTCACCTGTAGGGATACTGTATTTTACTAACCATCTCTCCAGCTCTCGGTGGGTCAATGTTTCCGGCTGACACCTTGACCTTGCCATTAATTATGAAGATGGTGCTCCACTTTTTCCTGATAGCTGAGTGCCAGCATGTGAATCCTAGCAGCCCCATTGCTGAACTCATTGCTCTAACAGCATTGTCTGCTGTCAGCCCTGGCACCTGCAGAACACCACCACCTCCAAACTTCTCAATGATGTGAACGTCCTTCTTGCCAGCTCATTGCCGTGTGTGTGTGTGTGTGTGTGTGTGTGTGCGCGCACGCGTGTGTGTGTGTGTGTGTGTGTGTGTGAAGTGGATGATTCTTCTGGCTTTCCCTTGGAATGCAGTTAGTTGTTTGGGGGGGCGGGGAGTGTTGTTTTGTTTTGTTCTGTTTTGTTTTACCCTTACTTGGTATATTATCTCTAGCACATTCACTTTTCTGACTCTTTGATCCCTATACCATCTGCTACACAGTTGTGGCATTTCTCCTTCAGTTAGCACAGACCATTACTTTTTCAAACGTATAAGAGCAATGTGCCAGCAGCATATCGGCACCATCCCCCAAGGTTCTTTCCAAGGTGTCAGATTATGTGTCCTGTGAGAGTGTCCCCATATCAGTAACCTCTCCTTTAGGCAACACTCTATTTCCCTTCACTGTCACCACCACTCGATCCAGCATCCCACCCAGCTCTTCCCGATCAGGATACCACATATTCACTAAGGACTGCTACTTCCTTTTTTCCCTTACAGGCCCAGCACTTCTCTGGCCAGGTTACGTTGTGACTCAACTCTAGTCATTGGTTTGGGGAAGAGATACAGATGGATCCTGGAGGGGGCCAGGATGAGTACCTCTGTCTGGTCTTCAAGAAAAGGGTGAACTAGCCTTTATTAGTGAGAACTATGGCATTCCACAGGCCTAGAGGGCTCAGAGGACTGTAGGAATTAAAATTTTCAATTACATTAACCCAGATGACCCCATCTCAAGTCTCAGAGTCCCACACCTTTCTCATCAGGACCCTGACCTTGGAGTAGCAGACTTGCCAGGTTTGAGAATTCAACCTCTTCTGGAGGTCCATCACCCTTATAATTAAGTCCTAAACCTAATGCTGAGCATTTTCTGCCCTTTGGCTACAGGAAATGAGAGTCTCTTTATGTGCTGCCAAGGAGGCCCTCTGCGTTTCACACTTCACCTTAAATTGGTGATTAATCACCCTCAGTCTTTCATTTTCTCAGTGCCTTGGTACCCCCAACCAACTACCATCCAATTTCATAATCCTAAAAATGTTTACTTTTCCTGACGTCTCAAATACTGAAATATTGCATCTGCTGGTAAATTCCACTCTGCCAGTATCCCATCTCAGTCCACCATATTTTAGCAATTGCACCATATCGCACACCAGGGGGCCACAACTGGTGATGGGGTCCTCACTGCCACTTGGTTGGTGGCATCATCACCCAGATCCTATTTCCTAGGACTACACTTGGCACCAACCTTCACAGATGGGCTTCACGGAAACAAACTTTGAGATGGAAGTTTATTGGGGTGTCCTGTTGGGAACAACTGCTGAAAGCAAGTGGGCAGGAAGGGGCAGAGGGGAGTGTTGAAATGTGATGCGGTGGCAGCCAAAGTCTAAGCCGATCCCGTGGGGAGCTCTCAAACTGGAATGGCTTTTCAGACATATCCCATACTGAGGCAAGGGGCACAATCATTTGCACCACCACGTCAACATGTCCTTGGAGAAAGGCAGCTTCCTTTGTCTAAGATCAGTTTCTGAGGGTGGACCTTGCTATGAGCCATCAGCAGGCAACATGCCTGCCCTCTGGGGGAATGAGTGCCTGAGTCCTCAGGGAGGGACCTAGAAGGTATATATCTCAGCATCCACCTTGTAGCCCAAAGAGGAGAATGTACAACATGAAGCTAACCATCTCCATGCACTTATTAATAATAATGAGATGTTAGGAAATTGTAACTATATTTCCATGTTTACTTAAAGACTTGGCCAGGCCAATATACACCACGACAGTGAAAAAAACAGCATACATCAAAAGTCTGAAAGCCTTAAAATCCTACAATCTCATGATTAGTGAGAGAAACAAATTAAAAAGCAGATGCAGGGGTGCCTGGGTGGCTCAGTCAGTTGAGCGTCCAACTTCGGCTCAGGTCATGATCTCACAGTTCGTGAGTTCGAACCCCACGTCAGGCTCTGTGCTGACAGCGTGGAGCCTGGAGCCTGCTTCAGATTCTGTGTCTCCCTCTCTCTCTCCGCTCCTCCCCCACTCCTGCTCTGTCTCTCTCTCTCTCTCAAAACTTTTTTAACAATTAAAAAAAAAAAAAAAAAAAGCAGACACAGTCAGGGCCACTGACCAGACTCTGGTTTAAAGCATCCTGAACTTGGAAAATGGGTACCATGCCCAGACCCAAAATTCTGCTGGTTTATTCTGCCATGTAAGTTTCTCTGGTAAAATTACTGCTACCTTGGGAAGGCATAAGAAATTAGAGTGATAATGAGGGTACAGGTATGGATAGAAACAATAAAACATTGGAATCTGTACTGTAATTGCAAGAATAAGGTCTGTAATCTTCATAGTATTCCACATGTTTTATCTCCTTCTTAAGGTTTTTAGAGCATTTAAAAGACTCTGATACCTTGGACTTGGGAAAGTTAACTGTTTAAAATAGTTTAATCAAATAAGTTTCTGAGTTTGAGTGGGAAAATATCAAACTCCTAAATTTTTTTTTTTTATTTTTTTTTTTCAACGTTTTTTATTTATTTTTTGGGGACAGAGAGAGACAGAGCATGAACGGGGGAGGGGCAGAGAGAGAGGGAGACACAGAATCGGAAACAGGCTCCAGGCTCCGAGCCATCAGCCCGGAGCCTGACGCGGGGCTCGAACTCACGGACCGCGAGATCGTGACCTGGCTGAAGTCGGACGCTTAACCGACTGCGCCACCCAGGCGCCCCTCAAACTCCTAAATTTTGACTGATTAGTCATGGTAAGTAGGTACAAATATTCTGAGGAGTATTAACTGTTTAATTATTAAAAAGCTGTCTACTGTTTCATAAAATCTAAAAAATTAACAAATTGAGCATCAGTAAAAAGATAGATAGTAGTGAATGTTCCTCTCCAAGGAAAAGAGCCCCTCAGACAGTAAATCATAGAGTCAATAGACAGGCTATCCCCAGTGTGAAATCGCTTTACCCCAGGTTTGGCACAGAATATATACTTGGTATAGGTGGGTATTGTTTCAAACATAAAATCCCTCATATTCAGAAGACAGTACCAAACAAAAGACATTTCAAAGCTAAATATAGTTAATCGGGTATTGACCACAGCTTTTACCTGTTTATATCCATCACGTCCCACTCACCAGGCAACTGTGGGCTGACTCGACGTGCAAATATTCTTGAAATTCTCTTGACTGGCCACAATCTACAAGGAGCTCTTTGTCTGGTTCTCAATCAATTTCTTCTATCCTATATTCTTTCAAGAAGGTAGGAGATAGAAGCATGCTCCAGGGTCCCACCAAGTGTCAGCTGGAATTGGTAATTATTTGAGACTTTACCCCATGTCATTTCCAAGAGAAGTCTGCTCTACTTCCAGGATGGAAGAAAATCAGACAAGTCAAAACAAATGCAGATGCATTTGTGCATGCTACAATCAACAGAAAACACCGAAGTGCCACTAGGCACTTCAGGGAAGCCAAGAACTAGGCAAAGTTTCAGATTTTAAAATCAGTCTCTTCACAAGTATCTTTTTAAGTACCTGGGCTTCCAAAATTCATGCTGTACAGTCAAGACAACTCTCCTGGAAGTTTTAAAACAAATCCCGATGAGTTTATTTTCTTTTCTTTGCAAAGCATTTAAGCCGTGCACCTGCAAGGGGAGACCTCTGTCCCTGGACTAGTAACCTCTCTTGGAAGTTTTTAATCCTCAAGCAAAATGTAGGTGTGAGGGCTTCCTGGTCTGATTCAAAGCCACTTTAATGTTGAGAAAAAGTGTACACACAATGCCCACGCCATCCTCATGGATTTATTTGTGTTTGGGATTTTTTGTTTTTTGTTTGTTTTTTTCAGGATTCTTGATTTCCTTTTCATTTTATGGTGAGTATTAACTATTCAATTCATTTTCCTGAGCCAGCCTGTCAGCAAACATCAGCCAAATTGGCCTCCCTCTGCCCTGGCAAGAGAGTTCCTGGGGGCTGTTGCCACACCTGACCACTACCCTTCAGCCTCTCCTCCTTCCCAACAGAGCCACAAAACATGGAGACCATCCCTGGACAAAGGATTCTCTTGTCCTCCAAGGTAGCTTTCCAAGAGGAGCCGTGAAACAGAAGGGAAAACATCTCTGGTCTCCCCAGTGACAGCACTGCCACTAGCTGGCTGTGTGACATCGGGCAAGTCACCTCCCCTTTCTACGTCTGAGTCTTCACTGGTAAAATGAGGGTGCAGGATTAGCTAATGGCTCGTTTATTTTTTTTTAATTTATTTTTTTTAATATATGAAATTTATTGTCAAATTGGTTTCCATACAACACCCAGTGCTCATCCCAAAAGGTGCCCTCCTCAATACCCATCACCCACCCTACCCTCCCTCCCACCCCCCATCAACCCTCAGTTTGTTCTCAGTTTTTAACAGTCTCTTATGCTTTGGCTCTCTCCCACTCTAACCTCTTTTTTTTTTTTTTTTCCTTCCCCTCCCCCATGGGTTTCTGCTACGTTTCTCAGGATCCACATAAGAGTGAAAACATATGGTATCTGTCTTTCTCTGTATGGCTTATTTCACTTAGCATCACACTCTCCAGTTCCATCCACGTTGCTACAAAAGGCCATATATCATTCTTTCTCATTGCCACGTAGTATTCCATTGTGTATATAAACCACAATTTCTTTATCCATTCATCAGTTGATGGACATTTAGGCTCTTTCCATAATTTGGCTATTGTTGAGAGTGCTGCTATAAACATTGGGGTACAAGTGCCCCTATGCATCAGTACTCCTGTATCCCTTGGATAAATTCCTAGCAGTGCTATTGCTGGGTCATAGGGTAGGTCTATTTTTAATTTTCTGAGGAACCTCCACACTGCTTTCCAGACTGGCTGCACCAATTTGCATTCCCACCAACAGTGCAAGAGGGTTCCCGTTTCTCCACATCCTCTCCAGCATCTACAGTGTCCTGATTTGTTCATTTTGGCCACTCTGACTGGCGTGAGGTGATATCTGAGTGTGGTTTTGATTTGTATTTCCCTGATAAGGAGCGACGTTGAACATCTTTTCATGTGCCTGTTGGCCATCCAGATGTCTTCTTTAGAGAAGTGTCTATTCATGTTTTCTGCCCATTTCTTCACTGGGTTATTTGTTTTTCGGGTGTGGAGTTTGGTGAGCTCTTTATAGATTTTGGATACTAGCCCTTTGTCCGATATGTCATTTGCAAATATCTTTTCCCATTCCGTTGGTTGCCTTTTAGTTTTGTTCGTTGTTTCCTTTGCTATGCAGAAGCTTTTTATCTTCATAAGGTCCCAGTAATTCACTTTTGCTTTTAATTCCCTTGCCTTTGGGGATGTGCCGAGTAAGAGATTGCTACGGCTGAGGTCAGAGAGGTCTTTTCCTGCTTTCTCCTCTAGGGTTTTGATGGTTTCCTGTCTCACATTCAGGTCCTTTATCCATTTTGAGTTTATTTTTGTGAATGGTGTGAGAAAGTGGTCTAGTTTCAACCTTCTGCATGTTGCTGTCCAGTTCTCCCAGCACCATTTGTTAAAGAGACTGTCTTTTTTCCATTGGATGTTCTTTCCTGCTTTGTCAAAGATGAGTTGGCCATACGTTTGTGGGTCTAGTTCTGGGGTTTCTATTCTATTCCATTGGTCTATGTGTCTGTTTTTGTGCCAATACCATGCTGTCTTGATGATGACAGCTTTGTAGTAGAGGCTAAAGTCTGGGATTGTGATGCCTCCTGCTTTGGTCTTCTTCTTCAAAATTACTTTGGCTATTTGGGGCCTTTTGTGGTTCCATATGAATTTTAGGATTGCTTGTTCTAGTTTCGAGAAGAATGCTGGTGCAATTTTGATTGGGATTGCATTGAATGTGTAGATAGCTTTGGGTAGTATTGACATTTTGACAATATTTATTCTTCCATGAGCAGAGAATGTCTTTCCATTTCTTTATATCTTCTTCAATTTCCTTCATAAGCTTTCTATAGTTTTCAGCATACAGATCTTTTACATCTTTGGTTAGATTTATTCCTAGGTATTTTATGCTTCTTGGTGCAATTGTGAATGGGATCAGTTTCTTTATTTGTCTTTCTGTTGCTTCGTTGTTAGTGTATAAGAATGCAACTGATTTCTGTACATTGATTTTGTATCCTGCAACTTTGCTGAATTCATGTATCAGTTCTAGCAGACTTTTGGTGAAGTCTATCGGATTTTCCATGTATAATATCATGTCATCTGCAAAAAGCGAAAGCTTGACTTCATCTTTGCCAATTTGGATGCCTTTGATTCCCTTTTGTTGTCTGACTGCTGAAGCTAGAACTTCCAGCACTATGTTAAACAACAGGAGTGAGAGTGGGCATCCCTGTCGTGTTCCTGATCTCAGGGAAAAAGCTCTCAGTTTTTCCCCATTGAGGATGATGTTAGCTGTGGGCTTTTCATAAATGGCTTTTATGATCTTTAAGTATGTTCCTTCTATCCCGACTTTCTCAAGGGTTTTTATTAAGAAAGGGTGCTGGATTTTGTCAAAGGCCTTTTCTGCATCGATTGGCAGGATCATATGGTTCTTCTCTTTTTTTTTGTTAATGTGATGTATCACATTGATTGATTTGCGAATGTTGAGCCAGCCCTGCATCCCAGGAATGAATCCCACTTGATCATGGTGAATAATTCTTTTTATATGCCGTTGAATTCGATTTGCTGGTATCTTATTGAGAATTTTTGCATCCATATTCATCAGGGATATTGGCCTGTAGTTCTCTTTTTTTACTGGGTCTCTGTCTGGTTTAGGAATCAAAGTAATACTGGCTTCATAGAATGAGTCTGGAAGTTTTCCTTCCCTTTCTATTTCTTGGAATAGCTTGAGAAGGATAGGTATTATCTCTGCTTTAAACGTCTGGTAGAACTCCCCTGGGAAGCCATCTGGTCCTGGACTCTTATTTGTTGGGAGATTTTTGATAACCGATTCAATTTCTTCACTGGTTATGGGTCTGTTCAAGCTTTCTATTTCCTCCTGATTGAGTTTTGGAAGAGTGTGGGTGTTTAGGAATTTGTCCATTTCTTCCAGGTTGTCCAATTTGTTGGCATATAATTTTTCATAGTATTCCCTGATAATTGTTTGTATCTCTGAGGGATTGGTTGTAATCATTCCATTTTCATTCATGATTTTACCTATTTGGGTCATCTCCCTTTTCTTTTTGAGAAGCCTGGCTAGAGGTTTGTCAATTTTGTTTATTTTTTCAAAAAACCAACTCTTGGTTTCGTTGATCTGCTCTACAGTTTTTTTAGATTCTATATTGTTTATTTCTGCTCTGATCTTTATTATTTCTCTTCTTCTGCTGGGTTTAGGCTGCCTTTGCTGTTCTGCTTCTATTTCCTTTAGGTGTGCTGTTAGATTTTGTATTTGGGATTTTTCTTGTTTCTTGAGATAGGCCTGGATTGCAATGTATTTTCCTCTCAGGACTGCCTTCGCTGCGTCCCAAAGCGTTTGGATTGTTGTATTTTCATTTTCGTTTGTTTGCATATATTTTTTAATTTCTTCTCTAATTGCCTGGTTGACCCACTCATTCGTTAGTAGGGTGTTCTTTAACCTCCATGCTTTTGGAGGTTTTCCAGACTTTTTCCTGTGGTTGATTTCAAGCTTCATAACATTGTGGTCTGAAAGTATGCATGGTATAATTTCAATTCTTGTAAACTTATGAAGGGCTGTTTTGTGACCCAGTATATGATCTATCTTGGAGAATGTTCCATGTGCACTCGAGAAGAAAGTATATTCTGTTGCTTTGGGATGCAGAGTTCTAAATACATCTGTTAAGTCCATCTGATCCAATGTATCATTCAGGGCCCTTGTTTCTTTATTGACCGTGTGTCTAGATGATCTATCCATTTCTGTAAGTGGGATGTTAAAGTCCCCTGCAATTACCACATTCTTATCAATAAGGTTGCTTATGTTTATGAGTAATTGTTTTATATATTTGGGGGCTCCTGTATTCGGCGCATACATTTATAATTGTTAGCTCTTCCTGATGGATAGACCCTGTAATTATTATATAATGCCCTTCTTCATCTCTTGTTACAGCCTTTAATTTAAAGTCTAGTTTGTCTGATATAAGTATGGCTACTCCAGCTTTCTTTTGGCTTCCAATAGCATGATAAATAGTTCTCCATCCCCTCACTCTCAATCTAAAGGTGTCCTCAGATCTAAAATGAGTCTCTTGTAGACAGCAAATAGATGGGTCTTGTTTTTTTTATCCATTCTGATAGCCTATGTCTTTTGGTTGGCGCATTTAATCCATTTACATTCAGTGTTATTATAGAAAGATACGGGTTTAGAGTCATTGTGATGTCTGTATGTTTTATGCTTGTAGTGATGTCTCTGGTACTTTGTCTCACAGGATCCCCCTTAGGATCTCTTGTAGGGCTGGTTTCGTGGTGACAAATTCCTTCAGTTTTTGTTTGTTTGGGAAGACCTTTATCTCTCCTTCTATTCTAAATGACAGACTTGCTGGATAAAGGATTCTCGGCTGCATATTTTTTCTGTTTAGCACACTGTAGATATCGTGCCAAGCCTTTCTGGCCTGCCAAGTTTCAAAGGAGAGATCAGTCACGAGTCTTATAGGTCTCCCTTTATATGTGAGGGCACGTTTATCCCTTGCTGCTTTCAGAATTTTCTCTTTATCCTTGTATTTTGCCAGTTTCACTATGATATGTCGTGCAGAAGATCGATTCAAGTTACGTCTGAAGGGAGTTCTCTGTGCCTCTTGGATTTCAATGCCTTTTTCCTTCCCCAGTTCAGGGAAGTTCTCAGCTATAATTTGTTCAAGTACCCCTTCAGCACCTTTCCCTCTCTCTTCCTCCTCTGGGATACCAATTATGCGTATATTATTTCTTTTTAGTGTATCACTTAGTTCTCTAATTTTCCCCTCATACTCCTGGATTTTTTTATCTCTCTTTCTCTCAGCTTCCTCTTTTTCCATAACTTTATCTTCTAGTTCACCTATTCTCTCCTCTGCCTCTTCAATCCGAGCTGTCGTCGTTTCCATTTTGTTTTGCATTTCGTTTAAAGCGCTTTTCAGTTCCTTGTGACTGTTCCTTAGTCCCTTGATCTCTGTAGCAAGAGATTCTCTGCTGTCCTCTATACTGTTTTCAAGCCCAGCGATTAATTTTATGACTATTATTCTAAATTCACTTTCTGTTATATTATTTAAATCCTTTTTGATCAGTTCATTAGCTGTTGTTATTTCCTGGAGATTCTTCTGGGGGGAATTCTTCCGTTTGGTCATTTTGGATAGTCCCTGGAGTGGTGAGGACCTGCAGGGCACTTCCCCTGTGCTGTGGTGTATAACTGGAGTTGGTGGGCGGGGCCACAGTCCGACCTGATGTCTGCCCCCAGCCCACCGCTGGGGACACAGTCAGACTGTTGTGTGCCTTCTCTTCCCCTCTCCTAGGGGCGGGATTCACTGTGGGGTGGCGTGGCCCGTCTGGGCTACGTGCACACTGCCAGGCTTGTGGTGCTGGGGATCTGGCGTATTAGCTGGGGTGGGTAGGCGAGGTGCACGGGGGCAGGAGGGGCAGGCTTAGCTCGCTTCTCCTTAGGTGATCCACTTCAGGAGGGGCCCTGTGGCAGCGAGGGAGTCAGATCCGCTGCCGTAGGTTTGGCTCCGCAGGAGCACAGAGTTGGGTGTTTGCGCGGAGCGAGCAAGTTCCCTGGCGGGAACTTGTTCCCTTTGGGATTTTGGCTGGGGGATGGGCGGGGGAGATGGCGCTGGCGAGCTCCTTTGTTCCCCACCAAGCTGAGCTCTGCCCTCCGGGGGCTCAGCAGCTCTCCCTCCCTTTGTCCTCCAGCCTTCCCGCTTTCTGAGCAGAGCTGTTAACTTATGACCTCCCAGATGCTAAGTCTCGCTTGCTGTCGGAACACAGTCCCTCCGGCCCCTACGCTTTTGCCAGCCAGACTCGGGGGCTCTGCTTGGCCGGCGAGCCGCCCCTCCGCCCCGGTTCCCTCCCGCCAGTCCGTGGAGCGCGCACCGCCTCGCCGCCCTTCCTACCCTCTTCCGTGGGCCTCTCGTCTGCGCTTGGCTCCAGAGACTCCGTTCTGCTAATCCTCTGGTGGTTTTCTGGGTTCTTTAGGCAGGTGTAGGTGGAATCTAAGTGATCAGCAGGACGCGCGATGAGCCCAGCATCCTCCTACGCCGCCATCTTCCCTCTCTCCCTCGCTAATGGCTCGTTTATTATCAGCACTTGGAACTGACACTTTTGACCTTCCCCTTTCATCTTCCCTTTCTGTCCCACATCTGGGAAAGCTGGGGGCGGGGGGGGGGGGGGAAGCCCAGGTGTTCCCTTGAGGGAGTTTTAGGTCAGATAAATCTCTGGGGGTGGGAACGCTAACCTCAGTCCCATCCTCTAACCAGTCTCCTTTCCCTCCTCTCTCCAGCCATCTTTGGACCTGCCTGGGATCCACTCCACCCTCCCCTAAAAAGCATCATTATGTGATAATAAGCCTTTTCCTATCCTTTTGATATATGCTATAATCTAAACCAAATTTGGGGCTATAGTCCATCCAGCGTCTATAGGGTGGTCACAACAGACAATGTCTGGTCTTTTTCCAAAGTAATGCTGTCCAGGAGAAATGTAATGCGAGATGCACGTGGGAATTTAAACTTTCTAGTAGCCACTTTAAAAAAGTAAAAAGATGAGAGGTGCCTGGGTGGCTCAGTCATTTAAGCAGCCAACTTCCACTCAGGCCATGATTTCAAAGATTTGTAAGTCTGAGCCACATGTCAGGCTTTGTGCTGACAGCTCAGAGCCTGGAGCCTGCCTCAGATTCTGTGTCTCCCTCTCTCTCTGCCCCTCCCCTGCTCATGCTCTGTCTCTCTCTCTCTCTCCCTCCCTCTCTCAAAAATGAGTAAACATTTTTAAAAATTTCATTTAAAAAAGTAAAAAGATGAAATCAATTTTAGTCATGTAGTTTAGGTAACCCACTATATCCAAAGTATAATTATTTTGACATGTAATCAGTTAAAAAAAAAAGTGTTCAGGAGATATTTTAGCATTATTTTTTTCCATACTACGTCTTCAGAATCTGGTAAGTGTTTTGCACTACACCATGTCACGGTGGGGGGACTCACCACATTTCAAGTTCTGAAAATCCACATGGTGATAGTGGCCACTTTGTCTGGAGGTGCAGTTCTAAGAGATCCCAGTGAAAGCCCCAGATCCCTGGCACTATTGTTGTTTATAAAAAGTATTACCATATTCATCAAAACTAAGAAGCCCTCAATTATAGCTTACTTCATGTATCATTTAAAAAGTTGTAATTATAAATGCCACAAACTGTCAGATGAATTCAAAATTCAGAGATGTTAAACTGTGAAAAAAGTATATACCTTAGAACTAATTTAAAAAATATATATATAGGGGCACCTGGGTGGCTCGGTCGGTTGAGCATCCGACTTCGGCTCAGGTCGTGATCTCACGGTCCGTGAGTTCGAGCCCCGCGTCAGGCTCTGTGCTGACAGCTCAGAGCCTGGAGCCTGTTTCGGATTCTGTGTCTCCCTCTCTCTCTGCCCCTCCCCTGCTCATGCTCTGTCTCTCTCTGTCTCAAAAATAAATAAACGTTAAAAAAAAAAAAATATATATATATATATATATAGTCATTTCCCCTAAAAGGCCCAACTCCAGGGAAAGCCACAAGGTGAGAAAATCAATGTCTTTGGTACTATCACCCATTTCCTACAAGATTCTGTCTCTCTCCTTTGACCCTCTCTACTTAACTCCTGTTGATCCTTGCTTTAATTATCATTAAGTGATGAAGGAGTGCTCATTGGTAAGCACTTACTGTATTATAGGAATCCTCGATGTGCACTTGTGTTTTCAAAAAGGACATCTAAAATGAGACATTTCTTGAGCCCTACGCTAAGCATAGTGAGCTCATCTAATCCTTCCAACAACCCTATGAGTTAAGCATTATCTTTTTTCAAAAAAAAACAGACTCAGAGAGGTTAAGTAACTTACCTAAGAACAAATAGTGTCTAATCAGCAAGTTCAGCTTTCAAGTCTAGATCTGTCTGACTTAAGAGGCGAGGTGTTTTCTCTATAACCAAAAGAAGGAGGTAAAAAAGTCGGGATGAGAGGTAGGACCCCAAAAGGCAACTACTTTCCTGCTCCCTTCCTAATGAGACCACCACACCCCCTCACAAATCCGTAAGGATTGAACGGCCAGTGGCCTCCTCCTCAGAAACCCCATCAAATGCCAGTTCTGGCCACAGTATTTGGCCACCCGTGGTGATTCAGCAGGTTTCCTTTGCAAGACTGCAAGAAGCACTTGGAACTGACAAACCCATAAAAACCCTAAAAACCATGCAGCATCCTGAGCTCCAGGGAGATGCCTCAGTGAGCAGATGCAAGTGCACAGAAAAAGGAAAGGGACGCATGTGCATTTTTGGAGGGGAGGTTCTGCACAGCTGAGAGGTCATGGCCCATCACTCATGACACGATGGCTCTACGGCTGCAGTTGTCCGGGGCCCAGCAGCCCAGAGCCAGGCTGGGCGGACGTGACTTGTTTCTCTCCCCCAGGGGCTTGACAGCAGCACTTGAAGACCTCACTCAGGGTTGAAGGGCTGCCTAGGCAGCCAGGCAGACAGAATTCCAACCAGGCCCAGAGAGCTAAAATGTGAGACGGGGCAATTCCTCGGGATAAACAGGGGCAAGGCAGCACACAGCATATGTGATGCTTCCAGCCACACAGGAAAGAGCCCCTCAACCACGTCTCTCAGCTGCAGGTGTGAGTGGACATCAAGACCGCTCTTAAGCACGATCTTCATTGACAGGCCATGAATATTAGGGAGGCAGAAAACAAGAAAAGAGTAGTTGGATGTGTTCATAGAGAAATAAAAGTGCAAAAAAAAAAAGGGCGACGAGGTTCTGTCGATGATGGGGATTCGAAGCAGGCCGTCTTTGGAAAGAATTTCTCTGCCTCTTTGATCTGGGAGTCAGGCACTCGATAAGTATTTACTGAGTGAATCATTATATCTTCATAAAAATTCAGTGATGAAAACGTGTTTATCCTCATTTTACAGATGAAGAAACAGAGTCAGAACAACTGAAAGTTTCACAGCAAGTAAGTGACAGAGCTGAGATTTGAACCTAGAGCTTTAGGATCAAAACCTATGCTCTGAAATATCAGGGAGCCACTAGGAAGCTTTGGCTGCAGGTCTCAGAAGGCCCAACACACACAGGCTTAAACAATGAGGAAATGGTGGTGGTGGTGGTTCCAGGATCGAGCATCACCAATGTGGTGCTTAACCAAGGACATAGCTTCTCCATCCTTGTCTCTTTGACCTATCACCTTCAGCGTGTGGCTCGTCCTCGTGGGCTCTCGGTTCTCCTCCTAGTCCCAGGACGGGTAGCACAGGAGTAGGCATCATGTACAGACAACAGCACCCAAAGGTAGCACTGAGAACCACTCTGCCCTGCAAATCTCATTGAGAAGAAAGGGAAATGTCCTGAGAGCAGAGCCCCAGCAAACTTCTCCACTCTCCTTATTGGCCAGGATTGAATCTCTGGGCCATACTCAATCTAAACATGTAGTAAAAGAAACGAAATGACCATAATTCTCTTAGACAAATAAATATTCATCCTCAGCGGTTGACAAAGGGCCACAGCCTCTCCTCCAGAACATAAATATGCAGAGGAGGGTGAACCACTGGGGTTTTGTTAGTGTTCTAGTTATTGTTGCTAGTCAAGAAATGTCCTTAAACTGAAACCAACACATTAACAAATGCTTTACCATCCTACCCTGAGGAAACACTGGCTGATCTGACTGATTTACGAGCTTGTCTTGCAGAAGCCTACCGACCACCAATGAGACTAGTTAAGATTAGATCAAACCAGGAAGAATTCTTGCAGATGCACGGAAGAGGAAACGAAAGTAACCTCTGTGAGGACACACCCGGGATGTTCCCCTGTTTGTCATGCGTATGCTGCCATTTAATGAACACATGTCCCATGAAGAGACAGGATTCCTGACTGCTCATGCTCAGAAAGGAGGACACACTCCTTTGTCCCTATATCTAATAAGCATATTGCATTCAGCCTACATCCCCCATGACATCCTGAGCAGTCACCCTTAAATAAATACAACCCCAACCCTTGGGGAGGTGGATTTGAGGCTTGCCTTGCCCTCGTTGGTTGGCTATCTCTCAAATAAACCCTTTCCTTGACGCATACTCAATGCCTCAGTGACTGACCGCACCGCACATTGGGCGTACAAATGGGTTTGGTTACAAAACTTAGTGGCATCAAACAACGATTTAATGATTCTTGCAGATAATTTGGAAAACGGCACAGAAAGGATAGCTAGTATCTGTTTCATGATGTCAGAGGATTCAGGTGGGACATTTAGAATGACTGGGCGGTGGGCGGGGGGCAGAATGATTATCTAGAGACTTCTTCACTCAAATGTCTGGTGCCTGGGTGGGAATGACTCAAAGGCTGAGCTCAGCTGGGATGGTTAACTAGAGTACCCACACATAGCCTGACAGTGTGGCTTGGATTTCTACACAGCGTGCCAGCCTCACGGTAGTCAGACTCCTTACATGGCCTCCTGGGGCTCCCAATGTCAGTGAGTAAGGAAGAAACTGTATTACCTTATAGGATTCAGCCTAGGAAGCTATATAACATAACTTCTACAATACTCTGTTGATTGGATCAGTCATAAACCCACCCAGACTCAGGGGAGATTACAAAGACCCTATCTCTCACTGGAAGGAATATCAAAAAATTTGTAGCGATGTTTTTCAAACCACCATTGCTAACAAAAAAGAAGGCAGAGACAAACGACAGTATCTGCCTTCAGATCAGAAATGAACTACATCTTGAGAAAACAATCACGGTATAATCACATTTTTAGAAAACTAACCATGTCTTGCAAACTTTTCCTAGAGCTGATTCTCTATTCAGCAGTGTGGCTGTAAGACAGACCACCTACCCATTGATTTCATCTATAATTTAGCAATCAGTAAAGCTGAGACTTTTCAAAATATATGATCAACATATTCTCTGCTCCGTAGGAGTTGTAAAGTTTAATGAGAAAAAACGGGCTGGTTTACAGCTCCTTTTCTTCAGTTTTTTTCTATTGGTTAGAAGTCCTTTCTGTAGGATGCCCAGCTAGTTCTGCCACTCGTGTGAAATGGACCTCCTTGCTCTGTTTGCCCTGGCTTAGCCATCTGTAAAATGGAGCTAGCCATCCTGGGAGGAGCAAGTTCCTGGGACTCCTTTTCTCTATTCACAACAGATTTTAAGATCCTTGGAGACGATGCAGTTTAAATGCAAAATGTTGTGACTATCATTTCATTATTTGAAAAGCTGAACAGCATGAGAATGCTTTTGTTGCCACGTTGCTAGGTTACTGACAGATCTGCCTGCCTGCATGAGATGTTGAGCCTTTCTAGAGCTTTGCACCAGGGCAGCCTTTCCCGGACTGAGCTGAAGGTGAGAGAAAGAGGCAGTTGACCTGAGTCAACTGTCGTGGACACCGCTGGGCAGGGAGGGTGTTTACCTTTCAGGTAACATGGCTGGGTCTGCTTGCTCTTGGAATCCAACGACTCAGCTAGAGATGGCTCAACACCCAACTGATGGGCTTAATCCTTACAAAGTTCAGATTGCTTCTCTAAAGGAGCCACGTCCATGTGTCCTTTATTTTCCAGAGAGTAAGGAGTGAGATGATCAAATGTGGCAAGTAGGCACTACTACCTGGAACACGTGTCATATTCTCATGTCTCAAGGTATGACATCGCCCTTCTGACACAGTTGCCCACATTGCTTTTATAAGAGGAGGGGTGGGAAATTTCAGGCCATTAATATAGTACCATTAAAAATATTCTTTCCAGGGGCGCCTCGGTGGCTTAGTCGGTTGAGCGACCGACTTCGGCGCAGGTCATGATCTCATGGTTCATTAGTTCGAGCCCCGCAGCGGGCTCTGCTGACAGCTTGGAGCCTGGAGCCTGCTTTGGATTCTGTGTCTCCCTCTCTCTCTGCCCCTCCCCTGCTCGTGCTCTGTCTCACTCTGTCTCTCAAAAATAAATAAATGCAAAAAAAAATTTTTTTTTTAAATATTCTTTCCAGGGGCACCTCAGTGGCTCAGTCGGTTGAGCGTCTGACTATGGCTCAGGTCATGATCTCACAGTTCATGGGTTCAAGCCCTGCGGTGGGCTCTGTGCTGACAGCTCGGAACCTGGAGCCTGCTTTGGATTCTGTGTCTCCCTCTCTCTCTGCCCCTCCCCCGATTGCACTCTCTCCCTCTCCTTCTCTCTCTCAAATGTAAACATTAAAAAATTTTTAAAAAATTCTTTCCACCAATTTGACAATAAATTTCATATATTGAAAAAAAAAATTAAATTAAATTAAAAAAAAAATTCTTTCCAGGGCCAAGCCATCTCCTATTGGTAGTCCCGGGGTGGATGCTATCTTAAAGTTCTAAAGAAAGGTAAGCTCCCCCCAGATGTGGCATTTAGGTACAGTAACAAGTAATTATATACATACACACAAAAGAAGGAGCTCTCACCCAGCACACCTCCAGGTGAGTGGTATTTATTGAATATACTCTACTGCTGAAGAAAACTTTCCAGCAGCTTTATCCTGGTGAGCCTTTGTGTCTTTAATAATGATTTAAACCTGGCAGCAGCAGCATCCTGACTCTCAAAAACCCAGGGATATTTTCTCCCCGGCCATGGAACCATGAAGAATAATTTTAGAATATTCTGAAATGATCTCATCAATGGGGATGTGATATTCAGTATTCATCTGAAATCCTCTACCCATCTGCTTCCTTCTAGAGAAACACAGGAGAAAAAAACAAGGAAACCAATAAAGTTGTTACAAATGAACAGGGGGAAAGGGGGGAGGACAGAGAAAAGGAAAGAGAAAGTGAAAAAGGAAACAGATGGAAATCAAGCTGTTGGAGAATTTTGCCTGGACAAGGCAGGAGAATGGACACCAGTCACCCTCAGAAAACCACAAATCTCCCACGTTTGCCACCAAGGTTTACTGGGCACCTTTTCTACAGGTGCAGGGGAGCAGCAGAGAGCCCTGACCACAGCCTGGCCGGAGAAACCGGTAAGCACACAATTGAATGAGCATTTACAGATGACGGTGGGAGCCATGAAGGAACACCACAGGAGGCCATGAGTGTCTGTGACTGTGAGATGTAACTTAAATGGGCAGGTCACGGAAGACCAACCTGAGTTGGTGACATTTGCTCTTGAGAAGACCCTGGAGCCAGTGGAGGGTGGCTGGGAAAGAGGCGGGCCAGCAGAACTTGTGACATGCACTGGGACCTGACCCCTGAAGGTAACCAAACAGAAAGTGGAGGCTATCTATTTTCACCATTGCATCTGGGCTGAGAAGTCCATGATGAGCTGCAATCTGTGGCACTCACTGTGCCCCTCCTTGTCTCTGCCAGGGCCCCAAGGAAACCGGTCCTGTTGGCAGGATGATTGCCTTACGTTACCTGTTTCTCACATCTGGAATGGAGTCAAAGAAAATTGTCTGTTGCATTTTGTAATTTGGCGAATGATCCTCTCTTTCAGTGGTGTCACTTTTCATAGCCTTTCCATCACTTTTTATCCACATGAAGTGCCCCTCCCTTGGTAGGTAAATAAATGCTTCCCCAGAATCTGGCGGTAAAGGAGGCTTTGCAGTAAGCTCTCTTCCAGGATGAAATGCAAAAGGATGTCAGTGCGTACAAACAGAGTGAATTCATGTTACACCATTGAAAAAAAGAAGAGAAGAGAAGAGAAAAAGGGAGGGAGAGGGGAGGGGAGGGGAGGGGAAGAGAGGAGAAGAGAAGAGAGGAGAGGAGAGGAGAGGAGAGAAAAGAGGAGAGGACAGGAGAGGAGAGAAAGAAGAGAGGAGAGGGGAGAGGAGAGGAGAGGAGAGGGGAGAGGAGAGGAAAGAGGAGAGGAGAGGAGAGGAGAGGAGAGGAGAGGAGAGGAGAGGAGAGGAGAGGAGGAGAGGAGAGGAGAGAGAGGAGGGAAGGGGAGGGGAGGGAAGAAAAGGAAAAGAAAGGAAAGGAAAGGAAAGGAAAGGAAAGGAAAGGAAAGGAAAGAAAAAGAAAAAAAAGAAAAGAAAAGAGAAAAGAAAAGAGAAAAGAAAAGAAAAGGAAAGGAAAGAAAAGAAAAGAAAAAAGTTTTGGGGACTGGGAGAAAAATATTTATTTCTCTTGCCGTTGAAAGAGTTCCTTAAGTTGCTCACTTCACAGAAACCTCTAATAGTACTACATCAGTTAGCTGCAAATTCAGTTAAAATCATATAAACTTTTTTGGGAAGACCTAATATTGTCTTCGATCCCTGTAATCATTTTTCTTAATGCAGCATGGCCACAATTTCCAGATGCTGGTAGCCTGGACAAAGATGGGAGGCAAAATTCACAGGAACTGGCTCCATTTATTCAGTCACATCTGCCATAAACATTCTATATGCAAATTGCCTCAAGTGACTCTCCAGAAATTGACTAGTTTCTTACGCTGTATCTTAACACCAAAAGAAATTGAAAACATTTTTATGGCTTATGTCCATAATACATTCCTTCAGTGTGTGCTGTGTTTTTATCTGCCAATATATTAAGCTCTTTCTTAATGCTAGCATATGCATCACCAGTTCATTTTTTGTGACAACAAGAAAAAAAGAGTTTTCAGAATTATTCATCAAACAAGAGCTATTAATGGCTACCACCAAAGTGGTTTCGAGCTTCCATTGTTCTTGAAATTGAATTATTTCAAAAGCAGTAGTAAATTTATGCAGACTAAAACCACATATGATGTAGAAATTAAGCCCCATGTTTCTAGGGATGAAAAGTCTTGGGTACCTGAAGATCTGCTCTGAGTTATCCTGTCCTGGCCATAAAGCTTTGGCCACTTTGTTGCAAAAAAAAAAATTTCCATCTAAGGTTTATAATGCATTTAAGGAGATCAGCAAAGCCACTGTCCTTCGTGATTTCTTTCTAATTGTGAGATGAAGATGATTGTGTTTTTGTTTTGTGGGTTCCGAGGGGGTATTAAATGTTTAGTCATGCTCTTAGAAGCCTCATTTTCCTCCTAATCCTGTTGCTCTAAAGAGTTTGGCAGGGACCTTCAAAGCTGCCCTGTTTCTTTTGTTTTGCTTCCCTGGAGCTTTGCAAAATGGTAACAGCGCTGACGGCTCTGTGGGCTCTGTGCCTCCGAGAGGAGGCCCAACCCTTCCATGGAGGGCTCACATCTCACCCCTGCTATAGAAACGCAACAATAGCAAGATTTAAATAAACAATATTTAAGTAAATTGTTTGATTTTGTAGATATAGATATGCATACGTCCATATAAATGTGTGAAAAATTCTTAATTTATAAAAGGCTTACAAATAAATTAATAAAAGAGAAGCACACTAGCACAATAAAAGGCAAAAGATCTGAAAGGAAAAATTGCTAAAGAAGAAATGCAAATGGGATACCAGACATATTTAATCTCACTAAGGATTTTTTAAAAATGCAAGAGAAAAAAACGCCTAAAAATATTTTCTCTTATCATACTGATAGAAACTCTTTGTTTCCCCAGTGTCTCTCTTTTTTAAAACGATATCAAGTTTAGATGTTAGTTCAGTCAAAAGGGAATTTTTACATACTAGCAAAAAGGATAGCCATTTTTCACCATCAGATGGACAATTGGGCAGTATGTAACAAAAGCTCTAGAATGTGTTGAAACACTTTTGTCTATTATCTGCATTCTAAGAATTAATCCAAGGAACTAAGAAATGTGTGAAAACAAAACAAAGCAAAACCTTACGAATGAGTTTATTTCTCATAGTAGCATTCATGATAAAAACAAAAACAAAAACAAAAAACTAGAAATATCCCAAACTTCAAAAGTAGAGAAAAATTGAACTGTAGTATACCCATGTGATAAATACCATGCAACAATCAGGGATCATGTTTTGAAGAATGTTTAAAAACACGAGCTATAGGGGCGCCTGAGTGACTCAGTTGGTTAGGGATCCGACTTTGGGTTTCGGCTCAGGTCATGATCTTACAGTTTCCTCAGTTTGAGCCCTGCATCTGGCTCTGTGCTGACCGCACGGAGCCTGCTTGGGATTCCCTCTCCCTCTCTCTCTCTCTCTCTCTCTCTGCCCCTCCCGCCACTCACACTGTCTCTGTCTCTCTCAAAAATAAATAAACTTACAAAAAAAACACGAGCTATAAAATTTTTTAAGTCAACTAAAAACTGTATACATCATGTGCTACTTACCTTTTCACCTGTTTACTGAGTGGTATAATATTGAGTGATAGTTAATATTCCAACTTAAGAACTTTTCGAATTTTCACAATGATCTCATATTCACGAGGGAAAAAAAGATATATTCGTGGTAAAATAGGCACGAAATAAGAAGTTAGGAAGAGGCCAGGGCTGGCCCAAGGGTAACCTGCCGAGCCCCTTCTTAGACAACAGAGATTTAAACAGTTGCTCCATATTCTGAGTCCTGGAAGTTGGCTGTGTTGCCAGTGGTTACAGCAGGGCAGTGACTTTGTAAGATAATGCGGGGCTGGAGGAGATCGTTCTGATCAATGGGTTTTGAGACAAGGACAAAAAACTCACCACCATTAAAAAACACTTTAAATTGGAAGCAACCAAGATGTCCTTCAGTAGATGAATGGGTAAATAAACTGTGGTCCATCCAGACAAAGGAATATTATTTAGCAATAAAAAGAAGTGAACTATCAGGACTTGGAGAGAAAACTTAAATGCATATTACTAAGTGAAAGAAGCAAATCTGAAAAGGCTGCATATTATACGATTCCAATAATATGACATTCTGGATATGACATTTTAGAAAAGGCAAAACTATGGAGACAATAAAAAGATCCATGGTTGCCAGGGGTTGGGGGCAGGGGGAGGGAAGGGGCAATAGGAAGTGCACAGAGGACTTTTTGAGCAGTGAAAATGCTTTGCATAATATAGTAATGGATACGTGTCATCATACGTTTGTACATCAAGAGTGAACCTTAATGTAAACTATAGACTTGGGGTAATCAGGATGTGTCAGTGTAGGTTCATCAGTTGTAACAAATGTACCCCTCTGTTGTGGAATATCCATTGTGGGGGAGGCTATGCGTGTGTGGAAGAAGGGGGTATAAGGGAAACCTCTGTACCTCCCTTTTAACTTCACTATGAACCTTAAACTGCTCTACAAAAATAAAGTCTTCATTTTAAAAAAACAAAAACAGGGACTCCGGGGTGGCTCAGTCAGTTAAGCATCTGAGTCTTGATTTCAGCTCAGGTCATGATCTCATGGTCGTGGGACCAAGCCGCATATGAGGCTCCACACTGGGCATGGAGCTTGCTTAAGATTCACTCTCTCCTCTGCCCCCTCCCCTGCTCTTGCTAAAAAAAATAAAATAAAATAATAACAATAACAATAATAATAAAACAAAAACAAAAACCTTCTAGGGTTCCATTGTACACAATGAGCCACTTAAAATACTAACCTGTGGCAGAACCACCACCTATAAGACAGACTCCCCTTCTTTCTCCCTAAGCCTTCCCATGGCACTCACTTTATTCTGGTTTTAGTTGGATAAAAATATACCAGGTTATATATGGGGAGCAAGCAGTGTGAACTGCCCCCAGAGTATGAATAGCCCAGAGACATCTTTTTGGAAAAGAAGGATGGTGGTATCTGCTGTAAAAAGAGATCTCCTCGGCTCCAAAAGGAATTTACCTTAGTGGCCCACATTTAAAAATCTAATCTTTCTATTACAAACAGGAACAAGCCACCAAGTCTCAGCAAACATTTTAAGAAAACCAACAGCATGAAAGAATCTCGAAGGTAAACAAAGGAACTGATTACTCAAGTGCATGTACAGGTTTGAAAAGAGACTGTATCCATCAAAATTGAACAGGATACTTGAACATAGTACAGAGAACAACTGCAATGCTTTGGAAATTAAGTACATAATTGTCAAAAGAAAAATCAATAGAAGGGCCAGAAGACAAAGTCACAGAAAAGACTGAGATTTAAAAGAAGGAAGAAAGAAGAAAGGAAAGGAGGAAATTTTTAAAGGAAAAGAGGAGAAAAACTTAAGCAAAATGGTAGCTCTAACTTCCATCTAGGAATTCCACCACCAATCCCACAGGAGTTCCAGGAGAGAAAAAAATAAGAAGTGGAAGGAAGAAAATTAAATAAATCATTGAAGAAAATTTCCTAGAGCAGAAGGAAACACAAGTCTTGGATGCACCAATTACTGAACAAAAAGGCCCACACCTAATTATGAAATTTTGAAACATCAAAGTTAAGGAGAAGAACAAAAACCTTAAGGGGGGGGGATGGGGGAAATATCTACAAAAGAATGGGCATCAGACTTCTTATCAATTATTCTGGATCCTGGGAGATAGTGGCACAATCCCAGCAAAGTTCTGGTAGATTATTTTCAACCTAAATTCTATAGCTAAGCAAACCATCAATCAAGTGCGAGAACTTTTTAAACATGCAAGGATTCAGAAATTTGGCTTTCTAGTTACACTTTCTGAAAGACTTATATGTATGCCAGCAAAAATTTAAATGAAACGAAAGAAACAGGAAGATGTGTGAATCAAACCAGAAGTGCAACAAAAAAAATGTCAAGATGACGGCTATGCAGCAATACTAAAACCTAAAACTCACACTGAAACAGGAAGTTGGGAATGCCCCCTGCACCCCATAAAGTCCATCAATTAAAAAAATCGATTTATTTCGACAACAGTGTAATTATAGAAGCTTGATATACCTACTAATTAGATAAATAAATCACGTGATTAAAATCTCCATCTCCAAAATCAGACTGCTTGGTTCAAATTACAAACTAAGTATGTGACCTTGAGCAATTACTTAAATTCCCCTTGGCTCACTTTTCTGGTTTAAAAATGGGTATAAAAATAATTTCTACTTCCTAGGGTCATTGTGGGTATTAAATGAAATAATGCATGCACAGTATTTAGTGCCTGACCTTGAGTAACTGCTATAAAAGATTTATTTTATTATTATAATATTCATATCAACAAGAAAAAAAGAGAGGCAATTAGAGATTTTAGAAAAGATAAAGAAAGCTGTCAAGAAATGTCATATGTCAAATCAAAGCAAATTAAACTGCAGCATGATTTTAGCAAGTAAAGTAATATGAAGTGGAAAACAGAGAACTCATTTGACCTTGAAGATTGGGTCTTTTCTCCTTTGAGTGCCATAAGTTTGGTAATTTAGGATTATTTTTCTTTCTCTACAACTCTAATCAAACTACTTGGTTCTCCACTGAATAATATTTACATAATTATAATTTCCAATTGCCATTTAATGGTTTTTGATTTTAAGAAACTAACCTATCGTAAAAGCACAGAAGACGTAATTATAGTTACAGATCAGAATATAAATGTAATAAACCTTGATCACATAACAGTAATAACCCATGTTGAGGGGAGAGGGGATAGAGACTAGGGGAAGGGAGAGGCTATGGTACATTTTCTCTTATCACATAAAGGGGACCCAAGAAATAGTGATAAAGTATAACCAAAAGAAGGTATATAGTTACAAAGGAAACAAAAGAAGACATTCTAAACAACAATATAACTTTCAAAAAAAAAAAGAGAGAGAGGGATGATGTTCATGTGCTAAATTCCACAACTTCCCAAACCAACTTACTTTTTAGGAGCAGGACCTGGAGAAGGCAGAAGGATAATTTTACTTTTTATTTTATGCCTTGATGTTATTTGAAATTTTTCTCATATGCTTGAATTACTTATATGATTCAGTAAATCAAAAAGCATTGGTTCAGCGAGTTAATAAATATCCACAGAGAACATACTCTGTGCTAGGCCTTGTCTAGACTCTATGAATCACAAGATAAAGTCTTGCCCTCAAAAAGCTAGCATTCTGGTGAGGAAATTAACACTAAACACAGAAACCATCTGATGAATAAGCAAATTTTAGAGGGTGACTGCTATGAAGAAAATGAAGTAATGTGATATGGGGTGTCTACAAGAGGGCAAGTGAAATCTTCCTGACTAAGGTGTTCAGAGGCCTCTGGGAGGAGATGAGATGTGAATGGTTGACAACAGCCATGCAAATGTTTGGGGGAGTGTCACATTCAGGGGCCAGAGACTGGAAGGAGCATGGCATGCAAATTTGAAAGAAGGCCAGCTGGTTGGAAGCAAAGTTAGAAAGTTAGAACGTTTCTATTAAAAATTCAGAAAGTTGCATGATTTTTCTCCAGAAACATTCATCTACTCAAATGCAAGCATGGAGTGGATTGATAGTTGGGTTTGACCAGGTCAGGAATATTGTCAGGCAAGGAGGAAAGGGGAGAGGATGAGACAGGTAATAGGAAATTGAAGTGCTATGTCACGGTTAAAATGTATTTCCAAAGACGGCTACAACAATACCCCCCATGCACATGCTCTTTTGCGGTATGATCCTGCCACTCACCCACCAAAAGGGGGAGTCTATTTCCCCTCCCTTTGGATTGGGGCTCACTGTATATTTTGTTTTGACTAAGAGAATGCAGCCAAAGTGCTGTGTGCTGTGTGCAAAGTTTCTGCAGCTTCGAGCTTTGCCAATTAAAATACTCACTCTTGCCATCCAGCTGTCATGTAAGGAAGCCCAAGACAGACCCTGGAGGCAGCCCTGCATGAACTGAGAGTGAGTGAGAGAGAGCAAGAGAGAGATCCCAGCCATCACCACCGAGGTTCCAGACCTGAGATAGGCTGTCGTGGACACTCCAATCTCAGCTGTCATCTGACTCCAGCCTCATGAGGGACTCCAGCTGAAGCCACATGGAACAGAAGAGCCATCCAGTCAAGTGTTGCTCAAATTTCTGGCCTACAGAATTGTGAGCAAATAAAGTTTGCTGTCTTGAGCCACTAAGCTCTGTGGTGATTTGTTATACAGCCTTAGATAAATCAGGAAGTGCTCCCTCAACTTGTTGCCATAGTCCACTGAAAGGATATGAAGATTTGGGGCAGGGGGTACGGGATATATTAATACCATTTGTTGGAATTGAGGCTCTCCCAAGGTTGAGGGATTTCTGAATTGGGACTACTACTGTAGAGGGTTAGAAAGACACAAAGAGTGCGAAACTCAAAATCAACATTTTGAGGTAATGCTGTTATCACTGATGACAAGGCCATGGATGTGACTGTAGGTGTGGGTAGTTGTGGTAGAGTAGAGGAACCAAGGAGATCAAGGAACGGAGAGGCCAGGGTGTCAAACGGGTCATCTGCATAGCTGTTAAGTTTGCCAAGAACATTGACAAGGAAACAGCTTAATATAGTGTTTAAGTGCGCATGCTCAGGAGCCAGACTGCATTTCCAGTCCTGACTCTGTCACTAACTGTGTGTGATGCTAGGCAAAGTGTATTACTCTCTGCACCTCAATTTGCTCATCTATACAATGAGGGTGGTAACAATAGCTATCTCATAGCATTAAAGGAATTAAATAAGATAAAGCTTTTGGGGTGTTTAGAAGAGTTCCAGGAGAAGAGAGAAAACTCAGTGAGCGCTGTCACTATCATTATCGTTGGCAGTAGAGATAAAGACAGCAAAGCAGGTGCTGGAGGCACAAGGACTAAGGTCAGTGAATGACAACAAGGTGGGGTAGCTGGTGGTAACATCAGATGATGTGCTTCAAAGGGTCTGAGAGCTTTGAAGTTGGAAGCAAGAGCAATGATTAATTAGAAGTAGCAAAGGCAAGTCAGGAAGAGACTTGCCCTTTTTTCCAGGCTTTAAGGTCCATGGGGTATGAAATCAAAAGTCTCTCCTTGAGAAGACTGCAGAAGAAGCAGTGTCCTCAGGGAGAGCCAGGGTCCAGCTGGAGTGAGAGGGTAAAGGGCACATCCAGGGAAGAGGATGAGAATGTGTGTGCTGATGACAGAATGACAACCAAAAGCTCCAAAGGGCATAGAGGGAGGGTTGGACAGATGAAGAGAAATGGAAGAAGGGTCAGATTTCAGCATGTACAGAGTAGCGTGGGGATAGGGGAACATTCAGGGAGGGCTTATCGGATGGCGATTAGGGATTAAAGAAAATATATTCACGACATATTCAGCATGGAGTTGGCCCAGGAAATCTCTCAGGAAGAAATGTGGGAAAACCTGAAGCTATTTGTCCATTCTTGTGACTCAAAGTGGTATGTGGGTCTAGAGGGTGGCAGGGGCCTCCTCAGAGTTGTTCTGCTGGGCAACTCACTTCCCCATGCAAGTTTCGAAAAGTACAGAGATGGTGAAGGTGAAAAGGGTATTGTTCTCCTCTATACCTAGCTGGAAGAATGAAGAATTACAGCATCCATCTGTGATCCATTCATGGAACCCCAAAGGGTGACTATCCTCTCCTGGGGCATAGAGGCTGGGCCTCCTGACTCTGGGCAATTAAAGAGTACCAGGGGCTTGACATCTCCCACGGCAAAAGGAAGAACCCTTACTAGCCTTTATAGTGTGAATTAGCCCATTTGAGCTCCTCTAACAAAAATACCATAGACTGGGTGGCTTAAAAACATTTATTTCTCTGGGGATCCTGGGTAGCTCAGTCGGTTAAGTGTCCAACTTCAGCTCAGGTCATGATCTCACGGTTCGTGAGTTCGAGCCCCACATCAGGCTCTGTACTAACAGCTCAGAGCCTGAAGCCTGCTTCAGATTCTGTCTCTGTCTCTCTGCCCCTCCCCCGCTCAATTTCTCTCTCTTTCTCTCTCTCTTTCATATAAATAAACATTAAAAAATTAAAATTAAAAAAAAAAAAACTTTCTCGCAGTTCTGGAGGCTGGGAAATCCCAGATGAAGGCACCAATAGATTCAGTGTCTGATGAAAGATTACTTCCTGGTTTGTAGATAGCCGCAGTCCTCACTGTGTACTCACGTGGCAAAAGAGGCGAGGAAGCTCTCAGAGGTCTCTTTGATAAGGGCATTTACCCTCATTTCTTACCCCTGCCCCTCCCCCTTTCTGCTCCAGTCACATTGATCTCCTGTCTTTGCCCACGCCAAGCACATTTTCATCACAGGGCCCTTGCTCCTACTGTTTCCTGGTCTCTGAAGTATGTACATGACTCACTTCTGCCTTCCTTTCAATTCTACTTAAATGTCACCTTATCAGAGACAACTTCCTTGACCCCTGCTCACATAAAATAGAACAGTCATCCACACAAAGGCTTTCCATCTCCTTATCCTGCTTTATTTTTCTCCATTACACTTTTCATTGTCTAATATACTATATTCTCATTTGGGGGGTTTGTTGCCTGCTATATCCCTGGCACCCAGAAGGGTCTCTGTAACATAAATATTTGTTGAATGAATGAATGAATTTGTACTCTCATGTCAACACATTCTATGTGCCTGACCTTAATATGAGGCTTAAATTCTCTATAGTCTCATTTCCATGAAACAGCGATATCAAAATACCTATCTCTTACTGTTTTTGCTAAATTAAATGACATAATATGTGTGAAGTATCTTCCACTGTGCCGGAGTTTGACAGGAGCTAAGTAAACACTTGTTGCCATTGTTGTTGTTTCCATCAGTCAACGTTACTGCCACAAACTGCAGTGAAGAATTATTTTTAGTGTCCCCAGAAAACCCTCCTGACCCACTTCTAGAAGTGTTAGGGACCAAACTCTATCACCATGCTTGCCCTGTCCTGCCAGACCCCCCTCCCACCGTCCCCCGACCAGACTCATCACACACCTGCCAGAGCCCTTTATGGAAGTATACTTTTTCTCAGGGAGAAAATAGCTCACCCATGTGACACCAATTCCATCTTCCAGGACACCAGGGTGGTATTCTGTACAATGAAAGTAATTTACTAAATGGTCCTCTGGTGCCATCGAAAAGTGAATTCATTTTGCACAGGTCACAAGTTTACTTCCAGAGAGCAGTTTCCTCCCTGCCGGCGTAGGCCCAAGACTAATGGAAAATAGAAGCGCAGCGTGGAGGGTCCACACAACAGTGGTTCCCGATAGTCCTGGGCCTTGGGAGCCAGTTGATGGGGAGAAACAGGAAAAGCAATGATGACTGTAAGAAAGCGAAGTTGTTCTCCATCTTGCCCTGGGGAGTGTTGACTTGTCCAGAGGGACCAAAAGATGGGGGGGGGGGGGGGGGGAGGGGGGAGGGGTCACTACCATGGGGAAGACATGGGAAGAGAGGACAAAGCCAGAGTCAGAACCAGTTGTCCAAAAATACAATAAGCCCAAACCTGACTGGTGTTGAGAAATCGAGAGAAAGCGAGAGTGAGAGAGGGAGAGAGAGTTACAGTACAGAGAATACAATGTTCTTAATCATATTCTTAGAATGTGGCTGGGAATCCCAGCCCAAATGAAGAGAAATTACAGCATGAGGTGCCTACCATAACTGCAGGGCCTTTAATAATATCAAATTCCTACATCAAGTTCTTCTCTATCTCTCTCCTCTCTTATTTCTGTTTTAAAAAGATCTCCTTTCACATCTGTGTGTGCACTCCATTGCTGCTCTTCTCAGATAAGTAACAGCATTTCTCACCAGATCTGGATTTAGAATCTGCCCTTTTTGAACATTCAGAAATCACTCTAAAATGTCAAACAAAGCAAGGCTATTTGAGGAGATATCTACAGCACACACAGGAAAGGCAAGTGAGATTCACCGCTACTCTTCCCAAATTTGCAGCAAGAGCTGCCTCAGATCAGAAAGAAATCCAACAGACGACGCTATTCAGTGATAGGAAATACCCTTTTAGCACATTGTTGTAGACCTTAACAGGAGAATTTGGACAGTGCTGACACAAAGATGCCAGCCTGAATCATTTCGCTTGCTGGTCATTTTCTTCAGCCCCTCCCCACTTTTTGCTTGCCTTCAAGAAATCTCAGAGCCAAGGCTTTAATTTTAAGGGACCAGCTCAAAATTGTACAACACTGGCCCTTCGGTCTGATAATAAGTGTTTTGTGAAAAAATAATTTTTGTCAACTTAACTTGGTAAATTCTGGGCTAAAAAAAAGTTAAACAGGTGTCTTTAGTGAGGACTTCATTGAACTTTTACTATGTGGGTCGTGAATCTCAAATACATGGATATAACACATGATGTTCTCCAAACTTACTCGTTGAGAGAAACCTTTCTACGGGGGACATCCTATAGCGGCATTCCTGCAGTGAATTTTAAGGAATGCTTGTTAAATCTTTTCCTTTTATTGGCCCAAAGAAACATTAATGGATTCTATTTTGGTAATATCCTTTTTTTAAATTTATTTATTTAAATTCAAGTTTGTTAACATACAGCATGGTATTGCTTTCAGGAGTAGAACCCAGTGATTCATCACTTACATATTAACACCCAGTGCTCATCTCAACAAGTGCCCTTCTTAATATCCCTCACCCATTTAGCCCATCTCCCTACCCACCTCCCCTCCAGAAACCCTCAGTTTGTTCTCTGTATTTAAGATGCTATGGTAATATTCTAATTAGCAGTATTTTTAATGTGAGGGCTGATGTACTGGGTGCTTTTGAAAATGTTGGTTTAAATGTTTGGTACACACTTCGATTCATAATATGGAAATCTCAACCCTACAATAGTGGAATTATCATAAAACTCAAGCCACCATTGAATGCAGACAGCCTGGTATAGCAGTGCAGGCCACAGACTGTGGAGCCAGATTTCCTGTTTAAATCTCAGTTTTAATTCCATTTATTAACCGTGCAGCCTTGTGTTAGGTACTTAACCCCTCCATGCCACCATTCTCAGCTCCCCCATATGTGTAATGAGCATCATAATAATAATAGTACCTACTTCACAGAAATGCTTGAAATTTAATGAGTAAACAATTTATAAAATAGTTAGAATGGTAAATACTAAGCTTTTGGAAGGGAATATGTGACATAAATCATTTCAAGTGCTCAAGAACAAAACGGTATGCATACCCTTTGATCCAATAAGTTATATCCCATGGCCTTCCCCATCTAGGAACTGTTCTATTTTCCACATGAAAGAGAAACAATGGAAATCTAAGTTCGACATTAACAAAAAATTATTGACTGAAATATTACACAATATTTGGATGTAGAATAAGAGGTTGTTCAGTTCGGGAAATTTTAGACAAAATATCAGATGTGGTCTAAATATGACTTAGCCTAAATCCACCAAGTATCTGAGCCTGGGAGCATTGATATTTTATGTAGGAGAATACACAGACAAGTATGCACGGGCATTTTGTATATGCCGAGCAATGACAGTTGAAGATTTTGGCTACTTTAAATTGCTGAATTGAAAATGTAAGTATTTGTGCGTCATAAAACAATGCTCGTATCAATGTCAAGAACCTTTCATTAGCCAACACATTTTCAGCATATGATTAGATTTCAAGAATTTCTGGGGGTATCAATGATTATACATTGAGAAATCCATGTCGGCCACAGGGCTCTTCTTCCCAGACCCCTAATCCTGCACCTTCATACCTACTCTTTCCTGGTCTATCCCTTTCTCCCACAAGCACAAACACAAGACTTGGCCTTAAAACAAGCCTTAAAAACTCCACTGCGAATTCCATTCTCAGAGTCCCCCGAGCTAATTTCAACTTCTTTTCAAATAATTTCCTATGCTTAAAGACATGACTGAAAACCCCTCAGGTTCTCTATCCTTAGCTGGGGAAAGGCACTTTGTATCACACAGGTCCTAGTGAGGCTGAAGCTCCAAAAGAAACCTACAAACTCTCTTCAGACCTATTATTGCTTGTTATTTCAAAAGTGAGGATGTGTGCATTGTGGCTTATTTTCTTCCTCGCCCTGGGTCCATCCTTGGCCTCTGTCCATGCAGCTCTGAGCTCTGGGGACCAAATTCTGCGGGCCGCATTGCATCAACCAGGCTCCACTGCCAGCTGGCTCTTGGGTGGGTTTGGCCAAAGGAGGCACCTCAAGATGAGGCAGAAGGAAAGAGAAGACAGGGCATTTCTTTCCTGCTCCTTTCCTGCTCTGGGCCATATTTTTTGAGCTGCACCCTTCCCTGACTTCAGCTTACACTGGACTGAAGTAATGGACTTTGTGGCACCCCTTGTCCCTTCAGGCCTAGGACAGTATTGGCTCCCACCATTGCTAATCCCTCACCATCCCTGCTTGTTCCCTTCGCCCTGTCTACACCCCTGTAAGCAGCCTCTTATTTGCAGTCTCTTGAACTATATGAATCGGAATTTGTTGGTTGCTAAGCTCCTGACTGATAGAGAGCCCTGATAAAAATATAATTGTTTTATGTAAATAATTATTTTTTTTAACGTTTATTTATTTTTGAGACAGAGAGAGACAGAGCATGAACGGGGGAGGGTCAGAGAGAGAGGGAGACACAGAATCTGAAATAGGCTCCAGGCTCTGAGAGGTCAGCACAGAGCCCAACGCAGGGCTCGAACTCACAGACCTCGAGATCATGACCTGAGCTGAAGTCGGACGCTTAACCGACTGAGCCACCCAGGCGCCCCATATATAAATAATTATTAATATGATTGTTAAACAAAAATAGCATATTTCAAATTCAGATAGCCTCAAAGGTAAGGAAAAATCAGTTATTGTTTCCACTCAGCTTTGCCACCCTGGCGGGCAAGGGACCCTCCTGCAGTGAAGTATGCCTGTTACAGATGTCTTAGTTCTTCCAGGAGCCATAAGTAATATTCAAGATTCCTAAATGACTGAAGTACCTCAGATACATTTACAACTTATAATTAGAAGCCATTTCAAGACATGTAATGTTCTCTTAAGAAAAAAAAAAAAAAAGCTTACATTGACATTTTGAATTTAGAATCTCACACATTAATCCACTTTAGCAAACACCCCAGGTCCCTTGCCACTGTTCCTCCCTATACCTGGATCTACTCCAGGGCTCTTCATGCCTGATTTTTTTTTTTTTTTTTTTTTTTTTTTGTCATTTAGACCTCAACCTAATGATGACCCACGTAGAGAGTGCTTTAAGTGGCCACCCACCTTCCATTCCAGCATTCTAATTTAATACTACACTAACACATGTTACTATTTGGTATTTTTGCATTTTCTTTGTTCGTGTGCCTTCTCTCCCACTAGCAAATAAGCTCCACTACAAGGACTATAGGCTGAGACCTTGTCTGTTTTATTCACTGATGAATCTTTCCACACTTAGCCCATAGTGGGTGCTCAAAAAATACTATCGAATGAATTAATGAATGAATTGGCATTTTACCAGAGATAAATGGAATAAGATGTGGTTCCTGCTCTCAAGTAACTTATAAATGAGGGAAAGAAACACACCTAGAAATTTATAGTAGAAGAAAGTGCTGTAATAGAACATAGAGCCCTGCTTTCAGCTATAGCAGACTATCATATAGCAGAGCAATCATCCCACTGAACAAGCTACAAAAGTGTGATACATCTGTTTGAAGACACTGGGAATTTTCAGGAAAGTCAGGCTTTGTATGGCCAGGAGCCCAGAGAAAAGAGAAACTCACTGAGGTGAGCCCAGCATTCCATACCTCGTATCTCCTCAGGGCATGGCATATACAGAAAGGTGGAGAAGCCAAGCAGAAAGCAACTGCTAAGGGGCAAAAGAGCTAAGCAGCACTTTCATCTCCTCACAGAAATATGGAGACAAAACTTGGAGTTCAGAGCCAGCAAGACAACCAGGAATTAAAGGGCCAAGATCCAGGAAAAGAAGGGACCCCAGAGGGAGGAACCGAACAATCGGAGCAGCATTTCCCTTTGTGGCATTTGCTGGTTCAGAAGGAGCAGCTATGAAGAGGTAGACAATGGCCTCTAAGACCACGGGAAGCTGAGCAGAGCTGCCCGCAGCGTCTCGGTGCTGGAGGAAGAAAGTACCATCTATAACCTCTGTGGTTTTTCATATACCTGTCCAGAATTTAATAAAATGTTACCAGATATCCAAAAGAGATGAAAAAGAGGCACAAAAAAAAAAAAAAGACAATAGAAACAGACCCTCCAGAGATTTATTTAAATACTTTAAAACCCCTATGATGTATAGATTAATGAAAATAAAAAGTAAGATAATTATAATCTATAAAAAAGAATCACATATAAATTATAAAACTCATATCAGAAATTGAGAACTCAACAAATAGATTTGATAGAAAATTAGACACAGCTGGAAAAGGGACTAGTAATCTGGAAGATAGAAGAGTGGGAATTATCCAGAGTGAAGCACTGAGAAGGGGGATGTAAAATACAGAAAGAAACACAGGAGGCCCAGCAGAATTATATGGACGTAGAGTCCCAAAGAGAAGCAGGAAAAAAAGGGAGGCAGAACAATATATGAAGAAATAATGACCAAGAATTTTCCAAAGCTGACAGAATACGTCAAGCCACAGATTCAGAAAGTCCCTCAAGCCCCAAGCAGGATAAATACAAAGAAAAACATACTAACCCACATCATTAAAAACCAAATGCAAAGAGAAAAACCTTGGAGGTATATACAAATTAGTATAGTTACATAAAGAAGAGAATAATCTTGCTCCCAAGGATCAGATAAAGATTCATAAAGAGGGCAACAGTTCATTTATCAACAAGAAGAATTCACTGAGCACTTAATAACATAACTAAGTTGAATCTTAAAAATAATAATAATAATAATAATAATAATAATGATTTTTTAAAAATAAAACAAAATAAAATAAAACACAGTCCCTACTTTCCAGAAGCTCAAGTTGATGTGCAGAAGAGACAGAAATGTAAACATGGTCTCCATAAAACCTACCAGGAAGGATTGTTTTTCTCAACCTGAAAAGAAGAGTAATGCTTGGGACAGGCAGGGGTGAGGGACTAGGGGAAGTTGCAGGACAGTGTATGTTGTCTTGCTGGAGGATCTAGGGGTGAAAACAACCCAAGCAAAGAACAGGGGGTGAACATGATTAAGTATCTCGTTGAACAATAGTGGGCTGTTTGCTTGCAGTTCAGAGCAGGGAGATGGGAGGGAGTTACAGAAAATGAAGCTGGAAAGTTAGATTAGGAACAGATTCAGTCAGGGTGTCTGGGTGGCTCAGTTGGTGAAGCGTCGGACTTCCACTCAGGTCATGATCTCATGGTTTGTGGGTTCAAGACCTACATTGGGCTCTGTGCTGACAGCTCTGAGCCTGGAGCCTGCTTCAGATTCTGTGTCTCCCTCTCTTTCTGCTCCTCCCCTGCTCATGCTCTATCTCTCTCTTTCAAAAATAAATTTAAAAATCATTAAAAGGAAAAAAAAAAAGAAGCAGATTCAGTCGGCAGTGGGGATCCACAACAAGGCTTGTAGCAGGAGAAGGGCATCATCTAAGTAATTCCTTAAGAAGAGCACTGTGGAGGTAACATGAAGTGTGTTTTTGAGAGAGAATCACAGTAGCTCATGAGACCAATTAGACCATCATTAGTTGCCATGACCTAGGCAAGCACAAGAGGATGTGACCTGAACTAGGACAGCAGAAATAGAAATAGAAACCTGAGAAAGTACTCTCTAAATATTTTAAAGTCTGAATCAACAGGAATTGGCTGCCATTGATTACAGGAAACCAAAAAAATAAGTCGAAGGTGATTCAGGTGTGCAGAGGGATGTCAATGGCATAAATGCAAATATTGCTAGGGGATATATTGTAAGGTTACCTTAGCCTGTTTAGTTAGAAATATCAATCATACTTCTCTCAAATGTTTATCAAGGAGTTGGAAAGTCCAGCCTGGAGCCCAGAAGCAAGATCAGGAGCTGACACCAAGCTGTGAGGGCCCAGAAGGGGAAGTCTGGCAGAGCAAGAGCTGAGTAAAGACCAATGACTCCAAGGTGCACACATCTTGGTAAATACAGATTATCCTAACAAAATATTTCTTGGGTTTCTCATCTTGAGATAAATGAAAATATATTAATTGAAAAACATCATTAGGATGCTCATTACACAGGAAAACTATTTGAGAAACAGATCTATTACCCGTCTTCTTTTATGTTTTCCTCAGCCTTTGCTAAGCTGCATCCCAATTTTTTCTGCTTAGACAGCAAAAACACTAATGATGTGAGTTGTAGTTGAAAGTGCTTTCCAAGTTGGCTGGTTGAAAGCTTCAGTATGAATAATGTCAGAGGCATGGGATGGGGGGTGGTTTAAAAGCTATGTCTGTATCGTATTTTTAAAATAACACACATCAAATTCAGAAAAACACCACTTAAAACTGAAATAATATTTTCATAATATTAACCAATTACATTTATTTAAATACATATATATATACACACACACATACATTGTCTACTGTCACTGGGGAAATTTTTCTCTGTCAGTCAGTTCCTCTAATTCCAGATATGATTTATGGATAAGAATGTAACTTTGTCAGTGAGATTAGAAGCACTTTTGCAGCCCCAATAGTATCATAGAATATTAAGGTTCAGGTCAAGAACAACAAACTTCCTTCTGCTGCAGAAACTCTCTCACAGACTTACACCGGATGCAGTTTGAACTTTGGTGTTTTTCAGCTACTTGTGGTTTATTTCTTGAAAAGTCTGTTGATCTGCTTCAAGTCCCCTGAGGACTAGAGAGAGGCAAACTCAGTTAATATTTACACATTTGGTCTTTAGAAATGACTGTCCCAAATTACTTTCCTACACCCCTAAAAATCAATACCCTGTAGTATCTACTCCCTAGTGGGTCTAATTAGAGAGTAAAACAATTAACAATCACCGACTTCTTCCTACGTGTTCAACTGCCTCATGTGACAAGAAGCAAGGAAGCAATGGTAGAGATGAGCTCTGAAGCAAATAAAAGACAAGTTATTAAAGAAACTAAAAATAGCAAGACAATATAGTTAAGGACTTTGTGTACAGACAACACTATAGGATGATGTAAACAATAAATCTGCAGATACAGAAAATTTTTAATGTTTACTTATTTATTTTGAGAAAGAGAGCAAGTGGGGGAGGGCCAGAGAGAGAGAGAATCCCAAGCAAGGTCTGTGCTGTCACTGCAGAGCCACACGTGGGGGCTCCATCACAAGAACCCTGAGATCATCACTTAAGCCGACCTCAAGAGTTGGATGCTTAACTGACTGAGCCACGCAAGTGCCCCTGGATACAGAAAACTTTTTAAAGATTTGTCCTCCACTAAGAGCTGCATAGTAGATAGGAGGGGAGTATTCATCAGTCAGTTCCTTAACACATAGAATTTACAAGGAACTCCTCTGAGAATTGCCATGTGATCAGCAGGGGAAGGAACCTGGATGACTCTTGAGGGAGAGGAGGTCTCATTAGATTCAATATGAGATTGGGATGAGCACTGAGTGTTGTATGGAAGCGATGAATCAAGGGAATCTACCCCCAAAACCAAGAGCACACTGTATACACTGTACGTTAGTCAATTTGACAATAAATTATATTTATTTTTTTTTAACTTTTTTTTTAACATTTATTTATTTTTGAGACAGAGAGAGACAGAGCATGAACGGGGGAGGGGCAGACAGAGAGGGAGACACAGAATCTGAAACAGGCTCCAGGCTCTGAGCTGTCAGCACAGAGCCCGACGTGGGGCTCGAACTCACGGACCGTGAGATCATGACCTGAGTTGAAGTCGGACGCTTAACCGACTGAGCCACCCAGGCGCCCCAGACAATAAATTATATTTAAAATAAAAGATTCAATATGAGAGAGAAGAGTAAACCTTAGAGCTGTAAAAAAATTAAAAATAAATCTAAAAAGAAGGAGGGGTACTGATGACATATGCTTGAAGGAAGTCCCAGTGTCTGCCCAATAAAGTTACCATAAGTTGTCATTTTGCTGAAACTGTAGCTCTCTTTCTCTAACTCCTGATGTATAACATCCTCTTATCAAAGCAGGGGCTGGTTTCTGCATTAAGGGTCACTAAGGGAGAGAGAAATCAATTGAGAGGTAAGAGGAGGTCTTTATATAGAAGGTGGCCTCTTAACCCAGCCAGGTGGGTAGACTTTTTAAAGACAATGATGGAGAGAATTATTCCCCATGATGGGAATAAGGGAGAAAAGGGAGTAGCATGTTCAAGAGGAGGCATGGAATCCAGTAGAGTTATATCAACCTGTGGGAAAAGATGGGAGGATTTAGGAATCCAATCCAGAAGAGCAGTCTGAAACCAGTTCCTGGAGGGACTGTGTGCCAGGCTAGATTGTTCAGGCTCAATTACACAGGCCTTGGGGAGCCACTGAAGGTTCCTGAGCAGGGATGGGGACTTGATCCCATCAGACATTCCACCAAAGTCACTGACTAATACTACTTCAGGTGCTGCCCTCCTAGAGATATTTCTATTTTTTTTAAGTTTATTTATTTATTTTGAAAGACACAGAGAGAGCACCAGTGGGATAGAGGCAGAGAGAGAGGGAAAGAGAGGATCCCAAGCAGGCTCTGCACTGTCAGCACAGAGCCTGACGTGGGGCTCAAACTCACAAACTGTGAGATCATACCTGAGCCGAAATCAAGAGTTGGACACTTAACCAACTGAGCCACCCAGAAATATTGTGCTGACTGTGCCACCTGAAATATTTATATTTCAATTAAAAACTTTTTAAAGGCAAAAAAAAGTGTTTGTTAATCCAAAGAAATAGAAGCCAAATGAGATAATATCTACAAGGAATGCAGCATGGGACAGGGCCTCACCCCTTGAGCACCAGGATGGTATTTCTTGAGGCTAAAATATAAAGTATAACTCAAAGGTTCTCTACCCTTTCTTCCCTGAAACACCCAGGACAGACAATGATCACTGACATGATGTACTCCCTTGGGTGCACCCAGGCTTATGTGAAACACCGGCTTTGACTGGCCTGGATCAAGTGGGGTTCAAATAGGAAACAGCTTATGAGTCACTAAATTCTACTTCTGAAACCATTATTATACTCTATGTTAACTAACTTGGATTTAAATAAAATTTAAATAAATAAATAAATAAATAACTTTTTAAAAATTAAAAAAGAAAAGGGAAACAGCTTTGTTTTCCTCAGCCACTGCCTTCACACCTGCCCTGTCAGATCTCCCTTTTCTATCCCTTGACCACACTTGACAGATCTCATAACTTTGCAATCACTGCCATGTCTAAGAACAAGCCTCATTTTGATAATCAAGGCTCTCTCTGGCTTGGTCCAATCTCAGTCAAAATATTGATCTTAACCACCTCTCCCTGAACAACTTGATCACCCTCTCTTCCACCTTAGTCCTGATCTGCATGTGGGTGGAGAGTGGTCTGTACTTCCCTGCCCTTCCACACCTTCTCCATCTCTACCCATCTCTCTTCCAGTGTAAGAGCAGGGAAAAAGGAGACGGTACAAAGTGGACTTACGTTCTCCCTCATTGATGCTTTTGTGATACATTGTTGGTGCCCTGGAGGACCCACCCCTGCCCCAGGCTTGTAAGGAAAAGCCAAAGACCCGTGATTCATTTCCTTAATGATCCCCCTTGAACTTCGAGTGTTCTCCTCATGTAGGCTGCAGGTGGTTATTAGGCTGAAGATCACTGGGCTGGTGTGGCCACTTCATTAAAGGTGCTGCAGGAACACGTCTAGCAGCAATTCCTTAGGAATTATTATCCAATTATTGGCTTTGGGACTTTAGCTAAATTTTTCAAGATAGCAGAAGTGCCATTCAATATCTGATGTGTATGCGACTTACCACTCACTAATTGTAACAAAACATTCTTCTTCCACTCACAAAATCATATCAATGCAAATCAGTGAGAATTAAATTATTAAACAGTAACTCCTTAATACACCCTAATTTATTTTTTATATATTTTATGAACAAACTTGGATGCTTTAAGCATAGCCAATAAAAAATTTGTTTTGACACACAGCATGATTGATGTTTTGCAACATGAATGGAACCCTTCCTTTACTGGGGCAACTACAAGCTTATTCCAAGGTGAGGAACTCAGTAGAAAAAGGTGTGTTTATGCAGATGTATAAGTTCTGAGATGTCACTTGGCATCCCTGATTCACCTCTCTGACTGAGGCAAGGAGGAAAGTGATGGAGAATCAAGAATGGAGAAGGAACATGGCAGAGAGCATGTGGCATAGATGCTCATACATGCAGCCTCCACAGCATACTTTGTAGAGTTTTCTAGCCACTGGTTTGTGAATACCTTTGGTCTCTGTGGCCTGATGTGAAGTGAACCAGCGTTATAGGAGCTGTCTGAAAACCTGAGCAAATGCAACCAGTACATGGACACCAATACCCATCATCATTCCTAATTTTGCAGAGTAGGGCCATCATCTTCCCGGTAATTTCTGAAACCAATGCAGTGTGCATTAGCCTCTGCTTTGGATGCGCAGAGAGATGTTGATAAATTTTTCTGTTGATCTTTTCTCCTCAGTTATCAAAAATATTTAGAATCGCAGGCCAATCAAGCAACAAACATCTAAGAAGGACCGACTAGGTGCGAGGCCCTGCAGGACCCCCAGTTCTGAGAAAAAATTACAAGCCAGTCTACCCCTGAGACCAGAGAGCCTAGACCTTTATCCAGTGACACTACAGCTCACAACATATTTTCTTTAGGTATGGACTTCAGAGTGTGATGTGGGTCAGGAGGTGAAGGAAGAAAGAAGAAACTCACCAAGAGGTGGAAGAGATAATAAATTTCTAACAGAAGATGCTCAACTGATAAAAACTAGGAACTATGAAGAATTAGGATTCTTAAAAGAAAGCATGTCTAGCAATATAGCCAGTTCTAATGTTAGGAAGTATGTTTCATACACAAGTCAGATTTGTCCATTCAACAGATCAGGTTTAAATGACTTCTAAGTCCTCCATACTCAAAGCATGTTCCCCAGACTAACAATATCAGTATCACCTGAGAACTCATTAAAAATGCAGACTTTCATGCTCTATCCAACAAATACTGAATCAGAACCTGAATTTTAACAAGATGTCCAGGGGACTCACAAGCATGTTTTTTTTTTAATTTTTTTTTTTAACATTTATTTATTTTTGAGACAGAGAGAGACAGAGCATGAACGGGGGAGGGTCAGACAGAGAGGGAGACACAGAATCAGAAACAGGCTCCAGGCTCTGAGCTGTCAGCACAGAGCCCGATGCGGGGCTTGAACTCACGGACCGTGAGATCATGACCTGAGCTGAAGTCGGACGCTTAACCGACTGAGCCGCCCAGGCTCCCCTCACAAGCATGTTAAAGTATGAGAAAAATATTCTGAGTATCAAGCACTGACTATATGTAAATGTGCAAATGGGGACCAGGAAGGAGATCTGCTTGAGCAGACCCTTTTAAGAGCTGCTGAGAAAGAACTGGCCTGAAGTTGTCCTCTTCCTCCACCAATCTAGAGAATTCTCAAGTGGTCAGTGCCTCACACCTGGTACTTAATTTCTTCAATGGTGGCCATTGGCTGTTAGAGCTGCTTTAGAATTCAAGACAGGCTGCTCTTCAACCACTAAGACTGGAGGAAAGATGTTGAATTAGAACTCAGAATGCATTTTTCTCATAGAACAGTGTTTGTTAGGTGTTGTTATGTATTGGCATTATTTATACTTCCAAATTAATTTATATAAATTATTTCTAATTCCAAAAAATATCTGCAACAACTTGCACCAGCAGAGAGATATTCAGTAAGACTATTCAAATGCAAAAGAAAAATAAGACATCAGGTAAGAAAAAGAGGAAGCAAAAGGAAATGGCTCAAGCACATTGGATATCATGGTTATTTAGATTAAGCAATAATTGTAGCCTTGAGGTTCCTGGTAGCCAAAGCAATAAGAGAAACAAGATGCATTATGAAACTCTCATTATCTGAAACATACCTCTCAAGAGAAGTAAGAGATATTCTTGTGATACCTAAATATCAATGTCAGGAGGAAGAAGTTAAATATTTAAAGAAGGAAACAAAAAGAAACAAGTCTGGCCCCAAAATCTTCAGACAAAAAAAAAAAAAAAAGACTTCAGACAGAGTTTCAAGAGTAAATGTTTTGCATTTTATGTACATCCTTCAAACTCTAAAACTCTTCAGGACAGGAAATATGCTTCCTAATTCTTTTGTCCTCCTGCCAAGGCACTGAATACAACCTGCAAATTCAATCCTGGTGAAAATATATTTCCTTCTTTTCTTCTCCCTTACAGACTGAGAATTTTTTTAAAAATTTAATTTTTTTTTACATTTTTTTTATTTTTGAGAGACAGAGCACTAGTGGGGGAGGGGTAGAGAGAGACAGACAGACAGACAGACAGAATCCAAAGCAAATTCCAGGCTCTGAGTTGTCAGCACAGAACCCAACGCGGAGCTCGAACTCACAAACCATGAGATCATGACCTGAGCCAAAGTTGGATGCTTAACCAGTACATTAGAGCCACCCAGGCACCCCCAGACTGAGAATTTAAAACACTCAGATTTTCAAAGCACTTTCAAGAGTTATATCTTACTTGACCTTTAGAACAACTTTCTGAGCCTATTTCCTCCACTGCACTTTGAGGAAAGCATTTCTGGAAAGGTTATGTCACCTGCCTAACATCAGCCCCAGAAGTTAACCTAAAATCTATATCCCCCAACACCCAGTCTGGTGGCTTGACACTTACAAGCTCCCCATTCTTGGAAATCAAGATTTAAGTCCAGAGACCAGCCTGAAAATCTCATTTCAAGCAACCAAATGGCAGATTCTTAGGGGTAGTAACATTTTAGGACAAGAGGAAGATGGATTTTACTCTATTGCAAGACCAATGACTGCCTCCACTTAGGAAGCTCATTCTTAAGAGGGTCAATGGAAGAGTGCTCTCCATCTAAAAAATGCCTGTATCCATGCACTTGATAGCTCCAGCCAAAGCCCTAAGAGGTTTTAAAGTCTAAAATGACTCTGAGAAGGGGAAGGAAAAATAGAAGTCTACCGTAATCAAAGAAACACAGCTAAGATGAATGAAAGGGACCACTGCTGGGATGCACCATTCAGCAACAAGTTTGTCTTGCCAGAATTTAACTCGAGAAAAGGTGTCAACATCAAAACTGAAATCACAGAAAAACAGCGTGAGGATGAACTGTGCAGTGAGGACAGGCTGAGCACACAGACGATGACCACAGAGACTAGGAATACAAATCATGCTGTCTCCACTGCAGGGAGTGCCCCAGCTCCACTCACTTCCAGAAGGAAACTCTGAGCGTCTCCCTGCCAGGAAAATCGAGCCAAGAGTGAAAAACTCTCTGGTTCCTTCTCCCCTCACCACTAATCCACCACTCAGGCAAACAAATTGGAAACCTGGGGCTCTGAACAACAGACCTCAGCCCAAGACACTGCTTTATGATCAAGTTAATCTGCTCTGTGGGCTGTTTAGTAACTAATCATGTTTCTCTTCTTGTTGTTCTGACTAGGAAGCTCAGAGTCAAATCTATCTGTAACCTGCTTCTAGCAGGGGTTCAGGACCAAATGGTGTCTATTTCTTTGTGGCTTTGGTTTTTCATTTATTTCCTACACCATTTATCCAGTGGCTGACATGTATTTAAAAAATTTTTTTTAACGTTTATTTATTTTTGACAGAGAGAGACAGAGACACAGCACGAGTGGGGGAGGGGCAGAGAGAGAGAGGGAGACACAGAATCTGAAGCAGGCTCCGGGCTCTGAGCTGTCAGCACAGAGCCCCACGCAGGGCTCAAACTCACAGATCGTGAGATCATGACCTGAGGCAAAGTTGGACGCTCAACCGACTGAGTCACCCAGGTGCCCCTGACATGTATTTTATAATCCACATTAAAGTGACTTTGGAATGAGGTGGCATAAAGATGATAGATGATAGGAGGGAAGGAAGGAAGGAAGGAAGGAAGGAAGGAAGGAAGGAAGGAAGGAAAAGAAGAAAGGAAGGGAAGGGAGGGAAGGGAGGGAAGGAAGGAAGGAGGAAAGAAAGGAAAGAAGGAAGGAAGGTCCATAATTTTGTGTTTGTGTGAGAGAGAGAGAGAGAGAGAGAGAGAGAGCATTGAGGAGAGAGAAGGAGTATCTGTGTTCACACAGAATTCAGGTGCATTTTTATGGGTACAGTAAGAACATTCTAGCATCTGCCAAGAGTTTCATCTGAGTCCCACAAGACCCTGCTGGCAAAGCAGATGGCTGACCAAGCCACTGGCTTATTGGGCAGGAGATCAAAACTAAAACCCCTGATATTGTTGTCCACACCTGTAATACTCATAGCCACCATTCCTGAGAATTACCACATACTGAGCACTTTACCATGCTGTCCTTTTGTATTTAGGAATAATTTGTGTACAGTAAAATGCACAGGTCTTAAATGTTCAGCTCAATGAGGGTATTTTAATGTTTATTTTTCATTGAAGTATAACTAACATAAAATGTTGTATTAGTTTCAAGTATACAATATAATGATTCAACAATTCCATACATTAGAGTTTTGATGATTATACAATGAGTTTTGACAATTGTACACATTTGTGTAACCATGAGTCCAGTAGAGATAGAAATCATGTCCATTATCTTACAACATTCCTTTGTGCCACTTTCCATTCAGTTCCCTCCCACAAAAACAGCAATTGTTTGATTTCTATTACTATAGATTCATCTTGTCTGTTATAGAATTTAGCATAAATGGAATCATGCTGTAAATACTCCTTTGTGTCTGATTTCTTTCACTCAGCATAATGAGGTTTACCCACGTTGTTATGTGTTAGTCATTGTTCTTATTGCTGAGTAGTATTCAATTACAATGGATATCCCATAGTTTTCTTATCTTTTCATAGTGATGAACATGTAGGTTTCTAATTTCTGGCTCTTATGAATGAGACTGCTCTGAACATTCTGGCACAAATCTTTTTTTTGTATGTGTGGACATAAGTTTCAACATCTCTTGGATAAATATCTGTACGTTTAATTGCTAAGTCATAGCATACATGTACGTTTAACTTTGTAAGAAATTGGCAAACATTCTCCGTGGTGTTATGCACTTAAATTCCTCAGTAGAGTGTGAATGTTGCAGTTCTTCTACAACTTGGTATTATACTTGTTTTAATTTTACTCATTTTAATAGATATCTAGTGGTATCTTATTCTGGCTTTACACTGCATCTTCTGAATGGGTAAAAATATTGATTATCTTCTTCATGTATTTATTACCTATATATCTTCTTTTTTGAATGTTCTGTTCAAATCTTTTGCCCATGTTTTTATTGAGTTGTCTTCTTATTGTTGAGTTGTAAGAGTGCTTGGTATTTTCTGGATATGTATTTTGTCAGGTATATGTATTATAAATATTTTCTCCCAGTCTGTGTCTTGTCTTTATTTTCTTAACAATATCTTTCAAAAAGTAGAAATTCTTAATTCTGATATAGTCTAATTTATGAACTTATCTTTTATGATGAGTGCTCTCCATGTCCTGACATAGAAGTCTTTGCCTACCCTCAAGGTGACTAAGATAGTCTCCTATGCTTTCTTTTAGATTTGTGGATCTGATTTTATGTATTGCATTTATCAACAATCTCAAATTAACTTTTTTACATGGATCATTGTAGGGGCCTAAGCTCATTTTCTCCCCATATGGATATCCATTTTTCCTGCACCATTTGTTGAAAAGTTTTTCTTTTCTCCCATTGAAACAACTTTGCCCCTCCATCAATTACCACGTTATCATATATAATCTTCATAACACTGTGATGTGTTTTCTGTATTTTACAGATTAGGAAACTGAAGCTCAGAAAGATGAGATAACTTACCCAATGTCACACAACCTCTGAAATTAGGCATGTGATTCATACCCATTTCTGCCTGTCTATAAGGCAACATATCTGGACACCAGCAGATATAGCCTCCTTCCTTCAAAGACCCACTCAAAGCCCACTTCCCCCAGGAAGACCTCCCAACAGTTGTAATCTCTCTCACGTTTGTAAACTCCAGTTGCACTTAGCGTATGAATTTAATTACACTCATGGTGGTTGTTCTACTGATGTGCACCATTTTCTAATTGATATCTATGTCAGTTCCCAAAATCTGTACCTCTTTTTCTAACAATATTGTTTAAGTTTATTTATTTATTGAGAGAGAGAGAGAGAGCGGGGGAGGGGCAGAGGAAGAGGGAGAGAGAGAGAACCCCAAGCAGGCTCTGCACTGTTAGCAAAGAGCCCGACACAGAGCTCGATCCCACAAACCAGGAAATCATGACCTGAGCCAAGATCAATAGTTGGATGCTTAACCGACTGAGCCACCCAGGTGCCCCTCTTTCCACCAATAGTGTTTTGAAGTTAGCAGAAGCCAGGTCTTTAATTTGATTATGCCTCCTATATTGCCAAGCACGATGTTGGGTATATAGTAAGTGCTCAATAAATACTTTCCCAAAGTGGAAAAATGACTTCATTTGAAAAGTGGAGCCCTGTGCCCATCCTACCTTGTTCAAGACACTTTGAATTTCATATGATGTCACCAGATCCTGCTTCAGTTCACCCAGACACAAATGGTGTCGCTGCCCTCACACCTCACATGCAGAGATTCAGAAGAGGCAGCAGGGAAGACTCCTCATTGGCTCACTCCCCAAGTCTCCCCCCCGAGTTATTTATGCCTCCAGTTAAGCGGGTGATGATGCTACAGATTAGCAAAAGAATGATGGGTTTTGAAATTAAACACGAATTCATTTCAGAAGTTTTCTAAATGCCCCAAAAAAATTCATAAGCAAAACTAAAGTTCTTAATATTTTGATGAATACAATGACTTTTCACCACAACACATTTCTTTCCCAAAGCCCATTCACAGTTTACTATTCGGAGAGATCCCGGATAGAAGTCTAACCCTGAACTTATCTTGCAAAATTTACAGTTGTAGTGGGAGAACTCACCTATGTAGAACTTGGAAATTAAGAAACGGGAAATTAGCAATTAAATAAAGGGAGACTTTGAAAGTAATAGTGCAACCCCCTTCAAAGTCCCCCCAAAACCATAGCTTTGTCATAAATGTGACTCTTGTCTGTGCTACTAGATGCAAAGGAATCACAAAAGGGATTGAAGACTGAATCATGGTCACTGTGGGATGGAGGGGCTTGGGAGCCATCCTGAGAAAGTTGTTTTGAAGAATTTAAAAGACACATCTCACCAGAAGATGCCAGGTTATTGAGCGGAGCTGTAGTCCCCAGAGGCCCACGCTGGAAACTCAAAGGGCACCAAGAAACCCAACTAAAAAGCAGCCCCCTCATAGGCAGGGGTGTCTGGGAGTCAGAGAAGCCATGGGTCAGGGGCTGATCCAGGGGTGACGTGGTTACTGAGAAGTTAAATTAATTTTTCAGAACAGCCTGTCCCTTAGAGGAGTTGATGGAGTGGTTTCCATCCCAAGAACATTGTCAGCATGAAATCACGGGATGACTGTGACAGACACTGAGGTCTCCAGGGAAGAAATCAGGCAGCCTCTAGAGAAACAGAGAGGTGATAAATCATGAAGACAGAAGGGCAGTGTCCAAGAATTCAAAAGGAATGGAAAAGCAGAATAGTAGAACTCGTGATAAAGATATGAAATCTAGGTCGTAGAAAGGAAAACACTCTTCATGCAGAAGCCAGCAAGAAATTTAGCTTTAAAGCCCCTTCCATGGGATCTGTGGGCCTCCCCTAATATTGGGACACAGTCAGACATTTCAGTCTCCACAAAGTTAAGTAGAGAATTCAGCAAATCTCCAGGAAACTGGGGACAAAGAATTCAGACTTTTTGAAATAGGACTGCCTGTTGTTTTTTTCGTCTATATTTGACTACATTTAGAATATATTTTCAGCTCTACCTTTAGAGCTCTACAAATAGAAACTTGCAGTTAAGGATGAGTCTCACCACCTCAGTAACTCAAGAGGAAGTTAGAGTGTTGAGTCAAATCAGTTTATTAAACACTTTTCCAAAGCCTCCTCGGGTCTTTGCAATCTTTTAGAATTCTCTGAAGATAAAAACAGCAACAGCAAGTCTCTCACTAGATATAAGGCAATTTGCTGAAAATATAGGTACATACACAGAAACTCAATTACCCACACAAATAAAAGGAAGCACAGAAAATTCACAAACGGCCACTAAGACACGCATTATCAATGGTCACCATTATTGAAGGTTTACCACGGTAGGGCAGGCCCTACACCATGGACCTCACCTATAGGAATTTAATCTTCAAGAAATCTCTGTGCCAGTAATAATATTGGTGACTTCTGTAAATTATTTCATTTAGTTCTCAGATCAAGCCTTGGAGGGAAGCACTACCATTATTTCTATTTTACAGATAAGAAAAGATATGAAAGACATCAAGTGACTTTCCCATGGTCATGCAGCTATTGAGTCTGGACTAGAGAATCAACTCAAGGGTCTCATCTCATTGCTTGTATCTTTACCAACTAGACCCTTTATACATTTTACAGAAGGGGAAACTGAGCCCTAAGGAAGTTGATACCACCAAAGAACACACAGAAGATGAGCGGTCACATCAGAATTTGAATTCCAGTCTTTCTTTAAAAAAAAAAAAAAAGTTTATTGAGAGAGAGAGAGAGAGAGCAGGGGAAGGGCAGAGACAGGTGGAGAGAGAGAATCCCAAGCAGACTCCATGCCATCAGTGCAGAGCCTGATGCGGGGCTTGAACTCACGAACCCTGAGATCATGACCTGAGCCGAAACCAAGAGTGGGACGTTTAACTGACTGAGCCACCCAGGTGCCCCAGAATTCCAGTCTTTCTAATTCCAAGTTTCCATGCTTTTAAACTTGATGTTGTATTAAATTGACTTGCACACCCAACGTAACTTCTTTTTGGATTTTATTTGAGGATTTCATACAATGTGAAATCAGGGAAACTCCATGGGCTTCAAACCAATACCCAAACTCCACAGTAAAGAGCTGTCTCAAAAGAAGCTGGATAGAAGTCTGAGTGACCTGTCCTGACCATGAACTTCGCACTGACCTGAAGGATGGCCTAGAACACTAACCACTTGGACAATAGCAGAGCCAACCACATGTCACAGCCTAATTCACACCTGCCCTGGCAGTGGGTATGTAACTATTTAAAATTTAAGTAAATACATGTAGGGAATGTGCAGAAAAGGAGCTTATTTCTTTGATTTTTTTTTTTTTATTGGTAAATTAACTCAGAGCTCACAACAGATGGAAGGAAGATGCGTACATCCCAGAAAGTAGTGGACATCTGCTGCCTGCCATCTACCACCTTGTCCCCATTAGTGGGTCTCTATGCAAGGTTCTCTGCCTTCCCTCAAGCCAGGAGTGGGCATGTGACCCAGGCTAGATCCATGGAACCCTCCCCTAAATCGAGTCTTGAGTGGAAAGATGCAGAGAGAATTCTGCAATTGGTTCATTCTGGCAGCCATGACCTGGGCACACTGACAATTGGCTCCTGCCACCAAGCTTCCCAGAGTTTCTGAGTCCCTGTTGTTCTGAAACAAGGTCCAGCAGGTTTCTCTTCAGTCCTGTCATCCACCATATATCCTCCCACACATTCCTGTTCTGCTCAAGTTAGCTGGTTTCTGTTGCCTGCAACTCTAAAATCCTGACTTCATCTCCAGCTGACCAAGGGGAGACTGGAATCTCTGAGATTCCTCTGCCGAGATATAGAGGTGACTGGCCGATATGGAAAAGTGAATGAGAGGTGAAATGAGGGCTGTTTTGAGACATTCTGTTGTGTTTCTGTATAGTTTTACACTCGTGGAGTCTTCTATGCCTTGCATGATTCACACCTTTCACTGTTACTCATCATTTAAACCTACAGACTTACCGTCCTGGGAGAAGCAGCTCAGCCGTGTAAAGCACGATGTTAACGAGGGCAGCTCTTCTGACTCAATTTCTGTGGGCTGGTTACCCTGGTTCTGAGTCACAGACAAGAGTGGCCCTTGAAACCTGATGCAAGCTCTTTTGACATTTCGTAGGGCTGGAGTAATGAAGCTGATGGACAACACTAATCACTGCCACAAATTCAGGTTCAGCTCATATTTCTCAAGACTCTGTTTCATGCCAGGTAGTGCATTAGGCACTTTGCATGCATTATCTCATTGGCCATCAAGCAAGCACTTGTGACAAATGAATCCAAGTGTATTACAAATGAGTGACATGACCACATCGAAGAGGGTGAGGAGGAAAGGAACTGAGCTAAGTAACTTTGGAAAACAGTATCTTGACTGGGTACTCTAAGGCTAGGGACAAAAAAGAAAGTACATAAACACTGTACTCTAGTTGGTAAATTTATTTCTCACAAGGGTATTGGTTAACAATTCTGAAATTACTTTATATGTATGCCAGTACGGAACATATAAGAAAATATATTGTGGATAATGAGAACCAAGTTTCTTACTGTTAGAGAAAGAAGTTACAAATAAGGCAAGAGGAAAGCTAGTAGAAACCCTGCAGGGCTTTATGGGTATGGGAGGGAGCAGCGTGAACTTATGGCTACTTTTTTTAATTGTGATTGAATATATGTAACATAAAATCTTAATATTTTAACCCTTTTTAGATGGGTAAGTCAGTGTCCTTAAGTACATTCACATTGTGGTGCAACCATTGCCACTATTCATCTCCACAACTTTTCCATTGTCCCAAACTGAAACTCTGTACCCATTAAACAATAACTCCTCATTGTCCCACTGTTCTGATATCATAGTCTTTGGCTTTGATATCAAGTCTCATGGTTATTTTAGGCAATAGGTAGATGATGATAGATAATAGATAGATAAACAGATGATAGATAGATAGATAGATAGATAGATATGTAAAGATACACACATGTGTGTTCTAACTCAGTCTGTCCACTGAGAGCCTAGAAGTAGTAATAGCCCGGTAGCAATGAATACACCTAGTGCCCTGATCTTGGTTTCTAATACCACACTCCAATGAAAGGAACCAGTGCTCCTTGGAGAAATAGTTGACCCCAGGGCTGGAGCAGGAAAAATCCAAAAGGAACTGGAAGTGTCTCATGGTGGTAAAAAGTAAAAAGACGACTATAAAAAAGAAGACATTATTAAAAATAAGAAAAAAGAAACATGTTAAAAGGCACAGGGTTCAACCTGAAAGAGCTCCCAATGACTGAAGCTGGAGCAATCTGGGCAATAAAATAAATAGCAATCCTATTGGATTATAACCCAAAAAATAAAGTAAATATCCCTGAGTCCACAGTGGGTAAACAAACAATTGAATACATACATACATACATATATACATACATACATAGGAGAAAAAGTACAACACTTCCTTACACAAGAATTCCAATTTATAAATGTGGATGGAATGAGAAAAATAGAAAATCACTATTAGAACACCACAGTAACACCTTTTGGAGGCATAACCCACAGAGAGATATTGAAATTAGTGGATAAAATGTAAGAAGAAACAAGATATTTCCATAATCTCAAACTATTATCCTTCCCCCCATTAAGTATCTATTCATTTAAAGGTAAGAAATGGTTATTTTACAGCAGAGAAATCACCCATGCCAACTGATGAGGGCCAACATTGCTAGTGATGTTATGATGGCACGTACCACCTGATCTGATCCACTGAGAAGGGCAGACAAGTCACCACTGTGGTATTCCTCCCCCAAATCCATAACTCATATAATCCTGAGAAATCCAGACAAACCCAAATTGAAGAGCATTCTACAAAATACCTGATCAGTATTCTTCAAAACTATCAAAGTCATGAAAAGCAAGGAAAGACTGAGGAACTGTCCTAGAACGGAGGGGGCCGAGGAGACATGATGCTTATATGCAATGTGGCTTCCTAGATTGGATTCTGGAACAGAACATCGGTAGGAAAACTGGAAAAATTCTACCATCATCCGTAATTACTAACACTGGGCCAATGTTAATTTCTTAGTTATTGTAATTATATTTATATAAGGGTTTAACATTAGGGAGAGCTTCGTAAAGGGTATACTGGAGAATTCCCTGTGCTGTTTTGGCAACTTCCTTGTAAGTAAATTATCTCAAAATAAAAAGTTTTTTAAATATCTAGAAGAAAATAAAAGCACACAGAGTAAATACTTTGAAAATCCTGAAACACTGTCTAGACAAAGAAGGCCCATTTTCATGTTCCATGAATTGGTTACTCATAGTAGGAGTCACCATCCCTCCCCCTCCCCAGGAGTATAAAAAACTAGGGGGCACTTGGTCAGGCAACAGATTTAGGAGCACTATGGCGCTGTGGTGAGACAGATCTAAATTTAAATTTGGGGAATTTGCCTGGGGAAAGTTGCTTCATATCTCCAAAAGGTAAAAATATCTTTCCAGGGTTATTGTGGAAATTGAATGAGGTCATGCAAAGAAAGCATTTTATCCATAATTGGTAGTCAGTAAAAATCCTTTCTTTTCTCTTGTTTTGAACATTTTGGAATACAAAAGGAAAACAAGATGCGGTAGCTGTTACATGGAGGCCTTACCATCTAAACTGAGACAAAACATACACATGTGTGCACCAATTACCAAAGAACAGCTTTACACCCTGATAAAATCGAATGTTGAGTTCAATTGGTGGGGGGTGGGGGGGTGGGGGGAGGGGTTGTGCACCAGAGCAGAACCCACACAAAAGCAAGCATCATCCCCCTGGCAGTTTTCAAGAGGATGGGATTGTCCTGAGTGGTGTGCACAGATAAGGGAAAGCTGGGAACGACAATTGAGCCTAGAGGGAAAAAGCAAAAGCCTAAAGACAGGAGTCCCTCTGAGTGGGTGCCAGGTATTTATTTCCACCTTGCAGATTAAAGCAGACCAGTAGGAGATACACTCCATTCAAAACATCGAGAGCACAGGGTGAGTTGTAGGAAAATAGCAAAACCATATTGACTAATGAGGGAATGGAGTCAGATTCTGGGGAACCTGAAAGGCGGGCTGTTCTTGATGCCAGAGGCAAGAGAAGCTGTGACTGGGCCATGAGTAAAAGTGGGGCTCAAGGGAAGCATATAATGTTTTAGTTTGAACTGTATTTGGTAGCCACAGAAGTGTTTAAAGCAGAGGAGACGTGTGATCATAGCATGGGATCTCAGGCAGGATTCTGTTGCAGGAAATCAAAACCACCGTGGCAATGTTAAGTGGAGAGAGAATTAAGCGCCTATAGAATCTGAAAGAGCTAGAGGACTGAGCTCTGGGCTGTTCTATAAGAGGCACCGCAAATCAGTGGAGCCTTTTTGGAAAGCTGTTGGATGGCACCTATCAAAACTAAATATATATAATGTTTGAGCCAGGAATGCCATTGTAGAAAAAATTCAATTCCAGAAAAATCTATTCTGGAAGAGATATTTACATATGAACACAAAGATAAATACACAAGACTGTTCATGGGAGCATTTTTTTCTACTAGTGAAAAATTAGAAACTCCTAAATGGGAAAGGGTAAATAAAGTATGATATAGAATATTGTGTGTGTGTGTGTGTGTATGTGTGTGTGTGTGTTAAAAGAATATATGGAAACTTTATAAAAAGATATCCCAGGGGCTCCTGGGTGGCTCAGTTGGTTAAGCATCTGACTCTTGGTTTCGGCTCAGGCCATGATCTCATGGTTCATGAGTTCGAGCCCCACATCAGGCTTGGGATTCTCTGTCTCCCTCCCTCCCTCTCTCTCTCTCTCTCTCTCTCTCTGCCCCTCCCCCACTGTCTCTCTCTCTCTCTCTCTCTCTCTCTCTCTCTCTCTCAAAAGTAAACAAATAAACATTTTTTTAAAAATAGATATCCCAGACAAGTTATTATCTGTAACAAGTAACAAAGCAAAACTCATAGTATGTCCCAATTCTGTGTTTTAAGGTATATGGACCAAACAAATGCAAAGCAGTGTTCACCATTCCTGCCATGTGGGACAGGAGGAGGCAAGAGTGATTGGGGCACCGGCCGAGAAGGCTATGGTGTTTTCCTCTAAATATTCTGGCATTCTTTGAACCTTTTATGAAAAGCACACATTGGTGCACTACCTGTGTGCTAAAAACACCAGTCATTGGTCACCTCCTCTGAACTTCTCCCTAAAATGCAATAAAGCAAACAAGTCTGGCCTTAATTCAGATCATGATAGGGGTGGGTGAGTAGGGTCATTCCTCTTAGATAAAAATGAACTGTGGTCCATCTCCAGTAAAAACGATGACCGAAATGGAGGGTCAAGCCAGTGTCTCCTGATTTTTCTCTAGTGGCTTGTGAGGTGCGCAGAGGGGTGGGAAAGTTCATGTTTCCATTGGATGCCAGTTAGGCTGTATGAAAAGCAACATATTGAAAGAATAGGGGCATGCTGAGTCATTGGGAAGACTGGAGATCTAGGCTTGGAAAATAGAAGAGGGGAAGCCGAGCATCCCAGGAACACAGACAAGCTCCGATCCAGGCAGGGTGCTGTCAGGCCGGCCCCAACCAGAGCCAACGCCACCCCACTCCACCTGCTACAACTTATCTCCAATGGCCTCTTCATCCTCTGCATCACTCCCTGAAAATGCCAAGTTCAGAGGAAGTGTCTTATTTGCCAAGCAAACAAGGAGTATCTGTCACCCTCCTTGGTTTTATTGAGGGCATCTGGGTCCTCCCCCTCTCTAAGACCCCTCAAGGAAAGATGAGTCTCCAGTAAGAAGGATGCTCTGATGCTGAGAAGGCCGACAGTGATAGGTGTCAGCCACGCTTGACTGAAAAATTTGCCTGATTATTGATCTGAGACCCCACCTGCCTATTCAAGTGCCTAGGTCTAGCAAATTCATTTGCTTCTGACTTCTGAGCACTTCGAGTTAGCTTAGCACTTTACAAACCGCATGAAGGAAGAAGGTTCCACAGAGAAAAGGGAGCCTCACTTCTGAAAAGGGCATCAGTTAACAGCATCCATGAGACGTATATTTATTGAGCCGAGGAGCAGGGGAGGTGACTGATGGCCTGTCCCACAGGCCACAGCTGAAGCTGTGTGCCCCATTTCAGGTGCCCCATCGCATCAGGAAATGAAGCAAATGATTGGAAAGAGTCTAGGCTGGCTGGCTGGGAAGGTTCGGGGCGGCACCGGGCGGGGGGAGGGGCGTTGTACTCATTGCCTTTAGCAGGCTGATAGGTTATATTCCAGAAAGAAGTTATTCAGCCTAGACATGGAGACAAAAAAGCAAATCCAATTGAGGTTCATAAAACTTATGAAGCATATGCTGAAAAGTGCCTCAGCAACTCACTCCTCAGCCTTGTCCCATAAATAACACAAGGACAAAGGGGTAAGGGAAATGAAATTAGACAGTAGGACAAAGCAAAACAAAACAAAACACCTCTTTTGCACAACAAGGAGATTGGATGAGGAGCCAGCCTGCAGCAGGTGGTAGTTGCCAGAGCACACAGGAGAGCAAAGCCTCTTTGGAGACGCCCATTTCATTTTAATCTTTTTTACCAGTTTTGGCATTTGCAGGTATGTGGTATTGGCACTTCTCGATTTGGGATGCAATTATATGTTTGCTGGAAAAGGAAGGGCTCAGAGGGTGATTATTTCCCACATGTAAGAACCATAAATGCCATGCTCGCTTCTGCTTTTCACCCCAGGCTCTCTACATGACCCTCAGCACTCTGAGAAAGGAAGTATGTGACTTTTTTTCTCTCTGGGAAATCCCTGGGCAGATGTGGACACAAACAAAGAAGGGTCTGGAGGCTAGGCCACATCTTGGCATGCATCAGAGTCCCCTGTGTGCCGATGGCTTGAAGGAACGTGCAAATGTTGTTTCCAGCACTCTCTTGCTTTTACTAAGCCACACGGAGGAGTGAGGGGGAGCACCAGACTCCAAACTGTAACTGCACACCGGAAGTCCCTTGCCTAAAACCACATTTCTCTTTCTCATCCAGTGGACCAGTGGCCAAAATAAAAGGGAGAGAAGATACAATTAACTAGGAATGTTGTTGAATTTTTTTCTAAAGTGCCAAGAAAAGCAAATGGGACCAAGGCTGGTGTCTCCCTGGCCCTTCTTTTGGCTTTACATCAAGTCACTCCTGGTCAACATGAAAGGGCAAGAACTCTGAAATCACAACTGCAGGGAGAGCAGTATTCGTGCGGTAAATGGAGCCAAGAAGAAAAGAGCCAGGGCAAGAAATTAGGCTAAACAGGAACAGAACGAAGTCCAGCCAGATCTGGAAACCCAGTGGCCTGTCAGTGTCTTCACAAAGGAATGCTTCCATTTAAATTTTTTTAAGGAACAAAAGACATAGGAGGCCAGATGCCATAATTTAAGACAAAGCAATAGGTAGATAGGCCAATTCTCCTGCAGAGAACTAGACTATCTATTGTTTCCATTATCCATTCATATGCCCTCTGTTTTCACACAAAATCTAGTGCCCATTTCAGAAAGGGGAAATTTATTTATGTCTGCTAGCCCATTGTTATGGAAGCTATTTGTACCAGTTAGAAATGTGTGCAGTTGCAAACAACAGAAAACCTGACTACCAAGGACTTAAATAGATAAGGATTTATAGGTCTTCTTCGAGAAGCAGTCCGGGGGGTCAGCAGCCTAGCAATAGCTCAGAAAGGTAACACCGGCATCAGGATCCCAGGCTCTGTTCTTCTTCTGCCCCACAAGCCTTCTATCCCTCATGCTTGTTGCCTCATGGTTCCAAAATAGCTGCAGTACCTTCAATCATCACATCTACATTCCAGCAGGAAGGAGATAAAGAAATAGAAACGGGAAGAATTTGCATCCAGAAAGCACATGTTTTCCCAAAAATCACTTAGCAGCATGTTGCTTACAACTCAGTGTAAGCAATGAGTGTCATCATGACATTCGCATAGCCGCTCATAGCAGCAAGGGAGTCTGAGAGGTGTGCATTTTACTGGACATATCACCAACCCCTATCAAAATTACCATCCTGGTAAAAGTGAAAGTATACGTTGGATAGGCAACCAGCAGGGCCACCGCAACAGTTGGGCTAAGTGTATCTTGCACAACCACAAGCACGAGCCCAGATAATTAGCAGGTCTGTCATTTAGTGCAAGTATTGTAATCTGCTGAGTTCAGATGTGAAGAACACTTGCGTTTTATATTAATGTACAAATGTATAATGCTGAGAAGTTTGGATATGGAGTAGTCTTAATAGCTCGCTTTTCCACATCTATAAAGTGGGTCTAAGCACGTTGGAATTACCTGGTGTGAAACGTGCATTTGATTTAGTTTTCTGCTCAGCTGCATAGAATCTTCCATTTGTGATTATTTGTTTTCATAATTACCCAATTTCCAATTCCGTTAAAAGCCCCTAAGCTGCTTAATGAAAGTCTGCCTTTATAATTGCTGCTGTTAAGAGAGGGGGCATGGATCACGTAGATCTTCGGGTCATATTGTCAGAATTCCTGAATCCCCACCTCTACTGCTACCAGCTCTGGGCATTTCCAGGCAGAGGTGGAGGGAAGAGAGGACAGCGAGGGCAGAGGGTGGGTGATGGAGAGAGGAGACAGAAGCCTCTCTGGGCCCAGGCCCCACAGCCAGGGCTCCCCAGAGAGGCTCTTGGTCGCTAGGGGGCGACACCAGGCTGGAGGGCTGCTCACGTTGGACCTGTTATCAGCTATGGAGTGACCTGGAGAATCAAAGTCTCTCAGCCATGGTCTCTCTCTAGGCGCCACTTCCTCCATCTACACCTCCCGAAGACAATGAGCCCTCTGACAGGGAGGGCATGGGCTGCCACTGTGCATTGTGGCATCTTCCGGAGAATTCCTGGTTGAATGCACTCCACTCTGTGTGGATGACCCTGCTGTGAGGCCACTGCCGGCTCATGGGGTCATGGAACAACGTAATATCTCTCAGGGAGTTCCTGACCACAGGACCACGTCACAGCTCTGAAACCCTCTTGAAAGTTAGTGTTTCTCTACCTTCAACTCTTCATATAGGCTCTAAACTCACCAGGCATCCACCATCTTCATGTCAAATGTCTTCCTCTCAGAGAGGCCTTCCCTGGCCACCCTCCCTAACTCATGAGGTATTTCCTTGCTCTCCTTCACTTTCCCTCACAGTGCTTCTAGTCTACCTATGTTGCTTACTTGTCTAAGAGCTCCATGAGGGCACGCACTCTGCCCATACTCTCTCCTGCACCTAGAGCAGTGCCTGGCATAGAGGAGGTGCTCAATAAGTGTCAGTGCAATAATCTGGAAGCAAACATTTATTGAGTATGCCTAGCCATGATTTTAAGTGTTCTACATATACTAATTCATTTAAACTTTATACAACCCTATAAAGTAAATGCTGTCATCCCATTTTTCAGATGAGAACACTGCAGCTCAGAGAGGTTAAGGTTGCACAGTAAACGGCAGAACTGAGATTCAAAGACAGATGGTGACTGCAGAGCCATGATGTTAGCCCCTACCCTATTCTGCCTCCACATCGTGGCTCCACAACACAGCAGGCTGGGCTATAGCAGCACCTGTCCACCGTGGCCAACACAGTAACATGGGGACCTCATTCAGTTCTGCAGGGTTTTTTCTCCCTTCTCTGTTGTCGCTTTCCCCACACTTGAGGTGACCCCAGATCTCCGTTAATACTTCATTAATTGGGCACAAACATAGGCACTGGTAAATGTGTATTAAAACCAGTATTAAGGTCCTTAAATACTTGGGAGAGCCATAGTTTGTTGGAAGTAACATACATTTTAAAGCCAGCTGTGAATATGATTATCCTTTTCTGCTCAAGGAATTTCAGTGATGGCAGATATAATTTATTGAGTACCTACTTCACACCAGCAGTATGCTAATGCTTTTCATACATTATTTCTAATCCTTTCAACAATCCTTCAAAGACACAACAATGTCCCATTTTTGAGTTGAGAAACAGAAGCTTCAAGAGTTTCAATTAATTGTCTAAGTTTGTGTCATAAAGAATAAGTGGAAGATGGCTATTCCCACTCACCAGGTTTCACCATTTTGTGAAAGAATTAAGTACCTACCCAGGCCTGAGGTCCTCGCAAAGAAAATTTATGAAGCGGTAAACATTCAACCATGGTCTCTAAGGAAATAAAGATCCATAAGGCATCATATGATCCACAAGTGAGTTTAGCAAACTGAACTTTTCCATCCCAACAGGAGGAAGGTGCTACTCTTCTTCCCACAATTGTGCCAAGAGGACGCCATTTCTGAAATTACCTCAGAGTCAGTTCACAGGTCACCTGAGGAAAGGAGCATCATGGCAGGGCAGTCTCATCTTCTCTGCACAGCTATTCCCAGAGAGCCCACCTATTCACAGCTCCTTCCTGCAAAAGTTTTTTTGGCTTTATTCCAAAGATCAAACCAATACTCAAAGGATAAAGACTGGTGCATCCCTGGAGATGATGATGAGGTTGTAATTATCTCCATTTTACAAAGGAGGAAGTCAAGAGTCAAGAGTTTGAGTAAATTGAGTAAATTGAGGTCATTTATTTTGTTGTCAGTGCAGCCCAGGCTTGAACTTCCAATGGATGACACTAAACCCTGTGCTTTTCCTCCATTTCTAAGAGGAGCTTCATTGTCCAGCACAGGATATAGAGGACAAGGAGAAAGAGGAACAGAACATGTTGGAATAAGCATCTTTGGAATAAGCCAATCTGGCTTAGATTTTGACTTTGGAGGACATTGTATCTACATGTGTTGAGTCCCAACTCACACGATCTCATTATGTGAAGCCTTGGTGGTACTTGTCCCCACAGAGACAACAGCATCAGGCTCTCTGTGTAAAATGTATTCCCCTAGACATTGGGGCTTGGAGATTTCTAGAATTTCTGCTCATTTCCTCAGTCAAGCAAATGGTATGATTGAAGGACTTCTGGGCCCTTTAGATGGCAGGCCACCTGTTGTGATGGTTTAGAGCCTTCCAAGGGCTCTGCAGTCTGACTCCTGGATCCAACTCCCATCTCTGCCACCTCCCAGGTGAATAACTTCAGTTTCTCCCACCAATAAAATGGGGTTAGATGGTACATTCTCCAGGGGTGGGCGTGAGGGCTAGAAAAGTTCATGGATGCCAAGCCTTGACCATAATGCTGATAATGTTGACACTGAACAAGTTCCGGTATTTTTTCTGTTCCTTCCGGCAGGAAGTAGAGGGGCCCAGAGGAGCCACTTCTGTGGCCAGCTGTGGGAGGTTAACAGGGCAGAGGAGGCAAAAAGCAAAAACTACTCTTTCTTCAAAGGTCAACAGGACATTGCCTAAGGGGACTCAGACTTCAGACTGAACCACACTGGCTTCCCCAAATGAATCACTCAGCATGCGTGAGCCAGGAAGCATCCCCACCCCATGTCATGGCAGTCCGTGGGCAATGTTTGCCAAGGAACACCATCGCTCATGGAGAAAAGCAAGGCGAAGGAAAATACCCAGGAGCAGCTTGTTTGCAAAGCAACCATCCAGAATCTAGGTACACTTTTTCAATAAAAATGCATGAAAATACTGTTTTTCTTTGTTTATACCATTTCTAGCAACGAAACGTTGTCTAAGAGACACATTACCATAACTGCGGTCACCCTCTGTGCACATAACCTGCTTCTTTCACAAAATATAATTACTCCTGCTCTCCATGCTTTTAGCCAAAGATTAACTTGTAGCAATTTAAAAGGTCAAAGCTGGGATCAAACTGAGTGTGTTTTAATCTCCAAAAAAATGTAAATTGGGCAAAAATTTCAAAAATAACAAGCCCTGCAGGTAGACTATATATTCACGAAAAGTTTCCCATGACATATGAACTGGTCTTCCGATAACCAGTTTTGCCTCTGAGCAGCAGATGTAACTTCTGATGAGGTATTAGCCATGGTACAATCAATGTTGATGCTTTATCGAAAAGGAACAAGCAAACAATAGAAATATCATGGACTCCAAAACATTCCATGGTTGAAATGAAGGTTGTCTCCAGTGCAGTGGCCACAATGTTTTATTCAGCCAAATGTTTAAAATAAATGCCTTGGTATGTTTGTATGAACTGTGCTTATTTTCACTGACAGAAATCGTATCTGCCAACTCTATGTCCAGATAGAGGGGTTGGGTCTGGGGAGATGAATTCCACCAACGGGCACCATAAACCCTCCTGAAAAAATGAGCTCCACTTTGCACAGAAACAAAATGCATTCCTTTCCACATGGTTGTTCTTCAACAAGAAATAATGAAGGAAAACAGTGCCGAAATGTGCTGTGCAATTCTTAATGGCATTTTAATAGTTTAAATTAGGAGCAAAAGGCCTCTCAGCATGTGGTTTTGCATAAACATTGCCCTTTCGTAATATTAATTGGCGTGGGGAGAGGCGAGCTAGGGGAGAGACGTCAGACGGCAGGACTCAGTCCTGGCGCGCACGGTCAGGTGGCCTGGTGGCACAGTCTCCCCTCGGCCCCTCAGAAGCAGCAGCCAGCCCCAAATGTCATGGCGAAGCAAATCCTATCTGCACCCCTGCTTATGAAATGACTTACAGTGTGAACTATACTCCACACACAGTTGACAGCTCGCTGGCTTGGACACCACAACCGCTTAATTTATGTAATTTTCAGCTGGGGAAGAAGGCTTGAAAGTAAGTAAGAGGCAAATGACTCCTCACTTGCCACCAAAATCCATCTTTTCTAATCTCTACAAAGAAGGCAATCATACTCATGAAATTCCAAGAGACAGACAGCTACGGGAGCAGGCGGAGTTACAATTTGGTGATATACCTGAGACACAGCATACCAATGAAGGAGGTGCAAGGACTTGTTTCTTCTGGGTGACGTTGATAGCTCTACCTATGAGCTGACACAGGCGTCCTGGACCTGTTATAAGAGAGATTTCACCTTTCCTGTTCTAAACTCTGGGGATACGCTTACAACCAGAACAGACAAGGTCACTGCTTTCAAGGGGTTCCCATTCTAGCCCCTGGGTGTCAAGTAAACAAATCAACCAACAAAATGATATCAGATGATAAGTGCTATGAAGAAAATAAAACTGGAAGACAGGAAAGAGAGTGCCTTGTGTGGTAAGGGGAGTCTCTCTGAGGAAAGCATATTTAAGCTGAGACCTGAATGGCAAGAGAGGAACAGCCATGCAAAGATCTCAGGAAATAACATTCCAAACTGAAGGTACTGCGAGTACAAAGGCCCTGGGGTGAGTCTGCACTATGTTCTCTTTCTTTCACCATCAAAGCAAGTCATGTTAGGTCAGATCTTCTCACTGCAGCATGTCTTAAACAGATTGGCCTATCACTCCAAGGTAGAACAGGTAGAACATTCTCATACAGAAAATGACCACCTTATTGAAGGAATGAATGTAGTAATAGGGGATCAATACAGAATCCCAAGAGAGTAGGAAAATATAATTGCTGTTTTCTGGGTGCAAGAACTAGTTTACAGAACTCCCTCTGAACCCTCTATGGCAATTACCAGCAGCAACAACACACGGAATCAAAAGGCCTGGGATAGAGTGGGGAGAATGGGGATGCTGAAAAGGTGTTTGGCAAACACCAGGCTGTTTGTTAGGTTTTTAACAAATACTGAGGGATAACATACTCTGTTGCCAAGTTGGCTGATCTGGGTCAGTCATGAGTTTTCCTCTGTCCCACAATTCTCATGATGACAACAATACCTGCTGCTAGGGATAGTCTGCGAAGGAGAATTGAAATCGAGGATTATCAGCTGGGCAGCAGGAAGATGAGTCTCTGTGTGCTGAGAAGAGAGACATTGACTATTTCTACATCAGGAGCTCTGGATGAAGAAATGATGCTCCCAAGTGGCTTCAAAATGGTGTCATATTATGTCTTGAGAGGCTAGGATGGAGGTTGAATGGACCTTAGTTTTTCAGAAAACAATGATAAGGGAAGAACTACTCAGATGAAGCACCTTCTGTTGAACTAGTCTCTTGAGGCACCTAGGAAGTAGTAGAGATATCTGGATGACCTTTCCAAGATGGTTGGGGATCCTCTTCTCTTTGCAAGGACAGTGCCATCATCAAGTCTGGTAAACATCCTATACTCAGATGCATATCTTGAACAGCGATGACTTTTACAATGACAACCCATGTGTGATCATACCAGGAACTGCTCAAGTTTTGGGGGGACTGGCTCTGGCAACAGCAACAACAAAAATGCATTTTTATAAAAAGAATATATAGAATCCCTTCTAACTTCTCTCTTCAAATCTTGCATCTTTCCTTCTTAATCTATCATTTGGCACCAGATACATCAAATACAATGTAGAAAAGTCTTTGACTTTCTAGAGAAGAATCAGGTATTTTGATTTATATGATTGCTCTAACTGCATTACCCATGTGGGAAATTGTGGACTAAATCAACATGATTAAATCATGTTCTGAGGGTTTGCTCGCTGCACTCTTGTTTGAGCGATAGAGTGAATTTGATGAGGAATCCATAGCAAATGAAATAGAGACATCCTTCACCAAAACAGAATAGATTAGCTTTTGCACTGGGATATTTGGCCTTGGAGTTCATAAATTACCTGTTGACTACGTATATAATTCTCTGATATCCTTCAGGGAAATAGGTGTTCCAGCATATCAGCTATGCTGAGGTTTGATATGATTCAACCATTTTGACAAATGCATTACAAACTGGGAAATTGAATTTCTAACCAGCGTCATATCTACACCACAGCACAATTGTTTTAAAAAAATGAAAAATGTGTTAGTTAATTAGTATCTAACAATGCCAAACAGCTAGTCAAGATGACTTTGCTCCACTAAATTGAACAGTAGCTTGAGCAAATGGTTCGAGTTAACCAACTGATAAGGAGTTAAATAGATACAATCTATTCACACCAAAGCATAAGTATATGATCAGACTTAGATTATCCGTAATCTGCTCTCTTTTTGGCTATAGTAGCAATAAATTTTGGTGCTCACAAGTAAAAAGATGAATTGTTAGAATAGTAAGTGTTCCATAAATATTTGCTGAAACATAGTAAATAAAAATAAATATCTACACTGATATTTCTGTCACTATCAGAACAATAGCTTATATTATGACACCTCACAGGTCAAAAATAAGTGGATGATAAAGAAGTGACTGAGCAGGAAAGAATGAAAAATGGCAACACACAGCCAAGCCCCTTTGCATTGAGGCTTAAATTATTCTGGTTTATGACCAGATCTAGCACCCAGACCTTAATTTCTAAACAGCATTCTTCAATAAAGAGGAACCTTGGAGAAATGGCTGATTCCAGCCCAGGGAAGAAAAAATAAAAGGTGAGGCTAGGTCATCTTATGATGCCAAAAAGTAAGACATGCTCAGAGGTGCCTGGCTGGCTCAGTCAGTAGAGTATGTGACTCTTGATCTTGGGGTCGTGAGTTCAAGCTCTACATTTAGAGCAAAAGTAAGACATGCTCAAAAAATGATGGGGATATGTCAAAATGACACAGAAACCAATTGACCAAATGTGGGACAATTATAGCAATAAGATAAACAGTGGTAGTAATAGGTAATTGCCCATAGAATAAAACAAAATTCATTAACCCATACCAATGTAAATAATTGACTAAACAAATAAATGAGAGGGAATGGAAAGCTCCTATCTGAATTACCATTTGACATATGCCATAAGAAACAAGATATTTACGTGGGTCTCAGAGTATCTTCCATAAAGTCCTTATTAATTGCAAAGGGGAAAATAGTAACTGCCCATTGGAAGGATCTGTCAGTCGTCACCTTAACCAAGCTATCAAAGTTAATGTCACCAGTTATGGAACAGGTCAATCTCATGTGCCTCCTGATATGTTGCACAAGAACACAATATCATTTCTGTGGCGTTCTTGTCAAAAAAGCATAATGTGAACTTAATCATCATGAAAACTGGACAAACCCTATTTAAGGGACATTCCACAAAATAACTGGCCAATACTCTTAAAAAACATCAAGGTCATGAAGTACAAAGACTGAGGAGCAAGTTGTCACAAATTAAAGGAAACTAAGGAGCCGTAACAACTAAATGCAACGTGTTAACCTCAGGATCCTGGACCAGAAAAGGGATGTTAGGTGGACAATGGGAGAAATGTGAATAAGGTCTCTAGGTTATACAACAGTATCACATCAATGTTCAATTTCTGATTTTTATCATTTCACTGCAGCTGTGTGTGTGTGTGAGATTCGTTAACATGTGAGGAATCTGGGTGAAGGGGCTCCGAATGTCTTCTGTACTATTCCTGTGATATTTTGTAAATCTGAAATTATTTCAAAATCAAGCATTAAAAAAATAAAACATTTCTGATGGTTCTGGTTGGGGAGTGGCTGGAGTTAGCAAGGAGGGGGCAGGGTGTGATTAGAACCAGCTTTGTAGAAACCAGACTGTGTGGTCTGTCAGAGAACTAAGAAGTCAGCCAACAACAGGTGGCAGCAGTGACCTGAAAGTGCAAAAGTTCAAACAAACCCTACACTAACCTTAGCCCATTTTTTGGCCACGCCTACCTATTTATACCCACAGGTGTTTTAGACCCCACCCTGCTTCCAGCTGCTGTGAAAATGGAGAACAAACTTCTTGGGTGGCCTCGGTGGCTCGGTGGGTTAAGTGTCCAACTCTTGATTTCAGCTCAGGTCATGATCTCACGGTTCATGAGCTGACAGCACAGAGCCTGCTTGGTTGAGATTCTCTCCCTCCCTCTCTCTGTCTCTCTCTGTCTCTCTCTGTCTCTCTCAAAATAAATTAAGAAATAATATAATAAAATAAAAAATGAAGAATAAACTTCTTCATGGGACTTGAGACGAATTACTTAATCTCTTCATTCTTCTTCTATAAAATGGGGACACAAAAGTAAAGTCACTGGGCTGCTGTAAGTACTACATGAAGTAATGTGACAAGTACTCCACATGACGTGTAGCCAAGAGAAAGCTCTTGATAAATGTCAGCTGCTCTAATCATCATCATCTTTTTCATCATCATTATTATTATTCCTTTGCTTACAAAGCCCTACACACTGGCTCACTAGACTCTAGCTGCATGGGAGTGGGCACTCCACCCAGCCTGGTCACCACTATAACCCCCGCCTGTCACACAGTCCTCCAGAGAAGAGGCACTCGGTGAACATGCTATTCAGATGGAGGAAAGAAACATCTGGCCCCTTACCTCTTGAATCATTATGAACATAAATATAGCGGCTATAAGAGAAACCCCAATTACCAGTAACTTAAATAAGACAGAAGTTTATTTTTCTTTCATATAACCATCTGAGCATGTGCAGTCCATGACTGTAAGGTCCCAGACCCTTTCTTAGGGCAGGGCCATCCCCAGAACATTTCTGATCTCATCCACATTCCAGCCCTCAGGAAGCAGGAAAGGCAAGGAGGAAGGACACACTCTTTAAGGGCACAGCCAAGAGGATATACACATCACTCTATTTCCTCCTCACAGAACTTAGACAGGGACCACACCCCTGCAAAGGGGGCAGGGAAATGTAGTCTTTATACTGGGTGCCTCCATAAAACGTGGTGGTTCTGATGAAGAGGATAGGTGGAGGGATAATGCTGTTGGGAAGCAACCAGCAGTCCTGCCTGTCTCTCCAGCTCATCATTCATATTCTCCGACGCCAACCCCACCGCTCTTCTCCCAGGCTCTGCTCCCTCTGCCAGATACCCTAACCTGGCCTTAACCCCACCCCTCCAGAGAATTCCTATTTCGCCTCCCAGACCCCTGGAGAGGCATTACTTCCTCTTTGAAACCTTTCTGAGCAAGACCACCACCACCACCCTGTATGGATTAGCTCTTCCTCCATCCAAGGAAGTTTTCCTTCTTCCCTGCACTTGTCCTACACTGGCAGTGTCCGTCTCTCCTACTCCAGGATACACTCCAAGAGGAGAGAGAATATGACCACCTGTGTCCCTTGCACCTTACAATTCTTTAAATTTCTGCTGAATTATTAAGTACATACTTTTGAGAATCGACATGGCAATTTCCAACCTACTGTTGTTTTGCCCTATGGAAAAATATTCTTGGCATAAATATGACCAACCCACCCCAGACCCAGGCAGGTTGTAGAGAATGTATGAGTGAAATCAGACCCACTGCTTAAGACAGAAGGGAATCCAGATGCTGTGGGCTCCACAGGACCCTGGGGATGCCTGTCATATTCCTCACTTATGTTTACATCCAACTGAGCTGGAGTAGGACAGAGACCCGTCGCCAATGCCTCCCTAAGTGAAATCAGCTGGACTGGGGGCTGTCTTTGGACTCGAGACAGCACATGCTCACTTCCTGGGCAAGGAGACTTAGTGTGGCAACATCGACACTATGCTGGTTGAAGTCACAGCACAGATGGCTTATGAACATGAAAAGGCTGTTTAATGTTAAAAGCCTTTGATTTTTTTTTCCAGATGAATTCTTTCAGAGCCCTGCAAGCTGTAAGCAAAAGTATATGAGCCAAGGAGAAGGAGCATTTCAACCAAAACACTAAATTTCCTTGCTTAATACCATTTCCGTGAGTTCCAAGTCAGAGTCTTAAATATATGTTTGTGGATCCTGGGTTAGTTTTGTTTGTTTGAGGAAGGGAGGCGAAGGAATGGTTTTAGGCTGTTTTGTTGCCCAAGTTTTCAATAAAGGGGAAGACAGAAAAATACCAAGCTCAGATGGAAGAACAAAGAGAAGTTACCATTGCTAAAGATGCCGTATCAACGACACCTAATTTTTTTTTTTATATCTATTTATTTTTAAGAGAGAGAGACAGGGAGCACAAGCAGGAGAGGGGCAGAGAGAGAGGGAGACACAGAATCCGAAGCAGGCTCCAGGCTCTGAGCTGTCAGCACAGAGCCTGAAGCAGGGCTTGAACTCACAAACCGGGAGATCATGACTGAGCTGAAGTCAGACGCTTAACTGACTGAGCCACTCAGGTGCCCCTCAATGAAACCTAATTTTAAACTTAACCCTAACTCACTATTACTGTGTTTAGAATTCCTGCCTCACCCTTCCCTCACTTCCAAATCAGAGTTTTAAACATAACTGTCAAGATTGAGGGTTTGCTTTTGTTTAAGGAAGCATTCCTTCAATATCAGACCATCAAGCACTCAAAGTGTTGTGCTCTGCTAGGAGTTTCATCTCACCTAACTTTCTTGCCAACTATATAAAATCAGTAATAAAACAGGGTTTAGCATGGTCCCCAGACAATGAAAGGACAGTATCTTTTTATCAGAGACCACCACCTGGAAAAAGAAAGCAAAGATACAATGTTTCTCTGAATATTCAGGGAAAGTTAAGGGGAATCCCAGAACTCTTTCATGACAAAGTAAAAAAGCATGGATCATTCTGGGTCCTTTGCCCAAACTAGTCTGTGATGTTATCAGTTGATAACATCACTTTTAGTCAATCCCTGACTTTTTGCCTCTTACTGGTTGTTTACTGGTCCAGAGTGATTTGTGTGTATTTTCTGGATAACTAAATCTGTGCTCTGCAGCTGCCTCCTGTGTCAGTGAGCAAAGAGCTATGACATGAAACAATAGTGGTTGTCACACACACACACACAAATACACATATACACACATACACACACACACATACACATATACACACAGACACACACACCTACACATACACACACATACATACACATACATACACACACACACATAATGTCTTTATCCTTATTTTTAAGCACAAAATACTGTGGATTTTCTTTCCTGTTCTTTTTTTTTTAATGTTTATTTAGTCTTAAGAGAGAGACAGAGTGTGAGTGGAGGGAGGGACAGGGAGATAGGGAGACATAGAATCTGAAGCAGGCTCCAGGCTCTAAGCTGTCAGCACTGAACTCAAACTCACGAACCATGAGATCATGACCTGAGCTGAAGTCGGACACTTAACCAACTGAGCCGCCCAGGCACCCCATGGATTTTGTTTTCAGCCTACTCAGAACATCATACGATATCTTCATAACGCCTTGAGGACCCAGTCCTGAAAAAAACAATATCCACGTGTGACTATGTTTTACATGTGCATCTTTATTAACAGTGAGGTCACTGAGGTCCCCTGCTTGCAATTCTGATTAAGAAAACACATAAATAAGTCCTCCTAAATCATTTCATGTTGGCTGACTCTATATAACACCAAAACAGAAATAATTGCTCTCCTCGTGCACCCAGATTGGACTTCGCATTAAAACCATTCAATTCAAAATATGGGTAATACATGATGATGATTCAAATCAGAAATTGGATCCTAATTGGGACTCTGGATTAGATAGTTTTATATAAAATTTAAAAGTTTTCTTAAAAAAATAAAAACCTGAAAAAATGAAAAACAAAAATTCCTCAGTCATTACGCCCAGGTGAGGAAGGAGTTGTGTGATGTTTTCCTCTTGTTGGCAAACAGTCAGGCCTAGTCTAGGGTTTTAACTTGACAGAAGGTAGCCATGTTAGTCTGGGATGAGAACAATTACAAACACTTTAACTGGGGGGGGGGGGGGGGGGAATTTGACTAGTAAGGGCTTGGGCTCTGGGCTGAGGGGGATGGCCCTGTGATTATAAATGTGCAACACCCGGCAGGTTACTCCACCTCTTCTAAGCATGAAGCCAGTTGGAGGAGGGGCAGAGAGAGAGAGAGAGGAAGAGAGAGAATCACAAGCAGGCTCCATGCTGTCAGCACAGGGCCCGATGTGGGCTCGAACTCATGAACCACAGGATCATGACCTGAGCTGAAATCAAGAGTCACCCAGGCGCCCCATCTCCACCTCTTTCAGCCACATCTGTAAACGGGTATGAGTAGTGGCTGCCTCAGAGGGTCAGAGTGAGGATTAAATATATTCACAGCACAGTGGCTAGAACAGTACCCTCAATCAAGGTAGGCAAATTGTTATCATCCTCTGATAGTAATTCCTGAAGTCAAAGGAAGAAGAATCTTTTGTACCCATTCTTTGCAAATATAAACTGCGTTTGAAAAGTTAACCAACCACTAGCTTGGCAAATCTAACAGGGCTGGCATCTGTTCTGGAGGAAGAAGGCATTATCTGCACCAGCTGGCTGTTAGGTTAGGGACCTGTTAGATTAGATACCACCTGTTAGATGCACTCAAGCCCAAAGTGGGGTGTTTAGCCCCACCTTTTTCAGCTCTGATATGTTAAAACGCTATTTGTCTATAAAATCGTTTCCTTTAAAATCCATACTATCTACACAGATAGAGGGATACAATGTATACAGAACCATGTATTGCCACCCTCTTGATTTTGCCCTACACTCAGGGCTGTCCTGAGCCTTTGCTGGTGAGAGTCAGCTTGGCTGGCTGTACAGAACTCTTGCCCAAGGAGTGCTTCTCCAGGCTACCCCTAGTTGAATGTGCTCCACTATGTGTCTTGTTTCGTCAGTGTGGTTTTGCTTTCTCCCACTTACTGGAATTGCAAACTATGTTGGTTGTCAAACCTTGTGTACATGAAGGCACTTAGAAACAAAGGATGAGTAACATGCTGGATATTAAAATGCAAGTATCCCACACTGGGATATTTTTATCAGAGTGGTAAGGTCACAACCTATTAACAATTAAGAGCTCACAGAAGTCCTCTGACAGCATCATCAGAAAATGACTGCAACCCACAGGGCTGATCCACAACTGACCCACAGTTGTGGACTGGAGGCTGGAAGAAATGATGGCCAAAGTTCTGAATTACTTCAGGTGTTTTGAGAAGCCTGGAAGAGCAATTGCCAATGGCCACACCAGAACCACGTCCCCGTGGGGACAATGCTGAGTCAGTCCAGGTCCCACTTGCAGAACAGCAAACCACAGTTAGAGGATGTGAGTGTGTCCCTCTTCTGCCCCCAGCTTCAAGTCTCCTAACAGCCATTTTTAAACAAATTCTTAAGTTACAGAAGAGAAATGACTCATTCCTTCTGCCCTGTGTTATTCAAACATTGTGCAGATCATTTAGGTCACATGTACATATGTATAAATACATGCAAATGTGATCCTTCCATGAGACTCTGTTTTTCTAAACTGGTTCAGACTTCATGTGTTATGGCTGGGTGTAAAACTCCTATGGTAAAATGTATTCGCAAACGGAGTGAGCAGAAGTCAGGGTGTGGGCAGGAATCAACATTGTCCTTTAAGGCAAACGTTCGATTTTTAGGGGTGTGGCAACCAAACTTTCCCACCACCTGAAGATAAGAAATGAGAGTGATCCTCGTCTTTTCTATTTACATGATGCTCCTTTGCCTTTACCTCTCCTGATAATGTATGCTCAAAAAGACTCCTAAAAATCACATTCTTGAGTCAGCCTCATGGCTAAAATGCTGCAGGATGGGAGCCCAGAATTCATTTTAATGTATGGTATTCTCTAGACTGTGACAGAATTCAGGTTTCAATTAGCCTTCTCCAGGCTCCCCAAACCAAAAAGAATCTAGTGGGTTGTTAACATATTCATAAATAAACAAATGCTCAGTCTCTTGGCAGGCTGCCAGGACGTGGTGCCAGGGAGGGATCCAGGCATCTATGGGGAAGCCATGAGGGTCGTTCACTTCCCTCACCCTGTGGGACTGGACCAGCTGCGGATGCCACTGCTGGCTTTCTGAGCATCTTTATCTATACGTTTATGGAGCCCCATGGGCAAGATGCCCACTGAAGAGGCCGGAAATGCAGCCAGAATTGGCAGAGGTGCTGCTTTGTGTGTACAGCCACTCCGAGCTGGATGTTTGCAAACCGAAGTTGTCTATAGGTCTGCAGGGCAGCCCTTCCCAAACCTTAACATGCACATTGATCGTGTGGGGATCCTATTAAAATGCAGACTCCATATGGCAGGATAATGAGGCACTGGTGCTGCTGGTCTGAGGACCCCACTTTGAGCAGCAAAGTTGTAAAGTGAGCTCAAGATCATTCCATTCACAATTAAATAAACATAATTTGGAGGCATCCCAGGTGCCAAGCACTGTGCCTTCTACAGAAAACACAAAGATGATAAGACAAGGGCTCTGCCTTAGAGGGACAGGCCATGTAATAGGAGAGACAGCTTATAACACCCCGGGTAAATTCAGTATTCATTGAGATTCTTTGTATTACAAGAAAGAAAAAGCTCATCCAAAATGGCTCAAGTCAAAAAAGGAATGTAATTGACTCCTGTGTTTGCAAAACCCTGGTAAGGCCAACTTCAGGTCCACTTCAAAGCAGGGCTAAAATGATGTCACCGATACCTAGTTCCCCTTTCTCCTCCAATACGTAGTTTCTCTCTCTCCATCTCTTTGCTCTGCTTTCTGTGATTTGACTTCTTTCTCCTGGAGGCAACATGGGTTGGCCAGTCCATATGTCCTCTTTCTCTCTCTCTCTCTCTCTCTTAATGTTTATTTTTGAGAGAGAGAGCCAGGGTAGGGGACAGAGAGAGAAAAAGAGACAGAAAGAGAATCTGAAGCAAGCTCTGAGCTGTCAGCACAGAGCCAGATACGGGGCTCACCTCACCAAGAGTGACATCATGACCTGAGCTGAAGTCCCACACTTAACCGACTGAACCTCCCATATGCCCTCTCTTTTTTTTTTTTTTTTTAATTTTTTTTTTCAACGTTTTTTATTTATTTTGGGGACAGAGAGAGACAGAGCATGAACGGGGGAGGGTCAGAGAGAGAGGGAGACACAGAATCGGAAACAGGCTCCAGGCTCCGAGCCATCAGCCCAGAGCCTGACTCGGGGCTCGAACTCACGTACCGCGAGATCGTCGCGGGGCTCGAACTCACGGACCGCGAGATCATGACCTGGCTGAAATCGGACGCTTAACCGACTGCGCCACCCAGGCGCCCCATCCATATGCCCTCTCTTAATAAGAGTGCCTGCCAATCCCAGATGTCTCAGGAAAAATTCAAGGTATCCTATTGGTCCTAATTGGGTCATGTGTTCAGCCCTTAACCTATCACTGTGTCCTAAGAAGTCAGACTTTGCTCCTGGCAAACCCTGGAGTTTGGGGTAGAGTCAGCTCCAGCAGAACCCCGTGTACCAAGGGAGCAGGACACATGGATTCCCAAAAGAAAATCAAGGGTTGGATGCTAAGGAGCCAAAAGCCCACAGTTACCACTCCAAATACATGATAGAAGCACATACAGGGGACAGTGAAAGCATGGAGAAAAGCACTGACACTTGATAAATACTATCAACAACCATGTGGAGGGAGGCAGATGGACCAGCCACAGTGCAAAGCACACAAAGTTTGGAAAGGACTGGGCACTGATTGGCTTTGGAGGTCTTTGACACAATACTGCCCCACCTCTGCCTCAGCTGTGGTGTGATTCAGTCACTCCAGAAATATTTCATTACACTACTTTCTGTGCAGGGGACAAGAAACAAAAAGTGTGGTTAAATTGCTCCTGAGATTAGGATTAAGTTGGACTGTAGACTAGATTGAAACACATCACATTTTAAAGCCAGTATAAATATTATGCAGATGAGTGCTAATTTGTGATCAAAGGAAAAAGGCATTTGTGTGAACCGGAACAGAAGTTTCCACAAGGCACAAATATGCAGATGCTGGTTTGTGCATTGGAATGTGATGAGACCAAACAAGTAGTGGGCAAAGACAGTGTCATCTTCAGAAACCAGGTATACCTGCTATCAAACTCAGCACCCAAAAAACAAGTAATCCAGTGAAGAAATGGGCAAAAGACACGAATAGACTTTTCCAAAGAAGACATCCAGATGGCCAACCGACACATGAAAAAATGCTCAACATCACTCATCATCAGGGAAATACAAATCAAAACCACAACGAGATACCACCTCACACCTGTCAGAATGGCTAACATTAACAACTCAGGCAACAACAGGTGTTGGTGAGGATGTGGACAAAGAGGATCTCTTGCATTGCTGGTGGCAATGAAAGCTGGTGCAGACACTCTGGAAAACAGTATGGAGGTTCCTCAAAAAATTAAAAATAGAACTACCCTCCAACCCAGCAATTGCCCTACTAGGTATTTATCCAAGGGATACAGGTGTGCTGTTTCGAAGGGACACATGCACCCCAATGTTTATAGCAGTGCTATCGACAATAGCCAATAGCCAAAGTATCGACAATAGCCAAATGTCCATTGATGTATGAATGAATATATACAATGGACTATTACTTGGCAATCAAAAAGAATGAAATCTTCGCCATTTGCCACTATGTGGATGGAACTGGAAGTTATTATGCTAAGCAAAATTAGTCAGTCAAAGAAAGACAAAAATCATATGACTTCACTCATATGAGGAATTTAAGATACAAAACAGATGAGCATAAGGGAAGGGGAACAAAAACAATATAAAAACAGGGAGGGAGACAAAACATAAGAGATTCTTAAATATGGAGAACAAATAGAGGGTTGCTGGAGGGGATGTGGGAAGGTGGATGGGCTAAATGGGTAAGGGGCATTAAGGAATACACTCCTGAAATCATTGTTGCACTATACACTAACTTGGATATAAATTAAAAACTAAACTAATTAATTAATTTTAAAAAAGAAAGAAAGAAACCAGAGATACCTGCAAGATATGAGCACCCAGATCCATGACCTCCTGTCCACCATGGTCTCCACCACCATTATCCGTGACTTCAGTATTTGTGTTGGAAACCCATCTAACATCTCAGCCCTTCAGCTTCTCAACATCTCCCCCTCCAATCCAACACAAATACCAAATACCTTAGCCCTTGACTAGTAACAACTGCAGACATGTAGTTTTCAAGAATTCCTGACCAACGTTCTATATTTTATTCTGCCAGAATTATTTATATTATTTGATTTTATTTTTATTTATAGAAAATCTCAAATCTTTGATCTCATTGACAGTCTCAAGCCAGTATTTCTCCTATTTTTCCCTATCCATTACCCATCATCCAGTCAGCGATCTTCTCCACATCTCACCTAAAACAGCAGAATGTAGCTAGAGACACATGCAACTTTTAAATTCATGATAGCCACAAATCCCAGAATAGCGATGATAATGATGCTATGACAATAGTGATATCATTATCATTTAACATTTATTGAATATCATTATGAACCAACCTTATTGTTGATTTTGAGTCAGTAAGTACATAATTCTCTTTGGCTTAATTTAGTTCAGTGTTTTTCAATGGAACCACTCTTGGCATTTCTAGCAGAACAATTGTTCATTACATAGGCCTGTCCTGTGCATAGCAAAACATTCACCATTACTCCCCATTCATGGCAAAACACACACACACACACACACACACACACACACACACACACGGCCCCCAATCCACCCCCCGCCCCCAGCCAGATTGCAGGAACAGTTCCACACCCAGCTGAGTGCCCCTGGCTGAGTGAAAAGAGCACTAATTTGAACATCAAAATTGTCACTTCCTACACTTTGAGACCTTGAGCAAACAACTCAGCCTGACTACCAGGTTCTTCTCCTGTAAAAGGTGGATCATAATCTTGTATCTGCCTTAGTGAAAGTATTTGGTGTATTCATTAAGATTATGCCAATTAAAATTGGCAGCAACCGTTTAAACAATTAGGTGTTTATTTTTCCCACATCACAGGACATTTTGAAGGCTGGTTGTCCAAGGCTATGCAGTGGCTGCACAATGTCATCAGTATCCCCAGCTTCAGTGTCCCCAGCTTCTGTCTTTCTGCAAGCTGCTTTTACCTTCATGGCTGCCTTTCAGTTCTGAAATAGAGGCCCCACTCCCAGACTCAATCTGCAGGAAAGATAGAAAGAAGGGGAGGGAGGAAGAAAACAAAACAGGCAAGAAAAACAAAAAACAAAAAACAAAAAACTGTCTCTATCAGAAACATAACACTGGCCCCAAAACCCCTAGCAGATTTCCATTTACAACTCATCGACTATCACATGATCATTCCTACCTACCAAGGAGACTGGGAAATATTTTTAGCGGAGCATACTGCCTCCTTGAACAAAAGTAAGGTTCTGGGAGTAAGACACAAGAATGGTTAGTGGGTGGGAAACCGGTAATATCTGCCACCCTTGGCAGATTACAAAGCATTATGGCAGTATAGGGTGGCATTATTATTAAAACCTGAAGGAAAACACGTCACAAAATATGGCATTTACATGAATTTCACCACACTCATTCCATCTGGAGTCTCCTTCATCCACATTACTTAAGGGTAAATAAGTGGATGATCTTCTTTATGTCCAACAGGCATGGTGGCCCAATTAACTAATGAGGCACATCTCTGCCTCATTTTAACATAACAATGTGGAGTTAACCACCTTGTGTGCAGTGGACTCTAAATAGCCTCCAACTATTCAAGATAACAGGAGAATAATAAGTGTGTAAATGACTATAAAAGATATTTATTAGTTTAAGGCCACCTGGCATTCATCCCCCTACTTTTGATAATTGCATTCTGATTTTGTTACGGGGAAACTACTTCCCCACATCGATGCTGGTGGGTGGGACTGGTGGCACCCACTGGTGGCAAGGTGTTCTGCTCAGGTGCCAAGGAACAGATACCTGACCCAACCTCAGCCAATGCAACTCTCTCATCCAGCACTTTGAATTTTGAATGTGTGAAGCAAGGCAAAGAAAGGAGGGAAGGAGGGAAGGAGGGAGGGATGAAGGGAGAGAGGGAGAGAGAGATGGCGGAGGAAGAGAGGAAAAAAGAAAGGAAGGAAGGAAGGAAGGAAGGAAGCAGGGAGGGAGAGAAGAGAAGGGAAGGGAAGGGAAGGGAAGGGAAGGGAAGGGAAGGGAAGGGAAGAGAAGAGAAGAGAAGAGAAGAGAAGAGAAGAGAAGAGAAGAGAAGAGAAGAGAAGAGAAGGAGAGTTCGAGAAAAAGAGAGGAGAGGGGAAGGTAAAGGGAGAGAGGGGAAGGGAGGGCAGGGCTGGGAAGAGAAGAAAGCAAGGTGTCCAGCGTTGCTCCTTAGCTATTCTTCAATTCTGTGGCTCCCCACAACCTTTCCAGTTCATTACTTATTTTTCTCATTGTAATTGAGTCAGATTTGCAACCAAAAAACCTTGACAGATGCCCAACAGAATGACATTTTCAGACCACCCAGAACAGAAACTCAGCTGTCTGCTTTGGTTTCAACCTCATCTCTTACTAAAGCTTAACCAGAATCCCAAAGGGCACTCTTCTGATCCCCAGACATAGTATAGAGACATTGAGCAATACTGGAGTGGCCAAAAGACTGGTAGGAACCAAGAAAATAAAAAGTCCTAGGATGAGAAAATGTCAGAGAGACTCCAACAGGGAATCAGGAGCTGGGATTTCTAGTTTGTGCTCCTCCTCTAAACTAGGGACACAGAGTACATCTCACAGCCTTTCTGCACCTCACTTGACACTTGCAAATGCCTGAGCTGACTCTGTCACTTCAGTTTTTATGACATACCAACACTTCCTGACTTTGCTAGGTCTCCACTTGCCCAGTGAGTTCCTAACCCTGGAACAAATATAAGCCTGCTGACAAGCCCCCTCCTTGAGCTTCACTCAGGCTACCTTGTCCTTTATAATTCAAATAAGATTGCCTAGAAGCCCCAGCTCACAGTAGGAGAGAAATTCCCCTCCCTCTCAAACTCCCCCAGGGACTCAAGGGCTAAACCAACAGTTCCAAGGTCAACTACAGAATTTGCATTTGCTTCAATGCATTTCACCTCTCCTGGTTTCTTGTTCCACGTCTTCCTGGCTGACACTACTCTGATCCCTTCCACCTGCAAAGCACCACCCACCCAATGTGAGGCATGTAACAGCCTTTACTGGAGGTTTGGGCAACAATGGCAACTATAGTGCAGCTCAGTAGGGCAAACAATGCCCAGCTGAACATCAGTCTTCCTGCCACTGGCCATTCTCTTCTGGGGAGCACCACGTCAGTGTCCCCTCCTCGGGCCCCAGCATCCTGAGCCCCCTGTCCTATTACTTGTCCCCTGTTATTCCTCCCTTTACCACACCCCTCTCCTTTCACTCTCTTTCTCCCAACTCCCAAATTTCCTGTCCAGGTGTCACAAAGAGCTTCTTCCCACCACCCAAATGGCCCCGTGACTTGTTTGGCTAACAGGGGTCATTCCAAGAGGAATTTCATCCAACAGCACTCAAACCAACAGTGACCTTTTTCTTCCTGCTGCATAAAAATGCATCTCTAAAGATATAGGTAACACCTCCTCTTTGGCTGAAGGCATCATGCCTCAAGCATTCAGAAACAAGCAATCAAGAATTTCTCAGAAAGCACTTGGCTGGGACAAAAAGATTTGCTGCCTTGTTGGTATCCCTTAGTGGAAACAGTGTGATCTCTGATCTACCAAGCAAAAAGAAAGAGGCTTTGCCACGTCCTAGCTATGGGATCTTCGGAAAATTACCCATCTAAACCTAAATTGTTCTTCTGTAAAATGGGGACAATAATAATACTTATCCATAGGATTGTTGCGAGAATAAAATAGGATCATAATTCAAAGTGCTTTGCACAGTGACCGGCACAAAACAAATGATTTACAAAGGGTAAATGATAGTATTATGATTATTACCATCATTACTGCCACTTAGGGCACTTGCAAGTGAAATGAAAATGGTGATAGCAAGTTATAAAGAGCACAGCACATCAAGAAGTCACTTGGGAAATGTGGAAATACAAATGAAAAACTATGTGCAACTGAGACTTACCCTAAATAAAGTACACTTGGAACTCACGTCCTGGGAAGGTTACTGGTCTCACCAGCAAGTAGGGCTGGTTAAATAACAGGACTAAAAACTATAAATGTGAGGGCCATTATTTCAGAAAGAAAATGTGTTTCATTTATATTTTTCTTTTAAAAAAGAATAACGTAACACCGTCCTTCATCTAAAGATACTGAGCACCAATATAAGAACATCAAATATTTTAATTCCTCCCAGGAGCTCATTCAGCCCTAGAGAGAAGAAGAGTTTGCCAGAGTAACTGGGACACCTGAAAATGGAAATGTAATATTTAGACCTCCATGTTGCTTCTTGAAAATTTCTAGTCCCCAGAGAGGTTGAAAGAGAATCACAGTGGAGGTGAGATCCATGTGTGAAAAACAAATACACAGCCTCTGCCTCCTTTACAATAATACATTTTCCTACTGGGCTCTTAAAAACTTGCATCATTTCTGTTTGACTGAAGTTCACTTGTTACTTTTATTGCGGGGTGGGGGGTGGGGGGTGGCATTAATATGGAAGGATCACATCTGAGGCCTTCCACCGGCATTATTTGGTATTCCTTTCGTCCACATTCATTCGCCTTCTTTCTCAGCTCCTGTCTGCCACACGTACAAAGCCCAAGACACTATGGAATGTAGCATACTAACTCTAAAGGCTCTTCAGCAAATGTCTTCTTGGGCTACATCTTTTATTTATCACTCACTTATTAAAGACCTGTGAGTGAGACACTGCTTCAGCGTGGGGGAGATACACACACACATGGATCCAGTCCCACCCTTCCTGAAGCGCCCAGACTAGGAAAGGAAGGAGGCTGTGAACAAAGAAGCTCAATCTGCAGTGACTGACACCAATAGATCAATGCAAAAGGAACAAGGGGAAGTAGGGAACAGAAAGACAGTTCTGCATCTTGGAGCAGGGCCAATAAATGAAACCTTCCGAAGGATCCAGGATCTTCACTAATGAGTAGGAATCCACAAAGCAGAGAAGAAATGGGAGGCAGGAGACAGGGACAGAGGGTGGAGAACTGCTACCTGGAGGAAAATGGGACATATCACACCTGCAATAAAAATAGACCGAGCCAACTATACTTAGCACAATGAAGAGACACACCAGTCGGCTTAGTACATCTTGCACCTTTACTCCTTGAGTTTATTGTCACTTGACCTTTTGCTCTTCCATACATAGACTTTCCCTCTCTATTACACAAGAAGCAAACGCAGAGCCCCACAGTAGTTCCAGAAGGAAGGTAACTTTATCATTAGCGGCACGCACCAGGATCCACTTGCTGAGGACAAGGAGAGTGTGCTCTCTGTCCTCCTGGAAGACGTCTATCCTGTTCTTGTGAGGATTCCTGCAACAGCATAGGCTGTCTCTGTCCGACCAGTCCTCAGAACACTCAGTCCCAAGTGCCCTCAAGCCCAACTGATGACTCAGAAGGCCTTGTCAATCACTGGCTGCAATTACTAAGGATTATTTGTCATGTGCACATCCACCTCCTTAGAATTCCATCATGCAAAGTACATTTGTCTCACTGGTATGTCTTTGCTTTAATTATAGTTGCACACAATAGCTTCTACCTTTGCACTGATTTCCCAGGAACTTGAATGCCACCATTATTTGCTCTCTCCTATAGTCAGGCATTTCAGTCCCTGCATCCGATGCAGGACTGCCTCCACGGCACACAGCCTGTGCAGTTTGCAGGCCCCGCAGCCAGAAGGACACCACGTTTGGTTTAACTCTTTGCTGTTGCTCAACTGAAATGCTTCATAATTTTTTTTAACAAGGGGTTCCACACCTTCATTCTGTACTGCGCTCCACAAATTATTTAGCTGGTCCTGTCTAGAGGATTAACTGCTTCAAGGTGAATTTCTGCCAAGCCCTGCCTGTGCACTTTGGGATGGGAGCCACTTTGGTGATCGTTTTCACCGCTATTCACTTGGCAGGGTGACTATCACAAACCTGCAAGTTCAAGCAGTCCCCAAACACTTTTTGATCTCTGATTACAAGTAACTGGTTCAACCAAAAGTTAAGCTTTGGCCTTAGCCACACTTGATCATCCTTTACCATCCTGCCAAGTATAGGATAGGCTCCTACTCCCTCAAGGCCCCTTCAAGTTTACAAACAATACCACATCCAAGCACTGGTTCATAAAGTTTCCCATTCTATAAGCTTAATGTGTTATTCAGAATTTAACAATTTCCTCAGCATACTTGTGTGCAGAATTGCATCAGATGTAATAAAAGTCAAGCCCTGTAATTTAAATTATTAAACACTCGTACGAGAGCCTGTACCCGAGCTGGCTCAGTGGCATGCATTTGAACCGCAAAAGTAGCAGCTCAAGTCCAGAAAGGGGGGGAAGGACATAAACAAATTACGTTCTTCACCGTGACAGATTTGAAGGGGCCCTCCTCAAGGTGAATGACAAGAGGGGTCTGTAACGTGTGCATTTACCTCAAGACAGCCCATTACACAGTTCAAGCCATTCCTCACTTTGCAACTGTCATTTTCTACCTGTCCACACTGGATCCTGACACAGAACAGTCATAGGTTCTGATAGAATCATTGGCCACTCACTCTCCCAATTTCACCTGAAATCGAAAGTACCCCTCCCCACATACCTGTTAGCTGGTGTCAAACGTTCTCTTTTCCAGACTGAAGACAACACAGGAACTCAAATGCATGTGCAGACGCGCATGGGTGTCATGTGTGGGGAGGGAAGAAAGTTGGGGGAGGGTGGTAAAGTGACACCTCATCCTTATTCGCAACTACAGATAAAACATGCCTTTTTATTTCCCTCTTGGTCTTTCTGAAGTCATCTCTAGAGACGAGGTTTCAAACATGATCTTTATTTCATTGCTCAGACCCAGGGAATGTTAATTAACAGCCTCACTCAGATTCACATTAATTTCAAACCGATAGCATAATCCAGCCGCAACTATACTGTGTGCAACAGAAATCCTGGACAGAACTGGCCACGGCCAGGCAGAGATGCATGGGAACAGGCAGCCATTGTCTCATTCAGCATCCACAATAGGCCAAACTTCCCGAAAGTAACTATTCCTATGCCTGGGTGAAATCCACCTCAAAGTCCTTTAAACTGCACATCCAAAGCACTCAAAATAATAAATAAATATTACATGGCTTCTGCAATAATGAACAACCTCATAGCTCTCCCTCAGAGAGTTCATTTCTTCTGCAGGGATGTTTTGAGTTCTGCCTTTATCTTGTTAATGCAATTGGGAAAACAAAGAATAAACATCAAATTCCTCATTTGGAAATTTTTACTTGTCCACATTCAGAAATTCTGAGTTTTTGTTTCTACTTCATCTGTGGGAAATACTAGCCTATGTACAGTCACCCTGGAAATCCTGAAGATGTTCCTATTGCCCATTCCCCACATCAACATAGGAGCCTAAGGCCCCCTTTCCTTCAGCAAACTTTGGTGAACAGCTTGGCAGTTTCTCCAAACAGGTAACACATTCTTCCACTCTTGCCCTTCTGAGGACTTTCAAATTTTGATAGTTCTAGATTTCGTGGAGGTACTTAGCAAGTGTTTGTCAAGTACTCACTCTATGGACACTGAAGGGTACAGGATTTGCCCCAGTCCCTGCCTGCAAGGTGCCCACAGGTCAGACTGAATCAGGCCTTTGAGTGCCTCTGAGCTCCCTGAAATTCAAGCACCCAGCCAGTGCCGCTGCCTTGTTCTAAACTCATATTTGTTGACTAAATGCACTGGGTAGGCTACATTTTCTAAATAGAGCTTTCTAATTAACAAAGGCATTCCAAAGTCAAAGGAGTAAGTCAGGCGTGCTATCAGCTAAGCAGAATCTGAAAATAAAAATCACTCAGATAACCTGCTCTGAAGAATATTTCCTCCTGCTGATGGATATCCTGCCAAGTTGGGAAATGTGAAAGGATCTCTTTTACGTTTGCTGCCTCAGAAATCGTCACAGGTTCTGTTGCAATTTGTTGGGACACAGGTCTGCTTGCACCAGGGGCTGACAGAAGCTTATTAACACCAAAAAAATGCGTCTCTCCTTCTCAAACCCGTGGAAGCTGGATGCCACTGATATGACTATGTCGGCCGTGAGTGGGAACTACACTTGTCTTGCTTTCCTAGAATGCAGCTAGGAACAAATCTCCAGGAGCGACAATTCACCTTTCAAATTACAGAGTGGCAGAGTGGAGAGAATGCATCGCTACAAAACAAGGGTATTTCAGGCGGAAACCACGTTCAGACACAGCACAGGGGACAAATGTTCTGTGTTTACGCTTAAAATTTCATCTGAGCAGAGGCCACAATGCTCTGCAGGCTGCAAAGGCTCTATACAGCATCTAATATTTTTTTTAATACAAAATCCAAAAACAGCATAATTCCACTTCAACACAAAGTCCTTAGATATACTGAGAGGAGAATGAATTCAACTGTTTAAAACTCCTTCACTCAAAAACCAAGCATGAATCCTACTGTGATTAAGCGACAGCTGATTCTCATGCCGTATGAAATTTGTTTTTAAGTGGTTATTTTATTCAGAATGGTTGCTTTTTAATGATGCTGCCTTGATTTCCTGTTAAACCTGTGTCATCTATAGTCATCCCACATTCATATTAATTTTGTTCATTTAATTTTAAAGTCTTCTTAAATTAAAGCTATTGCAAATATTCCACTATTGGCCATGATACTTCAGCATAGGCGCTACCATGAAAACACCATAGAAAACAGGATCGATATGTTATAGCTACAATCTGGTTTAATAAACACAACACTATAAACTATTTTAGTAAGTCAGGAACTAATCATTCTAGAATATGTTATAAAATCCACTGCTAAATACAACTTTTCTTTTTAACTTCTGTGCTTCTTTATCTTGAATGCTTAACAGCGTGGTGAGATTTCACCTTGTAATGAAAATTATACTTAAGAATCATCTTGTGTTAAATATTTCCCATGTATGTATTATTTTTCATCATATTTTCCTTAAAATCCTCGGCATTTAACCAACACAGCTTGGCCTGCAGAGATTTCACAATAAATTACAGAAAATAAAGTCATGATGATATTGAACTTGTACCGTATTTAATGAAACACAGAACTACACTGTCTCTTGTTCCTATTCAGGCTTCATAACTTCTTATTGTAATATGACATTCTGTAGAATGTTTCAGTACAAATGGGCTCAGAACAGCAGCAACACCATTACCATTGCAGGAAAATTGGAATGGTTTTCTCCCTGGAAAATACCAAATCTCAAAATCCAACACGCTTACTCATAATTCATTTCATTTCCTCTTTCCCATAATTCATTTTCATATCTAAAAGAAGCTCTTGGCTGAAGCCTTATACTGTCTGCAACATGTTATAACTTCTTTGCAATTTTACTTTTAGGAAACACAGTAAGGAAAAGCGATGTAGCCTCATGGGCATCCCAAGTAAGCCATTATAAATTCATATTGTTTGCACTAATTTAAATAGGAAGCAAGAAAGAAAAGGAAAAGCCTGTGCGTACCCTTATGGTTCTCAGATAAAAACTTCCCCTTTTCAAATGCCTCCATGTACTATGTCACAGGCAGAAAAACACTCCAGACACATATACTTCTTTCATTTTTCTAAAGAAGTTGCTACCATTGTCAACAATGTGTTCACACTAATTTTCGAGGTCTATGTTTTAATCCTCAGAAATTTTAATTACACACTTTTCTTCAAAAAACAAAATCCTTTTTCTGAACTAACCTCAGCACCAAAACACGTCTCTGCGTCAAGTTTCCCCAGTCTTAACCCAACAATAATCAAAACCGAATGCCGTCAAATCCTCACGGGGTTGCTTCTTCCTTTCTGTGCCCACAGTGGAACAGGAAAGTAGAGTGGGCCTTCTCCTCCAGTGCCTTGCTTGGTTTTTGCCTTTAGAATTTCAAGGTTTGTTCCCATTCCTGGGCACCTGACAGGCTGTGATTTACGTGTGAGAAAACAACTCCAAGGTTCTTATCAAGGAGTCAGAAGCTGCTGCCACCCGTCCTAGCAGTTTTCTAGGAAACAGACTGGGAAAATGGGGTGGGGGGAGGGGAAGCAAATTCCGTCCGAAGCTACACAGGACAAGTAGCACAGGTAAATCCAAAGTAATGGAGGCAGATATTAAAAAGAATATTATTTATTACCTTTTTTTAATTAATACTCACTTTATAACCTTTGCCTTTTACACAAGTCTACTTTTAGAAGAATGCCTCCTTGGTTTGTCCAACAGAGCTTTGTGCTCCTGGACAACTTCCCCTTTCTCCACCCCACCCCACCCCACATCCAAATGACTCTTTTACGTGTTCACAGATGCGACGAAAATTTTGTAAACAAGATTTAAGATACTGGACCTTGATTTAATCAACATCCCACTTCAAAACACAAGGCAGGTAGGAGAGAGGGTAAGAACTGGGAGAAAAAGGAAGGGAGAAAAAAGGTAGGGGAGAGGAGAGGAGGGGAGCTGGTCAGAGCTTTCAAGTCTTGCCTTTTCTGAGACGTGTGTGTATTGTGGCTGTTCCTTGAAATTCAATGACTCAAAACATTGACAGCAAGTGCCTGTGTGGTTATTTATATTATATATCTATAATAGAATACGTGGGCTTCCTCAGTTTGGGTCTGGGCTGTTTTTGTTTAAATACACCACAATCCTCCCGTGGGTGTCTCTACAAGGAATCAAGTCTCCCAGAAAACCCTCTCAGAGCCGGGGCTTCCGGAGCAGGGTCTTACTGAGGTCTTTGACCTCTTCGGGGCTATTGACCCGCTCATAGCCCAGCACGGCCATGGGCTGGTAGCAAAACTCCTCCACCTGTTTGATCTGCTGGAAGGTGAGGGCCGTCCGCCAGGCGTTGGCGGCCTGCGTGGCGTTGCGAGCGGACACCACAAAAGGCTTAGAGGAGGAGCCTGAGCCACTGGTCATGTTGAGGGCAAACTGTTCCATTTCGGGGCTCACTAGCAGCCCCACAAAGTCGTACACCCTCCGTAGGGTCTTGACGGGGTCTCCCACCAGGTCCTCGTACCGCACCACCAGGTAGTGGCCTTGCAGCCAGTCCGGGGGCTGCAGGGCCGTCTGCAGTGTCTTGGCCATGCTGTTGCAAATGACCTCCATAGCGCCAAGCGCGTGGTAGTCTGCCGGGCCGCCCACACCCTCCTTCTTGACACCGAGCTTGTGGCCAGCGGCCTCCAGGAAGGGCATGCGGTGGGCTCTCGGGTCCCGGCTGCGCACTACCTGCAGGCTCTCGCGGATGAGACCGTGGCGCGAGCGGATGCGTGAGCTGGCCACAGCACGAGGATCGCGCACTAGGTGGATGACCTTGAGGTCCAGGGCGGGGTCGCGCAGCAGCGGCGCCAACACGGCCACGTCGAAGACACGCACGCCCTTGATGACCAGCGTGCGATACTTGCGGCACTCCTCCTCAAAGCGCGCCAGGCGCTGCGGTGGGCACTTCTTGCACACACGATCGTCCACCAGCCCCACGACCTCCTTGCGGTAGGCGGGGCAGAGTGGCGAGGAGCACACCACTTTGTTGGTGGCCGCACCAAAAATGCCCAGCGTGGTGAGGTTGCGCCCCCCGCTGCCCGCGGGGCTGTACAGCTGGAAGACGGAGAGGTCGCAGCGATACAGAGCGCTCAGCATGTCCCGCGCAGCCCCTTGCAGGGAAACAGCGTCCCCTGGGTACAGTTTTTGCCACACGTGCCACACTGGCTCGTACAGAAAGAACACCTCGGGGTTCTGGTTGAAGAGCTCACCGAAGAAAGATGAGCCCGAGCGCCACGTGGTGAACACATACACCAACTGCCGCTTCTCTCCGCTACCCCCGGTGCCCCGAGTGCCATTGCGGGGAGTGGCTACGGCCCCCGCCACCCCTGCTGCGGCGGCGGGGGCCGCCCCAACGACGGCGGCGGCGGCGGCGGCGGCGGCGGCGGCGGGAGGGCGGTACGGCGTGCGGGGGTCCAGGCGGGTGTGTACGCGGGGCGGCACTGCTGGCGGCGGCCCCGGGCGCCCCCAGCCGCCGCCAGCCGCCCCCGCCGCGGCACCCAGCTGCCCGTCGGGGCTGCACTGCTGCAGCGGCTCCTTGTGCCACTTGTAGTCCAGGAGGTTGAGCATGGTGAGCACCAGCAGCAGCGCGTAGCCCGCGCACAGCACCAGCGCCTTCCTGCGGAACACCTTCATTCCGAGCGGGGACGCGGGCCAACGACGGCCCGGGCGCCGGGGCCACGGCGGGAGCAGGGCGCGCGGCGCGGCGGCAGGCGCGGCCGGGAGCAACCGGGGGAGCGCGCCCGGGGGCAGGGCTCGCAGCGGGCTGCGGCTCATCACAGGCACAGCCGGGGCCGGCGACGCGGCGGAGGCGGCCCTGCAGCCCGAGAGGGGGACGCAGCGGGCCGACTTCGGGCGCGGGGACTGGGGCCGCGGCTCCGAGGCAGGCGCGGCAGCAGCGGCGGCTGGTCCCCGACGCCCAAAGCTGGCTCTCCCATGGCAGCGGCTCCGAGAAAGACCTGCGAGGGGAAGCAGAGTAAGCCGATGCGCCCCAATCCTCCTCCCCATCCGCCTCCTCCACCTAAGTAACGCCCACCCTCGGGTCTGCCAGGCTCCCCCGCTCACCTGGAGCCGCGGGCGCACCCCAGAGCCGCCCGGGTTCACGGCCGGGCGGTCTGTCCTGCTGTCACTCGTTCCTCGATTTCTCTGTCTTCCGCGGGAGTCCCCGCGCCTCAGAGGGGTCCGCGGGACTCAGCACCGCAAGCCCTGGGCAGTTTCCGGGCGGCAGGCGCCCTGCGGCTTGGGAAGGGAAACTTTCACCGGGCCTGGAACCCTGCTCTGCGCTCCGCTGAGGCCGGCGTGCCCAGCTCCAGCGGCGTCTCCGCCGCCCTCTCGAGACCGCAGCTTCCTTCCTCGCTTTGGGGGGCGAAGCCGGCTGGGGGAGGGGGCTTATACAGGACCCAGCTCCCGGCAAAGCGGCTCCGCCTTTCTCGCTCTCGGCCTCCGCGCCCCGAACCTTCCCATCTCTCTGGCGGCGGTGGATGGGGCGCAGCGAGACCCTGCAGCGGCAGCAGCTGCTTCTTCCATCACTCGGAGGATGCCCGGGCCGGCATTGCCGGCAGCGCCCGCCGCTCCGCAGCCTCCGACTGGCCGGGGAGGACCCTACACACACAACAATCGCCCAAGGGGCCCGAGTCTGCAGCGCTCTCTTGTCGGCCCGCCCCCTGGCACCGACCAGTTCTGGCCAAAGAGGTATCCGGGCAGAGAAAGCCCCCGCCGCTGCCGCCGCGCGAGAGCGGCGCCCGGGAGGATGCTGCTACCCGACTCCCCCTACGCGGAGCGGCTGCAACACGCTCGGGCCAGCCTCTGCGCGGCTCCTGCCAGCCGGCGCCGGGTTGGTGCGCGCCGCCGTCTGTCGCTGCGGCTCCTCCCCTTCGCCGCGCTGCCCTCCTCCTCCGCCCGTCCCGCGCCCGCCCTCCTCCCAGAGTCGGGCTCCAGCCGCCGCCGCCTTGGGGGCTGGAGATGCGGGACTCGATTCACGGCGACGCAGCCCGGGCCGCCAGCCGCACGGCAGAGGCCGTAACAATCCGTGCGCATAAGGCCTGGGCGCGAGCGCGGGGTTCGGAGCGATCGGGCGTCGGGGGCTCTGAGAAACTTGGGAGTCTCCTTGCCGCTGCCAGGCTCAGCCGCATATTTTTGCTCTCAGAAAGAGTTGGTGATAAAGTTTGAACAGAAATCCCTCAGCGGCCGCCCACTCTGCTCTTCCCTCGGCGTCTGCACCGCCCGGCTCCTCCGGGAACCGGGGACACAGCCGCTCCCGGGAGCGCTCCGAGGACGCCGAGCGCCGCTTGCAGGCTTTCTACTCCCGGCTCACGCATTCCAGCTGGTCTGGGGTTTCTCCCTCACTGAGGAAGTAATAAATCTTTCTGACCCCCGGGTCAAAGAAGACGCATCAGTTTTCGGGAGGAGTGTGCAGGCGGGGCGTCTTGCCTCCCGCTTTACTCCACCTACGGACAGGGCCGCTCGGGCTGCCGCCCGAAAATGCTCTCCCGACCTCCGCTTTCGGTGACGCTTCCAGGGTGACTGACATCCTCGGGAACCGGGGTGGTGGAGGGTCGGGGAGTAGTGCCTCTTTGTTGTTGTAGTTTGCAGTTAAAAAAAGAAAAAAAAAAAGACAAAACAACTTGCCTTGCTTCTTGCTTTTACAGAGGAGCTCAAATGATTCGACTAAAGGAAACACGGTCGTTGGAAGAAGTCATTTTGAGTTGCTTTCTTTTCAAAAAGATGAAAAATCGCTCGCTCCTGAGAGTAAGAGAGGACTAAGCCATACCCTCAATTGCATCCGTAAAATGGGGACACTTATAATAGCATCCAGTAATTCAGCGGTGATTGGGTGTTAGATGCCCAGATGATCGAACCCTACTGGAGGCCTTGCCTGAGTAGCAGCGAATCACTAGGAGTCTTGAAGCTCACGGGCTGCGGGTAAACAGAGCGCGGATCTGCTGGAGGTGTTCTGTTACCTCCTGCCCGATGAAGTTTTTGGAAGTTTGACAGTTACTGCAGAATTACATTTGTGCTATTTTGGGTAGCCTCTCTCAGCCAAAGGACTCTTCTAAATTTAAAATGTTGCTGTTTGCGCCATTATTCTTCAGTGAGTTTTATAGAATCTCAGGAGTGCAAGGACTCTTGAAAAGTGACCTAATTCACGTGGGTTTTCAGGATAGAAAAATGTTCAAAGAACTAGACTTTCCCCCGTTTTCCAGAAAAACCCATAACGCCCTGAGTGAGTTCAAATAACTTTTCCCCCTGTCGTTCTGATAAAGTGTAAGGATGAGACGTTTCTAGGACAGAGTAGAGTTTTGTGTGCAGCTTTCTCAAGTAGCAAGCATCCCCTCTTGGAACGGGTCAGGACAGACGCCCTTAATCCCTGTTTACAGAGGAAGGCGGTAGAGTTTAATTGTGTGACTTCTCATCTCTCCATTTCTGGACCCACCCACCTCTCTTCCGCTGCTGTCTCAAAAGTCCCTGTCCCCTCTTCCCTCTACCTTTTCCCCATAAAAATAAATAAGTTATATTGGCTCACTGAAAGCCTGATTATAGAGAGAGGGTGTTGTGGAGGAAAGAAAATCTCCATTTTCATATTCAGCATGATTCCAAGAAAAATAATTTCTAGTATTTTTAATTTAGTCTCTGGCTTTGTGGTTACTCAGAAAGCACCATGAATTGCAGTTATTTGAGGGAAGACCCTTTTTTAAACAATTGTTTGCATAGGAAAAATTTTGTTGCAATTTTCTAACACTTCACTAGAGTCGGCAAAATAGTAAATCCATTTGCCACACGCCCCCACAGCGAGTGCTCAGCTGGCATAAATTTACAGGTTCCGGCATCTCCACCCTCTCCTTGCTGGCAAAAATTTTACCATTTTGCATGGTGTCATTATTAATTCCAAACTTTGTCACAAGTCATGACATCCAAAGACTTGCTAACAATGCCTTTCTTCCCACATGTGTTCAGAAATTCTTTTCATTTGAATCCACTTATTCTTCTAGCATGGTAATGACCCAGACATATAATAAGTCACCTAATAATTTCATTGGCAGAGGAGCCAGTCATGCCATAGGCTGTCCTTAATTTCAGCTCACTGTTTAGTTCATTGCAATTCAGTTCATGCAATGCATAGAACATCCTTTTCCAGGATGCTCCTTCAGTATCTCTTCTTGGACCCCTGTGATGGGGAAAAGGAACGCTGTTGGACATTGGCTGTGACCTTTGCCTAATCCCTGACAAATAGGGGCCTAACATTCCGGGGTGCTGTCAGCCCAGTACCCCAGCCCATGGCATCAAAATCTTCCAAGACCTTCCTCCATGATCAGGATTTGGAAAAAAATGTAAGTCAAGGGTATCTGGACAATTTCCAGCCAAGCTTGTCAGTGTCAGTGGGGGCCTGCCAGATTCACCCCTGGACACCAAGATAGATTGGCTCACTCATATTTGCAACAAATATGCATTTTCAGTGGAACTTAAATGCACAGAATTGGATTAATCATAATCCTTGATTTAAAACACACCATCATCAGTCCAAGGGTGGCTCTCTTCTATTTCGTATGATTTTAAATAAGATAATGAATACTCACGAGCCCTTTACAGAGCCCAAAAACCTCCAGAGATAAACGCTCTACTTAATTTACTTAAAATTTTTTAATGAAATGGTTGTTCCAAGAGGAAAAAAAAAAACTTGCCTTAATTGTCAAACAAAGAAATAGCCTGTACAGTCTTATGATTATAAGGAAATGAAGCAGTCATTTAAAATATTTCCAAAAGAAAAACAACAGGCCCAGAGGGCTTTATCAGGCTTTCTACCAGACTTTCAAGGGGTAAATAATTCCTATCTTCTACAAACTCTTCCAGAGAACAGAAGAAGAGTGAATACTTACCCCAACTCATTCTAAGGGGATAATAACTAGAGGAGGATTTCAGAGGAGGAAATAGGTCCTTTGCGTTGGTTAATATACACACAAAACTCTTAAATAAATACTAGCAAGACACATCTGAGTGTGGGAATAAAGACAGAAGATTGGGAACAAAGCCTTGGAGTCTCTTTGCACAGTTTTTCCTACCAGACATTAGGGACAAGCTAACTGGACAAGGAGATGTCCCCCTGCCACAACTAGTCCACCAGCCATTTCTCTGCTGCCTGCATCAGGCACCCTTCTGGGGTTGGCCTGCCCTTCCGTTCTTCCTCTCTTCAGGCACAGTGTCTGAACCACCCCACCCCATTGACTGTGGCTTTGATGGGAACTTTGGCCGAAGCACTCCTCTTCTCCTCCCAAGGGGCGTATGTGGGACCCAGACTTAGCAAGTTAAGTGTTCTCTTCATGAAAGTTCCATTCATTCATTCAATCTATGTGTATTGAACTCCTTGTATGTGCCAGACAGTCTGAATCTTCATCAGACAGACTGAAAAACAGAAAACAGTTGCAGCCTCCTCCTCCCATCAGTGGGGCCCTAGAGAGATGCTCCATTAACCTTTCAGAGGGGCCCTGTCTTTAAGCCTATTAACCTGGAGGATTTATTTTTTAGATCCTGTGAGCTACTCCAAATGCATCCACAAATTCTTCCTCCTCCCCATTAAGTTTGTCAGAGTCCATTTTTGTTACTTACAACCAAAAACTCCTAATCAACGTGATGGCTTACTGCCTAATTGCAGCTTTGGTTTCATTCATGCTTCATCTTTGTGCCTTATTCTCCACCTGCCCTTAAAGCAGTGCTTTCTCTTCTGAGTTCCCACATTTACATTCCAGTATCTAGCCAGACAGTGATCATAGGATCTCCATGCAGCCCAGCCCCCACATGGGCATCAGTGACCTCACCACTCACACCTTCCCCTGGCCTTATTTATCACCAACACTGGCTGGGCTGCGCACTTGTAATCCCTGCCCCCTCAGCCACACAGCCAGGACTGCTATCACACTAATTAGCATGCCTTTTTAGTCAGATTTACTCCCAGAAACCACATCTAATCATCAGTATTTCCTGACCTCTGCTTCCAAGGACCTACTGGGCTCTTTGATTATTATTTAATTACAGCCCCCTATAAAAAAGAGAGAGAGAGAGAGAGAGAGAGATAGTAGGGATGTGAGATTGCCCACAAAGATAAATACAAGAAAAGTGATCAAATGGAAAATAACATGAAGCCAAGGGTGTGCTTCTATATAGCGATTCATTCCATGAGGTCTTATTCAATTATTAGAGGTGAGCCAAAAAAAAAAAAAAAAAAAAATTGGTTCTGAGCTTCCCAGTAGCCAGTGTAAAGAAAGAAAATTGGTCAGGAGACCAACAGCCTTACCTGACACAGAAAACTAAGAAAAAAATTTTTTATCTTCCCTCTATTGTAAGCCTCATTTATGTGATTTCTTTGTTTACTACTCTTTTCCCAATACTAGCATAGTATCTGGCATGTAAGTGTTCAATAAATGCTTATTGGTCGATTTGCTGTGGGTCCTCATAAAAGAATTATGCAGTATAGAAAGTAGACTAAGTCCTTAAATGTGTCTCTGTAATCTACAATAAAAACGACTATAGAGTTGGGGCAGAAAGTGCTGGTTCTTATAAGACCAGTCAATGCAATCCAATGGCATAATGTCAATGCTCAGTTCACTAAAGGCAATTTAGTGTGGGCCACATCTACCCCTCTGATGCGCTAGGCTGCTGGGTCATCTCAGCGTGCTGAATGAAGCTATTTATCATGCTGAAGCATGTAAGGATGAATAACTTCTAGGACAAGGCTTCTTGGAGAAACTATTACCTGGAAACAAGAGACCCGGCTTCTGTCATCTCTTTCCACATCTCCATGCCAAACATCGCCCAGTGGCAGTAAAAGCTGTGTCTTCTGCTATCCTCAGCTAGACAGTGGTCTTGAAGCACTTTGAAAATCATTTCATTTCCCTGGCTTTCTCCCTCAGTTGGTCAGGACTTGCGAGTTATGAACACACTGAACAGGGTTGAAGCTGGGAGTGTGCAGAGTGCTTTGCTCTGATTATTGCCTCTCATCCCCAGTGTGGAGCTCCAGTTCACAGGAATCCCTCCTTGGAGTAAGCCTGTTCTCTCCACAGAAGGTCTGTACCCTAACAGATGCTCAGAGGCCAGGCCTCCCTGTATCTGCTGAGAGGCAGCCATCCCCCTCTCTGTGGACCATCTAGACCCATCTCTGCCCCCCCGCCCCCATCCATCCTGATCAGTCAGGAGAGATAACTCTCAAGAGTATTTTGAAATATGACATTTGAAAAGATGAGAAGCTTTGACACTGAAGTTTCAGTCCCTGATCAGAAATGCTTTAAAAACAATTAAGCAGTCACCCAAATCAACAGTCATGAGGATGAAGAGATAACATCACATTGGCAGAAATTCCATGGGACATCCACACGCCTCTGCACTAATAGAATTCTGTTTAAAACAAATAAAGGGATGTCTGCTGTAACACCCTCAGGCCTTCAATGTGACTTCTACCTCAGGTACCACAGTATCTGATAATAGGCGGTCAATTGGAAAACCGTCTCTTTATTAACAGAAAGAATTAAGTTCTTTGAGATTTAAAAACAGATAGTGGCCCATGTACAGAATTTGGAATCAGCTCTGGATTTAATTCCCTACAAGTTTACTTACAAGTTCAATGTTCTTAGCCAAGATATGAAATCTCTTTGAGCTTCAGTTTCCCATCTGTAAATAGGATAATAATATCTGTCTCCTAGAATAGACAGAAAAGGCCAGGGAGGGTTCAGAGGTAAAGCACACAGCATGGCATGGAGCCCTTAGTAATTCCTGCCCCCACCCCACATGAAGGGTCTTTTCTCTTAAGGGAGGAATGAAGCAAGTTGAAAGAACTTAGGATCTACAAGAAAGAAGGATGTCCTATCACTTTCTTTCCTCCTCTTCTGTTAGGGATATTTGGGGATTTGGTTTGGTGAGGGCTTCTTTTCAGGCAGGAAGGGTTCTGGTTGACATTGGAAGGGTGCAGAAAGATGGGGAGAAGTATTCAAACAGCAGGGAGGATGGAGCCCATCACAGCTGGAGTTGACCTGTGTGTCTTGATGGCCTTGATGTCCCCTGGGCCTTGCTACCCAAAGTGTGGTCAGTGGATCAGCTGAACGAGGTCACTTGAGAGCTTGTTAGAATGCAAAATCTCAGGCCCAAGACATCTTGCATCAGTGTCTGCCGTTTAGCAAGATTCCTGTGTGACTGGTCCACACATTAGAGTGTAAGAAGCAAAGTAGCAGCCACTTTGATGTTTAATGATGGGTAAACACCTACAATAAATTACTCAGGGCCATGCAGGTGGGTGGACTGGTCCCCTCCATTCCTGCCTCTGGGCTACATAAGATTACCAGGTGGTTCATAGAGGATTCTCCTGGAGCAGTGCAAATTAAAAAGAGATGCCTCCCTACCCTCTTCCCTGCCCCAGGTACAGCCCCTTGTCAGGGTTCACAGCTAATGAGCAGATGCTGGAGCCTTTGTGCAGTACACAACTTGCACAACCATATAAGAATATTTTGTTCTTAGCACAAAAATAAGTAAAATAATGCTCACAATTCCCAGAACTAGTCCATTACTCTCAACTTTTGTATTTGCCGAAAGCAACAGAAATACCTCCTTTGCTTGCATTAAACAGAAAGAAAAAGAAATCGTGGCAGCACTTAATTACAATAGCAACATACTGTCACATCGGTTCTTTCTGCAGAAGAATGAGTGTTTGGGGCATGTCATGAGTCTCATGGTACACGTTGCCACACACAAAAGCAGATTCCATTCTAGGCAATGCTATCTCTCTATTCTTGTAACTTATAGACAAACTGTTATGCAGAAACAGCAACTTTCCTTAGGTGACCTCTGTGCTTAATGTATGCTGCATAATTTCTAAAATGTATTGGTGAACAAAGTGGAATGTACGGTCTCATACATGCATTGTTTTGGCAGTCACAAGATAGCAAATCCCTCAGAGGGAAAAATTGGAGATAGAAAGTAGTTCTCAGCCTGGATTGTTTCATTCTGCATCTTCTCAGCTCTATAGATTGTCCTTTCCCCCTTTCCTTTTCTGTGGTAGTGTCTGAATTCTGAATCCCCAAAGTTTTATGTCAACTCTTTATCCTCTGACTCAGATCTTGCCTAGTTACATGCTAAAAAGTTGGATGCAACTTTGGCTTAAAATGTAACGTCTCATTAGTTTTCAGATGATATATCCTTGTCCTTCTTCAGATTCCTCTTTTCTCAGTCACGACACAACATGTGGTTTGACTCACTTCAAAGGAGCAACCTTTCGGCTTGAGCTCGGTTTCTGTCACACTCATTTCTAGAGCACAAAATGTTTTGTTGATTTGTTGAACTGTTTCTTTTCCTTTGCCTTGTTAGCTGTCTATTTTTATGCAAGATTTCATTGTTAGGACACAACTTATTATGCAAAAAAGTCTCATCTGCAGGTCTGTGTCCCACTTACAGTTTTTGGGAGACAATCTGCATTTTAATGCCATAGGTCAAATTCCAATCCAATACATATCTAAACTCCTAGCCTTTATATGAAAATGCATTGCTTTCTTCATTTCCAGCCAATGCCCCATTTGTCATTTATTTCAGGATCTAATCGACTTGATGAAATTCCAGGAAAACATAAGAAATTAGGAATTTATTGTACTGAGATATTTGCTGTGATTTTTATGACAAACACCTGGGTTCATTCAAATTTATTTTTCCACTGTTATTTTAATGGTGGATATTTTGGGTTTTTTCCCCCAAACCTCCTCTGCACAGAACATAAGAGACTGTTGGGCTTTAGCCCTACTGGTTCAGTTCATCCCTTAACACCTATTATGGAAAACCAATGTTCAGCCATTGCCATGGCCTGGACTCTGAACCTAGAGAATGAAGATTGGATGTGCAGCATCGTAACACATAATATCGGGTTTGACAGAATAGCAGTGCCGACAAAGTGGGAGTAACAGTCACTAATGACAGAAAGAAGGCCTCTCCAGTGAAAACTAATTGTTCTCAATTAATATGCATGGCACTGCTCTGGAGGCTTTTGGATCCCTGGCTTGTTTAATTCTGTCCATAATGATGTGAAGGCCACGATATCTTCACATGTTTGCAGCATTTTTGCTGGTGTCACCAGGTCAGAACACTTGGGCATCCATCTCTCAGATTTTACCCTTCTGCTTGGCATGGCATGTTGGAAAAGAACCCATGAAAGATGGTGCCATTTGGTATGTTTTTGGCTGAATGGCCTTGTTTCTGTAAACAGCTGGATTTGTCCAACCATGTTGGCCATCAGCTTGGGTGTTTATGGCCCTTATGAAACTCCCATATCACTCAGGCAGGCAATTGTTTACTTATGTTTTGCTGGAAACCCTTAGAAATATGTGTACAATCGCTGCAGATGAGCCCACAGCTTGCATACAGTCCCAGTCAGGGTCAGCAATCTTTTATATCCTTTTAAATAACCCACACAGAATATCCCCTAACAGATTATTATCCATCTGGTAGTTCAAGGCAAAGTGCTGAATATGCACTGTGTGCATTTGGGGCTCACATTTAGTTTAATCCCATGATTCCTCCTGATTCAAAAAGTCTTTATTTACCTACAAGACCCCCCATATTGCTGTTTCTTGCCGTCAAGAGAAGGTAGATAATGTCATCTCCTGGCACAACCATGGTTCACTTTCAAAGCAATTTACAGATGTTCATCCTTATAATCGCTCACCAGAGAAGGATAGATATTTCAAGAGGACTGGAAATGAGGCACTAATTTTGCCCATGAATAACTAGGTCCAGTAGAATTTTAGCTTCCTGACTTCATGGTGTCCCCCAAGGATTACTGAAAGCCTAACCCGGTACTCAGCTTCGATACAAAGCAAGAACAGAGAATCCAGATCAGAAGATCTCTCCGTCCTCCCACATCCAAGCATTCTCCTCCCAATCTCTCCCACGAAAGTGCCACCCAACTGGGGCTAATATGCAAGGAGGTCTCATGGGCAATGGGAGAGATACATAAATGTGCTAAAACAGAGTTTAGTCACTGACTGCTGGGAAGAACTGAGGAAACAGAAGCACCTGGTGGTATTGCAAGTCCATAACCACAAAAGGATGCACACTCCAAGCTCAGCGGCCAGACCTCCAGTTCTGTGTTTATTCTCCAGATTCACAGGCCTTTTCACATGGCCTTCAACAACCTTCTCCAGGTGAGGTTTAAACACTCCCTTTCCCCCAGTCACTGGATATTACCTCCAGCATTTCCAACAGTACCTGGAAAAGCCCTCCTGCTGATTCTGATGCATACTTCAGTTGGGGCACCACCGTCAACTGTAGCACACACCTTGACTCTCAGGCTTCCACAGTCATTTCCCCACTTGGAAGGCCCCTTGCTCCAATGCCAGTCTCCATCCACAGAACGACAGGCAGAAAAGCCTCCTTCTGGGAGCTTCCATAATTACCACAGAAGGAAGAGGCAGCCAATGCCTAGCGTGTTCTGCGGCTCCTGCTTGAACCACTGAGTTAGCTGAGCGAAGTACGCCTCACTTCTCCTCGTAAGGTTCCCAAATTTCGCTCTTTCCACTGCTACTTCCCCTCTTTCTTGCCACATGCACATATTGTTCTATTATTTATCCACTATTTTCTTTCATCTGACTCCTTGCTCCAGACCTGACCTGTGTTTATTTTAAATAAAAATTATATAAATAAAAATGGTATGGAAAACCATCATGTTCCAAAACTGAAAGGTAACCAAAAACCAAAAGAAAGTTATTAAATTCTAGTTAGATTATCGCCTATAAAAGGTTTAGACGTGATCTCTGTTTTGTTTTGTTTTTAAAGGAGAGGAAGATTAGCAAGTATTAAAAAGTGTTAAAGACAGACCAATCCCAGACTAAAATTAAAAATCATCCTTCATTCTTCTGAAAACTATTGGGCACCAACTCTTGATTTTGGCTCAGGTCATGATCCCAGGGTCATGGAATCAAGCCCCATATTGGGCTCTGCACTGAGTGTGGAGCCTGCTTAAGATTCTCTTTTTCCTCTGCCCCTCTCCCTCCCTGTCTGTCTCTCTCTCTCTCTCTCTCAAATAAAAAAACAAAATAAAGAAAACTATCTGACATACCATGAATGGTAGGGTTCCAGTCTTTCAGAAACGTCCCAGAAAATAAGTTTCTTAAGACAAAGACCATAATTTGTGGGAAACATAACAACTCAAAGGCAGACATGTTGCCACTTAAAGAAATCAGTGTGAACGTTTTATACTACTGTCATGCCCATCTTTAAAACTGCTTTAGGACTTAGTATGAGTGCTTTGCATATGGAGTACACTGAGCACACTGAGCAAATATTTGTTGAGTGAATGAATGAAAGAACGTACAAACATCCTGGCTGTAAAATTGATTTTGCAACTTTCCTCAGCTTAACTGCTCCATTAACCTTTAGTGGTTCAGTTCAGTGTCTCCCTAGTACAATCCAAATTCTACCCTATGAATTTCTTCCCCCATGTGATGAGTTCCAATTACACAATTCAAATAGACAGCTCCCAATTTGCATGTGATTTGATCGTGGTCAGAATGCTCATTAACGGAGGCTTTTTTGCTTGTGTGTTTGTTTGTTTATTACACTTTCCATCTTGTGTGCCCTATCACCCCTTTCATCTATGTTAGGTCATGAACCACACAGTTTATTGGAGTCATGGGTTGGTTTTTATGTTTGGATTTTGGTTCAGGAGTGGGTGTCTAATATTAACCCTTTAGTTGCCAGCTTCCCTGTTGCTAGGGGTTTATGATCATGCCCGTGCACCTAAAGCGGTCTCACTCAACCTGCAGCCCTGGATCCAGCTCACTGAACAACCTCGTCATGCTATTTCCTGATTAACTCAATGGTAAATATTTTCATTGCTGGCTCAAGAGCACTGCAAAGGTGCTAGCCAATTCCACGCACCCAAGATCTGCGAAGTCTTCCGAATGCTTCTGTAAACTATATACATACACATAGTTTGCGCTTGCCGTTAAGGTTATTAGGTAACAAAGGGTTTTTTAAAACACTCACTTTGCCTGTAAGTGTCTCTAGGCCTTCTTTTCAGGATAGTATATAATCAATCATTTTCAAACATGGGTACCACACATGCAGTTACAATGATAAGGGAAAACCCATACTGCTTCTCTTTACAACTGGCATTTTTATCATCCAAAAGATTCATATGTTCAGCACAGACTTTTTGAGCAGCTACAAGAGGCATGATGTCAACACTATATCCCCACCCAAATTAAATCTCAAACCTTATAGATAGCATTTTTTTCATTCCAAATCTTGTTATGACCCACTTGTGGGAGTGTACATTAGTATCTCACCTTTTGCAGAGTGACATATCTCTGTGACATATATAAATCCAAATTCAAATGTTCTACCCAGAAAGTACTGCTTCTGCTAATAACAATTGTGGTTATTCAGATCAACACCCCCACTAACTAACTACAAAAATTGATGGATATATAACGTGGAGGGTCAAGAAAAAGCCAACAAAAGCTCAGAGGAGAACAAATAGGAAGACTTCCTCTTACAGATATTAAAAACTTGGTAGAAATCTCTCATTATGAAGACAGTATGATATTAGTACAGGGACAGAAAAATAGACCATGGACCAGAATAGACCATCACAGACTCCATCACAGACTCATGCATTTATGGACCCTGAGCTGTGACAAGCTGCCATTGCAAAAGGATAAGACAGAGATAGTCTTTCAATAAATGATGCTTGGACAAGTAGATGTTCATATGGGGAAAAAATGACAATGGAAAGACACCTACCTCATACTATATATAAAACTCAAGTCCAGCTCAATTACAATTCTGAATGTTAAAGGTAAACACAGTAATGCTTTTAGAAATAATGTAGAACAGCTTAATGATCCCGGGGGGGGGGGGGGGTTGGGGGGGGGGTGGAATATAACACAAAAGCCCTAACCATGAAAGAAAAAAAAATATATGTATGTAACTACATTAAAAATAGGGGCTTCTGTGAGTGCCTGGGTGGCTCAGTTGGTTAAGCATATGACTTTGGCTCAGGTCATGAACTCACGGTACATGAGTTCAAGCCCCACACTGGGCTCTGCACTGATAGCTCAGTGCCTGGATCCTGTTTTGGATCCTGTTTTGGATTCTGTGCCTCCCTCTTTCTCTGCCCTTCCCCCATTCACTCTCTGTGTCTCTCAAAAATGAATAAATATTAAAAATTTTTTTTAAAAAATAAGGGCTTCTGTTCATCAAAAAAGAACATAAACTAAAAAACAAATGGAATGGGAGAAGATATGGCAACACACATAAGTGACAAAGGACTTCTAACCACATGACAAAGACTTTCCACAGATCAGTAAGAAAAAGGCAGGTAACCTAATAGAAAAAAACTCCAGAAGATTTTATTTAGGCTCTTCACAAAGGAATAAATTGAAATTACTAATATACATGAAAAGGTGCTCGGTCTCATTAGTAATCAAGGAGATGCGATTAAAAACCACAATGAAACTGATCTCATGGTTTGTGAGTTCAAGCCCCATGTCAGGATCTATACCGACAGCTTGGAGCCAGAACTGGTTCAGATTCTGTGTCTCCCAGTCTCTCTGCCCCTCCCCAGCTCACGCTCTGTCTCTCTCTCCTCTCTCTCTCAAAAATAAATAAACATTAAAAAAAATTTTTTAAACCACAAACCACAATGAAACACAACCCCAAATTGCTAAAGAAATAAAAAAATCTGGCAACATCAACTGTTGGTAAGGAGGGGAACTCTCATCTACTGCTAGTGAAAATCACCAATTATTGATACTGTATGAAAAAGGTCTTGGCATTATCTACTAAACTTGAAATGCTCAACCTTGTGACCCAGCAATTCTACTCATAGGGCCTATGTACTGAAGAATCTGTGGACATGGCCACCAGGAGACCAGAGTCTTCAAAACAACACTGTTTATAAAATCCAAAACACCAAAAGAGACAAATAAGTTGCATTGTCAAACAATGGAATATTAAATGAAAAGAGATGAACCAGGGTATATACAAAAACATGATGAATCTTATATACACTGCTGAGTAAAAGGAGCAAGGCCTACATTATTTGTAATACTATACCATATAATACTATAATACCTGTCCAAGAGCAGGTGAAATTACACCGTAGTATATACATAGGTGACAAAATTATGTTTTTTAAAAATCAAGGAACTGCCTTCACAAAAGTCAGATGGGGTCACCTCTGTGGAGAAGGCATATGGAAGTGCTATAGGGAGACTCGTGACACTATATTTCTTGACTTGGTGGTATGAATATTCATCTTTTCCATATTAATTATAATGTACATCTATGTACTTTCCTTAGATGTGGTGTATTTTATAAGATAAAAGTAAATAAAAGGAGAATGAAGGAAGACAAATCCAGGAAAGAACAAAGGAAGGAAGAAAGGAAAGTAGGAGTGAGGGAGGGAGGAAATGAGATCGGAGGCAGAAAGATCAATACACACTCTCTGACTGACATCTTACTTTAGAAATTCGGGCATTAAAAATACTGAGGATGTGTCTAAAGTTTTAGTTAAGAATGTTCATTATGACGTTGTTTCTAATTTCAAATATGGGAAACAGTCTAAAAGTCCCAAAATGAGGAATCAGATGTGTGTGTCCCCATATGATACAATATATTGGCATTATCAAAGTCCATGTAACTTAACAAATAGTGTTACAGAAATATATTCACTGCCGTGGTGGATCATGGCATGTGGTAAATATGGAGACGCTCTGCCCAAATACCGGTTTGTGGAAGGACTTGCCACCCAGCTATAGGGAGTGTGGCTGGCAGACTTCCCCCAGCCTCCAGCTACTCTGAGGTTGGCCTCAGCTGCAAATAGCCGCTGGAGCAGGGACGGGCCTGTGACCCAGCGTACAATACCGTAAAGCGGAGCAGTGCAAGATGGAGGGAGCGTTGGTCCCTCAGTGACCAGGTGGAGCACAGCTGGCCCCCCCAAACCAACCACGGTCCATCTTCTTAAAGGCACTGCATCTTCAAGTGTATTTGTTACAGCAGTCTTGCCTTTTAGTTACCTACATTACAATTCAGGAGTTCCACATAAAAATTCAGATTTCTGGGGGCGCCTGGGTGGCTCAGTCAGTTAAGCATCTGACTTCCGGTTAAGCATCCAGCTTCAGCTCAGGTCATGGTCTCACAGTTTGTGGGTCTAAGCCCCTCCTTAGGCTTTGTGCAGACTGCACGGAGCCTGCTTAGGATTCTCCCTGTCTCTCTTTCTCTCTCTCTCTCTCTCTCTCTCTCTCTCTCTGCCCCTCCCCTGCTCACACTCCCTCTGTCTCTCTCCAAATAAATAAATAATTTTAAAAATTCAGATTTCTGTTGAAAAATCTGAATTTTAGCAACACTGGACCTGAATCTTGTAAGATGATCTTCCAGAGATCATTGGTAGCTGCCCCCTCAGAGGGGCCATGAGATGGATAGCTCCCGAGTCCCCACCTGGTCCACTGCATTCTCTCATGGCATCTGACTGGCATCTGAGGAATTTGCAACTCCAGAATTCAATGCACTTGTATCAACCCATTCTTCTGACCCAAAGATTTCATTCACTCCCCATGGCCAACAAGACCTTGCCCAGCCTCTTCAGCCCAGCATGGGAAGTGCTGCATTCCCACCCCACCTGCGAGTTACCCCTCTACTCCTGTACCCCTGGAGTCCACTTCCGTGTTTTTGCTCAGGCTGGTCCCCCTGCCCAGAAACACCAGCCTCCTGTCTCCATTCAGGCAACAACATCCCCATGAAGCTCCTCAGTGCCAGCAACCTTGTTGTCCCCTAAATTCCTAGGACACAAATTGTCTGTGCTTCTCAAACAATCACAGAATTTCAGAGCTGGAAAGAACCATGAGGAAAGGAGATCAGGATGTAAAGAGGGTGTTTAAAATGACAAAACCAGGTCATGGTCGATTTCTGGAGGGAAAAGCCTAGGCTCCCCAAAGCAGAGCCCTTCTCACTCCCTCTCATTCATTAACTTCTCCAAGCCAGAGTTTTAGAACTATTTCTAATCACAACACAGGAAACTGATTTTATGTTATAACCATGTACACACTCATACACAATTCACAAAACATGAGATGTAATTGATACTCTCTAGTCTGTTCTATTTTCTTCATGCTGTTCTTACACCCTGATTTCACACTGATTTTCATATCCCATTAATGGTTTACAACCCACAGTCCAAAAAGCAATCTGCTCCATGATTCTTCCTTGTCTGGCCATGTGGCAGGGAGCTCTGCTTATCTCCAGTCCTGGATCAGCCACTTAAGGAGCTCTGAGGCCCTAGGCAAATCACTTAACCACTTGGGTCTCAGTGTTCTCATCTGTAATATGGGAGAATAATGTTTACTTTACTAGACTGTTGTAAGGATTCAAGACAATTATTTAGGGATTTTGCACAATGCCTTATACAGAGCAAGTAGTTAATAAACTGATTTTTAGGTCAGTTTTTCCTTACATCTTTGTGTCATGCTCTTCATCTACATGACACTTTCTTTAGAATGCTGTGGCACCTAGAAAGCTGCTGTGCAAGTGCTAGGATCTCAGTATGTGCATCAGGGACAGTGTCCTGTCACCTTCTGGATTCCTGCCTTGAGGACCCGACCTCAGGGGTCAGCTAATAAGAGTCCATAGAGGGGGTGAGGAAGTGTGGGAAGATGGAAGGAAAGAAATGGCAGAGTCTTCCCTCCTCTGAAGGCTGTGAGCACAGACCATCCCATTCTCCTGAGCACAGATTCAGAAGCTGTCAGAACTACAGTCTCAAAGTGATCAGAACAAAATTCTTAATGTGGGGCCCAAAGGGAACATTACCTGGCAGCAGCAGGAAGCTTGGATTAGAACAGTGGCACTCAATTTGGAGAGGGGCAATTTTTTGAGGGCAGTTTTTAAAAATCTCACACACAGGCTTGCACCAACACGCATACGCACGTGCATGCGCGTGTACGCACACACACACACACACACACACACACACACACACACACTGAATTGGTTGGTGAGAGCAATAGTAATATATGGCATGACAGCCTCATTTTACAGATGAGGAAGCTGAAGTCCATGAAGTAACGCGCTGAAGGTCACAAGTTAACCCAGATCTGGGCCAGGAACAGAGTTCTTTTCTCAGCCAATACCTTTTTCTCTGTGCACCTGCCAGCTACGTACTTCCAAAACCTGCCCCCAGATTCCCATTCTGCCTCACTCTCCCTGGATATAGTCAGGTCACATATTGGTTTTGGGAAGCTATCTGTTCCTATTTTTGTAAGAACCAAGGTGGGTTTTTTTTGATAATTTTTGTTTTTTAAAAATCAGGTAACACTGATTACATGTGATGCTGGAAGTATATAGCCATTCTACTGGCCTTGGCCTCTGCATTAGCAGCTCCAAACCATCAACAGTGAAAATGTCTCCATGGGTGATCTTTTCTGAAGGCACTACGCTGGCCATGTAAAAAGTGTCTCTCTTCTCATCATCACATTTGCCGCATCTGATTCTGGAAATCAGAAAATAACCACTGAACCATTAAAATGCTGTTGAATCACTGATTGATGAGAAACCAAGTAATTTCATTGGCAGCTTGCACTCCTGACTCCCCACCCAGCCTGGGGAAATGCAGAATGTTTAGGTGATAAAGCACGGGACCATGCCCAATCCACTGTCTGCCTAATGCAGGAATTTCCCATATACAGGAGGCTGAACAACAGCTCAGGCTCTAAGTTTCTAAGCCTTTGTCAGTTTAAGTTAGTACTTTAATGCAATTTTAATAGGTAGTGATTTTATTTTGTATCTAATGAAATCAACGGAGCGTGAAAATAGACAGTGTAGCTGAGCGAGGTACAGTACTTAAGGTACGAAGAATAGACTGCTTCAGAAGAGGCTTTTATTAGCTTCATTAGGGTGGTCATCAAATGAGTGATTTCATAGCCAATCTAATTAACCAAAGAATGTGCAGGAACTCATCTTCTTGTTGCTAATTGGGCATACAGACGCAAGGCATATTAGCTACCTCAGAAATCTAGCATACAGATAAACTTGATAGATTCTTTGTGCATTCCATGTGGGGGGCTTTTAGAGCAGAATTTTGAACAACTCAAGATAAAAACTTTGCAGCTTCTGGCTCCTGGTGTTGCCTGGGCTGAGGGCCCAGGGCTATCTCATCTCCCTCCCCAGCCACCAGGAAAGGTGGCATCAGCAGACGGAAGTCTTAAGGAATCCCTGACAAATGGCCTGGGACTGAGGGAGACAGAGCAGAGAAAAAGGCACCGCCAGATAGTAGACAAGAGTATAGGGTGCAGGTCTGCCCAAGGGAGGACTGGAGAGGTAGCAGGTTCCACCAGACACAAAGGACTGTCCTGGAGCAAATCACGAGGTTGCAGAGAAGGAAGGCACTGAGGATACGGAGCCACAGCAAGCCCGCCACACTGAAGCACTCCACTCAAAGAGGAGACCTCCTGATGCGGGCAAGTGTGCGTGTCCCACGGCCACCTGCCAACTTGACTTGGCAACATACCTACACGGTGGGCCTTTCAACGTGCCCCACCCACTTAGACAAAAGCACCAGGCTCCTGCTCCGGGAAAACTCAGACCCACACACCTCTAAAGGAAATTCATGTCAGCTGCTGGGGGCTATGGAAAATGGTCAATTTGAAAAAAAAAATGCAAAGATTTTGATTAATTAAAAAATGTAATCTTCGATATAAAAAATGAAGGAAGAGAGGGAAAGATAGAAGAATGAGTTGATGATTTTAAAGGCAAAGTCAGACTCTCCCAGAATATACAGAGTAAAAAGGCAAAGAAATAGAAAATATGACAGAAGAGTGGAGAAGGAGAATATATTCAGGCAGTTTGATTTACATCTAACAGTAATTCCAGTAAGAGTGTACACTCATAGCTGAAGAGAAAAAATAATCAAAATTATATTAAAAGAAGATGACTCTGGGATGTCTGGGTGGCTCAGCCAGTTAAGCATCTGACTTTAGCTCAGGTCATGAATCACGGTTTGTGAGTTCGAACCCTGCATCGGGCTCTGTGCTAGCAGCTTGGAGCCTGGAGCCTGCTTCAGATTCTGTGTCTCCCCCTCTCTCTGCCCTTCCCCCACTCATGTTCTCTCTCTCTCTCTCTCTCTCTCTCTCTCTCTCTCTCTCTCTTTCAAAAATAAACATTAAAAAAAAAAAGATGCCCCTGAAGAAAGATGTGACTTTTCAGACCAAAAGGGCTCACCAAGTTCCAAACAAGATTAAATGATCCTCATCAAGACATATTCTGCTAACATCTCCTGACCCCAAGGATAAAGAGAAAAATCTTAAAAGCTTCCAGGAAAAAAAAAATGAGATTACCAAAAAGGAACAAAAATCAGACTTTCCTTAAGCAACATTGGATTCTGAGGACAGTCGTGCAATATATTTAATAGTCGAAAAATCAGTTTCCCTTACATTAACAACTCAGGCAACAACAGATGTTGGCGAGGATGTGGAGAAAGAGGATCTCTTTTGCATTGTTGGTGGGAATGCAAGCTGGTGCAGCCACCACTCTGGAAAACAGTATGGAGGTTCCTCAAAAAACTAAAAACAGAACTACCCTACAACCCAGCAATTGCACTACTAGCCATTCATCCAAGGGATACAGGTGTGCTGTTTCGAAGAGACACATGCACCCCCATGTTTATAGCAGCACTATCGACAATAGCCACAGTATGGAAAGAGCCCAAATGTCCATCGATGGATGAATGGATAAAGAAGATGTGGTATATATATACATATACATGTATATGTATATATATACAATGGAGTATTACTCGGCAATCAAAAAGAATGAAATCTTGCCATTTGCAACTATGTGGATGGAACTGAAGGGGATTATGTTAAGTGAAATTAGTCAGAGAAAGACAAAAATCATGTGACTTCACTCATATGAGGACTTTAAGAGACAAAACAGATGAACATAAAGGAAGGGAAACAAAAATAATATAAAAACAGAGAGGGGGACAAAAACATAAGAGAGTCTTAAATATGGAGAACAAATGGAGGGTTACTGGAGGGGTTGTGGGAGGGCGGATGGGCTCAATGGGTAAGGGGCACTAAGGAATCTACTCCTGAAATCATTGTTGCACTATATGCTAACTAACTTGGATGTAAATTTTAAAAAATAAAAAATTAAATTAAAAAAAGTCAGTTTCTACGAAGAATTTTATGCCCTCACAAATTGAATTAAACATTAGAGTAAAAGAAAAATATTCCCAATCAAAAAAAAAAAATATTTCCAGTAAAGTAAGTACCAAACAATTACCAAAAGATTTATCACACACATACCCTATAGGAAAAAACTAAAGCAAGATTAAATGAAGCAAAATAAATCTATATTAGGCAATAATGATTTCATAGAAGTGAAGGAAAGTAGAAAAATTTAAGGGAAAATCCACTGGGATGAGATGCTTACAAAATTTTTCGATAAGCAAAGATTTAAAAAAAAAAAAAAAAGGATTACAGGGCACTTGGGCGACTCAGTTGATTGAGTGACCGACTCTTGATTTCAGCTCAGGTCATGATCTCATGGTTTGTGACTTCAAGCCACACCAATAATGCAGAGCCTGGGGATTCTCTGTCTCCCCCTCTCTCTATCCCTTCCCTGCTGCATGCTCTCTCTCGCGCTCTCTCTTAAAATAAACAAACCTCTTGGGGCGCCTGGGTGGCGCAGTCGGTTAAGCGTCCGACTTCAGCCAGGTCACGATCTCGCGGTCCGTGAGTTCGAGCCCCGCGTCAGGCTCTGGGCTGATGGCTCGGAGCCTGGAGCCTGTTTCAGATTCTGTGTCTCCCTCTCTCTCTGCCCCTCCCCCGTTCATGCTCTGTCTCTCTCTGTCCCAAAAATAAATAAAAAACGTTGAAAAAAAAATTAAAAAAAAAAAAATAAATAAACAAACCTCTCTCTCTCTCTCTCTCTTAAAATAAATAAACCTTAAAAAAAGGATTACAATTTCAACTATATGGCTCAAATCATAGTTGGCTCTACAATGACCAACACCTACCTACTGACATTATTGTAAATGCTGTTAATAGGTTTTCAGTTTTTAGAATTAACCTAAAGACAGGATGGGAGCCTTAGTTATACAGAGATGGTCCAGACTCACAATGGTTCAACTTAGGACCTTTTGACTTTATGATGGTGTGAAAATGATACACTTTTCAGTAGAAACCATACTTCAGATTTTGAATTTGGATCTCCTCCCAGGCCAGCAATATGTGGTGCGGTCCCCTCTCGTGTCGCTGAGCAGCAGCCACAGCTCCCAGGCAGCCACGCCATCTCAAGAGTGATCAACTGATACACAAACAACCATTGTGTTCCCCAACAACCACCCTGTTTCTCACTTTCAGTACAGTATTCAATAAATTAGTGAGACGTTCAACACTGTATTATAAAATAGGCTTTGTGTTAGATGATTTTGCCCAATGGTACGCTGACACAAGGGTTCTGAGCACGTTTAGGGTCGGCTAGGCTAAGCTATGATATTTGGTAGATTAGGAGTATTAAATGCATTTTCTACTTAATGGTATTTGCAATTTGCCCTGGGTTTATCGGGATGTAACCCCATCCTGAGTGGAGGAAAATCTGTACTGACATGAACAGAATGCAGAAGGTGTCAAACAGTGACATTGTAACTGTAACAAGCATACGATGGGAGGTAGTGAAAGAGGTCAGAGAGAGACAAGAAAAGATGGAAGGAGGAGTAAGTGGGTCATCTGTAGGGATTCTCTTGGCTGATGTAGGCAACCACTAGAAGAAGTAGTTAAAATTATAGGCAGCAGGTAGCCAGTGTGGAGGGCAGGAGGTGGACAGAAACATGAATGAGCTAAAGCCTTCTTTCCAGATGGCAGGAAGTTAAAAGTTTCCACTTAAAAATAATAAATCAAGAAATAGGGGGATGAGCATATTACATAAAGTGATGACAGTAAGTGCCAGAAGAATTTATGATAGAAACTGTTGACGGTGGTTACCTCTGGGGATGGGCCCTGGTGGTTGAGGGAGATTTTTAATTCCATTTTTTTGCTCTTCATGCAGTTAGTAAGAACATACTGAATTGAATAGCTTCATGCCTTTCACAAGATTTCAAAATCCACTTATCTTTAAAGAACTTTATTTAGCTGAATGTTAAAGATACTTTTTTCTTTTTTTCTCTTAAGAGAAAAAATGAGTAGCTGTCTGTATGAGAACTCTAAACATGCGCACACACACACACACACACACACACACACACTTTTAGACTAATTTATAAACCTATAGCTCCAAAACTATTGCCCCCAAATATTTCATGCCAATATTAAGGAAAAACGTGCAATGTTTCCTCCTTCTATCCTTCTGAATAAGTTCTTCAAAAGCTCGACGATGGTGATGATGACAATGACATATATATACATATATATGTATATATATATTTACATGTATATGTGTATATATTTACATATATATATTTACATATATATGTGTGTATATATATATCCTTATATATATACACACATATATATGTGTGTATATATATATATATATATACATATAAATATGTGTGTGTGTGTATATATATATATATATATATATATATATATATACACTTAATGGGGTTGGATGAGAGAGCTGGAGACTAAGGAGAAGCCCTAAGGAAATCCAAAACCCCTGTGACTTCTAGGATCTTAGCAAACAAAATCAGAAGTCCCTTTTCCATGTTTCTTTTGCTAAAATCATTAGAAACTGTTTCTCTCTTCAGATCACCATTAAAACCTCAGCATCTTTGTAAAACAGCAATAAAAATGTATTGTCTTGCTACATTATAAGAAAGGTTCTTTCTCTCTCTGGTGTCAGACAGTTTCAAGGCCTTTAAAATCTCAGCTCTGGAACAGAAGTCCTGGCCCAAAAGCTGAAGGTATACCTGTTGCTCCCCAACCCAGATTTATGGTATCAGAAGGTAGCTGCAACCTGCAGCTGGGGAGAAAGTCATACGGTTCAGATCATCCATCGGAAAATTTTTTAAAAATCTCAGTAACTCCCTTGACAATGGGTCTACATGTGGTAAGAGAACAAATTCAATGTTAGAATTGCTATTAGAGGGGTGCCTGGGTGGCTTGCTCAGTTAAGTGTCCAACTCTTGAATTCGGCTCAGGTCATGATCTCATGGTTCATGAGATCAAGTCCTACATCGGGCTCTGCATTGACAGCATGGAACCTGTTTGGGATTCTCTCTCTCTCCCTCTCTCTCTCTACCCCTCTCCCCACTGTGTTCTCTCTCTCTCTCTCTCTCAAAATAAATAAACTTTAAAAAAAAGAATTTTTGGTAGAAAAATACAGTGTTGCCTTTTAGTTGGGAGTGAGGGAAAACATCTGAGTGTCCTCTGTAGTTATTGTAAGACAAAAAGTATTCCCAGTGGTGGTTCTGGACTTCCAAGTACTACTGTCTAAATGGACACTAGAAATCTTCATGGGAATACCTAACATGTATGGCACACTTACTTTGCAACTGTCTAAATATTCTCAATGAATGTGTTACTCAACATTCATTTAATCCTATGAAGTAGGTGTTATTATTAGCATCCCTATTTTTTAGATGAGATAACTGAGATGCTGGCAGTTTTCCCACCTTAATCGTGGAGCCTAAGCTTAGAGAGTGGCAAATGGGAGAAACAGCAGAAAGCATCTAGGGGCCCCTCCTGATGACCTGAGCCTCAGCTGAGAGGTTGCAGAATTGGAGTTATGATCTACCTTCATCCCTTTGTTGGAGACAAGCAGCCCTGGAAGCCAGACAGGTCTGAGTTGGGGATGGGGGTGGTTAGGCCACACTGAAATGACAAGGGGAGGAAAAAAGGGAGGAAAGAGAGGTCTGTCTCAGCTGACCTCTCTACCTGCAACCAGAAAGAGGGGAGATGAAGGATGACATGGTGGTCTCAAAGTGTTTCTCAGCCCCTCCTCTCCAACCCCACTTGGCCATGTGTGCTGCTACCCCTGGGGCCCTCTCCCTGGGCCCTTGGTACAAGACTTCTCGCTGTCTCTGGCCTCTCCTCTCTCTGCCGCCACAATGGCACAGAGGGAACTTTTCAAAACACAGATCTGGTATCCCCTTTCCTGAAAAAATGTGACAGGTCCCCATGGCCTCCACCAGCGATTCAGACACCACCTTTGAGAATTTTGTTTCCCATAGCCACAGACACCTATGCTATCACTTAGTGCTTGTCTTTAGAACAACTCACTTCCTGACCTAAATAATTGTATCCTCACTCTAAGCAGTAATACCCATAACATTGTGGGTTTGATGTGCTGTTTACCATTTTCCCCAATATGCATTAAAATAATCACATAACTGAAAATTCTAAATGCTCCTTGGTACCACCTCAAATGATCCCACTGACTGTATTTCACTCTGGAGCCATATTGACAGTATGTCAGAATACTTGGGTTGCAAGAAACAGGAACTGAGTCTGACCACCATAAATTAAAATATATTTTATTGGAATCTTTGGGGGCATCAGAGGGCGGGGATGTGAAGAGTCTCACAAAGGACTGGACCAGTAGGTCTCGTCAGGGGTGGGATATCCAGGAAACTGGGCTCAAGCCCCATCCAGACACCCACATCATAGTGAATGACAACCAAGCATCTTCAGCCTCTAAGTCATGCTGTGAGTCAAATCCCCAGGAAGGGAATTCCCATGGGCCTACTTGGGTCTCTTGCTCACCTCATGGCTATTGGCTCAGGTGCAACTATACAGTGGATGCTGCCACACCCAAAGACTGCTCTCTGCTCATTTCCTTCTTCACTGAAAACTGACTCTGCCACATTATTCGTGGGCAGAGTATTTCCCCAGCTTCTCACTGAAGGTAGAAATAATGTTGTGTCTTTTAATCAGATTTGGTTCCTTTCAGGGATTTTTATCTCATTAACTTGTTTGATGTTGGAGCTTTTTAGGAGGAAGGGTGGGCAAAGGATATTGATAGCACTAAAACCGTCTAGCTTTTATTTTCATTTATTTATTTTTTTAGAGAAAGAGAGCATGAGTGGGGGAGAGGGACAAAGAGAGAGGAGAGAGAGAGAGAATGCCAAGTAGGCTCCATGCTCAGCCCAACTCGGGGCTTGATCCCATGACCCTGGGATCATGACCTGAGCAGAAATCAAGATGCCCAACCAACTGAGCCACCTAGCCACCCCCAAATTGTCTGGCTTTTAAAAGTAAATCTGATTTAAATGGATTAAAAGTACTTTAATCATTGTTATCTACTGATTAACTTGGCCCAAAAGAAATTCCTTCTGGCTCGTAATCTAAGACCAGCTGGGCTTCTCCTAGATCGACTAGAAAGCTCTAAACCAACTGCTGGCCCACTGATAGTAAAATGCGTGGTTTTTAGCCACCCTCCATATTTATACTTATTTTTCTTTTTCCATCACCCCTTCTCAGCTCCACCTACTTTCTTTTATGAGTATTGGGGTTTTGATTTTTTTAATGTTTTTTTTTTTTTTTTGAGAGAGAGAGGGAGAGAGACAGCACGAGTGGGGGAGGGGCAGAGAGAGAGGGAGATACAGAATCCAAAGCAGGCTTCAGGCTCCAAGCTGTCAGCACAGAGCCCAACACAGGGCTAGAACTCACAAACCATGAGATCATGACCTGACACTAAGTCGAATGCTTAACCAACTGAGCCACCCAGGCGTGCCAGTTTTGTTTGTTTTTTATATCCTTGAAAGAGACCTTAAATATGATGGATAACAAGTTGGGAGATGTAATGATGAGGAGGAAGAACACACACACACACACACACACACACACACACACCCCAGGCTGTTAAGGTGAGCCTCTTTCAGGCTCTGTTGTGGTCAAAACTCCACATGGCCACAAACAAATCAATAGGTGTCAGGTATTCCCACATGTCACACATTAGTACTACGCCATCCACATAGACTCAAAAGAGGGGCTCCAAAATTACAGTCCTTGGCTCCATACCATCTCAAAGGTTTTAAGGATTGAGGTGAAGAGGTTCTAGAAAAAGCCTTTAGCAAAATGAGAACATTTTCCTCCCCCCCCCCCCCCGCTTCTATGGGGAGAAGTGAAGGGAGAGACAGGCTGTATGGAACCAAAGACAAGAGGGGAGAGTAAGTGTTTCTTGTGAGTGCTCAGGACTCCTAGTCTTGGAACACATCAGTTCCATAAACTCAGTCTTAACACTCAGACTTTAGATCATAGGGATCAATTCTTTACACAGTGTTAGTCCTGGATCCCTGCATGCCAGTCTACATGATTTCCACAAGAAACCTTATCGCCAAAGTAAATGAAAGCTTTTACCTGCTATTGGACCATAGAACTGTTCTAAATCTAGCAGAACGCCACTCTACCCAGATGCCTCAACTCTCCCTAAGGGTCTTTGGATTTTGTTTTCTTGATCTAGGAGCTCTCCAAGATTTCCCTTGTTTTGCATTGGTCTGTGGAGGTAAGGTCTGGAGAACTCCTTCCCCTTTCTCATCAAATTTGCTGACAGAGGCCACTGCCCTGTGACTGGCAGGTATGTGTTACAGGTATGTGTCAAGTATGTGTACCTCTGGAAAGGATCTAGATAGAGGAGAAAATGGAGCCCCAGAAAGGTGTGGACCCAGGCAGCAGGGAGATCCCAAGATGTAAATCTTAGCAAGGACTGTGAAATATCCTGACCATCAAGATCATCAAGTCAGAAATCAGGTGGTGAAGTGTCCTTGCCTGACTTCCCCGGAGGTTGGGAGGTTAAGCAGCCCTGCTCCTTCACGAAATGTAGTAGCTAAATGCAGTGCTCTCACAGGGAACAGACCCACTTCTCCTAATTGGTAAATGCTTCAAGATTAGTTCTATGGGGCGCCTGGGTGGCGCAGTCGGTTAAGCGTCCGACTTCAGCCAGGTCACGATCTCGCGGTCCGTGAGTTCGAGCCCCGCGTCAGGCTCTGGGCTGACGGCTCGGAGCCTGGAGCCTCTTTCCGATTCTGTGTCTCCTTCTCTCTCTGCCCCTCCCCCGTTCATGCTCTGTCTCTCTCTGTCCCAAAAATAAATAAATAAAAAAAAAACGTTGAAAAAAAAAAAAAAAAAAAAAAGATTAGTTCTACATCTCCTAAATGATAGGTTGTACTGAGCGTTCAATACATGTTAATAGATGTGGTAGGAAGAATGGATTGTACAATTTAAAGCAAGTGGTATGAAATTCTAGCAGATCAATGTACTCTGGGTTAAATGTCTTATTATAGTTATGGAAGAACTAAGGTATTCAAATAATGGGCTCAAAATAAATTGTTCCTAGGTTTTCTGAGGTTATGGCTTTAGGGAATTACCTTTTCTGATAATCAAAAACACAACAAATACGATTTTTTTCTTCACTTGTTTAATTATTTTAAACATTCAGCTCTGGTCATATGCCTGATAGCTATAAAAATGAGAGATCAAAGTATCCCAGGGCTCCTTATTAATTCTGCCCACCAAACATTCCCAAATAACCCTATATAATACACTGCTAACAATAAGTATTTTAGTCTGAGAAATAAATACATTTAATTTTAAATTTATGGTTTAGGGATAAGCCGGTTCTCAGCTTCTAAGCGTTTTATTGTTTCCCAGACTTTTCCCAAATACAGATGTTAAAGAAGGGCTTTTCAGAAAGAATGTTTTAATTTTTTTTAACTTATTTTATTTTAATTTAATTTAATTCAATTTTAGAGACAGAGTGCATAAGCCAGGGAGAGAGGCAGAGAGAGAGAGAGAGGATCATAAGCAGGCTCCACACTCAGCACGGAGCCCAACAGGGGGCTCGATCCCACGGCCCTGGAATCATGACCTGAGCTGAAATCAAGAGTTGGATGCTCAACCAACTGAGCCACGCAGGCGTCCCAGAAAGAATGTTTTGATGAGTTATCAACTCAATAAAGAAATGAGCAAAAGATATGAACAGACACTTCACTGGCAATCAAATCCCTTTCCTAAATTTGGAAACTTCCCCAGCATGACTCCATCCCCATAGAGAAGCCAAAAGGGCTAACACATGCATTCCCAGACTCTACATGAAGCATCCAGGCTTGTGACCTCATGCAGCTAAGAACCCTGACTCTTTCAGTACCAAATCAGGAATGTGGGGACACTGTGGTTGCACAAGGTGCCAGACCTCAAATGTGCCTCAGTTTCTCACCTAAAATAGGGAGCTGCCAACACCAGCTTCTGTTTCACTGAATTCTTAGCAAGAAAAGCTTGTAAAATTCCGAATTTCTTAGGGATTAAGTGGCATGGACAAACAAGTATGTGTACATGTTTTGGAACCAACAAATTTTACTAAAAGGAATGCAAATTTCAAAGCCAGAAGAGAGAGAGTGAGAGAGACAGAGAGAGAGAGAGAGAGAAAAGACTGTGCGGAAACGCTGTTCCATATACAAATTCCAGTTCCTTCAGGCAATGAGTGGAAATCCAGCCTGCACGGTGGCCTGACTGAATTTCAGAATTTATGGAGCCTCCCAGGAGAAGAGTTTCTTCACGGACCTAACAATGCCATCTAACGCTTTGAAAAGCATTCCATGTAGCCATAATTCCACCTGTGTGTCACAGCTTCTGTGTGTTTCTCTACTCTGTATCTTTTTCAAGCAACGAGATAAATACAAGACCTTGGTCTCCTAAGAATTCATCTATTTGAGCCTTTTTCTTCTCACCAGTGTAACCTCCAATCGTAGCATCCAACATAGAGGCTAGGGACATGGTAATCATGTCACAAAGAATGAGCCCAGAAAGGGAAAAAGCAGCCAACACAAGGAAACCCTGCTAGTCAGAAGCCCATTCTTAGAACAAAAGGTCACTTACAAGGGAAAAGAAAAAAGAAAATTGAAAGCAGAGCATCTGATGAATATTCCTGCATTAAGACTTACTTTTTAATCCTATAAAGTCAGGGCACCACACCCTTTAGAGAATATCACACACTCTTGTTTGCAAATCCAGCCAACAGCATCGTGTCCCCTCTCACTGCAAACATGCTGGAGAAGATGAACAACAGTCAGCCCCTGGGCGGCCACCATGGGAAAGAGCAGAGCCTCCGGGGACTGCGGGGTATCAGACCAGAACAAGCGGCTTGGACGAGTTAACATTTTCCTGCCGGTGTCAATGACTTGGAAAGTCAATTCTATTCCACTGAGCCTTTTCATCAGTTATGACACCCTAAACCCATCTTCTTTTCACACCTGCAGCTTAGAGAAAATTCTATGAATCAGTCTGTCACCAGGCCGCCCTCGGCATGTCTCCAACAGGCACAGATCCGGCTGCAGCCAGCTGGCCTAAGGCAAACACAGAGATTCCTTTTAGGGGAAGGTGCTACCAAGAGAATGTCAAAGTCTGGGTGCACATAAGGGAGACCTGCAGACTTCTGCTGTCTCCACAGAACCAAATGCCGCTTATATGGCCCCAGAGGGCAGGGAGAGGATGACTGCTCTCCAGCTCTTGAGGCTGAGTTCTTTCATCCTTTCGCCCTCCCAAAGGGCAAGCCCAAATACAGAGGCACTCACAAAGTACCAGCTCTGATCCCTCCCTACAGCACACAAGTGACCAGACAGATCTGGGTCCCACAGGTTAGGTTCAGGACTTGGGGGGGGGGGGGGGGAGGGGAAGGGCTGGGATGCTCCATCCAGCTCCCAGGGTAGGGGACATTGGGCACCCCAGGCTTGCCCTCAGGCTGCCATGCCCCTCACCCAGGACACTCAATCAGAGATGGACATTTCCTTTGCACGGTTCCAAAGTGTATGCACTTTGAGTTTCAGCCACTGCAAGTTCAAGTGGCTTCATCCCTTTCTAGTCCCAGACTGCAGGGAAGTGGAGGACAGTGGTGTAGACCTGGACTCAACCACAGTGCCCAACAGGTCCCTGTAATATCCATTCTACAGTGTATCCACAACCCATTTTACTGGCCACAGCACAAAGAACCGACTCTTCAGGGTGTTTAAACAATTTGTTAGCATTTTTCAATATTATTGCTAGATAAGATACAGCTTTATTACCATCTCTAGCTGCCCTTTCCAATTCTAATATTCTCATATTCTGTGCATCCCAAGAGGGCCCTTCCCTGACAAAGATGTTTACCTTAGATATGTGTGGCTTCCAGGAGTCCAAACTATGATCATAAAGCATTTGCTAACACGGTGACTTTTAGCTTCTTCAAAACAGAACTCACATCATTAATAAGTCTTTTAGGATATCCATCTTTGCCAAGCTTTCTTTTATCCCCCAAGGTGAGGAGGACTTATTATAGATTATATGTTGGATCCACCAGGGGACCACAGAAATGAAGCCTGCATGGCATTTTATTAGCCCAATAGATTATAGTCATGATAGAGACGGAGAAAAAGCAAGTTAACACCCCCAAGAGACTTATAATGGTCCAAAGCATTTCTGTCAAGCTGAAACAGGAGGAAGAAGCCCCAGCCTGGGCAAGGAAACCGGCAGGCTCCAGGGTCTTCTCTCGTAGGGCTCACTTCTGCCCTCGAGAGGCCAATGGTGTACACTCTTCTGGAAAACAACTCTGAGAGGTCTCCTGTAGATTCAGAGTTGGTTTAGACAGCCGTTCTCAGACTTGAGCACCTGTCAGAATCACCTGGAAGACTGGCTGAAGCACAGATTGCTGGGCCCCACCAGAATTTCTGGCTGTGCTGATGTTTGGGGCTCGGGGGGGAAAGGGGGAGCCAAGAATCTGCATTTCTAACCAGTTCCCAGAGCGGCTGCTGCTGCTGTGGGGACCACACTCTAGGATCACTGGAGATACAAGATGGGGCACTGCTTTAGGACACTCTAAGGGAGCCAGTGAACACAGGCTCTCATGGATGCCCCAATCCAGCTGCTCTTCAGGCCCCTGGCTTTCAGGCCCCTGTGACCCCTCTCCTCAGAGGTCCAGATCCCCCTGGACTGGCGCCAGGCCTGTTCCCTTCGATTTCAGGGCCAAGTGCTACCCACGTAGCAACTCCCTCACCACAAGGACAAGTTTTCCCCCTGTGGGAACCGGCTACATAATTTGTGGGGTCTAATGGAAATGGAAATTTGGGGCCCTTTGCTGAAATAGTAGTAAGACTTAATAATAATAGTATTAATACACTGACAAAAGAGCATTAAGCTCAGCATGTGCCTTTCTTCCCAAGGCCTTGTCTCTGGCCCCGCACGATTCAGACCAGAGAGTTACGACTCTTGCTCACCCCACCCTCCTGTCCTCATCATGTCTTCACACAAGAATCCATCCTTCCTCTGCACCAGACCCCACCTCCTTGACTCCACAGCTTCAGTCCCTCAAAACGAGGGCATTGGTATATGTTTGGAGGGAAATTTAAATCCCTGGCAAGATTATGAAAGATTCCTGGGGCACCCGGGTGGCTCAGTTGCTTAAGCATCTGGCTCTTGATCTCAACCCAGCTCATTATCTCACGGTTTGTGGGTTCAAGCCCCACATGGGGGTCTGCACTGCCAGCGTGGAGCCTGCTTGGGATCCTCTCTCCTTCTCTCCCTCTGCCCCTCCTTTACTTGTGCTCTCTCTTTCAAAAATAAATAAATAAACTTTTAAAAATTATAAAATATTCTTACTCTTTAATACAGCAATTCCACTCCCAGGAATTTATTTGTCCTCCAGTGGATAGACTCTGTAAAGTGCTCTTAAAGTGCTCAAAGGATGTTCACTGAGACAGTATTTGTAATCAGAAAAAAAATGGAAACAACTTAATGTCTATCAATAATAGTTACAGCATAAGGAATATTTATAGGTAATGATTAGGAAGTCTATTCAAGATATACCAAGTATAAAAAGAAAGTTGAAAGTGTGTGTGTGTGTGTGTGTGTGTGTGTTAGCGCAAGAATAGAGAAACACCCAGGTAATCTAAACAAGTTGTTAGCCATTACCACTGGAAATGTTCACTTTATAGCATATTCACTTTAAATTTTAAAATGTTTTATTATTTCTTTTATTACTTCTAAGTATACGTAGAACAAAAAAAATGCTTAAGACTTCCACCAAAACTGGTCTCAGCCAGAAACCTTGACCACCGGCCAGGGCTACTATCTCTCCCCCAGCCCCTTGTCCTTCCAGCCCTGTCCCTCCTGCACTGGGACATGGCCCATTCCTGTAACTCTCCATCCCTGTTGCTATGAAGCCTCTCAGGTATCTGATCAAAGCAAGACCACAAATGAATCTGCTCATCTAAATATATTCAGTCCTCCCCAGAACGGGCTCCTGTGAAATCCTAATAAAAATATAGAAAAGAGAAGCATTTATGAAACATCTTTAGATCTATTGCCTTACTTCGTTTTTACTCTGAGGTAATGGATTCTTATTTATTCTTATTTCCAAGTTGAATTTGTATCTTGACTAATAGCCTCCAGCCTGCCCACTTCCTGAGGCTCTAAACCATCCTGTTCCTCACTCTCAGTCTCGAACAATAATCAGTTTAGTTGAGATACTAGGGTAAGCAATGCTAGCTAACAACAAACTCCCAAGTTTGGTGGCTTAACACAGAGGTTTATTTTTCACTCCGCTCATTATGGATGCTCCAGTGGCAGACAGCATTCTGGTTCATCCTCGAGGGTCCCAGGTGCTTCTACCTTCTGACTCTGCCCTCCTTTGTGTCCCCAGTGCAGGGAAAGGGACAGAGCATGAGGACTACAAGGGAGATTTTATGGGCCAGGCCTGGGAGGGAAGAGTAAAAATCATATTTCTCTGGCCACATTCCATTGGCCAGAATTTGGCTTCATAACTCTTTTAACCGTGTGGGAGACCAGCATGAGCAATGTGGCAGACAGAAGAATGGCCCCCAAAGATGTCCCTAGAACTTGTGTTATATGTTCCTAGCCAAAAAGGACTTTGCAGATGTCATTAAGAATCCTGAGATGAGGAGGCTGCCCTGGATTATATGGGTGGGACCAATGTAATCCCAGTGTCCTCATAAGAGAGAGGCAGAGGGCCAAAGTCGGAAAAGGGGCTGCAAGGGTGCAAGCAGCTTGGAGTGATGTCCTTGAAGACTGAGGGAGGAGCCCAAGCCAAGGAACACAGGTGGCCTCTAGGAGCTGGAAAAGGCAAGTAAATACATTCTCCCCAGAAACCCGCAGATGGAACAAAGCCCTGCCAACACCGTTCTGACATCCCGGATTACAAGAGAACCAGTTTGTATTGTTTTAAGCCACCTAGTTTGTGGCAATTCGTTATAGTGGCAATGGGACAAATACAAGTGTGCTGTGTGCTAAGGAGGAAAAGGCGACAGAATCTTTTTCATGGGTAGGTAAATCCATCCTTCCTGCCGCTGCCACCTCTGTTCAAGCTCCTGTGGCCTTTCTTCACCTGACCTGTGGGGTTTTGGCTGCCCTCCCAATGATTTTACCTCATGCCAACCTCTCCTACGCAGCCGCCAGAGTGGTTCTCTTGAATTATAGGTCAGATGGCATCACTCCCTTGCTCAAAAACCCCTGTAATTTCTAAAGGAGAAAATCTAAATTTCTCAGCCCAGCCCTCCAAGTCCTCTGTAATGTGGCTCCTACCTGCCTTTCCACCTTTTCCCTCACAAGGTCTCCTCTCCCAGGCGGGGGAAGTACTGATAAGTGCCCGTGAGTAGATGTCAAGAGATGGGGGTTAAAGAAGCCTGGTTAGCCGGCTCTTATCCGCTTCCTCACCCACAGCTTCCACCTCCTGTCAAGAGAGAGAAAGCCAGGGCAGGACCTTCCAGGTGCTGGGGAGGTAGGAGTTGAGAAAATATGCCTCACCTATCAATACATACAACCTAAAGGAGCTTGTCAGAAGGCCAAGCAATGAAGAGGGCAAGCCCCAAACAAACTTTGATGGATACTCCCTTGGTTACCTGAATATGTTGAAGCCAAATTCATCAACATGCCAGTCATGTTGGACAGACTGTCCAGACAGGCTGGACAGTCATCCTCACCATCAAGCCACGTTCTTCGAAGCCCTTGGTATGAAAACTATCCACAGTGCTCTCCAATGAAGACATGCCAGAGATGGTCAACAGGGAGACTAAAGAGCTTTTAAAGATTCCTCATGCTCATAGGTGAACTATTTGTGAGCTTAATGAAGACAATGATCAGGTAAGACTAAAGGGGGGGCACTGTCATGTCCACTGTCACCCCCCAACCCTGGCCCTTCTCAGCCTGGTGCTCATATCTCCCCCACCACTCCCCAGATAACGCCCCAAACTCTGGGTTCTATCTTACGTTTTGTGCTCCTTTTCCCTAAACCTGTTGTTTCTAAATGATAAGGGACTGCATGTCAGTCAATCATGTAATATCACAGACTTGTAGAATTTCCAAATACATGTATAACTAAGTTGGGGGAAAAAATCGGAAAAGGGGGAGGGTAGAGAGAAATCACCCATTAGGTTACTAACCAACTGCTATCATTTTGGCATATTCCATTTTAAACACTTTCATATGCATATTTTAACATAATGTCATAAATACAATTTTGCATCTGGCTGCATAGTCCTCCTAGGTATCATTTAATGGCCTCATGATATCCCTTCCAGTAAATTCTCTGCAATCTACCTAACTACTCTCCTATTTTTGGATGTTTGAGCTATGTCTAACTTTTTACAGTTTGCAAATAAAGCTTTGGTGATGAATGCATTTTCCATTTTTAAAATTATTTCCTTAGATCAGATTTCCAAAAGTGGCATTTCTGGGTCAAAGTGTATGAAGATATTTCAGGAGAGATACATTTGAAAGTGCAGCTAAGAATATCGGTTATCAAAATATATGTTTATTTCATATAAATATTTAAAAATCATTCCAAATAAATTTTTGCTACTTTAATAAGAAAAAATAAAACAAAGCAGTGTTTTGGAGTTGAAAGGAAACTCAGATTTAGCCCAGTGGTTCCCAAACTTGGCTGCCCATCAGAATTAACTGAAGAGTCTTAATTGATGAATTAAGAGTCTTAATGAATTCCACTAAAGCTTGAGCAATATTTTAAGTCTGGAGTAAATAATGTACAAGATGAGCCTGGAGAACTTGTCATTTTCAGAAAACAAGGAAACTATCAAAGACCAATGCCATGTGTCCAAAGCACTCAAGAGAAAACTTGAAGAAGCTGCCACTGGCCAAAGAGAGGAATTCTAAGAATAAGAATTGCAGTAGACCAGATCACATCAAATATGTTAAAAATCCACGAGGTTAGAATGATACTAAAAATAATAATGAAACTTCAATGCTCACTTTGGAGGATCATAGTAATATCTCAGCATCAAAATGACTTTGAAAACTGGAAAATGAAAGAATTTAGGGTATGTTTCCTACTGAACTGTACTGCGAAATCAGTAAGTAGTAGATGAGGGCAAGTTTCTCTATATTATTCCACCTAATAAGTGAAAAAGGAATGCTGGGGTTAGGATATCATCATTTGCAACCATAATGAATTAATGGACACAGGCAATGACCATAAATGGCTGCTAATGTTACAAAAAGAGACACAACCAGACATTATGTGACCCTAATGAAAATGCACAGTACCTCTTATGAAGTATTCTTGCCAAAACTTTTGAACCTAAGTCAGATCAAACCTCTAGGTCAAATTTCTGTTTTACAGAAAATAAACATGGGAGGTAAGGATGCAATCAGCAAAATCCAGACTATGGGAAAGTCTTCAGGACAAACAACCCAGTTTTTTTTCAACAAAAGGTTTAAAGGAGAAAAAAATTAAATTGAGGAACACCAATGGATTAAAAGTTACTTAAGAGGTATATGAACCAATCATATTGTACGATCCTTATTTGGATTTCAATTCAAACAAACAAAAAGAAACCATTTTTCATCGGACAATTGTGGATTTGTGAACATTGACAAGAGTTTTGATAATATTAAAAGACTACTGCTATTTTTTTCTGGTGTACAATGGTATTGTGAATATTTTAAAGTCTGTATCTTGTAGAGAAACCTACTAAAACACATATAATTAATTAAAGGATAATTGTTAAAGCTCGGTGATATATTCAAGAGGGTTCATTATACTACCTTCTCTACTTTTGCATAGGTTTGAACTTGCCATAATTAAAAAAAAGTACGTATATATCAGGTCCTAGGCCCTACCCCAGACTTGCTGAACCAGGATCTCAGATACAAGAAGCTGGCATCTGAGTTCTGAGAGCCCCCATGTGATTCTGACGTAGCTGGTCTGGGGACTAGTGTCTAGGAAACAGTGATTTGACTCATAAGGAAACTGAGGTACAATGACAGTACATTTCTTGCCCAAGCTCACATAACTAGTTCATGGAAGAACCCAAGTTTCTTAAATCTTGCCCAAGATCCTTTCCAAGATGATAGGTAGCCTCTTGAATACAAATACCCTAGATCCAGAATGTGCTCCCCTCTTGGGCAGCATGATGTTTTGGCCTGGTTTGAACACATTGTGTTCAGAAGGCACTCTGGGAGTTATCTAGGATCTTTTATCTCTTTGAAATCATAGTCCCATGGGGTTATCCATGAGATCTCAGTGTCTATCACAAAAATGGAGGGGGGACTTTTGAGCCACACCTGCACATAGGAACACAAACTTAAGATCTCCAATGTTATTTCTGAATGAGATTATACATGGAGATCACAAATTTTCCCTTGCTGTCCTTCAGGATTCGCGGTCCAGTAGTTGCAAAATCCCCTCTATCTTCAACCTCTTTTCTAAATGGAAACCAGACGGCAACAGAACATTCAGAATGGAGGTTGAGGACATAGGGAATATTGCTTCTGTTGGACTGTGAATCCTGAACAGAAAGGGAGATATTCAGCCTGACAGGTATTAAATGTTAGAGGTGGCATAGGAGTCTGGGGCTTCTCATGATAGCTGACCTAACCTGGGATAAGGAATTGGATAAATTCAGTCTTGGCAGGTTAAGGAAAAATAATGGTAGGAGTGGTTGTGAGAAGTTGTGAGGAGGGAAAGGAGAGGTGTCTGTGGTCTTCTCCTGACCACTGTTTAATGTGAGGACTTCTTTTTTTTAATGTATATTTATTTATTTTGAGAGAGAAAGAGAGAGTGTTCAGAAGAGGGTCAGGGAGAGAGGGAGACAGAGAATCCCAAGCAGGCTCCATGCTGTCAGCACAGAGCCCAACTTGGGGCTCGATCTCACCAACCATGAGACCATGACTTGAGCCAAGATCAAGAGTCAGACACTTAACCAACTGACCCCAAAATGAGGACTTCTTCTTGACCTTTGCTGTTGGGGGGCAGAGGCTTAAGGGAGGTTCACTCCTAATCTGACCTCTGTTGTTAAAGGGGCAAACCCACACCAAAAGTGCTGGGTTCTCCCTGGCGCAGAAGCTGGAGACGTCTCATCACCCCTGATGATGTAGGGTAGGAAGTTTAGGGGAGATATGTCTCACTCCCCTACCTTGCTACCATATTGGATGTTCAATATTGCTACTGTTCTAATCAAACACAAGATAAAATTTGGAGTATTAAGAACATGCAGGTCCAATTTTTTAACTCTTAGTGCAGGAAGACTTTACAGCATTCCATCTCAAAAATCATCAGGGAGGAGAAGGTTTCCCCTAACTAAATATGTCAAGATATAGTAGGGAAAAAAAAGATACCCATCTAGGTGTCCCTTGTTTGGGGGGCGGGGGGAGGGCGGGTGGAAGGAGACAGCATTGCTTGGCTTGATCTTTTAATGTACCAGAAATATACTCCTCTCTATCACCCCCAATCCTCATCACACAACACAGGACCACACTCATACACTTACACACGTGAAAAACTAACCTGAAAAATCACATGTAAAAAAATGAAAACAGCTAACATCACCCAAAAAACTTACATTTGAGTTATTAAATGATTTCTCTCTTCTAAACATAGTATAAAAATAGTGATTTTTTTAAAAAACTAAGTTATAATCGATAGATTCATATTGGGAGTCTTTGGCCTTTTGCCTGACCTGTCAGAGGAAATCAGTGTGGATCTAAGGACATAGCTATCACTCAGTATGGTTGATGCAAGTAGGATTGCTTTAGACCCACACATTTCTTCAGATGACTAGACTAGTTACCTCACTCATCTATACAGCCTGCCAAAATCACCCTCTGTTTTATAGATTCCAGAAATCTCCCCAGCTGGGAGCAAGTAATTTCATCCAATTTGAATTTCTTTTTAAAGTAGTATGTCACAAACTCCCAGTGTTGGCAAAGGTGTGGTGACATACCCATCCCCCACATCACAGAAACTCTATAATGGTACATTTTTGGAAAGACAGTTGGCAATATGAGCTTTAAAGTGTTTATGTTCTCTGACCCAATAATTCCATATCTGAGAATAATCCAAAAAAATTTTGAAGGAATGAAAACAAAAGTATTATGCATAGTGATATTCATCACAGCATTACTGAGAATAGAAAAAGCAACAACTCAAGTTTCTAACAACAGGGCCTTGGCAAACTACAGTAAAGGATTGTTTGTGGCCACTAAAGTCATATTTTCTAAAAGTTGATAACCTGCAAAGCAAGGTCCATGTGGTGCTCCCTTCCTGGAATGTACACCTCCAACCGAAACACCAAGCAGCTGCAGAACACTGGAGCTGTGATCGTCTGGGTGGGTAGCCTGGCCAGATTGCCCACCGCTGGATTCTGGCTCCCTCAGCCCACTGCTTTCTCCTGTCCTGCTGATTCCCACATTTGGCTCACCAGCTACACTGTCAATTCTCAGAGATTCCATAGGCTTCCACTGAATTCCTTTTTGCTTAACTTCGCTAGAGATGTCCTCTGTTGTTTGTGCCAAAGGACACTGACATATCTAACTAACCCATTAATCAGATCATCAGACTCTGAAAAATAGTTGCCCAATCACAGCTTGAAAGTGTTTTCCAGAGTCTTTCCAGTAGAACTTTAGCCTTCCGAGATCAGATAAGTTGGGGAAATATGACATAATGTCTCCTGCCTGGGGATACAGAGTACATAGTCTCAGTCCTTTATGAGAAGTTCTGCTGAAAAAGCCTATTAGCCTAGTGTTTCCAATTTACTTGACCACATGACTCTTTTTTTCTAAGTAACACCTAGTTTCACTGTGCAGGGCAGTAGGTAGCAGGAGCAGTGGCCGGCAGCACACCGAATATATGAAAGAATGCTTATGCAGTCTTCACAATTTATCAGTTCCTCATCTACCAGCCCAAGAGCGACAGGGATGCTCTGTTGTGATGTAGCCAGCTTGGTTTAAGAGAGGCCAAGTGAAGTTAATCTTACGGTGAATACTGAGCCTCTGTTGGGGGAAAAGAAATCAAAGATCCAAGAACATGATGAGAGGAGAGGCTGAATTATTTATCAGGGAGCTGCTGTTTGTTTGGGGCGATGCTGGATACTTTACTTATAAGACCATTTAATCTCCACAGCCAAGAACCTCCTAACTGGTCTCCCTGCTTCTCCCCTTGCTCCTCTCCCATTCTCCCTGCTCAGTGACCAGAGTGAGCTTCTGAAACGACATCAGGTCACCCCCTTGCTTAAACTGTCAAGTTCCACTGAACCTCATCTCATGCCACACCTTCCTTTCCTCACTGCCCTCAAGCCACGCTGACTGCTTTCCTCAAGTGCTTTTCCATTCCTCAACACACCAACATTGTTCCCATTTAAAAGTTCCATACTGGCAGCTCCCTTGGCCCAGAGCACCCAGTGCCTTATCTTCACATAGCTAGCTCCATGTTATTATTCAGCTCAGCTCCCAATGTTAGTGCCATTGGGAGGCCCTCTTTGACTACCCTATCTATGAAAGTACCTCTCACCCACTTTCTATCTCACCACTGTGTTTTTCAGTCCATTTTACCATCTGAAATTATCTTTTTTTTTTTTTTTTTTTTTTTTTGGTCTGACTCTCCCACTAGTATGTAAATTCCAAAAGACCTTGTCTGTGCTATTCATCACCTTATATTCCCAGGACCTAGAACAGTGCCTGGTGCATAGTAAATGCTCAGTGTGTTGATGACCCTTGTAACCTGGATGGCATACTCATGCTGCAGATGAGGAAATGGGCTCAAAATGCCCTGGTTAAGCATCTTGACCAAGGCCACACAGCTGGAAAGTGATCAGAACCCATGCTTTGCAATGACGGTAGCCTGAAAAGAGTCTTTGGAGTCCAGTTATTATGTTGTATGGCTGGCCAAGTCCTGCTGGGCCACACAATACAAAGAACTAGGTTTTCCAGGAAGCACTCACCTTCTGTGAACTTTGTGCCTGTCAAGCCCTATAGGAAATAATCTAGATTTATTAAATATGATCAAGGTTAGGGGCGCCTGGGTGGCTCAATTGGTTGAGCGTCCGACTTCAGCTCGGGTCATGGTCTCATGGTTTGTGGGTTCAAGCCCCACATGGGGCTATGTGCTGACAGCTCAGAGCCTGGAGCCTGCTTCAGATTCTGTGTCTTACCCTCAGTTTATCCCTCCCCTGCTCATCCACTGTCTCTGTCTGTCCCTCAAAAATAAATAAACATAAAAAAATTTAAAAAATTAAAAAATAAAAAAAAGATGATCAAGGTTAGAAATTCATTTTTAGAAATCATATTCTACCCCAAATATCCAAAGAACTCTAAGGTCCTAAGGTTTGACAACTGGACACATTCATACAGGAGATTATGGAAGTGATTACATCTAATATTTCATGCCCTTGCTCCAGTCTTTCTTCTTGCATTGGGCAGTGGTTTGGTCAAAGGTAAGGATCTGTACAAATTAATCAGAGAGAAGTCACTTTAGCCCAAATCAGGCATGTTGTCATATTTACTTTGTTGTCTGCAACACATTCTGCAAGGAAAGAACTAAAAGCTTCACAGAAAGTGGGGAGGTCAATCAGAGGAGGTAAGGAGGGCAGGGGAAGTCCTCTATTTCTGCCAAAAGCATATTATATTCTCCTCCATTTTCATCAAAATGTTCTGTTTCTGGGGCACCTAGGTGGCTCAGTCGGTTAAGCATTTTACTCTTGACTTTTGCTCAGGTCATGATCTCACAGCTCATGAGTTCAAGCCCTAAGGAGCCTGCTTGGGATTCTCTCTCTCCTCTGTCCCTCCCCTGCTAGCGCTCTCTCTCTCTCTCTCAAAATAAACAGTTTTTTTTTTTTTTTTAATGGGGGGGGGGTCCTGTTTCAATAGAGGTAAACCATCTGCCACACAGACACAAGAAGCTTTGCAAAGTCAAGGACCTTTGGACCCCCAATGGGTGCATGTAAGGACACAAAGAGGTGTAGGCATTAGTGTACTCAGACACTAAAAATAGCTTGAAGGTTTTTTTTTCTACAATCCAAGTTATATAAGGTTGTATGAGGTTCAAGCAAAGCTATGAGGAGGTGGTGATCTGTGTAGCTCAGTACTTTGAATTCCACTGTGATAGGCTACGGCACTTAAAGAGAATCATTTGCACTCTTCACTGGATAGGACAATTATCAGTGTATGTGCCATATAAGATGATAAACTGTTCTAAACAGATCTAGATAGGTGAATTCTGCACCTTACCACTAATAGTATTATAAGCTCTGAAATATATAGTAGACAGAGTAATTATTTATCTTAGCACCAAAACTTTCTCTCCTTCATACATTGTTAGTCATGGCTTTATTATACAACAAAGTTAAGAATATACTAGGTTTCATTACAAAGTATATGCAAATAAAGGATATTCTGAGAGGTTTTGACAATTTCTACATTGAGTCAGGAGAACAAACAGGTAAACAGATCATTCCCTGCTTAAAGACTTTCTCTAACGTACACCTGCTATTTAAATAAAATAAAACATGCTTTTAGAGAGATCAATGCAGAATTAAACCAGTATTTTTAGAAGTTGATGACTCTTAAGAAGTACTTGATGAGTGATATTTCTGCTTGGTGGCACTTACACATATACAGTACTTGGCACAGAGCTGAACATGCTGTAGATTTTTCTAGGGAGGACACATTCTTAAAATAAGATGGTATATATAAGAAGTTGTGGCTAAGCACCCGATGAAATAGCACCTGAGGGTACACATAATACGTGATTTTGAAATTTAGAGTTGACATTCACATTAGCTGAATGTTGTGATTGGAGAATATAGATAAAAAATCTACTTAGGTCACCATTTGAGTTTTGATACCTCACTATACCCTGTGAGGAAGACCTATATTAGACCCAAATAGTTTACTTTTCCAGAAGTAAGTGAACAGTTTGACAGATCTTTTACTACAATGCTAGCATGGCCAAAAACCATCTGAAACTCATTTTCCTAAATGCTCTTAATAAACCGCTCACACCCGTTGGCTATTGCAATGCCATAAAACAAAATATGCTGAAACAAGAAAAATCATCTAATAGCACTTCATGGAATAGGACTATTTAGCTGCTAAGGTAGCCAACATATAGTGAGGTGCTTATTCTTTTCAATTTCAATGCTTCCGCTTTATGGAGGATCAAACAGTGTTTTGAATCAAAGTTTTGCTCTTCCGGCTTCATGTTTGTGTAAGTCGCAAGAACTCTGAAGAGTTTTACAAATGTCCTGAGGACATTACTACAAAGCCATTATTTCTGAGCAGAATTTAAAGTGTCATTTCCTTTTCAAATTCTTTATCATTTCAGTTCTCCAGTCTAAAGGGTATTTTTAGGGTACATTACTTATTTCTGCATAATCTGAAAATACCAACTGTAACATACACATATACACAAAATACAGGAGTTCAATTCTCCTCACATCACTAACCTTAGTCTTCTCTCAGGATACTCTTCTCTGCCCATTCATCTTGTGAAAATTCCCACATTGCAGCTCAGTTCTGTTAATGTGATTTTTTTTTTTTTTTTTTTACTTTGAACTTGGGCAAAAATTCTAGTGCTTCATCATATTTCATACTGTTCTCTATGTTCCTTCACCATATACCCTATTTAAGTTGTTCACAATTAAATGTTCCTTTATGGGCTTTCTCTCAGAAACTTTTGTCATGGAACTCTACAATAATAAATGACAACTAATAAAAAGTATTTTTAAAAATCTAGTTAATAAAAATATTAAGGTGGGAGGAGCCAACATGGCAGAATAGCATGGAAGTTTTTTGTATGTCTCCCATCCATGAAATACAGCCAGACCAACACTAAACCGTCCTGCACAACTAGAAAACTGATCTGAGGATTAACACGACAATCTGCACCACCTGAATCACACAATTCAGCAGGTACGCGGGACGGAGATGTGAACTGGGGGAGAGAGAAGCCACAGAGGGCAAGGAGCTGTTTTTGCGTGCAGAGAGAGGATTGAGATGGGGGGGAAGTGGGGAAATGGGAAAAGCACCCCCCCCCCCAAAAGCAGCTGAGAGAAAGTGGAAAAGCGGAAACAGCCGCAGGGACTGAACAAAAAAGGGAGAAAGGAGAAAGAAGAGGGTTTAAATTCCATTAAGACTCTATAAATAGGGGGATCACAGAGTCTGAAACTCCATAGCTCTATACCTGGCGGTGCTCTGGTGACAAGGGTGAATCCCCAGGAGCAGAGTGAAGTCTGGAGGTCTTGGGGCCGCGGGGAGAGCCAGTTCCCCTGCTGGGAGGACAGCTGGTAGAGGCTGTGTGATTCCCCCAAAGACAAAGGCCCCAGTGGACCCGGGAGAACAACCACATGCACTGGTGCTGGAACAAGGTCGTTAAGGGTGAAGCCTGGTGCCAGATGCGTGTTGTGATTTTCCATAATCTCTGAAACGCTGCTGCTACATGACCGCGTAAACTTCTTCTGGGGCGGGCTGGCACCCAGCCTCAGGCTCTGGGCATCAGCAGCAGCAGTCTCGCAAACGTTCCTGGGCGCAGCCAGCACCCGGTCACTTCCAGCAGAGGGACAGAAAGGATCAAAGCCATAGTCCCTCAGAAATAAGGGGTCAGGAAAAACAGCCACATCTGAGATAAAACTCAGGAGGGAGGTTCTGCCTGGCGCTTGGTCACAGACAGTGTAAAAGCGGGGAGTGGACAGAAGCCGAAGACAAAGGACTGGTACGCGATTGCTGATTGGGAAGAACAGAGTTCTGATACTAGAGTTTGAACAGCTGGGTGACTCCATTTTCGCCGTACGCGCGCACGCGCGTGCGCGCACAGACACCAACGAGCACCGCAATAATCCACCCCAATAAGCTAGGCAGCGCCATCTAGTGGAGAATGGAGCCATTACACTAAGCCCCACCCAACTGGGCTAACCTCGCTCTTCAGGAACACAAGTCTCTCCACCTGCTTAGTTTATGGACTATAAAGCGTTTCCCAGTTTGACTTCTAGGGGAAAACAAAGTAATTTCAGTCATATTTCAATCTGTTTGCCAGTCCATATATTCAGTTTTTCTTTTTTTTCTTTTTTCTTGTTTCTTTTTGTTTCCATGAATACAGAAAGATAAAAAACTCATTTTTATTTTCAATTTGTATTAAAAATATTTTTAAATATTTTTCTACTATATATTTTTTTTACTTTTGTGTAAATTTTTTCAAATACTATTTTACTTCCATCATTTCATTTTATTCTACTTCGGTGTACTCATTTTTTCAAATTTTCAGACAATTTCCGTTTTTTTCTTTCCTCTTTTTTCTCTAATCTATCAAGCCCCTTTCAACACCCAGACCAAAACACACCTAGGATCTAGCATCATTTATGTGTGTGTGTTTTTAATTTTTTAATTTTAGTATTTTTTTAATTTTAATTTTAATTTTTTTTACCTCATTAATTCCTTCTCTCCCTTCAAAATGATGAAATGAAGGAATTCACCCCAAAAGAAAGAGCAGGAAGAAATGACAGCCAGGGACGTAACCAACACAGATACAAGCAAGATGTCTGAACCAGAATTTAGAATCACGATAATAAGAATACTAGCTGGAGTCGAAAATAGATTAGAATCCCTTTCTGCAGAGATAAAAGAAGTAAAAAATAGAATGAAATTAAAAATGCTGTAACTGAGCTGCAATCACGGATGGATGCCGTGGCAGCAAGGATGGATGAGGTGGAACAGACAATCAGTAATACAGAGGACAAACTTATAGAGAATAATGAAGCACAAAAAAAGAGGGAGATGAAGGCAAAAGAGCACGATTTAAGAATTAGAGAAATCAGTGACTCATTAAAAAGGAACATCAGAATCATAGGGGTCCCAGAAGAGGAAGAGAGAGAAATAGGGGTAGAGGGTTATGTGAATAAATCATAGCAGAAAACTTTCCTAACCTGGGGAAAGACACAGACATCAAAATCCAGGAAGCACAGAGGACCCCCATTAGGTTCAACAAAAACTGACCATCAACAAGGCATATCATAGTCAAATTCACAAAATACTCAGGCAAGGAGAGAGTCATGAAAGCAGCAAGGGAAAAAAAGTCCCTAACCTACAAGGGAAGACAGATCAGGTTTGCAGCAGACCCATGCACAGAAACTTGGCAGGCCAGAAAGGAGTGGCAGGATATATTCAATGTGCTGAATCAGAAAAATATGTAACCAAGAATTCTTTATCCAGCAAGGCTGTCATTCAAAATAGAAGGAGAGAGAAAAAGTTTCCCAGACAAACAAAAATTAAAGGAGTTTATGATCACTAAACCAACCCTGCAAGAAATTTTAAGGGGGACTCTCTGAGGGGAGAAAAGATGAAAGAAAAAAACAAACAAACAAATAAAGACCAAAAGCAACAAAGACTAGAAAGGAAGAGAAATACCACCAGAAACTCCAACTCTGCAAGCAACATAATGGCAATAAATTCGTATCTTTTAGTACTTACTTTAATCGTCAATGGACTCAATGCTCCTATCAAAAGACCTAGGGTAACAGAATGGATAAGAAAACAAGATCCATCGATATGCTGTTTACAAGAGACCCACTTTAGACCTAACGACAACTTCAGATTGAAAGTAAGGGGCTGGAGAACCATCTATCATGCTAACGGCCAACAAAGCCAAGTAGCCATACTTGTATCAGACAATCTAGACTTTAAAATAAAGACTGTTAACGAGATGAAGAAGGGCATTGTATCAATATTAAGGGGTCTATCTACCAAGAAGACCTAACAATTGGAAACGTTTATGCACCAAATGTGACAGCACCCAAATATGTAAATCAATTAATCACAAACATAAAGAAACTCATCAATAGTAATACCATAATAGTAGCGGACTTCAACACCCCACTCACAGCAATGGACAGATCATCTAATCAACTAATCAACAAGGAAACAATGGCTTTGAATGACACACTGGACCAGATGGACTTAACAGATATATTCAGAACATTTCACCCTAAAGCAGCGGAATATACATTCTTCTCCAGTGCACATGGTACGTTCTCCAGAACAGGCCACATACTGGGCCACAAATCAGCCCTCAATGAGTACAAAAAGGTCGAGATCTTACCGTGCATATTTTCAGCCCACAACGCTATGAAACTCAAAATCAGCCACAAGAAAAAATTTGGAAAGGTAACAAATACTTGGAGACTGAAGAACATCCTACTAAAGAATAAATGGGCTAACCAAAAAGTTAAAGAGGAAATTAAAAAGTTCATGGAAGCCAATGAAAATGATAACACCACAACCCAAAACCTCTGGGACGCAGCAAAGGAGGTCTTTCAGGCCTTCCTAAAGAAGGAAGAAAGATCTGATACACGACCTAATCTTACGCCTTAAGGAGCTGGTAAAAGAATAGCAAATAAAACCCAAAACCAGAAGACAAAAGGTAATAAAGAGTAGGGCAGAAATTAATGCTATTGAAATCATAAAAAAAAAAAAAAAAAAAAAAAAAAAAAAAACAAAACAGAACAGATCAATGAAACCAGAAGCTGGTTCTTTGAAAGAATTAACAAAATTGATAAGCCACTAGTCAGTGTGATCAAAAAGAAAAAGGAAAGGACCCAAATAAATAAAATGAAGAATGAAAGAGGAGAGATCACAACCAACACAGCAGAAGTAAAAACAATAATAAGAGAATATTATGAGCAATTATATGCCAACAAAATGGGTAATCTGGAAGAAATGGAAAAATTCCTAGAAACACATACACTACCAAAACTGAAACAGGAAGAAATAGAAAATTTGAACAGACCCATAACCAGTAAGGAAATTGAATTAGTAATCAAAAATCTCCCAAAAAACAAGAGTCCAGGGCCAGGTGGCTTTCCAGAGGAATTCTACCAAACATTTCAGGAAGACTTAACACCTATTCTCTTGAAGCTGTTCCAAAAAGTAGAAATGGAAGGAAAACTTCCAAATTCTTTCTATGAAGCCAGCATTACCTTGATTCCAAAACCAGACAGAGACCCCACTAAAAAGGAGAACTATAGACCAATTTCCCTGATGAACATGGATGCAAAAATCCTCAATAAGATATTAACCAACCGGATCCAACAATACATTTAAAAAATTATTTCACCACAACGAAGTGGGATTTATACCTGGGATGCAGGGCTGCTTCAATATCTGCAAAACAATCAGCGTGATTCACCACATCAATAAAAGAAAGGACAAGAACCATATGATCCTCTCAGTAGATGCAGAGAAAGCACTTGACAAAATACAGCATCCTTTCTTGATAAAAACCCTCAAGAAAGTGGGGATAGAAGGAGCATACCTCAAGATCATAAAAGCCATATATGAATGACCCAACACCAATATCATCCTCAATGGGGAAAAACTGAGAGCTTTCCCCTAAGGTCAGGAACAAGACAGGGATGTCCACTCTTGTCACATTATTCAACATAGTATTGGAAGTCTTAGCCTCTGCAATCGGACAACACAAAGAAATAAAAGGCATCCAAATCAGCCAGGACGAGGTCAAACTTTCACTCTTCGTAGATGACACGATAGTCTATATGGAAACTCCAAAAGATTCCACAAAAAAACTGCTAGAACTGAGTCATGAATTCAGCAAAGTTGCAGGACATAAAATCAACGCACAGGAATCAGTTGCATTCCTATACACCAACAATGAAGCCACAGAAAGAGAAATCAAGGAATCGATCCCATTTACAATTGCACCAAAAACCGTAAGATATCCAGGAATAAATCTAACCAAAGAGGTAAAAAATCTATACACTGAAAACTTTAGAAAGCTTATAAAAGAAATTGAAGACACAAAAAAGTGGAAAAATATTCCATGCACCTGGATAGGAAGAACAAATATTGTTAAAATGTCAATACTATCCAAAGCAATCTACATATTCAATGCAATCCCTATCAAAGTAACACCAGCATTCTTCACAGAGCTAGAACAAATAATCCTAAAATTTGTATGGAACCAGAAAAGACCCCGAATAGCCAAAGCAATCTTGAAAAAAGAAAACCAAAGCGGAAGGCATCACAATCCCGGACTTCAAACTGTACTACAAAGCTGTAATCTGGGGCACCTGGGTGGCTCAGTCGGTTAAGCATCCGACTTCGGCTCAGGTCGTAATCCAGCCCCGTGTCGGGCTCTGTGCTGACAGCTCAGACCCTGGACCCTGTTTCAGATTCTGTGTCTCCCTCTCTCTGACCCTCCCCCGTTCATGCTCTGTCTCTGTCTCAAAAATAAATAAACGTTAAAAAAAAAAAATTAAAAATTAAAAAAATTTTTTTTAAAAAGCTGTAATCAGCAAGACAATATGGTACTGGCACAAAAACAGATACTCAGATCAATGGAACACAATAGAGAACCCAGAAATGGACCCACAAATATATGGCCAACTAATCTTTGACAAAGCAGGAAAGACTACCCAATGGAATGAAGAGTCTCTTCAGCAAGGGGTTCTGGGAAAACTGGACAGCAACATGCAGAAGAATGAAACTGGACCACTTTCTTACACCATACACAAAAATAAACTCAAAATGGATGAACACCTCAATGTAAGACAGTAAGCCATCAAAATCCTCGAGGAGAAAGCAGGCAAAAAACTCTTTGATCTTGGCCGCAGCAACTTCTTACTCAACACATCTCCAGAGGCAAGGGAAACAAAAGCAAAAATGAACTATTGGGACCTCATCAAAATAAAAAGCTTCTGCACAGTGAAGGAAACAATTAGGAAAACTAAAAGGCAACCGACAGAATGGGAGAAGATATTTGTAAACGACAAATTAGATAAAGGGTTAGTATCCAAAATCTGTAAAGAACTTATCAAACTCAACACCCAAAAAACAAGTAAACCAGTGAAAAAATGGGCAAAAGACATGAATAGACACTTCTCCAAAGGAGACATCCAGATGGCCAACTGACACATGAAAAAATGTGCAGCATCACTCATCAGGGAAATACAAATCAAAACCACAAAGAGATACCACCTCACACCTGTCAGAATAGCTAACATTAACAACTCAGGCAACAACAGGTGTTGGTGAGGATGTGGACAAAGAGGATCTCTTGCATTGCTGGTGGGAATGCAAGCTGGTGCAGTCACTGTGGAAAACAGTATGGAGCTTCCTCAAAAAATTAAAAATAGAACTACCCTATGACCCAGCAATTGCACTACTAGGCATTTATCCAAGAGATACAGGTGTGCTGTTTTGAAGGGGCACATGCACCCCAATGTTTATAGCAGCACTATCAACAGTAGCCAAAGTATGCAAAGAGCCCAAATGTCCATTGATGGATGAATGGATAAAGAGATGTGGTATATATACCTAATGGGAGTAGTACTCGGCAATCAAAAAGAATGAAATCTTACCATTTGCAACTACGTGGATGGAACTAGAGGGTATTATGCTATGCAAAATTAGTCAGATAAAGACAAATATCCTATGACTTCGCTCATATGAGGACTTTAAGACACAGAACAGGTGAGCATAAGGACAGGGAAGCAAAAATAATATAAAAACAGGGAGGCGGACAAAACATAAGAGACTCTTAAACATGGAGAACAAACACAGGGTTACTGGAGGGGTTGTAGGAGGGGGAATTGGCTTAATGGGTAAGGGGCATTAAGAAATCTACTGAAATCATTGTGCACCATGTGCTAGCTAACTAACTTGGATGTAAATTTAAAAAGTTAAATTAAACTAAAAAAAAAAAAAAAGCTGCTGTAACAGAAAAAAATAAAATAAAAATAAAAATATTAAGAATTAAATGCCACCTGTAAGACTGGGACAGAATATATACGGATATTCAGTGTGCAATAAAACAATGTATACCCCCAATGTAAGTTTATAAAACGTATTACAGTGCTATGGAATTATAGTATAACTCTATTTTTAGTTAAAAGATGTTCCCATCATTAGTTTTCAAATACGGTTATTAATTTTAAATACCACTGTATAACTATGTGTCAGTGATTTACATGTGATTTCACGTTTACAATAAACACCCAAGGTCAGTACCCATTTTGTGAGAAAATTAGATTCCGAAATATCACACAGCTAGTAATGGTGAATAGCTGGGAATTCCAGTCCAAATAGGACTCCACAGCCCAGGCTCTTCCTCCCCTTCCACACTAGGCCTTGCCACATCTCATTTAAAAATCAAAAAGCAAGTTCCTTACTGTAAACAGTTTGAAGCTCTGCATTTTCTTAGGGCCAAATAAAAGAAATGAGAATAGAGTTTTTCTTCTTTCCTTTGTGGCAAATGAATATCCAATCCAAAAACTGCGTTTACTACATGCCAAAGTTTTAGTTTCCTTTTCAGCAGGCAGTAAGAAAAAAAAAAAAGCATTTGAGTATGGTAATTACTATTAATACACTACAATTTCAAAATCACATGGCTTGCTTTGAAAGCATACTTTGTACCCCATGCTATGAAATGTTGATGTGAAATTATACATAACCATTAAAGAGAACACAGCACAAAAAGTGGTAAAAATGGTAAAGAAAGTGATACGGAAATAGCTGGCATATATACTTGGTATTACTTGTTTTCTTTTGAAGTTTTTACTCAAAATAGAAAATGCTAATGTGCCATTTGGGGAAAATCCTTTTCAAATTCTGTAAGGAAATAGAGAAACTTTAAAGAAAAAGTAGGTTTTAAAAAAAGAACCAATGCACAAGCTACCACATGGATGAACCTTGAGGACATTATACTAAGTGAATTATGCCAGTCACAGAAAGACAAATACTGTTATGATTCCACTTATTTGAGGTATCTGGAGTAGTTAGTGATACTCCCAGAAATAAAAAGAAAATAGGGGATGGGGAGGACATGAGTTAATTGTTCGATTTTCAATTTTGTAAAATGAAGTTATGGAGACTGCTTGCACAATGTGAATACACTGAACACGACTGGATTATACACCTAAAAATAGTTAAGATGGTAAATTTTGTTATGAGTATTTTACCACAATTAAAACATTTTTAAGTCTTAAAAGAAACCAATGGATTATTTTTAGTGTAATGATGATATTGTGACTACGTTGTTTTAAAAACAAAACATTCAGTCAGAGATACATACTAACAAGGTGATACTTGGGATGTTCATTCTACAATTTTGTATGTTTGAAACCTTCCCCCCCCCCCCCCCCCCCCCGTGAAATAAAATCAACAAAATAACTCTTCAAAGAAGGGGAACAATAAAATTTCCTAATCAAGAGAATCATCTATCATAAAAATATTTTATTATAGTTTAAACATGTAAGATGTAACATTTTAGCTACAACTGATAAATGTGACACATCACTTATTTCACTTGAAAGAAAGCTGCTGAAAACCAGCTATGGTTTACTGAGCTTGCATTAGAAAAACTACATGGAGAAAATTACATGAACAGGCTAATGTTTGCTATGAAAACAATGTTTTTTTATTAAAGTAATTAAAAGTCAAAAAACAACAACAAAGGGAAATTCCACAACCTTTGCAACTATATAATCTTTATGTAGAAAAACTATAAAGTGACAGTCTGGAAAGCAGCTCCACAATAAACTTAATCCTTACATCAAGAGTAACTAAATTATGGAATCAGTTCACCCAAAAGAAAAGGTCTTGCTATAAAATATTTCAGCTGAGCTGATTTCAACTAGATTATTCTCATTCCTGAAAAATTGTCTTTCCTGATATTTCAAATCAGCAGAGATGTAACGTACAAGAGCCTGTTGAAGTAAAAGGATAAAACAAATATTCCAAGCACAATTACATGTGAAAATGAATGAGGGCATTTTATCTATAGATCTACAAAACTATATAAATAATCAGTTATACACATAACCCATTTACACTGAAGCTCCATGAGGTGGTACTGAATAAACACTGAGGCGTTGAATTTTCAACAATGGAACATGGCTCACTCTGAACAGCAGCACATTCCCACCTTTTAGTCTAGCATCACAACACTTCCCCTGGGATTTGTATCTGTGTATTTTCTGAGTCCCGGGAAGTTCACAACAAAAATAAAGAAAAAAAGCAAAATGACAAGAAATGAAATACCCCCTAAAATTTGCCTAAAATCTACATGTGAAATATGAAGAAATCAAGCACTTTGTGAGTTTTTAGTCACGTGTTCTTTTAAACTTGTACTAGTGTCTTCATTAGTATCTGTGCTGAATTTCCTGTAATTAGTTTTTCCATTAAAGTGAAAGAGGAAAACAACAAAGAAAAAAAGCTCTTATTTTGTAAATGTACAGTCTTAGAATAGCGTTACTATTTATTTTTAAAACAACCTTCTCTGTTGAAGAAATCACACTGATGTGGTCATCAGAATAGCCGAGGTCACTCTGGCAATACAGCGATTTATTTGCTCTCATTTTTTTAAGAATCATAATGATAGACTATTATGGCCATAAAACTTTTCATAATCTATATGATCATGAAGGCAAATGTGTAGAGAACATGTCTAATATACTTAAATCGATTGGAACTTCTTAAAAATATTTTCAAGAATATTAAATTTTGGGGATAAAATACAGAAGTCATAAGCAAGTATTTCTTCTAAGATTCTTTAATTGGGATAAAAATCTCAGGGTTAGCTCACGAATGGTCTGTAACAAAGAAAAATTAGGTCAGCGTAATCTCTGCAAACTTCAGCAGAAAAGCCAAAAACATTCTAAGCATCATAAAAGAGCTTTTTGTTGTTTTAGTCTTTAATCTCTAACTTCTCAACATTTACAGTTTAGAAATGCCCATATGCTTGCTAATGGTAATAAGGAAATACAATGTCAAAGAAAAGATTCACAAACATGATACTTTTCAATCATAGGTCTCTCTTTGGTAAGAAACAGACCACCATTTATTTGTGTGTTTTCTCTCAGGGTAGGAGAAGGAGATTAAATGGTATTAAACTGGTAAGAAATCCCCGTGTATAAATGTTATTAGGATCGAAGGTAAAGAGATTAAGCCTTTATAAGAAGAGTAGGATCTTCTTTATAAAAAGAGTAGGTAACTCTTACTTGTAGCTATGACAGAGCATCATAACCATCTATTACAGAGTGGGAACAGTGTATTTCCTGTAACTTGTATAGAAAGCCACCCTACAAACATTTTAGTTAACCTGTGGAAATTTTGCTGTCTAATGAAGAGTGTTCTTTAGATAGGAAACAGATGAATAATATGCTATTTAAAAAATGGTAAACTATCTCCCCCACTAAGAATTTACCAATTTATGATCCTATTAAACTTTCATAGAATCCATGAAGAATTAAACAGGCTTACTCTAGATATTTTCTCATTAAGTAAAATTGGAAATAACCTATGTAACAATACCATTTGCAATTCCAGGAAAAAAAAATCCAATCCAATCCAATACACACATTTAGCTAACTTACAGAATACATATTCTATCAAGCCTAAGCAATCCCCTCCCCCAACACACCCAAAAGAATATCTGCTGTATCTGGATCCAAATTAAAGGGACTGCAAACTTCCATTGCAGTAGGAAAACTACTACAAATAAGCACCCAAAACTGACGTAACAATTTCTACTCACTCCTCCTTCCCCAGGGTATTTTTTTTTTAAATAGAAAAAAATAAGCACTCCTTGTAACTTGGCTGGGAAAATCATAACCTGACCAATTACTTATAAAACTATACTAGATACCAACTAATAATGGAATGCCCAAATCACTAGCAACTCAACATTATTGTTATATTTGCAGAAAAAAGCAATATATAAATTTCCCTTCTCCCAGGCAATGAACAGAGGAGAAAAAATGTGTTGCTTTTAAAATGGCTATATTTGTAGGTTTTTAAAAACCAGCACCAAATGTTCATGTTTAATTATTCTGAGCAACATTTAGGAATTAACACTCCCTAACATTATGGACAAACAAAAGAGTGAAGTGAACAGTAAGGGAGTAACTTTCAAGCAATATTGCATGTTGACAAGAACCATTAAGTAAAACAATGTGATTGGCTCTTTTCTAAAGCTGTATTTTAAGGTTGCCCAGTTTGGAAACAGCATACCTCACTGCTCAGCTAATATACCTACTCCTCAAACCATTGGTATAGCTTATTTTATAACTAGGCAACAGTAAGTAAAACAACTGGAAAATACAGTTTTAAAATCTAACTCAAAACAATCCATTATTAGAACAGTTTTCTACTCTATGAAGGGGGGAAAATATCAAACCACTGCATAAAGTGTCTAAATAAAAAACTGAAAAATTCACAAATTGTAGTAGTGTCAGTTCAAGTCTACATAACCCTTTATTACATATTTATAGCAATATTATGATCAACATTACACAAGTTTCCTTATTTCTTCCTCATACTGCAGCAATTATTCCCATTGTATATAGATTTTAACTCTGCAAATTGCTTAAATCAACTTTGCACAATGAATTTACAAACTATTGGATGTTAAGTTTCCTGAAAACTATTTTACTTTTAAGTTTTACCTAAAGCTAAAACCTAAAATTCAATTCTTAAAAAAACAAAAAAAAAACTAAGGTGCTTTAAACAGAACTTTGTAGAAATACATGAATAATCTACAGAGGGCTATATAAAAGGGCATTTATCATACAAAAAACTTCTATGGCCAACTCTTGTTAGAAAATTTCTTTTATAAATAAACTTCTTTCATGATAGAAGATGAGTCAAAAGACGGAGATTTAATTTTCCCCTAAAAATAAGTAGTTGCTCAGGACATAGGCTGAGTATACTGAAATCGTATTGCTTCTTTGAAAACAGAAAAAATATTGTAGCCAGGCATTCCATTAACAAAAAAGACCATACCACCTTTACCTAGTCTTTTGATCTCTGGGTACTAGTATTATCCAAGATAACCTCATCAAAGTTGGTTGGCACCCTACCAAATAGGAGTCTCAGGTCCCTTAATTTTCATAGTCATCTTAGTAAATATAAAACTTTAGCTACTTGAACAATGGAGCTTATAAAGTGCATTAAGTATAAGAAACACAACAGAAGTGCTAAACTCAGTAGGACTTTAAGGGACTTGATGTCACCAATGGGGCAAAAAAACAACATTATAGTTTTCTGTTCAGATTTTATTTGAAATCTAATTCAAATTGTCAAAGCTACAAAAGGGGGGAAGACATCTGTATTATTTTTGCTAAGTCACAACATCCTAAAACAAAATACTACTACTGCCAGCAGATCCATTATACACATTTCTGATGAAATTCATTAGCACAATAAAAATTTCATCTTGAGAAACAGCCACAATGAAAGTAATTTATACAATATAAAACAATGACAGGTCTACAGATGTAGTTACTCATGAGTTTACACATGCATTCACAAACAAATAAACAAAAAATCCAGGAATGCTCTTTCATTTGATTTTTTGTTTTTTTTTTTTTTAAAAAAACAGACCATTCAGGCACAAAACAAAATTGCATTTCCAATAAGTGACAGCATCTTAAAGATTTATGTCAGTGTTTGTTTTTCTTTGACTTTTTATGAGACCTGTGTGGAGATCGGGACTGAGATCTGGATTTCTTCCCTGACTTTTTAGGGGATCTAGACCGTGATCGCCTAGACCGTTTAGGTGTCCTGGAACCAGATGGTGATCTGTGGAAACAAATGAAAACAATTTATCAAAGTACTCATGTGATCAAAATGGACCATCCTTCAATTACCTAAAATGATCTTTAACAGAGCACAAAGTCAGAAATAAAACAGGTTGTAAACTTCCCAAATTTACACTTTGCCTACTTTACAGAAACACACATACACACAAGTTTGCACCTCCGGTGTGCAGCACCCATGATTATCAGTGGTGCGCTTGCTTACGAAGACAAAATCTTGAGCCCCACCACTGTTCTATTTAATCAAAATCCCAAGAGGTAAGGACTGGGAATTTGCATTTTTAACAAGCTCCCCAGGTTACTAATATACCCCCAAAGTCTGAACCTCTAAATCTACAAGATAAAGTTCAAAATGGCATCTAAAATCATTCACATGATTTTTAAAGCATAGCAGCTCTGCAGCCTATCTTCTTGAAGGAAAAGCACCAACTACTGCGTATCGTTAAGGAAATCATTTAAGACACCATAATTCTGTACGCACGCAGTTCATGAAGATTACCAAAACTAATAAATATACTTTATATATATATATATATATATATCCAAGTACCACTTAGAAAAGGAGAAACATACCTCTTTTATAAAGAATTTACTAAAAATGGTTACAATAATAAAGTTTTAGGACATAAAGCAGTTTTAGTTCACAGGAAAATTCCACTATGTAACACCAGATGAATAAAACATTTCTTAACCATTTTTCTAGAACTACAAGGAAAAGAAGTATGTAACACACTAAAACTACACACTGAAGAATGGTATTTAATTCCACAAGTCTCTACCCAAGAACCTGCTAATAAGATGCAGGGGCAGGAGGAAGGGGGTAATGTATTTTTCTTTCAGCCTTGACAAAACCAAAGAATATTCTATAGAAACTGAAGAACAAAATGAAAAGTAAAGCAGCTATCCCTAGTCCACAGAGAACACTGGATGTAATGTTTAAAATTCTTGGCTGGTCTTTACTTGTTGGAAGCCTTCTTATGCTTTAAGTCATTCTGAGACTGGGGTGGGGAGGTGGGAAGGAATAATCTAAAATGAAAGTATACTTCTCTGGTTCTCTAACACCCTTTAAAAAAATGGCTGCCAGCCAAATTATTTTCAAAAGCTGGTAAAATGACAAGGAAACTGGCATTTGAAATATTACCAAAAAAATAACTGCATTTACCTTTTGGCCTTTTTGCTAACATCTCTAGGAGAATCTTTGTGAGATGACCTGGACCGTGAGCTCTCTTTATGAGATCTTTCTGAACGCTCTGATCGCTCCGATTTGGGTGAAGGGGATTTCACTCGTCTACCACTGCTACTTCGAGATGGGCTAGGGGATGTGCTGTGTCGCCTCTTCCTATGGAACAAAGCCCCCAAAACATTACATAAGTGAGCAAAGGATCAAGTATTCATTTTCCTTCTACTGAATTAGCGATTTATTCCTATCAGTTTATACTAACTTTATTTTCACTTAACCTTATTATTTTCCAACAACATTCAAAGCCCTTTATAAAGAATATCTTAAAGATAGATTCATCAACATGGATGGAACTAGGGTGTATTATGCTAAGCAAAATCAGTCAGAGAAAGATAAATGTCATGTGATTTCACTCATGTGGAATTTAAGAAACAAAACAGATGAACATTGGGGAAAGGAAGGAAAAACAAGATAAAAACAGAGAGGGAGGCAAATCATAAGAGACTCTTAAATACAGAGAACTGAGGGTTGCTAGAGGGGAGGTGGGGGCAGATGGGCTAAAATGGGTGATGAGCATTAAGGAGGGCACTTGTTGGGATGAACCCTGGGTGTTAGATATAAGGGATGAATCACTAAATTCTGCTCCTGAAACCATTATTGCACTATACGTTAATCAGCGTAGATTTAAATAAAATTATAAATTAATTAATTAAATATAGGTTGATCAAAACAAATACTGAACTCAACTAAGTTCAATTTTCTTTTTCTATGAGACACTGGAACAATGAATAAAATTTCATTAAGGTCTCTGATGAGGTGTTTTTTAAACACTTTACTTATTTATTCATTCATTCATTTTTAAAGTTTATTTATTTTGAGCAGGGCTTGAACCCACAAACCATGAGATCATTACCTGAGCCAAAACTAAGAATCAGACACTTAACCGAATGAGCCACCAGGTGCCCCAAATAATCGTGTTTTGTTTTGTTTTTAATGTTAGTTCTCCAATCTTGAAACTTATTATGGTTATGTAAGAAAATGGGGCATCATGTTGGCAAGTTACTTTTTTTTTTAAAATGTTAATTTATTTTTGAGAGAGAGAGACAGAGAGACAGAGAGAGACAGAGACAGAGACAGAGCATGAGCTGGGGAAGGGGCAGAGAGAGGGAGACACAGAATCCAAAGCAGGCTCCAGGCTCTGAGCTGTCAGCACAGAGACGGATGTGGGGCTCGAACTCACAAGCCGCAAGATCATGACCTGAGCCGAAGTCGGATGTTCAACCGACTGAGCCATCCAGGAACCCCGGCAAGTTACTCTTAAATGGTTGGGAGGAGGGGAAAGGAAGGGGAAAAAAAATAAAGCAAAAGTAGAAATATTTCAACATTTGGAGAGTGTGCGTGAAGGATATCTGGGAATTCTTTATACTATCCTTGCAACTTTTCTATGAATCAAAAAATGTATCAAAAAAATAAATACAAGACAAACAAATGGTAAATTTAGCATTTAACCAATTAGTATACCTATGTTATTTCTAACTATCTGTAGAGTAACTAAGCCAGAATTTTTTTAATTTGCATTCACTTGGTTTTTATTAGGAAAATCTCAGTTCTGTTACTAAAGCAATTTTCTCTATTAAATGAGACATTTAGGAACTGAAAGTAAAATAAAAACTAAAAAAGAAGTGATTTTGATTAGAATGAAGACTTAAAATGAGGAGCAAGTCCCTATGGTCCATGTATACAAACTCCTTTTAGATAGGATTGGGAGATGCAAGTTTTCAAAGGCAGCAGCCTCAACTCAGAAGAAATGCTTATACCAGAGACAACAAGCAAGATATAGCAAGCTGTTTAGTTATTTAAGCCTTAGGTCTGATACCTAATACGGTAACTGAATTCTTGCACTTAACTAAGGCTAAGGTACCATACGACCCACGTAGAGGGATGATGTCCCAGTTAGCTAAGCCAAGTGCCAGCTAACTGCCCCATTTCTCAGCTAATTCCGCCTCCTGCAGGCAGGAGCCAAACACATTTATCATGAAAAAATACTTTTCTAGTTTGTTGGCATCAGTGATGAAAACATTACAAAATGAAACATCATTTCAAAACTTGAAACCAGCATAGGAACTGAGTGAGAAATGTTATACCTTTCTTTCCTTGTTGGAGTACATTCATCTTTCTCCTTCTTGTCTTTGGATCGAGATTCCAATTTTTCTTTATCCTTTTTATCTCTTTCTCGTTCTCTTTCTAATTCTTTCTCTTTCTCCTGTTTTATTTTTAAAGAAAGAATAGTCATTAAAAAATACCAATCTGGGTTAATCTCATTTATGCAACAATATTTTAACCACTTTTTAAAATCACTACTGAAGGTACAATGCCATTTTTTAAAAAATACCTACTCTTCCAGGAAAAGTAGTCATTTCTTCTTACACTGAGTGAAAATACTAATACCAGTGACAGCAGCTAAACGGTTGAATCCCTACCACAGACCAATTACTAAACAACTTGCCATATACCATTTCATGTAACACTTCAAAACAGAAAATAGAAATTTGCTATTACCCTCATTCTAGAGATGAAAAATGACACTCAGAAAGGTTAAGTACCATGCTCATAGTCATAATGGATGGAGAAGTCAGGATCTGAGTCTAAGCTCTACAGCCAGTGCTCTTAACTACTCCCTCTGTCCCTCCACTTAAAAAAAAAAAAAAAAAAAAAAAAAAAAAAAAAAAAACAAGGAAAAAGAGACTGGCCTTTCTATCTTAGACTACAATAGTCAGCAGCATTCCTACAGCAAGTTGATTTAATCAAAGGAGAGCTCTTTCCAAGCAAAAGGCTTAAAAGGAAATACAGCTATTCACAATAATCATCCATCAAAAAATCTTAATTAGTAACAAGTACCATTTGTATTGGAAATTTTAAATCCTAACTTCTACAAGTACAAAATGACTATATGACTTTATATAAACCAGAAAGATGACCTATCTGCTTATCCCCACTGCTACTACTGCCACTTCTTACTTGAAATTATGACTTCTGTTGATAAAATAATTAAGGGAGTGGCTACAAACAATGAACCCACAAAGCCAACTTAGGTCTTCATTACCAGGAATTGAATCTCTCTACGATTTGTATGCATCAAGAAAGCTACCTGGTAACTGATAAAATGCCTATACCAGATGTTGCAAACATTTTCTGTAAAGAGTCATAGAGTGAGTATTTTCTGCTCTATGGGCCACACAGGATCTCTGTCCCAAGTATTCAACTCTGTCATGATAGTCCAAAAGCTTGAAGGGGCATGGATGTGTTCCAACAAGCTGATTTATGATGAGGTGATGAGTCTGCTGACCCTCAGTATATACCTTCAAGAAACACATCCTTCTCTCCAATTACAATCATAGAATGCAGAGAGTAAAATGTAATACAGGTATTACTACCATCAGGACCAGTGAGTATCTCAAAGTATAGTCTTAAATGCAGATCAAATCCCTGCCACCAACTCCAAAGGGACTCTTGGGGTACAGATACATCTTTTTAAAAATCTCATTTTTCTTTTTTCAAAATACAACTAGAGTACAGATTTAAAAAGTGATGCTGAGGGGGAGCCTGGGTGGCTCAGTTGGTAAAGCATCCACCTTCAGCTCAGATCATGAACTCACAGTTCATGGGTTCGAGCCCCACGTCGGGCTCTGTGTTGACAGCTGAGACCTGGAGCCTGCTTTGGATTCTGTGTGTGTGTCTCTCTCTCTCTGTTCCTCCCCTACCTGCACTCTGTCTCTCTCTCTCTCTGTCTCTCTCTCTCTCAAAAATAAATAAAGATTTTAAAAAATTAGAAAATGAATAAATAGATAGATAGCGATGCCAAGGACACTGTCTTCATCTGGTAATCTGTAGGATATATTTTCCTGATTGAAATACTTAAAATATTTTGAACAATTTAATCCAATAAAAAAGTAATTAAAATCCAATTTAAAAAGTAGCGATTCTCTCACAGTCCTGCAAAATTGGGACTATCAACCTAGTTTCACAGAGAAAAGCAGGCCTCCGGGACTTGCCTGGGAGCACACGGCAAAAGGCGGCCCCAGGAGTGCACAGGTCTGTGTGGCACCGAAGCTACTTTACCATAGTGCTGCTCCTCTCACTGGTTCTACACCATTAATAGCTTTAGTGAGTCTAAGTTCTAGTGTTCTAGTCTAGCCTTTTCTTTTCTTTCTCTCTATATAGTCTTTTCTACAATGACAATCAAGGTAAAACTTAATAGCAGTCCCAATAAAATTCCTGGGTTCTTTCAACAATTAACAAATGGGCTTTCTTGTTCTAAATTCTCTGTATATCGCCACAAATTTTTTATGTACTCGAGTTCACCAATGAAGTATGTTACCCCTTGGTGTCCTTCTTTGTAAACAATGGAAAAGGAGTCCTAAATGAACGTCCCAAATTCTAAGTCCATCTTTATCTCTGTGCCACTTCTCAGGGGGTTGTTGGTGTTTTACTGTCACAAATGTTGGCACTTCATATAAAGTCTTCCAGCTTTGAAAGCATGGAATTTCTAGTCCACAGGTAGAAAGTATATCCAGAATAAAATGGTGCGCTATTGCTTTCAGACCCTTTCCCAAGTTGAAATGATTGTAAAACATCAAATTTCTAATGTTCCTGTCTACCAGTATTCAGCATTTGCACATCAAAGGATATAATTTGAGATATACTTTTCCTTTAGTGTACTAATATACCAAAATTCTAGGTAGTCAAACAAATTACTTTGGAAAATACGCATTATTGAGTACACTTATTCCTTACTCGTTGAAGAAGTTTATCTCTGTAGTGTTCTACTTGCTCCTGAAAGCTCTGGCCTGGTTTTTTAGGTCTTTTTCCAGATTCCAATTCATCCTGAAACTTCATAACTTTGAGCTGTGAAATAAGACATTTTAAAAATAAATCTTTTCATCATTATAGCTTTCAAGCAGTGCTTTGGTCCTTTAAAAAATTCCTTTTTCCTTTGAAATAAATGTGTAAAAAGGAAAAATATAAACACAGCAAAGCAATATCTGATTGGGACTCAGTCAAAATATAACATCAACATAAAGCTCCCCCTTATCTGAAGACCATTTGGCAGACAAGCCCAACCATGCAGGATTCAAGCAATCAAGCATGGGCCCACAGGCTCTCTGCACAGCCACATGAGAGGACTCAAAAACCATGAACTATATATAGTTCAGACCCTTAAGAACCTACTTATTATCTCAACACAACGATAATGAATTTGCTATCTGGCTCCCCAAATGTGAGAGGCAAGGGTGCTATACAGGCAAGCATACTTCCAACAAGATATGACAGCCAGCAGGACACAAGATATTTTTTTTAAAGCATTCTTTACAGTTCATGTAGGACCAAACACAGAACTACAGAATTTGAATGTTTCACTCTATTTATAGTACAATGTAATCACTGAATATCAAGACATCAAGGAAAGGTTAAATCATATTCAGAATATACTTAAGATAGTAAGAATATGTACTAATAAAAAAACTCAGAAACACTTCCATTTCTTTTAATTTATACACAAGCAGAAAACCATTTGTATAAAACATCCAATACAGCATTGTGTGTACGTATAATATATATTCCACACTTTAATTATGTTAATACAGTTATACAGTAATACATATATATTTGTATGTACACATATATAAAAATGTTTTATTACATAAAGATATCTATATATAACCTTATTAAACGAAGGGAGAACAAGTAAGATGAAACACATGAGGACTCAGGCTGTTGGAGGGGGAAATGGAAAGCACATGGATCCACCCGTTGCAGCGTCAAACCTGCCCACCCTATGTCATCCGAAGAGGGGAAGAAAACACTCTGGCCTGACAGGATTATTGTATATGCAAACATCTTAACCTATTTTACTGAGCACTGATAGGTCCTTTAAATGAACTAAATACTACTATAAATATTATGAGGCTTTCCCATAGAATGGGAACAAACTACAAAAACTTTCTTCCACTCAAAGTATTATTTTCACTATTTTTGACTTCATGAACATTTCTCATAAATTCCCCAATTTTTGCCCTTTTTCTATCAGGGTAAATAGAACATCTTAAAACTATCCAGTAGTCTGTTTTGGCATTTAAACGGTATAACTTCATTATCAAGAAAATATATTTTTATTTAACTCCAGAAAGGCAGAGTTCAGTAAGCTTGGGAGGAGTTCTGAGAGTTAAGAAGGGGCATGTGCAACTTGGAAAAAAAAAATCCACAGGTGGAGTGAGGTCACTGATATAGTCCCCTAAAAAATTTGTCAACAAGGGCGCCCTAGCTGACTCAATTGGTTAAACATCCAGCTCTTCATTTCGGCTCACAGTTCATGAGTTCAAGCCCCACACTGGGCTCCACAATGACAGTGCAGTGCCTGCTTGGGATTCTCTCCCTTCCTCTGTCTCTCCCCTGCTTGAACTCCCCACCATCCCCTGAGTAAAAGAAATAATTTTTTTTAATTGGTAAGGATTGTATATAAAAAAATATATCCAACACGTTAACTCTGAAAATCCCTCCTCTTCACTTATTACAGACAGTATACTGATTCTGTGTAAGGTTAAAATGAAATACTTTCCCTGTTAACAGTTACTTTGGCTTAATGATATCTGAGAAAGAGTTGGGCAAAAACTTGTACCAGCCCAACAGTGATGAGAGAACTGGAAATAAGGTAATTACTATGGTGGGAATTATAAATTAGTAAGAGGAACAGTGCTGATACATAGCAGACATCCAAAATACTGTTAAATCAATGGACAAAGTATTAAAATACACTCTCAGATATACTTCTGAGACTCTGGACTGACTGCTACACTAACATTTACTACTGGGAATGTTTCATCACTTTGCAACAAGGAATAAGGAAGGTTCCCATTACAACAATACCCTTCCCTCTGATAGGTCTCCTTTTGGTAATTAAAAAAAAAAAAAAAAAAAAGGTATTAAAAAGGACAGGGGACCGAGGGAGGGAAAAGTCAGGTTGAGACAGTTTGGACTCATTCCCATAAGTTTTTCCCCCTTCTTACTGCTAAGTCTCACTTAATGTCTGCTCTCCCCACTGAAATAAAATGCAGATATAACCTAAAGATGCCAGAAAATAGCTCGCTTTTCCTCGTTACATACTATGTACACTCAAATGTAATAATTTTATAATGCCAGTGTAATCTATTCTTAAAATCAGTATCTTCAAAAGATCTCCCATGTGCCAGGCACTGGATTTATGATGATGAACAGACAACAGACATGGTTCTTTCCCCTCATGTAAATCAGCACCTAGTAGGGACTCGAAACATTAAACAAGCAAGCTAAAACAAAATAAAACACACACCACAGTACATGTAAAATAACGAGAGAGGTAAATAGGGAGAAGTAAGCAAATGCACAAGTGTAAGAAAAGGATAGCAGGAGAGAAGAAATGCTTGAACTAAGAGGTCTGTAGGAAGTCAGCTGGTATGAAGGTTTCTAGGCACCGAGAAAATGCACAAAGGAATGATGCCAAGAGGGAGCCTAGGTCAGCGGAAAAGTGAAAGAAGGCCAGTGAAATAGTTTCAACTTCACTGAAATACTGACCTCAATTTCACGAAGTTTAGCTCGTTTTTCCTCACTCATTTCAGAGTACTTAGAAAACTTAGACTCCGTCATTTCTTCTTTGATTGGATTAGAGTACAAATGATGTTCTTCTGATTTGGAACTCTGAGTATCTTCTTCATCCTCACTTTCTTCTTCTTGACTTTGGAAATAAGCAGAATATATCGTATGTCAAGACAGAAAAAAATGTTACATTTTACAGTTTGGCTTTTTTTATTTTTCACTGTCTTAGTCTGTAAATAGTGTTAACAAAACAGGACAATTCATCACTAAAACGTTTTTATAAAATATTTTATCAAATAGAGAATTCTATAAAACTCTTCTGTTTCTTCCACATAAAAAGTTTGAGCTTCAACATAATCATTTAAAAACAACTTCTATGTTACCTACAACATTCTACAATTTTCCTTGCAGTGTTAAGTCAAATGAATAATCAATGATTCCCCATACTTTCCAGTTCAGAGTGATTTCAGAACACTTCATGTTAAAAAGGCCAAATGTTTACCCTTTTTTCAGCAGAGCCTATACACTAGAAAATACATGAGTCTGTGTCATACATAGTTAAGAAACAAGGTAGTAGGTAAAGACCTTATCTGATTAGTACATAATCCCAGGAATAAATGTGTAAATTTTAAATATTATCATATATTAGTACTCAATATCATAGTTGATTCTGAAAATTATACTGTTAGAATCTATGTCAGATAAGAAGAAAATGAAAAACTAAGGGACTACCATGGTAAGGATACAAAGAGGAAAAATTCTCCTATCCTTCCAGAGCAATACAGTACAAAGAGGCAGGCAACTATTGTAAAGTTGGTCTTGTTTATATGTTTTCTATATATAGAGAAAGGATCTAGATGACTAGATACCAAACATTAACCATATTATTTACTTTTAAAATAAGTTATACTTGATAATTTGAGACACATATTTATTTTATGATTTCTATTTTAATTTTGCAGTCCCTGAGCAGTCCATTCTAACTGGTTTTGATTTTAGCTCTTAGTTACCAGTTCTAGGTAACCAAGACTTATTCTTTTAAAGAAATGGAAATTCAAGTCTATAAAACCATACAGAATTCATCATAAATGAAATTAAATTACTATTTGGAAGTTTTCTACAAAGAGTAGTGCTATGTATTTTTTTAATCACTTTTCTGCCATAAAAAGTAATTACTAGTTTCAAAAAAGCATTTTGGATTCAGCCACTAGAGAGCAGTAGTGAGGCATAAAAAAATTTCAAGGACCAGAAAGTTGTATGTGAAAATTATCTTTGCCTTGCTTTATACTTCCATAAAGCTATTTTTATGTTACCGTGATTTATTTAGAGCTCTTAAGGCAAATAAAAATTACATTTCCAGTGATCCATGCCTCACTGTATTCTACTGACTCTATTCTCACTGATTATTTTACTTTCAACACTGAAATGCAGTCATAATCCAAACATTAACACTAATATCAAATTTACACAAAACAAGTTAATACCTATAGAAACAAAACAAACTGAAGAAACATTTGAGTTCTGCAATGGCCTTTTATACCCTTCCTTTCCCCTAAATTAATTATCTCATGAATTAACACATGTATTTTAAGCCAGTGATGCTACAATAGTCAGAGATGTTAATAATGTGGTACTGTAGACATTAAAAAGGTTAAAGCACTATTTTAAAGCAAACTGGACTATCCCAATTCCTGTATTCTTCAACAGCCTTGGAGAGGTATTTCCATCAGCAAACCACATCTATATTTTGTTAATATTCCATCATCATCATTGCTGACTTGTTCTGATCACACCAATGTTTCTGGAAAGACATCACTGATGCGAAGTTTTCCTCAGTATATCAAACTGTGTTCCCACAATCACATTTCTTTAACAACAATCTAAATGCTACTAATATCCATTTACTGAATCCATACAATGCCCAAACTGTGCTGGGACACAAAAGGGACTTTTTCCCTTTGTTCACTCTTCCATTTGAGAAGGATAAAAGAACAAAGATTTTTTTTCTTTCTTTTTTGTTTTTTTTAAGCAGAAACCTCTGCTTTGTGTTCTTGAGGTCATCTGTTCTCCTATTTAAAAAGAATTAATTTCCTTTGCAATGATTTAAAAAGCTGTCAGGTTCTACCTAAAATCTACCAATACAAACTTGCTGGAGAATATGGGAGCAAGATTCCTATAATCGCATTCAGTATGCAAAAACAATCTTGAGGTGATTACCAAAAAGCAAAATTTGAAATTATAATTTCTCTACATGTTAAAGGAAAGCTTTTTTTAATTCATTCTTAGTTCTTCTGAGATGTTTACATTTTTTTTTTTTATGTTTATTTATTTTAAGAGAGAGAACGAGAAAGCTCATGCAACCAGGGGAGGGGCAGAGAGAGAAAAGAAGAGAATCCCAAGCAGGCTCCACACCCAGTGCAGAGCCAACACAGGACTCGGGGCTTGATCTCAGGACAGTGAGATCACGACCTGAGCCAAAACCAAGAGTGGAACTTTTAACCAAATAAGCCACCCAGGGATCCCTGTTTACACTTAAATAACATAACAGAATAGCCATAATGCACTGCTTTTCTTAGCAATGTACAATCCAAATAAAAAGCAGCATAACTTCCCATTCACATTTTAAAAATCACTTTCTGTAAAGCCAAAACAGTATTTCATGACAAAGATTTGAAATAAATGCAGCTGACCATTTAGTAACTACCAAGTGAGAATATATAAACCTAGCATTGAAAAATCAACTCAGAAGCAAAGTGAAACGAGGTACATCAGACCAGAAACCAAAAGCTCTTTATTCACTGGAAAAACAATGAAGAACTAAAAATGATCCTCCCAACAAGGTTTTAAAGAGTGAAATTTTCCTCTTCACTATTATTTCAAGCATACCTCTTAATGAAAAAGGGAGCTTATATGTAATAAGAAACTGAGTAAGTTCAAAACTTAGATTCTTACTTCTGATTTTCTTCTTCTTCTGATTCTTCATGCTGGTCAAATAACTCCCATTTAGAAGTTGTTACAGCTAAAGGGAAGGAAAAGGATGTAATTCCATTAAGGTAAATTAGCATTTGCAGTAGTATAGTAGAAGCCCAGCTCTAGAATTCAAAGTTTATATTACAGAAATTATCTGCCAATTATCTCTTCTTTGAAAACCATTTCTATGTGCTATATTTCTTTCCTCACACCTATGCTATAATTTTATTCAAATTCATGAGGTGACAAATAATGTTATCATTTTTATTTGTGTGCTGAATGGTTAAGATTTATTCATTAGAACCTACAAATATTAACAATTACATATTATAAGCACTTAAGGACACGAATCCAAGTAAGTATGAAAGGCAGGTCTAAACTGCATCTAAAAAGTCAAGCATTATGGGAGGATCAAAGCCTGGTTTCTCTGAAACTGACCTCTAAGTAGATTTCCAAATAGGTGTAACTTCCATCTACATTTTCTACTGAAATGCCTTACCCTGAAAGGTATTAGTGATTTCTTTGATTACTCGCAAAGCATCCAAACTGAAAGATGTACGAAAATTGTAACAACAACCATAATGAAAACTTAGCCACTAGACATAAAATATAGTAACTCCGGGTCTTAAAGTTGAAATGTTGTAAAACATAAAAAGAAAACATACACACACACACACCAATAATTGATTTTAAGTACTCAATTTTCTAAAGCTTAATATTTATTGTACTTTTACTCACCCTGTGCTTCTAATTCAGATTCATCTACAGCTTCCCATTTTGATGGGGCAACTTTAAATATGGGCTCATTCTTCTTGGAGTCTTCAGTTGCATCCACTATGAGGAAGGATAAGCCATTAACCCCTACTACTAGATGACTTAAAGAGTTCACGGGTATTCATTCTATTATTAAAAAGTAAAATAAGGCCACATATGGACTAATAATGCTAGTGTCAAGAACAAGGATTATGACTAATCTAATTCTCTACACCTGAGGTCCGATGTTTAAACACAAATACATCAATACAAAATATACAAGTTATTATGATTTCAAGCAAATGGAGAAGTTGGGGCAGTAAAAAAATCTTTAAGGTCTTTACCTAATCACTATTTAAACTATACAATTCTTATACTGTTTAATATTTTCATGCAATTCAAATATACTACAGATTCTGTATACATCCTATGGCCAAAAGTGACTTTAGGCATCTAAGAAACATGAACCCATAAATTATGAATAAAAACAGAACTGACAAAACAAGGCATCTAGGATTATGAATATAACTGAGAACAAGATTGTGCCTATAGTTTTCATGACAATTAAGACAAAAAGAGAAACTTACTTATACGAGACTATCCCAATAAAGATATGTGACTAGAAAGAAAACCTTTTTCTTGGCAGAGTCAAATGTATTATTGGTATTTGAATTTTGAAAAGTCAGAAATAAAAGACAAATTAAAGACTGATACCTTAAACTTTTTCCATATCCACATGTGTGGAAATTAAAGTTTTGGAATCAAACTTATTAGCTCATCAGTTTGAAATTTGAACTTACAAGGCACTCCATCAAGATCATCATCAAGACTCTTTATAGGGACTCCGTCAAGATCATCAATGGGAGTAGCATCAATAGGAATTCCATCCACATCTTCTAGAGGTGCACCATCAAGCTCTTCCTCAATGGGGGCACCATCGAGGTCATCTGGTACATCCTACAGAAACATACGTACTTGCTCTAACATTTTCCTTTACTAAAGTCATATTGCTATAACTAGGATATACTTCATCCTCCTGTCTGACAAAGAAGCAGTCATTCTTTCATTATTTAAGAAATATCTACCAAGTATTTCTTGATGCCAGGTACCATGTAAGGCACTGAGGATACAATAATAAACAAAAACAAGTTTGTTCCTTTGGTCCCTCAAGTAATAGGTCTTACTAGAATTTTCTGGGAGACCAGGGGGTAGGAGGAAGCAGGCAATCATAAAATCACAATATTCAAAGAACTGTGACTATAATGACTGCTACAACAAAGAGGCATATCATACTATTCAAATGTATAAGTAGGCTTCACCTAAAGCGGTCTGAGAAGACTCAATGATACTGAGTCTTAAATTGACATCTGAAGGATCTCAGGTAAACAGGAGATGTTTCAGAGAGAGGCAAGAATATTTACAAAGGTTTATGGTAGAAGGAAACGTATACTTAAGAAACTGAAACAAGGACCATGTGCTTGGAACAGGGGGGCTAATTAGAATCTCATAGGAATGAAAGTGAAAAGATAACTGGATGAGGATGGTAGAACTGAGACAAAGGATTCATGAAACAGTGATGAGGTGAAAAGCAACAGAATCGTGATGAACAGAATCTGCTACCATTGTGGTGCATCTCTTCATGTGCATATTTACTTATATAGCTACTTTAGTTTAATAAAATTAAATCATGCAATATATATTGCTTTATTAGTTCCTTTTTTCAACTAATGCATCATGTATCTTTTCATGTCATCAAATTAAAAAAAAAACCAAAACAACAGTGATCAGGGGGCACCTAGGTGGCTCAGTTAAGCGCCTAACTATTGATTTTGGCTCAGGTCATGATCTTATGGTTCATGATATCAAACCCCACATTGAGCTCTGCGTTGACAGCACGGAGCCCACTTGGGATTCTCTCTCTCTCCCTCTCTCTGCCCCTCCCTGTGGTTTCTCTCTTTCAAAATAAATAAATAAGCATTTTAAAAAAGTCATCAGAAATCAAAAACTACATGGAGACAAATGAAAATGGAAAAAAAAAAAAACAAAAAAAACAAGTCCAAAATCTATGGGACAAAGCAAAAGCAGTTCTAAGAGGGAAGTTTATATCAATATAGGCCTACCTCAAGAAACAAGAAAAATATCAAATAAACACTCTAACCTTACATGTAAAGGAATTAAAAAAAGAACAAAGGCCAAAGCTAGTAGGACTAAAACAGATGAGCAGACACAAACAAAATAGAAACTAAAAAAATTTTTTTTTAAAAATCAATGAAACCAAGTGCTGGTTCTTTGAAAAGATAAATAAAATTGATAAACCTTTAGCCAGACTCATCTAGAAAAAAGAAGATTCAAATAAATAAAATAAAAAATGAAGGAGAAATAACAACCAATACCCCAGAAATACAAAGAATTATAAGAAAATAGTATGAAAAAAATCATATGCCAACAAACTGAACAACATAGAAGAAATGGATAACTTCCCAAAAATATTCAATCTCCAAAACTGGAATCAGTAATCAAAATAAAAATCCAAATTAAAATCCAGGACCAGATGGCTTTCCAGGTGAATTCTACCAAACAATTAAAAGAGTCAAAACCTATTCTTCTCAAACTATCCCAAAAAATAGAAGAAGGAAAACTTTCAAATTCATTCTGTAAGACCAGCATTATTCTGACACCAAAATCGGATAAAGACATTAAAAAAAGAAAACTACAGGCCAATAACCCTGTTGAACACAGATGCAAAAAACCTCAACAAAGTATTAGCAAACCAAATCCAACAATACATTAAAACAATCATTCACCATAATCAAGTGGGATTTACTCCTGGGATGTCAGGATTGTTCAACACTCATCAATCAATGTGATACATCACATTCAAAAAAGGACAAAAACCACATGATCATCTCAGCGGGGGCAGAAGAAGCATCTAACAAAATACTATATTCATTCGTGATAAAAACTCAGCAAAGTGGGTTTTAGAGGGAACATACCTTAACATAATGAAGGACATATATGAAAACCCACAGGCTAACATCATATTCAATAGTGAAAAACTGAAAGCTTTTCTTCTAAGAACAGGAATAAGACAAGGATGTTCACTCTCAACACTTCTATTCAACATAGCACTGGAAATCCTAGCCACAGCAATGAGGTAAGAAATAAAAGGCATCTCAATAGGTAGGGAAAAATAAAACTATTTGCAGATGACACAATACTATACATAGAAAACCTTAAAGACTCCACGAAAAAAACTCTTAGAATAAATGAATGCAGTAAAGTTGTAGGATATAAAATATACAGAAATCTGTTACATGTCTATACACTAATTACAAAGTAGTAGAAAGAGTGCTTACAAAAACATTCCCAATTACAACTGCACCAAAAGCAAAAACTACCTAGGAATAAATTTAACCAAGGAGGTAAAATACTTATATTCTGGAATCTATAAAAACTGATGGAAAAAACCAAAGATGACAAAAACCAATGAAAAGATATTCCATACTCACGGACTGGAAGAATTAATATTGTTAAAATATCCATACTACCCAAAGCAGTCTATGGATTCAATGCAATCCCTATCAAAATAACCAATAGCATTTTTCATAGAACTAGAACAAATAATCCTAAAATTTGTATGCAACCACAAAAGACCTCAAACAGCCAAATAAAATAAGAACAAGACAGAGGTAGGATGATCCCAAATTTCAAGATACCTACAAAGCTACAGTAATCAAAACCATGGTACTGGTCCAAAAATAAACACATGATCAACAGAACAGAATACCCAAAAATAAACCCACACCTACAGAGTTAATCTACAACAAAGGAGGCAAGAATATTTAATGAAGAAAAGACGGTCTCTTCAATAAATACTGGAAAAACTGAACAGCTACATGAAAAAACCAAAATGGACCACTTTCTTACATCATATACAAAATCAATTCAAGATGGATTAGAGACCTAAATATGAGACCCAAAACCATAAAACTCCATAAAACAGGCAGTAATCTCTTGGGCACTGGCCTTAGCAACGTATTTACAGATAGGTCTCCTCAGGCAAGGAAAACAAAAGCAAAAATCAACTACTGGAACTACACTAAAACAAAAAGCTTTTGCACAGAAAAGGAAACTCAACAAATCAAACAGGCAACCTACCAGAGGGAGGTGGTGTTTGCACATGATATATTCAATAAGGTATTAATATCCAAAATATATAAAGAACTTATACAACTCAACACCAAAATGAAACAATCCGGTAAGTGGGCAAAAAAGAACCTGACATACACTTAAAAAAAAAAAAAAAAAAAAAAAAGATATACAAATTGCTCAACAGACACACGAAAGTAGGCTCAACATGAAAGTAGATCATTAAGCATCAGGGAAATGCAAATCAAAACCACAAGGAGACATATCACCTCACACCAGTAAGAATGGCAGGTATCAAAAGGACAAGAAATAACAAGTGTTGGCAAGGATGTGGAGAAAAGGGAACCATAATGTACTACTGGTAGGAATGTAAACTGGTGAAACTACTGTAGAAAACAGTATGAAGATTCCCCAAAAATTTAAAAACAAATACCGTATGATCCAGTAACTCCACTGCTGGATATTTACCCAAAAAACCCCAAAAACACTAATTCAAAAACATATATGCACCCCTATTTTTATTTCAGCATTATTTACAATAGCCAAGATATGGAAATAACCAAAGTATCTACTGACAAATGAATGGATGTGGTATACACATGTACACACACACTACTCATAAAAAGAATGGATTCTTGCCATTTGTGACAACAGAGATAGACCTAGAGAGTATTATGCTAAGTGAAATAATTCAGAGAAACACAAATACCATACGATTTCATTTATATACGGAATGAAAAAACAAAAACAAAATAGACTCTTAAACACAGAGAACTGGTAGTTGCAAAAAGGAAGCAAAAAGAGATTAAGATGTACAAACTTCCAATTATAAAATAAATAAGTCACAGAGATGAAAAGTATAGCATGAGGAACATCATAATATCGTAATAACATTGTATGGTAACTACACTTATCATGGTGAGCATCAAGTAATGTATAGAATTGCTGAATCACTATACTGTACACCTGAAACTAATATAACATTGTATGTCAACTATACTCAATAATTACCAAAAAAAAAAAAAAAAAAAAAAAATGTGGAGGTGCCCAGTTACCCAATTTTCACATAAGGAAACAAAACAGAGAATTACTATTATACATAATTTCCTCTCCTGGGCTCCAGCAATTCCAGGAACAAAAATCCACAAGTTAGTGGTAAATACTAGGTATTTTTCACAAAGAAATACTATTCACATCTGTAACATACAGCATCCCCAGAAATCAATTCTAAAATAATCAGACAAATACATTGAGTACCTACCTCTGTTTCCTTTTCTTCAATAATATTTACAAGTCCTAAGAAAATATTTTGTAGTTTGATCAAAAATGGTTCTGGATAAATTGCCCAATCCTCCCATGCTCTGAAACAGGTCATTACCCGTTGCTAAATAAACAGGAAAAAGACAACAAATTATTATTTTAGGGCAATGTCTCAAACTTCATCTCATGAAAATGACCATCACGATTTGCTGTATTTCCTTTAAACCAAGATTCTTGATAAAAAATAATTTAACTATCATTATATCTTTAAAAAATCAATGTCACCTTCTAACTAAAAGGGAATTAGAAATAAAAATAATGAAAAAGAAACAGTAACTATTTTGTTCTTGACCATCTAAGATCAATGCCCCATACCACAAGTGGTACACGAGGCCACAATCTGGGAATAACTTAGAAATTTATGACAGTTAGATACCAGGGTAGCCAAGTTTTGACCCGAATTCCTTTATGGTCCAATGAAGTACTTTCTTGATTCTGGATATACTTTTCTCTTCCCATCCCTAAACCTTTCTACAAGCTCTAATTTATAGTCAAAATTTTTAAATGTAGTTGTTTAAATTCCCTAATTGGTAGGGTCACTGGGCATCTTCCCAAGTTAAAAATTTCCTAAAAACAAAAAGGAAAGAAAAAAAAAAGTTGGTTTTTTTTTTTAAGTTCATTTATTTTGAGAGAGAGCACCAGGGAAGGGCAGAGAGAGAAGGAGAGAAAGAATTCCAAGCAGGCTCCAAACTGTCAGCGCAGAGCCCAACACGGGGCTGGAATCCACACACCTGTGAGATCATGACCTGAGCTGAAATCAAGAGTCAGACACTTAACCTACTGAGCCACACCCAGGCACCCTCCCAGAGCTAAAAATTTCATTCCATGAAAAGTCTTCCTCCCATGAAAATAATATCTATTTATTCCATTATAAGCAAGATTTTTTGTTTGGCTTTCTTAACACTGACCTACAAAGAAAGAGGTTATAAAAAGTAACTGAATACATTTTCTAAGCATGAATAACCAAAATTATGTTCCTATTCCAGCCAAATTATATATACCATTCTAAAACAAGTGATATTCTGAATTTTTTGTGGAAAGACTAATATGTAAAACATTTAAATAAAATACTTCAAACTTAATACCGAACAAAACACTAGATAAAATATTTCAAAATTTCAGATATTTCTGATACTGAAGATAAAATGGCAGTAAATCTTAAAACAATAATTTCTGAAAGATGCACATCATGTCCTATACTTGTCCTATGTACTTCTCTAGCCCTCCAATGTGCTTGCCAGCCCCTACCCCCTGCTTAACACTAGGGAAAAAAATAAAATAAACATACCTTAAAGTTTTCAGACTGTAAATGGCCTTGAATTGTACGATAGGTAGCATTGAGGTCTGAAAATATCTGACATAACTTTGTTTCAAAACTGAAATTCAAAGAATATAGATTTATGATAGAATTTATTTAAAAACCCCCATTCTACTTCAGCATGCTAGCAAATGAAAAAAACTCTTAAACTCAAAAAAAGAAAAAAAAACCTCATAGATTAATCAAGTAACTCTTCAAAAATCAATAACTAGATGTCTAAACTCTTAACACTGAACTCCTTATTCTGTATGGTTATGGCAAGAATTAGTTTCCTTGATAAACAAGGAACTTTACATTTATGATACATTAAGTTACCTAAACTGACCTCTGTTTTATATTAGGAAAAGTTAAGTGACTTGTCCAAGGCAAAAAAAAACTGTTAGATTGAACAGCTAGATTAAAACAGTTCATGTTCTGTCTTTGGTCTCTTCCTTTATGCCTTCCATTATTTCTATTGTTTCTGTTTATTTACTACACAACTGGCTAAATATGCAATAGAAATATAAAGTTATTTTTTAACGCTTATTTGTTCTAGTGTAATTTATCAAAAAATATGAAAACTTTGAAAACACTTAGCTTAAAGTGGATTAATGAATGCAACCTGATTTTTTAGAAAATTCTATGAACTATAAAGAAATTCAAATTAATTAACATTAACAAAATAATTCTCTCTTCTGAATTCCTTACCCTTAAATATTATTTCAGGAATATCAGCTTACAACATTATACTTACAATTTTCTATAATATGAAGCATTGGCAACTTTGGCTGAAGAGTTATACAAAACATCAGAAACCAAATATAATCTGGCAATCTAGAATACCAAAAGAAAACATAAATGAGATTAAAAATAAAAACGAGCAGCAAATAATATAGCTAGAAAAAAATCCATATTGAAATTTTTTGCGATTAGTGGCATAAGGCTAATGTTTAGCTATAACACTCACAGCTAATTAGAAGGGTTATAAGAAATTCAACATTCCTGAAGCCACTACTTTGGCAGGGATAAAATATGTAACTCATTTCTATTTCAACTGGTTGATAATCTGCACATCAATTAACATAACAAGTTTCCCAGACAGAAGGAAAATAAGACTGCATAGGAAAGATTTCTTCAGTCAAGTTCTTCATGTAAAAAGGAAACCAATTTCAATCCAAAATGAAGTCAACTATTATTTCTCTTTTACTTAATGTTCCATAAAGAGAAATTATGCCCATACCTTTTTAGGGAGGGGTGTTTTTAAGATGGACAATGACTCAGTAATGCAATCCACTATTTCTTCAGCAGCTTCAGCATTATTAAGACAAAAAACCATTGCATCTCCAATATCATTTTTCCTTGGAGTTAACCCCCTCAGGATTTCTTCTAATTTGTCCCTCTGTCTGAATACAAATGTTTTTAACATAAATATTTATAGACATAAATTTCAAATGCCATTATAGTTTCTGCTCACAAACTAATTTCTTTAAAACCCACTCAGATAAAATTCTGAAGACTAAATTGTGTTAAGTCTGATTTGAGTCCCCCAAATATATTACATTTCTTTGAAGAACTTACATGGGGGAAGAATACTTTCTCATAAATAAATAATTCAGTGATTTTTAGTTTTCAAATAAAGTAAATTTTAAATTATGGGCATTTATTTGCAAGAAGTGTTTGTGAGTGTCCCAGTCCTATTATCCCATTACAATGGAAAAAAGCCTTCATGTTCTTCACTTTCTTTTGAAGGAAGTCAGTTACTTTAGCACTTCTGCATCAGATCACAATAGGCTAAAAGCAGGGGATGACAAACTGTCTGTAAAGGATCAGATAATAAATATTTCAGGCAATGCAGATCATATAGTCTCTCTAGTAGTTACTCGACTCCACTGCTATTAACACCAAAGCAACCATAGACAGGTTAAAATGAAATAAAAAGAAAAAAAAAAAGGAGGGGAGAGGGCATGATTGTGTTCTAATAAAACTTTATTTACAAAAACAGGAGGCAGCCAGATTTAGCCTATAGGCTGAGTTTGCAGATCCCTGGAAAAAATGATGAAAATACATCTTAAGAAGCAAATAGGCTTCAAAAATATATAGCTCTCCATTAGCAAATGCTTTCACAAACAATGAATCAATGCAGCTAGCATTAAGATTTACTCTACACAGTTGAGTATATACTCCTATATGCCATAACCTCTTAGCCAATTTTCTTCCATGAGGACCTCCTCTTAATATTTAATAGCTGTATTTGTTTCTGCTTCTTAAACCAGTCTAACTTCACTGTACCCATAATGACTGAGCACTGATAAATATGTTTCCATGGTGGCCACACATTGTAAACTCTTGTGGAAAGGCTTTGAATAGTCAACCATATGATTTCACAAAGCTCTACAGGAATTTTTCCTCTTTAATGTTGCATTCAGAGAGGCAAGAATTCTAAGGGTCCCAATATAACTTCTCTAAAAACCACGAGTATTCCATTGCTAGAGAATCATTGCTTAAGAGACCATCACTACTCTTCATCAGTAGGAAGAGACAAAGGTCAATAGAATACATACTTATACTTACCGAGATATTTAAAATTACAAAGCAATACAATGTTGGTATTCTAAACATTCACAAGTAAAAGAAACAATTCACATTTTAGAGTTAACATCTTAATAAGATATTAATTAAAGCAATTATTAAAGTGACTTTTCTGAATATGTTAACAGAAAAGGAAAAAAATTCTTACTCTTCCTTAAGTGCTCCCTTTTTACTAGGCTCCTCTACAAAAGCTTCTGTTTCTTGTTCTTCTGACATCCCATGCAGGTATGGATTTAATGGTGGTGGCCTCCAAAAAGATCCATTTTTGAACATACGAAAATCTTCCGTCCGCCACTTAGTCGGAGAATCTCCCTAATAAATGTACAGAATGTTATTAGAACGGTGAAATATTCAGAGTCAAAATTAACAAAGCAATTGATTCCACTTGCCTGCAGAATAGAATAAAGCTTCCACCTATAGTAAACATGGGCTGGTGTCTGGTTTTCAAATAAGAATCTAAAACAAAACAAACACAAAAAACAAAAATTAATCATATTAAGTGTCTTCAAGTAAATATAAACAAATCAGAACTACTACTTGCCTATTTCATTTAAAATAAAAACCAAAAGCAAAGATCCCTGAAGAAAAATACTTACCCATTGCCTTCTGCCATCTATCCCCTTCCTCACCCTAGCCCCCAGACAGCCTTTGTGACTAATGTTAGTACTCAGAAGGTATGTATACATCTTACAATCAATTTTATTGAACGCTTACATGTAGGCTATTGTATCTGGCAGTGGAGAGATTTTCCAAAAATAGAAATTTCAAAAGCAGTGTATTTTAAAGACTTAAGAGTGTTAAATGAATGCCTTAGATACCACAGCTATTCAGAAGATAAGCAATTTTCTATAAATCTCCATTATTCTACTATATCTCACTTATGAAGGACTTTCATTGAAAAGCACAGAGTATTTTCCTCCTAGAGACTGCTAAAAAACAATGTTACGCAGTTAACTAAATCAAAATCAGATGGAAAACTGATCCAAGTGCATCCTATTCACTATAACTGTCTTCTCATCCTACGACAAAAATAACCCCAAACTTCTAGAACTTTATTCTTGGAAATATTTTTAATTCCAAAAAACAAAGGTTTTTTGTTTTTTTTTTTTTAAATGTTTATCTTTGAGAGAGAGGGAGAGGGAGAGAGAGACAGAGCATGAGCAGAGGAAGGGCAGAGAGAGAGGGAGACACAGAATCTGAAGTAGGCTCCAGGCTCTCAGCTGTCAGTACATAGACTAATGCGGGGCTCAAACTCACAGACTGCGATATCATGACCTGAGCTGAAGTCAGCCGCTTAACCGACTGAGCCACCCAGATGCCCCTAAAAGTTTTTTTTAAACGCACACCTGAGGACAAACAAAATGCGGTTTATACAGGCAATGGACTATTATTCAGCTTTAAAGGTAAGGAAATTCTGACACATGCTACAACATGGATGAACCTTGAAGACATTATGCTAAATGAAATAAGCAAGTCTCAACAAATACTGAATGATTCCACTTATACGAGGTAGTCTGCACAATAATATGAATGTACTTAACGCCATTCAACTATACACGTAAAAATGGCAAAAATGATACATTTTGTTATATGTATATTTTACCACAGTAAAAAAAAATTTTTTTAAAGAAAAAAAGCACACCTGAACATAGGATTGTTGATTTCTCTGTTCATAATCATAGCTTCAAACATTGGCCCTTCACGTACAACAAACTCTATCATTCGATGTATCAGGGCGAGTAAATTCCTACAACAACAACACAGTTAAAGAAAATGGATTCAGACCTACCACTACATAAAACTATACTTGTCCTAAGTTACTATAATTGTGCAGAAAAAGATTATTCTGCTGACTAATACAAAATTTTATACCAAAAAAATAACCTGGAGCATATGTTAATGCCTTCCTTGTGCATTAAGAGGGAGCGGGATAATGGGGACAGGGGAGTTGGAGGGGAAGGAAAGGAGAAGGGAGGGTGGGAAACCACAACACAGCTTCTTAGCAATAAAGTTTTAATTTTTTAAATGCCACTTAATTTTATTTTCAAAATGCAAAACATTAAATTATGAATCACAACTAATTGGAAAGCTGCAAATATATAAAATCAGTAAACTCAGAGCTTACATGTTATCATAGCCATCTAAAAACTTACATACTATCTCAGTTTTAAAAGAAAATATTCCTAAACCAAGCACTTTTGTGGTGGTATTGAAACGTTATATACATAACTATAATTTATAAAAAAGCAGAACTATTTAACAAGTTTAAGGCCTGATTTAATAAAAAATCCATCCAACTCCTGTGCTTTTCTGGTACACATATAGCAGATGGAGTTTTTATTGAATCTGACCTTTAATGAGGCAACATCCCTTTGGATCACACTTCAAACTAGTTCACACCACTCATGACATGTATAATTCTGCCTGCATATTATGACTCAATGAAGCAATTATATTGCCAAAGATTTAAATGGAGTCCGCTTTCCAAAATATTCCAAAAACAGGGACATGGTGAGATGCTTTTCCCACTTTTCAAAACAATTACTTTCCAATATCTAAGCCAAAAAGAAACTTGTAACTTTTTAGTACATTTTATTGGTTGGGCTCATAGAAAATCTTTATTTTCAAACTCTAGGTCCTAAAATCATGTGATATATAACACTATTTTAGACATTGATTACAGCATCAAGCAAAAATGACTCAGCTTATTATAAGCTGCTTTTGATTTCTCACTTCACCAGTCCCCCAAACATACAGAGTTGGCAAATAATAATTGGGAAAAGCAAAAGGATATTGGCTCTTGGTACAAGGCACACACTAAATTACACCTTTAGCATTCCCAGCTCAAATTAAGTTCATATAATTGCTAGAATATGAATAGAGTTATAGAATAAGACAGATTTTTTTGGCTCTATAAAGCACTGCTTCAGAGTACATAAACAGTAAAATAATTTATCTCATGGTCATTATAATTATTTTCTTACAGTTTTCAAACAAAACTACTTAAATGGACACTAAAATTTCAACATAGTGAAAAAAATTAATTTTTTTGACCTTTTTAGATCAAAAAAATTATATGAAAGTTTAAATCTTTAATAAAGGGGAAACTATATTTAAAACTATTCATTCAACCTCAAAATTGTTAAAATAAAAAACCAAAAGCATCAATTTTAAATCTAAAAACTAGTATTAATAGTTCTGCAAATATGCCGTTCTTGACATCCAAATAAGAATGTATTCTTGGCATCCATACAGCTAATGATATCATTTTGAGGGAAGGGAGATAATGTAAAGTTATGATTCAGTTCCAAAACTCCCACTGGTATGTGCCAAATTGAAGTGGAGGGAAATTTTATGTGAATATCATAATATATAAAATCAATTACTAGGGGGACAAATGCTATACATCCAGAAACTTATACGAATTAAGTCAAATGCAACTTGACTTGAATATTATAGATGAAAAATGGTTTAGCAAGTTTAAAACAAAGGATTCACTGTAATGGTGAGTTAAGACTTTTCAACAAAATATTTACTCAAAATTTAGTTTTGAAATAAGCTGAGCCACATGTAAAGCTACTACTAGATATATGCTTTTTAAATGCTACAAAAATACTTTCCTGTGAGTGCTTTTTTATCAGTGGAAAAAAAACCCACTATAGTTTTAAATAGGCTTGTAAACTGATAAAATCTATTTTAGAAAATTTAAAGTTTAAAAATATTTAAACATTTCATGTGATTATTTAAAATCAAAATCTGACAATTAGTTTGTTGCTAACCCGAATTCAAGATTATTAAAGAATCACACAGCTTTTTCCTTAAAGATTGTGTATTTAACATCATTTTTAAAAGGGTGACTTTTCTATCAGAATGAAACAGTGTAGTACAAAAAGAGGATATATTTTAAAGTGCATTATTTTATTTTAAAATGGCAATTATCTTACTCTGGGCAATAACAACCAAAAAAAAAAAAAAAAACCAAAAAATTGTCTCTCAGTTATAATAAAACCACATTTATTGGAGTCGATCGTACCAATGTCTGGTCAAAAACTGTATACTTTCCCAATCCATCCCATGATGTTTTCCTGGTCCCCCGCTGCCGCAGACAGTTCAGCTGGTGTTGCTCACCAAGGCCAATGTCAAAGAGAATTTGGTATTCTTTTGTGTTCATTTATTATTCAACCAGTGTTGTGTTCCTGTGTTTGGGAAAAGGCTTAGCTTGACTGAGCAAGAGCATACCTAGAGCATGAATTCTTCTGCTTTATCATTATGTTGAAAATGAAAAAAAGGAAGAAAGGAAAATAAAAGAATTCCAAATACCTTTGTTACCATGAAAAAAAGTTTCTAGTATGTTCAGTGTTCATGAAATGAATTGGTAGTAATTCCTAATCAATTAGAAAAAAACCAAAGCTATGCCCTTCAGTAAGGAGAACTCAAACTAAAGTTGCGTAAACACAGATCATTCAGGAACAAAGAGAAAAAAAAACAGATGGGTCAAAATGTAACATTATACACAATTTAAGATACATTTAAAATACTATTTTCCCATCACAATAGTCTAATATTATTAGACTAACAACTCCATATTAAATCTATTGAACACCTTCTAACTACTAAAGCTATAAAATCCCCTACATTGGTAACAATAAAAACAAAAAGATAAGGACATAAAATTGCAAAGTACACTAAAGTTAGTCACATATCCCCCCCAAAAAGTACTGGGAAGGAACCATTGCTCAGTCAAGATATTACCTTTTCCTCAACACCATTTTTTTTTAATTCAGAAGGGGATATTGTCTATATTTAGATCAGTAATAATAAAGAAAAACATGTACCTTTCTGTTGGGATAACCACTTTGACTATGGCTTGCGACAGAGTCTGTATATGAAGTCACATCAGATAATAAACATAGAATATGTGAGTATTGTTAACAAGTAACAAGCAAAAATATACATAATGCATTGAAAACACTACACATCTAATCACAAGTTTTGCAGGCAATGACTGCATTTGAAGTAATTATACACTAAGCAATTACATAAATGCAAATGGATGTGTTCAGTGAACAATAAATGTTCACCAAATGCAAAGAATCAGAACATTCCTGCCAGAATGCACATCAATGCACTGAAATAGGTACTACACTGAGAATTATCAGATAAAGATTTTAATTTGTGAAATAATTAACTGTTTGCCTCTGACCATACAGTTTGCTACTTTGTTCCCAAGCCTTTAAAACCAGCCCTGTCATTTTAAGTGTAATTATTTCATAATAGAACCAACAAATTCTTATAAACTTGAAATTAAGTTGGTTTTATGTTTAATAAAAAGAAAATACTCACCCTTTGCTTTTACTAGAGTAGTTAACTGTTTTTTTAAAAAAAACCACATATGCTCTCAAATACTCTAATGCCTCAGACCTTGAGAATTAAATTAGCTAGCAGCCATCCAAACAGTTTAACTATTTAGGTCTTTCTAATTGAAAAGTCACTTAACCAAATACAAAGTATCACTTTCTCAGAACAAAGTTAATTTAGATATTGCACTTAAGCAAACCTGGATACAATAGTGGACAAAGGAAAAAAAAACTTAAGTGGTCAAAAAAGGAATGGTAGCCACAAATAAAAATATGACCTAGTATTTCAATACAAGGTTTCCATGGGCTAAGGCAGGGAACACATCTACTTATTTCTTTAAGAGTTGCCAAACAAAATTACACACACATTTTCTATAAAATTATTGAAAAGAAATACTACCACAGATTTAGTATTTACAAATTAGATGCGGCCCTATGTACATTTTTTAAATTACCTTCTCAAAATCCTCCTTGTTTTTAGGTGGCGGTAACATTGGAGCATTGGGGTTTTTTAACCTCTCTCTAGGCTGCGCATTAAAAGGCAGTCCTGATGGAGGTGGGGGAAGCGTATGTTCCATCATAGAAGGCGGAATGTATATTGGATGTGGAGGAATAGGCACAGCTTTACCCCAACCTAGCTTCATTTCAAAAGACATAATCATCTTTCCTACAAAAAAAGAAAAGAAAGGTCACCCTGGTAACTCTCAAAAGAAAATAAAAGATGACTGATAATTTGAATTAATTTTAACCTTTCCATTTCTGGTCTATTTTTCCCCTAGAGTTTTCGTAAGTATTTCCAGAACGAGAAAAAGTCTGAATTCTATTAAGAGACAATAAAAACTTTCTTACCATTTAAATTTTTTAAAGCTCTTTCAGCATCTCTTCTATTCATAAAGGCCACAAAGCCACAGTTTCTCTCTCTTGCTCTTTCTTCATCAGTTCTAGGCCACATAATTTTCACACTGGCTAATGGTCCAAATCTTCCAAATTCTTGACACAGCATTTCTTCATTCATCTATTAAAAAGATTGAGAGTTTTTTGGTATGCGAAAAAAGGGAAATTCTATGCAACAGAAAGCAAAGTAATCGTTGCAAACTTAACAAAAAGACATTTTAATGCTACAATTTTCCATTCAAGTACTAGGACCTCTATCTATACAGGTAAAATCTTGCCCTCATGGGACATTCACAAATCTTTTCATACCAGAAACACAAATAAGGGGTCAGGGTGAAGAGGCCGATGGCTAAAGAAATCAGAAGTACACCTCTACATCCCCTCTTGTTCCTTTTAAGATCCTGCATCTAAAATAAGCTGTTTTAAAATTTAAAAAAAAAAGGGGGGGGGGGCGCCTGGGTGGCTCAGTCAGTTAAGCGTCTGACTTCGGCTTAGGTCATGATCTTGCGGTTTGTGGGTTCGAGCCCCGTGTCGGGCTCTGTGCTGACAGCTCAGAGCCTGGGGCCTGTTTCAGATTCTGTGTCTCCCTCTTTCTCTCTGACCCTCCCTGGTTCATGCTCTGTCTCTCTCTGTCTCAAAAAATAAATAAACGTTAAAAAATAAATAAAAAAATAAAATAAAATAAGCTGTTTTTCGGCAGTGATTTCTTTAGGCATTTAGCAATGTTTTTCAGGCAGCAGTGATTATCGCATTTAAGAAAAGGAGAAAATATATGTTGGTGATAAAAGAAAAAAAAAAAATCTAATCACTTTTTCTTTTTCCAGCACCCTATGTAATTGCTAGAGAAAAGAGAAAATGGTAAATACACAATGAGGTCCAAACAGATGTAACTTTTAAAAAGAGCATGTTATTTATTACAACCACTACATTCCTCATAACACAAGTAACACTAAAATGAGGAAAAGAATTAAAATATAAAAGACAGGCACAAATCACTAGTTTGCTATTATGAAGAAAGAAAAAGGAAATACATTATTAAGGAAGCAAGCTATGCATCAGAAGGGGGTAGTCTCAAAAGAACATTGTCTAGCACTGGTCATATCCTATTTTGATAAATAATAAAATCAGCACATAGTAAGACATTTCAAATTCAGATAGTCCAGTTACAGAAAGAGTACGAGGTAAACCCTTAAGAACTGCAGCAAGATAATTCAGCCCATACCAGTTAAGACTTAATTTTATAAGGTAATTTTAGAGACTTCAATAGTCCCTAAGGTCCATCAAATTTTCTTATTTTAGATTCTTGACTTTATTTTATTGATAAAGCAGTTTTCTTCCATAATTATAAAGAATACAAGTCAACATTCATCTAACTTTCTAATATTACCTGTGGATTAATGTTTCCAAGGTATAAATTAGTAGTGCTTGGATCTCCTACATCATGTGAGCCAGGTGCATAATCATCAAGAACTAGGACAAAGAGGAAAAAAAAATTATAACCTGCAAAATACAAAGTATGGACAATTTTTATTAGTTAAAAAAAGCAAAAAACTGTATTACCACCAGATGATCTATTTCTTCTTGAAGGCGCATCCACTTTAAAAGGGGAAAAGAAAACAATTCTTAGTTTTTAGAATAGTTAATCACAACTATAAACATTAAAAAAAATGTCACTTACTAGAACGACGCTGACCATCAGAATCTGACTGAGGAGGCTCAAATCGGCTTAACCTGCCTTTTGTTTTATGTCTCTCATCACGCTCTTCCTGAATTCTGTTGAAAACATTTATAATCACTAACAATGAGCCAAAATTTGTTCGTTCACATCTGTTAAGAATACAACTTACCCAGGTACCATGTTCACAGAACTTGAAATATTTGTGAATAATTAAATGCCAGTACTAACAACCGAGATCAGTGAGTCCCATAGCTATAAGCCATGAGCAAATTTCTGCTATGTCAAACAAGCATTAGAATACAAAGCCCACTTCCAAGGTGGAAATTCAACATCAAGACAACAGAATTTGTTCTTTCTTGGTTAAGTTTGCTCACTCCTCACCCATATCTCAGTGACTACATTGTTTCCACTGCAAACAGGACTCTGGACATTAAATACTTAGATACTATCAATTGAACTGCATCTACATGATGTAACCAGCCCAGGTGCTGGATGAAATGCTAATTCACTTTCAAACATATCCTAAAAAAAATCACTATAATATCTAAAACAACCTCATAGTAGGTAAGCCAGTTTAGTGGTAACTAATCAGTAAACTACATTCTTCATACCTGCATCTCTAAGCCAATAATGCAAAATACCTATGATAGCTGTTCTCCACACTATAAAACTTACTGTTTCAATTCTTCTTTGAAGAGTTCCAAATTGCTTTTTTTCTTTTCTTTCTCCCCTTTCTTCAGTGGCTATGAAGGATATAACAAGTTATACTTCATACAAAACAAGATTAAACAAAACGAATGGTTCAATAATCAGATCGTTTTAAATAATTTTTATTTTAGTGCCAATTATGTTCTAATTATTTAAATTACTTCTGTTTTCACTGCACTTCCTTCCTGTTCTCTTGAACTAAGAATTTAACAATTATTAAAGCAATTAAAGAAAATAACAAACTACAGTCTTAAAGTAAAGGACTCGCTAACTTTATCCCCTAAAAGCCTGGGATAATTAGGCCTGAATATTGTTAGAGAATAACAGGAAGCAAAACTAATGAACATAAAGTAACTGAACTGCCAACTAAAGTACCATGAACAACTACCAAAAATATGCCCTTCTTCAAAACAATCACTGTAGGAGGACTATGAATTAGTAAAACAATGAGTAACATCTTTGGAATTCCTCTTTTAAAACTGCTTTTGAAATCCCTCTCTTAGAAGTGCCAAAATAACACAATGGAGAAAAATAGCCTTTTTTCACAAATAGTGCTAGAATATCCATATGCAAGAAAAAGTGAAGTTGAACTTCTTCATGCCATACACAAAAATTCACTCAAATGACTCACAGAAACTAAACTGAAGCACTAAAACTATAAAACTCTAAGAGAAAAACATAGGAATAAATCTTCATGACTTCATGACTTTGAATAAGGCAATGATTTCTTAGATATGACATCGAAAGCAAAAGCAACATACAAAACAAACAGATAAACTAAACTTCATCAAAATTAAAAACTTTGGGCTTCAAAGGACACTATCAATAAAATGCAAAGACAACTCACAGAATGGGAGAAAACATGTGCAATTCAAATAGCTGATAAGAGACTTGACTCCAGGAAGTGTAAAATACTCTTACAACTTAACAGTAAAAAGACAACAAGAAGCCCAATTACAAAATGGGCCAAGGAGCTAAAAAGAAATTTCTCCACAGAAGACTACAAATGGATGATAAACACATAAAAAGATGTTCATCATCAGGGAAGTGAAAATCAAAATCACAATTAGCTACAACTTCACACCCACTAAGATGACTAAAATAAATTTTAAAAATAGACAATTTTAACAAGCGTTGGTAAAGATGTGGAAAAATTAGAACCCTCATACATTGCTGATGGGATTATAAAATGATACAGCTAATCTGGAAAACAGTTTTGGCAGTTTCTCAAAAGATTAAACAAATAGTTACCATACAACCCAGAATTCCATTCCTAGGTGTATGTGTATGTAGAGATATAAAATACATATATCATATACTTGAGAACTGAATATGTAAGTCCACAAAAAAAGCCTACCCACAAATGTTTATAGCAACATTATCCACAATAACCAAAAAGTGGAGACAACCCAAATGTCAAGTGATAGATGCATAAACAGTATGTGCTATATCCATAAAATATTATTCAACCATAAAAAGGAATAAGGTACTAACATGTGCCAGAACATACAGATGAACCTTGAAATATTATGCTAAGAAGCCAGAAACAAAAGGCTACATGTTGTATGATTCCATCTGCATGAAATGTCTTAAACAGGCAAATCCAAACAGATAAAAAGGAGATTAGTAATTGCCAGGGGTTGGAGATGACTAAAATAGGTATAAGGTTTCTTTCTGGGATAATAAAAATGTTCTGCAATTAGAAATTAGTGATTTTTGCACAATTGTGAATATAATTTAAAAAATAACTGAATAATTTAAAAGGGTAAATTTTATGGTATGTGAATTATATCTCAATTAAACTGCTTTTTTTCCTTTGCATCCAGAGCTATTTTAGTCATGCAAGGAAAGTCAGTGTCACCTTTCAATGTAATCATATTTCTTCACCAAGTATGGTTCCAAATGACGTGACCCATATCTATATACCAACTACCATGAAAAATTCATCGAAAAATAAAAATTTTTCTAATACCAAGAATACTTAAAAGAAAGTGCCACTAGGTTGACAGTATTTCCAAATAAATACCAAAAATGTTCTAGGCAAAAGATACATTATTGGAATACGTAAGTTTTCCAAAGTTAACTGCCACTACACATGCTGGTATTATTTAAATACCTCAGTTTAGAACTGTTTAAAAACAAAAATCCCATTACTTTTTATTTAAAATACAGTCAACTTTTGGGGTGCCTGGGTGGCTCAGTCGGTTGAGCGTCTGACTTCAGCTCAGGTCATGATCTCTCACTCCGTGAGTTCGAGACCCACGTCGGGCTCTGTGCTGACAGCTCAGAGCCTGGAGCCTGTTTCAGATTCTGTGTCTCCCTCTCTCTGTGACCCTCCCCTATTCATGCTCTGTCTCTATCAAAAATAAATAAACATTAAAAAAATTTTAAAAATAAATAAAATACAGTCAACTTTTTACTTGCAGTATGCAATGAGTACAGTAACACCAAATGTTTATCGCTCAAAGAACATAAGAATATCGTCTAAATGTCCTAGTCTAATTTATTATCTCTTCTCTAGAAAGATTAAGCAACAAAACTCAACATCTATTCCAAAAATAATTATAAACAAGAAACCAAAGTCCTGCTTACAATGGAAGTACTGAAATATCATTGGCAGTGTCATCTCTGAACATATAAAGCCACTTATTTGATTACGACTTACAGGTTTTTTGGTTTCTATGACAAGAAGAGATGGTGGTCTTTCATTGGATGACTGATTTGGAGGATTTTTTTGATCTGCAAATCTTGAAGACGGCTTATAGATTTTACCTCTTTTTTCATCTGTTTCATGTTCTTCTGAAATTTAAAATACTAAGCTTCAAAACTAATTTTCAAAAATAATTTAATATTATTTGATCTTTTATTATTTTTAGTTAAAAATAAACAAAAATTAGGAAAATGTGTTTAGCACTGATATACTAGTGACAAAATATGAAGTTAAGTTCTTATTACCACCTTACTCTCCAACAAAATACTAATTTAATCATTTTATAGTGAAACTATGAAATACATTAAAATTTTTGCAAAGTGCACTGCTGTCTTCAACCTTGAAAGGCACTAAATATTTTTAAAACTTCTCTGGCTCCAATTTCTCTAACCCATATCTGGCCATTTATTTTGCTAATTAACGATTAATATCAACACTAGAGGGTGCTGATAGAAAGAAAATGTGAAATTCTAAAGACAACAAACATCTTTCATAATTACCTACAGTCATTCTACTAGGACATTTTGGATTTGCTCAAGGACTGTAATATTCATACTAACCTTTAGCTGCATTAACAACACCTCCACGCACAAATGTCTTCACTTTATTACCATCACTTCCTTCAAAAGCAGCAAGAAATTCCTCATAAATCTCAGCTGCTGCCTTTTCATCTTCCTAAATATACATGAAAATAGTATCACTTAATATGAAAATTACTGTACACAGGGTAAGACTCATCAAGTAATAATGTAAACAAAACCTTTCCCTTCACTGGGAAAAGCAGGTTAGGCAGTCCCAATAAGTAATAACACCTAATCTTTAGTAGGTATTAGATATTAACATTGAAACTGAAAGAGACTTTGATCCTTTACTGGCAATTTGTGGAACCAGAAAAAGACCCCCTAAGTAAATCTGTTTAGAGACAGCAGGAGTCAGGGGCGCCTGGGTGGCTCAGTCGGTTAAGCGTCCGACTTCAGCTTAGGTCATGATCTCACGGTCCGTGAGTTCGAGCCCTGCGTTGGGCTCTGTGCTGACAGCTCAGAGCCTGGAGCCAGTTTCAGATTCTGTGTCTCCCTCTCTCTCTGCCCCTCCCCTGTTCATGCTTTGTCTCTCTGTCTCAAAAATAAATGAATGTTAAAAAAAAAAAATTAAAAAAGAGACAGCAGGACTCAAACTGTATGACAACTATATAAAATATATTACTCTATTAATGTTTTTAACATTTCCAAAGCACGATGATTTAATTCAGTGATTATAAAGATTTCCTTTACAAACCACCAAAGACATGAGTATTACAAGCTGAAGTAGCAATATCTCCATAGCCGGCATTTAAAAAAAAAAATCTCAAAAGAACCTTGACAATTGCAGTTATTACTCTTCACAATGTCCCCAAAATATGTATGCATCAAAGGCCAATGGCAGAGAATAGAAAACAAAGAAATAAATCCAATAACAGTCGGAAATTTAGTATTCAATAAAAAGAATAGCTCAACTCAAGGGAGAACAGATGGACTTTTCAATGAATGATATTGGGATAACTTGATAACTATTTGAAAAAGAAAGATAAAAATGAGCCAATTCTTCACAACACATACTAGGAGAAACTGCAAATGAATCAGATTTAAGTTTTTTTAATGAAACTATATATACAGTATTTAAAAAATGAGGAAATTCCTTTATAAGCTAGGAGTGAGAACAATAATGGAATACTAGAAATCATAAGGGAAGATTGATAAATCTGATTACCTAACAATAAACAGTTTCTACACCGAAAAACACCAGAAACAAAATAAAGAGACAATTGACTGGGAAAAAAAACACTGCACCTGTGTCACGAACTGTTAATATACTCAATATGTGAAGCTTTTAAAACAGAGATGACCTACAAATCTCTGGAAAGACTGGTTGAGATACAGGCAGATAGTTCACAGATACAAACACAAAAGCTGTTCAACCTTACTTATACAAGAGAAATAAAAATTTAAAACTACACTGAGATAACATTTTTCACCTAGCAGATTGGCAAAATTTCAAAAACATCCTCTGTTGGCAAGGCTATAGGGACACAACCTCTCATACATTACGGACAGAGATGCAAAATGGCTCTGCCCTTATAGAGAGCAATCTGACAATACCCAACAGAGCTACATTTAGGCATTTACCATTCAACCCAGTAACCTCACTTATAGAAATATATCCCAATGGGGCGCCTGGGTGGCTCAGCTGGTTACGTGTTAGACACTTGATTTTGGCTCAGGTCATGATGTCATGGTTCATGAGATCAAGCCCCACAGAGTCCATGCTGACAGCAGAGAGCCCGCTTGGGATTCTCTCTCCCTCTCTCTCTGCCCCTTCCCATTCAGTGTGCATGCGCACACTCCCTCTCTCTCTCTCAAAATATATGAACTTTAAACGTATATACCCCAAAGATAAACTAGCAAAAAAAACCACATGCATAACAGTATCCATTAACAGCACTATTTGTAATGGCAAAAGACCAAAATAAAAATGCCCTCAACAGAATTTTAATGAATAAACTAATGTATGTCTACACAGGTATTATTAAAAAAAGGGGGGGGTGGGGGGTGGGGCGTGTACCTGGATGGCTCAGTCAGTTAAGCATCTGACTTTGGCTCAGGTCATGATCTCACAGCTTTTGAGTTTGAGCCCCGCATCGGGTTCTGTGCTGACAGCTCGGAGCCTGGAGCCTGCTTGGGATTCTGTGCCTCCCTCTCTTTCTATGCCCTCCCCCACTCACACTCTGTCTCTCTCTCAAAAAATAAATAAAAACATTAAAAACAATTTTTTTTAAAAAGGTTATTTCAATATACCTGCAGTAACCTCTGAGATATGTTAAGTGAAAAAAGCAAAATGCAGAAAGTACACTGTATATAGCATATTATTGATCGTCTAGGAAAGAGGAGTACAGTATATATTTATACAGAGTTACTTATACAAAAAGAACAGACCAGAGAATAACCAAAACTTACATATAAGAAATGGTGGAGGGGACAGGGATACAAACTAGACTCCTCTGAATGTACCCTGTGTTACAGACTTGACTTGGTGGTGGGAACTGAGAATACCCTGAGGTCAAGAAACTTTCAAAAGCATTTCTCTATTTGTACATGCACTTATTTAGACACATTTCCAAGGATAACTCAAAATGCAATTTAAACATTACCTTTTTCTTTAATTCTTCTTGCTCCTTCTTACTTAAAGTTCTCTTAGCTGTACTCATTTTTCCAATACTGAATGCTTTAAGTTTGTTTTCTAGAAGAGGCTGTGAAAAGAAGTAAAAAGCATACATTTACTACCTACACATTTCTTAATGCTACCTATAACTCAACTGATACAGCTCTCAAGTGGTAATCAAGTCTTCAGATTAGATGACTTTTAAAAAAGAAATTTCACTGTAAAGCAGAAAAGCTGAGGCTACTCTTAAGCATCAAGTGGTTCCATTGGGCTAGATTCTGATGTAAAGTATTCCTTAAAGTATGTCTTCATTGGCTAACTCAAGGTCAGTAACACACAAAAGCCATTTTCTTTTAAAAAGGTAAAATAAAGCAGAGAGGGAGACGCCAAGACTTACTACTCAGTCAACCTACTTGCTGGAAAAGCACTTGAGAAAAAGTACAGATGATTCTGAGGAAAAGAAGTAGTGATGGAAAACAGACATTCAAATAGGGAGAAGGCAGCATGTATTTCCAAAGTTCAGTAGCAAGAATCTAAATACCATCCATAACCCCCATTTCAGGTACTACATCACATCACTTCCTTTTATAATTCAGTAAATTAACTCATTCTTCATCAACAACACTGTTTTTATAAACATAATCACAGAATTTCAGATTTCAGAAGTAAAACTGTTGTTGACCTTTAGCTGTTCAGTTATTCATTTGAATGTTAGACTTTGATTCATAAACTTAAGAGGAATGTCTATTAAATACAACCTAAAATATCAATCTGTAACTAAAATCCAAAGGTTTCACTCTTGCCTACCAAAATGACAAGTTAACCAATAACAAATTAGACTTCATCAAATTCCTGATTATTAAATAGGCTTGACCTTGAGAGAAGCAAAATGGAAGAGTAAAATGTTATAAACTATTTTAAAGTTAAAGTCACTGAAAAAAATAAAACCGTTTATAACCCCAAAGTCAAAATGAGGTTTCAGTAATAGATTCAAACTAAATTTTTTCCCCAAAGTAGAAAGAAAAATGTTTGCTCATCATTCAACATCTCTGGATTTGTTTGGGGACTCTTTTTTGGCACTTTTTAAAAATTTATTAATTTTTTGGCAGGGGGAAGAGAGAGAGAGGGAGAGACAAGGAGAGACAGGGAGAAAGAGGGAGGGAGGACAGGAGGGAGGGAGGGAGGGAGGGAGGGAGAGAGAGAATCCATAGCAGGCTCCATGCTCAGTGTGGAACCTGACACAGGACTTGATCCCAGGATCCTAGGATCATGATCTGGGCCAAAATCAGGAGTTGGATACTGAACCAACTGAGCCAACCAGGTACCCCAGCATCTATGGTTTTAACTTCAAAAGTTTACACAAAATGGCTGGGTGCATGGGTGGCTCAGTCAGTTAAGTGTGTCCAACTCTTGATTTCAGCTCAGGTCATGATCTCATAGTTCATGACCCACATCAGACTCTGCACTGACAATAGTGAGCCTGCTTGGGATTCTCTATCTCCTTCTCTCTCTGCCCCTCCCCTGCTCACGCTCTCTCACTCCCCTCAAAATAAATAAACATTTAAAAAGAAGTTCAAACAGCAAAATTACATACAAATTCAATGAAAACCATAATTTTACAAAAAAAAAATTGGAAGGGTTCCAATTTTATTTACATCCTAAGAGCTAAATTTACACACTTAACAGAAAAATAGTTAAGGAAATTATGGAATGTTTACACAAAGAAATACAATCATCCATGAAAATATATTTATGCTTAGAAACATTAAACAAGAAAAATTAAGTGTTACGAATTTTAATATTGGCTGGTGATAACTGTCTTATTATATTTCCAAATTTTATTTTTATTAATATATTAGCATCCCAAATTTAATCACAAGAAAAATTATTTGAAATAGAAAAGACTAAGAGCGTGAGAACACTTTGCAGACACATATGGTAAAGAAGTTCCTTCTCTGGGTTCTCATATTGCCCTGGGCACTACACTAACCAGAGTGAACAGTACCTGTTCCTGTTTACTTCCCAGGGCAAGACTATTTGCTCTCCAAGAGCAAGAACTGTGTTTTAATCATCTGTTTATTTCCAGTGACTGTCATGTGGCACTTGGTTCAGTAAATGTTATAAGGGAGGAACAATAAATCTGACTATTAACCATTTTATATCAAAAACACTCCTTGGTTTTTTCAATAAAATTTTAAATTTTAAGTGAAATCTAGCTCACATATTAGCTACAAAAAACATTTCCTTACATGAACTTGTTTATCATTAACCCAAATACAACAAAGAATGCTATTTCCAAATAGTGCAAGATGAAACAACCAGTACCAAAATATTCAACTACCAAATTTGATCAAGACAGATTAAAATTATTAATCTTTTCTCATCTTTATCAACACTTACTCTTGAGAGATTCTGATGAGGAGAATCACAAAGGCTTTCACGGGCACTCTCATTCCTATAATTATGTTTTCTTGGACTCTTAGGTCGTGTGCGACTTGGCATGTCACTATCTGAGGGTCCCGATGCATCCATCTTCAGGAAAAGTAAAACGAGTTTTTAAAAATCACATATGTAGTACTAAAAGTACAAATAACCCAAATGTCCAAATAGTGACAAATTTCACTATACACTATCAAAACTCTTATCCCTTAATATCACTATTGATTTTATCAGAAAAGTCCTTAAAAGTTTCCAAAAATTCTAACTTAGACCCAAAAGCTCAAATTTTGTATCAGCAACAAATAATTATTTTCTTTGAAGTAACAGATCTGTTCCCTTAAGTTTTCAAGAAAATATCTGCCAAACCCCCAAGTCTGATTAACCAGTTTGTCAGTTGTTCCTTCAAGTAAAAACGGTATTCCATGAAAAAAGGAGCCAGTTTTCACTTCTCAACTTAAATAATCTGGCAATTATCTTTTCCTCAAGACAAACATCACACTCTGATAAGCAGTAGTGCCTTATATGTACTTCCCATTTCATCATACAGAACATTACAGAGACCCATAGGCAAGGACAAAATATTAATAATTTTTACTACTTCATCAAGAACATTCTTAAGTGAAACTAGCATATTTCTACTTTTACTGTGCCAGGTGGGGAAGAATACAATGACTACTGGTCCACTTTGACAACACTGGCTTGATTCATGCTAAGATGCCAACAGTTTATCCATCAATTGCTTTTGCACCATTAATGCAAATGTCAACATGATGAAAAAGGCAAATATTATCTTTGTATTATTTAAAATAGTTGAACTCACAAAGCCCCTGGAAAATTCTCAGTAACCCCCAAGGGTCTGAAACCAGATTTTGAGCACTGCTGTAATAACATGTAAAGGAATGTTTACTGAGGAATTATTCAAAATATCAAAAAGCTTTTCGGGGCGCCTGGGTGGCTCAGTCGGTTAAGCGTCCGACTTCAGCTCAGGTCACGATCTCGCAGTCCGCGAGTTCGAGCCCTGCGTCGGGCTCTGGGCTGACGGCTCAGAGCCTGGAGCTTGCTTCCGATTCTGTGTCTCCCTCTCTCTCTGCCCCTCCCCCGTTCATGCTGTGTCTCTCTCTGTCTCAAAAATAAATAAACGTTAAAAAAAAAAAAAAATTTTTAAAAAAAGCTTTTCAACAGGTATATGCTCATCAATAGAGAAACAGCTTAATAATTTGTACCTTCCCCTATGGAATGATGCCAGCAGATTAGAGCTGTGACTGCTGACTTGCGGGGATTTCCAATAGGTATATTTATTGTGCAGTGAGAAAAGAACAAGTGTGTATAATGCAAACCATAGTCAATGTACAAGTACACACATTTGTATATGTACAGAACTTTATAAGCACATATATATACTTGTGCAATATATACTTGGTTTCTAACATGGTCTGTGGGGGCCAACTTGTGCAAATAGAACACACAAAAAAGAGTGCACCTAGCTAAAAACATGATAGAAAAGGACACATAGAATATAATTGTTATCTATTTATCAAGCAAAATCATAAACGTAGGAATATACACAGAGAGAAATTAAATGTTAACGAAAAAGACAAGGGGCACCTGGCTAGCTCAGCTGGTGGAGCATGTACCTCTTAATCTGGGGGTCATGAGTTTGAGCCCCACATTGGGTATAGAGCTGGAAGGAAGGAAGAAAGGAGGAAGAGAAAAAAAGAAGGGAGGGAGGAAGGAAGGAAGGAAAAGAGAAAGAAGACAAAGATCACCTTTTACACTTACGTGTGCATCTGAAGATCCAGATGAATGAACATCTGATGATCTGGTCTGCAATTATTACAAAAGAAAGTCAGTATTTAAATGATCCTAAAATATATTATGCTAACAAAACAAGGGTGCCTCAGGTTATACAGACTTAATCTTCCCAAACTTGTAGCAATTTCTCCTCAGCTAATAAAACCAAAGGCAATCTATGACTTATAAAAAGGTTGTGACCCAAAATGAATGTGCAAGTCAATTCTTTAAAATTGAGGAAGCATATAGGCCAAAATATGTAAATGAGAGTGGGATATCTCTGAAGCATAGTTAAACCTTTTAAACTGTAGACTGGAAAACTAACCACTATTTTACAACAGAATTTTTGTGTAAAAGCTCTTCCCAAGTCATAAGATACACTGTTTACTGCCACAACACTGACAGAACAGCAACATCTTGCTATACAGCAAAGAAACTTCCCCTCCTTCCAACTACCCAGTCATTTAAGGAGCAGATTCTAATAACAAGAAAATCCACACATAAACCCTGAATGTAAAAGGTACAAATGCTACTGCACAAATAGTTCAAGAAAAAGAAAACCCTATTATCAAATCCACAATTGGCCACCATTTACAACTTGTTTTATGGGGGCTGCTCCTAATTCGGCATGCCACTGTTGCTGATTGTTGCACAGGAGTTCAGTCTTCAAATAATGGCACTTCCTGACAATGGCAACTGGTAAAATTTCATATTTTTCCTAACTGATCTACAGATCAAATTATATACAGCATACAATATTATTTTTTTCCACTATGCATCTAAAGACAAAAAAGCCAAGCTGCAAGACTATTAACTAAATAACATGTGATATCTGTCTGAAATTTTTACTAGGAGTCCCAGAATTTAACTCTGTCACTGAGCTGTTTTTATTTTGCGAGGTATTAGGTAATGAGATTTGACTTATTTCTATATATATTTAAACGCTTAAAGTGAAACCAAGAGGGGCACCTGGGTGGCTCAGTCAGTTAAGCATCTGACTCTTGATTTTGGCTCAGGTCACGATCTCATGGTCATGAGATCACACCCCACATCAGGCTCTGTGCTGAGTAGGAGCCTGTCTGGGACTCCCTCTCCCTCTCTCTGGCCCTTGCAGAGTCAGAAGGGTATGTGAGAGCATGCATGTTAGCTCTCCCTCTCTCTCTCTCAAAATAAATAAACATTTAAAAAAAAAATTTAACTGCTTGCCAATATACTATATTAACCTAGTAGGTAACAAAAATCGTATCCTAATCACAATAGTAACAATAAGCAGAAAACGCCTAGAAACCAACTAAAGAAATGTACACAACCCAGGTGAAGAAAACACAAACTTTATAGAAGGCTTCAATTATTCAAGTTACCTTTTGAAAAGACTCATTATATTCCTGGATGGGAATAAACATTATTAAGACAATGTCAATTATAACCAAATTTATTTATATATTCAATGCAATTTCAACAGCTCAATACCCCAAAGGGAAATCTTTGCATTGGGACAAAGTTACCAAAAATAATTCTAAAGTTCACCCACATAAGTAAACACTCAAGACCTTATAAGACAGCGCTATTTAAACTTCTATGCCACCATATTCAAATCATTTCTAGGACTTAAAAATAACAGCATGGCTTAGGAAGATGCATTAGCTGATTTCAATTAACCTAAGATGGCATTGGTCACATTTACTGCAAACCAGATATTTCCCACTGATATGGAGCTATAACTACACTGCATTCAGAATGAAACTTCTTTAGACTTAAGAAGAGTTAGAGATATACAAACAGTACTTAATAAGATTTTAAAAAGAATAACCAACTTCTAAAGCTAATGGTCCTAGTAAACAGTAAATGTAATGCTACTACAGAAGCTGACCTTCCCTCTTCCTAACCTAGAACTGACTACCATTTGTCCTGAGTTTGGTTTTTATGTTTTTTAACTGAAAAACAACAAATTAATGATGCTTCAAGATCTTCCGAGGTCTACAGCACAATTCTTCATCCAAATGAAAAAGACCCAAAAGCAAGAAATCAAAGGGAATAAGGGAAGCTTGAGACAATAAAGAAGCAGACACAGGAGAAATTTATCTCAGGATAGAGAAAGCAGATAGTACAGATGTGACGAAAGACAGCAAGAACACCCAAAAGTAAAAAGGATCATTTGTTCTCATGATTGCTAAGGAGTTAAAAGGTGAAACCAACTATTCTATACCATATGGCACTACATCCTAGTGGCTGAGAATAAAAACTTGGTTCAACTCAGCAGGCTAGCCACAGCAACACTCCTCCAACACTGCCATTCTGCCCCTTGAGCTTTCCATTCCCTTTACTGACTCCTAAAATGTCTTTTCTCCTCTCATCTTCTAAAGCAACAACTTGCATCTCCACAAGTTTAACAATCTCTCCGTAGGTGGCATATCAACACCTTTATTGCACTGAGATGACTTCTAATTCCTTATTTTTGACCTTAGTACCTCGGGTGGATTCCAATCTGTTCTCAAACTACCTCCTGGTTATTTTCACCTGAATGTCTGCAAGCTCCTCAAACCCAATATATTTAAAATTCCTTCCAAACTAGCTTCTCCTATCAGCCTTATGTCTGATACTGGATTGTATCTCTCAATCACTCATAATATGGAAGTAGTAAAATGTTTTTAAGAGCAGTTTCTGGAATAAGACTTCCTGGTTTTAACACTTACCAGTTTTGTAACCTTGGCCCTACTTCCTTCATCTGTAAAATGAGGAGCACCCTGCCTCACAGGATTGTTGTGAAGGACAAAAACAGGTAAAGTACATACTTAGAACAGTGCCTGGTGCATAACTGTTCAATAAGTGTTGGCCAGCAACAGCCCTATAACAGAATCATCCTGGACTCCTTTATCCCCTCATAATCACGTGAGTCAAATTCTGTTCAGCCCACTTCTAATACAGCTCTCCCATGGGGACTCTTCCTTTCTAAACACACCATTATGGTCTAGATCTTCCCTTAATTCAACTATCTCCTGGTACTATGTCTTACAGTAGAGATATTATAAAGTAAAATAAGACATACTTCCTGTCTTAAGGAGCTAATAAAAGAGTCAAGTAAAACAATGGCCACAAAAGCACAGGGGGCAAGGTAAATCTTAATGGGAGTGGCGAAGTTGTTAGGAAAAGCTTCCCAGAGAAGATCTGAGGTGAGATTTCTGAAACAATCCTCAAAATTTATCAGGAGCACTGCAATAATCTTTAAACTGGTCCTCCTCACTCCCAGATCCTTGTTAAAGTCTGTCCCAATAATCTCTTTCCTGCCTCAAATTTTCCATGGCTTTCCAATTTTACTCATAGCATTCAAAATCTCCACTATTTATCTCAAACCTACCTTTGCATCTCAGCAACTTTTATTCCCTATGCAAGTGCCCTATGCACTGGCTAAATAAGAGACTATTTACGAATCTATTTCCTGGATTTTTCTTTACCTTACCCATCTCTTTATAACCTCTGCTTATTGTTCAAAAGAACACAAATTCTTCTATTCTTCAAGTCTCCTCCTTGCCACCCTCCATTTAACCAGCAGTCACTTCTGTCTCTAAACTTTTAGGTACTTCTGCTTTGTACTATTATGTGTTGACTTTTTTTCACTAAACAGCATGCTCCCCAGTTTGTATAGTCTTACTTAAAGTTTTCTTCCTCAAAGTCAAGCACAAGATCTGCCAAGTGACAGAGCCTCAATATACCTGTTGACCTAACCTGCAGGAACAAGTACGTACCCAACAAAATTAAGTTACACTCCACTGTCAACATACTATGCTGTCCACTCACTAACAAGTGTAGCAAGTACCTATTTTAATATCACTCTCCCAAGGCTAACTAAACTAAGGTCTACCTCTCAAAAAACACTTTATAAGATCACTGAGACATGTACCACATATGATAAAGTTAAATAACAAACCTGAAATTATCTTTATTTAAAAAAAACAATTTTTTTAATGTTTATTTACTTTTGAGAGAGACAGAGCGCAAGTGGGGGAGGGACAGAGAGACAGGGAGACCCAGAATCAGAAGCAGGCTCTAGGCTCTGAGCTGTCAGCGCAGAGCCTGACACAGGGCTTGAACCCACAAACCGTGATATCATGACCTGAGCTGAAGTCAGAGGCTTAACGGATTGGATCACTTAGGTACCCCATGAAATGAGCTTTAAAATTACATCCAAAACCATATCAATACATGAAAAGTTTTAAGAACATTTTGAATGTCCTGTAATCAGGCCAAACTGAGGAAAGGCCAGTAAAAAATTTTAACTCCTCAAGGAAGAGACATCTAACAGGACCAAACAGCATCAAATGCTACTGGCAAATACCATCTTCCTTTTTGAAAAGTTATTTCGGCAAAATATCTAACACATGGCTGGTCTGCAATAAAATGTTAAAGCTTAATGATAGTATAAGAGACAAGTTATCTATAACATTAGTGTTTTCAAGTTTAATATCCTGTAGCAAGTTTTTGTTTTTATTTTTAAAAAATGATGCTCTTTGTAAAAAAGTGGTAGAGAGGCAGGAGTCTTCAACTTGCATACCAAATGAGCCTCTCTTTCTAAGGCAAATGAGTATCTTCCATAAGTTTACATTCCAGGAAGAATAAAGCTTCAGGAATAAAAACCAAAAGAAAATTAAAACTGGACTTTCAGAAATCAATCCGATGAGAATTTTTAAAAACCGTATCGAGTCATATTCAAGCACCAGAGCTGCAAATACTCAAGTTTCTAAAGAGCACCAACCAAGAAAATGGAAGTTCATAATTCCACTCTCCCCTCAAAAAGACAACCTTCCACTCACTGAACTATCCACCTTATATTTTAAGATAAAGTTACAATCATAACATAATAAAGTTTCACTCTAAACTAAAAATGGCAAACCATGAAGAACATAATTTTCAAGGTTTGTGTTTTGTTTAGAATGTTTCACCATATCGAAACCTTACATATTTTCAGATACCATCAAAAGAATGTACACATGGGGCGCCCCAGTCAGTTAAGCATCCGACTTTGGCTCAGGTCATGATCTCACCCTTCACAAGTTCAAGCCCCATGTCGGGCTCTGTGCTGACAGCTCAGAGCCTGGAGCCTCCTTGGGATTCTGTCTCCCTCTCTCTCTGCCCCTCCCTGGCTCGCACGTGTACTCTCTCTCTCAAAAAGAGTGTTAAAAAAAAAAAAAAAAAAGGAACACAGACAGTAATAAATATCTAAGGGTCACAAGCCTTGAATGTAACCTCATTTTACTCATTTCTTAGAAGCAAAATACTTTTGGGGCACCTGGGAGGCTCAGTTGGTTAAGTGTCGAACTCTTGATTTCGGCTCAGGTCATGATTTCACTGTTTTGTGAGTTGTGAGTTCGAGCCTACATCGGGCTCTGCTCTGACAGTGTGGACACTTGCTTGGGACTCTCTCTCCCCGTCTCTCTCTCTCTCTAGCCATCCACCACTCATGTGGTCTGTCTCTCTCAAAATAAATAAATAAATTTTTAAAAAAATTAAAGAAAAAAAAGAAGTTTAAAAAAAAAAAGAAGTAAAATACTTTTGTTAATCAGCAATCCTAACAGTTTTCTAAACAATTCAGCAGTAAACGTCGAAGGAAGCCAAGGAAGTCCAAGGAAGTATGCTCTACCTGCTCAATTTACCTAACCCAATTTTTTACACTATGGCAAAAAAAAAAAAAAAAAAAAAACCTGTCACAGAGGGAAATAAAAGGGTGCATAATTGCACTATATTAGCAAGTGTAACCAGCACAGGAAATGCAGAAGGAAAGAAAATACCGCATTCTCTGCCTATCCTCATTTTGCTGAACAAGCAAACAAAATCCTTAAAATCAAAATAATACACTAATTTTTGTAAACTAAAGTCCTAGGAAACGCGTCTAACAATTTTCTAAGGAAACGATTATGGTCTCTCCTCCCAAAATCAAGCTACAACATGGCACCAACACCCCTCTCCTTTAAAGCAGTATTTTCATCTGGTGATAAACAGAAATAAATGCATAGGAAACAATTAAGATACATCAAATAATTTGCCATCAAAATCCTGCATATCGTACATTTTAATTTATTTTTATTAAAGTACAATTGACATGCATGATATTATTTTCAGATATACAACTTAATAACCACAATAAGCCTAGTTAACATGTTACCATGCATAATTTTTCTTGTGATGAGAACTTTCAAGATCTACTCTTAGAAACTTTCAAATATGCAATACAGTATTAACCATAGTTACCATGCTGTACATTCCGTTCCCTTGTACATATCTGAATTAACACTCTCCTCGATGTGTAGAAACATGATTAACAGGCATCCTGAACTATATCAATGGGAATTTAACTACCAAAGAATGAGCAAGAAACAGAAGAAGCTGTACGTTCCATTTGTACTGTAGAATGGGTCACTCATCTGCTCTGCCAGAGGAAGGAAAACCAAACCACAGAGATCAAGACTAGAAATTCCAAATACTATAGTATTAGCCAAAATGATCTGATACTCTCTCCAATAAATTCAGCACTTGTGTGAGAAATAGAAAGCAGCAATCTGGGCATCATTATATGATAGTTGATGACTTAGATTCTAAAATCTTAGGATTCGAATTTATACAACATTTTGAAAAGTAAGTACTTTCTATTTCCTCTAAGGACAAAAAGGAGAGGGGAAAAAGGAACTAAGGTTTATTATGTACTTTATTGACAGTAATTCACTTAATCCTTACATCAACTCTGTAAAAAATAGATTTACATCCATATTACAAATGAGAAAAATGAAGTGCAAGAGTTTAAGCAATTTGCCTTAATAAGACAAGTACAATTAATTACGAAGTCATGATTTGAACCCAAAGGTCTTTTGCTTGTCATCAAAATCCATAATCTTTAACTGCATCGTACAGCCCTCCATACTAATGGGGAAATTTACACCGATATCCTTTGAGTCCTGAGATACCCTGATTCCTTTCACAGACATTGGTAGAGAATCTCGTAATAGCATGAACTAATGATAACCTAAAGCAATAAACTGAAAAGATTTATTACTGGAAGATCCAACAATTTACTTATAGAAACAGCTACTCCCTCACAACCATGAGAAGTGCTATTTTAGGAGGAAGCCTGAACATACACATTAAAATGTTTTCAATGTATCCAAAACCTCAAATAGGAGATACTTAAAATACGACTTTGAAAACAAACTAAAATCATGAAGCTTATGCTCGAACTATCCCAATAGTTCCCTAACAGCAGGCCTGTTTTTGTGAATCTGTTAAGTGGCCCGAGTGATGTACCCAACTATTCCCCTCCACACCGACAGGAAACGTACTGGGGAAGGAAGAAACTGACAAGGAGTAAAAGTGGGATGTAAAACAGCCAAAACTGGCCCTCTAACCATAGTTTCTACAAAATTAAAGGCTGACCGTTAAAGCCATTACTAGTTACGAGCTAATTACAAACATCATCCACAAAATGGCACAAAGATTCTATTTATTAGAAACTGATAAAGCAGGTATAAAATGTGCTGGTTATGTTTCTCAGAACTAAGGCTCGCCCCGTCTACCGTAAATTTAATTTCCTAATAACCAACTTATAATCATACACGTCTGCAAGATTTAACAGTCCCTAGAACCTTTAAGTGTTGTTACACAACTTATTGTATTGGCATCAAAAGCTTAAGAACTACTTCAGCCAGTACTTACTACTTTTAATATCGTGTTGGACTTGAGAAACTCAAAGCAAAAAAACAATCAGTGATCGGCCCAAGACGGCAACTAAGACCTGATGGTAACCACCACCTAACTGCTGCTAAACTACTTGTACAGCTCAATGGTTTCACAGTATGTGCACACGTTTCCCTGTTAACTCAAAATCAATTTAACAATCTAAAGTGGCTTCCAAGTCTATGGAAGGAAGAACACACAACATGGAGATGCAGGGGATCCCGAGCTCTTGAAAGTGAACCCTCAAAAGGAGCGCTCATTTTATACTTCGTCGTAAGTGATAGAAGACCACGTGTAGAGCGTAGCGTTAACCTTGGTGAGGCAGCTCTGCAAAGGAGAACTGCTCCCGCCTCTGCACTTCCCACCCCGCGTCCTTCCACCATTGGTCCTCCCCTCACAACTTGCAGCCCTAGATATTATTTATTCCCTGGAGAGGGTTTGAGGTAAACTGAAAGAAGCCGGAAGCGTGTAAAATCTAGGACCAAAGAACCGAGGACAGAGAGGCAAACACTTAAGCACCGGGAAGAGATTCCCGCCTCTCCCAGGTGCTGTCCGGCGGCCTTAGAGCGCCACAAACAGGGATACAGGGGCGCTTTTTCACGGCTTCAGACCTCAGTTTAAATCCCGGATTTCCCTCCAGTGCCAAACGCAGGCCGAACTACTCACGCCACCCGCCGTGGGCCCGCCAGCCTCCAACCAAATCCAGGCTAGGACTAAGGGGAGACACCAGGCCTCTCAACCTGCGCACCACAGTGCGTCGGCGCCCGGGCCTACCGTAGTGACCAGAACGCGGACTCCCACCCCAATCTCCTCCCGCTGGCCAGAAGAGTCTGTAGGCCCCAGATGACAGTGATAAACTCACTGACTTATGAAGTCCTCTAAGAAATTACCTTCGAACTGGCCTTCTGAGATCCGCCTGGCGTTTTGTCCGCCATCTTGAGTTTTGCCCCTCCTTCGGCGGCCGCAGCAGCACGGGCGAGTCGAACGCCGAAACAGTGGATCTCAGCGGAGCCCGCCAGAGGCGCCTTCAAGGCTGAATAGTCGACTGCCGAGATAGGGAATTCGGGCGGAGCTGTGCCACCTGACTTCCGGTGTCAGTAATTTCCCCGGCCCCGCCCACTCCGCTGAATTTTGTGAGTTTCGGTTGCCTGTTGTATATCACGGTCCAGGAATCTAGAGAATCTCCTTTTTTTAACTTTCAGGGCTGGCTGATATTTCATTTGTCTTCCAGGCGCCAGCCCTTAGTAGGTGCGAGCCAGTTGAATTTCGTGGGTGAGGAGGGAACGGCTCCTTAAAGAAGATGTGCACTGGTCAGCTAGGGAGCTGACTGGGGGGCCAGGGGGGTCTCGCATTCCTTGGCCAAAGACGGTGTTTGCGCCACCTCTGGAGCTTACACCACAGTGCGAAAGGCAAACTTGGAATTTGCACGTTACGTTCAGATAGAACGGTGCCTGGAAAGCGAAGAAAAAGAGCATTTGACTCAAACTGAGAATCTGACAGTGGAGTTATCCCATAGACTGTTGGAGGTATCTACAATTGGGTACATGCAGACAAAGGCAAAGTGAGAGAAAAGCATAAGTAGACAGTATTCTAAATCTAGCATACATGTAAGCTGTGTGTCATTTAAAATTACATTTCATGGGGGCGCCTGGGTGGTTCAGTCCGTTAAGGACACGGCTTGGTTTCTTTGGCTCACGTCATGATTTGGGGGTTTTGCAAGTTCAAGCCCGAGTAGCTCTGCGCTGACAGCGAGAGCCTGCTTGGGATTCTCTGTCTCCCACTCTCTCTGCCCCCCTCAAAATAAATAAACTTCAAAAAAAATTAATAAAATATTTCATGGTTTAGTATTCTTTTCCTTTTTAATCACAAATGGAGAGAAGACCATAAACTTTTCTGTACTTAATATCTTTTTAAAGTTCTTTTTTTTTTTTTAAGTTTATTTATTTACTTTGAAAGAGCGTGTGTGCACAAGCGGGGAAGGGGGAGAGAGAGAGAAAGAGAAAGAGAGACTCCCAAGCAGGCTCTACACCATTAGCACGGAAGCTGATGCGGGCCTCGAACTCACAAACCGTGAGATCATGACCTGAACAGAAATCAAGAGTAGGATGCTTAACGGACTCCACCACCCACGCGCCTCCTTTCTTTAAGTTCTTAATAGGATCTGTATTCAAAGAAGGAAAACTTGCTTGAGAAGGTCATGCCTGAACCCAGCCAGTCAAGAAAAATGGAAAGGGCATTCCAGGCAGAGGGAGTAGTTGAAATAAAAGCCTGGTGACATGAATCAGTACAGCCCGTTGTGTAGCCACCATAAGCAGTCAAGTTTTATTAGAAGAGGTATAGAGAGGGTTGTGGCTGGAGAGATGGGTGGGAGCAATTTCACATAGGGCCCTGAAGCGAGCAGCATGCTTAGGAGTTAGAATTCTAGTCTGAAGATGAAGAGTGGGCTTCAATAGGGTTAGGTAGGGCTGTGGTGTCAGATTTTTAGTTTTAAAAAATTGCTCTTAGGACTGCAGGAAGGGAAGGAGTCATCACTTTCTCTCCTTAATTCATTTACTTGAAATACTTTTGAGCCCAATTTTGTGTACAAAATCCTGCCCAAAGTTTTGAGAGGTTTAAAGAGACAAGTAAAAATCACTGTCTTCATATGATTTTAAAACTTAATGACGAATGGGAGAGAGAAAGAGCAGAATTAAACTGATGCCACAAGGAAGGATCAATAGTTGTGGGAACTTTGAAAGCAGTAATTCTGAGAGTAAGGGTGCTGTAAAGAGATGGGGAGGTTTCACAAAGAAGGGAACATTTGAGCCAACTCTGAAGAAGTAAAATTTTGTCTGCTGGTTGGTGTTGGGGGGAGAGGGAAGGGAGGTTGGTAGGGTGCATGAGGGAAGCACTGAGAACAGGATCTGACCCATGGCAGGCCTCAGGAAAGATTAACTGTCGTATAGCTGGGCACTGAGGGATCAGCAGGCTAGAGCTCCTGTTCTGGGTGGGTGAATGGGGGTGGCAGAACACACAGTAAATAAATGAGCAAACAAGACATGATCAGAAAGTGAAAAGTGCTATGCCTTGAAATTAAATTGGAATGATTTGCAACCTCCAGTCCAATTGAATTTATTTCCAATCTCGGGTTTTGTCACACTTTTTTAATTCTGGGCTTCTACTTCCCCCACCCTCACCCTGGCCTCTAATTGAAAGTGAATCAATTTTACACTCTTACTAAAGATGTCACTTCCTCCAAGAAGTCTCACAGACCTCCCTTCCCCATCAAGCCTAAGATAGAGACTCTGCTTCTGTTTCCATAGGAATCTATACTTTCCCACCCCAAATGCTCATCACACTTAATTGGTTACAGTCTAGGGTTAGAAAGTGAAATCAGCTGAAATGAAAGAAGGATTGGAATTGGCTGTACCTCATCATGTTCTGACATGCTGCAGGCTGACTTTATCACTATAAAGTGAATAACTGCATGCTGTTCATTAAAATCCTCAAAGTTCTACTTCTCACAAAAATAATTTTTGCCAAATTTCTACTCCTAAAGAGTTAGAAGTAAGGGAACACAGACCTCCTCCTTCTCTTCTTTTTCATACAGTAAGATCCCAGAGGAAGCCAGACAAATGTGACCTGACAGGAAGTAATACATAGGCCTTTATTAAGGCCTAATTAAGTACACTTCAAAAAAACTCACAATCATGGTTATGAGCAAAGTTGTCCTCCACACATATACGTCATGAAATTGGCCCTATTACTCAAACCACAAATTAAAGAGGATGACAGCATGAATCATACAAATAGAATTTTACAGAATCTGAAATTTTTAGATTCACAATTACTATTGCCAAGGGACAACACATAACTGGTAAGAAAATCATAGAATTTACTACAATTAGTACTACTTTTTTACAATCACACGAAAACCAGGCTCTTTGTCTCTGGCTGTTGTGTTGGGTCTCTAGTCCCACACCTGTCATCTGTTCTCCCTGCAGCTGTGTTCAACAGAGATTCCAAAATAGTGCCAGATGCCATCCACAGAGGTGTTTTATTTGGTTCAACCAAGGAGATTTTTTCTTTGAAATTTGAGCTAGCATTTTCAAATTGGGAGATTTTATTCTTTTATACTCAGGGTTTCCGGCTTTTCTTGAAAAATGGGAGTCTGGCAACAATTCAGTGGAGGTGAGCCACAAGGGCCTTCTGGGAAGGGAGCTGCACACTGTAATTCACCATGCCTTCACCACACACACACACATACACACGCGCACACACACACACACTGTAGACAAATGCCCCACACCTGACCTGCTTGTAGGCATTTGAGTTTTCTAATCCTCATGCACAATTTAAGTCTTACTAGTGGTGATAAACAAAACATTTAATACTCCCTCCCCCAGCACCAATGAGAATGACTTATCCATTAAGTACAAAAGGCTCAGTGCCTAGGACCTCCCAAATGTTAAATTTCTTTTAAAACAAGGGGGGGGGGGTGGCGTAGATTGGAGAGGCTGAAACAAAAGCAGCATTTACCACTGCACACAATGAAAGACAGAGATCTTACAAACGATTGCCCCAAAGCCAAAATCTGCCGTAGGGTGCCAGTGGACTGCTCCTACTTAGTGGCACTTTCATTCTCCGGAATTTTTCAAGCAGCTTCTCCCTCCTGTCTAGACTTCAGGATAGAGTCGGATGAAAACACAATCCCATCCATTTGTTTATTTGGCAGTTATTGAATTTCCAGTATGTGCCAGGCTTTGAAAAAAGAAGATAAGAGGGAGAAAAGAACAGCTAAAATCAGACGTAGCTCTTCTGTTAAGAGACATCCCAGCTGCTTCTAGGAATAGTCAGGGAATAGCCTTCAAGGAGGGTGTGTTCTGTGTGAAATTAAAGATTGTTTCTGATAAACTTGATTGTCTGCCCCACTTGAGCATGCTAGCCTGACAAGATTTCAGTGGTAATAGCAGGTTCTCCCTTTTCTACCCTCCCCCACCAACTTACTTACTGATGGTATCTAGAATTCTTTTGACAATAGTAATTAGCAGTGGCTTTTTTTTTTTTTTTTTTTTTAGCAGTGGCATGTTTTTTTAAACTAAAAATGCCTGGGGCGCCTGGGTGAGTTTGTGAGTTTGAGCCCTGCATCAGGTTCTGCTGACAGCTTAGAGCTTGAAGGCTGTTCAGATCCTGTGTCTCCATCTCTCTCTGCCCCTTGCTCATGCACTCTCTTTCTCTCAAAAATAAATAAACATCAAAAAAAAATTTTTTTTTAACTAAAAATGCCTAAGAAATAAAAGATATGTATAAATGGTGTCAACAAGCATACAGCCCAAAAATGGGCTCGTGACACTTACAAGATAATAAAAATTGCTATTTTAGCTATGATCCTGGTGAGAAGATTACCATTAGCATGCTACCATGTGACAATTGTTTTATCAACAAGAAAACCTAAGATGATCTAGATGGGGTATCCTGGAAATGGTGTTCCTCAGTGAGTGACTGCATATGTGTGTACATGGGTGTTTGTGGCAAAACTGTACTGACGGTGCCCATGGCAAGTTGAGACAACTAGCAAAGGGCAACATCTCCAGGGAGTCCTCACTGACTATGACCTGGTAGTCTAAAGGTGGCGTTGGCTTGGAACACAGGGAGATCAGGCTTCAACTTATGACCTGCCTTCTGCTGGGGGGAAGCCTACATATCCCCACGAAGACTGAAATCCTAAAGACAACACCAAGTAATATAAAGATTGAGTGAAGAATGAAGTTATGAAGAGAAAATGAAACAAGATTATTTCCCTTATCAATTTCACTTGATTGCCAATAACAGAAGTCCAACTGTAGTGGTCTTAAACACGAAAGGCTTTATTGTTACCATGGTAAGTCTTCTATCAAAGAATATGGCATACTTTTCTTCTTTTTCAAGTTTTGTTCTGTTTCCTTCATACCCGCTTTGTATATTTCTTATTATTTTATTCTAATTTGTTTTATCTTTTCTGTTGTTACTGCAAATAGATTGTTTTTCCATTATGTATATATGTCCTAAGTAATCGTTATTCATATGGTGATTACCATACATAAATGTTGTGTCCAGTCACTTTGCTGAATTCCTTTATTATGTGTATAGTTTTTCTGTCTTACTCTTTTAGGTATACAATCATATCATTTGTAAATAATTGCAAGTTTACCTCCTCTTGTCCCTTCCCTCCCCCCATCTTTTTGTTTTTCTCTTGTGTAATAACAGCCAGTACCTCCAGAATAATAAGGTAAGAGTGGCGCTAATGGATATCCTTGTCTGGTTCCTGACTTTAATGAGAATGCTTTTAGTGTTCTTATCAGGAAGAGGCTAACTTTTGGGTTGTGAGTTGAATTCTATACAATTTTTTTAGCTAACCATGGAACTGAAAATACAGAATTTTAAATTCTCATAGAAAAGATGAGGACTCTGAGGATATGCTAAACAATGCCAATGGTGAGACAAGATGGTTAGAGAAACACTTATAGGCTTGTGTTAAGAAAACCCAGCACATCTCAATGACTTAGAAAAATAAGGGAACAAAGTAGAAATGTTCTGCTCTGTGCAGCAGAAAGAATGAGCAGCCAGGAGGGCAAACTGGAGGGAGGACATGTAGAAATCTATGTTAGTTTCCTGTTGCTGATGTAACAAATTACCACAAATTTAGTGGCTTATAGCAGCAACACAAATGTATTATCTTATGGTTCTGGAGGTCAGAAGTCTAAAATGTGCCTGCAGGCCTGTGTTCATTTGGAGACTCTAGAGAATCCTTTTCCTTGCCTTTTCCAGCTTCTAGACTTCACCTACATTCCCTGGCCTTCTTCTCCATCTTCAAAGCCAGCAGCATAACATCTTTTCTCCTCTCTGACCTCTGCTTCCATCCTTGTTATCTTCTGTCCGACTCTAATTCTACTGCCTCCCTGTTATAAGGTCCCTTGTGATCACTCTGGGCCTGCGATGACAATCCAGTATAATCTCCCCATCTCAACAGCCTTAACTTGATCACATCCACAAGTCCGTTTACCATGTAAATTAACATGTTTGCAGATTCTGGGAATTAGGATGCAACCCTCTTTGGAGGGTTATTATTCAGTCCACCACAGGATCTAAAGTGAACTTTCTGCTTCTGTATTTTGTCCCCTGGCTGGCAGGCACAGCTTTGATTCCATCAGATCCCATGGGAAGGGTCATAATAAATACAGTCATCTCAAACCAACTGAGTTCTGAAATTGTTACTGGGGAATTCAGTGGGTATGGTTCCAGCGAAGAAGGGTAAGACAGGTCTCTATTGTCAAGGACTTAACAGGGCATAAAGGGGACAAATGTGTCACAATAGGAATGTCATACGTGAGGACTGAAATTTTACCCTGTTGTATTTGCTGCTATATCTGCAGTGCCTAGAACAGAGTAAGCACCATGCAGGTACTCACTGAGTATTTGTTAATGAATGAAATCTTTATCAGAGGTGGTTTAGGAGAGCTTAGAAGATTGGCACTGCAGAAAAGGAGAGGGAAGACCTCATGAAGGGTGCTGTACACTTTTGGGCGCATCTGTCTCAATTTCAACACTTCAACTCTGGGACAAACTCCCAGGAGTTAACTAGAAGTTGCTCAGAGAGGAGAATGAGGACCTTAACAAAATGTTGTCTTATTTTTTTTTTTTAATTTTTTTTAACGTTTACTTATTTTTGAGACAGAGAGAGACAGAGCATGAACGGGGGAGGATCAGAGAGACGGAGACACAGAATCTGAAACAGGCTCCAGGCTCTGAGCTGTCAGCACAGAGCCCCACGCGGGGCTCGAACTCACAGACCGTGAGATCATGACCTGAGCCGAAGTTGGCCGCTTAACCGACTGAGCCACCCAGGCGCCCCAATGTTGTCTTATTTTAAGAAAATGAAAATTTTATTATTTGATCAGACTTAAAAGTCTCCCTTCATGTACAAATTTTGAAATAATACAACTCTCCTCTCATCCCCAATTGAAAAACAATTTTCAAGAATTGTGTGATTTCTACACAGGCAGGCTCAATGGACTATGAACATCATTTACTGTTTTGCCACCTGGTGGCGCTGCTGCAGCCGATAAACAAAATACCCACCATCCTTTGTAGGTATCCCGTGAACATATAGGGAACCTCTGTAATATTGGTGTTCTTGTCACATTTGTTGTTACAATGAAAAATCTTTCTAATACCCTGTTGTGGTCCACCAAGCTTTCACTGAACAATTGTGCTAGTGCTGTTGCTAAAAAATGTGCTAAAAAATAATTTAGAAGGGGAAGTTAAATGTGATAAAACCATGGTATACTGTGTTATTTGGGGGAGAACCGTTCACTAGATATTAGAGATAACAAAAATATTAGAGACAACATTAGAGATAATATCTTTACAGTGAGGTTTGCTCTGCTTCTCTAGGAAGGCAGGAGCAGGGCTGAATCCCAACACCTATTTTCATGCTTGGCACACAGTAGGCAAACAATATATATTTGTCGAATAAATAATAAATAAACATGAAAGATGGCCACCTTATATAGCTCCCAACCCCATATCCATCCTCTCAGTTTTACCCCTACATAGATACCAACAAAAAGTTCCTGAAACCAAATTCTAAAATCACAGCAATGAGTTTCTGAATAGTTCAGCTCAGGTTAGCTGCTCATTTTGGTTAATCAACTATGCTAAGGAAAATCATGCCACAAAAGACAAATGGCTCCCAGAGACTTACCATGGGATGAATGAAGATTTGGAGGAGAGAGGAGCACCTGGATGGCTCAGTCAGTTGAGCATCCTGACTTTTTTTTTAATTATTTTTTTAATGTTTATTTTTGAGGGAGATAAAGAGAGACAGAACGTGAGCAGGGAAGGGGCAGAGAAAGGGAGACAGAATCCGAAGCAGGCTCCAGGCTCCAAGCTGTCAGCACAGAACCCAACGCTGGGCTCAAAATCATGATCTGTGAGATCATGACCTGAGTGAAGTCAGTCACCCAGCTGACTGAGCCACCCAGGTGCCCCGCATCCTGAATCTTTATTTCAGCTCAGGTCATGATCTCACAGTAGGTGAGATCAAGCCCTGCATCGGGCTCTAGACTGACAGCACAGAGCTTGCTTTGGATTCTCACTCTCCTCTCTCTCTGCCCCTTCCCTTTGAGTGCATGCTATCTCTCTCGAAATAAATAAGTAAATAAGTAAATAAATAAATAAATAAATAAATATTTTTTAAAAAAAGATCTGGAGGTTGGCGGGGGGGGGGGGGGGGGGATGTGTGAGCCAAAGTTTACTGTGTATGAATAATAGGTGTCAAATAAATACACAATTATTTTTCAAGTGTTTGGAGATGCTGCTGTAATTGACAGGACACAATTTGCTTTACTGTGGTCAAATACACATAACATAAAACTTGCCAATTTAACCATTTTTAAGTGTACAATTTAGTGGCATTAAGTACATTCACAGTGGGCAAACTATCACCACCATCCATCTTCAGAACGTTTTCATCTTCCCAAACTGAAACTCTGTATCCATTAAATAATAACTCCACAATCATTCCTCCCCGTACCACAGGAAACCACCATTCTATTTCTGTCTCTATAAATTTGACTACTCTAGGTACCTCATAGAAGTGAAATCATACAGTACTGGTCCTTTTGTGACAGGCTTATTTCACTTAGCACAATGTCTTCAAGGTTCATCTGTGATGTAGCATGTGTCAGAAGTTCCTTCCTTCTCAAGGCTGAATAATATTCCATTATATGTCTAGACAACAATTTGGCCGTTCATCCGTTGAGGGACATTTGGATTGTTTCCAGTGTTTGGGTATCGTGTATAATGCTGCTATAAAGATTGTCAAAGCATTCTTAAATTCACAACAGCTCTTTGTCATTATGCTTACTCTCAATCAGTGGTCCTAAAAGTACACGGACTACCATGTGGGGATCAGCAGAAAAACTGGCACTGTGAGTATATTCATGCTTGATAACTTTAGAATCTTAGAGCAGGAGTATGTAAAGAGGAGAGGAATCAGTGTGGTGGTACATCTGAAAAGCAACTGCAGAGAAGAAGGAATGATGCAAAATAGTCACCAGCCAGGAGAAGAGCAGACTTAAGGAAGCTATCAGAACTGTTTACAATGAACAAAGACTTTTCCCCTTTGCTCCTTAAGGCAGATAAGGAAGCACTGAACAGAGAGGCACAGAACAGAAGATTTCTGACTTCAACTCCGTGTTCAAAATAATCTTTAATTTCTATAACTGTTGAACAATGGAACAATCTACTTTAATGAAATAAGCATTTCTCTGTGAAAATACACAGACAGAAGCTGATCGATTGTAGAAAGGAGGAGGAGGTTGAAGGAGAGTTATATCTGGGCTCTAAGGCATCTTAATACCCCTACATTCTCTGTCTTTCTAATGCTTGAAACATCAGCAGAAAAGACGAAAGTGACCAAAGCTATGGAGTTGCCAAAGTAAATAATTATTCACTGTATACTTGGTTTGATAGTTATTGGTGTCATGTCCTCCAGATGAAGTTTGAATCTGATAAGCTAACTGTTGAGTGCTTTCAGAAATCCACATAATCTTTGAGGAGGACATTATCTGAGATTATAGTGACAGGAGCCAGAACAGATTATCAGGGACACTGAGACCTAAACCAGGAGTCCCTGCCCTTTTTGTATAATATACTGGGAAAATACCGTGGTAAATCCAGATCAAATTAAACAAATAGCAGAGCCTTGTTACATTTTCATTCAATAAAAATCAGTGACTCCAATTTGTTCTGTTCATTAAACATCGGTTTTTAGTTTTTCTTCCATGATTTCTCTTTTTGGTTTTCATTAAAACTTGTGGGGGGGGGGGTGGGCACCTGGGTGGCTCCGTTGGTTGGGCGTCTGACTTCTGCTCAGGTCATGATCTCACAGTTCATGAGTTCGAGCCCCACATTGGGCTCACTGCTGTCAGTGCAGAGCCCACTTCAGATCCTCTGTCTGCCTCTCTCTGCCCCTCCCCCGCTTTCACTCTCTCAAAAATAAATAAAACATTAAAAAAAAAACTTGTGGGAAAAATGCCTCAAGAAGCTGGGGAGAAGTAGGCAATTCTCATACTTCGGGGCTGGAGAATAAATAGGTACAAGCTCCCCTGGAGGGCAATTTGGCCATAGTTATCAACGTGAAATGTACATCCCCTTTGACCCAGCAATTCCACTTCTAGGAATTTACCTCCAGATGTATTCTCACACTGGTAAAGAATGTGTGCAGCAAAAGATCAAAGACAGCCCATCAATAAAGGGTTGTTTAATAAAAGTATGGTACATCCAAAATATATTCAGTATAGAGTCAGGACTGAAATGCTATGCCGTTGCTAGAATGAAGGAGATCTTTATGGACTGACTTGGAAATTGCTTCAAATACACTATTGCATGACAAAAGCAAGGCAGGAAACATTTTTGTGATTAAAAACAAAGACTTCTTTAGGTAGAAATATAGTACACACATGTGCCTAAGCAGCTTCTAAGTTGACCCTAATGATCTCCAACCCCCAGTAACAATGACCTCCCTATGTAATCCCCTTCCCATGAGATTGGGTTCAACCTAGTGAGTGATGTGCTTCTAATGAACAGCAAAAGTGAGAGGATGTCACTGCTGACGCTTGGTTATAAACAAAAACTTTGGCTTCTTGTCTTCATAGACTTTTCTGCTTCTTCTTAGCTGTTTGCTCTGATCAAGCCAACTGCCATGCTGTAAGGTGCCCTCTGCAGAAGAAGCCCATGGGGCAAGAAACTGAGGGAAGCCTCAGGCCAAAAACTAGTGAAGAAATCAGGCCATCAGCCCAACAGCCTCTGACAAACTCAATCCTGCCAACAACCCTTTGAATGAACTTGAAAGCAGATCCTCCTGAGTGGAGCTATGACATGACTACAGGCCCCCCTAACAGCTCAGCCACGAGCTTGTAAGAGACCCTGAGCCAGAGGCCCCGCTAAGCCACAGGATTCCTGACCACAGATTATGTGGTATAATAAATGTTCATTGTTTGAATCCACTAAGTTTGGGGGTAATTTGTTGCACAGCAGTAGATAACTAATACAAGATGTAATGTGGGTTCAAGCATATATACAATATATTTCTTTAAAAATTGGCCACTGGGGGCGCCTGGGTGGCTCAGTCGGTTGGGCGTCCAACTTCAGCTCAGGTCACGATCTCACGGTCCACGAGTTCGAGCCCCGCATCGGGCTCTGGGCTGATGGCTTGGAGCCTGGAGCCTGCTTCCGATTCTGTGTCTCCCTCTCTCTCTGCCCCTCCCCCGTTCATGCTGTGTTTCTCTCTGTCTCAAAAATAAATAAACGTTAAAAATAAATAAATAAATAAATAATAAAATAAAAATTGGCCACTGTGGGAGTGCCTGGGTAGCTCAGTCAATTAAGCCTCCAACTCTTGATTTCAGCTCAGGTCATGATCTCATTGCTCGTGAGTTTGAACCCTGTGTCGGGTTCTGTGCTAACAGTGCAGAGCCTACTTGGGATTCTCTCTCTCTCCCTCTTTCTCTCTCCCTCCCCCACCTCAAAATAAATAAATTAACTTAAAAAAAATTGGCCGCTGTACTTGCCCCTGTGGAGGAAATGTAAAATTCTGGGGATAAAAGGTAGGAAGAAACTTACTTTTTACCGTATGCCCTTTAGTGTATTTGAATATACTGTTTATTCAACAAACAGAGACAAATAATAACACTTAATATCCTCCAATAAATGATAATTCCAAAGGCCCATTTCAAAAATTCTCATACAAATTTTTTTTTCCTATATCTACATACATTAGATACTCACAAAGACGTTGTTCATACTTCTTTAACCTGGGCACATATCACATCACGTCACATTAAAAAGAGACTCTTTCCTTTCACACTTTTTTGGAGTCATGGGGAAAATGCCTTCTTTTCAACCTCCTTGTCAGCCCCTCCTGGCCTGACTCCCCTGTGCTCCAGCCACACTAAGATTCTGGTTCCTGCATTAGACTCTGTTTTTCCCAGTCTCTCTCCCTTAACTCACACCTCCTCTCAATTTGGAATACTTTTCCTCCAAGGCCCCTTCCCTGACTAATTACTATACAAAATACAAGACTCAACTCCAGGCTCCTCCTCTCACACCCACAGCCCACTCCTGTCCCACCCCAGCTCTTGCCAACTCCCTCATCCAGCAATTGTGTTTCTGGCTATGCTCCCCAGATGCATTGGTCCCTCACTCCTTTGGCTGTCCCTTATTTTACATAGTCCAAGATAGCTATTCACCCATGTACTGTCATTTTTCTGTCTTGCCTACTAGTTGGTAAGCTCCATGGAGATGGGAAGGCAAGTTATAGAAGGCAGGGATATGGGAACTGTGGTACAACATGCCCTTTTTACTTATCCATTCCCAGTGCATAATCCAAACTAGAGAAGTAGAAGTGGATATGTTTAGCTCACATAGAGGTTGCTTACATTCCTGACACAAATTCACAAGACATATTTGAAGACATACACATGCATCTAACCCTTAAGATGCATGTATAGAATACCTTTAGTTGCAGTTGACAGAAGCTTCTTCACTTATGTAGCTTAAACTGTAAGGAGATTTTATTTCACCTATCAAGAAGTTCAGAGGTGAGACTGCCCCAGGATTTATTAGTTTAGCAGCTCAGTCTCATCAAAGACCCAGGTCCTTTCCATCTTTCTGCTCTGCCATCTTCAGTGGGTAAGCCTGTCCCTCAGGCTAATTCCCCCCTCTATTCACAGGATGGCTACCACAGCTCCCAACATCACACCAGAAGTGTTCCTTTCTTCCTGAAAGCATGGGTAGCTCTTTTGTTTTAAGACTGAGGGAAAAAAATCCTAGAAGCCACTCCAGCAGACTTTCCCTCCATGTTTCATTGGCCATAAAAGAGTTGACACCCCTGTCTTATCTATCTGATGGCAAGGGGAGTAAGATAGATGATCATGATCAGTTTACATGGAGTACCTGGCTGACTAGGCCATGCGTTATCTGCATAAAATCTGGGTTCTGCTAAAAAGAAGGAAGGGGGTGGGTAACAACAACGCTGTCTTCTATATTGTGAGGACCTGGGCTCTCTGGTTTTTTTTTTTCACTATTGTGCTAAATTGCATTTATTATAATTAGAAAACACTTCATCACGCCCAGCACCTGGAGATCTATTTTTAAAAGTACCACACATATGACCTAAATCCAGCCCAAAATATGGATTTTTTAAACTTTAGCATTGGTCCTACTAGTCTTACTGTTTGGGAAAGATACAATGGGGTCTGAGTGAGAAAAGTGGGGCAGTTAAACCTAGGACCATGCTGGTGTTTGCCAAGGGACTGAGATGATGACTTTTTCCCCCTTTCCAAATTGGCCAGAACTCTTTGGAGAGCTTAAAGAGCAACCAGACCAGGAACTGACAAGCTGGGCATGTTATAGAATAGGACACACAGGCTCTCTAGCTGGACTGACTTAGTTTAAATCCTAGCTCCACTACTTAATATCACATGAAATTTAGGCAATGACATTACATTTTCTCTATTCCTCTCTTTCCTTTTGTGTAAAACAGAGATAATAATACAAACCTTGCAGGTTTCTGAAAGGATTAAGTAAATATCTGAAATAAAAAGCATATGGCAGAATGCCTAGAACATAAGAATAAAAATATCAAACCTATTATAGGAAAAACAAAACGAACAAAAAACAGTGTTATCATAGCACAAGAACTAACAAATTGTAACTAACAAAATGGAATAGAAGAGAGATCTCGAACATAGACCCATTTGCACAAGGGAAATGAATATACAACAAAGGTGTCACCACAAATCAATGGGGGAAAGGATGAATTTCCCAGCAAATGGTGGTGGGAAAAGTGACTCACTATGAAGAAAAGGAAAATGTGGTCCCCATCTAACACCATGCCTCAAAGCAGGTTCATGGGACTCTAGTGCAAAAGTTCCTTTTCACTTTCCAAACTAGCAGTATGGTTTCAAGATGAATAAAGGACCTAATTGTCTAAGAAATAACTCTAATGTTGATGGAAGAAAGTATAGTAGGGTGTCTTTGTAACCCTAGGAGTTGGGAATCACTTCCTAAACAAAATTTCCCAAGCACATACTGTAAGACAAAAAGCTGATGCATTTAAGGGGTGCCTGATTGGCTCAGTTGGTAGAGATTGTGACTCTTGATCTCTATGCTATAAGTTCTAGCCCCATGGTGGGTGTCAAGATCACTTAAAAAAAATAAAATCTTTAAAAGGGGTGCCTGGCTGGCTCAGTTGGTGGAGCATGCAACTCTCAATCTCAGGGTTGTGAGTTCAAGCCCCACAATGGGCATGCAGCCTACTTAAAAAAAAAAAAAAAAAAAAAAAAGGATGCATTTGATTACATAAAAAAATTAAGGAATTGGAATCAACAAAGGCCATCATAAATAAAAATAATGGAGTACAGAATATTAGAAAATATTTTTGTTGCATAAAAATTAAAAGGTATTAATATCTAGAGTATACAAGAACTACCAATCATCAAGAAAAAACACCAACTTCGTAAGAAAAATGGGCAAAGGATACGAACAGGCAATTTAAGAAAAGGAAGCCCAAAGTCTACCAAACGCATAAAGAAGTATTCAATTTTATTAGTAATCCTAAAGAAATCCAAATAAAACAAGATATTTTATATCTATAAGGCAAAAATTAGAAAGCTGAATGATACAAAGTGTTGGTGGGGATGTGAGATGTATCATGCCCTGTGATCAGGAGTCAGCACTTATCTATGTTTTTTCCCACTTATCTATTAAGTGCATAACAAAACATCCAAAACTTAGTGGCTTAAAACAACAACTACTTTATTTAGCTAGAAATTCTATGGGTTTTCAATTTGGACCGGGTTCTACTAGGTAGCCAAGTCTTCTGGTCCAAATGTTCTCCACTCATTTACATGTCTGGGGCCTCAGCTAAGGTGGCTGAGGACCTGGGTCCTCTCTCCACATGGTCTCATCCTCCAGCAGGCTAGCCTGGGCTTGATGGTATGATGATTGAAAGGCTCTCAGCTCAACAACAGGATTTGTGGGATCTCTTGAGGTCTAGGGTCAGAACACAAACATTTTCTGCCACCTTCCACTAAGCAAATCACAAGGTCAAACCAGATTCAAGGGAGAGGAGAGTAGGTTCTACCTTTTGATGGGAGTTGGTAAAAAGAATGTGTGAAGGTTTGTTTGTTTGTTTGTTTGTTTGTTTGTTTTGCCCTCTGGTATAGGATGTGTGCATTAGTTCATACATTCTGGAGAACAATCTGGCGTTACAGTCAAATTAAATATTTATATTCTTTTTTTTTAAGTTTATTTATTTATTTTGAGAGAGAGAGGGGAAGGGGTATGAGAGAGGGAGAGAGAAACCCCCACACTGACAGCATAGAGCCCCATGCAGGGCTCAAGCCCATAAACCATGACATCATGACCTGAGCCAAAATCAGGAGTCAGACACTGGGGCCTCTGGGTGGCTCCGCTGGGTGAGCGTCTGACTTTAGCTCAAGTCATGGTCCCTCAGTCTGTGAGTTCGAGCCCCACATTGGGCTCTGTGCTGACAGCTCAGAGCCTGGAGCCTGCTTCCGATTCTGTGTCTCCCTCTCTCTGCCTTTCCCCTGCTCACGCCTCTGTCTCTCCCTCTCTTTCTCTCAAAAGTAAATAAACATTAAAAAAAAAAGAGTCGGACACTTAACCAACTGAGCTACCCAGGCACCCCTAAATACATTTATATTGTATAGCCCGGCAATTTCCTCCCTGAATACATATTCCAAAGATATATTCTCACTCAAGTTCATTAAAAGACTACATTAATTGTGGTAGCAGGGAGTTAGAGATAATCAGATATACATCACTTGGCGAGTAAATTGTTAAAGTGGTGGATATACACCAAGGAGTATTACGCAACAATTAAAAACAATACATTAAAAGTATACATAGCAATATACAGAGATCTCAAAGATATACACTAAAGGAAAAGAAAATAAACAGAATGAGATGTATAGTACAGTACCATTCAACTAAAAATACATCTACACAGAACAATATACATTTTGCAAGAAACATGCAGATACACATTAAACACATTATAATGGTTGCCTTTGGGGGAAGTCTTAAAGGGAAGCAGATAAGGGAAAGGAAGATAATAAATTATTTAATTAATAAATCAATGACAAGAGGAGCCCTGCCCAGCAGACCAACAATGACAATTGTACCCTGAAATTTGAAACCTCTGCATAGGAGGTCCAGGAAGAAAAAGAGCAGATGGCTGCTTCATCTCTTCCATCCCTTCTTGCACAAGAGTTCCTTTTCATCATAAAACATTAAAGAATTGTCAACCTCAGAAATAACAAGAGCCAACGAAGGGGAAGGGCTGGCCCAGGGACAAAGTCCTACGTAAGGGTCACATCTCTGTGTAAGGGCCACTTTCACAGGTGGTAAATTCAAGAAAATGTGGCCTGGTAATATCCTGGGCATTTTTGCTAGAGTCCGAGGGCAACAGGCACAGAAACTGGATGTTTTTCCTTGAAAAGTACTCAGTGCCTATTCTGTTTTCCTACCACTGACCTGAGGGGAATTATCGGTCACCTTCATCAGGATGGCCACAACTACTCTGAGCTGAACTCCCTGTTGGAAAAAAGTACTTTCAGAAAACCAAACGCCAACTCTCCATAGGCTTCCAGGCCTCTTCAAAGAGGTCCTGGTTTACTATGACCAGGCCCAAGGGCACTTTGCAAACAAAGGACATTGACCATCACACTCTTAAAAATGTCCATGAATTTTGTTTTTAGATCATTCACTAGAAGTCAAACATTCTTTCATTTACCAATTCCAGTGACTATTTACTTAATGCTGCATCCTTTGTTTCTTTCATGGGTAAGTTTTTTTTATTATTATATGAAATTTATTGTCAAATTAGTTTCCATACAACACCCAGTGCTCATCCCAAAAGATGCCCTCTTCAATGCCCATCACCTACCCTCCCCTCCCTCCCACCCCCCATCAACCCTCAGTTTGTTCTCAGTTTTTAAGAATCCCTTATGCTTTGGCTCTCTCCCACTCTAACCTCTCTCTCTCTTTTTTTTTTTTTTCCTTCCCCACCCCCATGGGTTCCTGTTAAGTTTCTCAGGATCCACATAAGAGTGAAAACATACGTTATCTGTCTTTCTCTGTATGGCTTATTTCACTTAGCATCACACTCTCCAGTTCCATCCACGTTGCTACAAAGGGTCATATTTCATTCTTTCTCATTGCCAAGTAGTATTCCATTGTGTATATAAACCACAATTTCTTTATCCATTCATCAGTTGATGGACATTTAGGCTTTTTCCACAATTTGGCTATTGTTGAGAGTGTTGCTATAAACATTGGGGTACAAGTGCCTTTCATGGGTAAATTAAAGCTATGGTCACTTTAGTTTTTTACTTCCAATTCAATTATCCATATAACTAAATCTAGACTTGGAAAGTCACATTTGAGCTGTGTATTTGGCTTCAGAAAATTGAATATTAAAGCAAATTAAATACGTTTTCAATCATTCTCTTTGTTAGTGACTATTTATTTCTGGCTTAAGAAAGGTATCCGTTGTAATGGGCTGAATGTTTGTGTTCCCCCCACCCAACCCCCACCCCAGCCCAAATTCATATGTTGAAATCCCAACTCTCAGTGCAATGGTATGAGGAAGTGGGGCCTTTGGGAGATGATTAGGGCATGAGTGTGAAGCCCTCATGAATGGGATTAGCGCCCTTATAGAAGAGGCCCCAGAGATCTCTCTTACCCCTTCTGCCATATGAGGACACAGTGACAAAACAGCTATCTATGAACCAGGAAGCAAGTTTTCACCAGACACCAAATCTGCCAGCACCCTGATCTTGCTTTGTAATGCCCCCAATTTCGAATGCGAGAGGCCACCAAGGAGCCAATACCGATGCAAACGCACAAGGGTTTATTTGCAAGCTCGAGCTTGGGCCCAAGTATACCCGACACAGCAGAGCAGGGACTTGGACCCCTAGGTTAAGAGGCATAGCAGTTTTATAGGGCCCGGTGGCCAATGAGATTGTAACACACACAGAAAGTTGCATAGTCATGTCAGTCCACACGCAGGTGGCCAATTGCATTACAATTTACCCTATAGTAACTGTTTGAACTAGCCTATCACTCTGGTCAGAATTGGCGCACAAGTTTGGCGGGCAAAAGGGGGGGTTTACATTCTTTGGCGGTTAGGGGTTCCACATTGCTATATGAGCCGGTTTCCAGTAGGGTGTGCTCAGCGGCTTGACTAGGGTGGGGGAGTGTCTTAAGCAATAAGTAGGTCATGTGGGGGTTATACATGAGATGGTGGGTGTAGCACAAAATGGAGTTAGTCTTGCTCTGCTTGTCCAGGGGTAGGGGGTTTTTGTTAAATTCCTTGGGTCCCACAGCTTCCCAGCTTCCAAAACTGTGAAAAATAAATGATTTTTGTTTAAGCCGCCCAGTCACTGGTGTTTGTGTTATAGCAGTCTGAATGTTTATGTTTCTCATGGCTTTTTGCTTTTTACATTAGCACTTAGAGTTTTCACTCAGATTTGTAAAACACAGAAGTCCTTGATTTTTTTAAAAAAAGGGGGACTGGTAAAAGAATAGTTTGTTTTCTTTAACCACTAGAGGGCACATTGCAACAGATATTTTGGATTTTTTTTGTCCCAATTCTATATAATTTGAATGTCTTTTCTTTTTAAGTTTATTTATTTATTTATTTATTTATTTATTTATTTATTTTTGAGAGAGAGAGAGAGAGAGAGAGCGCATGCGCACACAAATGAGAGAGGGGCAGAGAGAGGGGGAGACATAGAATCCAAAGCAGGCTCTAGGTGAGCTGACAGCAGAGAACCTGACACAGGGCTCAAATGGGTTTGTGAAAACCATGAATCATGACCTGAGCCCAAGCGCAATGCTCAACCAACTGACCACCCAGGCACCACTTAAATGTGTATTTAAAAAAAAATTTTTTTTTTTTAACATTTATTTATTTTTGAGACAGAGAGAGACAGAGCATGAACGGGGGAGGGGCAGAGAGAGAGGGAGACACAGAATCGGAAGCAGGCTCCAGGCTCTGAGCCATCAGCCCAGAGCCTGACGCGGGGCTCAAACTCACGGACCGCGAGATCGTGACCTGAGCCGAAGTCAGACGCTCAACCGACTGAGCCACCCAGGCGCCCCTTAAATGTGTATTTTAAAAGAATATCAAAGAATAAGAGAAAGGATAAGAGAAGTTTGATTTTTCAATGTAAATGATTTTTTAAAAACCTTCATTCACTAAATAATAAATGACTAAGTATGAAGACAGGGAAAAAATAGAGGGGAAAAAATCAAAATCCTTAAAACTTAAAAACTGATAAATCCAGATACTGTAATTGACAATCAAATGAATAAATACACAAATTGTTCTCTTCAGTTCTTAAGTGAAAAGTGGATAACTCTGGCTCTCTAGGGAGACAAAGAGAGAGTTGCAGCACGAGAGAAGAACTATGGTATGAAGTATACACAAAAGATGCCCTATGGGTTGTGAAGAGAGGAAATTCTGTACTTCAACAGAAGTCATCAGATGTTGTATTTAGTATTATTGAATAGGCAATATATGTATATCATTAAAAAATTTAAAGGTACAGAATATGTAGAGTGAAAGGAAAAGTCTCCCTTCCCACAATACACAGTTGCTCTCCTTGGAGGCCACCATTACTACTGGCTTTTATATATCCTTCAAAAACAAATGTATACATTTACAAGCATACAACTGAGCAAATATATTGAGTTTTTACCTGCATAGAAATGACAGTGTGGTACATACACTGTTCTCACTTTGCTTCATTTTTTTTTTAATTTTACATTTTTTGAGGCATAATTGATTTATCAGTTTCAGGCATACAACATTACAACATAAGGATTTGATTTTGTATATATTGTAAAATGATCACCAAAATAAGTTTGGTTAACATCCACCACATACATAGTTACAGGGGTTTTTCCTGTGATAAGAACTGTGAAAGAAAGAAAGAAAGAAAGAAAGAAAGAAAGAAAGAAAGAAAGAAAGAAAGAAAGAAATTTAAAAAAAAAAAAAAAAAGAGGAGCACCTGGGTGGCTTAGTTGGTTAAGTGTCCAACTCCTGATTTATGGCTCAGGTCATAATCTCACAGTGGGTGAGTTCGAGCCCTCAATCAGGCTCTGCACTGACAGTGCAGAGCCTGCTTGGGATTCTCTCTTTCTCCATCTCTCTGTCCCTGCCCTGCTCGTGATCTCTCTCTCTCTCAAAATAAATAACAAACAAACAAACAAAAAAGAACTGGGGCACCTGGGTTAAGCATCTGAGTTGGGCTCAGGTCGTCATCTTGCAGTTTGTGGGTTCAAGCTCTGGATCGCCTTCTGTGGTGACAGCTCAGAGCCTGGATCCTGCTTCGGATTCTGTGTTTCCCTCTCTCTCTTCCCCTTCCCTGCTCACACTCTCTCTCTCTCTCTCAAAAATAAATAAACATTAAGAAAATTAAAGAAAAAAGAACTGTCAAGATCCTAGCTACTTTCAAATATGCAATACAGTATTATTAACTATAGTCACCGTTCATTACATCATGACTTTGCTTCCTTTTTTTTTTTTAACTTATCTCAGGGATACATCTCTGTACATATAGATCTGCCTTATTTCTGTCTTATTTTTAGTGGCTGCCTGCTATTGAAGTTACATTATTACTTTATAATTTTGTTTAAATTATACCCATCATTTATTTAATCACTCTCTATTAATAGACATTTAGGTTCTTTCCTAAATGAACACTAACTACTGCAAAGAACTTTTTAAAATTAACACTACTGCAAGGAATACCCTTTTATGTATGCCATTTTTATGTATGTTGAATAAATACTAGGATTGAGTCAGAGGATGTGCATAATTAAAGTTTTGGTAGTCACTGTCAGTGTGTCTTCTACGAAGGCAGGCTAGCCAAATTCCCACCACCATCCTGTTTTCCCCTACCTTGCCCACAGAGTTTGTATTTACTTATTTTTTCCTTTCGGCCAATCTGTTAGGTGAAAGACAGTATCTCCTTGTATTTGGCTTTGTGTTTCTCTTAATATAAGTGAGTTGAGCATCTTTTTGCATATTTAAGAGAAAGGCTGGTCTTAAACAGGGCACTATCTACTATATAAAGAAGTAGCATGTTGGGGTATTATCAGGCAAGTTAAGACCAGAGGGGAGTACATTTTCATAGGGAAAAGAGAATCTGGGAAAGTCCTGAACTGGCCCTAAAAAGAAAACCCTCAGCATCACCCTGCAACCCCCTCTACTCAGGCCTGTACTATGCAGGGACCCTAGCCCTTCTGCATATCTCATAGGAGCCCTCCCCATCAAACCGAGATCAGATCAGACACCACTTGGGACCAAAATGTACCAAATGCCTCTCATCTTCATAATCCTCAGCACTGCTCTGGCCTATTCCCCTGCTCAACCTTTTCCCTTGCACTTTTTAGACTAACTGTCCAATTGAAATATAATTCAAACTTCGTATGTAACTTAAAATTTTTCTAGGAGCTACATTTTAAAAATGTAGAAATAGTTGTAATGGCTTACACTAATATTTTTATTTAATATAATATATCCAAAGCATTATCATTTCAACATGTATAATCAATATGAAAAACTATTAATATTTCACATTCTTCTTTTTGTACTAAGTCTTTGTAATCCAGTGTGTATTTACACTCACACCACATCTCATTTGGGACCAGCCACATTTCTAGGGCTCAATAGCAGCATGTGGCTTGACCAGCATTGCCAAATAGAACTTTATGCAATAAAAGAAATGTTAGATCCTTGTTCGCATAAATACCCTTTACCCTCCTACATAGTCATTTCATTCTCCAGAGCACTTTTTCCCTTGTCCAGACTCTCCAAGGTCACTGCACCACCTTGGGCATTTCTAGTGGAGCCCACTTACTCTTCTGTCTCCCAAACCACCAGAACCAGCTCCTCATTCAAGCTTCACTCCAGATCTCTGCTGTCCAATATGATAAACATAAATAAACACGTGGCTATGTAAATTTAAATTAATTTAAATAATTTCAATTTCTCAGTTGTACTAACCACATTTCAAGTGCTCAGTAGCCACATGTGGCCATTGGTCATTGTGTTGCACATCAGAGGCCTAGACTATTTCTCTTCCATCATTGAATAAAGCCCCCTCTCCATGGAGACTTTTGCCATGCAGCTCTAACCTCCAGCCATGCCCTCGGTGAAGTCACAGAACTGCCTCTCTTGATTAAGACATTTTGAGGGTTCTCATTCTTCATAGCCTTTAGAATGCCCCATGGTGCTCTACCCCAGCTCCCAGTATTACGTGGGCTTCGTAGCATCTGTGTACCTCTAGGTAATAGCTTTGTTGAACAGTTCTTGTACCTTCTTAACTCCAACCTCACCTTCACTCTATTTCAGTCACCTACTCCCAGAACATGCTTCACCTAGCACTACTCTACCCCAGAAAGATTTTTTGTTCCTTTATTTATAATTAATGAACAAGTGATACATACTACACTTTTCCTGGAAAACAGCAACAACTGAACCATACAGCTAAAGGGAAAGTCCCCATTGGCCAGCCCACTCCTGATTTCGGGTTTCTTCTTGAGCCTTTCTCCCAACCTCCTCTCTCTTGTATTTCTAAACTTGGGAAGTGTGTGCATACTGTTCTGCAACTTGCTTTTTTTTCTTAATATTATGTCTTGTGGATCTTTTCATGTCAGAACACATAGATCCATATCTTCCTTGTTATGTGCATATGAGGGCAGGGGAGAGGTACTATATTCACATAGTTAAGGCCCAAGAAGTACAAAAAAGAGGTACAATGAAGTCTCCCTCCCCATTCTTGTCCTTCCTCTATACCATTCTTACACCAGTTTAATAAATAACTATGAAACCATCTATTTCATAGATAACTACTGATAATTTCTTATTGCAACTAGCTATTGTTCATGCGTAGAAATATGCATCTTATTTCTAAGATATGGAATCTTATTTCCCTCCCATTTTACTCCCATTTGATGCATATTTTATACACTGCTCTGTACCATGAAGTGCCTTTCCATATCAGTACACAGAGAGCACCTTCATTCGTTTGTCCATGCTGTGGTATTATTCTATTATATGGCTATACAATAATTAAGCAGGTCCCTGTTGATGAGGCCTTGGATTGTCTTCAATAATTACTATTACAACCAGTGCTACAATAAAGAACTTTGTACTTATGTCACTTTCCATGTGTGGAAATATATCTGTAGGATGAACTGAATTTCCAAAAGGGAAATTGCACAAATGGTATTTGAATTGCTAATTTTGATAAATATTGCCAAATTGCCTTCCACAGACACTATGCCAACTCGTACTCCCATCAGTGCACAGCTCAGAGTTTTTAACTGCTGCATAATATTTCAAAGGCTATACATCATAGTGTTAGGTCCTGCCTACTGATGCAGGACATCAGGTTGTTTTCAATGGTTGTATTACAAAAATGCTGCAATAAACATCCTTGCATGTGCTTCTTTGAACATATATATATATATATATATATATATATGATAATTAAAGAAAAAACAGACCAAAAGAAGCAGTTGTGTCAAGGATCCAAGGTAGAAGGGAGCTCAGAGTGTAAGAAATAGGGAGAGAGCCTGCGTGGCTGGAGCACAAGGGCCACGGTGGAGACCTCAGGGCAGATGTGGGCAGCAGCTGTAATAGGGCCATGGAAGCCATTGGTAAGGCTTTGGATTCTATTCTGAGATCAAGATGATATGATGAACATTTTAAAAGCTCATTCTGGCTGCTGCTTGGAAATGGTTTTGAGGGAAAGAGTAGAAGCAAGAGACCAGGCAATGATGAATGTAAGAATGGGCACCAGAGTCCTGGCCAAGTGAATGGAATAAATCCTTAGCAAGTTGCAACAAACGGGAAGTATACGGAATAGGAAGTGTCCTGCTCACAACAGTGCAATCTCTAAAGTGTGATGAGGGACACAGAGAGCCACAAGGTAGCCACAGCTTCTGCCCTCAAGGAGCTTCTTCTTATGGAGATGAAGCAAATAATTTCATGTGTGGACAACAGTCCGATAGAAAATAGAGCAGTGGCTTTGAATGTCAGTTGGCTCTGTATTCAATGGAAATTCTGCTTTCCCACTTATTAGCTGTTACTTTGTTGAAGTCTCTCTCTCTCTCTTATCTGATTTCTTCATCTCTAAGGCTTAGTGCGAGGATTGAATGAGATCAGTTTTGAAAAGCACCTAACACTGGAAAAGGAGGTACTTAATTATATTTGGTGAATGAATGGAAAAAAACATTCCCCTTTCTCTGCCATCTGTCTTCCTGTGCCCCTGTCGGCCTTTCCAGGCAATCATCTTGGTTCTAAATTCCTGCCGTCCCTTCCAACTACAGAATGTGCTTACCAGTGGAGTCAATACAGCTCATTAACTCTGCACATGGATTTGTCAGAATCATAAACTTCTAAGTAATGCAAATGAATTGTTTGCACTGCTTTGGGTTTATTCTTTTTCCAAAGTTATCCTGTTTAAAAATAAATAAAATATTTTTCCCTCTACCCCCTTTTATTATCAGGGAGTTTAAAATATACTAGAAACAATAGATGGAGGAATTAATTTATTTGGTTAATGGATACCAAATTATTATAGTTAAGTTTATTGTTTTAAACCACAGTTCCATGGGGACATTAATAAATGTGATTGCTTTTACTAGAATATTCGTTAATCCTGTGGTTTAGTGCACTGATAATGGAACATGCTGTTCCAGTGACTTTTAATGAGCATACTCCACTGTCTAGCAGAAAGGCAAAGAAAATAATTTTACAAATGCATACATGTTAAAAAGACTAAGGCAGTTTTTAAATCTCCTTATGTTCTCAGAACATATCACAGAGTTGCTCTTAAATATAATTTCCTGTTCCTATAAGTTTTTCTCTATAGATTTTTTTCAAATTTAAAATAGAAATCTAATGGATATTGCTCTTAAATTCTGAAACAATATGAGTTATTCCTGGCTATTGGAGGACTTTCTTTGGCTTGGAGGACTTACTTAAGATGATTTGTTTTGGCAGTTACTGGGTATTCCTTCTTTATGAGTAAATAATTCTAAACCCACGAAGTAACATGATGATAATAGATATAGTACCTTGTTAATCCAGGTCATATTCACAGTTTCAAAATGAAATGATGTTATTTACAAAATCAGTGGACCTTTCCACTCAAGGAAAATAGATTGCTAAGGTTTCAAACCAAATGTTAACTCTTGTGTGTACGTTCTCATGCTTTCCACTGCCCTCATACCAATCTTTACAAATCAACGCATACATATGCAAGCCAGTTCTCCCCCACCCCCATTTCTTGTTTGAAAACATGAAATTAAAGGCCTCTGATTCAAGAGAGTGGACCACACATACACATTTGCCTCCTCTTGTTCCAGAGACCATCGCTGTATACAAAACTTTTAATGGGGTTGGGGGGGGAAGTAAAATTAAATGGGAGAACAGGTGAGGAAGTCACAAATAGATGATCATCTCTGGAAGACAAATCAGGTGAAACAAAGCAGAAAAAGACAAAACCCAACAGACAAAATACAACAGGAAGGAGGATGCAGATGAATCCTGAGCGATCCCCTTAGCAATGATGTTTAATGTTTTATCCCATGTAAATGGCTTAGCACATTGTAAGTGATCAATAAATGTTAACTATTATATCATTACTGCAGAACTTGCTTTTGTTAGTCCAGATCAATACATCTACATGTAACTTATTATTTTGTAGAAGTAAATAATATTCTATAACTTATTCATCTGTTTTCTTATTTGAGATACAGGCCTATCTCAAGAAGCAAGAAAGGTCTCAAATATACAACCTAAAGGAGCTAGAAAAGGAATAGCAAATAAAGCCTAAAACCAGAATAAGAAGGGAAATAATAAAGATTAGAGCAGAAATAAATGATATAGAAACAAACAAACAAAAAAAACAGAACAGATAAATGATACTAAGAGTTGGTTCTTTGAAGAATTAAAAAAAAATTGATAGCCCCCTAGTCAAGCTTATCATAAACAAAAGACAAAGGACCCAAGTAGATAAAATTGCAAATGAAAGAGGAGAGATCACAGAAATACAAGGAATATTATGTAAAATTATATGCCAACAAAGGGCAATCTGGAAGAAATGAACAAATTCCTAGAAACTTATAAACTACCAAAACTGAAACAGGAAGAAATAGAAAATTTTAACAGATCCATACAGCAAGGAAATTGAATCAGTAATCAAAAATCTCCCAACAAACAAGAGTCCTGGGCCAGATAACTTGTCACGGGAATTCTACTAGACATTTAAAAAAGAGTTAATACCTATTTTTCTCAAACTGTTCCAAAACATAGAAATGGAAGGAAAGCTTCCAAACTCATTCTATGAAGCCAGCTTACCTTGATTCCAGCACCAAAGACCCCACCAAAAAGGAGAATTACAGGCCAATATCCCTGATGAACATGGACGCAAAAATTCTCAATAAAATACTAGCAAATCACATTTAACTGTACATTAAAAGTATTATTCACCATGATCAAGTGGAATTTATTCCTGGGCTTGCAGGGCTGGTTCAATATTCGCAAATCAATCAATGTGATACACCTTGTTAATAAAAGAAAGGATAAGAACCATATGATCCTGTCAATGGATGCAGAAAAATCATTTGCAAAATATAGCATCCATTCTTGATAAAAATCCTCAACAAAGTAGGGATAAATGGAACACACCTCAACATCGTAAAGGCCATATATGAAAGCCCCACAGCTAAAATCCTGCTCAATTGGGAAAAACTGAGAGTCTTTCCCCTACAATTAGGAACAAGACAAGGATGTCCACTCTCACCATTGCTATTTAACGTAGTCCTGGAAGTCTTAGCCTCAGCAATTAGGCAACAAAAAGAAATAAAAGGCATCAAAATCAGGAAGGAAGATGGGGTGCCTGGGTGGCTTGGTCGGTTAAGCATCCGACTTTGGCTCAGGTTATGATCTCGTGGTCCGTGAGTTCGAGCCCCATGTGGGGCTCTGTGCTGACAGCTCAGAGCCTGGAGCCTGTTTCAGATTCTGTGTGTGTCTCTCTCTCTGCCCCTCCCCTGTTCATGCTCTGTCTTCTCTGTCTCAAAAATAAAAAAACATTAAAAAATTTTTTTTTAAAAAAAACAGGAAGGAAGAAGCCAAACTTTCATTATTTGCAGACGACATGATACTCTATGCATAAAACCTGAAAGACTCCACCAAAAAATTGTTAGAACTAATACATGAATTCAGCAAAGTTGCAGGATATAAAATCAACATGCAGAAATCTGTGACATTTCTATACACCAATAATGAAGCAGCAGAAAGAGAAATCAAGGAATCGATCCCATTTACAATTGCACCAAAAAACATAAAATACCTAGAACAAACCTAACCAAAGAGGTGGAAAAAAAAAAAAAAAAATATATATATATATATATATTTAAATATAATTATTTATTATCAAGTTAGCTAACATACAGTGTATACAGTGTGCTGTTGCCTTTGGGAATAGCCAAAGAATGGAGTTTTCCCATGATTCATTGCTTACATACAACACCCAGTGCCCATCCCAACAAGTGCCCTCCTGTTGCTGTGGCTGAGGTCAAAGAAGTTGTTGCCTTTTTTCTCCTCTAGGGTTTTGATGGTTTCCTGTCTCACATTTAGGTCTTTCATCCATTTTGAGTTTATTTTTGCATATGGTGTAAGCAAGTGGTCCAGTTTCATTCTTCTGCATGCCAGTTCTCCTGGCATCATCTGCTAAAAAGACTGTCTTTTTTCTATTGGATACTCTTTCCTGCTTTGTCAAAGATTAGTTGGCCATACATTTGTGGGTCCAATTCTGCATTCTCTATTCTATTCTATTGGTCTGTGTGCATGTTTTTGTGAAAACTGGACTACTTTCTTACATCCTACACAAAAATAAATTCAAAATGGATTAAAGACCTAAATGTGAGATTTGAAACCATAAAAATCCTAGAGGAGAACACAGGCAGCAACCTCTTTGACCTCAGCCATAGCAACTTCTTACTAGACACATCACCAGAGGCAAGGGAAATAAAAGCAAAAATAAACTATAGGGACTTCATCAAAATAAAAAGCTTCTGCACAGTGAAGGAAACAATCAATAAAACTAAAAGGCTACCTACAGAATGGGAGAAGACATTTGCAAATGACATATCTGATAAAGAGTATCCAACATCTATAAAGAACTTATCAAACTCAACACCCAAAAAACAAATACCTGGTTAGGAAATAGGCAGAAGACATGAATGGACACTTTTCCAAAGAAGACATCCAGGTAGCTAACAGACACATGAAAAGATGCTCAACATCACTCATCCTCAAGGAAATACAAATCAGAACCACAATGGGATACCATTTCACACCTGTCAGAATGGCTAAAATTAACAACAGAAGAAACAGCATGTATTGGCAAGATGTGGAGAAAGGGGAACCCTCTTGCACTGTTGGGGGAAATGCAAACTGGTGCAACCACTCTGGAAAACAGTGTGGAGTTTCCTCAAAAAACTAAAAATAGAACTACCTTACAATCTAGCAATTGCACTACAGGTATTGACCCAAAGGTCATTTGCACAAAAGTACAAATTCGAAGGGGTACACACACCCCAATATTTATAGCAGCATTATCAACATAGGCAAACTATGGAGACAGCCCAAATGTTCATTGACTGATGAATGAATAAAAATGTGAGAGAGATATATACATATATACACAGTGGAATATTACTCAGCCATCAAAAAGAATGAAATCTTGCCATTTGCAATGATGTGGATAGTGCTAGAATGTATTATACTAAAAAAAATATTCCAATCAGAGAATGACAAATACCATATGATTTCACTCATATGTGGAATTTAAGAAACAAAACAGGTGAACATATGGGAGTTGGGGGAAGAGGAAAGAGGGAAACAAATCACAAGAGACTTTTAACAATAGAGGACAAACTGAGGGGTGATGGAGGGAGGTGGGTGGGGGATGAGCTAGATGGATGATGGGTATTAAGGAGGGCACTTGTGATGAGCACTGGGTGTTGTATGTAAGTGATGAATCACTGAATTCTACTCCTGAATCTAAGATTGCACTGTATGTTAACTATAATTTACATGAAAATTTAAAAAAAGAAAACAAAAGAAACCTTCAGATTATTTTCAGGTTTTTGTGGGGTTTTTTGATTGAGTGGTCTACCAAAAATGATGCAAGAAATTTCTTTATACACTTATCCTTTAATTATTGAAGTTTTTATTTCTATATGTTAAATTTTCAAAAATGACTTTGCTGGATGAAAAGGTAAGTGCAAGTTTAATTTTAATTGATTCACCAACTGATTGAAATTTTTAAGGATTGTAGCAGATGAACTCTGACCAGCAATGCTAAGGACCTGCCTATTTCTTTATTCTTCAGCCAAAGTTGGATACTATCAGTCTTATAAATCAATAAATTTATAAATTGTTGTCAGTCTGATGAATTAAGAAAAGGATAGTTCACTACTATTGTAATTTGCTTTTCCCTGGCCTAGTATAGTTGAACATCTTGTTATACATCTTTAAGCTATTTGAAGTTCTTCACTTGTAAGATAATTATTCATATTCTCTGCCCATTTTTCTTTTTCTGTCTTATCAGATTGTAAGAGTTCTTTGTATTTTAAAGACATTAATTTCTTGTCTGTTGTATACTGACTGTGATTACCATTGTTTGCTAGGCAGAAGTTTCTAATTTTTATGTTGCTGAACTCACCAGATTTTTCTTTTATGGTTGCTGAGTTTCTTTTCTTGCTATAGGCTAGGTCTCCTTCAAACTGAGATTATACAAATAGTCTACTATATATCCTTATGTTATTTTTACCATTTCAGGTTTCAAATTTAGTTCTTTAATCCATCTGGGAATTATTTTTATTTATTTATTTTTATTTTTTATGACATTCTCATTTTTTTAATTAAAATTTTTTTAAGTTTTTATTTTAATCCCAGTTAGTTAACATACAGGCTTATATTAGTTTCAGGTGTACAATATTCAACACTTCCATATGTCACCTTGTGCTTATCACAACAAGTGCACTCCTTAATCCCCATCACTCATTTCCCCATTCCCCCATCCACCTCCCCTCTGGTAACCATCAGTTTGCTCTGTTTCTTGATTTCTCTCTCTCTCTCTCTCTCTCATTTTTTCTCTTTGCTTGTTTTGTTTCTTAAATTCCACATATGAGTGAAATCGTATGCTATTTGTCTTTCTCTGACTGACCTATTTTGCTTAGCATTATACTCTTTAGCTCCATCCATGTAGTTGCAAACAGCAAGATTTTATTGATTTTTATGACTGAATTATATTTATATGTATATATATATATATATATATATATATATTTATGTGTGTGTGTGTGTGTACACACACACACACACACATACACACATACTATCACATCTTAATCCATTCATCTATTGATGAACACTTAGGTTGCTGCCATATCTTGGCTATTGTAAATAATGCTACTATGAACATGGGAGTGGATGTATCTCTTTGAATTAGTGTTCTTGTATTCTTTTGGTAAATACCCAGTAGTGCAATTGCTGGATCATAGGGTAGTTCTATTTTTAACATTTTGAGGAACCTTCATACTGCTTTCCACAGCGGCTGCACAAGTTTGCATTCCCACCAACAGTGCACAAGGGTTCCTTTTTCTCCACATCCTTGCCAACCTCTGCTGTTTCTTGTGTTGTTGATTTAGCCACTCTGACAGGTGTGAAGTGATATCTCATTATAGTTTTGATTTGCATTTCCATGATGATCAGTGATATTGAGCATCTTTTCATGTGTTTGCTGGCCATCTATATGTCTTCCTTGGAGAAATGCCTGTTCATGTCTTCTGTCCAGTTGTTTTTTTAATGTTTATTTATTTTTGAGAGAGAGAGACAGACAGACAGAGCACAAGCAGGGGAGGGGCAGAGATGGAGACACAGAATCTGAAACAGGCTCCAGGCTCTGACCTGTCAGCACAGAGCCCAATGCGGGGCTTGAACTCACAAACCGTGAGATCATGACCTGAGCTGAAGCCTGACGCTCAAACAACTGAGCCACCCAGGCACCCCTTCTGTCCAGTTTTTAATTGGACTTTTGTTTTCTGGGTGTTGAGTTGCCTAGGGTTCTTTATCAGATATGTGGTTTGCAAATATCTTCTCCCATTCCATCAGTTGCTTTTTAGTTTTGTGGATTGTTTCCTTGTTGTGCAGAAGCTTTTTATTTTGATGTAGTCTCAATAGTTTATTTTTGCTTTTGTTTCCCTTTCCTCAGGAGATATCTATAAAAATGTTGCTATGGCTGATGTCAAAGGAGTTGCTGTGTTCTCTTCTAGAATTTTTATGGTTTCAAATCTCACATTTAGGTTTTTAATCTATTTTGAATTTATTTTTGTGTATGGTGTAAGACAGTGGTCCAGTTTTATTCTTCTGCATGTTGCTGTCCATTTTTCCCCAACACCATTTGTTGAAGAGACTGTCCTTTTTCCATTTGATATTCTTTTCTGCTTTGTCACAGGTTAATTGACCAAATACTTGTGGGTTTATTTCTGGGTTTTCATTTCTATTCCATTGATCTATGTGTCTATTTTTTGTGCCAGTCCCATACTGTTTTGATTATTACAGCTTTGTAATATGACTTGAAGTGCAGAATTGTGATGCCTCCAGCTTTACTTTCCTTTTCAAGATAGCTCTGGCTATTTGGGGTCTTTTGTAGTTCCAGACAAATCTTAGGATTCTTTGTTCTAGTTCTGTGAAAAGCGCTGTTGGTATTTTGGTAGGAACTGCAATAAATATGTAGAATGCTTTGGGTAGTATAGACATTTTAACAATATTTGTTATTCCAGTCTATGGGCATGGACTGTCTTTCCATTTCTCTGTGTTGTCTTCAATTACTTTCATCAATGTTTTATAGTTTTTAGCATATAAGTCTTTCACCTCTTTGGTTAGTTTTATTGCTAGGTATCTTATTATTTTTGGGTGCAATTATAAATGAGGTTGTTTTCTTAATTTCTTTTTCTGCTGCTTCCTTATTAGTGTATAGATATGTAACAGATTTTTGTACATTGATTTTATATCCTGCAACTTTATTGAATTTGTTTACCAGTTCTAGCAGTTTTTTTGGTGAAGTCTTTCAGGTTTTCTATATATAGTAACATGTCATCTGCAAATAGTGAAAGTTTTACTTCTTCCTTACTGATTTGGATTTATTTTATTTCTTTTTGTTGTCTAACTGCTTGGGATTTATTTTTATATAGTGTGAAAAAAAATAATAAGAGTAACAATAACATAATTTAATGAACAATTTCTACATGCCAGATGCTCTGTAAGCATCTTGTGCATTTCACATAGATAAGAAAACTGAGGAGTAGAAAAGTTAAGGAACCAGTCAAGTTTATATGGCTACTAAGACATAAAGCTGGGGCTAGAACTCAAGCAATCTCACTCAGAACCTTATATGCTAAATATCCATATGAACAGCTAATTATGCCAACCCTATTTAATAAACATACTTTCCCACTTAATAGAAAAAATTTTCATGATACAAGTTTTCAAATACAGTAGATCTATGTCTGGATTCTATTGTAGTTTTATCACAACTATATTGTTTTGAGTTTAGTAGTTTATAGTAAGTTTTTAACTTACTATTAAGTTCTCCCCCTCTGATATAGAGGCAAGTGCTCCCTCACTATTCTTCCAAATTTATCCATAAACTTTAAAATATTTTTACTCCATACAAACATTTAAATCATTTGTCCAATTTCAAAGCAAATATGTCTTCACATTTGATTTGGATTGCATTAAGTGTGCCTATTAATTTAGGAATTGATATTTATATATTGAATCTATCCATGAATATGCTATAATGCTCTGTTTATTTAGGTACTTCTATAAAATGTTAGACTTTTTAAAAATATAATTCTTGTACCTTTATTATTGAATCTGTTCTCAGTTATTTTATAATTTTTGTCACTGGTGTGAATGGAATATTTTTTTCCCATATCTAACAGGCAGTTGTAATATGTAAGAAACCAATGATTTGGGCATATTCATCGGGTACTGAGCAATTGAGCTATACTCTCTAATTGTTCTAATTCTTTTTTAATTGAGTTCTTTCACTTTCTAGATATAAAGTCACGCCACTGTAAAATAATATATTCCTCTTTTCCAATATTTATACCACTTGCTAAATTTATGGAAGAAGAGTCTTATTGCATTAGTTAAAACTTAAAAAAAAAAATAGGGACTCCTGGGTGACTCAGTCGGTTGAGCACCCAACTCTCAATTTCGGCTCAGGTCGTGATCCCAGGGTCATGGGATCGAGCCCTGAGTCTGGCTCCATGCTGAGTATGGCACCTGATTAAGATTTTCTCTCTCTCTCTCCCTCTGCCTCTCTCCCGACTCATGCTCTCTTTCTCTCTCTAAAACAAAAACAAAAACAAAAACAAAAACAAAAACAAAAACAAAAACAAACAAACAAAAACCATATTGAATAGTGGTAAGAGTGGATATCCCAGCTTTGTTCCTGATTTTAATGGCTGTAGCTTTAATTTTTCACTCAATAATATGATGTTACTGATTGCAATCCTTAGTCTTTAGCAAGTAAGTAGTTTCCTTCTGTTCCTATGACATTTGTAATTTTTATTAGAAGACTTAGTTAACGGGGCGCCTGGGTGGCCCCGTTGGTTGAGCCTCCGACTTCAGCTCAGGTCACGATCTCACAGTCCGTGAGTTCGAGCCCCACGTCGGGCTCTGTGCTGACAGGTCAGAGCCTGGAGCCTGCTTCACATTCTGTGTCTCCCTCTCTCTCTGCTCCTCCCCCATTCATGCTCTGTCTCTCTCTGAATCAAAAATAAATAAACATTTAAAAAAAAATTTTTTTTAAAGAAAGAAAACCTACTTAACTTTATCAAATTTTAAAAATGTTTTGCTATATCACATAATTTTTAACCTTCGATGTGCTAACATTATAGACAACATTGATATATTTCCTAATGTTATAAAACATAACAATTCTGGTATAAGCACTACATGATCATTCCTATGCTTCTTGGACTATTCCAGACCATGGAAAAAAACAGAAAACACTTTAGTTCACTTTAGTATGATTTTACCATACCCTTAATACCAAAACCCACTACAAAATATATAACACAAAGCTTACAGAATACTTTCACTTAAAAGATAGAGATAAATAATTCTAAATAACACATTAGCAAATTAAATCTAGTAGTGTGTTAAAAGAATGATAGCAGGGGCGCCTGGGTGGCTCGGTCGGTTAAGCGTCCGACTTCGGCTCAGGTCATGATCTCACGGTCCGTGGGTTCGAGCCCCTCGTCGGGCTCTGTGCTGACAGCTCAGAGCCTGGAGCCTGCTTCGGATCCTGTGTCTCCCTCTCTCTGTGACCCTCCCCCATTCATGCTCTGTCTCTCTCTGTCTCAAAAATAAATAAACGTTAAAAAAAAATTTTTTTTAAATAAAAGAATGATAGCAAATGATATGAGGGTATAGTTAGAAGTCCCAAGAGATTCAACAACAACAAAAATACTAAAGGAATTTGAAAAAAATGGCTGCACATCACAAACCAATAATATCAAACATTAATAATAGTTTTCCTATACACTCACAACAACCAGTTAGAACTGAAAATGAAAGAAAAATATCCTACTCATACCATAGTTCTATTTTTTAACAGAATTTTTGGAAAAAATTTCTTTTTTTAATGTTTATTTATTTTTGAGAGAGAGAGAGAGTGCACATGAGCAGGGAAGGGGCAGAGAGAGAGAGGGACAGAAGATCCAAAGCAGGCTCTGCACTGACAGCAGTGAGCCTGATGCAGGGCTCAAACTCACAAACTGCCAGATCATGACCTGCGCTTAAGTCAGAGGCTCAACTGACTGAGCTGCCCAGAGGCCCCGAAAAAATTATTTTCCGTGTTATTTGGGGATTTGTGAAACATAATCTTGAAAATGGAAAGTAAACATGGGTGGAACCCTGCATGGTTTCTAATGATTAATTCATGCCAGACCATTTGGAGATAAAGCACCAAAGGCTTGTCTGACTCATCAGATCTTCATTCCCTCAAAGAGAACAAGTGCACCGACCGAATTCAAAATAATCCTGGAGTTTCCCTGAAAATTACTGTGAGAATTTCTAAAATTAATTTCCTTTTGTTTGGGTTGGTCTTTACATCAAGGGCACGGCTGATGTTCACTTTAAGTCAGCTAAGCATTGTTTTGTCAGTGTTAACTATTAATAAAACGCAAAACTGTCACGTGTAGTGTGGACAGAAAGTCCCTGGAGAGAAAGCACTGGGTTGTCCGTTTTATTGGAAGTTTCCTATTTCTAGGAATACATGCACTCATTAACGGCTATCCCAAATATTTACTACATGCCAGGTGCTGTACCAGGTGCTGGGGGTAGAGTGGCAGGCAGCACAACCAGACAGGTCCCTTCCCTCAAGGACCTGACCGATTAGTGGGCTGAGGATGGTGCTCCACAGAAGTTGTTCCTGACCCACCGCTTTCCTCTAGAACAGGAAAATGGAGAGCAATGGGTGAATTAAGAATTGGTTATCTCCACTTCTAACTGAACAAATTGTGTCTTTCATTATGAAAAGACCTGACATCAGTACACCACAGTGACTCTGAATGCCACACATAGGAAAGCCCTTTGCCAGTGCAGTTCTCTACCCTGCTCCCGTCTCCTGCCTCTCCTGCCTCCCTTCCCCCCCCCCCCCCCCATGTGCTCTCTCTAAGCAGAAGGGCAGAAGGGGCAACAGCATCTCCTCTCTGGGGCTGAAGTCAGCCTGGGGTAGAGGCCAGCAAAAGTCAACTTGGACAGCACAGACTTGCACCTCTGCCTCTAGGATGGCCTTGCTAAAACCTTGATACACACATGCAGTGTGTGTATCCAAGGTCCAGGACAAAGGTGGGCACCTCTCTGCGGAATATGGGGTGTGAGACCCAGGTGGGATTTGGGTTGACAAAGTAGTGAGTGGAAACATCTCTTTTTTTTTTTTAAGTAAGAAATTTGTTGATCATAACAGGAGCCACCAAACCGTCCATATATTTTGATCTCATAATTCTATTTTGGGGAATTTACGGCAAGGAAATGATCTAAGAGAAAAAAAGTCCCAAGATATTTTCATAATTGCAATTGGTAATCATGATAAATTCTTAGCATCCCAAATACTGCCATCAGAGAACTATAATATAATCTGGATGAAACATTACAGAGGCATTAAAAACGGAAAGGATGTATACTAAGTTAATTCATGGAAATATCTACATTTAGAACAGAACATAAGATGGAATTCACACATAGATTATAATTATATGAAACATCTGTATATATATCAGAGAAGATTAGAAGAGAATTTTGAATATTGCCAATGGCTTAGAATTTAATTAGTTTTTTCCCTAGAATTCTCTATTTAAAAAACAACAACAACCATTCTTTTATGCAAATTAGAACGAATGGCAACTGAGATATCAATAGACACAAGCTATTCAGGCCAGGCTTAAAGGGGAAGAGCAGAAGCAGTTGTCTGCATGTTAGGATTTGCTCGTCTGTCCCACCTCCAACCTCTCCAGATCCTGAACAGAAGACCAGGTTCTGAGACCCCACCACCTCCTAACAGATCACCCTGATGTCAGCTGCTCAGACCTAGAGCATGCATCTCAACTCCTCTGGGTTTCTGGCTGCTGTACTCTGTCCCTCATCAGTCTAATTAGGTAGCATTACCTGCATTTGGCTACCTCCCCTGAGGCCGCCTTCCTGGAACACCATCATGTCTGTCTCCACACCTCTTGTGTCCTCCTCACATGGGCTGCTTCCCAGCATCTTCAGTGGAGCTGTTCCTGTATCACTTATCCAACACACTGCATGTAGCTGCATTGTGCCCAAATGTCCTATTACTAAAGTTCATTGCTATGTATCTCAATGGCTTTTCATTTTCAAGAATCTCTACTAAAAGATAAATATCCTTGAAAGTTGTACTATCTTAAGCCAGTGTTGTGTAATATCGTGGCTGGGTTTGATTTTCTTTTGAGTGAGGCGGGGGGATAGGAATAACACTAACAACTACCTTCTATTGGCACATCTGTTTGTATCTAGCACTTTTTATACATCAATCTTCACAACAACCTTGCAGGAAAGCATTATGGTTTCCGTTTGCAAATCAGAGAGGTTAAACAGCTTGTCCAAGCTCACACTGCTGATCCATGATAAAGTCGGACTTCAAGCTCTTAGGCCCATCTGACTCGAAAGCCAGGGGTCTTTCAACCACCTCACGGTGTGTACCCGAAGTAGTGTCAGAGAAAGCACAGACAGGGCTGAGAGTCCAAAACCTAGCTGTGTGGACTTGTGCAAGACTCCATTTCTCTAGGCTCTGGTTCCCCCATCTGTAAAATGAGGGAGCTGGGCTTAAAAAGCTGCCCAGTAGGAAGGAAAAGAAGGGGCTAGGAAAATGGCCAAAAGGGTCTCCAAAGGCCCATCTTTCCCATTTCACCCCTGAGACCACCGTAGATTGTCGTAGATTCACGATTCCAAGCAGCTATCCAAGCACTGGGGAGAAGAGGAGAAAGGGCCAAGGGTGGTCATCACAGTCGAATTTTCCTCAGCTGTCACGTGAAGAAACAAACACAGGACTCCTTACACATTTCGAAAGAGAATCTTTTCTGACAGGGCGCTCTTAGCTGGCAATTTTAAGCCCTGGAATATAAATAGTTTCCCATATAAGTGGGGGAAAGTCCTGGTGGAAATGTTACTGACACCACCCGGGTGCAGGATTAGCAGTGAGGAAGTCCTCTTGGGACACACTCTTAAATTGCAGAAAGGGGTTTGGAAGGAAGAAGTACAGGCAGCTGTGTTATTTGCACTCAGGGCTAAGTAATAGCATCATCACAGGCTCTGTCATCGAAGAAAACATACAGAATACAAACGAGAAGAAGCATTACAATAGGAATCCCCCTCCCCCTGAAAATGTCAGGCAATAGGGTACAAAACTGTTCTTTTCCCAGGAGCTATCACCAGGTGCAACCTTCCTGGGCCATCATATACAAATATATAATCACCCCTCTTGAAAATACAAGGCTATACTTTCCTAAGTTTCCTCAGTGTCTTATTAAGCACATCAGATGAAATGAAAGCCAACCTCAGTCAAGCTGGAAGGCATTTCAAGTTCAGCTTCAACCCATCAGGGATTAACGTTGAACTCCAATCCTCATCCACCTCTCATGCACTGATGTCCCAGAGTTGTTTTCCTTCTGCAGCCAGCGCTGGGCTGTTAGCCTCAATCTCCGCAGGAGGCTGTTAGGGCACTTGGCCCCTGCAGGAGCTGCCATGTCCAGAAGAGGGCACATGGAGAAGGCGCTCAACAAACCAGATGGCAGGCAGCGAAGCTTGACTGCTGCCCCTGTTCTTCCCAAAGGGAGCTGGCTGTGGGGCCATGTGTGTGCCAGTGAGACAGGTCACCTGGGTGCCAGTGCCGGGGCTGGGGCTGGGGCTTCGGTGTAAACCTGTTCCTCTCTGCAGCTGCCTGCTTGGCCGTGCTCTCAGTGGTGGGTCAGAAATTCGTGTGCGGCAGTCTCAAAAGCTCTTATGACATTTGCAAAACTCCAAGTATTTTTAAACCAGACTTTCAGGAGGAGGATCCGTTAGGTTCTAAAAGCTTAAGCCGTAGCCAAAGAGGGTGTAAATTTTTTATACCTCTACGGCACTATATCCACACTGACATTTGCTTCGCTCTCAGTTAAGGTGAAACCATGGTGAGACAGAGTCCCAAGCAGTCTCTGCTGAGCTGCAGGGGTGCTAAATGATGCTATTAATAGAAGAGATTTGAGGAATTCTCTTTGATAGAAACTACTTTGTTAGAATTGACCTTTAAAATTCAAAGCATTGTAAATCTTTCCTATCATAATAGCCCATGTTGTTTCTTTCCCAATAAATTACTTGTCCACCAAGTCAAACTTCTAGAAGCTCAGCCGAGTGGGGGTGGGGGGGTGGGGCGCTACGTGTCACTTTTTGGTGTTGTTTTGTTGTTTAAGATCCCTGGGTGATTGATTCTGAAGTGCAGAAACCACTGCCCTGGTCACTGAAGTTCACAGCCAACAGCTTTTGTGTTTTCTATTTTTGGTTTAGCTTTTCTAGGTTGTGGAGGCCAGTTAATTGGAGAAGATTCTGCCTGAGCAGGGTCAATACAAATATTCGGAGTTGAGCCTAACGCTGGGCTTAGAAAGCCTTGGGGATGGGTATTTTTTAAACATTCCACAAATGTTTAAGTGCCTACTGTGTGCCAGGCACTCTCATAGGACTGGGGATAGAGCAGTGACCAAAGCCCCTGCCCTCACAGAGCTCATATTTCAGTAGGGAAGAAAAAAATGAAGAAGTATATATTATGCCATATATTATATAATGTCCAATAATAAAATATGAAGAAAATAAAGCACGGTGAGGAGGCAGAGAGTGATGGGGAGGGTGTCATTTTAGATACGATGGGTGACAGAGTTTTCTGAGAAGTGGTGATGTTGAACAGAGAACTGAATGGAGAGTGTCAGGGTGGGAAGAATTTGAGGCAGAGGCAGGTAGAAAGAAACAAGTGCAAGGGCCCAGGGGCAGGTGTCAGCCCACCAGTGAATCAGGAAAAGACACCTCTTCTTCTGAGCAAACAGTCCATGCCCAGGCTTAGAACATGGGAGCCAGATCATGGGCTGCTTCTCAGACCTCCCTGCCCCCCGAGACAGGTCATTGTTGTGCAGAGAAGCCACACGGAGCCTCTCCCACTGGTACATGCTTGGGACTTAGAGGAACAGCAGGAAGGCTGGTCAAGTTGGAGAGGAGAAAGGGTATCATAAGGGAGAATGATAACTAGCAACCTCAGTCTTAAAAGATTAATGATTTAGGATAAAAATCCCTTGGTTATGTGAACTAACCACAACTACATGGGATAGGATTTGGGAGCAGCTCTTTCACTGGGCACTTCTTCATCTCCTGTTGCGGTGATGATTTTTTGCCATCAACAATGAGGCTGATGCAGAATTTAAGAACTACATCAGACCTAAAGAAAATACCATTCCAATTTGGAAATTAAAGCTGGCTCTTTCCATGCCCATCTCAGACAGAGAAATTCTCTCCTCCCTCCCCTCTTTTTATTCCTGTCTTTACAGCATTTGTATCATTCTTGTCTTCTTTGAGGCAAGACATTTTGCACAGCAAAGTCAAAAGAGCCTTGGCATAAGTGTAAGTCACGAATATTCTTTAAATTACATAAAAAACAAACAAGTAAAATAGACTTTCTTCACCCCTTCTTCCATCTCTAACTCCCTTATGGGAGACGTTCATTTTCTACTTTATTTCTAAATTGTTTATAAAATGCTTTACAAATCTATTGTTTGACAAGCCCATATCTGATTATACTCGATGTTGTTTTAATTTTTCTTAACTATTTGAGAAAAAAAAGTGTTGTGTTGTATTGTGTTGACATCTGCTAGACCCAGATTAGCCTGTCTCCCCTAAGTGGCTATTACAATGAAGTTTGAGGACAAGAGATAAAATGTTTATACATTGCTGAAGGACCTATTAGAAATGTTAATTTGAGACTTTCCAATGCAGTCTGGAGCTGGGAATATGAGATAGAATTGTAGCCCGCAAAGCCATTCCATTCCCACTCCACTTCCTTCCCAACATAGACCCAATTAAACAAGGTCAGTATAATCAGGAAGCCTCCAAAATACATGAGTAGCCATTCATATGATTTACAATGGAAAACAAAAGAAGTTCTATTCTATCCAGCACTCAAACCTTTTTGTTAATTAAAAGTAAAAGATCATGGGCATTGTTATGGTAAAGAAGAAATCAGGAAAGTGTGATGCAAGCCAAGGGACAGACAACAAATAATGCAGGATCGACAGTTCTCTTTGAGATGAACAAGTGTGGTTGACCCAAGACTCTTAGTTTTACATGGTTTGCTTGCCAGATGGTGCCTAACCCTCCCTCCAGCCCTGACCTCGGTGGGATGGGGATCAAGGCTGGGGTGCAGGTGTCTAACACATTACTCAGAAGTAAAAACACTGAAAGCTTAATGGTGTTTGAAACAGCTTTGAAATGTTCCTTGTAAAACATTGTAGACATATATCCCAAGTAACTGAAAGCAGGGATGATTCTGATTTCCCTTTGTTGTGCTCCAACTTGCTCCTCTGCTCTTCCATGCCCTGTGCATCTAGTACCAGCTTTGTACATAGGTGATGTTTATTACTGCTGGTTAAATATATATTCAGGAGTGTCTCCAGAATGCTCACTGTAGATGTATTCAATAATCCTTATGCAGTACTGGGAAGTCTCTCTAGACAGTGAGCTAAGTGTGTGTGAAAATACAGAATTGAGACTCTTGGGAGGAAGGATGGAGGTTGGAGGAGCCAGGCAGGGATCAAGAATAAAACAAAACTAATGCATTTTGACCATGGAACTCTCAGAACACAAGGCTCAAAGGAAACGTGCCAATGGGTGACCATGAGAATAACCATGTTCCTAGACAATGCTCCTTGTTCACTTTTTAGAAATAAATTAAGTGTGCTGAAAAGAATCTGTTGATAACTCCATATTATATATTGTATTCTTACAATAAACTAAGCTAAAGAAAAGAAAATGTTATTAAGAAAATTGTAAGAGAAATGCATTCACAGTTCTGAACTGTATCCAAAAAAACCCACCTATAAGTGGACCCACATAGTTTAATTCTTGTGGTTTTCACATGACTGAGGTACAAGAATGGACATAAGATCACTGAAATTATCTCTCTCTCTCTCTGTATATATATGATATATATCTGATATATATCATATATATGATCTCCCTTTCTCCCTCTCTCTGTCTCTCTTAGATATATATATCATATATATATGTATGATATCCTTCAATCAGTTTAGTGTTTGGCACCTGGAACATTATGCTGATAAATATTTTCAACAAAAAGAAATTATACCTCAAAGAAAATAAAAATCATTACATTAAAAAACTAAATGTACATGTATATGAAAAGATATCAACATCACTCATCATCAGGGAAATGCAAATCAAAACCACAATGAGATATTATCTCACACCTGTTATCAAAAAGATAAGAAATAACAAATAATGGTGACGCTGGGAGAAAAAGCAATGCTTATGTTCTATTGGTGGGAATGTAAATTGGTGCAACCACTGTGGAAAACTATATGGAAGTTCCTCAAAAAATTAAAAATAGATGGGAATGCAAGCTGGTGCAGCCACTGTGGAAAACAGTATGGAGGTTCCTCAAAAAACTAAAAATAGAACTACACTATGACCCAGCAATTGCACTACTAGGTATTTATTCAAGGGATACAGGTATGCTGTTTCGAAGGGACACATGCACCCCAATGTTTATAGCAGCACTATCCACAATAGCCAAAGTATGGAAAGAGCCCAAATGTCCATCAATGGATGAATGGATAAAGAAGATGTGGTGTATATATATATATATATATATATATATATATACACACACAATGGAATACTACTCAGCAATCAAAAAGAATTAAATCTTGCCATTTGCAACTACGTGGATGGAACTAGAGGGTATTATGCTAAGCAAAATTAGTCAGAGAAAGACAAACATCATATAACTTCACTCATATGAGGACTTTAAGACACAGAACAGATGAACATAAGGGAAAGGAAGCAAAAATAATATAAAAACAGGGAGGGGGACAAAATAGAAGAGACTCTTAAACAGGGAGAACAAACAGAGGGTTACAGGCGAGGGTGCAGGAGGGGGAATGGGCTAAATGGGTAAGGGGCATTAAAGAATCTACCCCTGCAATCAGTGTTGCACTATATGCTAACTAATTTGGATGTAAATTAAAATAAATAAATAAACAAATAAAAAAACAAATAAATAAATAAATAAATTTTAAAAAAATTAAAAATAGAAATGCTGTATGTTTCAGCAATTCCATTTCTGCCTATTTATCTGAAGAAAACAAAAACACTAACTTGAAAAGTTACCTGCACTCCCATATTCATTGCAGCATTATTGACAATAACCAAGACATGTGAATAACCTAAGTGTCCACTGACAGATGAATGGATAAATAAAATGTGGTATATATATATATATATATATATATATATATATATATATATGAAATACTACTCAGTCATAAAAAAGAATGAAATCTTGCCATTTACAACAAGATGGATAGAAGTTAAGGGCATGATGCTGAGTGAAATAAGTCAGACAGAGGAAGGCAAATAGGATAAGCCCTCACTTATATGTGGAATTTAAAACCAAACCAAGCCAAACAAAAACCAAGCTCACAGATACAAAGAACGAATTGGTGGTTGACAGAGGCAGAAGGTAGAGGGTGGGCAAAATGGGTAAAGAGGGTCCAAGGTACAAACTTTCAGTTATAAAATAAATAAGTCATGGGGATGTAATATGCAGTATGGTAACTATAGTGAATACTGTATTGCATATCTGCAAGTTTCTAAGAGTCAATCTTAAAAGTCCTCATCACAAGAAAAAAAAATTTTATAACTATATATGATGACAAATGTTAAGAAGATTTATTTCCCAATATGTACAAATAACAAATCATTATATTTTACACCTGAAACTAATATCAGTTATACATCAATAAAAATTTTGTTTTAGTTTTTAAGAGGAACAAAACCAAAATGGAACCTAATGGCAGGTGAGCTCAAGGCCCAGAGTCCAATGATTGAGATGCTTTCTCTTTGATGTTAAGTATGCAGTAATATAGCAGAATATTTTCCTTTCCATATTAACATATTGCTGTAATCAATAATATTGTGCTAAATGCAGGGATCATCTATGAATCATGGAACTGGCTATTTGCCTCTTTGCAGAGATCTAGGGTATGGCAAGCCCCCTGGTAACATCAGATGTTATTTGTTTACAGGAAAATGCTCTTTATATGAAATGTACCTTCCAGCCATGCCTGATCAATATCCAGCTGTCACACAGTGCATGCACACATGCTTTATTTGGCATCATTCTTTTCAGGGACTTTCTAACCAGATCCAATTGGTAACCACATTCAATAATAATTATGGTTGAGCTTTGAGCCGCGATACAACTGTGCTTTATTCTCATCAGTTGTGCTCATTTAATTATTTGCAACGTTTTCAAACAAGTTAAAAAACTGAAAGTAGAAGGAGAGACTATATGAAATAATAAGTCACCTTTACTGGAGACGTTCAAGCCTAGCTATACAATAACCACTCAGGAAGAGGTGCCCTGTAAAGGAAAGAGTGGGGAGTTTGGAATTAGTAAAGTTTGACTCCGGCTTTGCTACCCAGCTGCTGAACATCTCTGAGCCTCTCAGTTCTTGTCTGAAAATGGAAGTAGTTCATATTCACCTTGCAAAGTGTATTCTGAAAATTTTAAAGATAATCTGAATACTGTATTCAGACTATTATAAATGGGAAGACAGTTGGACTAGATGACTCACAAGGATATGTGACATCCCTATTCTAAGATTCTAGGACCCTAAATTCTAATCTTTTAAAGGCTTACAGTACTGACAATAATTTCTCCACCTACAAATATGTGGTGTGTGCTTAGCATGTGCAAAGCACTGTGTTTCAAAGAAAACTGTTCATAAGTTATTAGGAGCAGGAACTCAATGATCTATCTTACACACTTGTATAACTGCTTCTAAGGTTAAATTAATGAATGCTACCTAAAAGGCCCTATCAAAAGCAAGCCAACAGCCTATGTTAGTCTCCTACCCAAAGGATAACTCTGAATTTAGATGAATAGAACGTGTAAATATAATGCCTTTATAGAAAGACAAGGAAACAGGAAGGGCAGAATTGGGAGAAATAACCCTCAAATGGAGACTGCCATCCTAGCTTAGGGAAGCTGTGGGAGGGCTGAATGAAGGCTTGGGTAGGTCTGTTCACAGCTTAGGGGCTACTGGGTGACAGATGAGGACCTCCAAACACCTTTTCCAGTGACCTGAGAGGCAAGAAAAGGGAGTCCATCCTAGACCTGGGAGAATGGATGGAAGCAAGTTAGACAAACAAGAGGCATGGACTCTACAGTGTGGGGTCAATAGCATGGATGGCGTACCCTTATTGGCCAAAGTGTCTTGACCTGTCCACCTGCCCCAACATGTTATTTACAAATCACTTCCATGTACGACATAGTAAGTATATCATAAACCTTCACAGAGTAGAGACATTGAAAAGGATTTTGAAACAGAAGTTGTAATATTTTATTATTCACCTTAATCAGTCTTCTTGGGCATCCCACTTTGGAGACCAGTAATACAGAACAGGTGAACTTGTGGGAGAAAGGGGAGTATGGAGTTGTCATTCCCTGCATAGAAGCTCAAAGGGGAAACACACCCTCTACAAGTCTCCCACCGCTTTTCTTCAAAAGAGAACTTTGTCACCATGTCAGTGAATAGGCAGGAATAGTGCCAGATAAGAACTCAGTGTCCCCACCACTCTCACTCTAGCTTCCAGACTTCTGCCTGGCCTGCAGATTGCACTTTTCTTCCAAGGTTGCCATAGTTACATCTGATGCCACTGCCAGAAGGTTTTCCACCATTAGGAAGTTCAGACTCTATAATCTGGTAGTGACTGTATCTGACCTGGATGAGTTTGGATGACAACACTATGACTATTTTCAATTTGAGGGAAGGGAAGCACTTTGTTTAGACTGTATATTATGAGGAGAAGGACTGAACTTTACAGAGTTCTTTTTATACAGAATCCTGGGTACTGGGTCCACAGTGGGTTTTGTTTGGTCAGTTGATTAGTTTGGGTTAAAAATTAGACTAGGAAAAAAATTATTTCCTGCAAAAACAGATATATAATTAGCAAATATCATAGCATATGGTTGTTGTTGTTGTTGTTGTTGTTGTTGTTTTTCTGCAGGCTTTACAAAAAGCTCACTGTCCCTACTAGGGAACATCAAATTTGCTGTGGATTTTTTTATATATGCTTCATCTTATGACTGTAGAGAGAAACACAAATAAGCCTATAAATTGGTCTTTAAAAACATCACCAAAGCAACCACATGGGGAAAAAACAGTTGTCCAGTTTGCTACAGTTCCTGTATATGATTGCATTCTGCAGTGGGGACCACTCAGCACCCAAATGTACATAGCCTCTACAGAACTACAAAAAAACATTTGTGGTCTTGGTTTGATAAGCTTTCAGTTGGGAGAACTGGCTGTGTTCTGCCTCTAAACGCTGGCACTGGCATTCCAATGTAATACTTGGTGATTCCTCTCATCAAGAACTCGGTAGTCAGTTCTGGTTACCTTAGAGATGCCTTATCTCCCAGTGAACCTTTAGGGAATGGCAGTCAGCCGGCTGCTTCTATCTGTTTAGCCAAGCCCATGGGGTGTGAGAGTGGTTCTCACTGACAAGAGGCAGTTAGCTGACTGGAGTTAAACCACAAAACCTAGCCTGGGTAGGGTTTGGGGTACACATTTTGATATCTCAAAAAAAAAACTTATGGAAAATTATTTCTAAAGATTGGTAGTAATTACGGAAAAGTCATTATACTGGGTTTGGTTCGGTTTGTTTTTTTTAATAAGTTAGGTCAGTTTTGCTGACTCCTTAGATCTTTTTTACTTGACTTTGTCAAGGTATAGCAAAGACAGATGTCTGGGTTGGAACCAAAGAGCTTTGATGACACCAGTCCATGGCATCAGTTGATCTTGTGCCTCATGTGGAGTCGAAGACGGAAGAGAAAAGAGAAAAGCAGAAATCATAAAGGCTTTCTGAAAGTTAGGTTTCAGATGTTTTGACTTTGTAAAACTGAGTGTTTTAGTGAATATCATAGTTTATTATAGCCAGTCTCACCACTCTCAGTCATAAAATAAATATGATTTTCTCTAACTAGAGTTTTCACACATTCATTTATAGTCAATTCCATTATTTCACTCAGTGTGAACTATTATATTTTCCCCAATTAAGTGAGCTGATTATGCAACTAAAAGATTGGTAACAGCTTAGGTTGTTTGTGGAGTACAAAGAAAGTATGAAATTATTTTTCCTACCCTGCCCCAGATTCAAGTTATTCATTCCCAGGATTGAATTATAATCCCAGGATTGATTTATAAATGTCTAAATCTTAATCCCTTTTACAAATTAGCATGGGTCTTTAGTCCAGATGTTAAAGGAAATTTGCTTTAAATTGTTTTAAATTTAAATTTGCTTTAAAACAATAAGACTACAGTGGAAAAATAAAAAATACTAAAACAAAACACTAGTTGAGTAACTACAGCAAAATCTCATTTATTTGAAATTCATTAATCAGGAATTGGTGATTGCTCAATAAAGATACAAGACCAAAATGTACCTTTAGCCTAGTTGTGTAAGAGTTTGCTAAGTCAGTTACTAGCAGAAAACATTTTTTTAAAAAGAGAGAAGGCTGAAACTTCTATAGAGAATGTTCTAATACCTTTAAGTAATTTTAGAAATTTAAAGCATTGAATGATATCTCAGTTATAAATAATTCTTATCAATAATTTAAGTTCTTCTTGAGCCACTAAGTAAATCTTCCTTGACCTACTTAAAGGATTTGCTGTAACCATGAAGGTAGCCTTTCATTTATAAAATGAAAATGAAAGCCTTTTCCTAAATCAAACTGTCCTTCCCTCCTAGTTTTCTTTGCGCAAAGCAAGTCGTCGGATGTTCTGGTTTAAGTGCATGAGATCTAGAAGCAGATTGCCTGGGTTCAAATCTCCCTTTTACCAATTGGGCATGTTATTTACGGTCGTGGTGCCTCCATTTCCCAGGCTGCAAAGGGGGGAAAAATAACACCTAAAAGATTTGAAAACCGTAAAGCACTTAGAACAGTGGGTGGTCCCTTTAAAATTAGCTCTTGTTGCCATAACACTATATTGCAGGTCAGTGATTCAAGTTAGACTCAGTCACACCCCCAGGGCATCACTAAGAGAAACTTCTGTGAAATGGTAAACATTTTACAGCAGACAGGCTTTAAAGCCCCTTTTTACAAAACTCAAGGGCAAATTTTCTTTCACACCGCAGTGCATCACAACCGTCTTTCGATTCTTCAGACTTCCTTTCTTCTGGCCTCCATCCACCCAACCTAGCCTGCCAGGTACTTCTGGTTAATTATGCATCAGCTTTTTCCAAGCCACCCCCTGCCAGTCTCTACGAATTCGTCTTAGTTCTCTTTCCATTTCGTGCTAGAACGCACCTCCTCTCTTTAAGTCCTGCCTCATCAACACCCTCCGCTATGCTATGATCAGCCCTTGACTCGGGCACAGCTCTGCTTGGGAACCCTTGTTCAATAAATGCTTCAGATGGTTAGAGGCTTTCTGAATCGGCAGGTCTTCATCTGAAATTTTTCAATAAAACGTGGAGTTTGAGCAGCCCGCCCTGAGTTGTTGGACTTTGGCTCCAAACCAGACTCCCAGTTAAAGACACAAGAACACGAGGTTGGGTGAGCCGCGGCCCCGGAGGGTTGGTGAGCGCGACCGGAGGCCGGTTTAGGAACGGTTCGTTTGGACAGGATGCGGACGAAGGAAAGGAGGTTAGTGACGCACCTGAATAAGTCCGCTAGACGAAAAGGAATAAACTAAGGCTTTTATCGTGTAGATTAAGGGACCCGCGCGCCCGCGCGCAAGCGCGCGCGCACACACGCCACATACAAGAAAAGAGAGGGGCAGTCTCAGGTATCTGACAATGACACGGCTCTGATCGAGACACGGTCTCAAAGGCCCCCGATTTCCGGAGCTCCCTGCCCCCGCCACCTCCGAAGATTACTGTTAGCGCATCTCTCCGCCCACCCCAGGCTCTGGAACTCCAGGCACCCTCCCCCCAACCCCGCGGCCCCAGCTCCCCCCCACCCCCCGAGAACACTGCTCCCCAGTGTCCTCTGGAACGCCGGAGTGGCTGTCGGGTTTCGAACCCGGGCGTCGACCCTGGCCCTTGGTGCGCTCAGCCGAGTCGCTGGCGCTGCCTTTGCCCCCACATCAATCATTTAGGGGCTAGCTCGGGCTACTGCGGCCCGAGGAAGGGGGATGGTACGGAACTCGAGACAGGGGACAACTCTATCCCCCGAGGCGGCTGAGAAACACTAGCCGGGGAGGCCCCCGCCCTCCCTCGGTGCGCCTGTCCCTCCCTCCTTCCAGCGCCTCGGCTCCCACATCCCCGCCTCCCGCTCCGGGGGCGGCGGCGGCGGCGGCGGCGGCGGCGGCGGCGGCTGCGCCCGCACCGCGCGATGCCCAGTCACCGCAGCAGCGCCGCCGCTGCCGCAGCAGTCTGCCGCCGCCGCCGCCGCCGCCGCTGCCGCAGCGCGGGCGACCGCGAGCCCGTAGCAGGGAGCCTGGCGAAGGCGCCGCCGAGCCCGCGGGCTCCTGCCAGTCGCAGCGCTGCTTATAACCTGATTATTGTTTTTATTTTTTTAGGAAGGGCTGCTCAGAATAAGGTCTTCTCTTGAATCGGCAGCGACGCCCCCGGCGCGTGCACAAAGGCTCCGACGGCGGCCGGCGGGGACTGCCGAGCGCGCGGGAGCCGGCGCCAGAGGTCGCCTGTGCGCGACCTAGCCAAGCCCCAGGCACCATGCCGCGGCGCCTGCAGCCCCGGGGAGCAGGCACAAAGGGCCCGCCTGCCACAACCTTGGCGGCTTCGGAGGCCGCCTTGCGTCCCCATCCCTCCGCCTCCGGGGACCCCCCAGCATCGGCCAAGCCGCTGCTGCGCTGGGACGAGGTGCCCGACGACTTCGTGGAGTGCTTCATCCTGTCGGGCTACCGGCGGCTGCCATGTACGGCGCAGGAGTGCCTAGCCTCGGTACTGAAGCCTACCAACGAGACGCTCAACTTCTGGACGCACTTCATCCCGCTACTGCTGTTCCTGAGCAAGTTCTGCCGCCTGTTTTTCCTGAGCGGCCAGGACGTGCCCTTCCATCACCCATGGCTGCTGCCGCTGTGGTGCTACGCGTCGGGCGTGCTGCTGACCTTCGCCATGAGCTGCACGGCGCACGTGTTCAGCTGCCTGTCGCTGCGCCTGCGCGCTGCCTTCTTCTACCTGGACTACGCGTCCATCAGCTACTACGGTTTTGGCAGCACGGTGGCCTACTACTACTATCTGCTGCCGGGCCTGAGCTTGTTGGACGCCAGAGTGATGACACCGTATGTGCAGCAGCGCCTGGGCTGGCACGTGGACTGCACGCGCCTCATTGCTGCCTACCGCGCGCTCGTGCTGCCCGTGGCCTTCGTGCTGGCTGTGGCCTGCACGGTGGCCTGCTGCAAGAGCCGCACAGACTGGTGCTCTTACCCGTTCGCGCTTCGCACTTTTGTCTTCGTCATGCCGCTCAGCATGGCCTGCCCCATCATGCTCGAGAGCTGGCTCTTTGACCTGCGCGGTGAAAACCCCACGCTCTTCGTGCACTTCTATCGTCGCTACTTCTGGCTAGTGGTGGCCGCCTTCTTCAATGTGAGCAAGATCCCCGAGCGCATCCAGCCAGGCCTCTTTGACATCATTGGCCACAGCCACCAGCTCTTCCACATATTCACTTTTCTCAGTATCTATGACCAGGTGTACTATGTGGAGGAGGGCCTGCGCCAATTCCTCAAGGCGCCGCCTGCGGCACCCACCTTTTCTGGCACAGTGGGTTACATGCTGCTGCTGGTGGTCTGTCTGGGGCTGGTCATCAAGAAGTTCCTAAACAACTCGGAATTCTGCAGTAAAAAGTGAACCTTCGCCTTGGAGGAGGCCGCTGGTTTGCCCACCTATTTGTTTGGAGTTTCTGTTGTTGCTACTGTTGGTTTGTTTTCAAGTTTTGTTGTGTTTCCTTCTTTGCTCGAGGAAGGTGCTGCAAAACCACAGGGAAAAAATCCAATGCAACAAGGGGGTCTCAGTGCACTTGGGGCTTTTGAAGAGGGAGGTGGTTCCAGCAGGAGGGAGAGGGACACTGGTTCTTGCCCCTGGAAAAATTCTGGTGGTGTCTCTGACATCCAGAGGCAGTGAAGAAAATCCCAAATAAAACCCCAAACAGTTCGGTTTTCCGGTCACTTTCTGTGCCAGTGGTAATGACAAGTAGCCCTTGTGAGGTCAAGTATGCAGTAAAGAGGGTAAGTAGACAAAATCGTTGGGTACTTCCATTTCAGTCTGAGGAATGCTTGGATTTGTCAAAAGAATGGAGCTTTGTAGGAAACGGGCACAAAGACACAAACCCAGGGCTTAACCTACTAGAAAATGCATGGAATGTGAACACAAGTTAATTATCTCAAAATGTTTCTCAGATGTTATTTAAATAGTAATATATACAATGATTTTTCATGATTTATCAAAACCTGTGATATGCACTGAATTGTCTTTGTTACATAGTTTTGAATTTTGCAGCCCTTCTGCATTGCATACACTTGAACTGGACATCAGGGCAAGCTGCTTGAGAATTCTCAACTACTTTTTTAAAGTGTTTTCTGAAGGTGTATGTGTGTCATGATACAACTGTGAATTATTCTACCTTAGGGACTCTGGTTAAACTATTGTTGAGGAGCTCAGTGGTTTGTATATATCCCAGACTCCAATTTACTTTAATGTATTCCACAAGACCTTTCTTATTTTTTGTTTTGTTTTTGATTTTATTGTTTCCTTCTCTAATTATTTAAATTGCCACTAGAATAATGTGCCTTTTGAAGGAATGCCCAAAGGACCGGTCCTCAAACATAGTTTCATGCATGGGGAGAGCAGTAAGAATAAGCTTTTCTTACTACTGCAAATCAGGGTCTAACATTCTACCCAGAAGAGAAGGAAGATGGTGTTGGTTTTAAGTTTTTGGTAGGACTGGAAGTAGCTTACCGGGACCTGCAGAGCATTTGACTTCTCTAAGAGAAGGAGTCAACCCGCTAAAGTGGCTGTGGTTCTTAATGCAGCCATTGGGGGAAGGTGAGAGGAAACTGTTCTACACCGATGCCATTTATCCTTGCTTAAAATTCAAAACATAATATGCAGGAATAACTGAGGCAGTTAAATTATGGAAGTCGGGAGCATATTACTTGAGTTGTAATTGAAAATGTTGAGTTAAATAACATTAACTTTGCATAGTTAAAACCCTGAAGTCTCATTTGGATCCCCACTATGGAAATGAATGGCAGTGGCCCTAAGTCGTTGAAAAATTAGTGAATGTGCTCCTGTGATCCTTCCTAACAACAACATTGGCCGATGTTATTTAAGACATTTCTCATAAACAATAACCTGTACTTGAGATAACAACTCTAGGTTAACACAAAACCACTGAGGTGGCTTATTTAAATACTTATCACACTTCCTGATAAGTTCTTTTGGTTAAGAGCCAAATAAGTCATTGAATGGGGAGTCTTGACTTCATAGTATAATTTAGATCAAGCACATAAGGTAGATGAACACTTACCTCAGCACTGGTAGGCTGGATCTCCTAAAAAGATCTGTTTTTGTTTATGCTTTTAATCTCTACTGTATTTGTAAACAGAGAGGCTTGGCACAATTCCCTGGAGTAACCAGTATTCTTGTGTGTTAATCTGCACACAGAAGTTAACTTTACATATGTCTATATTTAATTTAGAACCTCTTAATGGGATTGTAAATACACTTTGCACATTTGCTGATGGGTGTCTGTCCAATCTTATGCAGAGTGCAAGGAGGTTCCCCTTAGGTGATAGAGGCTGAGAATTTGTGCCTAGCACAGATGTTTTTCCTCAGCTATAACTTAACTCAGTGCATGTATTCAAGGACAGTTGTGGAAATCAGGATATTTCCACATGCAAACTTATTTGCATGTCATTGCTGTCTCTTCTAGAGCTCCAAAGAATGTTAGTGTGGAAGCTAGAGAAACAGGTCGAAGAGTGTTTGGTAGCTTCCTTGTAAAATGGGACCTCCCCTTTCAGATGGAACTTTCAAGGGACAGATTCTAAAAAGGGTCCATGAGTTTGAGAACAAGAAATAAACCCCATATTTGTCATTTTAAACTTTTGTAGGAGATGTTCTGGGTCTACAAATAGAATTATCTTCTTGCCCTGTGTCTTTGTCCTTAAACAGAGGCCACTTAAGGATAAATTTATACCCATATCATTTTCAAGTGATTATGATGCATGAGCCCAGTAAGGTGACACAGTTTTCCCCTGAAAGTTTTCAGTACCCCGTATGTCCCAGAGTGAATGAGGACTCACTTTCCTTCCCTTTGCCTTTTCCTTCCTCCACTTTGCTTTCCCTCATTCCATCTTAGTTTTTATGTACCACATATAATATTGATAAAAGGACATTCTGGTGGAAAACAATGGTTTGACTTCACTTCATATTTGCAAATAGATACCATATATGCTATAAAGGACCAGGGATGATTTGTGAAACTATGTATGTTATTTGCTAAATTATATCAGATTTCTGTCCAGATGAATGATGATATTTTAGAAGCAGCAAATATTTACTGAGTTTCCATTTGCATGGAACTAGCCAGGTATATTATTACATATTTCAGGGGTAACATGGCAGTCAGAATAAAATATCTTTAAAAAATATCTTTGACATTCCCCATTTTGCCATATCCATTAGAATTCAGTTTTGCTTTATTGTGTTCAGCTGTTTGAAATGTAGAACAAATGATAAATAAGAATGTACTCCATTATCTCTGCAAAACCTATTTTGCCAGTGGAATTTTGAAGCAGATTATGTAATACATTTTATTTTTACTTGTTAGTCATGATCTCGATGACATCTCAAGGAGCAGCGTCATAAAGTCATGCCTGGGAAATGAGGGGGTCTGACTTCAGAGCCTGTCACCTTGGGGGCTGGTCTCGGGCTGACTCAGCTGAGTGGGTTGGCTAAAGGGGGTTCCTTTCTTCCATGTCCTTGCAACTACACCCTCAGGTGAAAGGGATGACCTTCCCAGAGAGAAGTGAGTTTTTTGGTCATGTCATGACTGGCTTGTAAAAATAAACGTGATCTTTTCCACTGGCCATACACTTTCTATAAATAGCCCAGGAAGAAAGTATGGGGCTTCAGAGCTGGCCAGAGTGGCCTTCACATGTTTCCATTCATAAATCCTACCCTTAAGTGCTTGCAGTGAAAAACCATTTAGCCTAATTCATCATGCCACTTCAGGGGAATCATTTCTAAGAATGCAGAATTGGGGGGATGGAGGTGATTTTTATTTTTTCTGATTTGGTGCTGAATCTGAAGGCTCCCAGCAATAAAGAACAGGGATTGTTACCTTCAAATCTCTTCTCAGTTTTATTTGGTTAATCTGCTCAAAGCTATAGTAGGAGACAGGTACAGTAGGAATTATCTCCATTTCGAGGTTCTACCAAGGCACAGAATGAAGTTTTCAAACTGGCATTAGAATGTGGAGATGGCTGTGTGCTCAGCTGAGTGTTTTTTGCTAGTTTGCATGGCTACGATGCCTGGCCAAGCACACAGACACTAATTGGAGATGTATATGGATACAGGTATATAATTTATAATTGTAAAACAGTGAAGTGAGATGTGGTTACCCTTGAATTTAGATTACAAAAATCTTAAACAGAATGTTACCAGGTAAATAGTTTTTATCATCTTGGATTGTTCTTCATCTATTAACATCTACCATGCTGACTTTACCCTGTCAGTATCTTTTGAGTTGATTTCCACATTTGTTCATGTAATCCTTTTAATAATCATTGAGCACCTACTGCATAGAAGACATTGGTCAAGGATCCATCCATATTATTACAGTTTGGTTCTTTTCTCCTTTCGGTTAGCATAAGAGCAATGCATAGAATCTTATTTCAATTAACATGCTAACTTACCCAGAATCAATTTCTTTCCTTTCTCTCTTTTTTTTTTCCTGTCTGCTCCTAGGCCTATGTGAATTTTATTATTAAAAATAATTTAAAAATTTAATTACATTGCAGGTGAAGGGATAGCAGGCATATGTACATAGAAAGGGTTGGAAATTTTATCATCACTACTAATAGAGATACTAATCACAACCACTTTTGGGGTGGTTAATAGTATTCATGTCATTATGAAGCAAGTTTCATCCAAAGTGCCTAGAGTGTGATGTCATTAAGTGTCTGAATTTCATAGATAACATAACTTAAGTTTTAAAAGTATGAGCTTAAATCTCCAAAGATTAACTGACGTTCTTTAACCTTTTCTTCTTTTAAGGTCATTGTGTTGTAATCTATAAAACAAGTCTTAGAAAAAAATTGATCTAGAGTAAATTATAAAGAAAAAGTATCAGATGTGGAAAAGATAGGAAGAAGGCATGAGATGGGGAGAACAAGGAGGATTAGACTCAAAGAGTTACAATGGGACAGCAAGTTCAACTATGGACAATTTCTCCTGAGTTTTAAGTTTTGTCCCTAGAAAAGCATGTGAACTCGCATGGGGTTAGCACTCAAATGGACAGGCAAGGAATTCTATTTGGCAGCCTAATCACATCCTGTAGCTTTTGACTTGAGCACCAGTGCCAAGGTACATTTCGAGTAGTACACTTACCCCTAGCTTAATGTCCTTAATTTGTTTCCATAAAAATTAGAACGTAAGGCAAAAAGGCATTAGGGGATAGCACCAGCCAATTGTAAATCACCTTTCAAATCATCTCTTTAAAGGATTGCCAATATCCTCTGACATAAATTGCCTGACGAAAAGCAAACAAGCCTAGACAAACTGAAAAAAGAAGGCTTTCATTGGTTTAAGCTGAGCACTACTATATTCCAATGTGATAGGCCACACACCTTCCTGGTGAAGATTTTATTCCTTCTTCAATACTATGAATAGTTCTCTCTTAATTGTGAAAATGGATGTCAGTTCTTCTTAGTTACTATTCTAAAAATTGAATGCAAATTTTTGTTGTTGTTTTAAAAGGACAAATGTATTGTGTTTCTGGTTTGCAGATTTCTAACCAGTTTGTGGGCTTTTTTCTTTTAGAACAGCTTCTTAAGAGTCTGTGAGCAAGTTGCAGAATTAGAGTATTTATTTATAGGTCAGAGGCCAAGAATGCTCATTTGGCTGTTAACTCTGGCAGGATGTGAAAGCTTTGAATACATATGCAACAAAATGATCACTTATTTACTATTTAACTCAATGGAAAATAGCCTTTCATTTGAACTTTGGAAAACACTCCCCAATGTATTGTGCATCTAAATGTTATGCATGATCCTTAATATTTTTTGTTCTTAACCTATCTCTGAAAGCTATTCCAAACATGGCATTCCTCAAGGAATATTTCTTGAATGTGCAAAATTATTCTTGAATGTGTAAAAGGGGCAGGCCACCTTTCTCATGCCTTACAGCTCCACCTAAAATATGCAATAAGCACTCAAGGAGGAGTGGAGGGGTCTGCAGATGGTTATTTAACCATGCTGGAGAAATGGCCCTACTCCTCCTCACAGCTCACCACAACATTGAGAAAGGACACCATGTAAATAAACCTTTGTTTCTAGATGAGGGGAGTACAGGGACACATTAATTTCATTTTTTCTTTTAGTTCCACATCCAGTTAGAAAGCATAATCTGTTTTTAATATGCTGGATGCAAAAAAAAAAAAAAAAAAAAAGAAAATTAATAGGAAAACATTTTAAAGAAGTATTCTAATTTTATATTTTAAAAGTTTATAATAGCAATTTGTTTGTAAAAACAGGCCTTAGCACATAGATGAGAACCAGCGCTTTTTGGAAAGCCTCATTTTTGTCTTGGGAGTTTAATCACCTTGAGCTCTTACCCAAATGATAAAGACCTAGTAGGTCTTTAAAAATGTAAATAATGTATAGTTTAAAGAAAGGTAAAAAAAAAAAAAAAAAACTTTTTAAAAAAGAAGGAAACAGGTCAGATATGTTATGGGTGTGTAACAAGGCTAAATTAAAACTCTTTTAAAAATTCTAGTTAGAAACTTCATTAAATTCACTCTCCCAGCAAGGCTTAACACAGAACGTCTACTTTTCTACCAGGTTGATTTTCTTTTATGGAGGCTATGAGCAAAATTATTGTAAGCAACTGAGTACCCAGGCAGTAAAGGAATGAAGCACAGTTCACTTTGATGAGGGTATAACCACAGCTAATGATGTAGCCAGGAAACGTACAGCCCTGACATGCTCCTCATTTCTTTGGAGTGGAAAAGGAGCGTAGAGCCCCCTGCCATCGTTACACACATCAGGCAAGGGCTGTCTGCATTGCAGGGCTGGGGACGACCCTGTGGCTGCTCTTTTATCTGCATAAAGCATGTGGTAGCTCTGAACTCATTTCAGCCCTCTCCCAGGCCATTCCCACCACCCTGGAAGGCTTTGCGTTCCACAACCTCAGCCTTGAAGACAAAAGGTTTCTAAAAGGATTCCGTGTGTATTTAGGCCTTGTCAAACCATCTGCCTTACTAGGTTCATCCATTTCCAAACCAAGGATTTAAATATGATTACTGTGCTCGGATTTACAAGAATGTACAACCAACAGGTTCCCTTTGGCAGTAAAGGGCATTAATTGAAGGCCATACTCCTTTTTTCCTCAGGTCAGAGGTAGAGGGTAGATTTCACAGTGACCAAATAGAGACATTCTTATGTCAGTATTTTTTTTTTTAAGTTCATTTAATGGTGATAATGGAGGGAGAAAGGAGTAAAAGATAATGCAGGTATGAAGAAACTGAAAGATCCCACTGCTTGCTAAATTAATTCTTCTTAGGCTACCTGACTCCAGCCATCACCTACATCCTAAACAGCTGTATTTAGCCAGGTAGAGAGGCTTCTCAGGATGTGTGAACTTCCACACAGGGACTGCAATGTGGTTTGAAATCATTAATGTACTCTACCAGAGAAGCATTATTTAATCATAATTCCACATTACCTGATAAAATAATCTATAAAAGTAGATATCACTTTGGTCAATTCTGTGCATGTAGCTAACAAAATTGTGATTCATTTCTCTTGTATAGTTTGCTATGATTTGGGTTTTCTGAGACAATTGTTCCTTTATGATCTTGAACATGGAATTCTGTAAAATAATATAACTATGTATTTTTTGCTGAAAAACAAATGTATGAAATAAGAATAAATTATTTGTAAGCATAATGTTGAGGACTGTATTTATATGCCTTCAGCAAACAAATAATTCTTAAATTAATAGTAAGTGTGTATAATATTAATACACATAACAGGAAAAAACATCCTTCTTACAAAAATCAGCAGGTAGAGGGAAAGAATTTAAGTTTCTAATGTAAGCCCTGAAGAAGCACCCTTAGCATATTGTTACAATTTTAGTTAAATGAAAAGAGAAAATTCATGAGTTACTTTGAAACTGTATCATCTAAGAAAATGCTTATACAACACAGATAATGAAGCTTTTCCTCTCATCCCTATATTTCAAGGCACACGTGGTCCATGGACTTCTGGGCAATGCGGCCTGTCCCAGAACCCTGGTGATGTGTGTGAATTTCTGGTATCTCTGTCCCAAATAACCCTAGCAAAGGAGGTCTACCTTCAGTTATTAAGGTCTGTGATATAACCTCAGGGAAGCCCAAATGTAACCCTGAGTGGACACATGGAGTGGAGCTGAATAGAGTAAATCACAAAGGGAGGATTGGTCAATCTGTGCCTGAAGCCTACATGCTTTTGGGTTTTTCCTCATGTGAGCCAGTAAATTTCCTTCGTTTTACAATCTAGTTTAAGTATTTATTGCTTATAGTCAGAAGTATCTTAACTGATCCACAAGTTATGGCTGGTAACTCTCAGCCATCTATAACAGGATTTGCATAGCCCCTATCCCACCTTCATTCAGCCAGTCCCACATTTTAGGATCTGCATACTAGAAATTTGAAATACCTCATTTTTTTAAAAAGTTATTTATTTATTATGAGAGAGAGAAAGAGAGAGAATGCACAAGCAGGGCAGCGGGGAGGGGAGAGAGAGAGAGAGAGAGAGAGAGAGAGAGAGAATCCCAAGCAGATTCCACACTATCAGTGCAGAGCCCATTGTGGGGCTTGAACTCATGAACCATGAGATCATGACCTGAGCCAAAACCAAGAGTCAGATGCTTAACCAACAGAGCCACCCAGGCACTCCTGAAGTACCTGATTTTTAAAGTACAGGTTTCTGTATCAGGACTTCATGCTGCCCAGGGGCCCTCCTGTGTTGCCTAAACTGCTTTCTCTCCTGTTCTCCACTGCAAGTATCTCATATCTCTGACCTTCTCACTCCCTCCCATTCCTCAAATTTCTTCCTACCCCTTCCCTTCAGGAACCACACTATTATTACACATTGTTCTCCTGCATGTTCAGCTGCTTCTACTCAATAGGGTTCTTCCTACGAACATTTAAAAATGGACCACTAGTATCTCCCATCTTCTAAATAAAGAAAGTCACCCTCTCTCCGCTATGTCACACTCTTAACAACCACCACCCTCTCTTCTCCTTCACAGCCAGGCTTTTTGCAAGAGTGGTATACACTCTCTTTGTTTTCATACCTCCCACTCACTCCTCACCCACTGCATTCTGGCTTCATTAATCTCATGAGAATGGTTCTTATATGATTTCCGGCAACCTCCTTCTTACTGGTGGACATTTTTTAGACCCTATTTTCCATTCCCTTCCCCTGAAACTCTTCCCATGGTCTCTGTGCCCCCATATTCCCTGGATTCCTTCCTACCTCTTGGGCTACTCTTTCACAATTTCCTTTGCTGAATTCTCTTCCCCTGTTCACGCCTGAGGTCAATTTTCTCAAAGTGTGAGCCAGACCATCTATGTTAGTATACTTTAATGATTTGGTCAGCAGCTTGATTCTTCCACTTCCTGTCAGCTCTGACTCACAGCAGAGGTATTGTAATTCATGTTCTAGGAAGCTCAACCTTGAGCCTACTCCTCCAATCCCTCCAGTGAATTTGTAAGCCAACCAATGCCTGTTAATAAATCTCCTTCAGCCGAACCAGGTTGAGTGGATCTGTTGTCTGCAGCTGAACCTTAGCTGATGCAGCAGGTAAGCAGAAAAAGATGGTGATCAAAAGTGCTGGCAATGGGAAGCCATAGTTCTTTTGGCAGATAGTCTGTTGGGCTTCTGTTTTTTTTTTTACCTTTAATTTTCCTTGGAAGACAAAGCAGGTTCTGGATCAGGCAACTTCTTCAGAGGGTTTGGTTCTATTTAAAAGCAAAAAAGAAACATTAGGAAGAGAATTACCTTGAATTTTTTTTTTGTCCTTAATGTTGACTTAAAATAGACTTAAATTGACTTAAAAGAGAAACACAACATGAACATTTAGAATTTATGTCAGATGAAAGAAATCTAAAATAAATCTCAATAATAAGTGGCATTCCCATATCAGTGAAGTTTAATTTTCATATAGAGATTAAGCCCCTAATAACTAAAAAACCACCAATATAAACATTATACAGAATTGTAACATTGGATAGGAATTCTAGGCGACCGAGCCAGAACTTCAGGAGCTTGGTTTCCTCTTTCCCTGGGCAAAGGTGCTTATTCTTATAATGCATCCCTCTGTTTCTTCTAGCAGTAACCTAAACTTCCTTTTAGGAAGGACCTCTCCCACTAAACCTTGGTGGGACTGCTCTCCCTGCTGGGGGTGGGTATATGACCCACAGTAGGCTTGCAAGCCCGGAGCTTCTCTAGGTTCTGAACTTTCCATATCTTGCCTGTATATGTCTTCATGCAATTTTGAGAACTATCCCATAGTCTTCAATAAAGGGTTTTCTTATTATTTTTTCCCTTTAAGTTAACCAGAAGGTTTCTATTTCCTGAAGGAAATCCTCAAAAGAGTATTGTCTAAGGACTTCCAGCTTCTGGTCTGGCATAAAAGGAGCTTAGAAGTTATCACTCTATTTTAACAACAATTAAAAAGCTGAATAAGCTGAAAAATCAACAATTCTCCTTAGATCAGTCAGAGAAGTGAGGTCATAGTGCTGTCCTCAAAATTGGAGAGACACACAGGTGGAAACACAGAGTTACAACTTACCACATTAGGAACCCACAATCAGAAACCTCTGCAGGAACCAGTACTGGGTTCCTGATACATCATGTCTGCCTTTTAATAATAATAAAAAAAAGTTACAAGGCTCCAAAAAATAAACAAACAAAAAAACCACATGGTTTAAAGAGACACAGCAAACATCAAAACTAGACTCGGTTAAGGCAGGGATGTTGGAATTATCAGACTGGAAATTTTAAACAATGATGCTAACAGCTCTAATGGAAAAAGGAGACAACATGTGAGACCAGATGGGTAATTGTAGGCAAAGAGATGGAAATTCTAAGAATAAAACATAAATGCTAGAAATCAAAACCATTGTGACAGAAATGAAAAATGCCTTTGATGGGCTTATTAGGAGACTAGACACAGCTGAGGAATCAATGAGCTTGAGGACACATCAATAGATGCTTCCAAAACTGAAAGACAAAGAGAAAGAAGACTGGAAAAGAAAAAAAAACATACTATCCAAGAGCTGTGGGACAACTACAAAAGGTGTAAAATATGCATAATAGGAACAACAAGGAAAAGAAAAAGGTACAGAGTATATTGACTGACACAACACCCACTCAAAATTTATAACTTCAAAGGAAAGTAATTCTGCATACACATAGGACATGACTTTTGAATCATTTGTAAATAATTTCTTTCCTCCTATCTCAGAAGACCCCCATCAGCTTCTGACTGTCAAAATTTATTTTCTCAAGAGCAGAAGGAATTCCTTAAGAAAGGTGGGAATTTAAGAAATCTGATTAGCTTTGCAATTTATAAGTAGTTTTTAAAATGATTGGTTTAACAGGGGCACCTGGGTGGCTCAGTTGGTTAATCATCCAACTCCTGACTTAGGCTCAGGTCATGATCTCACAGTTCATGAGTTCAAGCCCTGCACTGGACTCTGCACTGACAGCGTGGAGCCTGCTTGGGATTCCCCCTCTCTCTCTCTCTCTCTGCCCCTCCCCTGCTCTTTCTTTCAAAATATATTAAAAAATTTTTAAAATCATAGGCTTAACAAAAGAGATCCCATATCCTGCCTGCTTGCATAATTTCTATCCTTCTCATTTTGCTTGAACCTATGTAACTGTAAAAATATATGTGGAAAACTGAGAAGGTAAGGAGAAAGCATGTGAACATTTATCATACAAAATGTAATTTTCTAAGAGCTGCCTTATTAATTCAAGATGACTCTAGTGGATTTTTACTCCAGCTCTTAATTTAATGGTTCACTGTATTAGCTCATCCTTACTCACTATGAATCTGTTTTGATGGTAATCTGTAAATATCAATTTAGGGTTCTCTCATATTCTAACTTTAGTTACATAGAAATGTCATCAAGTACAAAAAGAAATGAGTTTAAGGAAAATTTTTTCTATAGATATACACATATAATACACCAAGTGTAAGTAAATGATGCTTATAGCTTACATATAAGGCAAGAAAAGGATGGATGTCCTCATTTTCATTGTTTTGGTTTGATTTTTTGGCTTTCATTTGTGTGTTTTTTGTTTTTATTTTATTTTATTTTTATTTGTTTTCATGTTTATTTTTGAGAGACAGAGAGATAGAGTCAAGCAGGGAAGAGGCAGAGAGGTGGAGACACAGAGTCTGAAGCAGGCTCTAGGCTCTGAGCTGTCAGCACAGAGCCCAATGTGTGGGCTCAAACCCACGAACCTTGAGGTCATGACCTGAGCCTAAGTTGGACACTTAACCAACTGAGCCACCCAGGTGCTTCATTTTTTTGTTTGTTTTGATTTTGGTGTTTACTTTTTGTCCTTTTTAGCTCCTAGAGGAAGGGTCAAATATAAAAGATGGCCGGTGTGAAATCCTGACAGACGTCCCTCATTTTGATCTCTAGTGCTATTTCTTGCCAAATGTAAAATTTGTTAATTTATAGGTGCCAATTTATCACAGAAACACACGAAGTGATCCACAACAAGTTGTATCCATGGTGCCTCCCTTCAATTTTATTAGATGTTATCTGGCTAACACAAATTTAAAAATAATAGTTAAAAGAACAAGTTAGGGGCTTTTCTTAGCAATAGGTGGCAATTCTACATTGTCTCCCCATCCTGCTGCTTCATAGAATCATTTTAGTCCTGGGGCTATCATTTGTTTGGTTGTGGCACAGGGGGCTGTCCCCACAGGATGAGTCACAGTTGTTCTGTAAGTCAGATTCAAGTTTTCCTGAGCACAACAAAACTGGGCTTAGTATATGAATACCAGTGTACCTTTAAAAAAAATAAACCTTTTACTCCCTGTCCTTGCTGTCCAGTCCCATAAATAGTTCTAACAAGACATATGTCAAGCCACAGTGCCACTTAGCTCCCTCCACAAGGGCTGATGACTACTCACAACCCCTCCTAAAAAAATCCCAAAGAGGAAACAAGTGCCATCCTGAAAACTAGGGGCCACATCAGGAATCGCTGCTTAAGAATTTAGGACATTTTAGCTTCCAGCCTGGTTCTTGGGTCTGGCCCTCTGTCCCCACTGTCCACGAAGTGGCCATGGATCTGCATGACTGCAGTCAGGCAACCTCACTGAGGCACAGCCTGCAGATCCTGAAGTTCCTTACAACTGGGAAGAAAATGCTGGACCCTCCATTTCGGGGGTGAGGGCAGTGGGGATTCTGCCCACCACCTCCAGAGAGTGGTATCTTAAGATGGGCACACAATACTCCCTCCTTCTCCCTCTCTCTCTCTCTCTCACACACACACACACACACACACACACACATGCACACACACACACACACACACACACACACACACACACACATACACACGCCCAAACTCAAACTCCCTGGTCACTACGAGATGCTGAGAGACCCCCATGCCTTAAAGGTCCCCAGAAAGGCCTCTTCCAGAACCCTGGAAGACAGATGGGAAAGGATTTCTGCAGGGCTCTGTAATACACTGAGCAGCCAGAGGGATTCGGCTGTTTTCCGGGCGCGCCCCGCCCCCAGCTCGAAAGGAGCGGGGCCTGGGTGGCACGTGGGAAAAGGCGGCAGTGGCGCCAAAGGGCAGCGCAGGGGCTCCTGGGACGCGCGGGGCTGGAGGATGTCAACGCTGGGGCTGGCGGTGCGCTCGGCCTGCGGGAGCGCTTTGTGCTCTATCCTCAGAGCATGGCACGGGTGGCAAGGCTGCGGGCCCCAGGGTGGGACCCAGGGAACTGGAGTATTGAAGGCGGCGGCAGGAGACACCACAACGTGGTCCTATCGTGGGCCTATCGGTGCTCCAACTCTGGCCTCCTTCCGTGATTGCAGCTACTTGCCTCTTGCATCATCAGACTTCTGCTGGGTTTGACTTCTCCGGCCAGTATTCCGCAGCCTTGTCATGTTAGGATGTGACTTGGCCCCTCTGGACCTCCATTTCGTCATCTGTAAAATGGGGTTGGAAATATCTTTTACTTACAGTAGCATGAGAAGTCAGTGAGTGAACGAAAGTGCCTGGCACAGGGTAACTGTTCAGTACATTTTAGCTAGTGTTACATTAGCTAAACATTTAAATTTTTTTTTTAACGTTTTTATTTATTTTTGAGACAGAGAGAGACAGAGCATGAATGGGGGAGGGGCAGAGAGAGAGAGAGAGACACAGAATCGGAAGCAGGCTCCAGGCTCTGAGCCATCAGCCCAGAGCCCGACGCGGGGCTCGAACTCACAGACTGTGAGATCCTGACCTGAGCCGAAGTCGGACGCTTAACCGACTGAGCCACCCAGGCGCCCCTAAACATTTAAGTACCCGTAACATACTCAATCCATGAGAACCCTTGGGGGCATGTGTGCGCTCTGGAAAAAAGTGGAATTGAATTAACTTTCTAGATCAGTGAGATCCAATAGAAATATAATGCAAAACTCACATGTAGGCGCGCCTGGGTAGCTCAGTCAGTTAAGCCTCTGACTTCAGCTCAGGTCATGATCTCACTGTTGGTGAGTTCCGTTGGTGAGTTCCAGCCTGCATTGGGTTCTGTGCTGACAGGTCAGAGCCTGCAGACTGCTTCAGATTCTGTGTCTCCCTCTCTCTCTGTGTCCCTCCCCCACTGGTGTCTGTCTCTCTCTTGCAAGAATAAAGAAAACAAAAAGAAAATTTTTTTTTCTAGGAGCCACGTTAAAATGGTTAAAAAAATCAGGTGAAATTAATTTTAGTAGTACATTTTAGTTAGCCCACTATATCCTAAATATTATCACTTGGCTGTAGTTAGCCCACTATATCCTAAATATTATCACTTCACCAGCCACATTTCAAAACCTTCAATTTTTTAGGTGCTGGATAGCATGGCTCAGACTGCTTGTCGCCACATGGATCTCAGCTCAAATGTCACCACCACCTTTGAGTATCTAAGTAGCCCACTTGGCCTCCCCTTCCCCTGCCCACACACATTCACCACAGCTTCACCCTGTTTTATTTCACACACATCATTTATCACCATGTGAAATTACCTTGTTCATTGTTTCTTTCTCTCCACTAAAGTCTAAGCTCTAAGACTGCAGAGATAGAACCTCAGCACCTGGCATGGTGCCTTGCATATTGCCGGCACCCATTTAATACTTGTTGAATGTACAAATCAATGAATTAACAAATTAATAAATGACTGGATGTGGTAGTACCTACCTACTCTACAGACAGAACTACCCAATTTTGAGTAAGATGCTCTCCCTGCAATGCTAAAATAATATTATATTTGAGGAATTCAAAGGATGCACAATACTCACAGAGATATAAAACCAGAATTCTACCATTTTGACAATTACTGTTTATTGTGGCAATGGCAAGTGACTCAGCTACTACCTTTATACTTAGGTTTATAAACTGTCTCTCTCAAGTATCAGATGTTCTTCAATAGCCATGTTTAGTTTATGGATTATCTAAAATGTATGTTAACATACGTTTAAGATATTTAAAAAGTTTTAAAAATAAACATTAATATATAAAAATATTAAACAGTCCAAATAGTGAAGAGCCAGTTAACCATGGATAGGTTAACCTTCACTAGAAAGAGAGGAGATGGCCTAGCATAAGAGTATGTATATATCTCTGTTGAAACAATTCTACAATAGAGGTTTCCTGATAAAACTAAGCATTTGGGCAATGGGTCAATAACAATAGTTAAAACTTATTGACAGATGGGCTACTCAATTAAGGCAACAAATGTGTTGGTGGTCGCAGTCCTAATGGACCCATTTGCTATTATAAAATGGTTAGGGAAATAGTGTTTTCCAAACCTGGCTGCATAGTAGAATTACCTAGAGAGCTTTACAAGACAGCTGATTCCTAGGCTCTATCCTCAGAGATTCTAATTCAAACAATCTGTTGGGGCTTTGGAAACTGTCTTTAGAAAAGCTCTCTTGGTGTCTCCAATAATGAGCTGGTTTGGGAACCTTTGCAGCAGAATTGTCCAATTATCACCAGAGGCAGATTAACCAGGACAGCAAAGAGGCTCAATTTTCAAAGACAAGTCATCTGCACGAGTCCCTCCCAAAGCCCTGTATCTAATTCTGTGTTTGTAATTTTGCACTCTTTTTCTTAAAGAAGGCCCCCAAATTATAAAGTGTTCATGCCCCACAAAACCTGGATCTCCTCCTGACCATAAACTATACTGTACTCGGAAAACTACAGCCACAGAGCAAATCTAGCTGTCTATTTTTGTAGAGCTCATAGCTAGGAATGGTTTTTACATTTTTTAATGGTTGGAAAAAATGAAAAAAAAAGCCCTCATGATATGTGAAAGTTATATGAAATTCAAATTTTTATTTCTATAGATAAACTTACATTGGCTCATAGCCTTGCATGCTCATTCATTTACAAATTTCCTGTGACAGTTGCAGTGGCAGAGTTGAGCAGTTGCCACAGAGATTGCATGGCCTGCAAAACTTAAAATATTTATTATTTGGCCTTCTACAGAAAAAGTTGGCCAATGCTGACCTATACCATCAAATGATAACACCATAGACACAACAGAAAATTGATTTAAAAGTATTACTTTATTCAATATGAAAAGCATCATGGGGGAATTGTTTAACATAAACAATTTATAAACACTCCCAGTTGTAGAAGTGAGAGATCTGTTTTATGAAAATCTGTAAGTGACTAAATTCAGATGTGAATATCAAGGAACCATAGCATCTTATTCATCACTTAGAGTAAGCTATGTTTGGTCTATGGGTTTGGAGCAACGATTGGTGAGACCAAAGGATTTGTAAGGTGATTAAGGAGAGAATGATTATAAGTAAAAACCTCCCCAGGTAGAAAATACAGGAAAAATCTTGCAGGATAGTTGCAAAGATGTATGCAGTTAGATTAAACACTAAATATAAAAATAGTATGTGTTCTGAGTTGTGGGAAAGTATAGTAAAATGTTGTTAACGTTACACTTCAAAGTTTAACTCTGAGGTGGGTCACTAGCCCAGTTAACCCAATACTTGAAACAGAGATAAAAACATTTGAACAGTAACGATTAGGTGAATTGGGCAAGAGCTGTGACAGATCATTGAATTCTGACAGCAAAGCAGATAAAAACTATTGATTTAACTGTTCACCTTCATAGAAGTATGACAAGAAACTTAGGGAGAGCTTTGAAAGTCACTCTGAAGATATGAGATGGAAGAGGAAAGTCTGTCAAAGGACAGCCAGTGTAGAACCTCAGTTGTTGTGAATGCTGACTGGCCAGGAACCATTGATGGAACAGATTTCTCAATCAGGCAAACACCAAGTAGAAAATTAGACCAAAGGGCAAATCAATTGGGAAGATTAGTCAATGAGGATGTTATCAGGTTGGGGGGTCAATGATGAAGGCACAGTTTTTTATTAGTCAGTTGACTTTAGAGATCTCATGATTGGGATTATACAAAAAAGAACAAGAGATCTCCCTTAACTGACTCAGAGGCCCGGACTTTGAAGATCCAAGGGATCTGTCACTCCAGGTTCTGATGGAATCTTAGCTGTTTGAAGGCAATTGGTTCTGTGTCTTTTGGAGACATCACAGACCTCTGTTCCAAAGATCCCAACCATAGTCCAACATTTCCATTTTCGTAAGAGAAGAGTCTTGAGAGCTGGAAGGTAAGAGAATTGTTGAGTCAGTCTGAAGGACGAGTGATTTACCAGGCACAGACATAGGGAAAAAGAAGTAAAGGAACATCTTGGAGCATCTGCTATGTGCTGGCTGCTTTGCATACACAGTTAACTCCACATCCCCTCAGTTAAATATCATTGATTCCACTTAACATCTGAGCAAACAGAGATGGTAAGTTTTGTAACAGGGAAAAACTTGGCATGTCTGACTCTATGTTGCTTCTCTTTCCCTCACTGCTGTGACCTATAGCTTAGAATCTTCTGCTTATAGCTCAGGTTTGCATAAACTGCTTTTAACTCCAAATCTACCTCAACCAAGGAGATAAGGAAGCATGTACAGAAATGACTATCAGGGGCTCCTGGGTGCCTCAGTTGGTTGAGCCAACTTCGGCTCAGGTCATGATCTCATGGTTCGTGGGTTTGACCCCCCATGTCGGGCTCTGTGCTGACAGCTCAGAGCCTGGAGTCTGCTTCGGATTCTGTGTCTCCCTCTCTTTCTGCCCCTTCCCTGCTCGTGCTCTTCCTTTCTCTCTCTCAAAAATAAATAAACATTAAAAAAAATGAAATAAGAAAGAAATGACTATGATATGTTTAAGATTTACAGGACCAATATGACCAGATTCCTGTATGCAAAGATCACCTGACCAAGGACAAAGAAGTTACCTGACCTTTCTGGGACAGTTACAGGTATCAGTCAACTTTTGACTCCAACCCCATTCTGCTTCCCCCTTTTGCTAACATAAAAGAAGCTTGAATTTCTTGCCAACGGAGATCGTTCTTTAGGACAATAGTCCACCATCTCCTTGGTTTGCTGGCTTTCTGAATAAAGTCACTTTCCTTACCCCAACAACTTGTCTCTTGATTTGTTGGCCTGTGGTGCAGCAAGCAGAATGAGCTTGGACCCAATGACAGTTTCATGCTTACGATCATCCAGCCAGTAACAGTAGACTTGAAATTCGAACACAAGTCTGACTGTCTGTCTGGCCCTGAGTCCGTATTCTTTCCCACTCACCATCCTGCTCCTGGCAGGCTCTCCAAGCAGAAAAGAAGCAACAGGCAGAAAAGCAGAACATCATAAATATGTTTTTCCACTTTCAGTGACCACCAAGACATTTCTTTAAGTTTACCAGAGTTATAAAAATAAAACTAAACTAATACCCTTAATCAATGAATAATACTGTCTCTAAGGTGGAAGGTCACATTACCCAGTGACCTTTCTTAAAACAATGTCAAATTTTAAATCTAGGAAATGTCCTCTCTTAGGTCCCTTTGAGAATTTACAGTATTTAAACATGCAAGTGGGCTCTAAAAATGGCCTCATATGCTAATGCAAAGTCTTGCTGACTACAGATCGCCCCAGACAGGCAGGCAGTTCTTTTGACTCCTTGCTCCATCTGTGACTAGTTTCTTTGTCACCATATTCCAATTAGAAATGAGGTTGTAATTCTAAGTCTTCCCTCCCTAAGGGGTTTCTTTACATAGGCCATTATAGTAATGAGTTATCTGGTCTTCCCTTAGGTGATGGTCAGTGGTGAAAACACATTCAGTAGATCGTTGGAGCAATTATTACAAGCTTCTTTAAAATTCGGTTAAAGAACATATGCTACCATTTAGAAGTCCTTTAGTAAATCATTGGATCAATTTGTAGATATTTCTATTCCTTCCAAAACTGCATCCTCAAATTTGTTAGAGCTTCAAGTATTTACATACCCCTCACCCCTCAAATTACAAACCACTCAAAAGAGGCTATGGAGGAAACTACCATCATGTACGTAAAGCTATCTAAAGAATCCTGGCCAGTCTAAATTTAGTAGATTTCTTTTGTAAACCTAGGCCTAATCTCAGATTAAACAGAACAAATGGTAGCTAAATAGACGGCCTCTTTAAATCTGTTTGCTTTACCACAGATGAACAAGCCAAGGCTTGCTTAATTTGTAGTTGAGAGATCTCCTCCCAACTTAGAAGCAGAAGGAAAAGGAAGACCAACCACCAACCTAAACAGAAATTCTGTAATTATAGGATTTTAGGTTTGGAGTCACTTCACTTAATCTTTGCATGACCCAGAATTCAACCCAGAAGATTAAAAGAACAGCATTTTCAATTCTATTCATGAAAATGAAGGACTTGGCTAGAGTTAATAAAGCTGAGAAAAAAAAAATACGTATAAGTTGTGAGCCAAAGCAACATAATCCTTACTCCAATGCAAAGTGAAAAAAAAAAAAAATTTAGTCACCCATGATTTCCGTTTCAAGAGGTAATACTTTTGCACATAGACTTGGAAAAAAGGACATAATATCCTGAAGGTGAATTGCTCCCGTGTGAGAGAACCATATTAAGATTCCACTGTTAGAGCAACCCCTGAAGCTTATCAGATCTAAATAAAAGATTGATGGTGATTCTGAGTTTAAAATTTAATGCCCAGCCTAACTACTAAATTTTACATTATAAGAATGTTGGTGCGGCAGTACTGTAAATCAATAAAATCAATTATGCCCTCTTAGGGGATGGACTTTATAACATAAAAATTATTTACATATTGTGCTTCTTCAGAGAGCATTGTTTACTTATTTCACTCACTGTCACTTGTCATCATTTTCATTTTGATGTATTTAATGGGTAATATTTCATACATGCTACATTAGAAATCCTGTTCTTCCAACAATGCCCTTTTTTCCCCTATAAATTCCTGATGGACATCATTTCGACCTATAAACATGATATACTGGATTTGCAGATACAATCTAATAACCTGATATACCCAAATTCAAGAAAACAATTCCTAGCTTTTAATTGTGTTTAATCGGATCCTCTTTCTGGAAAAAGGATATGAGACTGCTTTGTAAATAAATGGTGTCTGTTTATCCAACACCTTAGTTACTATGTAAGTCTTTTCCCAAACCCAGGTTACCAATTCACAGGAGCTTTATCTTTGGCTAAGACCATCTCTCAAGTGAGTTAAAGGCTTGTGAGAGAAGGTAAATGACCTTTCATGGGTTTAAAATGGGCTGTGAGAGTAGGACCTGTGTGTGAAATGTCACTCAGAGGCAAGCGTTGCAGTGTTTTCCTCCGCAAGATGTCATTAATGTTCCCACTGATCTCCCTTCCCCAACCCCCGGGAAGGAAAAAGGCATGTTACTAAATAATGCAAATGTAAGCATTGTAACAACATATGCCTCCAAATCATGTTTTTTGTAAAATAATGACGTCAAGATTTTGATCATTTAGGCTGATCAGATACTTGGTGATATTATCAAGAAATGAGGGATAACAGTGTGGAAAAGCATCACACTGTGTTAGGTAATCATTTAAAACACATTTCAAAATAAATGATGATAAGAACTTCTGGTTTATTAACCCAGAATTACAATTTGAGAAATACAAATTTCTAGGTCAACAGTGAAATAATTTATCATTTTGTTTACTTGACATGGAGAGTGGGATATATTTTAATCATTAGGAAGAAATTCTAATGATTTCCTGTTCCTAAATATATTGGATTAATGTCATAAATGCATCAGATTAGTTAGGAAGAAGGCCATTTGAAAGAATGTTAATCATTTTTATTCAAGATAAAGATATAAAGAGCACCAAGCAATTTTATTTAAGTTCTGAAATCAAGAATTTACTCAGAAAAGCTTTTCTGGGTTTTCATCAGCTAATATGATTATTAAATGTTTCTAGTATCAAGGTTAAGTTGTTTTTCTTTTCTCAGGCCATTTGTATCATTACCCCCTGTATAAAATCCCATATTTGCAAAATATATGACATATATGACATCTTTTTTTTTTTTAATTTATAGGGTTTTAAACATTACAAAAGAGGTCAAAAGGAGCCCGAGGGGGGATCAACAGCAATACCCCGAATTCCAACTGACCTTATACAGAGAAGTTCTTGACTACCAAGTTGTCTTCCCAGCCATTGGTAATAGAAGCACACATTTATTCTAGTATACGATTATTATCTTTTAATTAGTTAATATAATAAAATATAATATATTGAGTTATGCTGATGTATTTCCTAAGATTGAATCATCTTTGCATGTGGTCACAGGTCATTATTATCTGAATCCACTTTTAGATTCAGTTTCCAATTATTTTATTTTGGGTCTTTCTCTATAGAGAGGGATATATTGTTTTCCTTTGTTTATATAGTTTATTCTTAAGCTTTCTTTCTACACATAAACATTTGTCAAAATCCTGAAATGTAAAGTTTTGCATCTTTTGCTCCCCTTCTTGCTTTGCTATTTTCCACCTTCTTTATCCTCATCACCCACATCAACCTTCCCTTTACCTCCATGCCTACATGACCATGTTAAAAATATATTGCACATCCTTCCATATTTTTTCTTCAAGTTGATCTAATCTTATAAATATAGATGTGTGTATATGTATGTTTTCAGTTTGTCCTCCTAGGTATTTTTCTTTTTTGAGGGGGGAGTAGTGGGAGTGGGGTAGGATTCTTTTTAAATCTATGGGGGTTTTTTCATCACGTTTGGAAATTCACACACATACAAGTTCCAAGGAATAAAGAGCCCTCTGGCAAAAACTTTAAGCATACTAGGAAATAAGGCACCATGAATAAGACTCAGCAAAACAGGTACCTATCAATAAATGACTCCAAAGACCTCAGATATGAACATATCAGACACCAAATATAACTAATTTTGACAATTTTAAAGAAATACAAGACAAGCTGGATATATTTATATATATAGACAGGCAATAAGAAATCATTTTAAACTAACAAAGAGATTTAAGGACCATTTAAAACTTATAAGAATGAAAACTGTAATGACGAAATTAAAAACTCAATGGAAGGTTTCCATTTCTTTGTTTTTTTAATGTTTATTTATTTAGTTTTGAGAGAGAGAGAGAGAGAGAGAGAGAGAGAGAGAGAGAGAGAATGCACACAAGCAGGGGAGGGGCAGAGAGAGAGACAGAATCTGAAACAGAGAATCAGGAGCTTGGAGTAGGCTCCAAGCTCCAGTTTCTGAGCTGTCAGCACAGAGCCTGATGCAGGGCTCAAACCTATGAACCTTGGGATCATGACCTGAGCCAAAGTCAGACACTTAACCAACCAAGCCACCCAGGTGCCCCAAGATTTCCATTTCTGACAATAGTGGTTACCGACATATTTTAACTACTCTCCCACTGAAAATAACTAAAACTCCTGGTTAGATTAGGAAAAATATCTTAAAGGGCCTCAAGGAGCTAACAAAACAGTAAGATACAGCCAAGCCAAAATCTAAGTGTAAGTGGAAATACGAAAAATAAGCATAGTTATGAAGTCAGTATTTATTTATTCAAAATAATTTCTAAACGTACTTTAACTTTGTGCTGGAACATTGCCTCATAACCTCATGTCTTGGTTACCATACAAACAAGGCCTCAACACTGAATGGCTGTCACCTATGCCATGGGGATACTCAACAAGTGGGCTGGTCTGGACAGGCGTCAATTGGGAGGCACTTTCCTGCACATCGCAGAATGAGATCTGTCCCTCAAAAGTCTAGACCACAGACAGCCAACTCTGCTTGACCAGCACAATGATGGGCTTGCAAACCCTTGGCTAATAATATCAAAGTAGGATTGGGTTGGGACGAGGACAGCAAATAATAATTGGAAAGGATAAACTTAGCCTGTCATTCTTCCTATATGCCTTACCTACAACAAAGAGGGTGGGGGAGAGGGCATGATGCTCACCCTCAGTGCCAGGGGGGAGCCAGGCTGCTGAAGTGAATTCAGACCTGTTGTCCTCCCTGTACTGCAGTTACCGTTTGACTGTTCTCTGTGCAACCTCCTTGTCTGAAGTTGATCGATGCACTGGGCTAAGTTCAATTACACACACATGGCCTAGTCTAACAATCTGTTATTGCTCAGGGCTCTGATAACACTTATTGCTGGTACTCCAGCATCAGTTAGGACGCTTCTAGCTTCAAGGAACAGGAAGTCCAGCTCAGAAGGACTTAACAATAAGAGAGGATGTTTGGCTAAAAGTTCTAGAGAGGGTTCTCAGCTTAGGCACTAAAAATTGATTCTGACTGATGTAGGAAATAACACATTTGTTGAAAGGGTATTGGGTAAGTCAAAGGCTAGGTGGAACCACGGCCAAAATTACGCCACCGAACCAGTTTGATAAAGACAGTGCACTACCCTCTGACCCTGCATTCAGGACACTAAGTCCCCCTTCTGAAACTGTTGCCATAGGACACTGGATGTTACTACTGTCACCACAATTGCTGCTGACAGGATGAATTATCCAGCTTCTTCATATTGCTACCTTGTGATTCACAGCACCACACAGCACACTCTGATGGCCAAACAGAGAACAGAAGCCTGTGCCTCAGCCATGAAGTTGCCTGGAACTATGAATATCTGGCCATGAGTGTTCTTACACTGGGAAGCACCTCTGTCCACCTCTGTTCGGGGGAGAGAGATGCATGTGGTGGGAATATCCCCAAACATGGCTATTTGTTGAGAAGAAGGTCCAGGCCTCACAACTAGATATGATATTCATTCAGAAGGAGGGAGAGCATGTGAACCCTAGAAATCCCACAAAAGTCCTGAGCTTCCAGCTAACTGAGTTCCCTTGTCCAGTCCCTATGGCCATAAGAATTCCATGAATTGCCAGAACCCACCATTTGGCTCCAGAGGTTGGGATTACTTTGACTGATTTAGGCCAGTTGGGGATCATCCTTGGAGCTGGGGGTGAGGGTAATCCCACATAAATAACATGATTTTTTCCAAAATAGGTTGCAGCTTAATGTATGTTGGGAAGAAAATACTACTCCCTCTCCAATTCCCCTCACTGGCCTTGCAGAACTTATATTTTATGCCTTCTCTTATTAATTAAAAAAATTTATGTGTTAATTACCTCCCCAAATAGACAACAGGATCATGTGAACAACGATTAGTTCTATAATGTTAGAATTCCCTCAGTGCCTACATCTTATAGGCGCTCAGTAAGTGATAATAAATTAAAGTTTGGTTCTTCATTGATCCATTGTTGTTGATCAATTTATCAGGACCATTAAAGTTGGATTGAATCAAATAATTAAATAACTAGACACTTCACCAGTTGTTTTAATTTTTCACAGATAGTCATCAAAATTTTACAAAAAATGAGAATAAAATATTTATCTTTCACTAACAGAGGCTATAGGGATTCCTTTTAAAGAGTTTTGAACTAGTTGGGAGAAAAGCATCATCTAAATATGAGCATTGTTCTTATTTCTCTTAGAGACCTAAAATTGTCATAAAGGATATCATTTATGAGGTAAGTATTTATTGTGTTGCTTCTCAGTTTATGTTTTTGATTAATTTCTTTACCCCTTTCTTCATCCCTACCCCAAGCTACAAGACAGTTAATACGGTTGATTATTAGAAGAAACGTATTTCTTCAAAAGTGTGCCTTGCCCTGTTTAGTGACAAAATGAATCCCCTTTGGGTGAACTGATATAGTAATATACTTTATAATTACTATTCTTACTCTATTAACTATTCAGTAAATCTAAGTGCAAGAAAATCTTTCAAGACCAACCTTGTCTAACTCCCTCATCATTTGCAAATGAGCACTTTAAAGAAATTGTTTTTGGAGTTTTTTGAACATCCATTGGGAGTTAAATAAGTAACTGACTTAACATAACTAACGTGGAAATTTGGCAAAAGCAAAGTTTTATGGATTGAGTGTCCATTTACATAAGGAGTTTATGGTGAATTAAAAAAAAAAAAAAAGTGTCTCAGAGACTTCTTCCTAAGTTTCCAGGGATCTGAGTAAGGACAACAGTTCCATGCCTCTAATGTTAAGCAACAGTAACTAGAAAGTTGGACCTGCCATCTTAATTTTACACGGTTGGTGTGGTGGAGTGCCTTGACACCCCCATCCTTCACTCCTCCTTGTACCTGCTGTCTTGACAATAGGACAGATAAAGTCCTTGCTCACAATACAATGACAGTCCTACAGTTAGGGTAACAGACAATGAACAGGTAAACAAATAAACAAAGATGCTAATTTAAGGTTTCAGTTAGAGTTCTGAAGAATATGAGGCTCCCCACAAAATTCAAACCTGATGTTGCCTCAGAAGCAAGAGGGAAGCAAGAGGGAAGGATATGAATCTCCAAATGTGTATAAATCTAGGCAAGACCCATGAGGAACCCTGGGCAGAGAGAAGGGATGGCTGTGACCCACTATGGGCAGACAAAAGGTAAAGCAGAAGAGGTCACTGTTGGGGCACAGGGGGGACAGAGCTGGGGGCTGTTTTCTCTCCCCTTCCACTGTTCTTGGCAAAGCATTGCCTGGCATGGTGCCACCTTGAAGCAAGTATCAGCTAGACACGGGTGGCAGGATGACATGAGGACAGTGCCAGAGCCTGGCCAGGGTGAGGAAGAGAACAATGGGCCATCCATCGTTTCCACAGCATGAGGGCTAGGGGATCACCAGCCAATCTAGGTAAAGGGCAGGACGGTGGTGGTGGTTCTCTGAGGGGCATTTGTGTAAAGCATATGGGAATGGGATAAGGGGTAGGAAAGCCCAGCCTGTGTCACTGGGGGCTCTTCTTAAACTCACCTGGAGGGAGTCACCTCCAAGCTTAAAGCTCAGCTTTGTTACTAAACACCTTGAGCAGGTCATTAACCACTTAGTTTCTTTACTGGTAAAATGGGGATAATAATAACACTTACCTACAAGGTTATTATGAGTATTCAATGAATTAATATATGTAAAACATTTAGAATTTTTATGTATATAAGTATGTACATATATATGGCCCTGCAATCCCTTTCCAGATAGATATCCAAATCAGTTCTCACCCGAGTCCATAAAGGGGCAAAAATGAAGATATTCACTGTAAAGTTTTCATGGAAATTGGGAGCTGGGTGCATTCTGAGGGAAAATAAATGCACACTACAGAATGCTAGGAATCACTTGGAAGCAATGAACCAGAGGTATATATAGCAAATACATATGGATCTTTAAAACCCACTGTTGGTTGCAAAACATAAATAGAACGAGGTCTATTGCACAATACTATCGATACAAATTTAAAACATATACCAAACAACACCTGACATTTTACAATATTGCATTAAAATGGATGCCTATGTGGAAGGGAAGGGAATGAAAATGGAAACCAGGGCTGAATGGGAGACATACCCATGAAAGAAAGGTAATAGTAGTGTACCATGAACTAAGGTATATGATTGACTCACTGTTTTTTACCTGACACATAAACAAATGAAGAAAGAACAGAAGGGAGGGAGGGAGAGAGAGCAGAGGGAAAGAATAAGATAATTAGATAATGTCTGGGCTGCAAATGAGGTGGTTGCCACTAAATAGGGTGATCAGGGAAGGCCTCTCTGAACAGGTGACATTTAGGCCAAAGCCTGAAAAGTGTGAAGCCTGTCATATGATGGCCTGAGAATATGAATTACAAGCAGAGAACATGTGATAAGACCCTGAAACAGAAATATAACATATTTGAAATATAGGGGGAAAAAGACAAGCGTTGTTGGAGCATAGTGAGCAAATAAAGGTGAGTTTTAATTTTAAAAGATGGTCTGGTAAAGACTTTTCTTCATACACTTGTCTATATATAGAGATAGTTTAGGACTATTAGTTTCACAGAATTGGTAATTCCCAAGGAGAAGGGAAGTCCTCTGTGGTCTTATGGTGATCTGGCTTGTGACAGGGAGGTAAGAGGTGAGCATCAGGCAACCAGAGAGGAGCAGAACCAAACTTTGCTATGACAGGTGTAGGGGAGTCAAATCCCACTCCTGGGAAGGCAGAAATTTTAGTGGGGCCTAAAACCAAAGTCCTCCCCACCAAAGGCTGGACTGCCAAGTAAATATCTGGCTAAGCAGGACTTTTGCCATGGCACTATCCCTGCTGTGGTCTTGTGTCTGCCAATGCCCTTAACACTTCCTGGCAACAGTGCCTCCTTGGGACCACTGTGGACATCTGTCCCCTCTGGGATTTGAATAGTGGTCTCCTTATGCTCTCCTTCCACACCTTCCCAGAGAGCATCCATTTCTTGGTTTCCTTCAAAAGAGCGTCTGGTGTATCAGAAATACAAACCTCAGGTTTTCATTCTGTCTTGGGGTGTTAATCTCTCATCACCCTGCCAAATGCTGAACATATCCTGAAACAGCAAATAAGCAAAAAACAAACAAACAAACAAACAAACAAACAAAAACACTAAGAAGCTGTTTTTCACGAACAAGGAATCTTTGAGAACAGAGACCTAGCCTATCTTGATTTCCATCTATCCTCATGCTTAGAAAAATGCCAGGCCTGCAGTAGGTGCTCAATAAAATGGGTTGAATGTATTCGTACACACACACACACTTAAAATGATGATACTTTTCCCACGGGAAAACCTCCAACCAAGATATCTCAAAATATCTTATTATCTCAAGATAACAAACAAAAATGCAGCTTCATTCAACACCAATTTTAGCTCATAAAGAATTGGTTTTCCTCCTTGGGGTTATAATGGGTAATGATAATGTTTATTGAGTACTATGTGCCAGACACTGAATTATCTCATTTAAAACCCAAGACAACCTTAGGAATTAAGAACTATCTTATTCTTTCCCAAATGAAAAGGAAGCTTGGAGTTATATAGTAACCTTTAAGTGATGGCTAGATCTGGGTTTTTAATCCCAGGTCACCTGACCCCAGAATTATTGGATAACTTCTGAAACTCTGATTAATTTTACAAACATAAAATGTATTAAAGTTGTACGTGAAACAACAACTACTCTTCTGAGTATTGTTTTTCTTTTCTAGACTAATCATTGGCATCCATAAATTTAAGCATGTTTTAAGGAACTGAAAGCTTTTCAAAACATTGCAATGATTTAAAAAATAAGGTTACAGGACAGCTTGCAAATGAGCAGCAAAGAAAGAATAGAAGTGAAATCTTCTAAGTCATAGGCTGTTCTTTGCACTGTGAGTCCATGTTTGCTTTAATTTTAGTTTCCAGCTTTGAAATTTCTTCCCCTTTCTCCTCGCCATTTTTCCTTCTTTTTCTTTGTTCTAATGGTTTAATTAATTTTAGGGATCATAAAACAATGTCTGAGCATTGTGACAATTTTGCTGCAGTAAACATTCTTTGTCTGAGCATGAGTTCTGTAGAAATTATAGCCTGAAGCAAAATTTACATTCTAAAGCTTTGCTGGAAGAATGCAAACTCAAAGATGCAAGAGTGAAGGGGAACAGGGCCATGAGGCAAGAAGGAGGTGAAGGCAAGTTGCTAAACTGGCTTCCACTTCACTACAAACACAACTGGTTGCTCAGTCGTGTGGGAAATTTCCAGAGAAGCCACATGGAAACATTTCTCAGAAGAGTCCTTTGGGGGAGAGGAAGGAGAAGAATTTATCTATGGCTCTCTCTCTCTCATCCTTTACCTCTCAGTGGTTAAAAATTGCATCACTGGGTATGAAAGTCCAGAACTTCTGGCATTGTTTTCTGGCTCCCCTTGCAGTCATAAAGAAGGGGCAGTGGCATCCACCATCCTATTAGCAGACACAGCCAGGGGCATTCCTTTTCTGCAGCCTCCTGGGCCCTATCAAGCCAGTGTGCTCCTGGCAGTTCTGTTGTATCTTGGACTTCAGTGGTGACAGAGGGACTAGGGGTAGAAGAAGAGAGGCCTATAGTGTGAGGCACAAGGTAGGTGATAATTGGGCTGTGCCGTGGGTGACCTGGGAGAACTGGAGCCCAATTGGCTGAGCAGAAACTTAAAACAGTATGGCTTCCACAGCAACGGCCCAGAAGGTGATCCTCCTGGAGAATCATTAGTAGCACTGAGTAGCCCAAAATGCTCAGTCTGTCAGAACATTCTCACACATGTCTACTCATGCACATACAGAGATTTCCCCTGGGTTTACATCTACAAGTGAACTGGCTGGATCACTGGGAATCCTCAACTGTACCAGATATTATCATATTATACTGCTAAACAAGAGCCTTAAATAATTACTTGTTATTGATTTGGTCTGTTTTTTTTTTTTTCCTTTCCTATAGATGCGTCTAAAACTCATCTATTTCCAGGCTGTCTGGGTGGCTCAGTTGGTTAAGTGTCTGACTCTTGATTGACTCAGGTCATGATCTCAGGGGTTTGTGAGATTGAGCCCTGCATCAGGCTCTGGGATGATAGTGTGGAGCCTACTTGGGATTCCCTCTCTCTCTCTCTCTCTCTCTCTCTCTCTCTTTCTCTGTCTTTCTGCCCCTCCCTTGCTCATGCCCATGCAGGCACTCTTTTTCTCAAAATAAGTAAATGAACATTAAAAAAAAAATAAAACCCATCTATTGTTTCATAAATTCACTGAGGGGGAAGGAGGAGGAGAACACTGAAGATCCCTATCACAATTTCCTCCTTATTATACTACTATTAGGCATGTCTTGCCAAATTTACAGGGAAATTGAAAATATGAATTACACGGTATCTGTGAGGTATTTTAAACTTTTTGAAGAGAGACGCTACTTAAACCCACTTAAAACCAAAATTTCCCATTGTTTCCAGGAGAGGGCACAAATTCATCTTATGTGTATTCTGACTGCTCTTCACCAGCCTCCCTAACTTCACCCGGCACGCACACACACATGCACATTCACGTGCATACACACCCTAACTCCTATTTTGCAATCACCCAATAGATAAACCACTTATAATATCATTTCAAGACCTATGAAAGGCAACCTTTGGCAGGTTCCTTACCCTGCTGCAATATCCAGAATGTTCACTGGAGCTTCCTAATGTCACTGTGTAGGGCTGTGTCCACTGGGGACAGGAGGGGAATGAGGAAGGAGGGTCTTACAAATTAAACACATCTGGCTTTAAGTTATATTATTTTATTTTATTATTTATTTTTTACTATATTATATTTCCTCATTTCCTATGGCATAGGTGTCCCAAGAGTAGTGATAGGAGTGGTCTCAAGCAATAAGGGCATACTTGTAGAGAATTAAAAAACATTTTTTTTTAGTGTTTGTTCATTTTTGAGAGAGAGAGAAAGTGGGGTGGAGGGGCAGAGAGAGAGGGAGACACAGAATCCAAAGCAGGCTTCAGGCTCTGAGCTGTCAGCACAGAGATCGACATGGGGCTCGAACTCATAAACCGCGAGAACATGACCTGAACCAAAGTTGGACACTTAACCGAATAACCACCCAGGCACCCCGAGAATTTTAAAACAACAATAAAAGAGACTAAAAGTTGGTCTGCTTTTTAAAAAACAAACATACTAAAAAAACACACTGGCAATTCTACACAAAGGCAGATACAATGTAAAATAATCTTCCCTCCCTCCCCAAAATCTTTTGTTGGTCTAAGTTCTAAACAATTTCTGCAGTTACTATTCAATTTTATAATAAATAAAATTAGCATATTTTATCCTTTAATTAGCATTGTCTTCTACATAGAAGTTAACTCACAGGAGCCCTGGCATAAATGGACTCATCTACAGGTGTGTGTTTGAGAGTTGTTTTTTTTTTTTTTTTGTGTGTTTGAGAGTTAAGTTCCTTATGGTTCAGAATCATTCATGCTTGCTTTGGGCACACTGTATGTCTTCAACTCAGATGGAACTATCTGCTTCTGCATTTATTTATTTTTTTAAATGTTTTTTAATGTTTATTTTTTAGAGAGAGAGAGAGACAGACAGAACGTGAGCAGGGGAGGAACAGAGAGAGAGAGGGAGACACAGAGTCCACAGAATCCCAAGTAGGCTCAAGGCTCTGAGATGTCAGCACAGAGCCTGATGTGGAATTCAAACCCACAAACTGTGGGATCATGACCTGAGCTGAAATCAGACACTTAAATGACTGAGCCACCCAGGTGCCCCTATCTGCTTCTGCATTTTTTTTTATTTTTTATTTTTTTATTTTAAAAAAATTTTTTTTAACGTTTTTTATTTATTTTTGAGACAGAGAAACAGAGCATGAACGGGGGAGGGGCAGAGAGAGAGAGGGAGACACAGAATCGGAAGCAGGCTCCAAGCCATCAGCCCAGAGCCCGAGGCGGGGCTCGAACCCACGGACCGCGAGATCATGACCTGAGCTGAAGTCGGACGCTTAACTGACTGAGACACCCAGGCGCCCCTGCTTCTGCATTTAAACGCTAGATCTGAAAGAGGTAATGGCAGTAGTAATTATAACAGAACTTTCTACTTCAATTCTCTCTTCAGTCCTCTCCTTCTATGTGGCCACTTGGAGCTGTTATTTGTGATTAAAATTTAAAACAATGCTAACTGCAAGCTATAATATATATATATTTTTTTTGGTGAGTGAAAGTTTTCATACAAGAAATATTTTTACTGTATTTGAATAGCATCTTTAAGATTTAAAATTGATTCCTTTTGGGGTGCCTGGGTGGCTCAGTCGGTTAAGGCTCAGGTCATGATCTCACGGTCAGTGGGTTTGAGCCCCGCATCGGGCTCTGTGCTGACAGCTCAGAGCCTGGAGCCTGTTTCAGATTCTGTGCCTCCCTCTTTCTCTGACCCTCCCCTGTTCATGCTCTCTCTCTGTCTCAAAAATAAATAAATGTTAAAAATAAATAAATAGATAAATAAATAAAATTGATTCCTTTTCTTCATTTTTTTATTTGTTAACAAATTACTCTTAATCTGTAATGTTATTACTCATTTCCGTGGCAGACTAATATGTAGGGATATGTTTTTTCCCTTTCATTTGAAAAAAAGTAATGATATTTGAAAATATGAATCCATTACCTTTCCCTCTTTTTTGATCCTATACTAAGTCATTTTATTACTTATTTATTTTTATTGGCATGATTATATATTCAAAGTCCAATAAAAGAAAAATCTCACTGTTTTTTTCTGTCCGTTATTATGATTATTCATTTCATTTCAGTATTATTATTGGAAATAATGTTGTATGGAGAAGGGTCAGTTGCACAATGATCTGCCCTGTATGTCAGATATGGGAGGTGCACTGCTGCTTCCCAGAGTGCTAACACTACTTTGTAGATCCACAGAGCCAGACCTTGAGAGTTGCCCAACCCAGAGAGACTGCCCCCTGCTGCTCGGGTAGGAATCTGCCACTAGGCTAATGCAGGGAGATTAACCCTCACTTTACCTTGCCTTTTCTTTTATTCAAAGATGTATATTTAACTGAAATGTCACCTCGATGAGGACTAGAACTTTGTCTGGTTCAGCACTGGTACCAGGAGCAGAGCAGGCAGTCAATACATTTTTGTTGAATGAAAGTACCACATGTGGTGTTACTTTGCACACGTTGGAATGTGCACACCTTTGTATTTCTGAGTGTTTCTGGCACAAGACAGGAACTTCATCAAGAGCAGACATCATGTATTCCACTTCTTTGCATCCTCCAGCCCCCATCCCTAACTCCCAGCAGTGCCAGAGACTCTATAATTGCAGACTGACTAATCAATTGACTATAGGGCCAGGACTCAAAACACTATTCTGAAGAAATTAAGAATGGCCAAGGAGTTCAAGTTCAATAAAATAAAGTAGCATTTTATTGTTTTCTTATCATCTCATCTTATCACAGTGATTACCTTATCAGTTTCTTTGAGGGGCAAGGTTACTCATTAGAAATAAAATCCTCAACTTATTAAAAGACACTATAATTGCTACTGATCTCTGCCAAATTTTTTTGTAAGTTTATTTACTTATTTTGAGAGAGACAGAGACGGTGCAGGCTGGGGAGGGCAGAGACAGACAGAGAGACAGAGAGAGACAGAGAGAGAGTATCCCAAGCAGGCTCTGCACTGCCAGGCAGAATCCAGCACAGGTCTTGAACCATGAAGTCATGAGATCATGACCTGAGCCGAAACCAAGAGTCACATGCTTAACCGACTAAGCCACCCAAGCACCCTGGTCTCTGCCAAATTTTAATAATTTATTTCTCATTCATGTAAGAGATGCCCAGATATACACCTAACTATGTGTCAGAGTTTCTAAAAGTTATACTCAAAGTAGGAAATGAGGGACAATGTAATTTTTAAACGATCTGAGCAGATCAAATAAGATGTTCTTTCAAAGATAAGTAATATAGAATGTTAGCCTTGGATACCCTAAAGCTTACATAGTCCAGCCTCAGTATGCGAATGAAGCCAACAAGAATGTAAGACTTTTGTCTGGACTCACAGTACAGGGGTAGAGCCAGGGTCAGCGCAAGCAACCCTTATTTTTACCCCAGGTCCTCCTCCTAAATGACAGAGCTTCTAAAGTCCAAGAAAATGGCTCTATACTTGTTTATTATATCAACTTGCTTGAAGTATTTAAGAGTTACGACTGTTTATAGTGGTCATTGACTAAATAATGAAAAAGACCATTATAAAGAAACTTTAGATTGGTAGATAACAATATACTGATTAATGAAGATTTGAAGTTACCTTTAAGAACCTCTTATTATAGCACATATATTTATGGAGTAGAATTAATAGATAATTCTTGATCTTGGGGTCATGAGTTCAAGCCCCACGTTGGGCATAGAGAGTACTTTTCAAAACTGGTAATAAATATTTATTAAGCGTCTATATGTACATAACACATAGTTATTTTCTAGAGACTACTGAATGAATAAATAATAGCACACACTTACATAAAACTCACTGTATGCCAGTATCTGTTCTAAATGCTTTGCATTCATTAACGCATTGAATTTCACAACAACCTGCTATTCCCACCATCCCCATTTTACAGATGAGGAAATTGAGGTGTAAAGAACTTCATCAAGATCAGACAGCTAATAAGTAGAGCTCTCCTAATCTGATCATCTGGCTTCATAGGCTGTGCAAACTATGATATACTTCTCATTTTAAGAAACATAAACATAGGAAAAAGTTAATGGTAGTGCAGGTTAAAAAAAAAACAGTTAAGGAAAACTATAATGTCCACAAGGCAGTTCATAAGAGCTGAGTGAATGATAAGCCAGAGCTCTTTGGGTGCAAGTGGCACACACTAAATTGGAAGTAACTTATTTCAAAATCTATTTACTTTCTGTCCATATTAGTTTTGCAGACTAAATTGTGTCCCCTTCCTCAAAATTCATATACTGAAGTCCTAACACCAAGTACTTCAGAATGTGACTCTATCTGGGGATGGGGCCTTCAAAGAGATAATTAAGGTAAGATGAAGCTGTATGGGTGGGCCCAATCCAATCTGATTGGTGTCCTTCTAAGAGAGGAGAGTAGGACACAGACAACACAGAGGGAAGACCCTGTGAAGACACAGGGAGAAGATGGCCAAAGAGAGAAGCCTCAGAAGACACTAACTCGGCCAACATTTTCATCTTGGACTTCTTAGCTTCCAGAACCATGAGAAAATAAATTTCTATTGTTTAAGCCACTGAATCTTTGTGGTGGCAGCCCTAGAAAACTGATATGGAAGGATACTGGGTAGTTTATAGAATTAGAGAAAGAGTTACAGGAACCAGTCAAAGCCAGTAACCTCAAAGATTAGAACAGGGCCTCAATGCATCCAGGACACTCACATGGACACACAATCAACCTCTGTCCCTTCCTTCCTCTGTCTCTCTCTCTTTCTGTCTTTCTCTCACACTCTCTCTTCCATTCATTCTTTCCTATTTCAATAGTCTTTCTCTATGTGGAGGAGCAACATGGCTTCCAACTCTGCTTTTCTCTCCCAGCCTCAGAATATAAAAATGCCAAGGATGGATTCAATTGGCCCAGTTTGTGTCACATGTCTAACCCTAAACCAATCAGTTAATTCTCCTTTCAGTATGGTGTTTCTACGACTCTGGCCTGGCCTCTGTTGCTGAGTCTGGAGCTGCTTCTGGTTCACTTTCTGAGCATAAGGCCAGCTTCTGCTGGGGTGGGAGAAAGGTAGTCATTTGGCTGCTAAGAGAAGGGGAAGGAATCTGTGATCTGACCGCTCCTGCAGAAGAGTTTGCACAAACTTCCTGTTTGTAGCCCTGCCTCTTACCCTCTCTTTCAGAAGAATCTGTGCCTCCAATTCCAGGACCTTTCCAGGGTCCTGTGCCCCAGACTGGCTTCCTTCTTCACAGTTCCCCATCTTCAGATAATTATGTTTCAGTTTTCACAACTCTCATGGCTTAGTCTCCACTCATCTAGCCCCTGTCCATGTTCCAAAAAGAGTGGACATGAACTCCACCCATTCCCTCTGTTCTTGTGGACCTTGGCCTTTTCCACTTCTTTGCTGTCATTTTAGTGGCATTTTGGAAGGGATCAAAGAAAAGTGTGTGTTTTTAAACCGCAGTGTTTAAACAGAAGTCTGTGCTGGGGCTTTTCAAATATTCCTCCTCTCTGAACATGCCACAGAGACTGCCTTCACCCCTGGGAGTAGAGGTGGTGGCACAGGGGCAGAGGAGAGAAGGGGAAGAGAAGCATGGACAGGATCTGGCTCCCACCCCTGTATCAAGCACCCCTATATACCTCTGGTTTTTCTGTTTCATGTTTTGAGCCTCAAAGATTTTATTTGAACAAAAAGCCTGTAACTAAAAATGGAAAACCTTAAAAACCACTGCACAACACCAGGTTGCTGCCTACATATTTTATAGAATTATAATCGTTGTCTACATAAAGTTTTGTATTCTCGTTTTGTTTATTTATTTTACATCAGATTGTATTATAAACCTGTTTTATATTTCTGTAGCTTTTTCATAATTAGTTTATCAACCCAATGCCTGGCACATAGTAGGTCCTCAGTAAATAATGATTGAATGAATGGATGAGTTGTAGTATTTAACAGCTGCTGTCTCTAAATATTTTTGTTATTATAGTCATAGCTTCTGTTGAGTTCATGCATTCATTCCCCCTACACATATTTGTTGAATAGCTACTTAGTGCTGCACACTGGTGGAGGGTGCTGAGGATACAACAATAAATAGATAGACATAGTCCTTTCCATGCAGTCCAAAAGGGGAATCTGACAAGTGAGTTGACAGTCACAATGCAAAAGCATAAAACCTATGAGAAACAAAAAGGACTATTAGAACACACAGTAGCGGCCTCTACCTTGGACACGAAATTCTGAGAACTCTCTCTGGAGGAAGAGACCATGGAAAATCATAAAATAAACAGGACATGTTAGTGCAGAGGGGAATATAAATACTCTATGCAGAGGATGGAGCAGGTGCACAGCCTGGGCACAGAGGAGACTGTGGCACATCCCAGGACCTGGAAAAGGCTCAGGAAGATAGGAGGACAGAGTACACACAGGTGTGAGTCCAGAGATGAGAGAGGCAGGCAGAAGCCAGGGAATGAAACATCTTATGGACCCCTACATTTGGCCTGTATTCTGATGGCAATGGGGAACAATTAAACAATCTTGAGATAAACCCATCTGAGTGTCGGATCTACAGATCCTATAGGGCATGTAAGCTGTGATGAGTCTGCAACTCATCCCTAAGAGTAATGAAGGCCATCAAAGGGTTTGACTAAGGTAACAGTATTTGCAGTTCAAGAAAAAAAAATTACAATGTAAAGAATAGATGGACCGAAAAGGCAAGACTGTAAGGAAGGCCACTTAGGACTAGCAGAAAATATAAGACAATGATAGTGGGGATAAAGAGAGGCAAATGGGTTTAAGGCACATGTAGAAGCAATGAATAAACCTTGGTGGTTGGACGTGGGAAGTGAAGGAGACGAGAAAAGGTCTGATGACACCAGATTTCTGGTTTGGGCAATGTGTGGATTGTGGTACCATTTAAGACAGAGACTACAGGACAGAGGAAGCCAATGGGTTCAGTTGGACACATTGGGTTTAAGGTGCCTGAGGGACATACAGATGGAATTGTTTGGAAAATAAGCAGAAATGTAATTCAGAAGCATGGGAGAGACAGTGGCGCTGTGGATGGGGATCTCACCATGGAAGTGGTAACTGACATGGAACTGAAGAAGAACAGTGATATCCCTCAGGGAGAAATGTAGACGAGAAGGAGGAGGCACGTAGTCAGAAGCCCAAAGCATACTGATAGTTAAGGATGAGCATAGAAGGACGAGCCTGCTGAGGAGATAAGAAAGAGCAGTCCAAGATGTTGGATGAAATCCAAGGACATGCTGGGTTACAGGAGCCAAGAGAAGACAGTGAAGGAGGAGTAGTTAGTGTGTCAGCATGATATGGACAACCAAATGGCAAATTTGATAAGGCAGATCCAAGTAGAATGATGAGACAAGCCAGGTTGCAGCGGATAAGAATTTCAGACAAAGTATGCATGGCTTTCAAAAAGTATGGCTGAAAGGAGAAGAGAGAGGGCCTAGTTGGAAGGGAAAAAGAAGGCAAGAGACTCAAGTGAGTCTGAATACTACCAGTGGCTCCCTAATAGCACCTATTAAAAAAAATGGGTGAAATAGATGATGGGGATTAAGGAGGGCACTTGTTGTGATGAGCATTGGCTGTTGATCAGAAGTGTTGAATTACTATACTGTACACCTAAAACTATTACACTGTATGTTAACTAACTGGAATTTAAATAAACACTTAAAAAAAGAAAAACTTCCTGATCTACTTACTCTTCAGGGCTCTCCAAATTTGGCTCAACCAGCTTTATTTCTTATTATTCTCCTACCATAAATCACTCTGTGCTTCAGCCAAACAGGTTAGTCACTGTTCCCCCAAGTAAAATGCATGGTTCACCAGATCCATTTCTTGGTTTATATTATTTCCTCCACCCAAAATGGCACTGTCGTCTCTCCAGGTACAACCTTACCCCCCTGCACTGCCCATCTCTGGCTCTTGGAAACCCCACTACTCTACAAGCTGATTCTGCAGGGCTCAATGCTTGTCCCATTCTCATACCCCTCCTCATCTTCTGTACCTAAGTTATTTGGATGTTTCTTTTATGCCCCTACTTGACTGTAGATTCCTTGAAAGCATGGCTTGTAGCTTACTTAGCATTTTGCAAGCTTGTTTTATGCAGTAGAGTTCAACAACCATGAATGAATGAAAGTTTTAATGAACTCCAAAGAAGTGTTTCTTTATCATATCCAGTTGGTGCCCTGGCAAGAGGCAACCCTACTGTAGTCCTGTTCTGAGTTCTTGCATTTTCATTAAATAGTAACTCTCTGGGCACATACTACGTGCCAGGCATATAATGTATTTAAGGTGCCTGAGGGACATTCCAGTGAAGTTGTTTGCAAAATAAGCAGAAATGTAGTTCAGAAGCATAGGAGAGACGGCTGGGCTATAGGTGGGGGTGTGGGTATCCTCAGCACAGAAGTGGTAAGCAATGTGGAACCAAAGAGGAAAAGTGAGATCCCTCACTTAGGGAAAGATGTGGAGGAGAGAGAGGAGGCTGGTATCATCACTCCATTTTATAAGTGAGTAAACTCAGGCTAAGAGAGGTTAAGTAACCTGCCCAAGGTCACATAGCCAAAGAATGATTGAACCAAGACTCCAAATTAAGACACCACCCTGACCTTGCTGACCTCTCTCTGCTCTTGTTGCTGACTTAAAGAATGGAGAAAAATAATTTTAGGAAACGCCCTAACAGTGTTCTCAGTAACTGTCCTACAGAAGATTGTAAAACATGCTACTTTAGGAAGCCCTTTCAGACCAGTAGAAAAGTCAGTAGATTCTGTCATTTTTCCTTTAAAATTCAGTAATAAGTAACTAGCATAAATAATAACAACCTCCAAAAAATAGCCAGGTAGAATACAGTCAGTGAAAGATTAAGGTATTGGAAGATGAGAGAGGAGATAAGCAGCCAGATAGGAGAAATATTCACTTTTCTTGGCTTTTATTTGGCAACACTTAATATTTAATAAATTCTGAGTGTTCAACTCCCTGGAATGATTCTAAGAACGAATTTCTTGCAAAAATTACATGTGTCAGTGAGTTTCCTAGGAACATTCTTTCATGGTGACACAAAATTAGGTGGCCTTAGTTCTTTGACCTTGTAAAAATGACTCTTTGCTTACATGATTTTTCTAGCAGAGAAACATCAAGCATAACAACTTATCACTGCCTGGAATGAGAACCCTGCCCTCATTCCTAGGTAATGATCCAGGAGTTGGATTGTATTTTCTTATTTTCACAAACATGTTGCATTATGGCTTTTTCCATTCATCTAGTAACATTACTCATTATCTCTTGACAATGATCATTTAACAACTCATTTGTTTTTCTTTGGGATTCCATTTCTGATGAGATATTCATTATAATAAAATTAAAATGTAGCTTAATTTTTACTAATGGACTGTGGCATTCTTCATATTAGAAAAAAATTCTATCTGTATGGCATTATAAAGACAGTGAGTTCCAGGAATATTCTGAACAAAATCAGAAACATCCAGTAATAGTCTTTACTTTGGCCAGATTCCCAGTAATGTCATTGTGACTTCCCCAAATAGTCTCTTAGAATGCTGGTTTCTTGTCTTTTAAAGATGAGCAGTCCATCCTTGTTTGATGTGAAAGATGTCTCTTTTGGCCTAACTCCCTTTCTCCTCTCTGACCACCTGTCTTCCATCAAAAAGTGCTCCATGAAACACTTTTTAAAATAAAAGTGAGGGGCGCCTGGCTGGCCCAGTTGGTAGAGCATGTGATGCTTGATCACGGGGTCACGAGTTTGAGCCCCACATCAGGCATAGAGATTACTTAGAAAATAATAAAAGTGAGATTGAGGGCATCTGGTTGGCTCAGTTGGATAAGCGTCCAACTTTGGCTCAGGTCATGATCTCACAGTTCATGGGTTTGAGCCCTGCATCAGGCTCTGTGCTGACAGATCAGAGCCTGGAGCCTGCTTCAGATTCTGTCTCCCTCTCTCTGCCCCTCCCCCACTCACGCTCTGTCTCTTTCTCTCTCTTTCAAAAAAATAAAATAAAATGTTAAAAAAAAATTTTAAGTGAAATTAAAATAACTGTGTTTTGACATTCAGCCCCCAACCCCCAAATTCTGGATCAAGCCTACAGAATCAGTTTCAATCACAACAGTTTTGTGGGTTTTTTAAAAATATTTTTAATGTTTATTTATTTTTGAGAGGGGGAGAGGAGCAGAGAGATAGGGAGACACAGAATCCGAAACAGGCTCCATGCTCTGAGCTGTCAGCACAGAGCCCAACACAGGGCTTGAACTCACAAACTGTGAGATCATGACCTGAGCTGAAGTCAGATGCTTAACTGACTGAGCCACCCAGGTGCCCCCACTCACAACAGTTTTATAACAGTCAGCAAATCCTTTTAGATCCACTAGCATCTAAAAGTTTTGTAATGGATTTACTATTTTTTTCCTTTCTACTTAATGAAAATGTTAGAATTTGGTTAAAATAATTTAGTTAAATAGGGGATTTCAAAGAGGAACCTAGCTTTCAGAGACACTCGATGTCACATTTTTGGAGGCGCTCAATGTCACATTTTCAGCTGTGCAGCACCTGTGCTTTATCCTTAGCTTTGGGCCCCAGGGTACTAGGTGGAGTGCATCCCAGCCACAATGGGGTGGGGCCAAGGCAGGGATGAAAATGTGACAATGACCTGGTGGAAGCAACACGGTTTATCTCAGCCATGCTATATGGTATGTAGTGTGCCTGTATAGTTCTGGGGTCAGGTACACCTGAATTCAAAGCCCAAAGAATCACTCCATGACCTTGGGAGATGCCTCATCCCACACAAATCCCTGTTTTCTTATTCATAAAATGGAAAAACTTTTGTATCCAGCAGGTCTAGTCAGCAGACAGAAACCATACCAGTTATTGAGCAATGAGAATGTAATATAAAAAACTATTAACCAGGGGAGCCTGGGTGGCTCAGTTCATTAAGCATCCAACACTTGATTTCAGCTCAGATCATGATTTTACAGATTGTGAGATCGAGCCCTGCATCAGGCTCAGCACTGACAGTGTGGAGCCTGCTTGGGATTCTCTCTCTCTCTCTCTCTCTCTCTCTGCTTCTCTCAAAATAAATAAAAAACATTAAAAATTGTTTCAAAATAAAATTAAAAAAAACTATTACCTAGGTATAAAGTTGTTAACTAAGTGACTGAAAAGTAAACAAAGACACTAAGAAATCATAGCAGTAGCACCTGTGGGAAGTAGCTACCTCCCCTAGAGGTGGGTAAGAGAAGAACTTGGAGGAGGGACCAAGACCCTTGAGGATAGGGTACCAGTGGGCTGGTGCTGGTGTCTCTGAGAAGGTGCAATGAGGCTGCTCCGATGAGTGAGGGGGAATCTGCAAAATGGGTTCAGACTCCTCCAGGAAGGAACTGCCTCTGCGGAGATGAGCGAGCACTGCTGATGTGGAACAGGGGAACAGGAAGTAAATATAAGCCCCCAGGGAAGGAGCAAGTTCCTTCTCCCTCCTCTGGTCTTATGATGTCCCTCTGGTTTCCCCATTGGCAGCGTCCAACAAGGAGCAACTGGTTATGCAGAAATGTGGTCTGTAGAGTCCCAGAGAGACCCAGCACCACAAAGCAGAGAATAGAACAGTGGACTGGAACTGAAAGACAAAAACCTAGAACTAGTACAAATTCCAGGTATTAAGCACCCACTCCATGCCAGGCACAATGCCAAGTGCTTTACATACATTATCTTATTTATCTTAACCACTTAAGGAAGTGTCCTCATTTCACAGATGGGTAAGAAAGGAAGCCAGATTTATCTGACTTCTTTACTCCTCTGCTGTATATAACAAGACGTTGTCTAAACCCTGTCTCGGTAGATGTTGTCCTTTCCACCTTCACCCTCCTTCTCTGCTCTAACATATTCAATATTCTCAGAGTCTGGTGGTTCCTGGGGAGAGGTGAGGGAAGTGGAGAGTCAGGCAAATTTATAGAGGAGCTAAGGGGAGGAAGTGGACCCACTTTGTGGTTCAGAAGTACATAATGTGGCCCTGACAACAGGCAGATGGGAAGAAAGAGCAAGAGAGCTTTAAGGGAATTTGCCTTGTGGGAAAGAGATGACTGAGCTAATGGCTGAGATACCATTAGTTCATTGGGGAGCATTGGAGCTGGTCACTGAAGCTTTGGCAACTGGCATGACCCAAGAGGGTTGCCAGGGTGGAGGGTACAAATGAAGGGCTGTAAAGCTGGGGCAGGTGGGGAGGGCGGCTTCTGAGAGGACCTCAAAGGGAAGAAGCATCTTTCTTTATGTCTTGAGCTATCATTGCAGCCTGGCAGGGATCTGCTCTGGGGCAGTGGGGTGAGATAGCCATCCCTGGCTCCCAGAGCTGAACAAAGAATTCCAAGGTTAGTGAGAGCAGGTGAGATGAGAAGTGGCATCTTCCTGAATTTTCAAGGTTTCAGTGAGGATAGCAAAGACTTTTATAACAGCAATAGTACATTTTGGAACAACCAGCAGCCATGTCACCTCAAACAGCACTAGAAAAAGGACAAATCTATAGACAGGATTGTTGGGGTCAGAGCCACAAGGCTGAGTAAATAACATATTCCATGTGCCTTGGGCCAAGTTCCCTGGCAACAAACTCAGATGAGACTTGCTTGCAGGTGGTTCACTGAAGGCTGTAGTCAGTGACAGTCCCTATAGAGAAATGAGGGAAGAAAGACTGGGCAGAGGGAGAGATTGAACTGCAAAGCAGATGCGACAGAGGATGAGTTGAGTTCATCTTCAGTGGGAACTGGGATAGTTCTAGAGTAGTCCCAAGTGGGGACTGATCTTCTGACTCCCTCACAGACCAGCCACTGGGTGCAGTCCTTAGTGAGGGGTTATAAATCTTGTCCTGTGGGAAATTCCTGACAGATGCCAACTGGGAGCCCATAGCAGTTGATGTCCCAGCAGCAGGGGGAACAAATGACTTGGTCCTAAATGAGAGATCAAGGAGGCCCATCACAGCATCTGCTGCACATCCATCAATGAAAAAAGTACCCACTGGGGCACCTGGGTGGCTCAGTCAGTTAAACGTCCAACTCTTGATTTCAGCTCAGGTCATGATCTCACTTTGTGAGATCAAGCCCCCTCGTCAGGCTCTGTGCTGACAGCACTGAGTATCTCCCTCTCTCTCTCTGTCCCTCCCCCACTTGTGTGTGGGGTCTCTTCCCAAATAAATAAACATTTAAAAAAAAAGAAAAAATCTACTGAATAACTATTATTGGTCAGCCCTGTGCTACGCACTGGAAACACATCAGGGATCGAGACACAAAAAAATACCTGGCCTCATGGGATAAAAGGTATATTTACTAAACTTTTCTTTGCCTCAGTGAACCTCACCTCAAACTATGGATAATAATAGTAAGCTTTCAGTTAGTATGAGATATAGTTATTATTATTTAAAAAAATTTGTAATGTTTATTTTTGAGAGAGAGAGAGAAAGAGAGAGAGACAGAGACAGAGACAGAGCGTGAGAAGGGGAGGGGCAGAGAGAGAGGGAGACACAGAATCCAAAGCAGGCTCCAGACTCCCAGCTGTCAGCACAGAGCCTGACACCCACAGGGCTTGAACCCACAAACTGTGAGATCATGACCTGAGCTGAAGTCAGAAGCCTAACCTAAGCCACCCAGGTGCCCCATCGTTATTATTTATAATGTCTACGCTACATGTTTGAGGACTGCCTGGAGGACCAGCAGGGCAATCACCTCCTCTGCTATCACTGCCACAGGCATGGATCTGCAGAAAGGAGGAGCCCTAAGAGAGAAAGAGTTGTAACACTGGGCCTGCCCCAGAAGCAGGAATAAGCTACCCCTGAAGGAAAGGCATGATTTTCAGAAGTTTCTTGTGTATTTTGATGGCCAGCGCAGTCCCCAGGAACTCATAGCGTGACAGAACTTCAAGAAAAAGTGGAGACACCCAGGCTGACTGACTAAAATGCCTGTGGCCGAATAAGTACCTCCCCTCCCAGAATACCATGCCTGCCCAGGCCAGAAGCTCTGGGAGAGCAGCTGTGGGAAAATCATCAGGCAATCAACTCAGGCTCATGTCCATCTCTCTACCTTGGTGCTTCCCCCCATCTCCTTGTATGTGGGCTTTGAACTGGGACTTGAAAAGGGCACTGCATCTAGGAATTTCCCTTGGCTCCATGGCTCCGTAGACTGGGCTTTACAATCACAAATAGCTGTGCCCCAGCCCCAGCCCAGGCTTACCTGTTGGCTGGGTACACACCACCTGACCCCCATTTGTCAGGTAAGAGGAACCAGATGGCAGAAATGGCAGTGAAGGGTACTGTCCTCACACAGAGTCCCTGCCAGAGACATGGGAAGAAACACCACTTTTTAAAGGGTTTGTTTTTTTCAGCAGCATGGGCAGTGTTTGTTCTTTGGAGGGCATTGGGGACTGCAGCAACAGCATTGTGCTCTGAGCGCCTCAGCCTTGACAGCCACAGAAACATCACAGGAAGCCACAGCAAAGGGGGAAAAGGCTACAAGTCCTGAGTGCTACCCAAAAGAAATGTTTCACATGTATACATGAGACTCCTTGCTGAAATCTCCAGGGACTCTCAGAATAATTTGGGAGGAAGCTGACATTTCTTCCCATAATTTGGGAGGGACTCATGTTCTCATATAGCAGGTGGAGGTAAAAACGGAGGAATACTAGTTTGTATGGTCTTGTGACACTGTTTATCCCTCCCATCTGCCTCCCAGCACTACCATCATCCTGTGTGGGGCCTGGGCCTTAAAAGTTATATACAGGTAATTGATACTTGTTGCTTTGTCCATTCCCTCTACTGGAAACCATAGCACAATTTCCTTCAGAGAGATTACCAACTCCTCTCTCGGTTCATAAAATGATGGTGGTGTTGTTTGTACCATTGGCTTGAGATATGGGCACGTGACTCATCCTAGCCAATTAGAAAGAATATGACTTTTCTTTTGGTAGCAATGGTTGGTTTGGGGATGGGTACATGATCCAAAAGAGTCAATAAAACTCATTGAGGTTTTTGCTGGGAATCCTAAGAAAAGGAAAATTACTTCTAATAGACTTGAATGAGGTCTGCTGCTGTTGGAAGCATCTTGTGACCACAGGGGACAGTAATGTTTGAAAACTGAGCCAACATTGAGAAGAACAGAAGTGAGAGAGTGACTGGGTTCCAGCGACACCTTTGAGCCTAGATCTATCTTTGGATTTTTCAGTTAAGAGAGACAATGTGTTGTGTTTTTGCTTAAAGCCATTTGGGTTGTTTTTCACTTGCAACCAAGAAAGTCAAGACAGATGGAATCTATAAGCCAAGCAGCACAGGATTGGGAACATAAAGGACATGCGAGTTAATTTTAGTTCCCCTTTTCTCCTTTTACTTGATCCTCACTGCAACTATTATATGTAAGTAGGGGTGATAGTTTTATTGTCCTATTCCAACAGTGATAAAATCATACCCTTGATATGTTAAATGACTTGTTCAAGGTCTTCTGGCTAATAGGTGATTGAGCTCAGGGTCGGTGACCTTCAGATTTGGGACACAGGAAAAGTCAACAAGATCAGTACACCAAAACATGATAATCAGACCTATTTACTGATATTGTCTTGAGGATACTTTTAGAAAATCATTTGATCCTACAAACATTTTCTATTTATATCTCTCAATGTCATTTTATTCTGCTATTGGTCATATTTTCAATTCCATACAACTTTTCATATTAATGGAGAGAAAAAAATGCCTGTAAGAAACAAATTCAGTTGATCAATAAGAATTTATTGGGGCGCCTGGGTGGCTTAGTCAGTTAAGGGTCCGACTTCGGCTCAGGTCATGATCTCATGGCTTGTGAGTTCAAGCCCTGTGTCTGGCTCTGTGCTGACAGTGCAGGTCCTGGAGCCTGCCTCAGATTCTGTGTCTCCTTCTCTCTCTACCCCTCCTCTCCTTGCGCGCTCTCTCTCAAAAATAAAATAAACATGAAAAAAAAAGAATTTATTAAGTGCTTAGACACTCTCCCATCACCCTCTTATCCGACTCCATTTCTTCAGCTCCAGAGCTGTCCACTGAGCTCCCCACCTGAAACATATGTTCCATAAAAGCAAGGGCTGGGGCGTGTAGGTGGCTCAGTCATTTAAACATCTGACTTCCACTCAGGTTGTGATCTTGCAGCCTGTGCTGAAAGCTCAGAGCCTGGAGCCTGTTTCAGATTCTGTGTCTCCCTCTCTCTCTGACCCTGCCCTGATTATGCTGTCTGTCTCTAAAAAATGAATAATAAACATAAAAAAAATTTTAAAAACAAGGGCTTTTTGTCTTCTTTATCATATTCTCAATTCCTAGGTCTTGGTACATAGTAGGAGCTCAACAAATACTTGATAAGTGAATAAATGAGACCATGCCTTGGAGAAGGGGAAGAGAAGGGAAGTGATGACAGTTGACTTGCTGGAGGATTTACCCAAAATTAACTGAGAAAAATCTGGAAGTGATGGAGTTTAGAGTCAATAGGCAAGATGAGGCTTTCTGCCATATAGGGCTTAAGAGATGGTTTAATTTCAGCTGTAGAGTAATAGAGAAAGTTACATTTCTGTGAGTCTTAGATCTATCACTGTAAGATTCATATGTGCTGCACAATTAATAAAATGAATGAATGTTCTTATTCATGCAAACACTACTCAATTCAAAATTAGTACCTGTTTTAATGGGTAAGATTTTATTAATGATTTAAGCAATAGGACTAGTGTCCTAATTGGATATATGACATTTGACCAAACTAAATATAAAAATATTTTTGATTTCTTTAAAACATATTGTAAAAATTTTTAGAAATAAGCCACTGATTTTTTAAAAATCTGTTCTGAAAATATAATTAAGTTGTTTCTCTTGATTTTCAAAAATATTTTTCATTTTTTATAACTCTGAGCTCTTTTATCATTACTTGGATAAATAAAATATAAAATTAAGAGAATATAATTTTGTTTAATTAAAAAAAAAACTTGAATTTAACCTGATCAGAAAGGTCCTTTCTAGGAGGAAGGGTACAATCTCCAGTTGATTGCTATTTTGATATTTTAACTGATCTGAGGTCTCTCTTTTTCTTTATCCTTCTTTTTTGGGCTGTCAGCACCAGAGGTGGGAGGTAGAGGCTATACCCATTGAGAATGTTTGGAAGCATAACTCTCCTCACCAGACAATAAAAGGATAAACAAAGCAAAGGGAGGAAGGAAAGCAGGGAGGGAAGTTCTCACAGCAAGGAGAAGTAATAAGCATTTGCTAAAGTCAAATGCGCTCTTTGGGGAACCTGGCTGGCTTGATATTGGGTGGTGAGTTCAAGCCCCACAGTGGGTATGGAGATTGCTTAAATAATTAAAACAAAAAAAATGCAGTGTTTACTTAATCATTTGCAAGTGAGAAGCTATTTGACTATCCTGTATACCAGGCCAATTTATTTTTAAATCTAATCAATCACCTAGATCAGAGCTGTCCAATAGCTGTAGTTATTGGGCACTCCAAATGTGACTAGTCACCTGAGGAACTGAGTTTTTAAACTTCATTTTAATTAATGTAAATTTAAATTAAAATAGTAGCATGTGGCTAGTGACAGTACAGATCTAGATAATTAGTTAAATTTTACTAAGCATTCTAATTTATTGTTTCTTCGAAAACATTAAAGGAATCACAGTTATGTTTCTAAATTAATTAACATAATGGAGTGAGTATTTTGGACACATAAAGACCCAATGTCCAAAAAAAGTAGAAAAGAGGCAACAGAGATGATGTCCTCATCACCTTCTTAGCTCTTCATTGTGTCTGGTGTTCTCCTATTTCCTTGGCTTTTTGGAAGCCAAGAAGCAAGTTTCTCCTGTTTCTCTAGTGTTTTTTGCAGACATAAAAAAAAAAAAAAGTCCAATCACCAGATCTTCACCTGACATACTACATACCTAGACACTTACTGATTCAGTTATTTGTTTGCTTGTCTGTTTTTGCTCTGAAGAGTTCAGTTGACTATTGGCTCTGGTTTTTCAACATTTTCTTGGTAGTAATAATTTTGAATGTGGGGAGTTATTTGCCTGGTATGTTGTTCATTAAAATACTGTGGGCTGCCTAAGTTCTCAGAACCTCTATCTGATGCTATCTGATGAGAGGCAACCTGCAGAAAGGTTCAGTCAAAGTGCACTAGGGTCATTAATTATTCTTGAAATAATCACTTGGTTTTCTAGGTTTTCTTTTTAAATTCATTTTTCATGCTCAGTCTTTCTTTTCCTCTGCTGCAGGTCTTTTGTTGGTGGTAGTGATGTGAGATGGTTTGGTTTTGGTTTTATTTCGTTTTAAGAGAACGGGAAATGCAATCCAAAGATGCCCCTAGATTTTTAGCCCAGGAAGAACCATGACATGAGCGATCTAGAAGACATAGGTGATGCAAGATGCCTACTGTGTATATAATTCTATACCTGACTGTTGGTAGGTGTCTACTATGGGACCAGAGTGCAAAAAGGATACAGAGCCTTAGGATTCCTAAGAAATGCATCATTACAAACATACACTTCCTACATACCTTTCCAGTGGAGTAGCACTTCCAGTGTTTTGCCTCACCCAAAATAATGACCTCTCTGATAAAACTGGGAAGCACACAGGTCTGCACTCATGTAAGTGTCACAAAGTTAATTTCTTGATATCTGCAGTCTTCACAGGGGGCAGCAGTGAAACGTTTCTCCTCCCACTCTATTCCCACCTATACCAAGAGCTTGAGAATCAAGTTTCCTCTGAGGATAAAACTCTAAAATCTACCCTTATGGCAGCCATGGGAGTGTACCATGTAGATCTCCCTTCACGAGAGAACCTGCTGTAAGGACTGTCATTAGCTGGCAGCCTCCAGCTGCCATACCTTCAGGATCTGCTGCGGGATGGGTGCCAAGACCACCTCTACCCAGGCTGCTCCTGGATAATGGCTGAGCAAGGTGGGAGGACCGGAGTCATGCCATTCCTATCCAACACAAGTCTCCTGTAATAGGCTCCTTGCTGGAGCTCCTCATTGCCCTGGCTGATGATGCACAGTGGTTTGAAGCTTTTCCAAGACAATCCCCCTTATTTCGCTGACTCTGTTCACAGGTATCAGACCTACAGTGCAGTCTGAAGGTTTCTGCCTACTCACATTTCCTCTTCCCTTTTCCCCCCACAGGCAATTCCCCAAATATGCCTCTTGCACACCTAAGTCTGTATTGATGTCTGCTTCTTAGAGGACCAACACAATACAAAATGAATGAGATTAATTATTTGAAAAAACAACATTAAACGGCATTCTCGACTGTGAAGATATGAACCAAGTCTGTTCTACTCTAAGGCCTAATGCAGACTGGGCACAAAGCAGGCTCTCAATAACTTGAAAAGGAAGGAAAGACAGGGGGAGGGAGAGAAGAAAGATTTTGGATTACTGAGATTAAAATCTACTCAAGCTTTAGTAAAGGGTAAAAAAAAAAAAACGCTATAGCATTAGAAGGGAAAAGCTAGCAGACAGAAGAGGATGGTCAGTTTAGAATTTAGAAAACGGAACTCTACAGGGTGAAAATATGTTAGTGTATCTCCAGCACCGTCTATGGAAGACATGTGTACACACACAGACGCATATACACATTCACACCTGCATCCACATCTACACACGCATAAATGATAACATGCAGGAAGTCATATGTAAAGTACACATATTTATATTCCTGTTATTTTCCTCAGTATTCTCAATATGTACAAATAATACCTAAATATACCACAATGGTAAATGGAAAATGAAACAAAAAAAATCCCTAAATGCTTCCAGTGGAAACATTACCAATTGAGAAAACAGAGACAAAGGCCAGCTCCAGGCTGGGCTTCTGTTGCTACGACTTCCCACTTGTGCAATTAGTCCTACCCACTGGGTTAGGATACGCCTGTCATTAGCATCTGGCAAATATCCCTCAGTTAAGAAGCAGCAATTGCAGTGTCCCTCAGAAAAGGCTCTGGACTCCATCAAGAGATGTAATCCTATTAAATTCCATCAAACAAGTCTCATGTTAATTTTTAAAATTAATAACCATTTAATACCCACAATAAATATATGTTGATGTTCAAGCATTTGGGCTTTATTGAGAATTTACTGAGCATGATGTTTGTCCACATATATCTTCTTTTCCAATTATCTTAATGAAAAAATATGTATTCGGAGTCTACTTGTTTCTTAGGAAGTATGTTTTTGTTGGGGTTATTTCAAAAGCATTTGCAGAAATGTAAAATGTTTTTAGAATTTTAAGGGCAAAGGACCCAGGGTTTTATTAATATCATGCATTTAGGACTGTGTCCATAGCCATCATTTTGTATATATATAAAATATATTTATATGTATATAATGTATATCTACATATAAATTTATAAATATATATAAATTTATACATACTATAATATATAATTTATAATGTAAATAAATTATATCTACAATGCATAAATTACATGCATAAATTCTCTCTATATAATTGTTATATATAATTTTATATATTTATTAAAAATTTTTTTAACGTTTATTTCTGAGAGAGAGAGAGAGAGAGCACAAGGGGGGGAGGTGCAGAGACAGAGAGAGGGAGACATAGAATCCGAAGCAGGCACCAGGTTCTGAGCTGTCAGCACAGAGCCTGACATAGGGCTTGAACTCACAAACCATGAGATCATGACCCAAACCCAAGTAGGAAGCTTAACCGAATGAGCCACCCAGGCGCCCCCAATTTTATCTATTTTTAAAATTATATATGAATCTTTTACAGAAATCCTTAAATTTTAACTTAATTTTAGTTCTTTAATCCTTAAATTCTTTAGAGAATTTTTTTTTTTTTAAGTTTATTTAGTTTGAGAGAGAGAGCACATGCATGGGAGGGACAGAGAGAGAGAGAACGCACATCCCAGCCAGGCTCATGCCATCAGCACAGAGCTGGATTTGGGGCTCAATCTCACCACCGTGAGATCATGACCTGAGCCAAAATCAAGAATTGGTCACTTAACCGATTGAGCCACCCAGGCACCCCTAGAGAAATTCTTAAAAGAAAACTGCAAAGGTATGCCTTTTTGAATTTTGCTGTTGGTTTTCTCTTAAATTCAAACGCTAAAGAGTCTCTTAATGGCTCAGGCTCATAGTTCTAATGCCTTTGTACATGGTATTTATTTGGATAATGTCTTTTATATAGCTATCTTATTTTCCAAAAGCAATAACCCTTAAGCAATCCTGCAGCTCATCATAAACCAGGCTCAAACTGGAAATACAAACTTTTATTCCAGATGTTTAAGGAGCAATGAATGTGAATCTATTCCTCGAGGAACAAACAAGGGATATTTGAATTGAGGTAGGTTTACCAGCTCTGTCTGCGATTAGAAGTGGTTTCTCCAAACAGCAGTTTAGAAAAGAAATGAGGGGCTCCTGGGTGGCTCAGTCGGTTGAGCTGCCAAGTTTGGCTCAGGTCATGATCTCGCGGTTTGTGGGTTTGAGCCCTGAGCTGGGCTCTGCGCTGATAGCTTAGAGCCTGGAGCCTGCTTCAGTTTCTGTGTCTCTCCTTTCTCTGCAACACCAACCCCCACCCCCCCTCATGCTGTCTCTCTCTCTCCCTATCTCAAAAATAAATAAAAACTTAAAAAAATTTTTTTAAAAAGAAGAGCAATCAGTAAACAGGAAGTTACTTGTGAATGGACTTAAAAGAGAAAAAGATCCACTCTCAATTCTTTTAGGAAGTCATTCTAAGTCAGCTGTGATTGTAGTAATATTTACACTATAGAATCATTATCATTAATCTTCTTTATTCGTGACTTTTCCAAAAGCAAAGAAGGGCCTGGAATCAAAACAAACTCTTCAAATCCTGAGATATAATTCGGTTGTAGAAGAGACACATTGGAAAGGAAGGGGAACTGGAGTGGCAGGAGCGTTGTCTTTGGCAAAGTCAACGGTGTTATTCTTGCTCCTCTTTTACATTTCTAGACTTTTGGCTCTTTGTCAGAGGCCAGTCTTGGTGGTATTCCTTTCATCTTCAGGAGTCCTGGCACTTCCTCCATGTGGCCCTATTGCATTGTCTTCCTTGCAGACAACTACCATCTCAGTATGATTCACGATTATAGTAATATTCAGTACTGGTGAGATAGCTAGATGAGTTAGCTACAAAAGAACCCGAATGACTAACTGGATCAATATATTGGATATGGTTATTTAAATATGGAGAGTACATCTAAGAAATAAAAATATATTTCTTACCTACGGTTAACACTAATCATTCTTGGGGCGCCTGGATGGCTCAGTCGGTTAAGCATCTGACTTTGGCTCAGGACGTGATCTCACAGTTCCTGGGTTTGAGCCTTGCGTCGGGCTCTGTGCTGACAGCTCGGAGTCTGGAGCCTGCTGTAGATTCTGTGTCTCCCTCTCTCTCTGCCCCCCACTGCTCATGCTCTGTCTCTCTTTCTCTGAAAAATAAATAAGACATTAAAACAAAACAAAACAAAAAACTATCATTCTTATAGGCAAGGGTTCATTCCCAAATGTCAATATAATAAAATGATTCCAAGGTGTTTTGGTTGGATTTGGTGCTGTTAATTATATTTCTTACTTCATGCTCCTCATTACCATCAATGTCCCACACTGAAGATTTTTTAGGATCAAGCTAGTTTTTTAATTAAAACTTGCCTTTTGTATCTTTTTTTATACCCAAGTCTCTTTATAATGTGGTAGAAACCTGGGTTCTCAAAAGAGTCTTTTTCAAATTCTCTAGGTCCATCTCCATGTGGAGGGTGGGTGGCTGTTGCCCTGAGGCGTTCACCTAAGGCTGGTTCCTCTTTCCCTAGGAAATCATTTGCTTACACACTGTTGCCAGAGGGGAAAAAAGCAGGGGTGGGGGTGGAGGGTGGGTGGAGTAGAAGGATCTTTTCCCCAATATGTCCAGTAGGAAAGTCCTGGGAGAGCTCCCTGATTTTAACAGTTCTTGGTTGCATGCTCCATCCAGGGTCTGGAGGAACAATGAATGAAATTAGTGATTCTGGGTGGATAAACAGCATACATCTGTCCACCATACCCAACATCTCCAAGTGCATGGGTCCCAAGATGCAGTTCCTGGTGTATTAATTAAGTACTCAGTAAAAGTTAGGGATGATGATGAAGTTCCTCTGTTGGATAAAGTTCCACTCCAAACCAACAAAGAGCAGCAGACTTTGCCCAACATGGGCAGGTGAGTGGAGCTGGTTTCATTCAACACACATTGCATTGCCTTAGCACCCTTATACATGAAGACTCACTTGGGGCTGTTTTCCTCAGGAAGGGGTTGCAAGGAGAGAGGCTAATTGAACTTTGTAGATCCTTGTCATGGGCATTAATCATATTTGTGCCTGCCCATTATATTTTTAATAACCTTTAATATTTGGGGAAATTTCTACAGTATATGGCCCTTTCCCCCACAAACAGTTGAATTCCTAGCCTCTCTTGCAGCTGAAACACAGTCATGTGACATAGACGTTACCAATCATATACACTTGCATGAGACTTTGGATTTAAGAGATAAACTTGAGGAAAGAGGGTCTGTGATGAGCTTTCCTTCTGTAGGTGGCAGCATAGTTATCTCGCCTTTGGGGTAGGAGTGTTGCAAAGGTGAGTTTCCCAGGGCAGAAATGCATCTGATGTGCTCACAGCCATCAGAATTGCAATAAGTTAGAGTACTTGCATTTATTGCTTAGTCTTGGTAGCAGCAATGGCAACTGATTTCTCAATGGGCCATTTTGGAAGCCAGGCTTTGGTCATTAGCCTTGACATAATTTCTTCAATTCTCTTAAAGGTAATGTAAACTACCTTCTATTTAAAAATGCATCCATCCTTTTTATGGCTTGAGCTAGCCAGAATGGACTCAGTTGTTTGTAGCTAAAAAGGCTAACCAACACAATTTGCCTCCAATGTTTTATTCTTGGGAAGAAGTGGGGAGGTCTACTTCATAGCTTATGTTGACAAATATCAAAAAACATTGAACCCATATTTAATTCTAAAAAGCCTCCTTCACAAGAATATTTACTGATGGGTCTGTGGATAAGAATTCAAAGATTATGGGGAGTTCCTAAATGTTGATAGTATCCAAAAAGGTGAATTCAGAAGAGGCACTTGCATCACTAAAGTATTAATATCATAAGTCTATACTTCTATATTTTCTTAGACAAAGGAAGTGGGGAAATTCCAGTTTGGTGGTTTTGCAGAACTACAGATGTTATGGAAATATCATGAACATTGCATTGTCACTAGGACTGCATAAAAGAATTTTCACACAAATTGCTTTCCAGATACTTTTCATTTCTTTTATACATTTGTAGCACTTACAAAGCTAGAGCTCCATGTGGTACAGCTGGAGGATCACTTTTAAGGAAGCACAGACTATACCCAAGTTCTAGATGTGGGTTGTGCCTCAAAGAACAACAGGAGGGATCCAAGGATAGAGTCCAGCCCCTCATTCTCTCCTCTCTCACCCTCCCCCCTTCAATCTAATGACTGCCCTGGATTGTTGTTCAGGCATCTTTCAAGATAATTGGAGAGTGCCCATATCTGAGATTAACTATACTGGAAAAAGCCACTTAAAATTTACTTGACACAGGCTCCAAATTTTCATAGTAGATACTGAAAAATTGTTCAGGAGTTTATCTTCAAAAATGGAACAGAAAATTCAACATTTCCTTTACACTTGCAACTGTGTGCCAATTCTCATAATGAACGAAGAATGAATAAATGTGGGGGTTTTTTGAGTATAATTTCCCCTGCAAAATGCATTCTAGCAAAATACAAACATCTTTTCCTTCACTCTTGACTTTCAGAGCACTATAATGTAGTGAAAATCACTTTTGAAAACTTATCATAGGGCTTCTTCATTTTTCTCATGGGCTTCTCTTTGATACTTGGGCATTAAAAAATCATTCTTTTTTTGAAGGGACTGTTGGTCAGCAATCTTCTTTAGCTCTTTCCTTCAGTTGTCCACTGGAGTAACTCATCCGGGGCTTCATTTGTCAAAAAAGCCCATCATTCTCCTACTTCTTACAACATCACTTGCATCCATTTTATGAAATTCTGAATCTTTTACAAGATCAATATTGCACCGTGGATTGAATGTGCATTGTATTTACATTGCATTTTCAGATGTTTACAAGGTTGATGAATTTACCAGAGACTAACTAAGATGTTAACATACTGGGCCTACCTAGATGCTAATATTGGGCAGCAAGGAATGTTTGAGAGGGGACTGATTTCATAAGTGGTCGGTTCATTGGTGAATATTTCCGTATTTCCATGACTTTGATTCCCTGTGCAACCTAGTGAACTGCAGAGATTGGGTAATATATACTTTGGATAATAAGAGTCACTTCACCTACCACTCTGCTTTTCTTTCTAGAATCTGCCACGGGGCTTTTGTCCTTTCTACCTCTCCCCTTTCCTACTGCCTGGAGTTCTTTGGTTCCCTGCCCATTATGCCAATTCTGCATGGTGAAAGTCTAGAAATTGGTCTCACAGAAATGGACCTTATACACACTTTCAAAGTCCACTTGGGTCTGTCTCAATTTTAACACATTAGGCTTCTCAGAACATTTAAAGATTATAATTTTGGTCAGAATTCTAGTTCCAAGTCAAATATGTGTTTCTAAAAGCAAATAATATGGCCTTTGGTAAACTTTTAAAATCATATGGTAACATCAATGTCTTCCTATGTGTCTCAACAACAACAGAACCATCAGTGTTGGAACCCTGACTCTTTAGTGAAGATATGAACACAGTTATCATTCTATAAATTAAGAAAAGAAAATACAGTTGCATATTTATGTTCAAATAGCTTTCTGTTTATTGAGACATGTTTAATACTTTGTCTTTGAATTTTAAATTTTGAAAACTTAGCTTAGTCCTAGGAATGAAGTATTTTCTGGCTAGGATGACTTCAAATCATTACCAGAAAGTGAATTGAGCAATATTTTCACATTATAATTTAAAACTTTGACTTTTTAACAAAATATCATCTAAAACACTTATGCTGTTGGATAGCATATTCTTGAAATGTGTGCAAAATAAACAATCATTTATTTTCCTCTTTGCTGTTTTAAAGCAATTTTTATTGGGTTGAGGGTGTAGGTTTCAGGATATAATGTAGTTTGCCAAATTCTGTAACCCCCCCCACCCCCCTTTTTTTAAGGTCATACAGGGTGTGGTGCCTTTAGAGAATTTTTTAAAAGTTGTAGTTCTTGGTGTTTTTTTCCTTCACTTTTTCAAAAATAGTAAGATAATCTAAACACCACCGGGAAGTTTTGGTTCCTGCTATTGGCTCCTGGGTTCCCCCAGTATTAAAAGTCATATTATTCTCTGTAGCTAGCTTTTACTTATTTTCTTGTTAGGTGTGTTTACATTCTTAACATTGTAAGCTCAATACTAGAAATGAAGGCTTGATAAGTAATATTTTAATGATTATTATTATTTTGCTTAGCAAGGTGAAAATAATTTAGAGGGAACAATACAAATGAGGCATCTAAATTCAGCTATATCACTGGTGTTGTATATAAGCCAATTTGACAATAAATTATATTAAAAAATAAATTCAGCTACATCCTTCTTGTGGTGGTATGGTTGTGGAAAATCTTAATGGATCCATTCTGTTCTTGTTTTTTTTTATTAATCCCTAGTTATTGGAAAACACGTAACAAAATAAAAGGTTTAAAATTATTTTTCTCTAATTAAATAAAGGAAAGCCTTGGTTCCTCCACAAGGCTGTAATTATTCTTAGAAAAACAAATTCTCTATGTATCTTAACTGGTCAATGCTACAGAAATAAATTGTTGGAAAAGATCTTTTAAGGACAGAGAGATGCCAGCAAAGAAACACCATTTTCAGAACAGAGCACAGGATGGTGAGATCTGATGATTTGGGTTCTGTCTTCATTATCTGCCATAGTTAATGACGGTTCAGTCACAAATCGCTTGGCTGAAAATGCACTTTGAAATCCCAGCACAGAAACTGTCTCCCTATTCTCATACACTAGTAAAAACAGAGAAGAATCTATTGAGTGAGAGTGTGTGTTTAAAGTAAGAGGATAAAGGCAGGAGTTAAAATGTGATTGAATCCCTCTTGTGCTTCCCCCCTTTCTGGCCTTAGATCTGGATGCTTGAAGGCAACAGAAATAAAGAGGGAACCCCAGTTTCCCAGCAATCAGCAAGCGCTAACACCTTTTTTTTTTTTTTTTTAAATAAGCAACTAGGGAATAACACTCCACAGAGGAAGCCATGACCCCCTCTCTGTTTATCATCTGTGGATCCCGAGGCCACGTCCCAATAGGGTACCACTCGGCAGGGGGGTCCTCTGTCCTCCTTCTTCCCAAGGCCCTGCGAGCGGGATGTCACAGGGGCCGTGTGTCCTGGGGTGTCAGGGAGGAGACGCCCGCCCTGCCCCAGGAGAGGAGGCGGCTTGCCCTCGGAGCCGCCCCCTCCCGCCGCCGGAGAACAAACGGGATATTCAGCAGTGGCCTGTGGCTGCCAGAGCAACTCCTCTGGGGAAATTAAGCGTCGAGTCAGCCTGCACCGTAATCGTCTTTAAAAGCACCCCCACCCGCCTGCCGAGCACACCCGGATACCTGGGCTGCCCCGCGGCTGCGTGTCTGTGTGTGTGTGCTTGTGCGCGCGCGCGCGCGCGTGTGTGTGTGTGAGTGAGAGAGAGAGAGAGAGAGAGAGAGAGAGAGAGAGAGAGAGGTGGGGGGGGAGAGAAAGAGAGAAAGGCGGGGGGAGCAGCAGCCGGGGCGTGTGCGGCGTGCGAGCCTGTGTTTCTGCCCGAGTGTGCTGGAGTGTGAGCCTGGGGGGGTGGTGCGAGCCGGTGTGTGTACCGGCGTGCGCGCCGGGGTGGGAACGAGCCGCGTGCGTCTACACCGGCCATGAGGGGCGCGGGCGCCTGGGCCGCGCTCTGCCTGTTGCTGGCCGCCGCCGCGCAGCTGTCGCGGCAGCAGCCCCCGGAGAGGTAACGCGACCCCCACCCGGGCTCCCTCCCTTCCTACCTTCCTCCCGCTCTCCTGCAGCCAAGCCCGCAGCTTCCCTGCAGCCGCGTCGGGGCGCCCAGGGAACCAGCGCGCGACCCCGCGCTCACCCGGGCTCTGGCGTCCCCCGTCCCCGCGCCGGCTGTCCCCGGGCCGGGTCCCGAGCCCCCCAGCTCCGCCTGCCCCCGGTCCTGCCGCTGGCCGGGCCACCACGTGGCGGGGGCTGGAGCTGACCTGCGCCTCTTCTCCCCTAGTGCTTATGCGGGCGGAGGGAGGCACTGGGGCCCAAGTCTGTGGACTTTGCTTTTTTACTTCTGTTTTCCTCTCCCGGGCGGCTTGGCCCAGAGACATGAAGCCTTGGGGAAAACGAGTCGCGCGGCGCGCGCGGGCAACCGCACGCCACCTCCATCAGAAAGTTAACTCTTCGCCACCTCCATCAGAGCTGAGGGAGGGCCCTGGTCCTGGACTGGGGGACCCACTTTTGGCATCCCCTCTTCCACTTCCATCACCAGCCACCTCCGTTTGTAAATGGGAGGCCCTGCCAATGGTCAATGGAATTCAGAAAAGGAGAGAAGTAGGCATCTCTCCATATCTAGGAAATTAAAACTTTTTAATGTTAACCAATTGCTTGTTTATCCATTTACCATTTTCCTATAAGCTCTTACCACTATGTGGAGGATTTGCTTATGGATGGATGGATAAATAGATGTTGTGTTACTAGGATGGAGACAGATGGCAACTGGACTGAATGTTTTATTAGGCTATAATTTAAATATTCTAAAAGCTAGCAAGTATTTCAAATCCCGTATATAGTGCAGGCATTTATTAATCAATATTAACTTTATCCACATTTAATAGGCTACACCTTTCTGAAGTTGACTTTGGATTGTTAGACCCACTTTCAAATTAAATGTCCTTCTTTTATTTTCCCAGACCTGTTTTCACATGTGGCGGCATTCTTACTGGAGAGTCTGGATTTATTGGCAGCGAAGGTTTTCCTGGAGTGTACCCTCCAAATAGCAAATGTACTTGGAAAATCACAGTAAGCATTTTTTTAAGGGTATTCTCCTGGAAGTGGGTATTGGAAACAGTGGAAGGCTGTTGCATTTTTCCTCTGGTGTAAGGATCTAGGTAAGGGGCGAGTGCCTAAAATAGTGAAATGTTGGATTTACCTCAACTATGTGGGAGATTTTTATTAATAGAACTAGTGGCATCCTGTGTTAGTGATTAGAAAGGGCACAAGATAACTGTTGAAGGAATAAATTCTTAAAGCAGATGTGTTTCTGACAACTCATCCTGACTCAGTTGAGTTTCATAGATTGAAAATTAAGGCTGTTTTCAAAGGCCTGTTGTAATGACTTTTAGAATCCATTTGTTGCCTATGCCCTGTGTAAATGTCTCCTAGTGGAGAACAGAAGATCAAAGGTAATGCTCATCCCTGACTACTTTATACCCATTATGAGTAAAAGGGAAAAGAAAATGAAAAAAAAAAAAAAATCCCACTTAATGTTCCTGATTTAAAACCACCACTAATGGCAATCTGAGAATAGAGAATAATAATAATTGTGGAATAGGGCAGTAAAGTCTAAATATCAAACAAAGGCTAATAAAATGCCCATGCTGGTTAGTAATGGCATAGATTATGCCAAGTCAAGATAAGCAGTCAGATTTCCAGACAGCCATCTTAAAAAAAATAGTCTGGATTTAGAATCAGCTAGATTGAATCATCTTTCCAGTCAGTATGATGGTGAGTCTTTTTCATTTTTTCGTTGTTGGGAAGTTGTTTAGTAATTGAACACATTGGTTCACTGAGACCTTTATTCAGTCAGATTGTGCCACCGGCTGATTATAATTTTTAAAAGTAGCTCCCTCTTACTGAGCACTTACTGTTTCCTAGACACTATGCCAAGTAGTTAACTCACATACTCTCACTGAATCCTTGAAATCACTCTGAAAAGTAACTCTTTTGTACCCATTTTATGGATAGGAAACTGAGGCCTAGAACAATTATATAAGTTGACTTGATCAAACATTTGGTAAGTTCAGCTTTGCATAAAGTGAAACCTATTTTGTAATGGGGCATTTTTAACAAGGTCGTTTGACAGGCAATATGAGTGGTCCACTGCCTTAATATAAAACTTGGCTCCTGTATGTGTTGATGCTCCCCTATAAAATATTGACTGTCTGATGAACTGGTACATATTTCATTATGTTACTGCAACACATGGGGCCAGGAGAGAATGAGTCATAAGAAGTAGCTTTGAAATAGTGATATTAGTGTGAGCGTGAATAAGGCTTCAAAATAAACACGGAACTTGGTTTTCATATTATAGTTGTGTTTCAGTTGTAATTTAATGGCTTTAAGTTATACATGATCCAAGGAAATTAATGGCCAGGAGGCATCATGTGCCTACCAAGTAGAAATGCATGGTTGGCTATATATGGGGTATTATGGGCATAGTTGGTATGGCATCAAATGTCGATGGGAGCAGGGTGTCCAGTGAAAGTTTTCCTTGGTAAAGCAGTGGTGTGCTTAAGCAGAGGCCTGACTACCATATTCTTACGTGGGAGGAGGGGAAGTATAATGGATGTTCTGTTTGGATGCAATGTAAAAGTTAGGTGTATGGGCCCACCAGTCAGTCTTCCCTGGATTCACATTGTCATTCTATCACTGATAAATTGTGTGACCAGGATTTATCTTTCTTAAACCTCGGGATTGTAGGGCACCTGGGTGACTCTGTGCGTTAATTGCCTGACTTCGGCTCTGCTCATGATCTCGAAGTTCGTGAGATCGAGCTGTGTATCAGGCTCTGTGCTGACAGCTCAGAGCCTGGAGCCTGCTTCGGATTCTGTGTCTCCCTCTCTCTCTCTGTCCCTCCCCAACTCACACTCTGTCTCTCAAAAAATAAATGAACGTTAAAAAAAAAAAAAACCCAAACACCTCAGGATTGTTGTGAAATTAAAACCAATTAGTGCATGTAAAGGCCTTTGGCTCAGTGCCTGAGATATAATAAGTGCTTAATAAATGTTACCCATCACTGTTATAATTTTCATTATCCTCATTATTGTTTTGTATTGACTTCTCCTTCCTTCTGACTTAGAGTCGATATGGCAGATCACTCTTACCCACTTACTTCATTGGTTAAGCTGGGCTTGGCATCAGCTCAAAACAACTCAGACTTCTATGGAACAATCTTCTATATATATATCTATATCTATATCTGTATCTATATCTATATCTATATCTATATCTATATCTATATCTATATCTAGGAAGACCTTATTTCTGCGGTTGGGTTCTATAATCATACTGAAGGTATTCTGTGTGAGTCAGGACTAGGTTAGCTTCCAGTAACAGAGACCCCTCATAACAATGGCTCAAACAGAAGTTTGGTTCTCTCTCACATAAAGGAATCTAGAGGTAGGCAATGCAAGGTTGGTGTGGCGGCTTCAAACCTTTAGGCACTCAGTATCTTTGTCTCTCCCTGTTAGGCCATACTTAGATGCGTGTTCAAGTTCCAGCCATCATGTTTCTGTTCTAGCCAAAATAAAGGAAGAAAAACAAGGGCATGTATCCTCCCTTTAAGGACATTGTACATAATTACATGCAGCTCTCCTCTTACATCTCATTGGCTGGTTTTTAGTTACATGGCACTTCTAGCTGCAAGAAAACTGAGAAATGAAGTCTTCATTTCAGGCATCCAGGTGCTCTGCTAAAATTCAAAAGTTTTCTTTTGAGTAAAAGTTTTCTATCAACTGTGGAAAGAAGGGAGAACAAGCAGACGACAAGCAGTCTCTGTGACATATTTATTTGTGGTTTTCTCAGGCTGCCTGAACTCATGTTCATGAAGGTGACTAACAAATGCCAGCCTTTTTTGGTGGAAGAAAAAAAAAAAGAAAAAAAATTTTTTTAGAAAGTATAGGTAATGTAGAAAAAAGGATTACACAACTTGATTTTCTACTTAAAAAAAGCTTAATAGTTTTCACTCTTAGCCAGTTGAGTTTATTCTATTCCAAGGGGCCTGTGTCTTTTGTGTTTGCATATGAGTAGCTACCAAGAACTTCCAGAGAAGCCCAGCACATTCTCCTGGTTATAATTACTGTCTCTGCTATTCCCAAAGGCCCTGAGTACTCTCAAGGTCTTAGTTTGACAACATTTTTATTTCTTCATATTTCACAGAGAATAGCACTAATTCATTTGTAAAAATCTTCTCAGTTCTTCTTCACAGTCCTCTAGTTTGTCGGAGTAGCAGAAGAGGACTTCGAGCTCCTGTACATCCTAGGGAACATAAAAAGAGGAGGACCGTGATATTGCTAAAATTAGTAATCCTGAGGTCTCTCATTCATTCAACAGATGTGTTTTGAGTGCTGGATACTATTTGGATTATGGCAGCAAACAATGCAGCCAAACTCCTTGCCCTCCCTCATGCAGCTAGCATTCTAGTTTGGGGAGATAAGCAATTAATATTTAAATAAACAAGTAAATAATAAGATATTAAGTAGTGAGAAATGCATTGTAAATATAAAATAGGGGTGCCTGGGTGCTCAGTCAGTTGAGCATCTGAACTCTTGATTTTGGCACGGGTCATGATCTCACGGTGAGATAGACCCCCTTGTCAGGCTCTATGCTGAGCTTGGTGCCTGCTTGGGATTCTCTGTCTCTCTCTCTCTGTCCCTCTTCCCCTCTTGCATGTACTTACTCTCTCTTTCTCACTCTCTCTCTAAAATTAAAAAAAAAAATAGTTACTACTCCACATCCATTAGGATGGCTATTATAAAAAAATAGAAAATAGCAAGTCTTGTTGGCAAGATGTAGAGAAATTTGAACCTTTGTGCATTGGTGGTGGGAATGTAAAATGATGCAGCTGCTGTGGAAAACAGTATGGCACTTTCTCAAAAAATTAAACCTAAAAAAAAGCAGAATGAAACCTATAAATACAGAGAACACACTGATGGTTGCCAGAGGGGAGGTGGGTGGAGGGATGGGCAAAATGGGTGAAGGCGAGCGGGGGATACAGGCTTCCAGTTATGGAATACATAAGTCATGGGATGAAAGGTACCACACAGGGAATACAGTCAGTGGTACTGTAATAACGTTGTATGGTGACAGATGGTAGCTATACTTGTGAGCACAGCATAGGGTGTAGAGTTGTCCAGTCACTATGTTGTACACTTGAAACTAATGTAACATTTAGGTGTCATTAATACTTCCATAAAAAAGAAAAACAAACATAGAATTATCATATTATCTAGCAATTCCATTTCTGGGTATATACCCCAAAGAAGTGCAAGCAGGGACTTGAGCAGATACCTATATATCCATGTTCATGGCAGGATTATTCACAGTAGCCAAAAGGTGGGAGTAACCCAAGTATCTTTCCACAGATGAACAAATAAGTAAAATGTGTAGACATACAAAGGAACACTATTCAGCCTTAAAAAGGGAATTCTGACACATGCCACAATATGGATGAACCTTGAAGACATTGTGCTAAGTGAAGTAAACCATCACAAAAGAACAAATAGTGCATGATTCTGTTTATATGAGGTATCTAGAGTAGTCAAATTCATAGAGTCAGAATGGCGGTTTTCAGGGGCTGCTGGGTGGGGAGTTAGTGTTTAATGGGTACAGAGTTTCACTTAGGGAAGATGAAAAAGTTTTGGAGATGGATGGTGGTGGTGATGGTTGCGCAACAATGAAAGGTCACTTTGGCTGCTGTATAGAATGAGTTGTAGGGAGTTAAGAATGGAACAGGGAGACCAATTAGGAAGCTAATGTGGCATCTAGGAGAGAGGAGATAGTAGAGTAGACAAGGGCGGTAACAAAGGAGATGAAACATGGACTCTTCTGCCTAAAGCAGTTGGCTTAGCAGTTCTGAATGCAGTTAGGATGTAGTGGCACCAGCCAAGAGGCTGGATATACCGGGCTCAGGACCGTTGCTTGGCAGCTGCTCCAGACAGGGCTGAGCTCTGGTGTGGCCTCAGGGAAGGCAGTCTGTTAAAGGCTTTCCCAAAGCCGGAGGAGGATCAGTCCATTTTCCTGCTCCTGCAGTCAGTAAACCAAGAACGGAGTTTCTACTGGCTAATTCAATATAAATTTTATTAAAAGGGGCACCTGGGTGGCTCAGTTGGTTAAGCATCCAACTCTTGATTTTGGCTCAGGTCATGATCTCACGGTTTGTGAGGTCGAGCCCCTCATTGGGTTCTTCGCTGGTGGTATTGAGCCTACTTGGGATTCTCTTTCTCCCTCTCTCTGCCCACCCCCCCTGCTCATGTGTGTGTGCATGTGCATACCCCCTCTCTCTCAAAATAAATGCACTTTAAAAAAATTAAAAAAATAAATTTAATGAAACATCACAGAGATGCCTCAAAATGGGAGTCTCAAGAGTGGTCCTAAAAGTCTAGTTCCGGGGCGCCTGGGTGGCGCAGTCGGTTAAGCGTCCGACTTCAGCCAGGTCACGATCTCGCGGTCCGTGAGTTCGAGCCCCGCGTCAGGCTCTGGGCTGATGGCTCGGAGCCTGGAGCCTGTTTCCGATTCTGTGTCTCCCTCTCTCTCTGCCCCTCCCCTGTTCATGCTCTGTCTCTCTCTGTCCCAAAAATAAATAAAAAACGTTGAAAAAAAAAATTAAAAAAAAAAAAAAAAAAAAAAAAAAAAAAAAAAAGTCTAGTTCCCATAGTTGAAGAGGAATATTCTGCCTCTTGCTCCTTACCTTCCTCTCATCGTGGTTCTTCCAGACTGGAGATGTGTTCCCGCAAAGTGGCTGTCCCCACCAAATCGTTTTCATTGAACAACATCTTATTAGTAGGAGATTGAAGAGAGTCTAATGGTAGTATCTGTTTACTTTAAGAAAGTTGAATACTGCCTGTCACAACCAAACTTTCTGGCCAATTGTAATAGACTTTTCAGTATGGAAATACAGCTTACAGATTAGAAATTTAGATTTGTCCTTAAATTATAGTACTTTAAAATTTTCATAGCTAGTTCTTGGATAGCTGCACTGTCCCAAACACTGTCTACATTGGCTATTTAAATTAATTAGCCAAATTAATTTAAAAATTCAGTATCTAAATCACATTAGCCATATTTTTTTTTTTTGTTTATCTTGAGAGACAGAGAGAGAGAGAGAATGAATCCCAAGCAGGCTACACGCTGACAGCTCAGAACCCAACCCAACACTCAATCCCACAACCCTGGGATCATGACCTGAGCCAAAACCAAGAGTTGAACGCTTAACTGACTGAGCCACCCAGGTGCCCCCACATTAGCCATATTTCAATTGTTCAGTAGCCACATATAGATAGTGGCTACCATATTGAGCAGTATATAATACGAATATTTCCCTCAACACGAAAACTTCTTTGGATAGTGAGGTTAATTTTACTCACGTAAAGGTATGTTCAGGACAGGGGTGCTCCGTGCTGCTTCGTTGTGCTTCTGCTTTGCAAGTGGAGAAGCTGACACTTGTTCTATGGAGAGTTGAAATTGTGACTGGAACTCAAGCCTCTTGACTCAGCTGCATCTTTCTGGCTGCAACTCTTGGTGACCTCAACTAGTCTTAGGTTTTACTAATTAATCTTACTGAATTTGTTCTCAAAAATGTACAGTTAGAGATTAAGCCAGAGAATTAGAGGGTTATGAAATTGTTAAATATTTTGTAATCCGTGATGGGGTAGAAGGTTTCTTAGTTTCCTGTGAGAGTTGATTTTTGGAACTGGAAGTTAAGGGGAATCTGTATAAAAAAATACTTATTTGACATAGGTGGTGAGGACAGGAGTTAGTCAAGTAGGATTTGAGAGCTAATGTACATAAAACTTTGGAAAATGGTGGTTGGTTCTTCTAAGGAGGTTTGGGTTGAGACAAAGTTCAGCTGAATTGATTTAAGGATGAGAACCAGTAACTCCACCTGTAGCCAGCCCTGTAACAGGAAACAAAGCTCTGAGTATTAACACTACGTGGACCCTCTATCGCAGTGGTCCTCCTGCTAGGTGCATGTGTGCATCGAGATCAGACGGTGCGGGAGACAGTAAGAGATCTCTGAGATCCCTAAACGAAGCAGAAAAGAGTGGACCATTGTGAACAAGAACACAGCGCGTGTGATGGAGTTCACTGCTGCGTTGACAAGACACATTTATGAAGAGCGCACCAGGTACGGTGCTAGGTGCTAGAGATATACAGATGAATATGTATGAGATGAAAACATGGGGGGCTGCCTGTGAAGACGTGTTCCCCAGGCTCCGAGTGGGAGTGAGGCTCCACAGGTAGCTCTGACACAAAGATCTCCATTCCGTTAATGGTTTCATTATAAATTCATTGCAAACTTGGCAAATCACCAATACTTTTTCTGTTCCTTTTCATCCATAACTTGTTCATTTTATAATCCCATAGGAGAGTCATAGATTCATATTGATGGTTTGACACAGTTTTTGAATTAAAAAAAAATAGACGTTAGTAGCAAAATAATACTTTGTGAAAGCAACTATTCAGAGTTTGACTTGGGCTACATATGTTATGGCTGGTTAAGTGGAACCAGCTGAATCTTTGTTTATAGCAACTATGCAAATTAGAGGAAACTGGAAGCCTAGAACCTTCTGGGAAATCTTGAATAGATACGTAGGAATTGTTATTTTAAATTGGTTCCCAAAATTAAAACTAAATGTGGCATCTGAGTGTGTTAGGCAGTTGCTGTCCTTATCTAATAGAAACAGCAGTTGGTATGTAGATACAGGTGAAAATGATTTGTGCTTAGATTTAAAGCTGGGCATGATTTACAAAAGTTTTTAAAATCAGATACTTCATATTATGTTGTCCTGTTGTTATAAATCAGCATTAGAATTCCAAAGTACTTATTTATTATTTATATCTCTTCTTTATTTCCAATTTTAGTATACATGCTGCCAACGGAACACTTTTCTTTATTTCAAAAAAAAAATTTTTAAGGTATTGAAATTAGCCAATTATTGAAGGTTTCAGTTACTATTTTCAGCGGAAATCTGGCTTGGGAAAAATCAGCAAACGTTTGAGGAGTTTAAAATTTGGCAGTGGAGGTTCCTTTAACTCTGAATTAAATCATGTGGGAGTGTCAGAAGGTCACAGACCTTTGCCAGAAATGGGAGAACAATTATAGCAATGAATAGAATCACTTCCACTTAAACTAGAAGTGTGTGGCAAAATTTTCTTCAGCTAATTCATGCAGAAGAAAAAGCATAAATCATATGTTGAAGATCTTCAGGCTCCCAGGTAATCCATGTACTGTCATTTTGATAACTATTCTTTCTTTTGAACTGGAATTAAATATACTGATGTGGAAATGGTGGGGTTCGGAGCCAATAGTCAAGAAAAAATTTTTGAGATGTCTTTGGTGCAAAAAGGTAGTTTTATTAAAGCACGGGGACAGACCTTGCGCAGAAAGAGCTGCACTGGGGTAGTGACAGGTGACTGATTATATACTTTCATGTTGGGAGGATGTTAGGGATAGCATAGGTCTCTAAGGAATTTGGAAGCAAGATTTCCAGGACCTTGAGGGGCTAGTTGTCAGGAAAAGGTCATTTACTACTGTCTAGTAAAAGCCTAGTCATGAGACCCTTCAGATGTGTATCAGTGGGCCATATGCTTGGAGGATGATTGCTAAACTCTGTCCTGGAGGTAGAGATAAAGGAAGTTTCCAAAGGAATTTTTATATGTTAACGTAGATTTACAGGATCCCGGGGGTCGGGATAATGTTAAGCTAAGATTGCCTTTTGCCTTTAGCAAAGTGTCATCATCGAGGTGGTTGAGTTCCTAGAGGAAGGTCACTCTGACTGTCTCAAGGACTTGTCAATGGGCTATAAGTTATAAGGAAATTTAATTTATTCCTTTTGTCTTTGATCAATACTAGTTATTTTATAGATTGTAGATATAAAATAATAATTTGTGGTTTTCAGCATACCTTCAAATACATTGTATCATTGTATTTCATTCCCATCCAATTCTGTGATGTCAGTGGCATACGTATCAGTATGCCCATTTCACATGTAGGGAAACTGAGGTCTAAAGAACTCATAACTTGGCAGTATTGTCATTCCTGCACAGGTATGAAAAGACTAGCACAAAATTTTTCAGCTTATTAATACAAAGGCACTATCACAAGCTTACTTAGCAAATAAATTAACATTCACCTGATGCTTATTAAGCATCTTCTGTGAACTAAGCCTTGGTTGGGCCCTGGGGTAAAAAAGACAAGGCAAAGTTTCTGTCCTTAAGGAGTTTATAAACTGGTGGGGAGTTAGAGAAAACCAGTAGCAGTTAGGTGTGTAAATAGCTACGATGCTCACTGTAAGTAGTTTTAAGTATTGATAATGTGGAATAAGTCTTATTTACATTTTTAAAAGATTATTGAATGTCTTAGATTATTATTGCTTTATGCAAAGAGTGAAAGATGTTAGGACCCATTTTATATCTGTGCTACTCTAAGACTTGAGAAGTTGGTACTGTGTCCTTTGTTTGACATCATAGGGCCCTTTTACCACACCTGCTTTATATTTTCAAATATGTCTGATAAATAATCGTATAAAGACATTCCTATACCATTGTCTTGGGGGTAGTTTTGCTAACTACATTTTAATGTGTGTTAAAGTCATCATACTGAATCTATCCTCCAAAAGCCTGATTAAATTTAAATGGATTTCATATTTTTAAAGAAATGATAGGTTAAAAATGTAGTTGGGATTTATATTTTCCCAATAACCTGCATATGGCTTCGTGAGAAGAAAGTCAGCAGTGGTGGGGCATGGGGTTGTGTGAAAATTGAAACAAATAATGATGTTCTACTAAGATCAGTGCTGGGTATATAATTTGAGAAAACAAATAGTGAATTTAGACAGGAACGCAACATTTAAGTCACTTAATTATAACTAAGAGTATAGCAAGAGGTTCTAAAATTGCTTTAACTATTATTTGCCTGGCATAACCACAGCAGGACAGATAGGGGAATGGAATTTTGGCCTTAAGCACATATTTCCTGGCTTTAAACTACATGTAGAATTTAGAATTATATAGAGACTTAAATTCCAATCTTAACTATGGGGTTTTTTTTTTTTTTTATGTACGCATATATTTGTTGGACTAGGCCTGGTTATTTCAGCTGCCTTGAATAGTAATTTAACCTGGTGCTTGACTTAATATTATTTACATCTAATTCCTTAGTAAAGATGGGAATAATTAACAGAGAATGTCTGCATACCCAAGCTTGAGGACCATATGAATGGGATAAGAGCACTATAGCTGTTTTTTGTTTGGGTTTTTTAATTAAGAGAGTATAATTCAGATACTTTGTGATTCTTAGGGCACTTACACTGTCCCGATTAGGTTTCAGGTGATAAGACATTGGAAGAACTAAAACATTTCCCTTGCTCCCTTAAATCTTCCTGGGAAGCAAGGAGAACACAAATCCCAAATAAATAAGCAAGGAGGTGACATTTTCCCATTGGGACCTCAGTCCAGTTGTTCTAAATTTGTTTAGTTTTCTGCTTTTTTTTAAAAGGGCTTCTGTTGCTTGTTTTTGTTTTGTTTTTCTTTGCTCGTTCACATGAAAATCAAATGTTTTTATTGATTGAAAACCTAATGTTATAAATGTGCTTATTTGTACTGCCTGCAATTTTTAGTGCTGGGCTAAAGCAGAGCCTTAGAAAGGGCTTAATGAGTAGAAGGAAAATGAGACACCATGAAAACAAAGTCTTCATGTTTTTCTGAAAAAGATTGTCCTTACTAACATATTAGTGACCAAAAAGTCATTCTTTCCTGAACTATCACTTTAATAATGGAGCACAGGGGCGCCTGGGTGGCTCAGTCGGTTAAACGGCTGACTTCGACTCAGATCACGATCTCGCAGTCCGTGAGTTCTAGCCCCGCGTCGGGCTCTGTGCTGACAGCTCAGAGCCTGGAGCCTGTTTCAGATTCTGTGTCTCCCTCTCTCTGACCCTCCCCCGTTCATGCTCTGTCTCTCTCTGTCTCAAAAATAAATAAACGTTAAAAAAAAAATTAAAAAAAAAATAATGGAGCACAAAAATACCACACTTAAAACCTCTCTGTCAAAAAGCAGTATAAATTGAGAAGGCATTTAACAGAGGTAAAACACCCGGAAAGGGTCTTAAAGAATGTATTATTAAGAAGACTGATGGAATCACTTTCACATTCCTTGCCCACCTCCAGAATTCAATTTATGATGTGAAATTATGGGCAAATTAGAATTGTTCCATAAATTTGCAGATTCCTCAAAATCTATCAAGAATTAACAATACCAAAAAAAAAAAAAAAGAGAGAGAGAGAGGTCTCATTTGTTGGCTTCTCTGTGCTGGAGACCAGAGAAGCATATAGGGGAGCTCCTAATTTTAAGGGTTCTCTTTTTCCCCACATTGTTCTGCCTAGTTAGGAAAGTGTTCCTGTGAATAGTTGCTGTCCCATGTTCCTGGCACAGTGAAGTTTCATATGTATAGATTATTGCTTCTTCATCTTATGAAAAATGTAATCACTACCTTTATCTTACACGGTTTCACCTTATAATTTAGCAGCTTTAACAACAGTGGCAATAGCTCTTTGGGGTATACTTGAATGTCTTACTCTAGGAACTTTGGAGAAAAGAAGTGTTTTCTTCAGATATATTATTTGTTAAATCATGATAGTCAATGTTGGCAAGTCTTTGGAAAACCAGTATAAACATCTAAAAATAAATGGAACACCCATAGAGAAGTGGGGAGCTGGAATTAAAACAGCACAAGCCCTGCCACTAAATATCACCTCTCTTTCATCCCCTCACTCCCAAGACACTCCTGAGCACTGCAGATCATAAAATAGTGTTTCCCAAAATGTGGAGGGAGGGAGAGACTTTTTAGTCAGAGATGGGCTGTTCTGTGGATAAGGCTGACCAGAAGGGCACAGGGAAGCCAGTGGAGATAATTTTTCTGCTTATGCCTCCTAAAAATGAATTGATACGAGTCTGATTGCTAGACACAGACCTTCTAAAAGCCCTAGGCTGAGATTTACCTTCTCTGAAAAAAATCATAATTTATTCTTTAAAACCATTTTTAAAGTGTCTACCAGAGACCAGGTGCTGGGTTGGGCACAAAAAACTGCAATGGAAAGAAATCCATATCCCTGAATGAGAGGGGAGGAGACAAGGAGGCTCTTACTAGTGAGGGAGATGTCCCCAAAATGAATGACAATGACACAGGGTGATAAGTTTCATATCAAGGGTTGTATATGTGGCATTACTCAGTGACTAGAAGAATGGGCATTGGAAAGTCATACTGATACACTGTTCAGCTATTTACTAGGTATGTGATATACATTCCAGAACTTTCCAAAGTTGTTTATCATGGTCAGACCTGTCCTGTAAGGGTAATGTGAGGATTGAAGGAGATAGTAGATGAAAGGTTCTTGGCACAGTGCTTGGTGCAAGCATGCACTCAATAAATGGTGGTGATGGTGATTTTTTTTTTTTTAACCTCTCTTCCAGGGCTGTAATAAGGCATAAAAGGGTGGTGTTTGTGTAGAACTTGTCTACAAGCCAGTGCATTTCATGCTGGATGGTAATCCCTTTGGGACATGGCTAGCTCCCATTGGAAATACCCACTCCTACTCACTATGTCCTTTCTTCACTTAAAATATGATCTTTCATAAGACTGTCCACAGAAGTACTTCCAAACCTTCCCTGCTTTTCCTCAAGCCATGTCCCCTCAACCAAACACCTCCCGCCCAGCACCAACCAAAAGTGCCCCTTAACTTTTGAAACTAGGATATTTAGAAACAGAGAAAGGATTGTCAGTTAAAAATTGCAAATAATTTTCTATCTTTAGAGATAGGGACTTTAATTAACCTTTGGAGCCTCAAATCACCAGAATAGTCCCCGCTATTCACTTATTCCTAATAGAGACACCTCATGATAGAGTGGTTAAGAGTATAGTTCCTGGAGCCAGACTGCCTGGATTTAACTACCAGCTCCACTATTGTGGTGGTAAGTCTTTAAAGATGACCCCCCCCCCCCAGTATCATATCTCACAATATCATACATCACAATATCTTACCTTCACAATACCTCCTGGTATTCATGCCTTTTTCTAGTACCTCCAAACACTGAATCTGGGTTGGCCCTATGAAACAAACAGACTAGGGCAGAAGTGATACTACATGACTTCTGGGACCAGGGTGTAAGAAATCTTAAAGCTTTTGCCTTAGTCTCTTAAAACATGCACTCTGGGGGAAGCTAGCTGCCATGTAAGGACCACCATGCTGTGAGGAAGCCCAAGCCAACCATGTAGAGAGGCTTTATGGAGAGGGAGAGAAAGAGGAGAGAGAGGACAGAGATGCCCAGATATCCCCCACTTATTCTAGTCTTCCTGGCTGAGGTGCCAGACCCTGGAGTAAAAAAGTAATCTTGGAGAACCAGCCCAGTTAAGCCTTCAGGTGACTCAAGCCCTAGCTGATAACTGATGATAGTTATATGAGATAATTCAAGCAAGAACAACCCAGCTGGGGCCAGTGAACTTACAGAACCATAAGAAATAAGAGCATATTGGGGTGCCTGGATGGCTTAGTCGGTTAAACATCCGACTCTTAATTTTGTCTCAGGTCATGATCTCATGATTCGTGAGCTTGAGCCCCGTGTCCAGCTCTGTGCTGACAGCATGAAGTCTGCTTGGGATTCTCTCTCCCTCTGACTCTTCCTCTCTCTCTGCCCCTCCCCGGCTTGTGCTCACTCTCTCTCTCAAAATGAATTAAAAAAAAAAAAAAAAGAGTACATTGTTTTAAGCCACTGACTTTTGTGGTGGTTTTTATGTAGTAATAGATTACCAAAACAGTTACTTACTAGCTGTATGGCCTTGAGTTTATTAATCTTTCTGTTCCCCAGTTTCCTCATCTAATAAAATGTGGCTAAGAATATCCCTTACCTCATAGGATCACTTTGGGGATTTAGTTACTGAATGTACAGTATTAAGGTGACTTCGTAGAGAAAGAACCAGGGAAGTAAAGATCCTGACCCAACTCCCTTCCCTATTTGCAATTCCTGTTGGGGCTTCCCATGGCTACAAGCAACTGAAGGATAATTGTTGATGATTTCATTCAGATCAACCACCCAGGAAGGAGAGTAGGGTGGAAATAGGAGGAGAATGGACCTGGAGGGGCAAATAGAAGATATTTGACACAAAGAGCTCTATCAGCATTCACCAGAGAAGTGGAACCAGTAGGAGATATATATGCATATACATGCAGGCATATACACATAGAAAGCTATACATGTGTACTTAGAAATACACATGCACACATGTACAAACATACATATACATAAAGAGATTTGTTCCAAGAATAGGCTTATGCGATTGTAATGGCTGGCAAGTCCGAAATTTGTGGAGAACCTGTTAGGCAGGAGGAGCTGATTCTACAGTGTTGAGACAGAGTTTCTTCTGAGATACCTCAGTTTTGCTGTTAAGGCCATTCAACTGATTGGATGAGGCCCACCCCCATTATCAAGATAATCTCCTTAAAGTGAACTGATTGTAGATCACGTTTATGAAATGCCTTCATGGCAATACCTAGATTAGTGTTTGAATAACCGGATATTACAGCTTATCCAAGTTGACAATGTGAAACTAACTATCACAGAGCCACTGAAGGGTCTGGAGCAGGGGAGTGACAAGGGTCACCCTGGATGCTGTGTTGAGAACAGAGATTGGGGTGCAGGGGTGACAGTAGTGAAACTAGTTAGGAGGCCATCGATGTAGTTAGATGAGAGATGATGGTTTGGACCAGCATGGGAGCCAAGGAGGTGGTGAGGGATAGTCAGTTTCTGGATGTACTTTAAAATAGAGCCAAAAAAGAATTGCTGGTGGACAAAATGTGGGGAGGAAGAAAAAGAGGAACCAGGGATGGCTTCACAGTTACTGACCCGTGCAAAGTGGAAGGATGGAGGTGCGATTCATCAACCATGACAGGGAGGCCAGGGCAAAGCAGATTTCGTGGGGGTGGTCAGATGTTCTGTTTTGACATGTTAAGCTCAGGTGTACATCAGATCCCACAGTGAAATGCCATTCCAAATACTACTCATCCAGCAGAGAGAACAGGTGGCAGGTAACAGTTTACTCCCTATTCTTCAATAAGTGCTTTAGGAAGTAACAAAAAATAGAAACGATCAAATGGCGGCAGGTGAGGTTCAAGAGACTGGGTGCAGACATGACTATGTTTAGGTGTGGTGGCAGCTGAAGATAAAGGTGCTTATGCAAGTGTTTGAAATAAAAAATAGTATGTAGTAAACCAACAATCAGTGTTTCACTTCACTGTTAATGTCAGTAAAGACATTTCTTTTATTGCAAATACACCTGCTCTGGTGTATTATAGCAATAAATCCTGTTTCTTGCAAGCCTAAAGCTATCATTCAGAGCCAAATGTCACTGTTTTACGTTGAAAATAAAGTATTGGAATCTTTTGAGTTTGAATTGTACAAAAGGTTTGGTTGCTTGAGAGTTTGGCATACTCCCAACACTGGATGTTTTTCTTCACTTTTCAGAAAAATAAATCAATAACTTGTTATTGGGCATATTTTCAAGCCACACCTAAATGCTGGGGCAGAACATGAAAAATACTTTCTGGAGTTAAATGTTATCAGACACAGAATCAGGAATCCATTCACTGCTATTGCCCAGATTGAAACAGTCAGCTTTCTAGGTCTTGAGTGTGATATGTCCATCAGCCTAACATTTTACAGAATGCTGCAGTTGATAATGAGAAATGACCTCATTTTTCTGGGTCCTCATTTGATTCAACTACCCAGAACTATGTGACAAAGCCAGCAAACACTTGCTGCCTTTCTTGACATCCTATTATTCTTAGTTAGGCTTTTCTAACTTGTAGTACTAAAAATAAAAAATAAAACTGACTGCTGTTGGGACTACTATTCCAATGTATTGGCCTACTTTGGAATCATCCTCTTGTTTATGTGAAAATAGTTTTAATTGTAAGATAGTAAATTTAATTTTGGACTTTTTTAAAAATATTTTTTTAATAGTCCACAGACCGTGAGACCATGACGTGAGCAGAATTTGGAAGCCTAACCAGCTGAGCCACCCAGGCACCCCTAATTTTAGACTTTTAAAAACAGGCCTAAAATTGACAAATTATGTATATTCCCATTAGCCATTAAATGGTCTATGAGCAGTGTGCCTGGCTGGCTCAGTAGGAGGCGCACACAACTCTTCGTCTTGGGGTCATAAGTTTGAGCCCCATGTTGGGTGTAGAGATTACTTAAATAAACAAAACTTAAAAAAAAAAAAAAAAAAAAGAGTGGCGCCTGGGTGGCTCAGTTGGTTGAGCATCCGACTTTGGCTCAGGTCATCTTACCACTTGTGAGTTCGAGCCCTGCGTTGGGCTCTGTGCTGACAGCTCAGAGCTTGGAGCCTGCTTCGGATTTTGTGTCTCCCTCTCTCTCTGCCCCTCTCCTGCTCATACTGTCTCTTTCTGTCAAAAATAAATAAACGTTAAAAAAAATTTTTTAAAAAGAAAGAAAGAAATGGAAGAAATGAATAAATGAATGAATGAACGCAGTTACCTTTGTCCTTTCCTTAAAGCCTAGCACATGACTTGACACATAGTAGGTACTTGATAAATATTTGATTAATTTATTGAAAAAAATGGGTTCGGGGTGCCTGGGTGACTCAGTCGGTTAAAAACGCGTCCAACTTCAGCTCAGGTCATGATCTTGCGGTTTGTGAGTTTGAGCCCCACATCAGGCTCTGTGCTGACAGCTCAGAGCCTGGAGCCTGCTTCAGATTCTGTTTCTCCCTGTCTCTCTGACTCTCCCCCACTTGTGCTCTCTCTGTCTCTCTCTCTCAAAAAAAAAAAAGTGAATAAATAAAAAAAAAATGGGATTGCTTTTCTGGGAAAAACAAAAGAATTATCATTGTTCCTTTGTGGTCCTTGCCCCCCGCCCCCTCAAGTAACTTACATTCATTTGTGAAGAGTTTGCAGCCTTTGCACTTGTGAGTTTTACCAGTGACAGGTTTTCATCAACCATTGTGCTTCATTTTTCTCACTTGTGTGGCATACTTTTCTGAGCCGGGGCCAAGAACCAACCACATGTCATAGCCCTCCATGACAATTAAGCTTTAGCTCCTTTGGGAAACTATCAAGTTACCCACTGATATCTTCTACTTTTATGTATATGTGGAGTGGCTGTTATTTCTAATTAAGGATACAGTTGATATTAATAAGACAAGATAAATTGGATATGGCATGTAAAAAATTATGCGATTTTTATAATAGATCACAGAGTGATTTCAAACTTTTCCCAAATAGCAGGTTTCAAGTTTGCACAATGATGCGGATGACACTTAGCTAGTAGCTTTGTTGTGATAGATAATGCTTGTAATTTTAGCCAGCATTTACTGAGCATTAAGTAAGAGGCAAGCACTGTTCTAAGTACAATAAATTGATAGATATATGTTTCTGCCACCTGCAGGGCACTCTGTATTTCTGCTTGTTTTAGTTTTGGGTTTTTTCTTTTTAGGCATACTTTACATATAATGCACAAATCTTAAATATGCAATTCAATGTCTTTGACAAATTCAAACACCTGTCTAAATGACACCTTCATCAAAATAAATGTTTTCAGCACCCAGAACCTTCCTTCCCTCTTACTCCTTTGCAGCCAATTCCCCATCCTTCCAAGAGGCAAGTAGCATAGATTAGCAATTTTTCCAATTCTAGGACTTCATAAAAACAATAATATGGAATGTGCTTTTTTCCTTCACAATTTCCTCACTGTAATGTTTTTGGATTTATCCACATTATTGTATTAGTAGTTTGTTCCTTTTATTGCTAATTATTATTCTACTATGTGAATATACCAGTTTGTTTATCCATTCTCCTATCAATGGACATTTGTGCTTTTTTTTCAAATTTGGGCTATTATGAATAAAGCTGCTACAAACCTTCTTGTATAAGGCTTTTTATGCACGTATGTTTTCTTTTCTCCTGGAAGGATACCTGAGAGTGGAATTGCTGACTCATGGGATAGGTGTATGTTTAACTTTGTAAGAAATTACCAGCTCAGTTTCCAGCATGATGACCATTTTACCCTCCCACCAGTAATGGTAGGAAGTTATGTTTGCTCCGCATCCTGGCATTTGGTATCATCAGTCTTTCTAATTTTGGCTGTTCTAGCAGGTGTGTAGTTAATGTCTTATTGTGATTCTACTTTGCATTTCCCTATTGGCTAATGAGGTTGAATGCTTTTCGCATGCATATTGGTCTGTCTTTGTGAAGTGTCCATTCAAGTCTTTTGCCCATGTTTTTTATTGGAGTATTTTGTCTTTTATCATCAAGCTGTATGAGTTCTTTATTCTGAATATAAGTTCTTTGTCAGATGTATGTATTGCAAATATTTTCTTCCCATCTGTGGTTTATCTACTCATTTTGTTAATGGTATCCTTCGATGCACAGAAATTTAAAAATTTTTGAAGTCCAGTGGGTCAGTTTGTACTCTTGTAGTTAGTGCTTTCTTGTTGTCCAGGATAATAAAGTATTCTTCTATATTTTCTTCCAGAAGTTTGTAGGTTTAGCATTTACATTTATGTCTGTGATCTGTCTCAAATGAATTTGTCTGTAGTGTGAGGTGGGAGTCAACATTTGTATTTTTCTGTGTGGATTTCCAGTTTTTCCAACATCCTTTGGTGAAAAGACTGACCTTTTACCCATTGAAGTGCTTTGCCACCTTTGCCAGAAATTGATTGACCATATAAGTGGGGCTCTATTTCTGGACTCTCTAGACTATTGATCTGTTTGCCTTCTTGACTGTTTTGCCATTGCCATTCGCTCATTGCCATTGCCAAACTTTATTAGTAGTTAGGTTTCAGGGAGTCAAAAGTTATGCGTGGATTTTCAACTGCACAGGGAGTCGGGGGCCCTAACCTTGTTGTTCAAGAGTCAACTGTATATCATGAGTTAACATGCTGATTGCATAATATTCATATTTGTAGTTATTTCTAAAGCTTTCCTATATGTTTTAATTGTTGCTCTTTCATACTGTCCTCCGAAAAACAGAGGCCTTCCATCCTTAGCAGGGTGTTGTTTCTTTTTATAATTTGCAGAATTGTTGCTATGGAGAAATTAAAGTGAGAAGCCCATGTTCCTAGCCAATGGATTCTTTAGGAGATGCTGTTGTCAGCTCACTGTTATTTTGTAGAGTAACCTCGTTAAACAAGCTTGTTAGGGGTGCCTGGCCTCTCCTCCTTGGCATGAAATGGGTGTATGAAACCAGATTTTGCAGGGTGACTTAGATACTTATCTTTACTTCAAGTTAAGTTTTGATGCTTTTCTTTGTCTTTTAAAAGTGTTTTAGGATTGACAGTTTACAAAACAGGCAAAAGATTTCAACAGACATTTCAGCAAAGAAGATATATGAGTGGCCAATAAGCACACGAAGAGATGTTCAGACATTAAGGAAACGCAGCTCAAAAGCACAATGAGATAGCACTTCACCTCCACTAGGATGACTATCATAAATACAAATAAACAGATAATAATGGTTAAGGGTTGTTAAGGATGTAGAGAAATTGCACCTCTTATACATTAATGGTAGGAATGTAAACTAGCATAGCCGCTTTGGAAAACATAGTCTTTTAAAGTTAAACATTTACCATATGACCCAGCAGTTGCACTCTTAGGTGTAAGAAAAATGAACATACACATCCCCATAAAAGTTTGCACAAAGGTGTTCATAAAAGCATCACTAATAATAGCCAAAAAGTGGGTATGTATATATCCACCAATTGATGAATGGATAAATAATAGTGATATATCCATACAATGAAATATTAATTATCCATTTAAAAAAACACAAGATAATGCCTCCCTTCAACATCCTCCATCACTTCAGGCAGTTGAGGGCTTTGAGGAAAGGGTGCGTGGTGAAACTTGGGTTCTCTCATTTTATGAGCAATCTCAAGATTTGCAGTTGAAGAAACAAGGACAGACAGGGATACCATGGAGGAAGTGCCAGGCATGTTTGAACATAATTACCTCTCCCTCCCCATAATGTTTCGAGCCATCTGTGCCACTTATGTGCATTCTGGACTAGTGAGTTCATTCTGAGCCTCTCCAATTTACTCTTTCCTATCCACTAGTGTCTTTTTTGTGTGATTTTTTCCCTAAATGTGTTGTTGTCACAGAACATTTAATTTAAATGTCACACCATCTGAGCAAAATGACTCACTGTCTTTTCTCTTGCTGACTAAACTCTCCTCTGGGAATCCTGAGGTTTTTCTCAAATAGAACGTTTATCCACTTTTCTTTTGTTTTTAATTTCATTTACATTTTTTTTTTTTTTTGAAAAGCTTTCTTGGGGTGGTCTGAGTGGAGGAGAATTTGCAAACAAAGTTAGCTAGGTTGTTGGTAGGTTTGGGACAGAGAGTGGTGGAAAGAATGGAGGTGCCTCCTTTGTTTATGCTACTAACCACCATCCCCAGGACATGCCCTTTGGGTTGTGGCTTCTGGCATCTCTGAGCCCTTCACACACCCTCTTTCTTACCCTTTCCTTGTGGCTACGCATTTGTGAGACATCTGGCTAGTATAAGAGTCTTCTGTGGCCTCAGACTGTTTTCTCTTGTAAAAGTTTTTCCATGTTCTCTTTGCTGACAGAACTACACCTTTTAAAACCTTCCCTCCTCAAACCATCATTCTAACTGCGCTTTGATACTGAAATACATGCCTCTAATATCTTAAACTTGACACATTCAAAACCAAACTTACGCCCTCAGTCCTTCCTCACTGCTTTCCTCTAAAACAAAACAACATGAAACCTCTCTTTCCACTGCCATTCTAATGTGAATGGTGCCTGGGGGCTTGAAATCTTGAGGTCGGTGTTGTTGAGGCACCTCTCTGTTCCCCTCCCCTTTTTAATGTTTATTTATTTTTGAGAGAGAGAGAGACAGAGCACAGGAGTGCAAGCACAAGCTGGGGAGGGGCAGAGAGAGAGGGGAACAGAGGAACCCAAGCAGGCTCTGTGCTGACAGCAGTGAATCCAGTGTGGGGCTTGAACTCGTGAGCTGCGAGATCATGACCTGAGCCGATATCAGACACTTAACTGAGTGAGCCACCCAGGTGCCCCCACTCATCTCATCTCCACCACTTTAAGTGAACCCAGCTTCTCCTTGCAAATGTTCATGGTGAAATTAAAACAGCAATGAGATCTCATTGTTTTGCCCGCCTGATTGATAACTATTGGCAGCAGCAGTGTAGTTGAGGGTGTGAAAAATGGGGATGGGAATAAATTCAGCTTTTCTTGGCAATATGCTGTTATAATCTAAAATTCCTATTTTCCTTGACTTAGCAAATAACATTTCTAGGAATTTATTCAACAGAAATATTCCCTTAAACATAGGATGGTTTATATAATTGTGCTCATAACAGCATTATTTATATTAATAAAAAATGAGAAACATGCTAAATATAGAAAAAGATGTGATTGTTCCTATAAATTATGGTACAGGTGTACCTTAGAATAGCATAAAGTCATTAAAAATGGTAATATAGCTGTCTTGCAGTTATTTTGAATCCTCTAGCATCAGGCATAATTGTTGGTATTATAGGTGCTTAACAGAATCTGGCTTTTATTTTTTAAATATGCTCTTACCTATAATTTTACAATGTTTTTAAAAAAATGTTTTTAGGGGCGCCTGGGTGGCGCAGTCGGTTAAGCGTCCGACTTCAGCCAGGTCACGATCTTGCGGTCCGTGAGTTCGAGCCCCGCGTCAGGCTCTGGGCTGATGGCTCGGAGCCTGGAGCCTGTTTCCGATTCTGTGTCTCCCTCTCTCTCTGCCCCTCCCCCGTTCATGCTCTGTCTCTCTCTGTCCCAAAAATAAATAAAAAACGTTGAAAAAAAAAATTTAAAAAAAAAAAATGTTTTTAATGTATATTTTTGAGAGAGACAGAGCACAAGTGGGGGAGGGGCAGAGAGAGATGGGAGTTACAGAATCCGAAGTAGGTTCCAGGCTCTGAATTGTCAGCACAGAGCCAGACACAGGGCTCGAACTCCCCAACCACGAGATCATGACCTGAGCCGAAGTCGGACGCTTAACCGACTGAGCCACCCAGGAGCCCCTAATTTTACAGTGCTATACCTTATATACTCTTGTAAATAACCTAGGAACATAGTGTTATATTATTCTTATTACTTTTTAATAAAAATCATCATAGTGACTTCTGGTTAAGCGTGGTGGGTTAAACACATGTGTTTATTTCTGTCCTTTCTCAAAATCCCACCAAAATTACAGTAAGGAAATTTAAAAGTTTAAACCCACAAAGACAAAAGGGACCTGGAATGGAATTAACAGAAGAGAGATACCAATAAAATTTTGGAAGATAAAAAAGCAGATGGTCAGTGGTAACTGGATTGGCAGAGGAGAGAAGAGGGGAAAGTCAATGTATCTGCCAGAGGGGAGGGGCGGTACCCAAGAGAAGCAAGCTGATCTGTGCCCCACAATCCCTGCAAGGCTCAGGAATTGGAGGCCCCGCATTTCTTGGAAGACCCCAGAGCAGGGGTGGTTGGAGTTATGTTTGAAAACCTTTTAAGAGCAATTAGCCTTCAAGGTTCCCTCCTTTGCTCCAAGCAGTAAGAGGGCAGTCTCCTTTCCCGTCACAGCAGGGCTTGTTCTCTGAGAACCAGAGGGGCTCTGGACTTGTAACTAACTGCAAAGCCAGCAGATAGGGCCAGGCTGAGGTATGGCACTGAAAACAGGTTAATGAAATTATGTCTACACACTGAATGGTGAGGCCCTCCCAACCACCTTTCTCCCTGCTCCTCCCAAGAAAACAGCAGCAAGGTTTTAACCCTCAGGCAAGACATTGAAAGATTTTAGAGAAAACAAAGAGCCCTTCAGATAGGACCTCCAGATAATTTGGGAGACCCAGTGAAAAAGCCAGCCTGTCCCCAGTCACATTATGGGGACAAGCCCTGCCATAGAGCTTCCAGTCAGCCTCACTTCAGCTCTGAATATGAATAGATAGTCAGGGGTTGCTGGACCTTTGTAGAAAGCCTCTAACATGAAAGGGTGGAGCCCCAAACACGAAAAACAAACATACAAACAAAAATAAGGAAACAGAGACAAAACACAGGGCAGAAGAAAATTTTATTTTATTTTATTTTTATTTTTTTTTTAACGTTTATTTATTTTTGAGACAGAGAGAGACAAAGCATGAACGGGGGAGGGTCAGAGAGAGGGAGACACAGAATCTGAAACAGGCTCCAGGCTCTGAGCTGTCAGCACAGAGCCCGACGCGGGGCTCGAACTCACGGACCGCGAGATCATGACCTGAGCCGAAGTCGGCCGCTTAACCGACTGAGCCACCCAGGCGCCCCCAAAAGAAAATTTTAAAATGATTATTATCCTTAGATCAGAAGAGGTATTGTGTGTGTAAAAATAAAACAATGCCAAGAAAAAAAGAAAAGGAAAATAAGATAAAAACACAGTTGGAATATAATAAGTGGAAATGGAAAACATTGATAAACTTGAAGAAGATACCTCAGAAAAGAGAACAAAAGGAGGGGAGATGAACTATTGGAGAGGAAAGATAAGAAAATGAGAGGATCTATTCAGGAAGCCCCATCTGACTAATGAGAGTTCTAGGGGAAAAGAATGGAGAATATGAAGGGGAGGGAATAAAGAGATACTACTCAGCACAGTGAATGGAAAAAGACAAACACCAAGGCACATTTTTGTTCAACTTAGATGAGAAAATCCTACAAGCTTCTAGAGGAGGGGAAAATCACATAGAAAGGGAAAAGAACAACATCAGCCTATTAGAAACTAGAAGGCAGTGGGATGATGTCCTAAAAATTATGATGAAACGGGTGCCTGGGTAGGTTAGTCGGTTAAGCGTCTGACTCTTGGTTTCAGCTCAGGTCATAATCTCACAGTTCGTGGGTTTGAGCCCCACATCTGGCTCTGTGCTGATGGCATGGAACCTGCTTGAGATTCTGTCTCCCTCTCTCTCTGCCTCTCCCCTGCGTGCGCGCGCTCTCTCTCTCTCAAAAAAAAATAAACATTAAAAAAAATTTTTTTTTAATCTGATGAAACTTATTTTAAAGCTACAATTCCAAACCCTACCAAAGTGGTGGATAGATGTAAGCACAGAATAAAGGTGTTTTTAGAAATGCAAGATCTTAAACTTTTTCTCAGTGTTGACCCTTTGTAAGAAAACTATGAGAGGATGAGCTCCAACAAAATGAGGGAATAAAGCAACCAAGAAAAAAGATTTAGGAACCCTGTGGGGATTTCCTGAGTTGGACGAAGCCAAGTCCTGGCCTCCTAGCTGTGCGACAGGCCTTGTGAGAGGCCAGTGAAGACTGGACAGAGAGAGGGCAGGAGGGTGGAGGGCTCTAGGATGGATGTTTCCAGGAAGAAAATGGAAGTGACAAGATACCAGTGCCTGGCCATTGTCAAGAGGGGTTTTAGAGAGAGCTACAGAGAAAACTAAGGAAACTCAAAGAACAAAGCAACTATTAGCCTTAGGAAAAACAAAGAATTGTACAATTAGTCCAGTAGTGAATAATTTTATGTAGTCATAGTAATGGAAATCCTGACTTGATTTAATCAGATTTTGACGGGCACATCAGGGAAATAATAGGCAGCAAAGAGATAAAGTTTAAAAAGGATAAATCAAGAAATAGCAGCACAAGCTTTTATTAAGCAAGGAGATAGATGCCGAACAAAACAGTTGAGTTAAAATGGTTGCCTCTGAGGAGTGGGAATCAGGGATGGGAAGAGGGGGCGAGCGCTCATTTTTTTTTTTTAGAATCTTATAGTGCTATTTTAGATTATAAACTATAGACATGATTTTTTTTTATTATAAGAATTGGGTTTAAAAACAATTTTAGTTCTCTCTTGTAGCAGCCTAATGCTACTATGTAAACTCTGTTTCTTGCTCATTCAGGACAACCCTGGCTGCTCACATTTGCATGTATTCTGTTTTAAATGTGTTTATTAACTTACTATGATTCTTCTCATCCCAGAAGGGACGGGCTTTCTGTTTCATTCCTAGTAAAATAGTTTAATTTCGTGTTCCTGATCCATTACAGATTTCTCAGAAACAACTGACAGATTATAAAAGTATTTTCCTAAAAATATCATTTTAGAGGTTTCCTTTGGGCATTGCATAGAAATCAGTTCCAGCCTCTAAAAGCTTTCCAAAAAAGTCATAGTCGTGTCATTAGGAAGAAAACAAGGGTGCTGTCTGACAAAAAGGCCCCTAGCTAACAGAGGTACCCCTTGGCTTTTATGTCTGTTATCCTTAAGCCAGTGTGTCCCAGGGGCTTAGGGAAGGGCTGCTTTTTCTTCAAGATTCTCCACCAATCATGTTTATTTTCTTCTGGGTCAACTCATGTTGACAACTCCTAGAAAACTGAAAGAATATCCTAACATGACTCCAGTCCTTTGTTCCATTTTTTGAAAGTGTGAAGAAATTGGCAAGATTTAATTTCTGTGACTTATCTGCAATGTTCTGTCACAAAACACACTAAGAAAAAAAAGGAATAGATATCCTTACTTATAAAAAAATTATAGGGGGCCTGGGTGGCTCAGTTGGTTAAGCGTTTGACTTTGGCTCAGGTCATGATCTCGTGGTTAAGGAGCTCAAGCCCCACATAAGGGCTCTGTGCTGACGGCTTAGATCGGCTTCAGAACCTGTCTCCCTCTCTCTGCCCCTTCACTGCTCATGTGCTCGCTCTCTCAAAAATAAACATTTAAAAAATGAATTAAATAAAATAAAAACTTATAATCCTGTATACACTAATTGGGAGATTATAACAAAGCAGACCACTTGGGATGGGCGTTTTTACAAACTTTTGGTGCCGTGTCTCACGTGTCTTAGTGGAGCCTCAGCTTGCCCCAGAGAGGCACCCACTGCCAGGTTTTAGGTCACATGGACTATTGGAGTTTATGTTTTATCCTAGCTGGATATACGTTGCTGTGCCAGCAGCTGATATTTAATGACTATTTGATGATTTGCAGAAGAAATGATCAAATGACATAGGAAATCTCCAAACTAATCACAGATCTAACATATGTGAAATGAAGGTAGAAGACTTTTTTCCCCCATCTCCATCCTTACTTTCTTTGTACTTCTTTGATGCCTGGCCCAGGAATGCATGTAGGTTCAGTTAGTCAGACACATAAATCAGAGTGGAACAATTCTACCCTGCGAAAGCTTCACGTTCACTGCAAGACAGGGAAGACGCCACAGACCCTGGGAGGCCCTCTGGGCCCTGTATATGCTAAGGGGGCCACCAAAAGCAAGGAGAGAACAGTAGAATAGTGGGTTCTGAGAGATGAAAGAGGAAAGATAACGCCCCCCCCCCCCCCCCCCCCCCCGCCCCACAGAGTCTGGACACTGGTTGAGGGAGGGAGGTGGGATCCTAGAGAAGGTAATATGGCCAAGACTTTGAAATTGGGGTGGTGGTTGATAGTCTGAGATGGGGAGAAAGGATTCCAGGTGGGAATATACACGTGATCTCATAGAAGTGGGAAAGGAAAAGGACTGGGTGTGTTTGAGGATGGGGAGATTCTCACCCAAGATACGAAGAGCTGGGGGGAAGAGGAGACCAGCATGTCTGACTCAGGTGGGCCTTGCACACCATTGTTTTCAGGACTTTGGACTTTATTCCATCCTTTTATTCATTCAGCAGCTACTCATTTAGTTAATCTACAGTTTTGGGGATGTAGTGGGGCAGCTACAAACTTCAGTGGAGAGGCCTGCATGCCCTAAGGCCAGGGTGGCCTTATGTCCTCATTTGTCCTGGGAAGTTCCAATATATACCTGTCATTTAGGACATCTCACACGATTTACTATTTGTCCTGGATTTTTCGTTGTTTTAAAAGAAATATTATTACTTATAGTTGTTTTAAAATCATCCAGGATGGGTGTGGTAGAGCTCTTTGAATTTGCATCTTCTGCTGTGGTCTTGTCTAAAAGTGTATCATGCACATGGGGCGCCTGGGTGGCTCAGTCATTTAAGCAACCTACTCTTGGTTGGCGCAGATCATGAGCTCACAGTTCATGGGATCGAGCCCTGCATGGGGCTCTGTGCTGACAGCGCGGAGCTTGCCTGGGATTCTCTCTCTCCCTCTCTCTCTGTCCCTCCCCCACTTGTGCTTGCTCTCTCTCTCTCTGTCTCTCTCAAAATAAATAATCATTAAAAAAAAATGTGTCATGCACATAGTCTATGCCCAGTGTTCTGTCGTCAACACCTGGTTAAATGTGAAAGACAACTGTGTCTTTGCCCAACACAACTAACACCTTCCAAGGACGGCATTTAAGATGCACACTAATCACATGAGGTAGCTCTGGCATTAGCCACGAGGTTCAGCTACTCCTTCCTGTCTTTGTGGGAGAGGGGACAAGTATTTGATGCTGCTGTTCCCGTCAGCCCGTGATACCAGGGCTGTGGTTTGTGCCCTGGCCAGGGAGACACCGGAAGTTACCAGGCTACCAGTTGGCTGATTCAGTAGACAACAAGGGAAGTATAGGCTTGTTGTACAAGAAATACATGCTGGGAAATGGAAGCTGAGCTGTCTTGCTGTGGAGTAGTCTGACTGCTCTTGCTACGGTGGTTTTGTTACTTACTGCTTGGTGTAAATGTATAGCTCTTTGTTTTATAAATATTCATTATATGGTAGTGCTTTTTAAAATTTTATTGTTTGGTGATGCTTTTTTATTTTGTAGTAAACCTTTTCGGGAACGAACAGCTCAAGAGCACATGTTTAATGAAAATGAAATAGTGAACTTCTAGTTTTCAAGAAAGTTGACGATGAATGCATAACTTGCTCAAAAGATTTGTCATCACTTACATCCATGGTAGGGTCCCCGTGACATCAGCCACAGGAAAACTAGAAGATGTACATCTGTGCAAGGGAACACAGTATTGCCCCCTTATCTGCAGTTTTGCTTTCCACGGCTTCAGCTATCCACAGTCAGTGGCCCAGAAACAGTTGGTAGCAACCTAACGCTGTGTCATAGTGCTCGCATCACTCACTGCATTTCATCTCTCATGTAGGCGTTTTATCATTACGTATCATCATAGGAAGAAAATGGGTGAATGCAATACAATAAGATATTTTGAGAGAGAAAGACCACATTCACATAACTTGTATTGCAGTATATTGTTATAATGGTTCTATTTTCTTATTAGTGTTTGTTGTTAATCTCTTAGTGTGCCTAATTTGTACATTCAACTTTATCGTAGGGTTTTCTGTAGAAGAAAAAACATCATATATATAAGTTTCTGTACTATCTGAGGTTTCAGGCATCCACTGGGGGTCTTGGGACATATTCCCCATGGACAAGGGGGGTTACTGTACTCTACATTTAAACTTTATCTCCTCCCCCAACCAAAACCTAAACCACAACTCTTTGCATAATTGCTTGTCTTCCCATCCTGGCTGTAACTACCTCAGGGTTCCCATTGCTCTGGATTCTGCTTTGTTGTTCCTTCAAGTGTTTACCATCTGTGTTCTCTTGGCAGGCTTGAGTTCAGTAACCTTCACAGTGCTAAATGGCCCCACCGCAGCCCCGATCTCCCCTCTGACATTTTCTTCCTCACCCTTGGGCAGCATTTGCAAAAGAGGCATAATCTGAAGCCCAGCCTCTTGTTCATTTCAGAGCCATGTCCTCAGCTAAAAGATCCTGTTTCTTTTCTCAGCTCAAGAAGTACTCATGGCTGCTGATCACCTTCTTACCCCAACTGACCAGCTGCAGATAAAGGAGTCAAAGGATCATGGTAGTGGTGGTGGAGGTACTGGTTACACTTTTAAAGGGGCCATTGAAATTGCAGATGTACCTCAGTGATGCTGTATTTACCGCTTGTGCTATTACTCCAAATTGCCTATTGCCACCCTGCTATTCACACAGCCTGAGACTGTCCACTCCTTTGGTGGCTGTATTCCAGTGTTAATTCATATAGAGCTTATATGCAGCAAAAACAACAAGGATGTCGCCATAGTCACCTGTCACAGCACTGCTGGGTAAGGACAACAGGTGACTGTCACTATCCATTCATTAATCAGGGTTATTAACACAAAGTGCAAAGCTATAACAACAACCCCCCAAATCTCAGTGGCCTAAGCCAACAAATGTTTAATTTCTTACTCACTTCATACACCAGTGCAGCTGGATGGCCGTCCTGGGCAGTTCTCCTTTGAGCATTAACTCCTCTGTGGCTCTGCTGTCTCTTAGAACCTTCCTGTTTCCTCTGTGGAATTCCCTCCTTAGAGCAAAAAGAGAACTCTAGAAGGATTGCACCAGACATTCAATGGCTGGGCCTAGAGGTGGGGACATCACTTCTACCTACATGCCATTGACCAAGACCCAGTCAGTGGCTCCAACCTAACTGCAGTAGAGGCTGGGAAGTGCTGACTTCCTCTGTGCCCACGTGGAGGAAACAAGATTGGTGAGCATCTCTTCAGTCTCTGCCACAGGCCATGGAAAACACAGTTGGGTAGAAGTCAGATCTGGGCTTTGCCACTGATTCGCTGGGTGGCTTTAAGTAAGTCACCATAACCACTCTGAGCTGTTTGTAACCTCTCACGGGGGCCCTAGTGCTGCCTACCTTGTACCTGTGAGTTTGCATTATTATGTACATGTATGTGCTAGTAATAGGGGTTGTGACTTGCACAATTTTTTTTTAATTAAGATTATAAGGATCCCAGTTATTTATTCAATAACTACTTTTTGAACGCCTCTGATAGCCAGGCATTGGACTAGCCACCAACAAGCTCTGATCCCTGGATCTTACATTCTGATGGAGAAACATACGATAAATAATCTATAAAGAAATAACATGGCTATGTGAGCTACATGATCTAAAGCAACTGAAGGGCTCAGCGTAGACCTCTCTGGAAAGGTAACACTTGAGCTGAGACCTAAAGGATGATGCAGATAATGAATATCAGGGAGGAGAGTGTGCCAAGCAGAGAGACCAACCTGTGGCAAAGACTCTGAGGTGGAAAACTAGTTTGGAGGGTTCCTTGAACTGCCAAACTGTTGTATGAGACGGAAAGATTAGGTCAGAGAGAGATAGTTAGGGGCAACCTCTCCGTGTCTCTGTTTCCTCACCTGTAACCTCCAAAATGGGCTAGTAATGTCAACTTCATAGGGTTGCTGTAAAAGATTAAATGAAATAATGTGTCAAGTGCTTAAGAAAATATCTGGCATGTGATATACGCTAAGTGTGTGTCCATAGATGGTGAGTGAGGATTTTATTCCAAGCACAGTGGGAAAGTTTTAGTTTATAGCAGAGGAGTATATAACCTAATGTCCACTAGTGCTGGTAGTCTGGGCTTGAGTTGGGGGTTTCCTTCCTTCTTCCAGACAGAGTATAAAGGGTTTTTGTGTGTGTGTGTGAAATTAACTAATTCTCCCCCACCAATTGTTCAAAATATCACCTTATTTCCATTAATCCCTCTTCAAATCTTTAAATATATATAGGGTATTTAAATATACACAGAATATACATGAATACGAAAAATCTTAAAAAATTTTTTTTTAATGTTTATTCACTTTTGAGAGAGAGAGAGAGAGAGCTGGTGAGAGGTAGAGAGAGACACAGAATCCGAAGCAGGCTCCAGGCTCTGAGCTGTCAGCACAGAGCCCATTGTGGGGCTTGAACTCACGGACTGCAAGATCATGATTTGAGCTGAAGTTGGATACCTAACTGACTGAGCCACCCAGGCGCCCCCGTGAATAAGATTTTTTAAGATTCGGATTTATACCCCTCTTGAATATAGCCAAATATTTGTGCATAGTTTGCACATAAGTTTCTTTGAATTACATTTAGGGGTGTATGTGAGATGACACTGAGCTGCTGTGCCTCTTGAACTTTGTGTAAATAAAAATGTGGCCTTGTATTTTAGAGCATGCTTCCCAAAGGTCTGTTTTTGGAAGAGGAAAATCTCAGAAGGTTAAAATGATGGCTTTAAAAAAAAATCAGACATGCTTCAGAAACAGATTTTTGCTCACATTAGTAAATAAAGTGTTGGAAGAAAAGCTACAGATACAAAAGAGTTACCATTTCTACAGAAATCTACTCCTTACAAAAGAAGCTGCCCTCATATTTGCGTTTTGCTCATAGTATCCTGAAAATGCAAACCATCAGCTTAAAATATAGTTCCCCTGTTCATTCTCTGGAAGCAGCTCTGGCATGAGCATCAGGAGACTTGGCACATTTGCCTGTGACAGTAAGGACATCCCAGGGGCTGCAGGGTGAGCTGAGGTCATTGTCGCAGCACAAGGCTGTGGCCCACACAGGACTCAGCTGTTGACAGGGAAAAACATGAATATACAATTGTTTTTCTACAGGCAGATAATGAATCCTCTGGTCAATATAATCTCACAAAACAGCAGCTTTGTCTCCATCACCACCAAAAAAGCATCTTAATGGAGTTTCTGCATTAAGTGTTAGCGTTACAGGAGATTTGAAATATAAGGTTTCCCAAAAGATATGCATCTTCTTTTTTTTTGTAAAGAATGACCTAGAAAGGAAAGCAGCCTTCTGGAACTCTGCTGCTGCTGGTGGGGGTAGGAGATATTAGGACATAAGAGGCGGAGCCGCCAAGCACGTGCCTTGTCCAAGGTTTGTGCAAAGAAGCTGGTGTTCCATTTAGCACCTGATGGATTTATTCATTTAGCAAATATTCATGATGCCCCTCCGCTCAGGCCACGCGCTGCGCTGTCTAGAGGCTGGGATGCAGCAGTGACCAAGGCAGGAGGGAGTCTTGCCTCCTTGAGCTCCATCTTCCAGGGAAAACAGACAGTGAAGGAGTAGGTGGGTTGAGCCACCCCATGCTCAGGCACCTGAAGGGCAGGCTGCTAACTGGGCAGAGCCCATCTTGGGAGGAAGAGCTGGGAGTCTGGGAGTGCGTACCTCCAAGAAGAGGAGACCTCGAAATGAGACCCTCAGCATGAGCGAGAGAAGGGCAGATGTGGGAAAGTCTTCTAGGCCAAAGGAATAGTTTGTGAAGGGTGTCTGTGTTTTTGTTTTTGTTTTTATTTCTCCCCTTTGTCTTCTTCCTCACCCAGAAAACTCAAGGATGCCCAGGCTAGAGAATGATATGTACAGCATTATCCCATTTTCATTAATTTTTAAAACAGACACAAAACAACTGTGTACTTTGCATGGACACATATACATTTAAATAAAAGTATTTTGGCTTATTTTTTAAAGTTTATTGATTTATTTTGAGAGTGAGCAAAAGTGGGGGAGGGGCAGAGAGAGAGGGAGAGAGAGAGAGAATCTCAAGCAGGTTCCCTGCTGTTAGCACAGAGCCCAGCATAGGCTCTGTCTCTTGAACCATGAGATCATGATCTGAATGAATCAAAATCAAGAGTCAGGCACTTAACCAATTGAACCACCCAGGTGCCCCTACATAAAAGTACTTTGAGGTATGTTTTAAAAATACTTACTTTTGAGAGAGAGAGAGAGAGAGAGAGAACGAACATGAACAGGGGAAGGGGAGAGAGAGAGGAGGACGCAGGATCTGAAGCAGGCTCTTCACTGATGAACCCGTGAGATCATGACCTGAGCCTGAAGCCGCTCAACCGACTGAGCCACCCAGGCACCCCTGATAGTAATTTGAATGGCACAGAAAGAAACCCACTAAATTTGTGACAGTGGTTGCTTCTGAGAAAGGAGGGGGAGATAAGCCTGGGATGGGGATGACAAACCTCATTTTATCTGAAAACAAATTTTTTTAAAAAATTGTTAGTGTTTTATTCATTTTGTGAGGGAGAGAGAGAGGGAGACATGGAATCCAAGCAGGCTCCACGGCCTGGAGCCTGATATGGGGCTCAAACTCATGAACCATGAGATCATGACTTGAGCTGTAGTCAGACATTTAACTGAGCCACCCAGGCGCCCCATTTATCTCAAAATCTTTAAGGAGACTTTAAAAATGTGTTGACAGGCGGTGCCTGGGTGGCTTAATTGGTTAAGCGTCCAATTCTTAATTTCTGCTCAGGTCATGATCTCGGGGTCATGAGGTTGAGCCCCACATCGGTCTCTGCACTGGGTATGGAGCCTGCTTAAGATTCTCTTCCTCTCCTTCCTCTGCCCCTCACCCATTTGCACATGTTCTCTCTCTCTCTCTCTCTCTCTCTCTCTCAAAAAAGCTGACAAAATGTTAACAATAATTAATTCTGGATGGCTGGTACCCAGGTGTTTGTTGTATTACTCTACATATGTATCTCTATATATATTCTTAACAAAAATCAGGAGTACAGACTATAGTGGTGGGGGTCATCTTTGGAGAATATGCTTTATAAAGTCCTTTGGAATGACCATCTAGGAACTCTTAGCAAAGTTCACATCACAGGGCATCAGATAATCTTGGATTACTCTCATAAAAATGAAGACCAGCTGTTGTGGTGAGAGAGTTTGCCGCAGTATGTGTCTCCCTCACAATAGATTGCTCTTTGGCCTTCAATGCAAGATGGCATTTGTTTCTGGTTATGGTAGACCTCAACTGATAAAGCTCTTTGCATCCTTCCTTTAAAAGAGTTTTTGCCAGGGTTTGTTATTGGGATCAAGATGTGTTCAAAATTTCAGTGATGTAACCTTGTTTCTACTGCTGACCATATGCTGACTTATCCCACTGGAAATGAGTATCCAGCTTGACCACAGAAAGGACTCAACAGAACTTTCTCAGTGTCAAAGAACTGAGAACTTACCAGTGAAACAAGACTCTGCCCTCTTTTGCCCCCTGTTTGCTCATCTTGTTGCAGAAAGACCCTGGGACAATCTTCCTCATTTCTTATAAATTTTAGCCCCTGGCTCACTGACCCTGTCTTCAACACTTTTCCTGGTTATAATTTATAGTAATTTCAGTATCTACATGGAGGATCCTGTTGGGTCTTACAGCTTCTGTCCTCCAATACACTTACCCTCCATTGTTCCTCTGGCACCCGCTTCCATTATCCTCGTCTCCACCACAATCTATGTTGTAACTGTCCTCACCTCATTGATTTATGATTTCTGTCCTTACCCAGCTTAGATTCCATGGGCCATCATTATGGTCACTCCTCTGCCTACGTCCTCAATTCTCTGGACCCTCTCTTCCTCCACAGTCCTTGCTTGGCACACTACACCCCACTCCTCCAGCCTCCCAACCCTGCTGCTTAAATCCAACTCTCCACCTGCCCTGCACCTCTACCCAGGGGGCTGTGTTTAGCTGGGGAAAAACACAACCATGAAGAGAGGACTCACTTTTTTTTTTTTAGGTTTTTGTTTATTTAAAAAAATTTTTTAATATTTATTTCTGAGACAGAGACAGAGCAAGAGTGGGGAAGGGGCAGAGAGAGAGGGAGACACAGAATTTGAAGCATTCTCTAGGCTCTGAGCTGTCAGCACAGAGCCTGATGTGGGGCCCGAACTCACAAACCGTGAGATCATGACCTGAGCTGATGTCAGTTGCTCAACTGACTGAGCCACCCAGGCGCCCCAATGTTTGTTTATTTTTGAGAGAGAGAGAGAGTGTGAGCAGGGACAGCGAGAGAGACACACACAGAATCCGAAGCACAGGCCTCACTTCTAATTTATTTACCTCAAATGGGCCCTCAGCACTCCTGACACTCCTGCTGCCCTTCCTTGATCCACTTAAACACCTTCTCCCCTGTTCTCAGACTCCCAGTAGCTCCTCTCACAGCCACGTTTGCTGCTGATGACCTTGTTTTCTATTTCACGGAAGAAAAATTTCATCTGCTCCCACAGCCTCACCTATAACGCCACCTGCACCTGCCTCCCTTCTTCTTACTAGGCAGAAAGGTGCATCTAGGGCCACCGCCCCAATCTGTGCCTTAGAGCAAATCCTCCCTTGCCTACCCAAGGACAATTCCCCAGCAACTGCCCCTCTCTCCTACTCTGCTCAGTTTTGCCCTCTCTGTGGAGTTATTCCCATTGGCATGCAGATGAGACTTAACATAGCCCCTTGTAACTCTCCTGCCTTGACCCCACACCCCCTTACAGGTACCCACATATTACTCTGATCATCTTTCCAGCAGAGTTCCTTGAAAGGCTTGTCCCTATTTATTTTCACCAATTCTTCTCACCCATTTTCTCTTGATCGTCTCTTATCCGGCTTTATCCCTGGTGCTCCACCAAAATAGCTTTGTCAGAGTTACAGTGACCTCTAGTTGCTAAACCCAGTGACCATTTCTCAGTCCTCATCCTCTTTGACTCAGCAGCCACACCTGACTCGGCTGGCTAGTTCTTTCTCCTTGAACACACTCTTTTCATTTGGCTTCTGGGTACCACACCCTTCTGACTGGTTCCTAACTCAGTCTCTATCTCGGTTTGACCTTATCTGGAAGTCGTGATGACATCAGAGTGCTCCAAGGGTAAATCCTTCCACCTCTTCCCTTCTTTTATATCTATACTCTGTGGGTGGAAGAGACTCATAGCTTTGAATTACCATCCACACAGTTTATCTACACATTTACACATACAGTCACTCTTCATTCAAGGACAATCCACATTCAATTAATCTACTTCAGAAATGGTTTTCTTGACCAAAAAATTTTCAGTGATTGATAGATTGCTTATATTTAAGGTTACAGATGTGGCATCATATTTTTCTAATTTTCTGATGATAGGCTAGAGATTGTCTGCAAAAAAAGATCAATACAACAATAACATCAACAAAAGCCCAGAGAAATACTACAAGAGATATCTCAGAATGTGTCAAAATTAAATTGCATTTTCTGTTATCAGCTTCATAGCCTGTGGCTTTGGAGCTTCTAATACTCACCCTTTTAAGATAAGCTCCTAGCAATTAGAATACAGCCATGACAAAGCCAAAATATTCTCTTGAGACTACTGCACTCCAGTTTTTAACCATGGGGTGTGTATGTGTTTGATACAAAAGGCAAATAGCACTGAAACACTTCATCTTATCACAGAAAAATGAATTTATGACATTGAACTCACCAACATGGAAAGCCATATTTATCTTAAAGCATCTATTGACCCTTGAGTATGAGATAATTATTTAAGATGAATAGAAACCAACCTCTGTTGGTGGTTGTGGGTTTGTTTTGTCTCTTAAATCACTGACTTTTGTCATCTGTAAGATTTTACAGAATGAAATTCTTAGGCCATTCAGTGGGGGATCTCATCTAGTTGAAAAGGTAAAACAAATCTGATTGAGACTTTATGATCAAATACTTGAATGAATAAGTTAAAAGATGGTGTGAACTAGAAAAGAAATGGGGATTTTGTTAGGATCCTGCCAAATGTAGGGTGTCTGGATGGCTCAGTTAAGCATCTGACTCTTGATTTCAGCTCAGATCATGATCTCACAGTTTGTGAGATCGTGCCCCGTGTTGACCTCTGCACTGACAGTGTGGAGCCTGCTTGGGATTCTCTCTCTCTCCTTCCCTCTCTGTCCCTCCTCTGATCGTTTGTGCACAAGTGCCTGCTCTCTCTCACTCAAAATAAATAAACAAAATTTTTTTAAAAATCCTGCCAAATGCTTTTGTAGCCATTTTTTTCTGTCTGTTCAGGAATCAAGAAGGGAAGCATCATAAAAAATATATGGAAGAAATTATGGTGAAGAAAGTCTTATGAGAAAGTGAAAACTCATATTTTTTATTAGTACATTGTGTTTCAAGGTTGCCTAGTGTATAAAGTTTTCATGTGGAAAACAAAAACTCAGTGACTTGAGAAGAGATGATTCTTTAATTACTTAGTGTACTCAGTGTAAATAGTTGATCTAGATTTTTCAGGACCCAAACTGAATTATGTATAAATTAAGTATATGATTGCCAAATAATCCCTTCAGTTGGATCTTCATAGAGAGATTCTACATATAGAGATTATCCTGTTGTATTATTTGTGAAAAATGATATTTTGTAAGTTTCTTTGCCAAGCAATACCTCTGGGTGCCATGGTGTTTTACAATATGCAAATGTGTGCTAAGGTGCAATCAGGACTGATATTCTTTGTAAGCAATGACTTATCAATTAATAAGACTGGCCCAATATTTTGCAACTTTGTTGAGATAAACTCCCTCGGCATAAGATTGTGTACCCTAATGAATTGTGGGATTTTCCAAAAGAGAGTAAATACTTATATTTTATTAGGAATTCGTTATGGTAGAAAACCTTTGCTGAGTTCACATTTGAGGGAAGAAAAGCATCATCTTGAGTATTATACTTTCATCTGCTCACTTTAGTAATTGGCTAGACGTGAAGGCCTGAGGTATTGTTTTCATGACATGGTTTTCCAATTGGTCTTTTTCTTTTCAGGTTCCCGAGGGAAAAGTAGTAGTTCTTAATTTCCGATTCATAGATCTTGAGAGTGACAACCTGTGCCGCTATGACTTTGTGGATGTGTACAATGGTCACGCCAATGGCCAGCGTATTGGGCGCTTCTGTGGCACGTTCCGGCCTGGAGCCCTTGTGTCCAGTAGTAACAAGATGATGGTGCAGATGATTTCTGACGCCAACACAGCTGGGAATGGCTTCATGGCCATGTTCTCTGCTGCCGAACCAAATGAAAGAGGTATCGTTTCCACATAATGCTAATAACAGCAATAATGATGGCTCACAGTTACTGGATGCTTACTGTGTGTTAGGCTGTGTTCTGGGCACCTTAAATGTGTTCACTCCTTTAATCTAAAATTTAAGACCAGTTCTTCTCAAAAATAGCTGGAAAATGCCACTAAACCACTAGGAAACCATTCAAAAAATCTCTTTTTCTTAAAGCCTATGTGATTCTTATTAAAATTCAAATACAGAAACTTATGGAGTAAAAATGTGAAGCTTACATATGTATATGCACATACAGATACAGATACGTACCCCTTAACTCCTTTATAGTCCCCTCTTAGAGCCATGGTGGTGGTCCCATACCTTTGTGTATGCACTTATACATATGTACTTCTGCAATAGCTTCTTAAAAATGTAAGTGGGGCCATACATTCATAGTGTTTCACAGCTTTTTTTTTCTTTCACTGAGAACTATGTGTGGGGGAATTTTCATGTCAGTACATATGAGCACCCAAGGGTAGAAACCTCTACCCTTAAAAGATCATTGTAGTGGGGCGCCTGAGTGGCTCAGTCAGTTAAGGGTCTGACATTGGCTCAGGTCATAAATTCATGGTTCATGAGTTTAAGCCCCACATCAGGCCCTCTGCTGTTGGCACAGAGCCCACTTCAGATCCTCTGTCCCCCTCTCTCTCTGCCCCTCTCCTACTCACGCTTGCGCTCTCTCTCTCTCTCTCAAAAATAAGTAAATATTTGTATATGTATAAAGAAAGATAACTGCAGTGGGCAAGATTTGTTAAATTTGGAGCCTTTAGCTTGAAGTCATTCCCTAATCTGTTCTTGCTTTGAGCTATCGTGCAACATTACTGGTCTGAGAGGTCAGAGGACAGAATCTGGGGCTGACAGAGCAGCCAGAATGTTTGGAAGGAAATCATGGCTGGAAGCTACAGAGGAATTGACGCACAAAGTATACATATAAAATCTACCTAAATCTTTGGCTTGCAGCCAAACTCTACATGTGCAGAGGAGAATCCAGTTGGCCTGGCACAAAAGCATCAGCTGAAACATGAAAGTGAACAGAGATTACAGCTGTTGCCTGCTGCCAGGGAGACCGACTTTGAGCTTGAGTCTAGGCAAGTGCTAGAACAAAAGTCATTTTTCATAGAAACACAACAGAATCTAGAATCTCTAATATCTAATATCTCATCATATCCAATATCTAGTCCTCTGATAAAACCAGAAAAGTGTGTCTAGAGTCCAGTAAAAAGCAGTCAGTAAAAACCAATCCTAAGATAACTCAGATGTTACAGTTGGCAGACAAGCACTTTAAAGTAGCTATTATAAATATGTCTAAGGACATAAAATCTAAGGACTTAAAGGGAAATACATGTGTAATAAGTAACAGACTGAAAATTTCAGAAGAGAAGCTAATCTATAAAAAAGAATAAAAGTAATTCTAGAACTGCAAGATAGAGTCTGAAATTTAAAAATTTACCTGGTGGGCTCATGAGCAGATTGGGGATGGTAGAAGAGTCAGTGGATTTGAATAGAAATGACCTAGTCTGAAGAACCAGGAGAAAAAAAGATTAAAGGTAAAAAGCCTCAGAGACCATTGAGGCAATATCAAGTGATCTAATGTGTAATTTGTGTCCCAGAAGAGAGTGATAATAGTGCAGGAAAAATGTCTGAAGAAATAATGGTTTGAAGCTACCCAGATTTAGTGAAGAACATTAATTTATAGGGCCAAGAAGATCAACAAACCCCAAACAGGACCAAAAAAAAAGAAAAAAAAAAAAAAAAGCCATACTGAGGAACATTAAAATTATAGAAATCTAAGTAAAAAGAGAAATTTTCATGGCACCTGGGTGGCTCAGTCAGTTAAGCATCCGACTTGATCTTGCATTTGAGCCCCACGATAGGCTCTGTGCTGACAGCTCATAGCCTGGAGCCTACCTCGGATTCTGTGTCTCCCTCTCTCTCTGCCCCTCCCTCTATCACACTCCGTCTCTCTCAGGGAAAAATAAAAAATAAAAAAAATAAAAGATTTAAATGCTGCAACCTCTAGGGGAAAATTTTTAGTAGTTTCTTCTGAAGCTAAACATCTACATCTACATCTACTCTTGGACTAGGAATTGCTCTCCTGGGTATTTGTGCGAGCAAAATGAAAACGCATGTCCACAAAGAGATTTCTACAAAAATGTTCACAGAAGGTCCATTCACAATAGCCCAAACTGGAAACACCCAAATGAATATCAGTGGAGAAGAGGTAAACAAACTGAGGTATTTCCATATGCTGGAATATTACTCAGCGGAGTGAAGAAACAAACTGCCAACTCACACAGCAACATGAATGCCTCCCCCTATAAGCAGGGGAAGCCAGACACAGAAGAATACACAATACACTATTCCTTTTATATGAAGGTCCAGAGTAAAACTACGGTGGAATTTTTCAGATAAGTGGTGTGGAGAGGCAGCAGACTGACTGGGGAGGGATACAGAAGTTTGGTAGGAAATAGATTCTGTATCATCCTAGTAGTTTGGCTTTCAGGGGCAGATCAATTTTTCAAATTAGTACAGCTAAGATTTATGCATTTCATTGTACATGAATTTATCTCCCTGAAATCTGTCAATCATCATCATCATCATCATCATCATCAGGTGGTGGGGATTGCACATTAGTATTAATAAAAAGAATAGTAGAATGATAATAATTGTTGAAATTGGGTGATGGATACATAGAAGCTCATTATGTTATTCTGTTTACTTTGTTTATGCTTGAAATTTTCCATGAGTAAAAGTTTTATAAATTATCCAACCTCAATTTTTATAACACATTTTCTTAGAGATGCCTTTTAAGAATTATTATCTTCTGTGTCAAAAAAATATTTAAAGTTATTAGTTCCCTTAGTTTGAATTCAGTTTTTCTCTGTTAGTTAAATTCAAGTAAAATTAAATTTAGAACTTGGTGTTAAAATATCTTTCTAAAATTATTTCTCTTGACTTATCAGTCCATGTGCATAAAGATGTCTGAAATGATGTTTCTCAAATATTAATTGTGGTTAGTTTTAGGTGGTTGGATTTGGGGTAATTTTTTATTTTTTTGATGCTTTTCTGTATTGCTGAAAATTTATAAACCCGTATTATTTTTACAAACAAAAATTATTCCTAAAAATATTAAAGATGTATAGCATATAAAGTTTTCTGGTAGTGGGAGTTTTATATGCCAACTAATTCAAATTTTGTCCATGCACCTGGGTTTTAATCCTATTAATAAATACCTCTGCCTTGAGGGTTCTTAAAATCTGTGTAATTTGTTGAGCCTGCATGATTTCTGAATGAGTTCTTGGCCAAAGATTTTGTCTTTACTTGTCCAAAAAAATGAAAGAAAGAAAAGAAGCGATAGCTCTCACTCTACTCCTGTGTTCTCTTGTGCTGATGTGATATGTCAAGTAACAGAGATCATTCAGCATGTGTGTGGAGGGCAGGGAGATGTATGTGGAGACCATTTCTTAAGAAAAAATTTAAGAGCTTCTCTCATTGCCTTTATTTACTGTACTATCATCAATTTTCCAAATTCCCAATCTCCTTATAGTTGCATTGCCATGACCTATATCAGGATATAAACTTGGATTTTTTTTTCATACTTAATAACTTTAGGGGATCAGTATTGTGGAGGACGCCTTGAAAGACCTTCTGGCTCTTTTAAAACCCCCAACTGGCCTGACCGTGATTACCCTGCAGGAGTCACTTGTGTGTGGCATATTGTAGCCCCAAAGAATCAGGTAAGCTTCCCTGAAAATCTGAAGAAAGCATGCACATGTGAATTGCCTAGATGGTATGAGGGGCCCATCTTTCAAGAGCTTAGCATGCAGGGTGAGGAAGGCCCTGCTGGGCACAGGTATCTCTTCATAAAAGACCCAGATTAAAATTGCTTTTGCTAAGTCATGTATTTAATTATATAAATTATAGAAATACAATTTTTAAATTTCAATGTAAATAGTAAGCAAATCCCTGTGAGATTGTTTAACCCTGTGGAAAATGTTATAAGCAGCAGTGACTAAATACGGGAGGGTTAGAATCCCCAAGTACATGTACACGTTTCAGGTTGCCATTTGTTCACACGCTAAATGCACCTGACAGCTTCACTGGGACAAAGCCAATGCAAGCACACCACATCTTCCCCTCAGAGAACAAGTCTGAAAGCTAATCTGCTCTGTGGATTTTTTTTGGTTGTTGTTTAACATAAAATTTGTTCAGGTTCCCCACAAATAACTTTATGCAATCCTCTAAAACAATCAAGAGAGAAGTTCTTAGTTTTCCAGTGCTTATTAGTTTGTGGTTATATGAAATTTTATCTTTTCTGGGAACCACTTTTAGATATTAATTACAGGAGAAAACTTAGCATGGGAGTAGACCAAGTCTACTTTGTGGATGTTGGAAAACAAAGAATTATTATTGTTACAAACACTACAGACTTTAATCACACACTAGATGGTGATCATTATGGTACTGTTAAAAAAAACTTTTCTAAACTGATCTTTTGAAGGGCGCCTGGGTGGCTCAGTCGGTTAAGGGTCCTACTTTGGCTCAGGTCACGATCTCATGGTTTGTGGGTTTGAGCCCCATGTTGGGCTCTGTGCTGACAGCTCAGAGCCCGGAGCCTGTTTTGGATCCTGTGTCTCCCTCTCTCTCTGCTCCTCCGCCCCCCTTTCTCTCTCTCCCTCTCTCTCTTTCAAAAATAAATAATAAAACATTAAAAAAAATAAAAAATAAACTCATCTTTTGTATCACTTACACAGATACTATTTGCCATATATTCATTTTTTAATGTTAAATTATTCAGGCAAACGTACCATGCAGATTGGTGATTTGAACTCACACACACACTTTGATCGTAATCCCCAAACCCAGTTTTATTTTTAAGAATAAAAATCTGGTCATTTACTTATTGATGAAAGATTTATAAACTTATTTAACTTTTTATAGCTTAAAGTAACATTTAAAAATCACATTTCTCAACATTTAAGCAGTATGTAATTCTTGAGATGGTTTTGGTCACTTTTCTTTCTGTGACATTTGTAAATATATTGGTTTAAATAATTTCAACTTAATTATACTTGCAGATTACAATTCAGCATATTTTTTCTATTATCTCTTTATTTAAATTTAAACTTGGGTTTCATTTTATTAACGTGATTTTTTACTTTAGCCAATTGAGTTTTTAATCATTGTTGTAATGTCTGAAATCACTGGAAGCGCTGTCAGAGAAGAATAAACTGGGAAAATTAAATCCTGAGTAATTTCTGTGCCAATCTCTGGGCATTTTCTTCCAATAAAGACTTAACCTTCATTTTTTATCATAGTTTCCCCCTCTATTCTCCTACTTATTTACTTATTTTTTAATCTTCTCTCTAAAAGCTGTTATATGACTAAGTAGAGAAAGGTCAGCCAATTTTTTAATAATCTGGAAAACATTTTATTACCAACTGGTGAGAAGTTATTGGACCCAGAGAGGAAGTATTTTAATACGATTTAAAGCACTGCTAAATATGAATAAGCTATTATTCACCCTTAACTGGTGCTGACTTTTTAAAGGTGGGTAAATATGTAGATATGTGACAATTATCTTCAAAGCCAAAATTTACCTTTGATCCCTCCGTGATGCTGTTGCTATTATCATATTCATCTAGGTTACTGTGTGTGAGTCTTCTTTAGCTAATATCTAGGGCCTGTCCTAACAGGAATTAATGCCCATTATCTTCCCGAAGCAGCAGGGAGGGTTACCTGCCCACCTGCTGCCCAGCAAAAGTGGAGATCAGCTGTCTGGGTGCCGTGGGTATTTATGAGCCCAGTGAGATTTCCTTTGATTCATATGTTGGAGGTGCTCTGGAAAAATCTGCTTGTGAGGGGAATGATTGCCTGTTAACTCAAAACTTCCTATTGACTTGAATAACTTGGACACTATTATTGGTACTTATGCAAAAAAAGTTAAGAAATAGTTAAGAAGTCTAACACTGACTTGGTATATGAGTGCTTTTATGCAACCTCTTCAAAAATCAACTACATCACCAAGTAGGCTGTGCTCAACTCAGTAGGCACACTTTTCAGACATACTTCAAGAAGACATCACAGTCAGTCCCCACTTCCTGAATCTCTGGTCCTAAAGAATTTGACTCCTTTGCATGTGATAGGAATGTTGTTCTCTTTCCCTTGTAAGGGGAACAACTCCATCCACCACCCAAATGCATACACTTACACCACACCCCAGCATACACTAACATAGGGGAACATCTCCGAGAAGAATGAAGTTGGCATAGGTTCTGCTTCCCACTCTAACACATATCCAGTTATGGTCTTAATGTAGGTTGCTAGGGTTGTGTGGTGTTCCCATACTTTTGTAGCTGTAGGTGAACAGGTCTCCTAAATTTAAGATCTTAACTAGGGTTGAGATGACCTTTTGGAATGATTAAAAATTAAAGGAAAGTAATACCACAGTTTTGTGAACTACAGAAGAAATATGAAAACCATAAGAAATGAATAATTCAAACAGAAGGAATATTTTCTTGACAAAGGAAAATCATGATATCCTACGGATCTGGGGAGAGGAAGATTTCTGGGTGAGATTATTCCTCAAAGCTATCTTGACATTTCTAATGTTGTGCTTTCTCTAAAGCTTATAGAATTAAAATTTGAGAAGTTTGATGTCGAGCGTGATAACTACTGCCGATACGATTTTGTGGCTGTGTTTAATGGTGGGGAAGTCAACGACGCTAAGAGAATTGGAAAGTATTGTGGTGATAGTCCACCCGCGTAAGTAGCACCTGTTTTATTTCATTAATATTTTAGTAGCTCTAAACTTCTTTCTTATTAAACTGCCCAATTATATTTTATTTTCTGGAAGATTCTATGCTGTTGTTGTTTTCTTCACAAATTCTTGGGTTTGTCCCATGGCAGTAGAGTCCCATACAGCCCCAGCACAAAAAATAGCCAACCCAGAGAGTAAGGAGGCATTAATGAGTGTAGCGAGGCCTCAGCGGCCAAACAGATAACAGATGCAGAGTTGGTGATGCCCCAGAGCCAGATACTAGCCAGATACCTGGATACGTCACTGCCCTGCAAAGGTGAGCTCAAGCATCAGAGTGGAAGGGGGAAATTCTGAGAAAAAAGCAGGGGGCTGAAATTTGGGGATCCAGATACGGAAACCTGGATGCTCATGATGACCCAGGTGGTTTTACCTGATCAGAGACTTGTCCTGGACCTCTTGTTGCTTTGTACCTCTTCCTCACCGTGTTGCTCATATGTTTGCTGGGTAAGCCTGAAAGGCACTGTGTATTTATCAGCAAACGTTTATGGAGCTTAGAGCTCTGCTACTTACTAGCTGTGTGACATCGAGCCAGTTGCTTAATTCCTCTTAGTTCCCTATTCTGTATTGGTGCAACACATGTATTTTGGTGCAAGATATTTCACCCTTTCACATACAATACTGGAGAAAGCCTCAGTTGAAATTAATATAGCTTAGGGCCTCTGGCTGGCTCAGTCAGTAGAGCTTCCAACTCTTGATCTTGGGATGTAAGTTCGAGCCTCATGTTGGGTGTTGAGATTACTTTTAAAAAAATAAAATCTTAAGGAAAAAAAAGACGTTACTACAGTTTGCTGTCAAAGTCACCATTATGTCAATTTTTAAATACCCTTTTCTACTCTGTTGCTTAAACATAATTCGATTATACGCATCACCTGATTTTACATGCATGTCTATGATTCCCCCAGACACATTTAAGTTAAAACAAGGTATTTTTCATTTTAAATTCATTTTTTCAATTTAAATTCATTTATATTGTTTGATAATATTAAGAATTGTTAATACATACAAATTGGCTAAAATTTGAACATTACTATACCCAAACTTGACTCTGCAGCCAAATGTGTTAGAGAAAGGCCCATTTCTAAGCTCTTAGCAAAGGTGTTCCTTCTGTATTTTTTTCCTGTTGCTGCTGTAACACATTACCACCAACTGAGTGGCTTAAAACAATACATGTATTCTCTTACAATTCTGGAGGTCAGAAGTCTGAAATCCCTTGCACTGAGCTAAAATTAAGCTGTCAGCAGGGCTGTTTCCTTCTGGAAGCTCTGAGGGGAGAATCAGTTTCTATGCCTATTTCAGCTTCAAGAGCTGCTGCATTTCTTGGCTGTGGTTCCTCCTCCATCTTCAAAGCACATCACTCCTGTCTGTCCTTCTGTCATCGTATTGCCTTCTCCTCTCCTGGAGTCAAACCTCTCTCTTCTAAGGATACCTGTGGTTACATTTAGGGCCCAAGTAGACAATCCAGGATACTCTTTTCCTTCTCAAGATCCTGAACTTGATCACACCTGCAATGTCCCTTCGCACATAAGGTAACATATTCACATGTTCAAGGGATTCGGATGCGGACATCTTGGGGTGCCATTATCAGCCTACCACACCCTCCTTTATTCCAAGCCAGTCTTTTCATCTGTATCCTCCATCTGACCTCCTCCTTTTCTCCCTTGAAATTCCCCTCTACCTAGTAGCCCTGTTTTTTTCTCCATCATCTCCATCTTTAGCCTCTGCCTTTATTATTTGTTTCCCATAGCCAAAAATTTAAGTTCTCCTGAAATAAGGGGAAGAAAAGTAACCCTTTCTTGACCCCCTATCCTGCTGTAGCTTTTTCTACCATGTCTCTCTTTGTCTTTATATCCAAGTATTTAAAAAAAAATTTCAAATTCCATTTCCTAGCGATATGGAAAATAAGATAGCCTTTAAAATCCTACCACAACAAATACCAAACAGTGTTCCTAAGTTAAAAAAAATTTTTTTAAGCATTGCTCAGTTGGTAAAAAAAAAAAAAGAGAAATCATCAGAGGGCAAAAATGTTGAAAAGCCCAACAGTGCTTGGGTGGCTCAGTCGGTTAAGTGTCCCAGCTCTTGATTTCAGCTCAGGTCATGATGTCACAGTTTGTGGGATCAAGCCCCTTGTCAGGCTCTGTGCTGACAGTGTAGAACCTGCTTGGGATTCTCTCTCCCTCTCTGCCCCTCCCCACATGTGCGCATACTTGCTTTCTCTCTTTCTCTCTCTAAAAATAAATAAACATGGAAAAACTATTAGCAAGTCATATCTAACAATGTATAGAAAATGCTGTTTGACCAGGAATTCAAGATTGGTTTGAACTTAGAAAAGCTATTAATATAATTTAGTTGCCAGATTAAAGTATGATTTTTAGATTTATATTTTTATTTGTTGGAAACAATTTATTCAAGAATATATTTTCTTAAATAGCTTGAATAAAAGTTTATTAATATTATTTTAATAGCAACAGAAATACAAAATACTCAAGAATAAATCTAATAATTGTGTGCAAGCCCTGAAAAGAGAAAATTATAAAACCTTACTAAAAGGTATTTAAAAAAACCTCAGTAAATAGAGCTGTATACTGTTCTCGTGAATAGGAAAAATCAATGTCATTTAAAAATAACAAAATTGGTTTTTCATTAAACCTGATAGCCTGATTCTGAAATGTTCATGGAATTGCAAGGGAGTTGGGGATGGGGGCAAAACTAAGATGGTTCTGAAGGAGAACTTGGCAGGGGGATTTGCCTTACATGATGGAGCCATATCAGAAAGCTGTTGTATTTAAGACAATATGGTTTTAACAGAGATTGACAAATGGACTAATGAAAACACCAAAGAGAGGCCAGACACATCCACACATGTCTGCACATGGGGCACATCGCAGAGAGCCACAGGTCAGCTGGTAAAAAATGGCCTCATTGAAAAATGAGGCAGGAACAATTTGTTTTCATATGGGAAAAATGAATGACACACACATACACACAGAACCACAACTACAGATGCACTGGAACCTTAAATGAGAATTTCTGCCCGTTAAAATACACCTTAAAGAGGGAAAAGAGAAGGCACAAAACAGAAACAGGTATTTGTAACATATTTGACAAAGACCCCTAGGTCCAGAATATATCAAGAAATTCTAAAAATTATTTAAGGAAAGACAACAGGAAAAAAAAATGGGCAAGAGACATGACAAGACATTCCCAAAGGAAGAAAGCTGCACAGTGACTAAATCTTTATAAAAAGTGTAAATTGGTACAACAACTTTGGAAATCAGCTTGGCATTATCTAGTAAAGTTGAAGATGGGCATGTATCCTGTGACTTAGCAGAGAATATGTACACTACCCTCCTGGGGTGCCCACTAACGTTACTTTTGCCCATGTGTACCACAAGACATACACAAGAGTATTCTTAGCGATAGTTTGTAATGGGGGGGGGGGCAGAGGAAATAGCCTAATATTTATCAACAAGAGAATAGTTCACACTATGCAGCAGTGAAAACAGTGGATGAATCTCGCAGTTATAATGCTGAGTGTGAAAAAAAATAACAGAAAAATGCACACCATACCCTTTCATTTATATGAAGTTTATAAATTTTTTTTTAATGTTTATTTTTGAGAGAGACAGAGACAGAATGCAAGTGGGTTGGGGCAGAGAGAGAGGGAGGCACAGAATCCGAAGCAGGCTCCAGGCTCCAGGCTCCGAGCTGTCAGCACAGAGCCCAACGCGGGGCTCGAACTCACGGGTTGTGAGATCATGACCTGAGCCGAAGTCGGACGCTCAACCGACTGAGCCACCCAGGCACCCCAATTTATATGAAGTTTAAAAGCATGCTTAGTGATGCATATTTATTGGTAAATCTGTTGGTAAAGAAAAGGAGAAACATAGAATCCAGCATAGTGATAGCCTCCATGCAGGTGGGGAGGGGGTCACAAAGTGGGGGCTCCTTGCTTCTGAGGAGTTTGTCTGGAGTAGCTTGACAGCCAGTCCTCCAACTAACACTTTTACCAGAGGAATATTTTTTTCATAGAGTACTTCTGGGATGGGGCAGTGCAGAAAATGAGAAAACCTATTTGGGGGACTTCTCCCCTGTTAAAAGTCTGAAGAGAAGGAGGAGTGCTGTGGTTGGTGAGATCACTTCATCATCCCTGTGTCGGGTTCAGTGCAGTATCAACACCATTGAATTCAGTTCAGAAACACTCATTAAGCCTCAGCCATGTGGTGGGCACTGTGTTAGGTAGCTGGAATACAACAATAAATAAAAAACAAAGATAATTGGTAGGAGGGATGAAACGAGGCGGATAGTTAAAATGGCAAAGGAATATGCCAGGTACGTTTCTGACAAGGAGTCCTTTGGTCCAATCAGCACAAGTGGTGGGGTCAGGAGAAGCTTTTTGAAGGAGATTGTGCCTCTTGAAGCTTAGTCTTGAAGGAAGAGTTGGCATTGGTCATAAGCAGAAGGGAGGACAGACTCATTCCAAGTAGAAGACACTCCATCAATAGAGATAACACAGGGGAGGCATATGCTATTCTGGAGCCCAAACCTTGAGTTGGAGCCTAGAGAGGCAGGAGCACTGAACTGGGTTCCACATCTTACAGACAGGGGAGCCTTTCAAATACATTTAGTCAGGAAATGGCGGGACCAGTGCCTTAGAATCCCCATCCTTGACATGAGCAGAGAGTCTGGTTAGAAGGCTGTGGCAGGAGATCCAGGTAAAGTCAAGGAGGTGGGGAAGGATGAGGAGATGAGGAAGGATGGTAGAGATGGAGAGGAGGATGTGGATCAAGAAATATTTAGGCAAGATTGGCAGGACATGGCGGTTGACTAGCTGTAGTGGTTGAAGACGACGACGACTATGGGATGACAAAGCAGAGACAGTGAACGCAGCCAGCTTTGTAAGACCAAAGAGCATCTTCCATCCCTTCCCAGGATCTGCCAGTATGGAATGAATCCAAGGAAGAGTTCCTCTTGCCTTTCTAGTGGTTTGTTACATTAGTTTGTGGATGCACACGTAGCCCTCAGAACGTTTATGGCACTGTGATTCTGTCACATTCATGCTAGAGCTCAGCAGCAGCATAACAAAAATGTCTGTTACTACAATACTCTTCCTTGAGAAAATTTAATTTCCAGTTTGATGCTCCCAAGATTAGTTCATAGAAAAGACATTAGATGATCACTATAATTATAATATCATGCCCAGAAGGCTGACCTGATGAGGTCTTAAGGTTTCCTTTGCTGCATATAATAAGTGCTTTTTGTAATTTTATCATGTAAACAAGTTTAACATATTTTTTTTGTAATTGTGGCTGGGAATTGTTTCATGCATATTGTTTATATTTATTGAATGGAATATGTTTTCAAAAGCAAGACAGAATGTTTCTGATAAAGGCTTGATTCTCAGAAGCATTATTTAAATGATCTCGGTCACTCTTGTGACCAGAATGCTAAATGTAGGTCACGAAGCTCAGTTTTGGCTTCATCCCATCCCTTGGCTCAGAAGGTAATTAATAGCCTTCAGGACAGAAAAGATCCTGCAGTTTTTCTAACTGGTTTGGTCAAGTACAGATCTACCTCCTCACCCCCAACCATCCCCACTCAAAGTAGCTGACAGGTGGGAAGAAAAATTAAGTTGCCCCATTATTTGCTGTTCATGATGCCTACAAAGTGGTTTGGCTGGGGCACCTGGGTGGCTCAGTCGGTTGCGCGTCTGACTTCGGCTCAGGTCATGATGCCACGGTTCGTGGGTTAGAGCCCCACGTTGGGCTCTGTGCTGACAGCTCAGAGCCTGGAGCCTGCTTCAGATTCTGTGTCTCCCTCTCTCTCTGCCCCTCCCCTGCTCATACCCTGTCTCTCTCTGTCTCTCAAAAATAAATAAATGTAAAAAAAAAAAACCATTTTCAAAGTGGTTTGGCTGAGAAGATGCCTCAAAGAAGAGTTTAGTCAAACCACTAATTAACTCAATTAAATAACTTGTTTCGTTTTTCCCACTTCTGAATTAAATAGTCTTGAAATAGAATTAGCCAAACAGCATTTTTTAACCATTGCTTAAATAATAATAGAGAAGGCTCAAATGAAACTATTTTATATGATAGTTATTCCCTAAGACTTAGGAGTGCTTTTGAGCCTCACTTATTATCGCCACTAAATCTTTAGTACCAGCTAACCAGCAAGTCCCTAAAATAGCTTTCAAATTAAGAGTTCTTTAATGATGTCATTCATAACCACCAAAGCAATCACTTTCTCTTTCAACTTCGCAGCCTTCTGCTATTGAGATTATAAAACAGAAACGTTTCCATTTCAGGCCTGCCTGAGAGCTCTCATTAAAAATGAAATGGAAGTCACGTTAAACCCTACGTGGCTTTCTTATCCCCTGGTGACCAGCCCACCAAAATGATCCCTCTGGCTGTGTCTTCACAGTGCATGGGAATTCATTTATGACATTTCTCCATCTGACTCTCTATGGCCAGCATCCCTAGCTCCCCAGGCCAGCTCAAATCCAGAGTCTTAATGAAAAGAAGCTGTGTGGTTCCCAAGTCAGGCCAGACTCTAAGGTGCTTGTGAAGAACCAGCCACAGTTTCAGTGTTTACACTGGTCTCAATGTCTAGCACAGTCTCTTTGGTCACCTGGTCCTACGTTCAAATTCTGACTCCCCTACATGCTAGCTGTAGGGCCTTGGGTAAATTACTTGAACTCTCTGAACTTCACTTGCCTATTCTGTTAGAAAGTGAGTAACAGTGCCGATCTGAACACTCGTAAATGTTAGCTATTTAGCATTAATTCTGAGCACATTGAGACTTTCACCTTTTGAAGTATCTTAACTTTTACTTTTAAACATGTAGTGATCTATTGTCAAATGGAAAGCTAGGATTCTACAATTCAGAGAGGTGCCACTTAAAAAAAATTTTTAATGTTTTTCTTCTTTTAGGCCAATTGTATCTGAGGGAAATGAACTTCTCATTCAGTTTTTATCAGACTTAAGTTTAACTGCAGATGGATTTATTGGTCACTACAAATTCAGGCCGAAGAAATTGCCTACAACTACAGTACCACCTGTTACCACCACATTCCCTGTAACTACGGGTAAGTTTTTCTGTTTTGATGTTTGTGCACACACCTCAGGAGTATAAGAAAAATTCTTTTGAAGTAGAAAAAAAAAATTAAAACAAAGATACTTGAAACTAAACTAAGTTAAATAAAATGAAAACTTATCTAAAAGAATAATATAACTCCATTAATGAAAAAGTGTAAGGTGTAAGAAGTTTATAAGCTAATAATTTTTAAGAGTCATGTAAGAAAATTATGACCACTTAAAAATTACTAGGAACCCTATTATAGGCACAGATCATTATAAACCCAGTTTTTCTTTTCTGGTACCTCTAAAGTTATGGCTTTTTTTTTTTATTACATAGAATTGTAGTATTTAAAATTAAAGTTCTAGGGCCTTGATACCTGCCTGTTTTCACATCTGCCAGTTTTTTGGTTTGGGTTTTATTGTGTATGTGTATGTTGTTGTTTTTCTCGCTTCACTCTAAACTGTGTTATACAAAATACTTCTTTTTTTTTTTCCCAAACTGGGGTAAGTTGGTATTATAGAAGCCAATTGGGAAACTGGTCTGGAGCATAACCTAAGAAATGGAGAGACAAGAGTGTATCCCTATACTAAGTCTCCATTCACTGAGATTTCAGGCCTCAGATCTCAAAATCTAAATCTGAGAGAAAGAAAAAAGTGGGAATGAAGGATCTGAAGTTAAGATACAAAATAGTTTGAAATGAGCCCAGCTTTTATAGCCCGCCATTCTCTGCTTGCACCCCTGGTAGGGCTGACCTGAGTATAGGCACTTGTAGAAGAGCTGATTTTTCTGAGTGCTCCCCAAGTATGCCACCTTGTGGCCTAGACATGTACTGCTATATTACAGCAGTGTTTCTCATTTCTTCAGCTCATCTCAGTGGAACCTGGTGTCCTTATTCTTTCCATTGAATTATCTGGCAGCACCGTGCTGCTAGTGGCTCCCTAGATTTTATCTCCAGTCCTAAACCTCTGAAATTGCCAACCTGGATTTATAATGATCTCCTAGGGTTTTGTTGACTGCTAAGCATTTAAATTAAAACCTATCAAACTCAACTTGTTTTTATTACACTATTTTGTGCATCAAATCTGCTTCTCCGCCTGTTTTCCCAAGCAGGGTCCACAGCATCAGTAGCCACACTCTTAAGTCATCTTTGAGTTCCTCTATCTTACCTCCCCACTGCATGCCTCCCACCACACACACAAAGCAGACCATGTCTCCCACCTGAATTCATTGTCTACACCTGTGCTATCCAATAGGGTAGCCACTATTGAACCCTTGAAATGTGGCTAGTGATACTGAGGAATTAAATTTTAATTTAATGATTTTTAAGAAGCCTCATGTGGCAAGTGGCTACCATATCGGGCAGCCCAGGAGCCAGACTCCTTCATGACATATATAAGACCCTTCATGAACTCTTTGTACCTAGCTTCTCTTTCTAGTTCCATCTTTAGGCCCTACCACCTCTCTCCTTATGCTTCTAAGTATTTTGGTATTTTATCCTAAGTGTGGGGGCAACTGTTGATGGATTTAAACAAAGTTCAGGATCAGATTCCCACTTCATGAAGATAGCTCTGGCCAGTTGTGAGGTGAATGGATAGTAGGGTCAAGACAATCAGGTTCTCGTGGTTGTCCAGGTGAACTGTGCTGTGACAGAAATACACAGAGTCCAGAAATTCTGACTGTTGTGCAAGCGAGGGGCGTTGGAAGATATTAACAGGTCTTTAATTGGTGATTATTGGTACTAGACAGATCAGGGAGGTGTGAATCATGCCTCTCAAGTCTCTGGTTTGCACAATTCAGGGGAAGGTGTGACCTTTCACTGAAGCAGAGAAAGGGGTTTAGGGGTAGAATCGTAAGTTAAGCTGTGGTGTGTTGGGTCTGACGTGTCTGTGAGACACTCAAGTGGAGTAATCATGTCCAATTCGATCTATGGCCTGTAGAAGAGATTTCAGCAAGAGATTTAAATTTGAGAATCATCAACATACATGTGGTTGACACTGTGATCCAAAATGAGATCACCTAGGGAGAGGTTAGAAGTGAAAGGACAAGGGCTGCTGGAATTCAGTCTCTAGAAACCTCAACTTTTTAAAAAGAAGGATATACTGGCAAAAGAGACTGAAAAGATAGGAGCTGGAACAAGAGGCATCTACACTGGATGTTAGGATGTGTGAACTTGAAAGCTTGGTGATGAAAGACTAACGGGAGAACGTGTGAACCTGGGACTGGGTGATGGAGACAGAGCCGAGGGAAAGTCTGGGAAGGATGGAGCCGTGGCACTGGGAGGAGGGAACACCCACCGAGATGGTCGCAGGTGCACTTGAAGAGGAAGGCTGAGGACCAGATGCCATGCCAGGAGTGCAGGTAGAGAGCAGACAGGGAGGTGACAAGGGTCAGGGTGCTCTAGTGATGACTTAAAGGCAGGAGAGCAGGGATCTACTGAAGGAGGAGAAGGAGCAGGGTGGGACTGCCACTCAGCTTCCAGATTGACATTCTGGGATTTAAAAGAGCTGGTTTCCAGTGTCCACTGAAAGGATGCTCTTTCATCAGAGAGGGAGAAACACTAGCACCACTACTTTTTGACTCCAGTAATTAGGTAAATTTAGGTCCCCAACTTCTGGAGCAGTGTTCCCTCTAAATGTTTTCTGAACTCTTTGCCTTAAAAAAAAAGTATACACATACACACACATGCTATTCTATGTATTTTAACATTAAATTGTACATATTTTAATACTGTGATCCACTTGAGATCCTTTTTGGAGTTAAGTATGGGTACAAAGTAAGAGTAAATCAATAATAAATTCAGAGAAGAGTTCACAGAAACATATTAGAAGGGCAGTGTTACAGCTGCAAATTCTTGCCCAACAAGTACAATTCTGTTATAGCTGTTTTGTTTAGTTCTTCCTAGCATATTGCCACATATAAGTGAATAATTAGCAAATATTTTGGAAACATTTTTATTGATAATAATGGGAATTAAATATTTTCATTTTGGTAACCCACAGTTTCTCCACCTTGGCAATATTTACATTTTGGGCCAGATAATTCTTTGCTGTTGGGGGCTGCCCTGTTTATTGTAGGATATTTAACAGCATCCCTTGTATCTCCCACTAGATGCCAGTAGCAGCCCCTAGTTGTGACAAAAAATATTTCTAGACATTGCGAAACATCACCCAAGGGGAGGAATCACCTTTGCTGGAGAACTACTCTGTGTATCTACTTTTATTTTTAAATTAGTCTACTTCCCAGTTCTTAAATGCTTATAGGCAATGGCAGACTCAAAATAGATGTATAGTGATGGATTGCAGCTCATTACAGGTATAATACACTTTACACAGTTTCTAAAACCTTGTACTACCCACATTTGGGCAGGTGCCTATTTTAAAGGCACCAAGAAAACTCCCTCCATCCTCAGGGGGAGCACCATTGGATTCCTTTTGTAAAGTGAAGAATTAACCTACATTTTCTGAGTTCATATTTTTTGCACTGGGTTTTTCTAAGCAGGGTGCAAGGAAGCTATATCTATTTTTGGTTAGTGTTATGTATAAAGAAGGAAGAAAAGAGGGCAAAATGTGGGTTATCTTTGATCTCTGGTTCCAAATTCAGCAGAGAGTATTGAGTTACCCTGAGGAAATGAGAACAGTAGTTAGTACCATAAAGAATTTCTTTTGAATGTAATTACTCCATTGCAATGATGGATTGATGGCTCAGGGAAATAAATAGGAATTTTAAGTAGATTCAGGTCTAAACACCAATGGCAATTGAATTCATTTTCCTGAATCTTAATGTCTTTCTTCTTTGAATTAAGCTTTAAAACCCACCGTGGCCCTGTGTCAACAAAAGTGTAGACGGACGGGGACTCTGGAGAGCAATTATTGTTCCAGTAACTTTGGTAAGAAATAAAATCGGGCCTTTTCTCTTTAATCAGAAACTTGAGACTGCATGCTTAGTCTCAAAGGAATTGCCCTGAATGTGATGGTAAAGGGTTAGTTACACTCCCCATTCACCCATGAAAATGTTTTCCTGTTCACTAAGGTATAGTTGGCTAGTGTTGTTCAAAGTATTAGATTTCACAACTGAGAAAAATATGTATACAGAAAATATGCTTTTTTTCACATAAACTTAATAATTTGACTCTTGGAATAGGATACTGCTACTCTGTGTATTCTGGCTGGCTCAGTATTCCTGAAAAACCCTGTATACTTTTTTTCCTCACATATTTTTCATGGAATATTTTTTCACACATCCGTAATTCCACTTAAGTAAATTAGAAACATATCCAGGCTGGCCTTTCTCAGAAGAAATTCACGTATTTCCTCTGAGTGTTCTTCCAGAGTACTAAATTGAAACTTGGGAATCTGAAATCTATTTGGAAATGCTTACAAATTGGAACTGAGGAGGTATTATCTAATGACTTAGAATTTCTCAGAGCTTTTTCCAATTGTAAAAACCACTTAAGAGCAAGAGATACCAAATTTAATTATGTTGGTTATTTTTTAAAGGAACATTTAAGAAAAGTCTTATCAGGAAAAGGAAGTTGCTAAAGCCTAAATAGGTTACACCCACAACAGAGAGTCTCCCAAAAGAGGCTTGCTTTTTCTGTGCCTTTTAAATGGTAACTGTCTACAGTCCAGACAAACTGTTCTAATTGAGGGTGTGAAGGCACTGAAGAATCTAGGGCCCTAGATCTTACTGGAGTTTGCATGCTGCAATTCAAATAACAGGCATGAAAATGAAAACAAATTGCTGTCACATCCAGGTTAGTCTTCGGTGGGAGGTGCTTAAGGAAATCTCCCCCTCTATATCCTTTGGAGCCACTAGATTTCACTTGGCTATAGATTTAACAATTATCACCAGGAATCAAAGTAAGGCATAATAAGAATTCTGAACTTTGCACACTACATGAGCAGCAGCTTCTCACTTTATCCTGAGAACATGTCAGCCAAGTCCAAACTTTGATTTGTTCCATTGTGACTCTCTTCTGTGGCAAAATGACCAACTACTCACACCAGTGGCCCATTGGTTCTCAGCCTGCATTGCTAACACTCCCCAAGGAGCAGTTTTGGCACAATAACTGGGGGGGGGGGGGGGGGGGGGTGCTACTGGTTTTTCTGCGGAGGGACAGGGCTCATAAAACAGTCTCTCAGTGCCAAGTCCTACACCACATGGAATTGTCACCCACAAAATGCCAAAATCATGCCTTTGAGAAACAGCATCTTTCCTTCTGTGCCTCCAGAGTGAGACTCTTTCCTCTTATATCACCGTGGAATAAAGAGTGAGTTACATAATGAAAAGCAACTGAATTTTGTTAGGTGTTTTTGTTTATAAGCAAGAAAATGTTTTGTTATACCTCAGCTGTATACTTTGATTTGTTAAATGAAATAAACAAGGTGGATAAGAAAGAATATGAAAGACCCAGAAACAGATACTGATAATTAGAGATGGGGACCCATGGGATGAACCAAAGTTCAAGGAGAGAGGACAGTTGAAGAGAGGGGTGAGGGGAAAGACACAGAAAGGTAGGCACTCAACCACACAGACACAAAGACCCAGATCTTTGTAGCTCAAACCCCTACCATGCAACTGCTTAGTACGGTATTACCTCTAAAGATTCAAAGTCTTAATTGAGTATTCATAGGTAAAGGTTCATAAGCCTATGCCTTATTTGGTAAATGATCCCCATGTTGGATAAAACAGTGCAGAGAGCCCCTCTCAGCAGCAGAGTGCATTGCAGCAGGAATTAGGTTTCTCTCCTAGGCATCAACACCTAACAACCCGGCTAACATTCCAGCTCCATGGCCTCTTTTCTTCAACCTGAATTTTGGTGACACATGTGCAGAATCACATCGATAGCTCTATTAGGGCTTTCTCTTGAACATTAAAATGTTTCCTATCTGAAGCTTAGAAGAACGTAAAATTATTTTCAGTTCTGCTTACATTTTTGCTTTCCCTGTCATAATATATCTAAATGTTTCCTTCTGCAGTACTGGCTGGCACTGTTATCACAACTGTCACCCGAGGTGGAAGTTTGCATGCCACAGTCTCGATCATCAACATCTATAAAGAGGGAAATCTGGCAATTCAGCAGGCTGGCAAGAACATGAGTGCCAAGGTCATCGTGGTCTGCAAGCAGTGCCCTCTCCTCAGAAGAGGTAAGGAGGAAAACATTAGTCTTTCTTTAGGGAAGCTCAGGGACAGAGAAGGAAACGAGAGAGAGTCTGAGCAAGTCGTGGATCTTCCCCTGCCATGACTGGGGAAGTAAAATCAAGGCTAATGTGTTGTCCACTTCTGGTGTAGAAGGAAGGCCTTAGGAGTCCGGCAGAATTGGGCTCTAAGCCCAGTTCTTGTAACATGTGACAGAAGATGAGATAGTGGAAATGATGAATGAGTCCAAGAAGCATTTGAGGTTGGATCAATAGGGAACAGACACAGAAGGAGCGGTTCAGGGGAAAGAGATTTTCAATTATTGCACTTAAGGTGCTAATACTATGTTTAGAGGAAAATATCCATCAAGGAACAAGAAATTCAGAGCTGAAGTTCAGAAGAGAGAGGTATATATGGGCTAGAATTAAAGATTTGGGAATCATTTGCAGATATAGGTTCATTAAATCCACACATGGAAATGAGTTTAAGGGAAATTATGGAAAAAGGAAAGTTAAAAAATGAAAAAAGTCCGGGGCGCCTGGGTGGCTCAGTTGGTTGAGCGTCTGACTTTGGCTCATGTCCTGCATCGGGCTCTGGGCTGACAGCTCAGAGCCTGGAGACTGCTTAAGATTCTGTGTCTCCCTCTGCCCCTCCCCGCTCATGCTCAGTCTCTCTCTCTCTCTCTCTCTCTCTCTCTCTCTCTCAAAATAAATAAGCATTAAAAAAAATTTTTTTTAATGGAAAAAGTCCAGAGCCAGAGGCAAGGAGCAAATGATTTTTTTTTAACGAGTTCTTTAACTTATAAAAGTAATGAATGTTCTATGTTTTTTTTAAAGTTTAGGTAAATAGAGAAGGATATAAAATAAAAAGTGAAGCCCTTTCCCTTTTCCCAGAGGTACCATGAAAAGTTCCCTCTAGAAAGTTTCTGTCTACAGAAAGCATGCAAGTACACACTTAGACAAATGAAGTCATGCTATACCTGTTCGACTACCACTCCCCCCCCCACCCCACCTCATGATCTATAGACACCTTTCCATAAACAGCACATATAGATAGATCTCTCTCTTTGGAATGGTAATCATGTCTGGTATCCACTGTGTGGTATACCAAGATTTCTGTCTCCAATCTTAGCTGATGTGTTTCCTCAATCTTGTTACAAACCTCCCCCACAACTAAACCAAACCAATCCCTTCCCCCCCATACACACACACAATAGAAATGAAGAGAGAATATCCACTTTAACAATTCAGGTTGTTCAGAAAAGTCTGGAGGCTCACGGCTTCACATGGATCCTTCAGAGGGAATCGCAAAGGCTCTGTAAAAGATTAACACTTCTTCCCAGAACTGCAGGAACATCAGATAATGTACATGTAGACACTTACCGTAAGGTCTCATAATGATGCTAACAGTCTGGCCTTGAGGTGGCATCCACCTGCCCAGCCCTCCAAGCCTTCACAGGCTCAAGACCACTATGAGGACAATGTTAGCCCACAAAGGAAGATTATGCAAGAGAAAAAGGACACACGTATTTCTCTTAAGACATACAGGCGAAGAGGGAGAATAAAGGAGGCGGTAATACACTCTGCCTTTATGACATTTTTTCTCAGGCAGTATAAATCTTCAGAGTTGAATCCAACATACCTCAGCTTAGGGCCCAGTCTAGACCTAACTTAGCCAGATACACTGTAATACAAAAAACCGTATAACGGATAGAAGTACTTCTTAGTACCTATTTGTTGTAAGGAACTATAAGAATGCAAAGAAATATATGATGCAACTATGCCCTCAGGAAACTTACATAGTACAAATACTTGAGATATTGAAAAAAGCTCAAGTCGACAACAGGAACATAAGACCGTGGATCATTAGTTGCCAAATGCTTGGGAAATCTAGAGTCATTATGGGATAATGACAGGCCATCTGAGGATGGCATGTCAGGGAGCACCGAGGCCCCTTGAGGAAGGACAGCCTTTCACATGAACACAGCGCATATTCAGTAAATACCTCAGACCCACAGCCCTGCAGAGCAGGACATGGCTGGGCCTCATCATTCCCTTCCGTCTTTCTAGTGTTGGCAGAGCTGGAACACGTTCCTTACTGGAGTTTAGATTTTTTTTTCTGAGAGGCTTATACCTGATTTTATCCTAGATAGAACAAATGTATAATTAATTATACCATTTCCAGATCATTTTATCTAGATGTAAGTTATAGTCTAAATTGTATCGAAACGGTACACATAGAGAAAAAAATTATATATATATATATATATATATATATATATATATATATACATATTTTTTTTTTTTAGGTCTAAACTACATTATTATGGGCCAAGTGGGTGAAGATGGGCGAGGCAAAATCATGCCAAACAGCTTTATCATGATGTTCAAGACCAAGAATCAGAAGCTCCTGGATGCCTTGAAAAATAAGCAATGTTAACAGTGAACTGTGTCAGTTTAAGCTGCATTCTGTCATTGCCTTTGAAAGATCTGTATTTTTCTCAGTAGAACAAAAATCTTATATTAAACATTGAGCATTCAGAAAGATTTATTCTTCACATGATGTAGGTCTGAGACCTCCGATATCACAGATGGAAGTTCTTTGCCTGCACAGAGAGGAGCAGATACACGATTGAAAACCTGCAGACTTAGCACGGTGATAGGAAACTGAATGTATTGAGCGTTGACAGTTTGGAAGCAGTTTATTTATACATCTCTGTAAAAGGATATTTTAGAAATGAGTTGTGTGAAGATGTAAAAAAGAGATTTTATAAGTGCAATATTTATAGTGATATTTGTTTTACCTTCAAGCATTTGCTCTGAGGTGTTATATTCTTCTCTTGCATTTTTTAAATCAATGCTTAATAAAATATTTTAAATGATTCTATCACAGCCATTAAAGTTGTTTTTATAGAATATTCCTTGCTTTTTACATAATCAGTTTGGTATCAATTCACACTTTGCTGAAAGAGCATTCTAAGAACTTCAGGGACAAGATGGATAATGTAAGTGGACTATAATTCTCTGTAGAACCAGACAGTGTTAGAATGGTGTCCCTCAGGAATCCAGTGCAACTCCTTCATTTTGTAACAGAAAATTGAAGCTCGGGTATATTTGGTGACTTGTCTAGAGCACACATCTTCCAAGAGAAAGAGCTGGCAACCAAGCTTAGGAGTCCTGACTCCAACCCAGTGCCCTCACTGCTCTAGAAGAGGCCCTCTCTACCCCAGAGGAACACCCTCTTATTCTGACTTTGCAGCATTTGGTCTTTGGTTTCCTAGTCTTTGGTCGTTTGATAGGACTTGAAATTAGAAGTGAGCCCGGTGCTCCTGTCCTGTTCATCCCCAGGCAACTGGATCAGGGTATATCAACTCGGATGCTTTCTGCTATTGCTTTTAAAAAAAATCTGTTTTCCTTCAGTAGTGAAAGAGCCTTGAAAGGACTCCCCTCGTTTGCACCCAGATGTTTGAAATGCAGCTGTATCTGCAACAGCTCTGCCAACCAACCCTTAGGAGGTTGCTGGCCAGGAGCTGCGAAAGAGGGGACAAACCATCGCTGTCTGAAGAAGGTAGAACGAACATCAGGGATGAACCAAGACTTGGATCACAAGGTCTCTCATGGTACAACCAAAGTTTTAGAAATAAGGAAAATATTCTTTTGGGTAAAAACAATAATTCCCAACCCTACAGGTGACCAGACATTCAAAAGGCAAAAAAAAAAAAAAAAAAAGAATTTCAAAAGGAAGAATCCCTCTGTTTTGGTAGCTGGGCAAGCATAAGCAAGCAGTGAATGTGGGCTGCTTGTGGGATCAGGAATCATTCCTTAACCTCTCCCACTGGGCTGCCCATCAGTACCAGAGAACTCACCAGCTGAGAAAGTGGGTGAACTACAGGAGTCAGTGGTTAACTTCACTGGCCAGTGCCATCTTTTAGAAAGGCCCTCACAATCATCAGGACTTCACGGCTATGCCCAGCCAGGATGTAACTATAGAAGTCTAATTGACTCTAACCTTCTCAAGGCAAGTGACTTCCTTTCAAGAATGCATGTTATGAGACGTGAAAGTGATTACTAAAGATTTTAGTATTTTGAGGCACCTGGTTGGCTCAGTCACTAGAACATGCCACTCTTGATTTCAGGGATATGAGCTTGAGCCCCACATTGAGTGTAGAGATTACTTTAAAAAAAAAAAGATTTTAGTCTTTTTTCTCCTTCATCTCTTCTAATTGGTGCATTATAGGCAACAGGCAACATGTGTGCAGCTATCAGCCACTTGCGTTAACCTTTAGGAAGACTTTCATTGGTTTCCAAGTGGGTGCTTGAGTCACAGTGAGGTAAAAACTGGGAAAAGTAATCTGAACTATTTAAATCATTGACATCTCTGAAACAAGACTTTCAACTGTTTAGGGAAATAGTGGTTAATAATGTATGGCACTGGTTTGTCTTCTAATTAAATTATTCAAAACAGATAAGCTGAATAGTGGCAATGCTCTTTTTGGTCCAAAAACCATTTCTTAATTTCTTTCTTCAATAAATCACTTATTTTGACTAAAGTGGAGTTTCTTCAGTTATGAGTTGAAGGAGTTAGACTAGATGACTTCTAGGAATTATTTCTTTCTTAGGGGTTCTTTCTTTTTAAAATTTTATTTCTTTTTAAAGTATAATTGACTGTATTTTGTTCTTGTTTTTAGCTAATTGTACTTGGGGAATCAAACACACATGATGAACAAATTGGTGATCATACTAATACATCATAAAACATTTCCAGATCCTCTGCTGTGTTTCAGGGGGTCTTGCTAGCTTAATTTTCATCCTTTGAATTCAATTCAATTCCTATAACAAAAATATATGAATCTTGCAAAGTTCCCAAATCTTAAATTCTGTTACATTACTTACCTTACTCAAAGGTTAACCTTAGTTGAAGACATTTATCTTCTTTTTTTCTTTCTGTAGGAAAGTGCTACTGGGCTCCCATTATACCTTCCAGACTGCTGAAATGAAATAAACTAATAATAGAAATCTTCTTTAAAGAAAAGCCTTATAATAGAACAGCTACAGATTAGTGCTTTTTTTAAAGTTTATTTATTTTTGAGAGAGACAGACAGCAGAGTGGGGGGAGGGGCAGAAAGAAGGGGAAAGAGAATCCCAAGCAGGCTCTGCACTGTCAGTACAGGGCTCGAACTCACAAAGCTGCAAGATCATGACTTGAGCTGAAACCAAGAGTTGGAGACTTAACCAACTGAGCCACCCAGGTGCCCCAGTAATTTTTTTTTTTTCTGTAATATTTATTTCTTTTGAGAGAGAGAGAGAGAGAGTGCTCAGAAGAGAGAGAAAGAGAGAGGCAGAGAGAGAGGCAGAGAGACAGGGAGACAGAGAATCCCAAGCAGGCTCCGTGCTATCAGTGAGGAGACCAACTAGGGGCTCAATCTCACAAACTGAGATCATGACCTGAGCTGAAATCAAGAATCAGACACTTAAATGACTGAGCCAGCCAGGCTCAGATTAGTTCTAATGCAAATTAAGTAATATTGCCAGAAACTCCTATTGCTTGAATTCATGGACATATTTATATACGTGCAAACAAATTTGCAAAAAAAATCTTCAAGTAGAAAACAAACATTTAAAGAAGTGTGTGGCAGTGAGGGAGCTTGCCCTAAGTATTCTAAGGCCCTTATATTGAGAGAGAGAAGGATAAAAATACTACTTTTAGAACTTTGAGAACTTAAGCCTTTATATTAAAACATCTAGGGAGGGGCGCCTGGGTGGCAGTTAAGCATCCGACTTCCGCTCAGGTCATGATCTCGAGGTACCTGAGTTCCAGCCCCACGTTGGGCTCTGTGCTGACAGCTCAGAGCCTGGAGCCTGATTCAGATTCTGTGCCTCCCTCTCTCTCTGCCCTCCCCTGGTCATGCTCTGTTAATATTAAATATTTTAAATATTAAAAAAATATATCTATGGCAACTATAAGAGACTACATAGTTTGAAATTTTTAAACTAGCAGAGAAAAGAAGGCAAGACATTAAAATGAAATCAGGGAAAATATCACAAAATGTGATGACAGAAACAAATGTACTGGGGTGCCTGGGTGGTTCAGTCAAGAGCCTGGAGCCTGTTTCGGATTCTGTGTCTTCCTTTCTCTCCACCCCTCCCCGCACTCACGCCCTGTTTTTCTTTCAAAAATAAACACTAAAAAAAAATAACAAATCTCAACAAATTTCAAAGCATAAGTATCATATGGACATCCTTCTCCAAAAATAATGAATAGTTAGAAATTAATAACAAAAGTAAACAATAGGAAAACAAGAAAAAAAACCTGATATTGGAAATTGAGAAATGTGCTTTTAAATAACTTATAATAAAAAGGAAATTATAATGGAAAGTATTAAGTATTAAAAACTGAACAATAGTAGAAATACTAAATTATTTTTAAAATGTTTATTTTTGAGAGAGATAGCGCAAGTGAGGAAGGGGCAGAGAGAAAGGGACAGAGGATCTGAAACAGGCTTCTGTGCTGAGCCCGACTTGGGGCTTGAACCCACAAACCACAAGATCATGACTTGAGCCAAAGTTGACGCTCAACCCACGGAGCCACCTGGGTGTCCCTAGAAACATTAAATTTAAAAATGTGTAGAGGAACACTTCAAAATACACTTCAAGTAACACTTTAAAATTTATAAAATTAAATGTTTACATTATAAAAGGGTGAAAAATAATTTGTGAATGACACACGTTAGGACGTTAGTAAAACAAGAACAGACTAAACTTTTAAAAGGTAGAAGGAAGAACAGAAATTGAGTAAAACGGTAATCATAAATACATAAAATTAACAGCCAAAAATGGATTCTCCAAAATGACTAGTAATTGACAAAATTCTTACAAGATTAAGCAAGAAAAGAAGTAAAAAGAACAAGAAAACAATTTAGGAATAAAAATTTCTGCTGATGTTATAGAATCTTAAAAGGTAACAAAAGGGTCTTATGAACCACTTCATGTAAATATATTTGAAAACTTAGATGAAGTGGACAAACTTCTAAAGGGGGGAGGTTACTTAACTCACTCAAGTAGAAACAGAATGCCAAAATTGTCCTAGAACCATTAAAGAAATCCAAATAGTAACTATAACTCTTTATTCAAATAAAACCCTGGGTCCAGATAGTTTTACTTAGAAAGTATACCAAACATCCAAGGGACAAATACTGCCAATCTCACATATACTATTCCAGAATATAAATAAAGAAGTCACAGATAGCGATTCTTTTTATGAAATTGGTATAATCTTAATACCAAAACTTGAGCAAACATAGGATCCAGTCTGATTTTACTTACGAACATAGGTGCAAAAAGAAAATAATTATCAGACAAAATCCAACAAACAAAACAGAACACAATCAAGTTGGGTTTATCCCCAGAAACACGTGCTCGATTTACCATTAGGGAATCAATGTTCACACTTCACTGCGCTAATAGATCTGCTATGCCAACTAGAGAGATTTAGGTGCAACTAAACATGCAGACTCCTAAGAGAACCACAGGCCTTTCTCACTGTCAGGATCCCCAAAAAGCTATAGCACAAGGATCAGAGCTTAACAGGACAGGGTCAGACTTTCTACTTTAGGAGCCTGTGCAGCATTCTGGCAGCAGTTCACACAACCAGTTCACACGAGCTCTTTTCTTTGGCCTTCCTAGATAATGTCTCAGATGCCAGGAGACTTGACTCACGTAAGGCGGGTGCAGACACTCCAACTTAAAGCTCATATCTCCTCAGAAACCAGTATCTCTTGTATGAACTCCATAGGCATAGCTTCCAGACACCTCAGAGGACATGCCTCCTTGTAAGAGTTACATGCTCAGGAAGACCTAAAGCTGCAGGTCCCCTATCAGGTATTTATAGTTCAATTATAGTTCCTCATAATCCAATGCAATTTACCAACCAGGGTTCATTTATACCACACATAAATTTGTCTAGCAACATAGTTGACATGCTGTAATATCAGATTACTAGGTAAATTAAGCTGGAGTTAAACACAGGTCAATTCTTTTTTTTTTTTTTTCTAATGTTTATTTACTTTTGAGAGAGAGACAGACAGAGTGAGAGGGGGAGAGGGGCAGAGAGAGGAGACACAGAATCCGAAGCAGACTCCAGGCTCTGAGCTGTCAGCACAGAGCCTGATGCGGGGTTTGAACTCACCAACTGTGAGATCATGACCTGAGCCACCGCTTAACCGACTGAGCCGCCCAGGCACCCCAAACACAGGTCAACTCTTAACGGGGAGGGAAGGTTTCTTAGACTTACTTGCAATATATTAAAGGAGAAAAATCATTTGACTTAACGCAGAAAAGCATTTGATATAATTCAATATTTATTCAAGACAAAATAAACATTGAGGAAACTAAAAACAGAAGAGCTTCCTTATGCTGATGAGAAAACCTCCAGCAAATGGTGACATATTGAAAGCATTTTAATATCAGTGATAAGACAAAAATGCCTGAAGTCAACATTTCTACTGGTGAGCCTAGCCAATGTAGTTAGGAAAGAAAAAGAAATAAATGATATTGGACAGGAAGAAGTAAGACTTTTATAATGCAAATATAATTCAAATAGAAAACCCCCAAAACCCTGCGGGTGATTAGAATTGATAGTTTCACAAGTCTGTTCCTTAGATGTGTACATAACCCCTAACCCAAAGACAAAACATTGAATTTTTAAAAATCTTTTATAATTAAGCATCTTGAATTAAATATGTGAGGGTCATTATTCATACACAAACAGCCTCTTTTTAACATAGGATGTACAAGTGTGAGAGTGTGCATGGATGTACAGAATTGGATATTCAGACAGAGTAGCTCTGGGACATACATAGAGATTTGTTCTGAAGAATTTTAAAGTTGTTATTTAATGTTCTAACGTTTAAGTCATGGGGATGAAAGGTACAGCATAGGGAATATAATCAATGGTACTGTAACAGTGTTGTATGGGGATAGATGGTAACCACACTTGTGGTGAGCATAGCATAATGTATAAACTTGTCGAATCACTCTATTGTACACCAGAAAACTAATGTAACATTGTGAGTCAACTGTTCTTCAATTTAAAAAAATTTAAAAACTGGACTTCTTTGTTTTTGTAATTTATTTCTTCCTCTAAAAAACAAAGCCAACAATTAGGTTTAAAAAGGCTAAAATTTGATTATAATTTTGAAATGTTATATTTTGCTTGAGGGATATTCTGATACTAAGATTAGGTTACATTAAAAAAAAATTAATGCTTATTTATTTTTGAAAGACAGAATGCAAGTGCGGGCACAGAGAGGGAGACACAGAATCTGAAGCAGGCTCCAGGCTCTGAGCTGCCAACTGTCAGCACAGAGCCCGACGTGGGACTTGAACCCATGAACCGCAAGATTATGACCTAAGCCAAAGTCAGATGTTTAATTGACTGAGCCACCCAGGTGCCCCAAGATTAGGTTACATTTAAACAGTGAGATGAAGTTTTTGAGAACAGAAATATATTAAGAACATTTACAAACTTAAAGATTTCATAAAGCTGATCAATTTATAAGAAATTAATATTAACAGTGACATAATGCAGTTAAGAGCTTCCTGGACAAGGCAGACAAAGACTTGTATTCTCCTTCACAGTGTATCAGTGGGAGAACTTTCTGTTTCCTTATCTGTAAAATGAAAAAGTTGAATTGGATCCTGAGATCCCTTACAGATTTTAAATTGTTTCTAGATCCTTGAATAACCAAATTGATCAGGGTATAAAATTGCACAGAAATAAAATCATTCAGTTTCTCCATTCTAAACCCTTGGTCCCTCCATGCCTTGGTTTATGTTTTGGGTGGACTGACTCCTGATTTTCTATATATGCTTATTACCTCACAGTCCTTCTTTTCCCTCCTAATTCTTCCTCATCTCATTGGTCTGTTTCTGTCCTTGGTCATAAATTAAGTCTTTAATAAACTATTCATTTAGAAAAGCAAGGCCTTTTAAGACATCTTAAATTCCACTCTGTGACCAAGATGAACTTACAATGAGAAATAAATCAAAAAAGTAAAGCTTTGGGATATATCTTACACAAACAATAAATTGAGCTCAGGATCTCAGGTCAGTCATGAATCAGTCTTAGACAAATTACTTAAAATAGCGATTTTCTCACCTATAAAATGAGAAGATTGAAGTAGGTGATCTAAGTCTTCTTCCAACCCAATTTGCTGAAATAAGTTCTAGAACACACAACTGCTAGGTAAGTGTCTACGATATTACACAAGCAGATCAAGCTAAATTTTCATTCAACAAATTTGTGCCATTCACCATCAACAAAGTACTTAAGCTGAGGATATAGAGAATACGAGAGCTGCTTCTGTCTAGTTTTATAACTTAGAAAAAGGAAATCCTCTGTATTAAAATGACCATTATAGAAAATACAGTGACTCTTTGCTATTTCCACTGAAATATTAAGGGGAGGGGATGAGTTTAAAATATTTAAAATTTAGAATATTAAAACAACCTCACAAAATTAAATTTCTGGATGAGCTACTGAGTCAGCTCCTTAAAATTCTTTTCACATAGCACTTGATAATTTTAATATCTTTCAACAAGAATAATTTGCCTAAAATTGAAGGATGGATTAAATATCTTTTCTAATGAAGAGACAGACAGATACACCCTAGAATGCAGCATGAAGAAAATGGAGCTTACCTGTCATTTATGTGGCTGTAAGTTTTTTTGTTTATTTTGAGAAAGAGTATGTGTGTGCATGATCAGGGGAGGCACAGAGATAGAGGGAGAGAGAGAATCACAAGCAGGTTCCCTGCTATCAGCAAAGAGCCCGATGCGGGGCTTGATCTCATGAGTCATGAGATCATGACCTGAGCCAAAATCAAGAGTCGGACCCTTCACTAACTGAGCCAGCCAGGCGCCCCACCATTAATATTTTCTTAATGTAATTCTGAATAATTAGGCCCAATTGGTTTACTCCTCATGACCTATAATCTCAGCCTATTTGGATTTTATAAATGTATTTTCTGAGGAAAACAAAAATTTCAAGGTTAATGCAATTCTAATAAAAACCCCCTTTTTTTGGTAGAACTTGATAGACCAATTCCAAAATTTACGACAGAGGAAGAAAGCTAGAATAGCCAAAATTATTTTGAAAAAATAGTACAAAATAATTTACCTTGGCATTTATTACTATATTTCACCCCACTGTGTTGTGTTAATGATGGGCTACTAACTTGCATAAGCACTGTTTTCTTTGGACTAATAATGATTTAGGTCTACTGTTATTTTTTTGTTTTAGTAAGTTTAGGCTTATGTATTTTTTTCAGGTTAATGAAGCATAATTTGTATTCATTAAAATTCACCCTTTTTGAATGTACCATTTGATTATGCAATCAGTCTTCTCCCACTAGATCTTAATAACCAATGGTCTGATTTGGGTTTCCATAGCTTTTTTTTTCTAGAATGTCATGTAAATGGAATCATACTGTATGTAGCCTTTTCATCACTTAGCATAATACTTCTAAGACTCATCTATGGGGGGGCTTGGGTGGCTTTGTTGGTTAAGCGCCTGACTTTGGCTCAGGCCATGATCTCAGTTCTTGAGTTCGAGCCCCATGTCAGGCTCTGTGCTAACAGCTCAGAGCCTGGAGCCTGCTTTGGATTCTGTGTCTCCCTCTCTCTCTGCTCCTCCCCCACTCACACTCTGTGTGTGTCTCTTTCTCAAAAATAAGCAACCATTGCTGGGAGAACTGGACAGCAATATGCAGAAGGTTGAAACTAGACCACTTTCTCACACCATTCACAAAAATAAACTCAAAATGGATAAAGGACCTGAATGTGAGACAGGAAACCATCAAAACCTTAGAGGAGAAAGCAGGAAAAGACCTCTCTGACCTCAGCCGTAGCAATCTCTTACTCGGCACATCCCCAAAGGCAAGGGAATTAAAAGCAAAAGTGAATTACTGGGACCTTATGAAGATAAAAAGCTTCTGCACAGCAAAGGAAACAACCAACAAAACTAAAAGGCAACCAACGGAATGGGAAAAGATATTTGCAAATGACACATCGGACAAAGGGCTAGTATCCAAAATCTATAAAGAGCTCATCAAACTCCACACCCGAAAAACAAATAACCCAGTGAAGAAATGGGCAGAAAACATGAATAGACACTTCTCTAAAGAAGACATCCGGATGGCCAACAGGCACATGAAAAGATGTTCAACGTCGCTCCTTATCAGGGAAATACAAATCAAAACCACACTCAGATACCACCTCACGCCAGTCAGAGTGGCCAAAATGAAGAAATCAGGAGACTATAGATGCTGGAGAGGATGTGGAGAAACAGGAACCCTCTTGCACTGTTGGTGGGAATGCAAATTGGTGCAGCCGCTCTGGAAAGCAGTGTGGAGGTTCCTCAGAAAATTAAAAATAGACCTACCCTATGACCCAGCAATAGCACTGCTAGGAATTTATCCAAGGGATACAGGAGTACTGATGCATAGGGGCACCTGTACCCCAATGTTTATAGCGGCACTCTCAACAATAGCCAAATTATGGAAAGAGCCTAAATGTCCATCAACTGATGAATGGATAAAGAAATTGTGGTTTATATACACAATGGAATACTACGTGGCAATGAGAAAAAATGAAATATGGCCTTTTGTAGCAACATGGATGGAACTGGAGAGTGTGATGCTAAGTGAAATAAGCCATACAGAGAAAGACAGATACCATATGGTTTCACTCTTATGTGGATCCTGAGAAACATAACAGAAACCCATGGGGGAGGGGAAGGAAAAAAAAAAAAAAAAAAAAAAAGAGGTTAGAGTGGGAGAGAGCCAAAGCATTAGAGACTGTTAAAAACTGAGAACAAACTGAGGGTTGATGGGGGGTGGGAGGGAGGGCAGGGTGGGTGATGGGTATTGAGGAGGGCACTTTTTGGGATGAGCACTGGGTGTTGTATGGAAACCAATTTGACAGTAAATTTCATATATTAAAAAATAAAAATAAAAAAAAATAAATAAAAAAAAAAAAAAAGAAGAATGTGGTATATATATACAATGGAGTATTACTCGGTAATTAAAAAGAATGAAATCTTGCCATTTGCAACTACGTGGATGGAACTGCTAAGTGAAATTAGTCAGTCAAAAACAAATATCATGACTTCACTCATATGAGGAATTTAAGATATAAAACATATGAACATAAGAAAGGGAAGCAAAAATAATATAAAAACAGGGAGGGGGACAAAACATAAAAGGCTCTTATGTGTAGAGAACAGAGGGTTGCTGGAGGAGTTGTGGGAGGGGGGATGGTATAAATGGGTAAGTGGGAGGGGGGATGGTATAAATGGTATAAATGGGTAAGATTAAGGAATCTACTCCTGAAATCATTGTTGCACCATATTCTAACTAACTTGGATGTAAATTAAACAATAAATACATTAAAAAAAAAAAAAAAAATAAGCAACCATTAAAAAAAAAAAAAAGACATATGTTATTGCATAGATCGGTAGTTTGTCCCTGTATTAACTTGGCTAGGCTAATTTATGTTTCCCAGAATTTTCTTTCTTACATACCCTTAGGGTAAACCACAAGGCACACTGTTTGTTTTTGTTTTAAGTTTATTTGAGGGGGGGAGGGGGGGCGGTAGAGAGAAGGGGGGTGGAGAGAGGGAGAGGGGAGAGAGAGAGAGAGAGAGAGAGAGAGAGAGAGAGAGAGAGAGAGAGAATGAATTCCAAGCAGGCTCTGTGCTGTCAGCACAGAGCCCAACACAGGGCTCAATTTCACAAACTGTGAAATAATGACCTGAGCAAAAATCAAGAGTCAGAGGCTTAACCAACTGAGTCATCCAGGTGCCCCACAAGACACATTTTAAAGTGAAATTTGAAGGGCAGAAGTGAAGCAGCAGTGATCTCATTTCTTATGCAGGCACTTTTGTAGCTTGAACATGGGGTAACTTACCTGCTGGCTCAACTTTTGGGGTGGGACAACAGTCTGACCTACATTGTTTTACCTTTCCTTGGATCCTCCTTCAGCTTCTTGGACTCCTGGGCCAGGTGTGTGTTTAGCAACCTGGCAAAAGGCAACTTTTCACACAGGATACACACATCGTCAAAGTTGGAGACAGTAAGAAGTGACACAGGTCTCAGTGTCAACTGCCTACCATGTGAATTTTAACTCTAGTATTAGATGCAAACAATAGACTCACAGAGACTGTTTAACCAACTCCAACGTGTAACAGCAAATCCCTGTAAACAACTCACTATACAAACATGTATACATGTATGCCTGCAAATATCCTAGTAGTTCTGCTTCTCTGACTGAACTCTGATACAATTCTTTTGTATTACCGAGTAAATAAATACCTACCATACGGATGTACACCTTGTTTATCCATTCACCAGCTGATGGACATTTGGCTGTTTTCAGCGATCTAGTTTAGGATCATGAATAAAGTTGCTATAAATGTTCACAGACACAGGTCTTTGTGTGAACATATTATTTCAAAACATGGTATTTATAAATACAAGAAATAGCTAAAAGAGTTCAATATGTTTGCCACTGGAGGTGGAAAGGGGCACAGAGGGGTCCGATGTTGATGTTTTACATTTTAGATCTTTCTAACCATGATTTAAAAAAAAAAAAATACACTGAATTGTACACTTTCAAAGAGTGAATTTTATGCTATGTGAATTATATTTCAACACAAAAGTATAAAAGTATATGATAATACAATAAACAGATCCCACCAACTTATAATCTAATGTCAAGTTTTATTTACCTTTTTTCTTACAATATGCTGTCATCCAAAATATACCTTATAAGTAATTCATGCATACAGTAGGCACTCTATAAATATTTTGATTTAATAATTAGGTATTTTTTAGAATGACTAAAAATCCTGATGTAAAATCCCAACTGGGAAGTGCATAATCCCATTGTAGACAAAATATATAACTTTACAATAAACATTTTTATAAGAATTTGCCCCAAAGAGGGAACACTTACAACGTGGAAATTAAAAAATAAAAAGTAAAAAGCAAGATGAAGCATAATACTAATATATTTAGACAATGACCCCCCGGACCAGTGGGGCTTACAGACCTAGGGTTACCTGCACCCTGTGGCCTTAACACCATCTGAAATTCAGTTAAGAAGATAATTATATACCTAATAACCTCTTAACTGGAAATGCTGCAAGAAAATACAAGCAATAGCCTGTGAAACTTTTTTAACTACATCCCTCACATGAACACAGGAAAAAAATTTTTACTACATATCTTATTCTCCAATTTAAAAAAATCAAGGCTTTTTATCTTAAGCAGTAAGAGTGATCCACAAATAAGCAAGAAGTCACTTTTATAGAAGCTATGTTAAATTCTGTGGAAAATACTTTGGGAGATTAGTTCAAGAACCTTAGTCCAAATATAAATAAATCCTCGCATTAAAGGGTCTTCCAATTTACAAAAACAAAACACGCTGTGACCACATATGATAAAGTATCTTCTAAATCCTTATTTTGGGTTAGCTTTATAACTATGAACAGTCACTCCAAACTGAAAAATGAAAAAGACTGTAGCACTATTATGATAAAGAAAAATTAAAAGCCACCAAATGCCTAACCTTAGTGAAATACCTGTGCAAACCTATAAACATATTCAAATACTCTATTTCTATAAAATGAAAAGTCTACTGACTATATCTTTCAAAAACTATATAATTCCATAAAAATTTAAATATACAGACTATACCAATACATGGAAATGTATATATAAAATATTATTAAGTGAAAAAAACCAAAAAATATAAAGTGAATACAACCATGTAAAAGTAAATACATTACAATAACAAAAACTGTGAAGTGACTTAAAATTTATAGAGACATAAACAGATTCAAATATCCATTAGAGGTTTTTCTTTGTTACTTAAGATTATAACAAAATAAAAAAAAAATAGACTATTATTTTAGATTAAACTATACTCCTAAACAATAAATACTGAACTAATGTGAACTCCTAAAACAGAGATTTTAAAAACCATGACTTAACTATATTTCAAGTGTATCCTATGGATGGAGACCAGCCCACATTTGCTGATCTTCACTTTACAAAACCTTCTGGCAATGTGCACAATTATAACTGCCCTTCTTAAACATAAAAAGAAAAAAATTTAAAGCACTGTTCAAGTAAGAAAACCAAGCAGCATGCCAACAAAATCTATCTACTTAATCTGTTTTGCACCTGCAAAAAAGCTACTAATAGAGGGTTTTAAAAAACTAATCCTATATACATATTTTACATAATATATTTATGCTATAAATATTTTAAAGAATGGCTTTTACATAATTCTTCATTTTAACTCAATATATATCTAACTGATTTAATTGCAAATTATGCAAATCCAATCTTTCAGATTTATTATTGAAAATTATTCTCTACATGGTTTAGAAAATGGTTAATTTCTTGGGTAAAACATAGCATATTTAGAAGTCCGAAAGCCAAGTAAATCCCTTATTTCATTTCGGAATTTTGAAAGATCTTGGCGTAGTTCATTTAGATTTTCCACGGTTGCCTGATCTGTACTTTGCATCTTCTGTCTCATGGATGTCAAGTAACGATGCACTAGGCAGCACATCACTTTTTGGTAGTTTTCATCTCTCTTTTGTTTCAAATTTCTCCATTCCTTCAAAACAAACAATTATATGATACAATTTTATAAACAATATTTAAATGAGGTGAATTTTTAAGATTTTTCACAGATACAAACACATGTTTTATTGGGCTATATTTTTGGGACTATGTGTTACAAAATAATATTCATCACTTGTTTAAAACAGATACAGCCTGCCTATTTGTTTTATTCATTCACCTATATGCTTCTCTGGATTTAAAAATATTCTTAGGAATCCTCAATTTATAGGAAGGATTAGCAAACTACAACCCACAGGACAAGTACGTCCTGTTTCCTATTTTTTAATGGCCTGTGAGCAAAGAGTGGTTTTTTACAGATGAATATTTATAATTAATTTGATGATAGGGAATACTGATTTTGAGACCCAATTAAACAAAATGTTATTCCCCCCCAAAATGGAATTCCATTCTTTTCATTAGATCTGTATTACAAAAAATTATTAAATTATTACTCAATTAAGGTTACATTTTAAATTTCACCAATAAAAATTTTGTGGAAATTTGTGTTCTTTCTTGTTATATTACTTATTATAGTCATAAAGTATTTTTGATTTTGTCTCAGTCTGCTAAGTCCAAAATATTTACTAATAGGCCCTTTAAAGAAAAGTTTGCCAACCTCTGGTTTATAGCAACATGAACTGAATTATTCATGTAATGAATAACTTTCAAGAAAAACTAGAAAAATGAGATGGCTCCAGTAGTCAATCTTTATCTATGCTGACAGAGTTGGCATTCTAAATATTTCCCATGTTTTAAAACTTGAGACAAGATTTCATAAAAAAAAAAAAAAATCATAGCTCTCTCTCTCACATATTGAATCCTTACTTTATGTTAGATACTATGCCATGCATTAGGGATATATGAGTAAAAAAAAAAATCAGACAGTCCCAGGCCTTAAGGAGCCTGCATATTTACACTCTAGGAAACATCAGTGATTAGGAATTGTTAAAATTTCCAAGTTGCAATTTTAATATCTTACCTTTAAACTGTTTTGCCGTTTAACCTTGCCTTTTGATGTATGAGAGCAAATCCACTTACTGAGGCTACTAATCATATAGCAAATAGTCTTTGGTGAAGGAATGATATTGAAAGGTGGGGGTAACGTACATTTGTCATCAAAGTAGCTAAGCCACAACTTTGCTCGAGCAAACTTCCATTCCTTGTCTTCATGATTCTGTAAGAGCCAAATGAAAAAGCAACACAGAATGTGAACACACACACACACACACACACACACACACACACACACACACGGGGTAGGGAAGGGCAAAGGAGAGAGAGATGGGGGGGGGGGGATATCATTTTACATGGTCCAAATGTTTGATGTCCAAATGTTTACACGGCTTGTAGGTAAAAATTTGGTTCAAGAGTTGTAGTTAATATACATTACTTACATTTAAAAAATCTATATTTAGGGGCGCCTGAGTGGCTCAGTTGGTTAAGCATCCAACTTCAGCTCAGGTCATGATCTCGCGATTCAGGAGTTCGAGCCATGTGTCAGGCTCTGTGCTGACAGCTCAGAGCTTAGAGCCTGCTTCAGATTCTGTGTCTCCCTCTCTCTCTAACCTTCCCTCACTTGTGCACTCTCTCTCTCTCTCTCAAAAATAAATAAAAACGTTAAAAAGTTTTTTTTAATCTGTATTTAATTTTAAAATAATACTAATTCTTATTTCTTATAATCTTTGGCTGCCTTATCTACTACATACATTTGGTATGATCTGAAAGAATATAAAGTTTTTACAAGAATGAATACTTACTGCTATCAACTGAAAGCTTTTATGAAGCATTGCCACCAGCAGCTTGGTAAGCACGATCACAACCACGACATTGTATGTCCCAACAATAACAGCTCCAACAAAGGACTGCAATTCTTCTCCATAACTAAATCTTGTGACAAAGATTGCCACATGTGCTAAGGAGAAAATATACCAGAACAAAGCAAAGCAAGTGCCAATGAACCTGTAAAGACAGTTACATTTCTGTTTAAAAGAAAATTAAAGCACTTAATTAGCAAAAATGAAGAACTCATTCATATTAACATTCCATAAGTAAAACATTGATAATCCAAGAATACATTTTAAAATGAATGAGATTGAACCCAACAGTTTACATATGTCTTAAACAAAGAAATACACTTAAAAGGATAAATTATTTTGTTTAACCTCCTACTGCTTTTCTATTATCAACAAAGCAGCCTCTAAGATCCTGTTTGTGCCTAATTAGATGTTGCCACTCCTCTGCTTAAAAACTTCAAATGGCTCTCAATCTCAATAGCCCAAAGTCCTTACAAAGATCACAGATCAACAACATTCTACATGATCCTCATTACCTTTTGGACCCCATCTCTTACAACTTGCCCTCATTCACTACATTCTATCCACACTGGCCTCCTGGTTTTTCCTTGAACAGCCAGCCACACTCCCATCCCAGGGCATTTGCCTTTGCCATTTCTTGGATCGGTGAATGCTCTTCCTCCAACTATCTTCTTCATGGCTTGATCCTTCATCAACTTAGTATCTTTACCTGAATGTCATCTCTTGCGAGGCCTTCCCTAGTCTATTTAAAATTGCAACCTCTAACACATAGGGAGAAGCCTGGCCAAGCTTTGTCTCTTTGGTCCTTTTTATTGTGTAATATATATTTTATTTCTCTTTTTATTGACTATATCACCTCACTGTAATATAAACTCTATGAGGCAGTTTTGCTCACTGGTACTTCATTCACTCAGTACTTTGAACAGTGTCTGTTATATAGAAGGTGTTAAATAAATACTTATTATTCATTTAATCTTAAATAAGATGACATCCAAGTATCTAAAGAATAGTTGGTACATAACAAACACAACAAATACCTAATTCCACACCCCTTCTCCATTATGTTACTTAAAAATGAGGGGAGGTATTTTGTCTGCCTCACAACTGGTTGTTTAAGTTCTTAGGATACAGTAAATTAGAGAAAAAAATTGTTTATGAAGCTCTAATGATTCTCAATTCTATTGACCTCCTACTGAAGTGTTGAAAATATGAGAGATGGTTTTACCTGTAACAATAATGGACAGTTGCTGACATTTAATATGTGAAAAGTATGGGGTGCCTGGGTGGCTCAGTCGGTTAAGCATCCAACTTCGGTTCAGGTCATGATCTCACAATTCGGGATTTCGAGCCCTGAGTTGGGCTCTGTGCTGACAGCTCAGAGCCTGGAGCCTGCTGCAGATGCTGTGTTTCCCTCACTCTTTGCCCCTCCCCTGCTCATGCTCTGTCTCTCAAAAATAAATAAATGTTAAAAAAAATTTTATTAAAAAAATATGTGAAGAGCAGAGACATCTTTCAATACGCAGGACTGACAGAAAACTGTCCTGCCCCAAATCCTAACAGTGTACAAAATGCCAAGAACTCCTCTGTTAAGACAAGCAGCAGGGGAAACAATGTAATATCGTGGGCCTGTTAATTGCTTAAGATTCTATTTGTGTAAAGAAAACTACAACATGATTAATGAAAAACTAAGTATTTATTAAAAAGGAATGTCTTAAAGAAAATTTGAAGTTCTATTTCTATAGGTACTAATTCATATGTAATACAATAGAGAGAAATATATTTACTAAAAATTTAAAAAGACACTCACGAATGGAAGGTATCATTACTTTGCTGTTCACAGAAGATGCCCACACAGTCCTTCTGTTCTTTTGGGGTATAGCCTTTATCATACAGTTGTGTCAGTCCAATTGTGAAAGAAAACAAAACAAGAAGGAACATCCCAAGAAATTTTCCAAAATCTTGTAACATCTGTCCCATTGAAATCTGTGGAATATATTATATAGGTGTTCATTAAAATTATCAGGAAAACAAAATATTAAGTATTAAATGACCAGGCAATAAAAGTAAAACAAACATATGATTCCTTTTATTCCATCTGGTTAAGATAGTTCCATACTTTTAAAACATCAAAAGTCTCACTGACAAACAAAAAGCCATTCTAGGGGCACCTGTGTGGCTCAGTTGGTTAAGCTACCAACTCTTGATCTCAGCTCAGGTCTTGTTGTCAGGGGTGTGAGTTCAAGCCCACGCTGGGCTTTGTACTAGGTGTGAAGCCTACTTTAAAAAAAAAGAAAAAAAAAAAAAAAGGCTGCCTGGGTGGTTCAGTTGGTTAAGCATCTGACTTCAGCTCAGGTCATGATCTCGCAATTCATGGGTTCTAGCCCCATGTCCGGCTCTGTGCTGACAGCTCAGAACCTGGAGCCTGCTTCAGATTCTGTGTCTCCCTCTCCCTCTGCCCCTCGCCTGCTCACACTGTCTCTCTCTCTCTCTCTCTCTCAAAAATAAATAAAGATTAAAAAAAAAAAAAAGCCATCCTAATCATGCCAGCACTTTGAGTGTTGGATGGCACATTTCTTGAATCTGGACCAGGTCTGCAGAGGACACTGCTGGGAAGAAATAAGAGGCTGAGACATGGAGATTTAAGAAAAGGCCTAATTTGCAAGGAATAGGGGCGCCTGGGTGGCTCAGTCCGTTGAGCGTCCGACTTCAGCTCAGGTCACGATCTCGCGATCTCGCAGTCCGTGAGTTCGAGCCCCGCGTCGGGCTCTGGGCTGATGGCTCAGAGCCTGGAGCCTGCTTCCGATTCTGTTGTCTCCCTCTCTCTCTGCTCCTCCCCCGTTCATGCTCTGTCTCTCTCTCTATCTCAAAAATAAATAAACGTTAAAAAAAAAAAAATTAAAAAAAAAAAAAAAAGGTTGCCTGGGTGGTTCAGTTGGTTAAGCATCTGACTTCAGCTCAGGTCATGATCTCGCAATTCATGGGTTCTAACCCCATGTCCGGCTCTGTGCTGACAGCTCAGAACCTGGAGCCTGCTTCAGATTCTGTGTCTCCCTCTTTCTCTGCCCCTCGCCTGCTCACACTGTCTCTCTCTCTCTCTCAAAAATAAATAAAGATTAAAAAAAAAAAAAAGCCATCCTAATCATGCCAGCACTTTGCATGTTGGATGGCACATTTCTTGAATCTGGACCAGGTCTGCAGAGGACACTGCTGGGAAGAAGTAAGAGGCTGAGACATGGAGATTTAAGAAAAGGCCTAATTTGCAAGGAATAGAAGGAAAATTCCTTGCTCAAGCCTAAAGGGAAATAAACGCTTATGTTTTTTATGGCTTCTTAAAGTTTACAACTATAAAATCATATGACAAAGTATTTAATTTGCTTTTTGTGACAAATTCTAAACCAATTCTCCAAAGATAGCATTTCCTCCTCTAGGACTGCCCTAATCTTTTTTTGCCAAGGTGGTCAATTTTCTTTCATTTTAGGTCAATTATAAGAAAATATGTGTGCAAACCAAATGAATAGGTCTAATTAACATGGGTATCTTTTGTAATGCAGTCACATGTAGTATGTCTGGGAGCTTTATTCAAGCCTAATTTCATTGTCCTCCAATACTCTTTCAAAATCTGGGTGATAGGTACTTTTCATAAATTCTTGGTATTTAAATTAGCATACAAATTTGGAGAATAATTTGACATTATCCTTTTGACCCAACAATTCTATCCCTTGGCATTTAGCCAATAGATAGGAAATATGCAAAATGCACGTATATACATGGATTTTCACTGCAGCACTGTTAGAGGTCACAAAAAAATTAGAACATCTTAAATGTTGTTAAAAAGAATGAAGTACATCTATATGTGCTGGTGTAGAAAAATGTCTATAAAATATTAAGTCAAAAAAGCTGGGTATAGAACAGTATTATAACAGATCCCATTTCTATTTCTTTAAAGTATAAATCAGATATATATTTCGTATAGATAGGATTTAATACGCACAGTACATTTCTGGAAGTTTACACAAGAGACTGTTTAATAGTGCTTAAATATGGAAGGTAGGACTTGGGGTTGGAAGGCAGACTTTCTTCCTTTGAATTTTCTTTACTGTATGCATTTCTTTCTTTCTTTCTTTTTTTTTTTTTTTTTTTGCATTTATACTTATAAGATACAAAAAATAGGGTTTAAAAATAACCCTTCCTCAAAACTTACCAGATCAATTTTACACAGTTAATTAAATCCAGCTTCAAATAAAATGTCTAACTGCCTCAAACCTACCAAAATAAAATATGCCACTTACCACTGATACAAAATGGTAATGACATTGAGCAAGTGGCCAAACCTCTCTAACCCACTAAAGTGAGCCAGCCAATTAAGTAAAAGAGGGGTGCTAAAATTTTTTAGGCACACCACAGCCTGGTAAACTGGACTCTGCAACAGTGAAGAGGTCCAATATGCATGGCTTGCACATTTAACTAGGCCATGTAGTACCTTTTGAAGTCTTGTGCTTTCCTCACTTCCCACTGCAAAATTTTGAGAGAAGAAATAGGGAGCTTTTAAACTCAGCAAGTTTTACATGTGTGAGAAAGAGAAGAAATACATTTCCTTCTTAATCAATGATAGCTTTATACCGAAGTACCTTGGAAAGAAATCATTTTTAATGTTTATTTTTGAGAGAGAGAGAGAGAGAGAGAGAGAGAGAGAGAGAGACGGAGACAGAGCAGGAGTGGGGGAAGGGCAGAGAGAGAGGGAAACACAGAATCCGAAATAGGCTCTAGGCTCTGAGCTGTCAGCACAGAGCCCGGTACAGGGCTCAGAGACTGACGTGGGGCTCAAACCCACAAACGTGAGATCATGACCTGAGCTGAAGTCAGACACTTAATCCACTGAGCCACTCAGGTGCCCCTACTGGAGATTTATCCTTAGGAGATAATTTAAAAGAGGCAAAGACCCTACATACGGAGCACTGTGTAGAACAGCAAAAACATGCCAAATATCTGATAGGGTGAAGGCTGGTATCGTTAGGGTTCATATCATGTGTTAAATTATAAAACTTGCTGAAAAAATGAAGCAATAATAATGACAACTTCTAGTCATTCTCCTTCCAAATCTTCCTCCAGAAAAAACCATAATTACCTGTCTAAAAATTCTATCTGATCAAGCCATTCATACTCAAAACCTCCTTTGCATGTATGATAATATTCAAATTCCTGGCACAGAGGCCTTCAGAGTCCAGCCCAGTCTATTTTTTTCAGCCTCATCTTCCCAACTGCCACCCACTGTCCAAATACGAAAGACATCCTGTCTTCTCTAAGCACGCCATGCTTTTATGACTCCATGTTTCTGTACATGTAACTTTGTTCTTTGCCAGGAAAGCTTTTTATCCCTTCAAGGCCCAGATCAAATGTCACCTTTTCTAAGAAGCTGTCCAGATTCTCTCCAAGCACCCCCTCAGTTATGCTCCAAAGTACTTTGTCCATAATCTCTAAAATCATATTTTTCACTTTATACCAATATTTACGTTTGTCTCTTCTAGCAGGCTGTAAGAGCAGCACCATATCAATAAGCTTCAAAGCCCAGCATATTAGTTAAAATGTTGAACACATAGCTACTTTTTATATGCCTTATAACTCTCTACCATTTTCCAAGAGGTACCATGTATTTTTACTTATCCTGTAGGATCAGAAAGGCTAGTATTATCTCTCTTTTTCCAAGTGACAAACTGAAGCTCAAAGAGATTGTGACTTGCTCAGGGTAACAGAATAGATGGCAGAGGTAGAATTCAATTCTTGCTTCTAACTCCTTGCAAGAGCTTTTCTGAAACATCACTTTGTGATTTTTATCTTAGCTCTCCCATTAAAAATTTGGGGCTGTGCCACTCTGGAAAACAGTGCGGACGTTCCTCAAAAAATTAAAAACAGAACTACCCTAAGATCCAGCAATTGCACTACTAGGAATTTATCCAAGGGATACAGGAGTGCTGATTCATAGGGGCACATGTACCCCAAAGTTTACAGCAGTGTTTCAACAATAGCCAAATTATGGAAAGAGCCTAAATGTCTATCAACTGACAAATGGAAAAAGAAGATGTGGTTTATATATACAATGGAATACTACCTGGCAATGAGAAAGAATGAAATCATGCCATTTGCAGCAACATGGATGAAACTGGAGGGTATTATGCTAAGTGAAATAAGTCAGTCAGAGAAAGACAGGTTATCATATGTTTTCACTCAGATGTGGATCTTGAGCAACTTAACAGAAAACCATGGGGGAAGGAAAGGGGGGGAAATAGTTACAAATAGGGAGGGAGGGAGGCAAACCATAAGAGACTCTTAAATACAGAGAACAAACTGAGGGTTGATGGGAGGGTGGGGGAAAGGGGAAAGTGGGTGATGGGCATTGATGAAGGCACTCGTTGGGATGAGCACTAGGTGTTGTATGTAAGCCAATTTGACAATAAATTATATTTAAAAAATTGGGGGCTGTGTGCAATTAAGGATTTCATTCTCATGTAATGAGCTTATTGAATTAATACATGAATAAATATCCAAAAAAGATGTAACTATTAACATTTTACACCAAGTCTTTTTTTCTAACATTGTGTGAGCTGGGCCATAGTTTCCTGACCTATAAAAGGGATGGTCATATGCTACATCAAACTCACTCATCTACATGCTATTAAAACTTGGCCAGATTTTATGCCAATCTATTTAATCAGCATCTCTGAGGGCAGGACTTAGATATACAGATTTTATGTGCAACCCTAGTGATTCTGAGCCTCACCAACCTGGGAACTCCTAGACTAATGACCTCTAAGTTTCCCTCTAAGTGTAACATTTATGCTTCCAAAGAAAAATGTCCATCCCCAGTATACCCTAAAATGCAAGGCACTTTGAAATGAAATCACCCTTTACTCACTGCAAATGACAACAATATGCCATTTATGTGATACAGAACACTAAATTAAATCTATTAATTATCCAGTAAAGCCAAATGATTCACTATGAATAAAGTATGCGTTTATTTGTCAGATGCTACACTTATTTTCCAAGTTTCTTTGTATTATTTTTCAGATTTGCGACAGTTAACTCCACTAACTATAAAGGAAATGAAGAAATGGCTCTAATGATTTATGTAAAGTTCATCATGTGTCAGGAAACCTGCTACGAGATGCATCTTATATATACTGACCCATTTAATCCTCACAACAATGACACAGAACCTGAGACTCACAGAGATGAGTAACAGTAACAGTAAGTTACAGAGCAAAATTTGAACCCAGTTGGTTGGTTCTGTCTTGTTCTTTCTGTCTAATGACGCAACTACAAGTGCTTAATTCATTTGAAACATGTGGATAAATCAGGAAGAATTTTTAAGATCTGTAAATTATTAAAGCCTGCCCAAAGAAGTATTGTACAATAAAAGTTAACGAGGGAATCATATTACTCTGTAGCAATGAAAACAGAGAGGCAAGTTAGCAGACTGGTGAAGATCTTTAGCTCTGGAGCCAAACCACTGGGTTAGAATCCCAGTTTGGCTACTTACCAGCTGTGTGACCTTGTGCAAGTTACTTAATATCTCTATGCCTCAGTTTCTTCCTCTGTAAAATGGAAATAAAAGAGTCTGACTCTTAGAACAACTGTGAGTATTAAATGAGGTAATAAATGTAAATAAAGATCTTAGAATAGTATCCATGGTAAGGGCCCATATGTTAACAGTTATTATTATAATTACCAATTTATTTTTAGATTCTATCTTTACGTCTTTTTTTGTTAAAATGTGTAACATTACTGATTTATGTCCAATCATGACTCTTACATTTGCTGAAGCATATTAGCTAGCATCCTTCTTTTATAAAAGCAGAAGAACTAACTTTGAAGAGCAGGTTGGTCTGTGGATTCAGACAGACTCAGGTTCAGCTCTTGACTACTTCTTTCTAGTTCTGTGAACTACTTAACCTCTCTAAGCCTTAGATCCCCCACTTGTAAAATGGAAATAAAAATAACAAGGGTTGTGATGAGGATGAAATAAGGCGAAAACACTTAGCACAGTGCCTGGCCCACATGAAATGTTAAACAAATGTGGTGGTTGTTATTGTTTTGAATAAGCAGCTCCAGTAACAGGTAGTAGATATAGCCCAACAGCTTTATTCTTCTCACACACCAATCAGCACTTGTCTTTACCCAAGACCATTTAATTTATCAAACAGTAAGTGACTACTATGGCAAGGCAGTAAGTAAAGTGCAGATGAAAAAATAAAGATACAGTCCCTATCCTCAAGGAATTTTTAATTTAGTAGAGACAACACCGTCTATAATTTAAGACAAGCTAAATTTTAATTGTCTTACAATTAAGACAAGCTTTAGGAAGTGCTCATTGGAGGTTCAAAGTACCAAGTTCACTGGATGGAGTTATTCATTAGCAGGGGAGCAAGAGCATAGGAATGGATTTTCCAGAGGCAGGAGCTCTAACACTGGCACATGTTCCCTCTCCCTGGAATGCCTAACCCGCCTCCATTCTACTCATCTTTCAAGGCTTAATTCCAGTGTCATCTCTCCTGGTAAGTGCCTTAAACTGAAGTGAGTGCCCTTTCTATGAGCTGTGCCTATGACAGCAATTACCACTGTAAATGTCATGCTTGCTTGTCACCCTCAGTGTACTTGAGTTCTTTAAGGAGATATTGGAGCATATTAATTTTTTTTTCAGATTTATTTACTTACTTACTTAAAGTAATCTCTATACCCAACACTGAATCCATGATCCCAAGATCAAAGAGTTGCATGGTCTTCTGACTGAGCCAGCTAGGTGCCCCAGAGCTTACTCATTTTAGTATTTTCAGTGTCTAGTACTTACCAGGCACTCAAAAACTGTTTACTGAATGAACAAATAAAATTTTGACAAGTAGAGGAGTGGGTGGGACATTCTAAACAGGGTAATAACATAAACAATGTCATGGAATTGGGATAGCATGGGACATGTGTGAGATTACTGACTGGTCTTGGCCCAGATGGAGAAGTGCTTCAGTAAGGGACAGAGATGAGTTTAGCGACAGATGGCTACAAAGTAAGTAGGGCCAGATGTAGAAAGCCACCTTCCAGAGTCTACCTACGACATAAGTTACAAATTTAATGAGCATAATCATAAAAATGTCAAGTACTAAAATAGAGGATTCAACCACTGCTGAATATAGAACCATTTTATATATTCCACTATATGATATTCCTGTGACCTTGATTTGCCTAGGACAGTCCCAGTTTCCACTTGTTTTCCCAAGTTAGTAATAAATAACATTCCTTTCATTCCCCAAAGTGTCTCCATTTGGATGATAAAATATGGTCACTCTAACCAAGGGAGTAATCTGTACCCCTACCACAGGTTATATAACCAGTTAAAATAAAAGTCTGTCAACTTCTGCAAATATTTGGAAGGAAAGTATGTTAATGCAGATAATCACAGTAATCACATAAAAACATTATCTGACATAACAGGTTATATATATAAAGGAATAAAGTTGCTCTTTTGCTAAAGTAATTAACTTATTGTCAATATTTTTTTGCATTTTACTTCTAGTTTTACATTCATAACTGGATTACTCCCTTTCAATTGAGTTCCTTACTTATGATGAACAAAATGGAAGAAAAATGTATTCTAAATTTTCTACAAGAACTTTTTCTAGAATATTTTGGAAGAACTATGCAATACAAATCTGTCATGTTAGTAAGACTACACTGTAACACAAATGTCTTTATTTGAAAACATCTTTAAGTAAAAGCCTGAAAATATGAATCTATAGATTCCTATTCAATATCTATTCTTTGCTCTCTTCCTGACTAACCAGACCTTGATTTTTTGGGGGGCAATTGAAAGTACTCATCTCCTCAGACTTCCTTGTAGCGACAAATGACCATATGACCAAATTCTGGCCAATGAGTTATAAGTGGAAATATGTGGTAGGGCTCCAGGAAAAATGATTGCTCTCTTGATAAAAAGAGAAAGACAGTTGGCCCATATTTTCTGGCTTTTGCCCTCTGTCTTTCCCCTTCTCTCTGTAGGATACAGACTTGATATAATGACTTGGAACAGGGAGCTTGCAACCATGAGGAACAGTAACACTGTAAAAATTGCAGACAACCTTCTGTCTGGGAAGATTTGCTTTGCAATACTAACTAATTCTATTTGTATTTCCAAATCCTTCAGTTCTGAGACTAGCCTATACCAGACAACAGTGGTCTGGGGTGAGGGTAAGGGGAGTTTTAAATGCAAAAAGGTGTCAAGAAACTTTTTGGGGTGATGCACATGCTAACTTGATTATGGTAGTGATTAAACAAATTTATACTTTTGAAAAACTCATCAAACTATATATTTAAGATGGGTTTATTTTACTGTATGCAAAGCATATCTTGCTAAAGATTATTTATTCTATTTATTTTTTTGAATCTTTCTTTCTTTCTTTTGAGAGAGAGAGGGAATGAGCAGGGGAGGGGGACAGAGATGGAGAGGGAGAGAGAGGAGGGAAGGAGGTGGGAGGGGGGCGGAGAGAGAGAGAGAGAGAGAGAGAGAGAGAGAGAGAGAGAGAGAGAGAATGAATCCCAAGCAGGCTCCATGCTGTCAGTGCAGAGCCCGAGGTGGGGCTTGATCTCACAAGCCTTCAGATCATGACCTGAGCTGCAATCAAGAGTCAGATGTTTAACTGACTGAGCCACCAGGTGCCCCAATAAAGATAATGTTAAAAAATCATTTGCTTAACTAAATCCTAATGTTTAAGCATATATTATGAGTAACCAGCAGACCTTTTTAAAAAAGAGAACACAATAAATATTTGTTGGCTTCACCTAAATCATCTGTCAGTTCTACGGCCATTGCGACAATCTAAATTGTCCTGCTGGAGAAGAAAAACACAACAGCTGAAATGACAAAAACCTACTTATTCAGTATTTGTATACACATCTATATAGTTCTTTGGGGAAGAGATTAAGTCAGAAGACCTGACTCAATAGTTCTAAGAAAAATAGATAATTCATTAAGAAACAATAGCATACTTTTTCCTTTTTAACTCTTTGTAGAAATATATTTAAAAAAATACAGAAACTTGGTGATACCTATAAAAAAAGAAAGAAACTTAGTGATATCATCACCTTTTAGCTAAGAAAAAAATAAAAAAACAACAAAACAACACACATGTAAAAATACTGTTGACTATTGACTGAAACAGTCATAGAAGATATTAGTGGCAAAATTAAATCAAAATAACAGTCTAAATCAGTGTTTCACATACTATTTTTTGGAGAAAAACAGAGACCTGAACATATCTAATGAAAAATGAGTATCACATTAAATGAGTTTATGTCATGACAGTTTGAACAAGGTTAAACAAGTTTCTTTATCTCTTTCTCACAAGCTTTAATGTGATAATGTGCACTGTGAATTAATCAGGACTTGGTTAAGGAACTCACACTCCAGGAAATACTGTTGCACGATGATAGCACAAGCCAAATCAAACCAAGTTTTTCCTACATATTTTATTTTCATATCTCTATTTGGAGAACATAATTATGCCTTTTCTTTAAAAATATCTCCTTTAAAAATGTTTTTAAAATCTACATTCCTAACAAATTTCGACTCATCAAGAAAAACTGAATATTGCTCAGATTCTCAGACTCATAACTCACAATATATGTAGAGCTACTCACCTACCAGAGTTGATCCCCTTTCTCTAAAAACAATCACTATTACAATCTGTGGTAAATTCAAACAATTATGAGTCCTTTCTTTAATGTAAAGGGACTTAGCATTTAGTCCTGGACCCTCATGCATAATAACCATTCTACTCTGAACAAATCACCATCTCAAAAGCTCAATTTCTTGAGCTATAAAGTAGTTTAAGGCATAAAGCTGGACTACATGAACTCTATGAAATTTGTTAGCCTAAAAATGTCATTTTCCAACTTATTACATTTAATATTTATTAAACAAAGTGAAAGAGTATTTTAGAAATATAGCTTACATATTTTCAAAATCATCATTAAGTATGAATTCTTTGTGCACAACACCTCCCTCATATATACTATTTAAAACTTTAAATGTGAGATTCATTTTGTCAAAACACAAGATTTTCATGTTCCTCTACTGTCTTTTTTTTTTTTTTTTTTTTTTAATTTTTTTTTTCAACGTTTTTTATTTATTTTTGGGACAGAGAGAGACAGAGCATGAACGGGGGAGGGGCAGAGAGAGAGGGAGACACAGAATCGGAAACAGGCTCCAGGCTCCGAGCCATCAGCCCAGAGCCTGATGCGGGGCTCGAACTCACGGACCGCGAGATCGTAACCTGGCTGAAGTCGGACGCTTAACCGACTGCGCCACCCAGGCGCCCCTCCTCTACTGTCTTAAGTATAACTACGTTTTAAACACATCTATGTCTATGAACTGAGGGGAGAGGGACAATGGGCCACAGCTTAATAAAGTCTGAATATCTGAAAGCATAGGATTATCATTCAGTCAAAAGCGAAGTAGGTGAACATGCAGTGTCCTCTCAATTGTTAATTATTTTCAAAAGCAAAGTTTAACTTTAACATCATGAGAGAACAATGTTCTAGTGGATCAATAGAAAAATATAGTAATAATGACATCTAACAAATATTCTTTAAGAAATATTAATTATTTACCTGTAATGGACCCAATATGGAGCTTGTTGTATACATAAAAAAGAGACGAAGATAACTTAGAACATTTGCAAATGCAAAAAGCCCTTCTGCCACCAGAGTAGGATGGAATGCATCCCAGTCCTTCCGATCAGCAAAATCATGAAACTAAAGTTAGGAACAAAAGGCAAAGATAGATAGCTCTCTCAACTTAGGAAAATAAAAACCAGTATTCTGACTATTGAAAGAAAACTATTTATGTCTATTTTAGGAGATCTCCTTTTATGTTTTATGAGGTTCTCTTCTTTTAATACAAATAGCATTGTTTTAAGTAAATAAAAGATCTCTACATACATGAGGCAATATCACTCTATATAATAAAAGGTTTTCTCAGAAATTCTTGGGTTTTAAAAAATTAAACATTTTTTTTAAAAATGTTATTAAACTTTTTATGAATGAAATGTTTACTGGTTTTCCTTAAATTTTACAACACAAACTTTAAGCATTAAGTAAAATTTAAGTATGTTTGCTCTCAGTTAATTAACTATCATATTAAATTAACCCTTAAATTAGCCCTTTAACTCAGGTTTCTAGTATGAACCCTAGAAGTTCTTCTCTCTTCCAAATACCAAGGGAGAGAGAGTGCATTATTATACCCAGACATAGAGCGACCACATGTTCCAATTGTCTGGAATAGTCCCAAATTATATACCAGTTTTCCTGGCATAATCATTAATGCCCCCTTATACTCTCAAAGTGTCCTGGTTTGGATAAAAAGTTATATGAGCACTCCACTTCTAGAACTAAAGAGATCAAAGACACCAATGACCCTCAACCTCTTTATTGAGCCATTTATCTATGTATGATCATTTTTTAATTTTCTTAGTAATTTCACAAATCTGGTCATTGAAAATACGTAACAAACATGTTCCATACTACTGATCATTTAAAAGTATGCAGTTTTCTTTTAACAAAGTAAAATGATGTGTAAGTGAATCAGTGTTCTTTTTCTATAGTCCATAAATTAGTTCAAAAACAAGAAAATATTATTATCTCTTAGTTCCTTGACTGTGACACCCTAGAAGAATTCTAAACTTAGGGCTTAAACAAAGATAATTAAAATCTATTATCTTTTCTGGGCTCGAAGTAGCTTACATCTTGGTAAAATTATAAGATGCATACAAAACTAAATTTTTGTCAAATTCTGAATTTAAAAAGAGGCATCAAAAAATAATCACATTTACATCACTCTTTAATAATCATGATTTGGAATGTGTACAACACTATAATGAATTCTTAAAGATAAAACTTTTTTCTGGCAGGTATAAAGAGGACTAACACTAATCAATTTAAGTATCTTTGTGTTCTCACTTTAAGTAGATACACGTTAATGAGGTAAATGAACCTAACTCAGATATAAGGAATTGGCATTTGGTAGAAAGAAAATGCCTAGACAGACCTGGATTTAAATCCAGTCTTGGTTTCTTACTGTGTGGTCTTGGATAAGTTACTTAATATCTCTGAGCTTCCTTTTCCTTACTTGCAAAATGGGGATAAGGACATCTGTCTCATAGAGTCCCTGTGAGGATAAAATGAGATAAAGTATAGCAAGTAGCAACCATGGAGCCTGGCATATAATAGGTAACCAACATTTAAAAGTTATTAACATCCTTTAAACTACTGGAAGGGAGGAAACAACACACACTATTCCCTTACACTGGGATAGTGAAATTAAAATGAAAACACATCAGGTACAGATTTGGGCCAACGTTAACTTTGAGTTATATAGCTACGTCTCCTACACAAACTTCATTTATGTCTCCAATTAACATAGCTAATAGTCACCTTGTTGTGAGCAACCACTTTGAGGGCAAAAGTTGCCAAATAAAGTGAATTCATGACAAAACTGAGTTGATTACGGGATTCTTCTAAAAAGTCTTCCAACCCTTCATACCAGAGTCTTTTAATGTCTGACCAAATCATCCCTAAAAAAAGGAAGAAAAAAAATCAGATAATGTTCTTAATTCAATAATAAACTAAAAAATAATTAAAACTCAAAATATTAAATAAACAGCAACTTACATCAAACTATAGTCTCATCCGGAAGAAAAAATAAGAACTTTTTAGTGAAAAGTTCTCAAAATTTGAAAGAAAAAAACCTTAAGTTTTATATGACAATATCTTTCCCAGAGATTTTAATAAATGATGCTCGTGAGACAAGCATAAGAAAAATAAGGAAACACACACACACAAACACACCACAATAGCTTAGTTCCTGACTCTTTTCTCTATTATGCTCACTCCTACAGTGACTTTATCCAGTCTAGCCTGATGGCTTTAAATACTATCTGTGGGCAGACTTTCAAATTTATACCTCTAAATTTGACCTGTATTTATATAATAAATAATATCTCTAAACCCCTCTTCAAAACTCAACAATGTTCTTGACTGCTCTGCATCACCAACTGAATGTTTTAACATATCCAAGATGTGTATTATTTTTACTTTATCTACCTAATTTTAAACATTAATGCATAATGGATTGAACACCACTAAAAGTAAAAGTTCTGACTGAAATCAAGTTACTTGAAATTAACTAACTTCCAAAAAAAATTAAAGTTCCAAAACATGCAGATTAATTTTATAGCTGAAGGAGAACTAAAAGTTAAAATGATACTTTAATTTTTCTCAACTTATTTATTAAATCAATAAAGAACATACTGATCAACCAATGCTTTATACCATAGAAGACTAAATTTTAACATCCTTTTACTCTATAGCAAATAGTGAAAAGACGGGTGAGAAATGCTGAGTTTAAAAACAAGGCTGAAGATCCAGAGGGAAATAAAGACGTCATTAAAAGACCATAAATAGGGGCTCAGTTGGTTAAGCGTCTGACTCCAGCTCAGGTCATGAACTTGTGGTTTGTTAGTTTGAGCCCCGTGTAGGGCTCTGTGCTGACAGCTCAGAGCCTGGAGCCTACTTCGGAATCTTTGTCTTCCTCTCTCTCTCTGTTCCTCCCCCCATTCATACTCTGTCTCTCCCTCTCTCTCAAAAATAAATAAAGATTAAAAAAAAAAAAAAAAAGACCATAAATAGACGATGTGATTATACCTCAACTCTCCTCCATTCCCCACAGAAAAGGGCAAGAATTATAAAAACTACAGGTCATTTCAAATTTGTATCATACAGCATAATACTTACAAAAATAATTTTCAGAAAATAAAAGTATCTTATATTAAAAACTCTGTCATTTCTAAAGAGATCTGGCTATCATTACAAAGAACTGATTTATATAGAGTGAGTCACCAGGGAAACCTTTAAAGTTAAATTTAAATAATGTTTCTATAACAGATAAAAATGTAACCTCATAAGTTCATGGGTTCTTAAAAGGAAAACTAATGATACAATAAAACAAAATAGTTAACTCTTAAAATGCAACCAAGTATAATATGTATCACATTTCAAAATACCTAAGATTCATACCCTTATACCAAAAAAAGCATTCATCAGCAAAATTTTTCTTTTTTAATGATCATGAACAATTTTAGAGACTGAAAATAAAGAATTTTTAACTTCCATGTAATTAAGTAATAATAAATAAGTTCAGGATCATATATCATTAGAATAGTGTTAGATAAGTCTTCCATGATCATGAAAGTGTTCGAATTCTTGCTGTATAAACAGTGTAAAATTATAAACCGAACACAGATGTTTATAACGCCACCAAGCAAAGGAGAATTAAATGGTTAAATAAAAGCAGAACTTTTTGGACAAACTTGACACTTACCAATAATCCACAGTATAAGAAGATAGTCTATTCTTTCAAGGGCTGGCCCCATTGTGTTTTTCTTATCCTCATTGTAGACAAGAGAATATAGGTTTAGTAACAGCAGGAATGTGAAATACGATGCTCCATGAATAATAAATTTCATAAAAGGAGTGTGAATGATTCTGCCAAACTGAGATTTGGGAGCTATCAAATAACAAAGTGACAAAACTGGCCAAAAGATACCAACTGTCAAAACAGTCATTATCTTCTTACAGGTGGGCTTACGTCGGTAGCCTGACATCTGTCCAAACCAAACAGTGTTCAGGAACTGCTGGCAGTTAGACTGGGAGACAAACTGAAAATGACACACACACATACAAAAAAAGAAAAAAGAAAAAAGAAAACCTCTAAATACAATCTGATAATACCATTATTTGACATTCAAAGTTTTAATAATAGTTTAAAATCAATTCTATATAATCCACATAATTTTTGTTTTTTGTTTTTCTTACATGTAATAAAAGAATGTAGAGATTGAGAGCACAGACTCTGGAGCCAGATTACCTGGATTCAAATCCAGGCTCTGCCATTTAATAATTGATCTGTAGCAAGTCTTTATTTTTTTTTTATTTAAAAAAAAAATTTTTTTTTAACATTTATTTATTTTTGAGATAGAGACAGAGCATGAACAGGGGAGGGGCAGAGAGAGAGGGAGACACAGAATCTGAAACAGGCTCCAGGCTCTGAGCAGTCAGCACAGAGCCCGACGTGGGGCTCGAACTCCCAGACCGCGAGATCATGACCTGAGCCGAAGTCAGACGCTTAACCGACCGAGCTACCCAGGCGCCCCATGTAGCAAGTCTTTAAACCTCTTTTTTTTTTTTTTTTTTTTTAATGTTTATTTATTTTTGAGAGAGAGAGAGAGATAGAGCATGAGCAGGGAAGGGGCAGAGAGAGAGTGGAGACACAGAATCTGAAGCAGGCTCCAGGCTCTGAGCTGTCAGCACAGAGCTCGACAAGGGGCTTAAACTCACAGACTGTGAGATCATGATCTGAGCCAAAGTCAGATGCTTAACCGACTGAGCCACCCAGGCGTCCCAAGTCTCTAAACCTCTTTAAGCCTCAAATTTCCCACCTATTAAATGGTGATAATAGTCTCTGCTCATAAACTTATTAGCAAGGATTAAAAGTAAAGCTCTTAGAATAATAATGCCTGATTCACAGCATGCAGCATATAAGTATTAATTATATTATCACTTAGTCATTACTTAATGATTATTACTAGCCTACTTAGCCATTTTGCAAATTTTAATTTATAGACAGTCTCATAATGTTTGTGAAATTTCAAAGTTAACAAGCACAATCCAAAGAAAAAAACTGATCTCAAAGAACTAATAGGATTTCAATTATAAGAAACCAAGATACGAAGATAGCAATCAAAGTCTAAACATGAGACATATTTACTCTTCATGAAAACATTGAAAACTTCTTAAAATGTATTATACTCTTAACTCTGCTTAAGACTGAATTCTATGTAAGGAAAAAAAAAGGAAAAATATTGCCAAATAAGAGGGAAATTCTAGTTTAAGTACAGAAATAAATTTACCAAAGTTTACAAAGGCTTCTGAGTTTACAAATTTCAGAAGCAGTATTTTCTCAATATAATGTGCATGCTGTGCAGGACAACACCAGGGTTCTGAACTCTGGACATAATAATGTGATCAGGTTTGAAATTACCAAAGCACAAGAGATCATAATGTCAGTCAGATATCTAAATACTAACAGGTCAATCTTCTGTTTTAAAATGATTTACCCTGGGGGCGCCTTGGTGGCTCAGTCGGTTAAGTGTCTGACTTTGACTCAGGTCATGATCTCACTGTTCATGAGTTTGAGCCCCGCATCTGTGCTGACAGCTCAGAGCCCGAAGCCTGCTTCGGATTCTATGTCTCCCTCTCTCTCTGCCCCTCCCCACCCCTCTCTCAACAATAAATAAACATTTTTAAAAATCTTAAAAAAAAATAAATTTCCTAATATACTATACTTGTTTTGGCATTGAAGTCTTATTTCATTCTCCATTCTTCTGCACAGATTGCAGTGCTCTTAGGGAATCTTAATTTGTCTCTAAGATGAAATACTAGGGAGAGAAATAGCTTTTCCTCTCACAAACTATCCAGTTTAGTAGCATCCCAAACTTAGTGGTTTCCCCTTCCCCCAAATATCAAAGCAATCTCAGAACTGATTGCTGTCCTTGTCATCCCTCTCTATAATGACGATTTAATTAAGAGTAATGTTAAATATGTAATTGGAAGAACAAAATTTCAACTGGAAATGTTTTAAGTTTGTGGTGGTTTTAAAACATTGAAACAAATTTTTTGCTACTCCTCTCATCAAGAGGTGGATTATCAGTGTTTCCTATCCTTCAATTCAACAAGGTTTGATTGCTTTAATCAGCTGGAAGATGTGATGCTATGTGACTTCTGAGGGTAGGTTTCAAAAGGCCATTGAGCTTCCACCTTGTTTGATGAACATTTGCTCTCGGAGCCATTAACAGCCATATAAAGTGTCCTGAAGCTACCATGCTGTGAGGAAGCCTAGGCTACATGCAGGCACTCTGGGCAGCCCTCAGAGGCTTCTCAGACCATCTCCTCATAGTCAACTCACCATCATGGCTATGCCCCTCCATGATTCCAGTAGTAAGTGCTCAGGTGGCCCACCCTCTATGGATCCACCCACCTGAGCACCCAGCCCCTCATGAGTTTCCTGTCTCAGTCCTCAGCTGCTGCTCAGGCACCAGATATTTGAGTGACGAAGACTCCAGATGATTGTAGCCCCCAATCATCTGAGCTATCACCAGCTGAGACCCTAAACATAGAGAAGCAAGGACAAATTATCCATCCTTGCTGTGCCCTTTCCTAATTCCTGGCCCAAACAATCCAAGAGCATAATAAAATGATTATGAAATTATTACAAAAGAGTATGAAATAATGAGTCTTATGTTAGGAATTTACCCAAGGGATACAGGAGTACTGATGCATAGGGGCACTTGTACCCCAATGTTTACAGCAGCACTCTTAACAATAGCCAAATGATGGAAAGAGCCTAAATGTCCATCAACTGATGAATGGATAAAGAAATTGTGGTTTATATACACAATGGAGTACTATGTGGCAATGAGAAAGAATGAAATATGGCTCTTTGTAGCAACGTGGACGGAACTGGAGAGTGTTATGCTAAGTGAAATAAGCCATACAGAGAAAGACAGATACCATATGGTTTCACTCTTATGTGGATCCTGAGAAACTTAACAGGAACCCATGGGGGAGGGGAAGGAAAAAAAAAAAAAAAAAAGAGAGAGGTTAGAGTGGGAGAGAGCCAAAGCATAAGGGACTCTTAAAAACTGAGAACAAACTGAGGGCTGATGGGAGGTGGGAGGGAGGGGAGGGTGGGTGATGAGTATTGAAGAGGGCATCTTTTGGGATGAGCACTGGGTGTTGTATGGAAACCAATTTGACAATAAATTTCATATGTTAAAAAAATGAATAAATAAATAAAAATAAAAATAAAAATGAGTCTTAGAAGAAATATCTTAAAACCACCATTTACCAATACCTCATACTATTAATTGGATATCATTATCTACAAATAAACACTCATTGTTAGTAAATTGTCTCAAAAAATAAAATTTAAAATGCATACCTTCCTTCGTCAAGTTCCTGAATCATGTGTGTGTGTGGATTAGAAATAGGTATTTCCCTTAATAGGAAGGGATGATGCCAGTAGAGCCAGATTCAATTTAGTTATCATATCATGTGCCTCTCCACCTTTGGGTTTCAATGAATTAACAAATAAGAACCAGAAAATATGATATCTGATACTTTATTTTTAAACAGTAAGGCATTATTACTGTAAGTCATAACCTTAATTAATTCTTAAGTAATTGCTCTGAGTCACTCCACTACTGTGGAGGAAATAATTTATGCATATCACAGAAAACCTCATACCTCCTTTTGGTTATATTTGATAGCAAGTTTTAGACGACTTAAATTCATTCTTTCTTCTAGTAATCCCCGTTTGTCAAGAGGTTCATCACTAGATGTATGGTTTAGGATAACTTCCAATTCTCGTGAATTCCGGGCTTGTGCAAGCAAATCTTTAGCAAACATTTTACATTGCCGGGCTAATTCCTCATAATCATTCCTGCAAGATGCAACAGTCTATTATTAGAAATGTCACTTCTAGTCTCTAAGCTGTTTTCAATAGAAAATTATTTACTTGGTAACATTTTAATTCTAATAGGGTCATACAAAATCTGAAGTCATTTTGTGCTGATGGTCAGAAGAATCTACTGGTGCATAAATTCTCCAAAGCTTTGGGGAAAACTGTAACACAATTATACTGACTGTGCTCACACTGATAATTTTAGATGAGCACAGTATTTCCTTACATATACTGATATTCTTAGAAGTTCGGATTATAGTTGTCAACCAGTTCTTCACCTAACTCATTTGCTCTCCTTCTCTGTAAGTTTGGTATAAAACTTCCTTTTACATTACTTATCTAAACAATAGATAATAATAAGGCTATCAATAAATATTACTATGTAACTCAACCAGAGGTGCTTTCAATAATAGTCTATAACATGTTCTATGCTACTTCTGATATTAAAATAGTATTCTGATTCACTTTTAAAGTGTTCACTTGAACAAAATTCAAGTTGGGAAGAAAAGACATTGAAATACTCCTACTAAAGAATTTTCTTTCAGAATCACTGTTTCTTGAAATTTAGGATTTAACTGCTGGTTAAAGGCAGGCCTAAATCAACCAATTTGTGAGAAATTAAGTTTTAGCAGATAATCCTCTTTAAAAACATCAGGTTCGTTAAACTTACGTCTTAGTGTAATAACTTGAAAATAAAGTTAGAAATATATATGAATCAATTAGGGTCAGATTTCAGAAAATAATTTTTTATTCAGTTTTTTTTCCTTAATGGGAGAAGAAGGGAAAATAGAAAAATTTCCCAATGATTACAATAGGATTGTATACAATAGGATTTTCTATGACCAGCTTACAGAAAATCATAACTCAAAGAATTAAAAAATTTCCTCAGAGGCTAACATTTTTCTCATCCACTCTTTGCATTTACTATATAACCAAAACTACATAAGAATACTAATTGGATTTCTTAAACAAATGAAATATTACTGCTTCTTAGTCTAGGAATCTCATTACAGATAGGAATATTCATCAAAAGTGTATGTTGTTACACAGAGGTCCCATCTTTAGGTAAACAGTGACAGACCACTAAATTCAGAGGTAAAACTAATACATTGTATTAATCTAATTTGCTTAATCTTGAACAAATTACTAGAAAACTAGTAAATGGCTGTATAGTTTAGCTGGAAATACAGTAAACAAGAAGCCAAGAGTCCTATGTTCTAGTTACAACTCTGTTCCTAATTAGATGCTGTTATCAGTAAGATATCTAACTTATATAGATCACTTTTCCTGTCTATAAAAACCAGGAACAAGTAAAACAAGTAAATGATCACTTCTATGATCACTTCAAAACCTAACTTTGTTATCCTATGATTACAGTATAATCTTGGCAATTGCTTTAAATCCTTTTTGGAAGGAGTTGAATAAATTCTATTTTACATGGTAACTCAGAACTCCAATTATAAGACTATAACAGGAAGTCCTTCATATTTAAAAGGAATAATTTACTAACAGCTTCATGTGCTAATAAAGTTAAAAGTACCAACAAGTTACATTTTAATCATGTGTTCATCAAAATATATACTTTATGTAATAACAGGTTTAAATAAATTTTAATTTATCCAAATTGAAATATACTAGTTCCAAACCTGAACACTTATGAACAGGTATATTTAAAAAGTTTCTAGAACGCAGAGCTATCAAGAACACACTGCTTCTTAGTCAAGGACTTAACTGCTATTAAGGCATAAGACAACTGCAAGCTTCTTATTGCCCTTCCAGTAAATAAAAGTTTGAATTTTTCCAATCTTGTCAAGTCACTAGAGGAGTATAATGCAAGACATGGGGCTCCCACAGCAGCTACACTTAAAAGGAAAGGGAGGGATAGGCATAGCCTGCCCCCCAGAAACCTTACAGCAGGAACTGGCAAGAAATGTTGATCAATTCCTCCTTCTTTGGAGAGCACCAGGGATACTTTAACACAAGGGGAAGTCTCAAAGCTTTTCCTCAAGTCTACAAAATGTAGTTTTCTAAGGACTATTTTTTTTTTAATATTTAAATCAGTAGTTTAATAGGCTGGTTTTTCCAAAGCCTTTTTCTGTACCTCCGATTTAACTATCTGAGAGAAACTGTAACAATGATTCTTTGAGTATACAAAGTGCCAAAATTACATTTAACTCTTTGCTTCAGAAGAAAACTCAGAGTGGCATTCGTCCCTCTTAACCAGTATTATTTTAATGTCTGCATGTTATGTGTCTCCTAATAGAAAATCGCACCAAACGGTGAAAAGGGACTATGTCTGTGTGTGTGGAATGGCCCTGAAACACAGAAAGCATTCTATATGCTTCTGAAAGTGATGAAGGATCAGGCTCCAGGTATGATTACAGAATCTGGGAATGAGGGGAGGTAGAACACAGAGGAGTTATAAATAAATTTGCTCTTGCTTAAGGCTATCACTTCCACTATTCTTTACACTGTCCTAGAATGCCTTTGGCAACATTAAATAAAGGTGGGGGGTGGGGAGCTTAGGGATGGTGCAAGAATGGCAAAGGGCAGGTGGGGAAGGAGTGACCTAAGTAATACCAAGGTCTATTCCATTGAATCTGAAGGTAAATCCCAAATAGGTGACAGCAAGGTCTGGTTCCCTTGGATCAGAAGTAAATAAAAATAAACATTAATTTGGTCTATGAAAAAAACTCAGGCTGAAGAGATTCTGAAAAAAAAAAGACGTAATTTACAATTTCCATTCATTCCCACCTGAATTCCACCTCCACAAGGCTTAATTCTTTTAAATCAGCACTAAGTTCAAATGCTCTCAGAATTGGATCCTCCTCTGTTAACATTATTAGAGCTGGACTGGCCAAACAGCGATATATATCAAGACGAAACCTGTGATAAAATTCGATTCCGTAATGTAAAATAAATGTATTATACACATATAATTAGTATTTTTAACCTATGATTTTCATAAATTTAAAGTACTGTAAAATTAAAAGAAAACAACTATAATATACTTATTACAGGATAACCTGCATAAGAAGACTTAAAAAAAATAAGTCTTTGTATTCTACAATCCAATTTAATTAAAAAATTTCTATTCCTGAACCCAATATTATTTTAAATGAAATATGCTAATAACTAATACATTTTGAATATGATGTGAATGATTATTAAATTTTTCTTTCCTCAGTGATGAGACTGCTTTCATATGCTAGATATATGTAACATATGACTTATTCAACCAGGTTATTTTTTTAAAGATATTTTGAATCTTAAGAATGAAATCATTGGGGTGTCTGCGTGGCTCAGTTGGTTAAGTGTCCGACTCTTGATTTCAGCTCAGGGCATGATTTCACAGTGGTGGATGTGGAACCTGCTTAAGGTTCTCTCCCTCTCTCCCTCCCTCCCTCCCTCTCTCTCTCTCCCTCTCTCTCTCTCTCTCTCTCTCTGTCCCTCCCCCACTAGTGCTCTCTCTCTCCTTTAAAAAAAAAAAAAAAAGAACGAAATCATTCATTTATGCACATTCTCTAACAGAAAAGCATGTCCCTTTACCTTCTGTAAACTAATTAGGTTTCATGTTTAATACATAAATAGGAAGCAAAGCAGAAAATTTTTGCTATATATCTTTAATTTGTAAGCATATAATTCTTAATTTCTCAATTTGGTAGATATTATATAATGTGTATTTTCTTTTAAACATAATTAATACATGTTTGTTATTAAAAACAGCAAGCAGTTCAGAAACATGATGGTCCCTAATTCTCCTTCCACCACTCTACTCTTCAAAGATGGTCACATTATGGAGAATTGTCAATATCCTTCCTGATATTTTCAATTCACACACAAACATAATCAGACATACTATATAAAGGAACAACTCTATGTCACTACATATAGAGTCATGTCATTTTTTTCTAAAACCGGATGGTTTTCCATTTGATGGCAGCTCATCAGATCTCCATTAATGGAAATTTCAGTTGCTTCTAATTGTTTACTTCTATAAATAATGCAGCAATGAACATTCTTTAGTTCACATATCTTTTGCATACTAGAATTGCTGGATAAAATGGCATGTGTATTTTAAATTCTAACATGTTTCCAAAGCACTAACAATAAGGAGAGCTCATTTCTCCCTACATCATCATCAATATTTTGCCACTCTCACAGATAAAAACTGGAATTCTAGAGTTGTTTTATTCTGAATTTCTTTATAAGCTTAAGCATCCTTGTATGTTCACTATCCATTATACTTCTTCTGTAAACTGCCTGTTCATTTTCATTAGCCTATTTTTCTGATAATTGCTTTTTTTAATCAATTTGTAAGATCTACATATCAAAGAAATTAGCCCTCTGTCTAGTCAAAGTGTTCTAAATACTTTTTCCCAGTTTCTTGTTTGTCTTTTTCCTTTGTTTGCAATTGAACTTTCCTATGTGGGAATTTAAATTTTTTTAAATGTTTATTTATTTTTGAGAGAGAGAAATATTGCATGCACAGGAGAGGGGCAGAGAGAGATGGGGACAGAGGATATGATGCTAAACCGACTGAGCCACTGAGGTGCCCATAAATTTTTATTTAAACAAACTTATTGAAATATTCCTTATTTACCGTATAGGTTTCAGGTCTTACTTAAGATATAAAAGTAAATTTTGTATAATGCATTTTTAAGAAAACAGTATTTGTAAAATCCAATTATAAGTTAGCTATTCAATAAAACAAGTATAGCTGTCTTAAGGATTTCTAAAGAGATATTTGCCGACAACAAAACTGTCCAAAAACTTGAGAAAAATTTGTATAACTAAGCAACTGTTCTGTTTCTATCAATATTTCTATATTAATTTTATCAGATTATGTCTAAAAAAATGACTTCTGTATTAACCAACATTATCATGTCTCAAAATATATTAAGGATTAATGACAAAATGCACAGCAAGAGTGACAGCTAGTAATGGTGGCAACCAATTGTGTTAGAGTAATAATCAAGTACTGCTGTATAGAAAGTACTTAGATGGAATCTGACAAGTAACGGGGCTGACTCATTTTATAAAATCTATCAATTTGGTATTCAAAATACTATCAAAGTAATGGTGGTGTGAAGAGGTCAATGATTCCACTACACACAAAAAATATGTATACAAATGGATACAATTACAGTTGTCCCTTGAACAACATGGGTTTGACCTCTATGGATTCACTTTTACGTGGGATTTAAAAAAAAATTTTTTTAAGTTTTTGAGAGAGACAAAGCAAGTAGGGGAGGGGTAGAGTGAGAGGGAGACAGAGAATCTCAAGCGGACTCCACACTGCCAGCACAGAGCCCAATGAAGGGCTCAAACCCACAAAACCACGAGATCATGACCTGAGCTGAAACCAAGAGTCAGACGCTAAACCGACTAAGCCACCCAGGCACCTCTGTGGGTTTTTTTGATACAGTACAGTACTATCAATGTATTTTGTCTTCTTTATGATTTTCTTAACATTTTTTTTTCTCTAGCTTACTTTATTATAAGAATATAGTACATAATACATATAACATACAAGATATGTGTTGACTGACTGTGCTATCAGTAAGGCTTCCAGTCAACAGTAGACTAATTAGTAGTTAAGCTTCTGCGAAGTCAAAAGTTATACATGGATTTTTTTGCTGCACAGGGGGTTGGTGCCCCTACCTCCCACAGTGCTCAAGAGTTAACTGTATTTTTAAAAAATCAACCTTTTCAGGGCAGTGGAAATTATCTACTGAGAATCAATTACCGAAAAACTGCTAGAGCTTCAGGTAAGAATGGTTCGAATCTGTGGTCTTCTTGCCTGAGGCTACCTCCATCACCTCTGCCCCCCCCCAGTTCTGTCAAGGAGAACTGCAGTTTTCCAGCCTGAGACTGGTAAACCTGTACTTTTGTGCTTAAAGGGGAAAATCAATTCGACTGGAGGCAAAAACCTACAGTTCTGATGGCTGAAAGGGTTGGACTTGGAGGAGATGAACAAGGAAAACCTGCAGTTTTATAAGACCAAGCTTGGAGTCTGAGTAGAAACAAACAGTAGACAAACTAGAAATTTAACAGCGAGATCTTGGAAGTGAAAAAAGCCATAAAATAATTCATACAAGGTCTCCAGAGATCTCTGGCAGACTAACGTATTAGGCATATGTGGAGAACATCAGACAGTTTGGTAAAAAGAAAAGACAAGAACTATTGAGAAATGGCTGCAACTTTGACTAACCCACAGATTCATCAGGAGACAGCAGAACTCTTATAGGCCCAAAGTGTATTAACATAACTTCTACCAAATTAGTGGCTCACCGACAGAGACCCTAAAATGACCCTTAAGAATCAAAGCTAAGGGGCACCTGGGTGGTTCAGTCAGTTGAGCATCTGACATGATCTCTTGGTTCGTGAGTTTGAGCCTCACATTGGGCTCACTGCTGTCAGCCTGTCAGCATACAGCCTGCTTCACATCCTCTGTCCCCCTCTCTCTGCCCCTCCCTCACTTGTGCTCTCCCAAAAAATAAATATGAAAAAAAAAGGATCAAAGCTAAAAAATAAAAATAAGAAAAAAAAATAAGCTAAGCACAGAGATCAATGATTGTACCTCACAGGGAGACAAGATTCAGCAGACCAGAAAAATAATTTTTAAAAAACCTTAGAAAAGTAAAAGAGTATTGAGACTTGCTATAATATATACTAGACTGTCCAGATTTCAAACAAAGAAATATTAGATGTGCAAGAAAAAGTCAAGCTGTCCCTCACCAAACAGCAACTAAGGGGGAAAATAGATTTCACTAAAATAATCCAGACAGTTGCTAAAAAAAATAAAATAAAATAAACAAACAAATAACAGCAATAGGCCCCTGAAAATGGAGGGGACTGGCACACAGAGTTGCTATAATATATTATCTAAAATGTCTAGTTTCCAGTAAAAAATTAAGAGACATGAAAAGAAATAAGAAAACATGTCTCATACCCAAGGAGAAAAAGAAAAAAAAAAAAAAAACCCAGGTAATGGAAACTGCCTTTGAGAGCAACCAGAAGTCATATTTAACAGAAAAAGATTACAAAGTGGCCATTATAAATATATTCCAAAACTAAAGGAAGTATGATTAAAGAAGTAAAAGAGGGCATGATGACAATGTTGCATCAAACAGAGAATATCAATAAATAGATAGAAATTATGAAAAAGAACAAAATGGAAATTATGGAATTGAAATGTACAATAACTGCATTTTCAATTCATTAGAGGAGCTTGCAATAGGTTGAGATGTGTACCCCTAGAATTCATATGTTGAAGTCTATCCACCAGTATCTCAAAATGTGACCTTATTTGTAGACAGGGTCTTTACAAAGGTAATCAAGTAACAATGAGACATTAAGGTGGGCCTAAATCCAATATAATTAGTGTTTTTATAACAACGTGGAGGGTAGTGTGGAGACAGGTACACATGCAGGGAGAATACTCTCTGAACATGAAGGTGGCCATCTACAAGCCAGTAACAGAGGCCTGGAACAGATCCCTCCTTCAGAGTCCTCAGAATAAATGAATCATACCAATACCTTGACTTTGGATTCATAGGCTACAGAACTGTAAGACAATAAATTTCTGTTAAGTCATCCAGTGTGGTATCTTATTATGACAGCCCTAAGCAAAATAATGCAGGACGTAACAGAAAGAACTACAAAACTTGAAGATATATCAATAGAGATTACGCAAGCCAAGGAACAAAGAGGAAAAAAAAAGAATGAAGAAAAATGAACAGAAATTCACAGAGATATGTAATACTTTTAAGTACAACAACATATTCATAATGGGTACACCAGGACACAAGAAAAAGAAGAAAAAAAGTTTTGAAAAAATAATGGCTAACAACTTACCAAAATTTACCAAGTACTGAAAAACAACAACTTGCATGTCTAAGAAACTCAACAAATTCTGAGAAGGATGTATACAAAGAGACTCAAACAGAAATATCATGATAAATATGCTGAAAGTCAAAGGCAAGGAGAAAAATATGAAAACAACAAGAGGAAAATGATGAGGCATTTACAAGGGAACCCCAATAAGGCTAACAGCAGACTTCTCAGTAGAAACAATAGAGGGAGCATTCAACATTCAAAACACTCAAAGAAAAAACTACCAAAAATACTATAACCACCCAAATTATTCTTTAAAAGTAAAAGCAAAATAAGAACTTTAACTGAAAAACAAAAACTGATTAAATATGTTCCTAGCAGACCTGCCTTAGAAGAAATACTAAAGAAAGCTCTTAAAAGCAAGTGATCCCAGATGGGTAATACAAGTCCACATGAACAAAGAGCACCAGCAAAATTATATAATTATAAAAGACACTATAAATACAGATTTTTCTCTGTTAACTGATTTTAAAAAGCAATTATATAAAATAATAATGTACTGTTTGGCCTATGATAACACAGAGAAATGTAATACATGTGTAATGTATTCACCAACAGCAGCGCAAAATAAGTGATCAGGACTACAGCTATAATAGACTAAGGAAATGATGACAGTAAAATAATAACAATACACTGCTGGGTTTATAACATTAATAGATGAAATATGTATAACAATAATACAATTAAAGGGATAGAAAAGAGACTATATATATATATATATACACACACACATACATATATAGCATTCCATATATTAGAATTAAGCTAGTATAAATCTGAAGCTGATTCTGATAAGATGCATATGATAAGCTCTGGGGCAACCAGTAAAAAAAAAAAACCTGAAAACATATAATAAATAATTCATTAATAATATTAAAATGCTACATTACAAAATATACACTCATGGTGCCTCATGGCTCAGTCAACTTAGCACCCGACTCTTGATTTCGGCTCAGGTCATGATCTCATGGTGCATGAGATCAAGCCCCATGCTGGGCTGAGTGCTGACAGCACAGAGCCTACTTGGGATATCCTCTCTCCCTCTCTCTCTCTGCCCCTCTTCCATTCTCTTTCTCACTCTAAAATAAATAAGTAGGGGCACCTGGGTGACTCAGTCGGTTAAGTGTCTGACTTTGGCTCAAGTCATGATCTCATGATTTGTGAGTTCGAGCCCCACATCAGGCTCTATGCAGATAGCTCAGAGCCTGGAGCTGGCTTCCTATTCTGTGTCTCTGTCTCTCTCAGCCCCTCCCCTGCTTGTGCTCTTTCTCCCTCTCTCCCAAAAATAAATAAAAATTAAAAAAAAACAAAAACAAAACTTTAAAATAAATAAATAAAATATACACTCAATGTAAAAGGAAGCACTAATGAAGGAATAAAGGAACAAGAAAGATATAAGACACATAGAAAACAAAAAAGGACACATACAGAAAGCAAAAAGAAAAATGACATATGTGAATACAACTATGTTAATAACATTAAATGTGTATGGTTTAAACAATCGAATCAAAAGTAGAAGTTGTCAGACTAGATTTTAAAAAAAAGCATAATCTAACTATATGTTGTCTTAAGATTCAAAGATACAAATAGATTGAAAGTAAAAGTCTGGAAAAAGATATATCATGCAAACAGCAACCACAGGAAAGCTAGAGTAGCCATATTAACATCAAAGTTTAAAACAAAAAAAACTGTTACTAGTGATAAGACGGACATTTTATAATGATAAAAGGTGAACCTTTTCAAGAAGATACAACATTTATAAACATATTTATAACACTAAGTACTAAAATTATGAAGAAAAAATGAACAGAAACGAAATAGACACTGAACAATAACAATTAGAAACTTTAATACCCCACTTTCAAAAACGGATAGAACAACCAGACAAAAGATATAAAGAAAAAGGAAAGAGAAAAATTAAACAAGACCATTAACCAACTAGACATCTACAGAACACTGCACCTGACAAGGATAAATTATATATTCTGATACATTCTGAGATTTAATATTCCTCTCCCAGAAATTGATAGAATAAATGGATAGAAAACCAGTAGGGATAAGGAAGACTCAAATGCTATGAAAGAATATATGTTCAAACTGATATTTATTGAATGTTTACCCCAAAACAGCCAAATATGCATTATTTCAAAAGTACATAGAATATTCTCTATGTTAGACTACAAAGTAGGCCATAGGACTAGTCTTAATACGTTTAAAAAAAAAAGAACAAAATCATAAAAAGTGCATTCTCCAAATTAAGCAATGGTATCTTAGCTATAATTTCAAAATTGAGATCAACTGGACTCCACCAAAATATAAGACTTCCATGCTTCAAAGTACACCATCCAAAAAGTAAAAATATAACTGACAGGATCTGAAAAAAGATTTACAAATCATGTATCTGATGAGGGACTTGTATCCAAAATATATAAAGAACTCTTACAATTCAGCCATAAAAAGGCAGATAACCAATTAAAAACTGGGAAAAGGATTTGAACAGACATCTCCAAAGAAGATAAGCAAATGACCAATAAGATGGTCAGCTTGAAAGATCTCACTTATATGAAATATACAGAATAGGCAAACCCACAAGAACAGAAAGTAAATTTAGTGGTTCCAGGGGCTGGGAGAGTAACTGCTAATGAGCATGGTGTTTCTTCTTGAAGTGATAAGATGCTCTGGAATTAGATAATGATGGTCAATGTCCAACTCTGTGCATATTACAGAAGGGTGAATTTTATTATATATGAATTATACTTCAATAAAGTTATTTACAAATTACAGTAGGGGCACCTGGGTGGCTCAGTAGGTTAAGCGTCCGACTTCAGCTCAGGTCATGATCTCGCAGTTCGTGAGTTCGAGCCCCATGTCAGGCTCTGTGCTCAGAGCTCAGAGCCTGGAGCATACTTCAGATTCTGTGTCTCTCTCTTTCTCTCTGCCCCTCCCCCACTCATGCTCTGTCTCTGTCTCTCAAAAATAAACATTAAAAAAATGTTTTTTTAAATACAGTATATTCTCCAATCAATTAATTACATTAGAAATTAAATTAGAAGTCACCAGTAGAAGGAAATCTGGGAAATCCCCAAATATGTTCAAGTACAACAACACACTTTAAAATAACCCAGGGGGCACCTGGGTGGCTCAGTTGATTAACTGTCCTACTCTTGGTTTTGGCTCAGGTCATAATCTCATGGGTTCCTGAGATCAAGCCCCACGTGGGGCTCTGCACTGACAGAAAGAAGCCTGCTTGGGAGTCTCTCTCTCCTTCTTTCTCTGCCCCTTCCCCGCTTGCATGTGCTAGCTCTCTTTCTCTCTCAAGATAAATAAATAAACATTTAAATAAATAAGACAGATAAATAAACAAATAAATAGACCATGAATGAAGAGAATGAAAAGACAAGGCACAGGCTGAGAGAAATATTTGCAAAAAATATATCTGATAATGGACTCTGTATATAAAGTATACAAAGAACACTTAAAACTCAATAATAAGAAAACAAACAACACAATTAAAAAATAAGCAACAAGGGTGCCTGGGTGGCTCAGTCGGTTAAGCATCTGACTTTGGCTCAGGTGGTGATCCCATGGTTTGTGGGTTTGAGCCCCACGTTGGGCTCTGTGCTGACAGCTCGGAGCCTGGAGCCTGCTTCAGATTCTGTGTCTCCCTCTCTCTCTGCCCCTCCCCCATTCATGCTCTGCCTCTCAATCTCTCTCTCTTAAAAATAAACAAACATTAAAAACATTAAAAGATAAATAAAAAAATAAGCAACAGATCTGAACAGACATCTCACAAAAGAAGATATACAGATGGCAAATAAGTATATAAAGAGATGTACAACATCGTATGTCACTAGGGAACTGCAATTAAAGCAACAATGAGTACCATTACATACCAATTAGAAAGGCTAAAATCCAAACCCTAACAATATCAAATGCTGGTAAGGATGTGGAGCAACATCAACTCTCATTCTTTGTTGGTAGGAATGCTGAATGGTGTGGGTACTTTGGAAGATAGTTTCTTGTAAAAGTAAACATATTCTTACCATATGATCCAGCAATCACACTTCTTGGTATTTATCTAATGAATTGAAAACTTATGTCCACACAAAAACCTGTACATGAATGTTTCTAACAGCTTTATTCATAACTGCCAAAATTTGGAAGCAATTAAGATGTCTTTCAGTAGGTGAATGGATAAACTGTAGAAAATTCATACAATAAAATATTGTTCAATATTAAAAAGATATGCACTGTCAAGCCATGAAAACATGTGAGGGAAACTTACGTGTATGACTAAGTGAAAGAATCCAATGTGAAAAGGCTACATACTATATATGACTCCAATTATATGACATTACAGAAAAGTTAAAACCATTGAGACAATAAAAAAAAAAAAAAAAATCAGTGGTTGCCAGGGGTTTGAGGTGAGGCAGGGACAAATAGGTGTAATGTAGGGGATTTTTAGGGTAGTAAAACTATTTTCTATGAAACTATGAATGGTGGCTACATGTCCTTATACATTTGTCAAAACCTTTGGAATGTACAACACCAAGAGTGAACCCTAATTATCTGGGTGATAATTATGGGTCAATGTTTGTTCATCTATTGAATCAAAGATATCACACAAGTGAGGAATGCTGATCTTCAAGAAACTGGGGAGGGAGTGAATTTGGTAGTATGTAGGAACTCTGTACTTTCTGCTCAGTTTTGTTAAACCTAAAACTTCTCTTAAAAATGAAGTATAATAATAATAATATTAATAATCAAAGAAATCACAAAATAATTAGAAAATATCTTGAACATACTTACATTAAAAATAAAGAAAATCTAAAATCAATAAGCTAAATTCTAACTTAAGAAGCTAGAAAAAGAAGAGCAAATCAAACCCAAAATAAATAGAAAGAGATAATAAAAATCCAAGCAGAAGCAATAAAAAAGAAAAACAGCAGAGAAGAATGAAATTAATGTTTCTTGGAAGAGATCAATAAAACTGACAAGCCTTTAGGTAGATTAGGAATCAGCAAACTCATTCTGTAAATGGCTTGATAATAACCATTTTAGGCTTTGAGAAATACTCTACTGTTATATAGTGATAGCAGCAACAGACAATAAATTAACGAATGGTTGGCTATATCTCAATAAAACTTTATTTATAAAAACTGTTGGTGGGCTGGATTTGACCTGAAGACTGTAGCCGGGCAATTTCTGGGCTATAATGACCAATAAAAAAAGAGAAGACACAAATAAGAAAATAAAAAGAGATCCTACAGAAAGGAAAAATATTAAAGGAATATGAGCAACTTTATGCCAAATTAGACAACATAGATGGAATGGAAAAATTCCTAGTCCATCACAAATTATCAAACAGGTTCAAGAATAAGCAGAAAATCCAAAGAACCCTATATTAAGAAAATTGACTTAGAAATTAAAAGCCATCCTGCCAAGAAGGAATCTAGATCCAAATGGCTTCACTGATGAATTCTATCAAACATGTAAGGAAGGAACAAATAGTGTCTGTCCTAAACAATACTGTGTCAGAAAATAGAGGAGGTGGAAATATTTCAAAACTTATTTTATGAGACCAGTGTTCTCCTGATGTCAAAGCAAGACAAGACATAGGAAAAAGATGTTATAGAACACTATCCCTCATGAACATGCACACAAAAATACTTAACATACTAGCACAATGAATTCAGTAACCCCTAAGATGTATTATATAACACAACCAAGTGGAGTTTATGCCAGGAATGCAAGGTTAGTTTGACATCTGAACATAAATTAATATAATACATCATATAAATAGAATAAAGAACAAATACCATATGAGCAACTTAATAGATGCAAAAAAGCATTTCGCAAAAATCCCAAATCAATTCTTGATTTAAAAAAAAAAAAAACCCTCAAAAACTAGAAATATAAAGGAATTTACTTATTCTTATAAAGGAAATCAATGAAAAACTTATAGCTAACATCATACTTAATGTTAAAAGACTGAATTCTTTCCCAAATAGAAAGTCCAGAAAAGGCAAGGATATTCAGTCTTACTTACATTCAACATCACCCTGGATAATAAAGCAAGAAAATGTAAGTGTAATAAAGCAAGAAAAATGAAGGCCCAAAGACTGGAAAAGAAGTAAAACTATCTCTATTTACAGATGATATAATCTTATATGTAAAAAATCCTTGGGAATCTAAAAAGCAAGCAAGCAAACAAACAAAACACCCTATTAGAACTAATAAGTGAGTTTAGTGAGATTACAAGATACAAAACCTGTATACAAAAAATCTGTTTTATTTCTATATACTAGCAATGAACCATCTGCAAATGAAAGTAAGAAAGCAACTCATGTGCAGTATTATCAAAACAGATAAAATACTTAGGAATGAATTGTAAACAAGAAGTATAAGACCTATACAATGAAGACTAGAAAACACTGCTGAGTAATTAGGAAGATCTAATAAAATGGAGAGATATACCATGTTCACAGTTTGAATGATTTAATATTATTAACATGCCAATTCTCTCCAAATTGGTTTAATGCAACTTCTCTTAAAAATTTGGGGTGCCTGGCTGGCTTAGTCAGTAGAGCACATGACTTTTAATCTCAGAGTTGTGAGTTTGAGCCCCACGTTGGGTGTGGAGCCTACTTAAAAAAAAAAAAAAAATTCAAGCAAGTATTTTTATAAAAAATGATAATTCATTCTAAGCTTTATCTACAAATGCAAAGGGCACAGTATAACCAAAAATATTAAAAAAAACATAAAAGATGAAAGACAATTACCTGATTTTATTTCATCTTACTTTATTTTGTTTTGTTTCAAGTTTTAATTTAAATTCCAGTTAGTTAACATATAGTGTAATATTAGTTTCAGGAGTAGAAGTTAGTGATTCATCACTTACATATAATAAACACCCAGCGCTCATTACAAGTGTCCTCCTTAACACCCATCTCCCATTTAACCCATCCCCCCGCCAACCTCCTCTCTGGCAACCCTCAGTATGTTCTCTATAGTTAAGAGTCTGTTTTATGGTTTCCTTTCTCTTTTCTTTCTCTAAAATATTTCAGAACAAAGCATCTTCCCCGCCTCAAACGAAGCCAGGCTGAGTGTTCTCTCCAGCTCCAACTCCTCTACCCTCAGCTGCTTCAACTACACACCTATCTAACAAGCATACAATCTGGAAATATTTATATTTAATATTAATAAAGGATTTCAAAACTAGAAGAGGCCTTAAAGATCATTTCTGTTGGTCATCTTATAGACTAGTCATTTTAAAACTAAAAAGTAAATGATAAAGCCATAGCTATCAACCTGATCTTATCAAAAAGAAACACAGATCTCACTGTAAATCAACTTGAAAATAAAAAATTTTTCAGCTCAACCTCTGCAAATAAACATTAAATTGATTCCCAGGAGACTTTCTCAATTTATGGATTGTCACTATCTGTCAATCTACCAAAGATCTGTTCTTAAGGTAAGGAAGAAGTAAGGGTGAATACTTTGCAGCTTTAAAGCTAATTTCATATACTGTAAGAACAGCTTGTCAACAGGCTTCTTAGGACTTCGAGACCACATTTCCACAGTAAATATTATATGTGATACAATTTCAACTATATTTGATTACTACATAGATGATTTATATATAGGCTTATGCTGAAAATTAGATCTCAAGTCTAGCCCAGAACCTTATACAACATGCCCATGTATGTGATCTTGCTCAACCTGTCCAAAATGGGATACTCTCTTGTTCATTTTCTCCTCAGTTGTTCTTAACATTTTGACTGGGGATAATGGGAAGAGAAAAAAACTTGCATACTGTGTGAAAGGGGAAGTAAGAGGCATAATAAGTTAAATATTTAGTCAGACAGGAAATATTTATTTCCTTATAAATAAGAAGGGGTATCTCCACCCCTTCCATTATTTGAAAATTCTCTTAGATTAATAAACTCTGCTTTCAAAAAGCAAATAGTGTCTTCAAGCCCCACCAGTAGAAGTATGAGGTTAACCTTTCATAATTTGAAGGATTTTGCTAATTATTCATCATTTAGTGAACATTTTTTAAAAATGTAAAACTCATACTAAGCAAAAGAACTAGAAGTTTAGCTTTCATAAGGCATCCCAGTACCATATTTCTTAAAAGCTGCATAGAAAGATAAACAACAAAAATTTCACTGACATACCTTACTGTATCACACACCTATTCATCAAAACCTTAACTTTCTAACCTGGAATGTCGGAGGCTGTCCTTTTTGTTTTTTGCAGAGCACAATGTGCATTCACAGCCAACTGCATGGGGCTTGGGTAGAGATACATCCTGTTTTAACAGCATTGTAAGAATTTCATAGTTGTTACGATGAGCAGCTAAAATGACAGGTGCAACATCCATAGTTGTTGAATACTCAGGATTCTGAATTCGCTCCATTAGTTTCTGAAAAATATTTATATAAATGTCCAAAATTATTATTTATGACTGCAAAACAACACATTTGTCTGAAAATGAAATGAAAAAATCAGAATGCACAAAGAACTTAAGAATTATATTAAGAAATATGATAACACTTTACCAGGACTAAATTTTTTTTGAAACCTGAAAACTCAATTTTAATTAATAAATACAATAAATCATGACAGTCAAAAATCTTCAATAGGATACATTCATACATCTGGAGTTCTATTTTTGTAACAAAGAAGTGAAGATACCTAGAGAAATACTTTAGAAAAAAGTGTTTAATTGTCACAAGATTATGGAAACATGCATGACAATGATAACAAGAATCTTAGAAAAAGAATATAAAGGAAAAACAGAAATGTTAAAAATAGGCAGAGTATAAATGCATGAGAAAAATTTTAAAAATTCCACCTCTATGGCAAATCTTGCCACATTGATAGCAGTGAAGCTGCCTGAAAGGGATAAGTAAATAGGAAGCACTCTTCATTTTGTAGAATTCTCTACATATTCCCAATCAATACCTATACTACTTCCTGTTACAAAGGCACGAAAACACTAACAATCATAACTACTATTAATGAGTCACTCCTGAAACTGTTAGGCACTTTACATTTATCACCTCATTTCATCCCCATATTAGCCCGCAAAATTGAGCATTATAATCCCCATGAAGAAACTGAGGCTCAGAGAAGTTAATGTGCCCAAGCTATGCAACAGAGTGGCAAAATGCAGATCAGAACTCAGGTCTGTATTACACTGGAGCCTTCTTTTATGAATAGTTTCTTTCTGCTTTCACTACATGGGCTCATGGGCCTGGTGATGGCATGACATGAAAAAAGAAACTATGTAAATAAAGAATCAGGGTTAAATAAAATGGTTGATTATTTTATGACTATTGCATACTCTTCCCAATACTTCTCACTTTTTCACACACATTTCCGGGAGAGCTGTTTGATTCCATTGCATAAGCTTATCAAGTTCACAGAATTTTTTTGGTAATTTTTATTAATATCATAAAAGTAATACGTACACATTATAAAATATCCGAACAATATAGAAAAGCAGAAAGAATAAAAATTCCCATATTCCTCCAAAGCAACAAACATTTTATAGTATCTCCTTCTAGACCTCTAATACACCTCCTTTTAGGGACATCTTTGATATAAGTGATTTGGCATCAATGATTAAAAACAATGGTCCTTGGGCACCTGGAGTGCTCAGTCTGTTGACCATCTGACTTCGGCTCAGGTCATGATCTCACAGTTCAGTTGGTGAATTTGAGCCCTGCATTGGGCTCTGTGCTGACAGCTTGGAGCCTGGACCGTGTTTTTGCATTCTGTGTCTCCCTCTCTCTGCCCCTCCCCTGTTCACTGTCTCTCTCTCTCTCTCTCAAAAACAAAAAATAAAACATTAAACAAAACAAAACAAAACAATGGTCCTTAATATTTTGAAGTCCAAGGACCCTTTTAATAATCTCATAAAGCTACAGCCCAGGGGCTCCATGATGATTCAGCCAGTTGTCTGACTATTGGTTTCCACTCAGGTCATCATCTCACGGTTCATGGGGTTAAGACCCGCATCAGGCTCCATGCTGACAGCATGGACCCTGCTTGGGATTCTCTCTCTCCCTTTCTCTCTGTCCCTCCCCCATTTGAACTCTCTCTCTCTTTCTCTCTCACCCTCTGTTAAAAAAAAAGGTGGGGGGGGGGGGCAAAAACAAGCTACAGCCCAGAATTTCTGGGAAATAAAATTCATGTATTTAGAATTTAGTATGCAATTTAAGAAAATTCATATATCTATGCTCAAGATATTTTATTTTCTTTATTTAAACAACCTACCACAAACATCTTTATGAATACAGCTTTTTTGAAATTTGGGATAAACTCATTAACCACAGAACCCCTGAAGTCGAATAATAGGTCTAAAGGCCATGAACAGTTTTGAAGCTTTTGATATATATTACCAAAATTCTTTTCATATTTTACACTGCCAATAATATAGGAATGTACCCATTTCACACTTTAGCTAGGCAGCACTAGGCACGGTCATTCCCAATTTATAACACACAAAAAAAACCTACCATGAAATATTAATTTACTAGTTAAATTTTACTATTTTTTGACATACTTAAGCTGTTTTCCTCTTCTTTTATGAATAGTTTCTTTATGTACTTCCCATTTATTTATTGGGGACTTTAAATTAATGAATTTATTTAAAAATAAGAAAGAAGTCTAAAAATTTAGCCCTTTCTCTCCTTATTACTGGTTATAGAGAAGAAAATTATATTTATTCTCTTAAAAGAAAAATGTCCTCAGTTTTCCTATAAAACATACTTAACATGAAAAACATTAGAAGATTAAAATTCATAATTTAATTGCTCATCATACTACCAAAAAAAAACACCCCACCTGTATTAGAAAGTCAAAATTTATCAATAGACAATTTTGATAAGCCAAGAATACAGAATGAATTCACTGAAATGATAAAAAAAAAAAAGTGTATAAAAATATTTGACATTGCCTGTCAAAAAGTATTAGGGCTGTTAAAATGTGATCCTGCCCTCACTGGAAGTACTCAAGCAAAGGCTGGATAAGCCTTTTGGTTACAGATGAAGTACAAAGTGTTTTTCACTGAGTACAACTCAAGATTCGACTGACAGTGGTAATGGTGATAAAAGAATGCCAGTCAGCTGCTCCAGTACCCTGGCAGGTTACACCCCTACTCCCTGCCAAAAAAGTAAAGGGGTTAAAAGGCTAGAAAGTGGAATAAGTATACCAAAATATAATCATGACTGCAAGACAGGTGACAGAAAATTGAATAGGAGTCTAGATATTTCTGACCCTTTGGACAGGGGCTGTATTCTTGGCCTTTTTTTCTCTGCTCCTGTTGGTCTCTTGCCACAACTTAAACTAGTTGGTACACTCCTCTGGAGAAAGTCATGCTTACACAAACTTTGTAATATCTAAATGAAAGTAAAATATTTCAGTTAATATGTGATAAAGTATGCAATTTAGCAGAGTTTCTCATTGTTCTCAGATAATGGCAGATAATCTGTAACCAAGTTATAATTCTTTTGTAAAACAATATTTTTCTGAGTATAGCCAGTTTACACAACCAGCAATTATTTAAACTGCTTGTCTTACTACCTCCTCACCAATAATGAAGGTTGTAATTGTTAAATTTTGATATATAACAAATATATCATTTTTAAAGTAGAATTTGATTAGTGGCTATCTTCCTAATTACAAAAGCAATAAAGAAAAAAGGAGTAACACAAAAAATACCCTTAATTTAGCAATGAGATGACTGCTGTGAGGTAACATTTTGCTACATTTCATAGTTCCTTGTCTGTGCATGTTTTTAACTTTGGACTATATATTGTATGTCCAGTTTACTATTCTCATTTTTTGACTTATGTGATATTTGTTCAGGTTTGTATATATTCTTTGAAAAATACCATTTTAATATATATATAATTATTACTATTTCCCATCTTTTATTTGGGGGTGTTTAAATTGTGTCATATGGTTTTTTCATTGCTACAAATAAGATCACAATTAACATTTTTGTCCACATTTCTGACCAGCTTCTAGAGAAGGAAGCACTAAAAAATATGAGCATCTTTCTTGTTTATGACACATTCTGCCAAATTGCTTCCCAAAATACCCTCCCTACCAATTGTGTGTGAGACTGTACTACTCCCTTGCCATCAATGATCATTATTTTTAAAAATGTTTGCTAATTTGACAAGCAAAAATTAGTATTTCATGTTTTATTAGTAGTAACTTTTAATCTTTTTCTGAGATGTTTTTCATGTCCTTTTCTCATCTTGATATTTTTCATCAATTTGTCAATTATTAAGATTAATTTGTGATATATAGGAAATATATTTTCCAATTATCCATCTGCTTTCTAAATTTTTTCAATGTCTGAATTTCAGAGATCTAACTTCTATACAGCCAATGGTTGTGCCATTGCTTTTTATGATTTTTGTCCTTTGCTTTTAAGTTTACAAAGTCTTTCCACTCCTAATCACTTAAATATTCACCTACATTTTCTTCCAGTTTTATGGTTTCACTGTATATATTTAATTTGTAAATCCATTTGGAAACTAACCTGAATTTTCAACTTAATCTATAGAATGTTCAAAACTAAAAATACTGATCCACACTGACAAAGTTATGGAAATATCACTAACTTTAAAAAGGTTTCCTGAAAGCAATATTAATTATTCTTCAAAGTGTCTACTTACTTTAAGGCACTACCTTACAGTAGAAAAAACTATTTCTTTAGAACAAAATAAATTTGGGGGAAGAAAAAAAATGGCAATGGGGCAGATCTATTTTGGTTTAAAAATCCAAATTAATAAATAGTTAAGAGTACTAACTACTATAGTTGGTCTTGATGATCGTTTTGGTCGATGATTAAGTAGTATATCAACAGCTCCCACTACTTCAGAGTCGATTGCCACCAAAAGTGCATCTGCGGACTTCAAAAAAAAAAAAAAGGTTAAAAATGAAAATGGAGGATAAAAAGGTAAACTATTTATTTTTACTAATTCCTAAATAAAACTCTTTAAATTTAAACTGTATTATATACAGTAATATTAAATATTTAAAAATTTAGACTATCCAAATAAATAGTACATTTGCTGGCCTTAGCAGTACTTTTGTGTACCACAACACACACAAATTTCTGTCCTGGTTTCATTGCATAAACTGGTGAAATAATAAATGCTTGAAGAGAAGGGTTTATTAATGGATCCATGCCATATTTAAAGTTGCAAATTTTTTTCAAGATCTTTACTTTTGAACTTTGAACCAAAAGAATCTTAACATTCCAGATGTATTAAAGAAATTGCCAAGGACTATTACTACTGGTACAGGGTATGTTCAGTCTAATAAAAATTACCATCAATGCAACCATGAGGATAAGGGGAGCCCTCTGTTCTCAACTTTAAAACATACATAGCTGACTGAAATGGTACAAATTTGACATTGATATTAGCAATCTTATCAAGTAAAAGCCACAAAAAACTAGGCCACCAATGTCCTTAGAGACAAGATGGAGAAGTGACTTTATAGTTTTAAAAATCCCAAACTATAGTTCATTTTGAAACTCCAACTTTGACTGGAAGAATAAGTAAACAGAAGCTGAGAATAGGGACTTTCCAACACTGCAACAAAGTCTACAGTCCTATTATTATACTTGGCAACTGTGACATCAGGTTTCTGTGTTTCTTTTTGTTTTGTTTTGTTTTGTTTTGTTTTGTTTTCTTAAAGAAAGCTATAAAGAGAGAAGGGAAACATGGGGATAAATAATGTTTTAATCTTAAAAAATGACTCGATTATTTTCAATTTGTACACTTGAAAAACTGTCATAGTCTTTGACAACCATCTATATCAACATCCTCTCTCTTTTGAAAATGAAACTCTATCAGATCTTTAGTATTCTTTGTAGCTGAAAAGAATAAAACTTCCATTCACTTTCTCTAGATGTCAAAAATAGGACTAAAAATGGAAGACTTTATTTGGATATCTAAAAATAAGACTAAGCACACCAAAGAAAGAATTGGGGGCCACATTCAATCATTAGGAACTGCCTATATATTGCCACAGGAAAAACCCCCCACTCTAATGAGAAATGTAATTATTTTATCCCTTAAAACTTTTAGGGTTCACTGGGCTGTAGCCTATTCTTTGAATTTAGCATCATTCTTCTTCTACTTTGCAAACATTTCTCTTCAGTTTTTACCATACTTGGTCAGGTGAAGCAAACAAAAAGAATTATGTATTCATTACTACTAAACATTTCACTTATGATTAATTTTAACCTATAAAGCTAATTATAGTAATGGCACTGCTCTTCAAGTCAAAGTACCAGTCAACTCCAACTATCTGAAACATAGCCATGGATCCAACTGCAAATTTCCAAAATAACTATATTGAGCTGTCACAAACTAACTTCATGGGCATTATTTCCCAGGAGGAATTGCCTCAATCATACTGACTTAAGAGTTGTCTATAAATGAAGGAAAACTGGCTTTCCCAAGTATTCTCCAAGTCTTTACTGAATAAGGAAACAGCTAGGTTAAAACTAACGAAATAGAAAGAAGTGAAAAAATTGCTAAAAGCTGACCAATGAAAAGATAAAATATGAATATAGCAAAATCGCTATCAAACAGAGCAGTCTGAAGCCATATAATGTAAGGACAAACATGTTAATATTTTCAGATTATATAAAGCAAAATAAAACAAATATATTCTCAATGATTCCCACTTATGATGGTAAAGTTAAATTATATTCAGATACACTATTTTGTGAAGAATAAAGAAAGATTCATGTTAAATCTTTCAATGCTTAAAAGGATAAGCTTCAGGAATAAAAACTGTGTAAAAAAAATCATGTAAATAAGGAGTTACGATTAACTTATTCTGCACAAATCATATTTATTTGATAAAGGAAGTTCTGAATGAAAAAGTTTCAAATAATTTTTAAAATATTGTTAGGACAAAAGGTCATTAGTTTTGCTTCCCAATTTCTCACAAATATTTGACCATCCCTCCCTTATACCAATGTATTCAATATGTATACTTATTATGTATTAACGAGGATGCTTGCTATATTCCTTCCCATCTCAGAATGTCTTTTCAACAATTCCCATACTCTTTCCCCTAAGCTCAAAGTAAGAAGCTTCTTATTTTCTTTCCAAAGCTGTTTTCCACCTTGGTATTCTACTTAATGTTTTTCTGTCTTCTATAGGAACTTGGTCCTTCATTTATAGAAAAAACAGTCCTAGCTCCCATCTCCCAAAACATGAAATACTTCCTCACTCTTTGCTAAGCTGACTTGATCCTGTCTTTCTTTTCACCACTCAAGTTTTCTTTCTCTCACTTTGTCAAATTTCTCAAACCCATGCATATCATGTTCTCTAACTCTACTGATGCCAGTTTCAAAATCCAGTGCCTTTTCTACTCCTTCATTTTCTTTGATTTCTAAGCAACACATTAAAACTCTTTCTTTGGTGTTCACAATGCTGCACTATCCCAAACTCCTTTAATGGAACCCTTTCCTTCTATTGCCTTTATTAGCATAGATGTTCCCTGAGAATCAGCACGAGCCCTTTGCTCTCCTCGGTAATTTCATCCACTTTCATGATGCAGGTGATCATCCCACGTCCATGACTGCTCTATCTCTCCAGTCTGACCTCTCCCTAGAGATTTAATCTTCATGTGTAACTGTGTATTGGAGACTGCCTGATACCCCCTAAATAAATAGGACTAAAACCAGAATTCACATTTCTCTGCCCCACGCTTGACTTAACTTCTTTCATCCTTCTCCCAGCCACCTATGTTTAACATTTCCAAATCATCCTAGACTTTTTAAATTCTCCCCTCCAAATTTAAATACTAAGTTCTATCAACTCTTCCTTCATAACATCTTTCACATCTGCCATTTTTCCTCCTATTCTTGTAGCTACTATTCTAGTTCAGGCTTTAAACTCTTCATATCTGGATTACTGTAAAAACTGTTCACCCAAGCTATGGCCTTCCCCACTTTCCATTTTTTAATCTATACTGAACACAGCCACTACAATGGTTTTCCTAAAATATTACTGGACACATCACATTCTTCCTCAAAAATCATTTAATGACCCCACTATCTATACACCCAAATTCCTTAGCCTGGCATTCAGGCCCTTTTTATTAGTTTTGTTTTAGTTATTTTTCCAGATATTTCCCACTACCATCCAGCCCAAATAATTTCCTCAGAAGGCTAAATTATCCATTGTCTCAAAAATATACATTGCATGTGTTTTTGTTTACATCCTTTTCCACATCTCCTATTCCAGAGCTATCTGTACATTTTTGAGAGTAGTTTCAGTAGTAGGTAAAAGCATGGACCCTGGAGCCAGAACCTGGGTTCAAATTCCAAGTCTGCCATTTGTGTTGTACCTTTGGGCATGTTACTTAACCTTTTTGTATACTGGTTCTCTCCACTATAATATGGAAATAATAATAGTACCTATCTCATAGGGCTGTGGTGAGGACTAAGGAAGTGAATATATTTAAGATTCCTAGCATACAATAGCACTACATAAATATTGATAATTATTAATGTTTGAAAGCTGAGCTCAAATGACACTCTTCCATGAAACCTTGATAGCAGATACACAGTGACTTTCTCTTTTCTATGTTTCCAAAACATCTGTTGTAAAGCACAAAAGTTTAACCATAAAACATGGTTTTTCAATAGTGACGTTATTGACATTTGGGGCCCGATAATCCTTTGTTGTGGGGCTGTCTTGTGCACTGCAGGATGTTTAGCAGTATCCCTACCCTCCACCTACCACATGCCAGTGGTGGTCCATCCACCAGTTGCGAAACCAAAAATGTCTCCAGATATTATCAAATGTCCCCTGGAGAGCAAAATTGTCCAGCTGAGAGCCACTAGCATAACGCAAGATAAAATACATAATAGCACTTTTTAACCTCAAAGTAATACACAAGGGTCAAGTATTACAATACACTCAGTACTTATCAAATACACTTCTGCATTATTTAACTGATTAGAAATTCATATGTACAGTTGAAAAATACAGGGGTTAGGTAGGGGTGTCCACCCCCCACATACTCAAAAATCTGCATATAACTTTTGACACCCCCAAAATTCAATTACTAATAACATGTTGACCAAAGCCTCACCAATAACAGTCAATTAACATATATTTTGCATGTTATGTGTACTATATACTGTATTCTAACAATAAAGTAAGCTAGAAAAAAGAACGTTATTACAAAAATCATAAGGTAGAGAAAATACATTTACAGTATTACACTGTAAAAAATCCACATATAAATGGACCCATGCAGTTCAAATTTGTATTGTTCAAGGGTCAACTATACTTTCATTGTCCAATTAGTTTTAATATCCTTTAGTACAGACCTCATGTTTTACTTATTCATTTCCACAATCACACCCAACCAAAGGCTTTGGACATCTGTTGATTGATAGGTAAGACGGAGATAACCTGAGACAGAACACAGTGAACTGGAAAGAGCATGGGATTTGCAGTCAGAAGATCAGGTTCAAATCTTGGCTTTCCTCTCACTCACTTTAGAACTTTGGGCAATTCATTAAAGTCTATGAGCCTCAGTTTTCCAGTCTATAAAACATAACAGCTATATAGGCTGGCTATGATGTTCAAATGTGATCAGGAACCATGTATACTGCAGAATTATTATATACACAGGATCATGTATGTAAAAAGATAAAAATGATTATCATACTATAATATTTCTTTTATCCAGAATCATCAGGGTCCTTCTTTATAACTATTTTCTAGGTCACTGAAGCTTATGCCTTTAAGCGTTTCACTTTGAAATTTAAACTATTTTGATGGAAGCTTTCTGCTTTCAGAAGTACTATACATATTCTTCTTTCTTCCAAAACAATAGGTACTGAATATAATTTAACTTTTCCTCACTTATTCTGGGCCATTGTTATAAACATTGATTACCATCCCAACATACAACTTCTTCAGAGATTATCAGATATGTAATGCTTTTGACCTCTTTATTAAAGAGAGTCAGAGGTACTGTGCCCCATTTTGTTTTTCTGCAGCCCTCATGTCCCTTCTGTTGCCCCTCTAATTCTCTATGGATTAGAAGAGTAAGTATTATAAGTTTGTTAAAGTTGAAGGAGAGCTCCAGTACTCTATTGACTAAAGTTCATAAATGGAAAAATTCACGGCACCTACTGCTCAGAGATGTTTTTTTGTTACTTTCTGGTTCTCAGGGGTGTTCTAGATAACTGGAATTGCCGGGAAGGCAATTTCTTTTTCTACTCCAAATATGCATGTACACTGGAAGTGTCATATATTGTAATGCATATGTATATATACACACAGTAAAAATACACATAAAACTTACTTATATTTTTTAAATTTTCTGTGAGTGCTTCCTGATGCCACTAAAATAAAAAGCCTCATTAATTTGAAGCTCCAACAGAGCAAACAATCATACTATTTGAAAGAAAAAAAGAAGTGCAAGAATTCATGTGCTCCCATCATAAGCAAACCCAAAAGAAAAGGAAAATAATATTATTAAATTTCCTTCACAATCTCTTGGCTGAATTCTTTCAAGACTTATATGCATGCCTGCTTTTCTACCTGAATTGATATGAAGACAAACAGAAAGGTCTATATTTTCCAGTTAAAATTTTTTTTTCACTTTTAGTTATAAGCAAACACTAAACTTCAGACAAAAAGGAAAAATTAATAAAATTTAAAAGGACAAAATAAAAGTCAAGTTAAAAATTGCATTGTGAGTCAGGAGCATTTTGTTCTTTTGTTTGTAAATTAAACGGGCCACAGAAAAATCTGTTTCCCTGACACTTCCAGAACATTTGTACTATTTTTAGATATATAATATAAATAGTAATAACATAAGTAATAAAAACAAAGCCATCTTTAATAAGTCATGATAATTTACCTGTCAGATGTTATAAAACATTTATAAGGAAGGAAAAAGTCAAAATTTGGAGGAAAAAGATAAATCAAGTCAAAATACACTTTTTATAAAAAGGCTTTTTCATGGTTTGTTTTTAAAACTTTTAGTGGCTCAAGACCAAATAAAGGGTGAAAGAAAGAAAGAAAAAAAAAAGAAGGAAGAAAGGGAGGGGGGAGTGGAAGAAAACTAGAAAGAAAGAAGAAAATATGGCATATCTAACAGTACTTAGAAGCTACTGGATAGAATTATCTAGCCTTGTACCTGACAACCGTAGTCCAAAAGAAGCTGTAGTATATCCAAGTTTTCGTTTTCAATAGTTATGGTAACAGCATTTCTCCCAAGCACATCTACGCAATTTATGTTCAAGTCACCTGAACTGTTTTCCTCCAAAATCTTTTTAACCATATAATAGTCACCTAAATAACAATATACAAACATAATTTAATATCCAAGACATATTAGATAAGAATGACTGTAAAAACTTAGCCTGGTGATTTCAAAGAAAATTTAAAAATCTAAACTCATTTTGCATATGGAAATGTGCAAAGAAAATGGGAACATTTCCTTGCTGAAAAACTTATATCCTGATAAAATAGTATGCACACCAACTGCAAACATAAGGAGTAAAATTTTAAGTGTGCAGTTTGAAATAAAAGTTAAGTTTAAAATTCATAATTGACTGACTATAAGTAAGGAAAGAAACTTTTAGAAGATATTTAAATAATACAGAATGTCCAAAAGTACAGACTGGAAGCTAGAAAAATAAAAGAAGCTTAACGGATTTAGTTTTACATCTCATATACACATTTACTAGCACATAACAATGGTTAAAAATAAGATCTAACAACAAGCATAGAATATTAAGAAGTGGTTTTACAGGGGAAAACCTAGTTTGGAAAAGCAGTGTGAATGTATACATGCTAGTAGGTATGCATACTAAGAGGAAAGGATGCCAGAGATTCCTATCCTCTTCTCCCCACTCTCCACACACACACACACACACACACACACACACACACACACACTGTACACACACTCACTCACTCACTCACCTCATCATCTGCTTACATGACCAGGGAATGTTCACTTCATAAATTAATAAATAATTAATGCTGGTAAGGGCTGAAGTCAGAATATTTCAAAGTGAAGTTTGACGTGTTGGGAGCATGCAGATTACCTTCCTCCTAACTCCAGCCCACATCAAAACAGTTGACCCAACAGGGTAAATGAGATTATTTATGGAGGTAATCATTTTCACCGAGGGCCCATTATATTTATCTGTTGACTAGCTAGTGCAGTAATATAATAATAAGGTGGAATAAATAAAAAAAGAAGGGCTAATTAAATAAAGCAAGGTGGGTTTTGTTTAACTTCTGAAACATAGGAGGAATAAACTATTTTAAGTGACTTGCAAATATAGTTGTTCCTCAAAAGTGTACGAAAAATAAACAGGAAAAGAACAATCAGAATGGAAACCACAAGGAAAAAGAAATGAGTAATTTCATGATACAGAAAGAAAAAATCCTAAAAGTGAACTAAATGAGTGGACAAGAAGGAAAAGTAACAGATTTTTGTTAAAACTTTTCAAAGATTTGCTACTATTTTTAGTCAATGACTTTAAAGTTCCCACACATTTTGGAAGAAGTTGAATGGTAGTTATTTGATGGCATATTTCATTAGATTCCTCAATAAGAAAACTAGTCGCGAAAAGAAATATTTTCCTCATAGCACTGCTAACTAATATTTAGATACTAATGTTCCATGGCAAAAACTTATAAAAAAACTTCACAAAGTGAAGCTCTTAGTCACAAGATGAATAGTGAATATACAGATAGACCAGTGAAAATTTCAGATTGTTACTGGAAAGTAACATCTTAAACCTTATTTAAGGTGAATTTATTTCAATATCTTAGTGGTAGGAAAATGCTACCCATAAAAACTCTATTTTTTTTAGTTTCATGAGGTGTCTAGGGGAGGATTAATTTTTTATTTATCCTGTTAGGGACTCATTAGGCTTGCTGAATCTAAGGACTTCTGCCCTTCATTAATTCTGCAATATTTTCAGCCATTATCTCTTCAAATATTACTTTGTCTCCATATTACTCTGTTTTCTATTGGAACTTCCATTAAGCATTATTTTGGAGGGGCATCTGGGTGGCTCAGTTGGTTAAGCGTCAACTTCGGCTCAGGTCATGATCTCATGGTTCATGGGACAATGCAGAGACTGCTTCGGATCCTTGGTCTCCCTCTCTGTGACCCTCCCCCCATCATGTGCGTGCTTTCTCTCTCTCTCTCAAATAAACATAAAACACACACACACACACACACACACATTATGTTGGATCATCTCATTCCAATTTGTGTCTCTAAACATTTCTTATTTTTCCTCTTTCTTGCTCTCTCTCTTGCATTCTTGATACTGTGTCCAAATCTCACTTATTCCTTATTCAATCACTTTAACCCATTTATTTTTTTAATGACTTTTTTTTTCTCTAAGTTTTACTGGATTACTTTCCAAATCTTTTGTTTTACTTCCTTATGTTTTCATTTCCTTAAGATTTTAGTCATTTTAAACATACTTATTTTATGGTTTTTATATGATACTTATCAGGTCTTAAGGATTTAATCCTATTTGTTGTGCCTAGTGATTATCAATAATGGGTGACTGTCTCCTGAATTTTTAAATTGAGCATTGCAAACTCATCTTTATGCAGCTTAACTGTGGGAATCCTGGCAACCTAGTTTGAAAGCTTGTCACATCAAGGATGTTTTAAGTTTGCTTCTTCCACATAACTCAGAGGTTTTGCTCCCCTATCAATCCTTTTCATTATTTATTTCTCAGTTTAGGTTTTCATGGACCAAGTAGGTAATATTAAACTCCAAGCCAACAAGAGACAGGACTATATCTGCAGATTCTTACTTACAAGCTTCTCTGTAGTCTCCCAGTGCTGGTGGATGGATTCTTTTCTTCATCTACAGCTTTGCTACAGGTATAGGGTTTTAAGGACACTCCTCTGTTTTTCAGTCTTTTTCTCACTTTTGGATCCTGAGTGTTTCCCTTAATTTCCTGAAAGCTCAACTCTTCATTTAAATGGTTGTTTGTTGTATTTTAGCTAGCATTCCTAGGTGATTTGAAGCAAGAGGGTTTTCGGATTATCTAGTCAGCCTTTTGATAGAGCCAGAAAAGTATAAAGAATTGTATAAATACAATTCTTACAAAATTTTATAAACTGTAGGTACAGCAAATGGACAGAAACAACTGCTACGTTTTAAAACTTTAGATTGCTGTTTAAAGAGTAATTTATTGCAAATGTCAGATACTCTAGCTTTAAGGTTTCAAAGACTATTTCCATTATACTCAGGGGGCTATACAAGAAAAAGGAAACTTAAAAATCAAAACCAAATCAGTAAATTTCATCCCTAAAGATAATAAAAAGTACCACCTTGAGATAGCTGACACACATATGCAAATGAAATATTACATACTATAGTCACAGAACCTATAGGAAACTATAGTTTAGGTTTCTAAGTATTCCACCTAAGTTTACCTTTGCAAGCCATTTAAAACAATGTGCTATACTGTTAAACCCAGAACAATCCTAAAATTTAGGATGAGCGTATATGTAGAAAAGAGATTAGTAAATTTAAAATATATAGGAAGAAGCTAGTTATAGAGCAAGGATTACAATTTAAATGCCTTTTTATGTCAGACAAATATATAAATTTCACTTTATATTAAAGTTGCTTTTAATAATTACATGCATCTTTTATCTTTTAAAATATAATATATAGAAGAAAATGCAACATAATCTGTTTACTTTTTGGCTAGATGGTTCCTTTTTCAGTAAAGGAAAAATAACTTTTCAATCAATTCCACCCATATGCCAATTCAACAGCAAGCCTTCTTAGCCCCCTCTCCAAAATAGTTCCCATACTCATCCCCTTGTATTCATGTATACTGCTACCCTAGTCCAAACCACTATCATCTCTTTCCTGAACTCTGCAATAGATTCTTTATTGATAATAGCTGCTTACACTTCTAATACAAGGGTCAACATACTTTTTCCATAGAGGGCCACAGAGTAAATATTTTAGGCTTTATGGGCAAATACCCAAGTCTGCCTTACTGCAGAAAAGTGATTACAAACTATATGTACACAGGTGAACTCCAATGTGTTCCAACAAAACTTTATTTGTGAACACTTAAGTTCAAATTTTATATAATTTTCATATTATAAAATATTATTCTTCTTTTGATTCATTCCCAATAACTTGAAATGCAAAGTGTAAAAACTATTCTTAGCTTGCAGGCCTCAGAAAAACAGGTGGTGAGGATTTGGCCTATGGGCCATTTTGTCCACCTTGTTCTAGCCCCACTCCTTTAATCCACTGTCCACCCAGCAGCCAGAGTTGATCTTTTTAAAATTCCTATCATTCAAATCAAAAATCTTGAGGATTGGGGCACCTGGGTGGCTCAGTCCGTTGAGCTTCTGACTTAGGCTCAGGTCATGATCTCGCGGTCTGTGAGCACAAGCCCCGCGTTGGGCTCTGTGCTGACAGCTCAGAGCCTGGAGCCTGCTTCAGATTCTGTGTCTCCCTCTCTCTCTGCCTTTCCCCCACTCATGCTCTGTCTCTCTGTCAAAAATAAATAAAACATTAAAAATTTTTAGGGGCGCCTGGGTGGCTCAGTTAGCTGAGTGTCTGACTTCAGCTCAGGTCATGATCTCACAGTTCGTGAGTTCGAGCCCCCCGTCGGGCTCTGCGTTGACAGCTTGGAGCCTGCTTCAGGTTCTGTGTCTCCCTCTCTCTCTGCTCCTCCCCTATTCACATGCTGTCTCTCTCAAAAATAAATAAATAAATAAATAAATAAATAAATAAATATTTAAAAAAAAATCTTGAGGATTGTTATAATTTTCCATCACACCTAAAATAAGTGCCAAAATCTTTATTGTGGCTTATTAATCCCTATGGGACCTGAGCTTCACAACCATTCTCCATTAACCTTATGCAACTCTCCTGTTTACTCAGTATGATCTTTCTAGACTAATGTTTTCCAAAATGCAGGCTGCAACCCCACCAGCAGTCATAAAAACAATGTAGTGAGTCCTAAATAGCAATTTAAAAAAATTAAATACTATTAGGGTGCCTGGGTGTCCCAGTCGGTTAAGCATCCAACTTTGGCTCAGGTCACTATCTCCCAATTCGCCAGCTTGAGCCCCACATTGGGCTCTCCACTATCAGCATGGAGCCTGCTTCAGATCCTCTGTCTCCCTCTCTCCCTGCCCCTCCCCTGCTTGCCTGCACATGCACACATACTCGCTCTCTCTCTAAAAAATAAACATTTAAAAAAATGAAATAGTATTGGGGGCACCTAGCTAGTTCAGTTGGTGGAGCATTTGACTCTTGATCTTGGAGTTGTGAGTTCAAGCCCCACATTGGGTGTAGAGAATAAAAATAAAATCTTTAAAAATAAATAAACAAAATAAATAAATTAAATTAAATAGTATATAAAATACCAAGGTAACTCATGGATCCTTAGCAACAACCAAAGCAGCAGAATATACTTTCTTTTCGAGGGCACATGGAACATTCTCCAAGATAGATCACATACTGGGTCACAAAACAGCCCTCAATAAATATAAAAGAATTGAGATCATACCATGCACACTTTCAGACCACAATGCTATGAAACTTAAATCAACTACAGGAAAAAGTCTGAAACACCTCCAAAAGCATGGAGGTTAAAGAACATCCTGCTAAAGAATGAATGGATCAACCAGGCAATTAGAGAAGAAATTTAAAAATATATGGAAACAAATGAAAATGAAAATACAACAATCTAAACACTTTGGGATGCAGCGAAGGCAGTCCTGAGAGGAAAATACATTGCAATCCAGGCCTATCTCAAGAAACAAGAAAAATCCCAAATACAAAATCTAACAGCACACCTAAAGGAACTAGAAGCAGAACAGCAAAGGCACTCCAAACCCAGCAGAAGAGAAAGAATAAAGATCAGAGCAGAAATAAACAACACAGAGTCCAAAAAACCCAGTAGAACAGATCAATGAAACCAAGAGTTGGCTTTTTGAAAAGATAAACAAAATTGATAAACCTCTAGCCAGGCTTCTCCAAAAGAAAAGAGAGGACCCAAATAGATAAAATCATGAATGAAAATGGATTTATTACAACCAATCCCTCAGAAATACAAGCAATTATCAGGGAATACTATGAAAACTTATATGCCAACAAACTGGACAACCTGGAAGAAATGGACAAATTCCTAAAGACCCACACACTAACAAAACTCAAACAGGAAGAAACAGAAAATTTGAACGGACCCATAACTAGTGAAGAAATTCAGTAAGTTATCAAAAATCTCCCAACAAATAAGAGTCCTGGACCAGATGGCTTCCCTGGGGAATTCTACCAGACATTTAAAGCAGAGGTAGTACCTATCCCTCTCAAGCTGTTCCAAAAAATAAAAATGGAAGGAAAACTTCCAGACTCATTCTATGAAGCCAGCATTACTTTGATTCCCAAACCAGAGATCCAGCATAAAGAGAGAAGCACAGGCCAATATCCCTGATGAACATGGATGCAAAAATTCTCAATAAGATACTAGCAAATCGAATTCAACAGCATATAAAAAGAATTATTCACTATGATCAAGTGGGATTCATTCCTGGGCTGCAGGGCTGGTTCACTATTCGCAAATCAATCAACGTGATACATCACATTATTAAAGGAAAAGAACTAGGAGATCCTGTCAATAGATGCAGAAAAAGCATTTGACAAAATACAGCATCCTTTCTTAATAAAAACCCTCAAGAAAGTTGCGATAGAAGGAATACTTAAACATCATAAAAGCCATTTATGAAAAGCCCACAGCTAATATCATCCTCAATGGGGAAAAACTGAGAACCTTTCCCCCTGAGATCAGGAACACGACAGGGATGTCCACTCTCACCACTGTTGTTTAACATAGTGTTGGAAGTCCTAGCATCAGCAATCGGAAAACAAAATGAAATAAAAGGCATCAAAATTGGCAAAGATGAAGCCAAACTTTCACTTTTTGCAAACAACATGGTACTCTACATGGAAAACCCGATAGACTCCACCAAAAGTCTGCTAGAATTGATACATGAATTCAGCAAAGTTGCAGGGTACAAAATCAACGTACAGAAATTGGTTGCATTTTTATGCACCAATAACGAAGCAACAGAAAGAGAAATAAAGAAACTGATCCCATTCACAACTGCACCAAGAACCATAAAATAGCAAGGAATAAACCTAACCAAAGATGTAAAAGATCTGTATGCTGAAAACTATAGAAAGCTTATGAAGAAAATTGAAGAAGACACAAAGAAATGGAAGAACATTCCATGCTCATGGATTGGAACAACAAATATTGCCAAAATGTCAATACTACCCAAAGCAATCTACACATTCAATGCAATCCCAATCAAAATCGCACCAGCATTCTTCTCAAAGCTAAAGCAAGCAATCCTAAAATTTGTATGGAACCACAAAGACCCCAAATAGCCAAAGTAATAATATTGAAGAAGAAAACCAAAATGGGAGGCATCACAATCCCAGACTTTAGCCTCTACTACGAAGCTGTAATCATCAAGACAGTATAGTATTGGCACAAAAACAGACACACAGACCAATGCAATAGAATAGAGAACCAGAATTGGACCCACAAATGCATTGCCAACTAATCTTTGATAAAGCAGTAAACAGTATCCAATGGAAAGAAGACAGTCTCTTTAACAAATGGTACTGGGAGAACTAGAGAGCCACATGCAGAAGAATGAAATTAGACCACTTTCTTACACTATACACAAAAATAAACTCAAAATGGAGGAAGGACCTGAATGTGAGACAGGAAACCATCAAAACCCTAGAGGAGAAAGCAGGAAAAAAACCTCTTTGACCTCAGCCACAGCAATTTCTTACTTGACACATCTTCAAAGTCAAGGAAATTAAAAGCAAAAATGAACTGTTGGGACCTCATCAAGATAAAAACTTCTGCACTGCAAAGGAAACAGTCAACAAAACTAAAAGGCAACCCAAGGAATGGGAAAAGATATTTGCAAATGACATATCGGATAAAGGGTTAGTATCCAAAATATATAAAGAACTCACCAAACTCCACACCCAAAAAACAAATAACCCAGTAAAGAAATGGGCAGAAGATATGAATAGACACTTTTCCAAAGAAGACATCCAGATGGCCAAACAGACACATGAAAAGATGCTCAACGTCACTCACCAGGGAAATAAAAATCAAAACCACACTGAGATATCACCTTACACCTGTCAGAATGGCTAAGATTAACAACTCAGGCAACAAGAGATGTTGGCGAAGATAAGGAGAAAGAGGATCTCTTTTGCATTGCTGGTGGGAATGCAAGCTGGTGCAGCCACTCTGGAAAACAGTACAGAGGTTCCTCAAAAATTAAAAACAGAACTACCTCATGACCCAGCAATAGTACTGCTGGGAATTTACCCAAGGGATACAGGAGTGCTGATGCACAGGGGCGCACATACCCCAATGTTTATAGCAGCACTTTTAACAATAGCCAAATTATGGTAAGAGCCTAAATGTCCATCAACTGATGAATGGATAAAGAAGATGTGGTTTATATATACAATGGAATGCTATTTGGCAATGAGAAAGAATGAAATCTGGCCATTTGCAGGAATGTGGATGGAACTGGAAGGTATTATGCTAAGTGAAATAAGTCAGTCATACAAAGACAGATATCGTATGCTTTCACTCATATGTGGATCTTGAGAAACTTAACAGAAGACCATGGGGGAGAGGGAGGGGAAAAAAAAGGTACCCAGAGGGAGGGAAGCAAACCCTAAGAGACTCTTAAGGAATGAGAACAATCTGAGGGTTGATGGTGAGGTGGGGGAGAGGGGAAAGTGGGTGATCAGCATTGAGGAGAGCACTTGTTGGGATAAGCACTGGATGTTATATGGAAACCAATGTGACAATAAATTATATTAAAAAAATAAATATAAATAAATAAATAAAAATGAAATAGTATATAAATACCAGAGTAATTCATGAATCCTTAGCAACAAATTCACCTTGGCCAACTTAAACTCTTAAGACAGTGGAGAAAAATTACAATATTAATTAAGAATAGGTGATTCCATTTTTTTCTTCATTAGCACCTCATTTTATTTTCAGGCATATGACAGTAAATGTCAGTATCACTAAAATGGGAGCATTAATGTTGCTCAATTTAGTTTAATTTTATAGTATCCAAATTTTCAGTTAGTTGTGAAGTATGGGAGAATTTATCAGTCAAAAAAAAATTGTAAAGCTATTGAAACCAAGTTTCTGTAACAAACTTTTTGAGTGTGTCAACCACAGCATTCTTTAAAATTTTTTTTTAATCTTTATTTATTTTTGAGAGAGTGAGACACCGTGTAAGCAGGGGAGAAGCAGAGAGGGAGACACAGAATCTGAAGCAGGCTCCAGGCTCTGAGCTGTCAGCACAGAGCCTGATGTGGGGCTCGAATTCAAGAAGTGTGAGATCATGACCTGAGCCGAAGTTGGACACTCAACCGACTGAGTCATCCAGGCGTCCCTCAACAGCAGCATTCAAATTGAACTATTAACTGAAGACACTTAAAAGATTTTATTAAAAGGAAAAAAATGACGAAGTAAAAAAATACAAAGACATGATCAAATTCAGTTACTGGATCTATAAATACAAATGGTGACAACACCGATTAAAATGTTAACTCTATAGCAAACTTCAAACTAGCTTGAACCAGATCTTAAAAAAATAAAATAAAATACCCACAAGACTTTTACAGTGGAGATGACTTAAAAATGTAGTTTTCCCCAGAAGCACCTGGGTGGCTCATTCAGTTAAGCATCCAACTTCTGCTCAGGTCATGATCTCATGGTCATGGTTCGTGGGCTCGAGCCACAAGTCGGGCTCTATGCTGACAGTGAAGAGCCTGCTTGGGATTCTCTCTCCCTCTCTCTGCCCCTCTACCGCTCAGGCACGTGCACATGCACTCTCTTTCTCTTTCTCTCTAAAAATAAACTTATTAAAAAAATGTAGTTTTACCCAAATGTGCAAACCCCACTATTTATCATAGATGCCCCCCATGTGTTGTAATCATGTTGTTATAAGTGAAACCTTCAAAATTAAAGATACTCATAAATATGGTATGTTTGAATATTTTTAAAAAAGAAATTACTATAATTTCTTAGCCATTTATGACTGTTAATGAAGACTATTAATGATAATGAATATCATCTGGCAAAAAAGATTCAATCTGCTATAGGAAAAAATTACACAGCATAGAAGGTGATACATTTTTTTATAGTGAGTTGATAAATTAAGAATTATTAACAGTATATTCTTGAATCTATTAGAAAAACAATTAGAGGCAATGTTTACTTTGTAATGAGAGTCTGGTACATGACTTAAGACCCAATTCACAGTGATGCTGCAAGTTGAATAAAACTTTAGTTTATATCCTTTATGAGTTTATATAAAATTTATTTTACATCAAATAGCTAAAAAAAAAAAGCCCCATTAAATATATTAAGGTGTTATTAATACGGCAGCTTGGTATTACTTCTCCCAAAAATGTCACCCATCTTAAAAGCATGCTTAGCCCAAACGTATGCAAAGTTCATGTAAGCATTCAGTCATCAAGGCGCCCTCCCACACAATGCAGCAAAATCCTACCACAAAGGTGACCCAAGACTTTAGATTGAGCCCAAGGGCAGCTCTCTCCATCCCTCCTGTGCCCCCATACTGAAATTTCAAGGGCATCCTGACTCATTAATTGCACATAGAATTTCCTGAAAATGCCCTTCATGGGAAGCTGACAGGGAATGAATCCAGACTAAGGTCTTTTCATCACTCCATTTTTCTGCACAAGAACTGATCGTCAGCAAATTAAAGGGTTAATACATGCTTAGCTCATGAATGCATACTAAAAGCTACCATCCTCTCCAGTTGCCTTAAAAGAGCCTAAACAAATTAACCCTTTCTCCAGCCAGCAGGCCTGAGTAAACCACAGGCTCCACAAATAAAAGTGGCTCATTATCACATTAACTCTCAAAGAGAGAGGAAAGGGGCAGGTGATAAGAATCTTGCTTAATATTTCATAAAATAGCCAGCCCTTGTTTCAATTAACTTTCACCTGAGTTGCAGCATTCTGTCTATAAAGAATATGAGTGTGCTTGCTGAGAATTTTACTAGGGACGGGGTGGGGGGGAGGGGAGGGTGAGAACAGACTTAATTTGATGTCACTGGTACAGGAACTTTGACTTTTTCTTCTAAATTTTACACTAAGAACCAATGATACATGCTTCTGACCTACTTTCAAGATAAATAACAGCCACTATTAAGTAGCCACTACCTGATCAGCACTTGCCTGTATCTATTGAGCTCATTTACATAAAAGCCAGCTATACAAACCATAAAATCAAACATAAAATCTTTTTCTTTCCTACGTTTTTTCTTTGCTCTTCAATCTGTACAGACCTTTCAAAAAGCCACCCACCCACTAACGTACACAATGACCACTTTATCTTTTAGGAATTCTCCCTAAGTGGAATATATTATAATCATTTTGTACATGTAGAGTAGGATTGCTAAATGAAAAGGAAGATAAATATAGATATTCTAGAATGGATCTGTTCTAGTGCTATTAAAGCTTTTTACTTTTATTGGATAAATAGAATCCACAGAAACAAGGTTTATAAAACATTCGTAGGAGAGCAAGTTTAATCATTAACTAACAAGTCCAAATTTAGATGTCTTCTCTAATACGAATTATTTTCATTCATTCAGCTACAACTAGATTAATGTAACACAGTGGCTAAGAGCGGAGGCTCAATATAGATCTCAATTCTACCATTTCCTAGCTAATGTAACCTTGGGCAAAGTGATTTTAAAATATTGCTAAGCCTCATTTTCCTCATTTGTAAAATAGGTGTAACAACAGATTTGGCTAATGGGGTTGTCAGGATGAAATGAAATCATCTTTGAAAGTATATGCAATCTACCCTAATGGCTGTTTTAGTAAATGTTTGCCATTTGATTTGGTGAAAGCTCCAACAGTGGAAGCTATAGCTACTTCAGCAAACTTCTCACTTTTAGATTTGGTTCAGGTACACTAAAAAAAGTTTAACACTATTAGTGAATACAAACATGTAAACAAAAAAGTACTGCTATAACTCCAATTTATTTTTCCAATGTAAACATACCATAAATATATGTAATTTAAGCCATTTTTTCCAAATCTAAGCCAAGAATTTAACACACCTGAAACAGAAAATACCTATTTAATTGCACTCATTTAAAAAAATTCTAGGAGTGCCTGGGTGGCTCAGTTGGTTAAGCAGCAGACTCTTGATTTTAGCTCAGGTCATGATCTCACAGTTCCTGGGATCAAGCCTGGCATCGGGCTCTGTGCTGACAGCATGGAGCCTGCTTGGGATAAGCAAAAAAAAATTTTTTTGTCTCTACTATAGAGGGGGGAAAAAAAGCATGCTTATTTACTTTTCACCCCAGCCCCAAAAATCCAAACCTCTCCAAGAATCTTAATGATTTTACAAAATGGGAAACTGACAAAGAATTGGAAGCTATTTCAACTGACACTACTAGATAGGCTTCAAAACTATTATATATTAAAACTTTAATTTGAGGTATACCATGCAATAATTCTAAATATACATATAAGTACCTACTCCAACCACATATGGCATTCCTCTGTCCTCAATTTGACAGCAACATTAAATGCCCTTTCTTGACATACTTTGCTTGCTTTAAAATAACCACAGCTCAGTAAGCTGGGGTAGATGCAGCAGCCACTTACTCATTCTAGTGTAACACAATCTTGTCCCTTCCCCTCTCGGAGAATCCTTGAGGGAAGAGAACTCAGATAACCCACTTCAGTAATACTAAGTAACTTTACATAATCGACAATGACTTTTGTGAGGTTATAAACATATATCCTATGTTTCTTTACATTTCCAAGACTATTCAAAGCTGTGTCCATGGTGGACTTTAACAAAGGCTTTCCTAATTTAATACTATTACATAAGAACGTAAAAGTGTCTGACAACACACATAGGTAGACTTTGTTTACATGTGAATGTGTTTTCAAAAAGTTGTGTAAATAAAATCCTATTTCAAAAGTGGTAAGAAGTTAGAGAGGCTGTGATTTATTAAAAACACGCTCACACATACAGACAAAAAAAAATCCTCTGTAGTTAATCCTTTCACAGTGTAAGCTGCTCTTTGGGTTTGTTTTGGAAGTTTGCATGATCCTAAACAGTGTGCCTAAGTGAGCATGGCCATTGTAAGGCAACTTAATAAATTTAGAAAGAGAAAAATCACAGCTCTTTCTTACATGTAGGAAATAAAAGCTGTCTTAGGGCAATTTCCCATTCCTATTATTATACGTACCAACAGAAAGCATGCTTAAATGAAGAGATTTTATTATGGCCATAAAAACAATTGATTTCTAGGTTTTTATTTTCTTTTTAAAGAAAACTCATTAAATATATTTCACATTTTTGCCCTGTAACTGTTTTGCACTACCATTTTTCCCCCGAAGACGACTCAGGAGCAATAAACTTTCTTCTCCAATGAAAAGCACGAACAAAGTTCCGTAAATTAAAAAAAAAGTTTGGCACTAACGCATAATTTCTCCACGCCTGCGTTTATCTCCCCCTAGGATATTGACATACCGAATGCCATTCAACAGTCCATGAACACCAAGGCACTGGGTGGCTGAAGCTAATTAATACAAGTATGGCTGAGAGCCCATAAACACGAGGAACCTTAAACAAGGTCATGGAATTTTCGGACTAGAAGATCCAAAACTAGACAAACCCTCTGGGCTTCCAGAGAGAAAGAACAGAAGCCCCGAGAGGGAGACCAAGTCATTCAGGGGGTTAGTAGCAGAGGCGGGGGCTAAAACCCTAGGGTCTGGGTTCCCACATCGCTACCTAAATACGGAACCCCACAAAGGGAGGCCACGGCCAGAACCGCCGCCCCAGGTGCGGCGCTCGGAGGGCTGCTCGCCGGCTGCTCCCGCCCGCCAGCTCCACTCTCAGAGGCGGCGCCCGGCGGCCCGGGCGAGACAACGGACGCGGCGGGTACAGACGCTCGGCGCGTGAGGAAAGAGTGCCCCAAAGTGAGGCTGGGGAGAGGGCGAAGGGTGTGCAGGGCAGGGGCGCCCTGAAGTGGACAAAGGGGCCTAGCTCTCACCCTTGTCGCACGCCAGCAAGAAAAGCTTCTCATTCAGGGTGTTCTCCTCCTTCACCTCCCGCACATCCTTCAGCGCCATCACTTCGTTCGGCGACGAAGAGGAGGATGGGGAGGAAGGTAGGGAGGAGGAGGAAGCGCCCGAGAGGTCCGTGCTCGGGTAGAGGGCCGCCATCATCGCGGCCCATGAAGGGGGCAGGCCAGGAGACGGAGGCGGGGCCCCCACCAGCCCCGACCCCGACCCCAGCCCCGCCCCAGGGCTGGAAAAGGGATGAGTCGTTCCCACAGCCGCCTCAGCGCGCGGCCCGTTGGCCCCAAAGGGCGTCGCCTCCCCTCGAAACCAGCACTCGCCCTCCACCGACAGCCCCAGATTGGTGGCGGCGCATGCGCGGCCCCGGGGCCAGCGCCCCCTCCCCAGCCTCCGGCGCCCGGGCCGAGCCGGTCCGCGCCCCTCCGGGGACGACAGAGTGGCGCGCGCCAGGGCGGCAGCCGAGCGCGGGGCCGTGCCAGGAGCCGCAGGGGCCGCGCTGGGGGCGGCCCGGCCCGGGAGGAGGATGAGAGATCTGTGGGAAAGGAGCTCCTAGAGCGATTCTGCGCACGTCGGGCTCCCGGGATGTGGGAACCGCCAGCCCAGCTGCGCCTGGAGATGTTCGCGACTCTCCTCACGTCATCTTCCGCTCCGCTATAGCGACGACAACGGGGCCGTTTCGATGGTAGGCGGGGCCTGTTGTGGGGGCGGGGTCTATTGCGTCCCGCCCCCCGTTCCTCGTCTGCCAGCTGCGGCCTCTGAAGGCTTCTAATTGCTAAGGAAAAGGCGAAGCCCCCAGTGCGTCCTCCCCACACCTGGGTTTCTGATTTGAGGTAATTTACCGTCTCCTGCTGCACATAAATACGCATGGATATGGTTAATTGAGCCTCTGACGACTTAACGTTTAGTCGACCCCGCCTATGGAATTGTCTGAATATTTCGTGTTTGGGTCCTCTGCCTGGCCACGCCACCAGACTTGACCTTGTCTGTGTGTTTGGGCTAGCTATACTCATTTCTAGACTATTTTTTAACAACTTGCCTGTGATATAAAATTGGCATAACATTTCTGATGGTATACCTTTATTCACATGTAATTCAAGTGTACCAACACGTAACCATTGGATAAGCATATTTTTAGGATCTCCTCTAATTACAGTCCTTCCAGAGGTTTGTCTTCACATTTATAAATTTGATTTTATAAATGTGTGTTGAGCAAAAGCTGACTGAAGCGCTAACTGAAATACTACGTACCTGAATAATTATCTTTAAAGCAAAGTTATTTAAAGCAGATTCGAGGCTGGGGGTGGGGGGCTGGCCTGGGTAGCTGTCTGTTAATCGTTGAGCGTCTGACTTCCGCTTAGGTCATGAGATCATGATCTCACTGTTGGTGGGTTTGAGCCCCAAGTCTGGCTTTGGGGTGACAGCGCCCAGCCTGCTTCGGATTCTATGTCTCCCTTTCTCTCTCTCTCTCTGTTCCTCCCCAACTCGTTCTACTCCCCGCCCCCCATCTCTCTCTCTCTCTCTGTCTCTCAAAGATAAACATTAAAAATTCTTCTTAAACTGCTTTGAAAAAGTAGATTTTTTCACCTTTAAAACTAGGGGGTAAAACTACAAATTATATCTCTCGAATAATTCTTATTGCTTCTCACAACAACTATACAAAAATCAAAAATGTGCCCTTGGTGCTTTAGGTTTTTAAAGCCGATACATAAATTTACTTCAGAATATCTTATATTTGAGGGAAGTACTTCCTATTCTATTCAGGTTGATTTGCTCTATATCTGTTCTTGTCAACACTACCAAATTTTCTAAATATAAATCTTTCTTACCATTCAAAGTCTTATTTAGATCTTCCCTAAGAGGCCTAGGTAGATGACAAGATTGGCCACCTTTCCAAACATTGTCATGTGTTTACTCCAAAATGGCCGATTACCTATTGAATCATTTTAGCTTATCTCTATCACAAATCTCCCCCATTCTATACTGTTTCCAAGTTTGTATATTTGGTGGAATACCAAAATTTTTCAGTGTTAATTTGTGGCCACTGAACACAGAAATACATATGTGGGTTTATATATATGTGCTTACTTACACATTTTGTTTATATATGTCGTTACAGTCTTCATAGTCTAGTAAAATTTTTACTCAGTAGCAGAACAACTCTAACCCTGATCCATCCAAAAGTTCCAGAGTGTTGGAGGGTAAAAATTCAGATGGTTCAAAAGTATAAAAAACATTTTAATCTGGTCTTTTCAAGCTTCTGGGTTTGTGATTTCTCATCCATAAGAACTCTCACAGCAGCTGGATTAGTTTCTTAGATTCAGAGGAATTCCACCCTATGTTCATAGATAATCCTAGGAGGCAAAGTATTCGAGGATTCTTCCTTTTTCAGAGTAAGCCAGTATTGCAAATGCATTCTGTTCCTTAGAAAACTTTTTGAATCATCTCAGATGCAGCATATTTTTCTCTCTTGCCTTACTGGTACATATTTTATGCAGCATAAATTGGAGTATTTTAACATCCCCTATATGATGAGTTTATTGTGCATTGGTGATAGTAAGATCAATAACAGAGTTATGGGGAACAATGGCATGTAAGATTCAGAAGCAACACATTACTTAAAGCAATTCACCAACCTGCAGGTACAAAAGAAGAGCCAACAACTTCAGTTGGAGAAGAGAAAAATCCAGATTCAGAGCTGGTCTTAAAAGTAGGACAGACCAGGGGCGCCTGGGTGGCTCAGCCGGTTAAGCGTCCGACTTCGGCTCAGGTCATGATCTCATGGTCTGTGAGTTCGAGCCCCGAGTCGGGCTCTGTGCTGACAGCTCAGAGCCTGGAGCCTGCTTTAGATTCTGTGTCTCCCTCTCTCTCTGACCCTCCCCCATTCATGCTCTGTCTCTCTCTGTCTCAAGAATGAACATTAAAAAAAATTAAAAAAAAATAAAAAAGTAGGACAGATCCTATCTACGTCTCCAAACTCTGTGCCTCTCCCTCACTCTTCTTAGGCCATATTTACCTATTTCTTTTCCTTAAATGCCTACGACTTTTCCTGGCTCAGAGCCTTTGTATTTTGTTCCCTCTGCTGAACATGTATCACCTGTCTCCTCCTCATTCCTATTTCAGTCAATATCACATCCTCACAGAGACCATTCCTGAGCATCCAAACTAAAGTCTTCACCCCCATTCCCAAGTCAGTCTCTATCACATTACTATTTTATTTACCCTACTACATTTTATCACTACCTAAAATTCCTATTTATTATCTCTCTCCACTCGGATGCAAGATTTATGAAGTCAGGAAACTGTCTATATTTTTCTCAGCTGAATCCCCATATTTCTAGCATTTTACCTGATTCATAACAAATGTATATTAATGAACTGGTTACCTCAAATTATTTCAGTACAAACTCAATTGTAGTAATAATGCAGTTTTCTTTACTAAAAAACTTCATATTAAAGAACCAGAAGGCAGTATGATTTGGTAAAAAAAAACAAAAACAAAAACAAAACAGAGAACCACCTTCATTCCCCCAAAAAAATCTAATACAAATTTTATTTTACTAATTAAAAAAAGTTATTTTCTTTTCTTGAAAATAAACTTATGATAGATTAATTTTCAAGATTGTATATTCTTTAAATGAAATAAACACTGACACATTTGTACATACACAGAATTTTTATTATTTTAGGAGAAAAAGAACACTCTAAAGTGCCAAATCTCATGTAAATCAGATAACTTAGTAAATATAATGGTGAAAAAAATCAAAAGGGAAAACATTAATTAATTTCTTAGAGCAAGAACATATCTTAATCTTCATGTAAGAAAACAATCACTAAAATATAAAAGGAAAGGAAATCTCTTTTGTAGAAGAATATATTTCAAAGTTCCACTTGTTGATTTCATTTAAAAAATTCTATTCTAAACACATGAGTAGTCTCACTCTTACCAACATGTATGGTTTTCAATGGTAGAAGAGGGATTTAGACTACTCATTCACACTGAGACAAAGTGACAGCATTTCTGTTGCAAAGCAGTATTGCTCACTTACACTAACAGTGGAAGATGGAGAAAATAGATTTCTGAATTCAATTTTTAGCAGCAGAATCTGTCTACTGATAAAAATTCACACAAAAATAGGTCTGAAGGTTAGTTGTTCCCAAGTAACACAAGCAGTAACCAAACACTGCCAATTTGTAGGAGGCTGTGGAAAAAAACATTTGAAAATACTCTATGTTCAATATTAGCTTTGTGTTACTTTCTACTAAAGATATTCAGTGGGCATATTCTAAATTAGGGCTTCCTATAGATCAAAATTAACATGTGTAATATGAAGCTAACAGTATAATGTCAACATGTCTTGAGATGTTCTAGCCAATTTTTTGCTATAAATACGTGGAAGAAGTCAGTTGGAAAATAACTGTATGCACATCCAAAATGAATATTTCTAAAAGAAATCTTCATGTACCAGATATCTACATAATGACAAGTGTTACACACATCGTGGGACTACAATAAACACTTAATGGTTGGCTGACTGACTAGTTTTATATACCATTTAAGAAAACCTGGGTAATTCAGATGCAAAAAATACATATGTACACAGAACTTTCTGTAATAACAATCTACCAACATATATGCTGCATGTCATAGTTAAAGTTCTATTACCAAACTAGCATATGTAGTATCTACAATTAAAATTAAGTTTTAAGTAAAAAGCTCCTGCTACTTCTACAAGAGAATGTACTTTGGGGTTTCTTCAAGAGTTAGTTCTCATATATAAAAAAGTTTAATGTTAATGAACAATACTTGTCACTTAAAAATTTGAGACCATATAGAAATTTACAGAAAAGTTAAGGTTCATATAGTTGGAGGAAAAAATAAAATAAACTGGATTATGACTTTGAATACATTTATGATCAAAATTAACACACACACACACGCACCCACACACAGATCAAAACACAGCAGGACCTGCAAAAAATTTTTGTATTGATCTTTTTGAACCATGAGAAACAATGAATTAGTCTTGCTTTTAATAAGACTTTCAGGAAATGAAAATAATTTAATTATGAAATATCGACTTGATAATGAACATATCAGTATCTACTGGTAAATTAACTGTGTTATCCAAAAAGGTTGACAGATTCTAACCAGTAGAAACAGGATATTTAATTCATTAATGAATTATACAACTATTTTAAGCATACAAATAATCTCTGGTTTTATACCCACTACATTTCAGAAATCTGTAAACTGTGAGGCATTCAATGTGTTTAATGTGGCAGAAAGTCATATTAAATGTTTCTCATTATTTTATTCTATTCAGTCCTTTTCCCATTAAGCATGCAAACACGGTCATAACCATCTTTGGTTTCACTTCTACGAGGTCATCAGGTAAGGCATATATCCGGGCACCAATCTTTCGAGCAACTGAAATGGCGTATCTTCAAACGACAAGAAAAATATCTTAGTATTTGTTATCTACTATGTTCTCACTTAATATATGTTAATAAAAGAATGAAATATTTTGATAAGATTAACTTTACAAGAATGTTAAGTTTGAAAGTCTTTAATCATATTCCCCATTTAAGTTGTACTTAAAAATGTTATAAAGACATAGTAACCTTATGTGTAAGGATTTAAGAAATTAAAGAGCCACTGTGTTAAACCATAAAAGGCAGGGCGCCTGGGTGGATCAGTTGGATCAGTGCCCAAATCTTGATTTCGACTCAGGTCACAATCCCAGGATCATGGGATTGAGCCCCAACATTAGGGTCCATGATGAGCGCAAAGCCTGCTTGGGATTCTCTCTCTCCCTTGGCCCCTGTCCCTCTACCCGCCCCCCCTCTCTCAAACTAATAACTAACTAAATAAACAAACACACAAGCCAACCAACCAACCATAAAAGGCTTACTTAGCATTGTTTAGCTTGTCCTCTTCAGATAAGTCTTCTCTCTTGATCATTTCTTGACGAACTGCATTTGGTGCGATGGCATCTATTAAGTCTAGGACAGGTAAGCTTGTGCTGATAGATTTGTCCTAGAAAATAAAGAATTGATGAACATTCATAAACATCTTACTTTTAATTTTCATAAATGGCAGACCAGGTCATAACCATGTAACTGAGAGCAACATAAATTTTCTTGATACTGAACGTTCAGCTTTTCTGCAAACAGCACACATCATAAACCATTTAAAATATGCTTTTCCTTCAGTCTTTACAGAGCTTACATGTAGAGTTGTCACCATATCCAAATAAGGCTTGCAGATGTGACAGTTCCTAAAGTATGCTAACTACAGTATCCATTCTGCAAAAAATAAACAACTTTTGAAAGGGAATAGGAGATGAATTTTAAATTAATAGTTTTGCAAGTTCTAGTAATATATATGTCTTAGACCATGAATTCCTAAGTCTTCACTTAAAATTCAGAAACAAAACTGAAAATAGTCGTGGAAAGGAACTAACATTTACAAAGGCATTATTCTTGTTGCTTTACATGTTCAGCTTGTTTAATTCTCCTAACAGCCTGATAATAAAGAAATTATAATCTCTCTTAGAGAGGAATTAAATGTAGTTCACAGAGCTCAAGTGACTTGTTTACACAACCAGTAAGTACAAAACCAATAACCGAACCCATGACTGTCTGACTCTAATGCCCAAGATTCTCTCCATTTTTGAAGTTACCTCCAAGGTGAACTAAAAATGAACAACTGAATTCTAGTGGATAGATTACTGCAGTTCAAATCAGAAATCCTGGTCAATTGATTTTACCACTTACCAGTACTTGAAAAAAAAATTACTTGTTCTGTGTCTCAGCTTGAATAGTGGCCACTGTTGCTTGCTTACCCAGAATTTACTCATTCCTTACTACTTTCTCCATCCTAACAGAACCCACATCCATACCTCCCTCACATGGACATGTGCTTCAAGGAAAGCTGACCCAATCCACAGCTCCAAGGGTGATCCTGAATTAGTCTAGGCCATGCATTCTGGGGGTAGGGTAATAAACTTACTCTTTTTTATGTATAAAGCATAAAGTGTATAAACATACAGTAATATCTATGGCATTAAAATTTCATGGGGAGGAGTATTTAGGGAGAAAACGTCTAAAAAGACTCCTTAGATTAACAAAAACACTAGTCTGAACCAAATAGAGTAATCTCATCTTATTAGCACAGTGATTTAATTTGGGCCTAATTTAATTTAATGTGAGGCCCTTGCTATTTTCTGGAAGAGCTATGGAAAACCAGAAACCTTCCTCTTGGATGTGAATGAGAGGATGAAACCTTTGTCACAACCAGCAGTTATCCTATAACCAAGTGGAAAACCAGCTTTGGGTGAAATTGGCACTGTAAATGGCAAAGCAGAGATGGACAAAAACCTCAGTCCTACATGAAATTCTTCAAATACTGGCTCAACCAACCCTGAAATCTACGATACCTCTGGATTTCTGCTACTCTGTACCTTTCCTTTTGGTTTAAACCACTTTAAATTGGGTTTCTGTTACCTGAAGTCAGAAGCAAGCACCGTTGCTTGCTAGGTGTTTGCTAGGCAGCATCCTAATCGCCGCCAAGAGACTGTCACAGGATTCTTGGGACTATTAATATAAGTGAAATCATCTACTATAGTTCCTAGACAAATTAATAAATTTTTTGAAAAAAAACAATTTGAAGCCATGTGAAGAAGGCTACTTTTTTGGGCCCTGATCTATGAGCCACTACATTTATTAATTTTACAAAAATTTATATTGTTTACTTTCAGGAATGTTCTGTTTTGTGAAACAGATTTTTTTTTGGGGGGGAATAGAAGTAGAGGGGTAAAAATAATTAGGGTCCTTAAATCTATTTGATGCTGGTAATCTGGATCTGGTTTTTTTGGCATCTTCCTTATTTCTGAAAATTTTTCCTATTTTTGCCTCAATGTGTGGTCTGCAGGCCACCTACATGAAAACCACCTGACACGCTGTTAAAAGCACAAATTTATTCCTATACTCAAATTAATGAGTCAGGTTATCTGTGGATGGGGTTAGGAATCTACATTTTTAATACGATTTCTAGATGACTCTAATGTACACCATTATTCTTCCTAAAATTAAACTTAACATTTATGTCATTCTATAATAAATTTTAATTTTCTGTGTACTTCCTTTTCATATAATATTTCTATGATGATTCAAAAACAGACAATTGGTTTAACTGTGCTGTATTTTGATTAGTTATTTACATATGTGTGAGGTTTTTTGTAAGATTGGGGAAAATTATTTTGTTCTTTTGTTTTTTCAGCTTCATTGAAGTATAATTACCAAATAAAATTGTAAGACATTTAAAGTATACATCCTGAATATTTGATATACCTATATGTTGTGAAAGGATTACTCCCATTAGTTAATTAACACATCAATCACCTACATATATGTGTGTGTGTGTGTGTGTGTATTTTTTTTTTGTAAAAACATTTAATTTCTATTCTAGCAAATTTCAATTATACTATATAGTGTTAACTATAGTCACCATGTAATACATAAGATCCTCAGACTTTACTCATAGCTGAAAGTATATAATATTTTGTGGTATTTTATTTTATTTTATTTTTTATTTTATTTTGTGGTATTTTAAACATTTCTTCACTTAGATGTAAGGAAACAATGTTTTCATCTATTTCCTTATGGGAAAAACTTTATTGAATTGAATGAAAGATTTAAGTTTCAAGGGTTATATTGGATCCCTTATCTTCCTATTTCCAAGAAAACAGGCCTATCTTTCAACTCTTCTGATCTGTGTATTATCAGTAAAAGACATTTTACTTTTGCAAAGGGGACAGGACCTATAGTAAAATCCTCAGTTTAGCATATACATTTTCATCATCTTTCCTTAAGTTATTATAAATAAATTACATAAGCAAAAATGTCTAGACTCTCAAAGACAGCCTAGAGTTTGGCTTGATTTTCAAGATAATGAATTGTATCTTAATGTGATACACATTACTATTAGAACATTGCATGTCATTGTTCTTTCTGTCATTATTGAAAATAGAAGTGCAAACACAGTGATGTGGCAGCCAGAGTTCTCGAAATAGCTCAACAGGAAACTCTCCACATATGATGCCCTTTATATATTGCCATACCAGTAGTGTAGTAAACCCTTTTACTGAGCCCTTAATATGTACCAGGTATTGTTGAGCTCTTTATATTCGTTAACTTATTTAGTCTGACACAAACTCAGAAGATAGGTATTATTAATATCTCCATTTTATTTTTTTTTTTTTTAATTTTTTTTCAACGTTTTTTATTTATTTTTGGGACAGAGAGAGACAGAGCATGAACGGGGGAGGGTCAGAGAGAGAGGGAGACACAGAATCGGAAACAGGCTCCAGGCTCCGAGCCATCAACCCAGAGCCTGACGCGGGGCTCGAACTCACGGACCGCGAGATCGTGACCTGGCTGAAGTCGGACGCTTAACCGACTGCGCCACCCAGGCGCCCCAATATCTCCATTTTAAATATGGGGAAACTGAGGAATAGAGAAATTAATAACCTGCCCACAGTCACAAGGACACTGAATGGTGAGCCAGAAGTAAATTCAATTTTATTCATCAAGAGGTGTAGTCCAGCTGTTAGTATAAACTACTAAGGTTTTTACGAAACACATGCCCTCTCATGTTCTCCTTACTCCCCTGGTTTTTATAGTATTGCTGACAACCCACACAGTGATTCCTGTTTTCTTATTTGCTTTCTTTACTGAACAGTGAGCTCTTTGAGGGCATTATGTAGTCACAGTGACTAGCAAAGCACCTACTACAGGGTAAGCTTTGAATATTTATGAGATGAATGAGCAGTGTGTCACACAACTAATAAGTATCTGAGCTGAAGTCAAATCCAGGGTCATACAACTCTAAAGCCTGGCTTTCAACCTGCAGTTAGATCTGGAAATGAAATCCAGCTTTTCTGCTCAATAGTTGTATGACCGTGGTCAAGTTGTTTAACTTTTCTAAAGTTCTCCTTTTTGCTTATAGAATTATTGAGAGAATTAAAAGAAACTGTGTAAAGTGCTTAGCATGGTGACATAGAGCACTCAATGGTAATTATGATTATTGTTATGGCTGATATTCCACTTACTTATCTTCTTTTATTTGTATTTTATTTTAATTCCAGTGTAGTTTGACACAGTGTTATATTAGTTTCAGGTGTGCAATATAGTGATTCAATAATTCCACATATTACTCAGTGTTCGTACACTTCCTTATCTTCCTGCTGAGGGAAAATTACTTTGCAACTGAAAAGGGTAAATTTGTCTTTTCTAAAATTTCTCAGTATAGCGCTGCCTTGATTATAATTAATAGATTCTTATGAGTACCATTTATGGTAGCCTTCAAATATAATGTCTTCTACAGTTGGAAAAAAAAAAAAAAGCCTCCCCACCCCAACTATTTTTTAGCATTTGCTGCCACATTTCTTAACTACAGTCTCTTTAAAGGTTTTATTATTGAGCATCTACTAAATAAATGCCAAGCACATTTGCATTATGTTTCTGTTACCTCGGATCTAAGTACAACTCTCAAGTTTGCCTTTCTCTGTGAGTTCTCTCCCTTAAAGGATCTGTGTACTCACATTTTTCAACTATCTCTTCTATTCAACTGATCACCAAGTCTGTATTCCCAGTTTTAATATTTCCTTTCATCCAGCTTATTTCCTGAACATTACTTCAAATTCAACAAGCTTAAAATTGAACTCATCACCTTTTCCAGAAAGCAACTGTACCTCCTGACATTCCCATTTGTTAGTGTTATCTGTTTCTCAATTACCCAGGCCTAAAACATCAAGTTTTAACTCCTCTCTCTCCTGTGCTTCCTTAAATCAAGAAGCCAAATCCTACCTGTTCTTTTGCAATAGATAACAAATAGCAAATAACTATCTATTCTTAACATTCCCAGTGCCCACCCTCAACTCCAATCAGATTTTTATCATTTCACACCTGCTTCAGCTTCTTAGGCATTGTCCTAGCATTTACACCTTTCTTAGTCTAATCCATCCTGCCCACCACATTCAGAAGAGTATTTCTAAAAACAGTCACTTTTCTTACATTAGTCCTTATACCAGTACACTTTTATTAAGGCCAGACTCCCCCACAATCTTGACTCAGACTATATCCAGCACTACTCCCTTAGGAACCATCCTCTCCAGCCAAACTATTTCTCCTAACCTTTGAGTTGCCTTTGTTCAAGATGGACCTTCTTCTAGCTTGTTATGAAAATGCCAATTATGAAAATTTTGTTCTTCAAATAAATGGTGAACACTATGAGGGACAAATTAATTTGTTATATTCTGTATCTTTTTCTTTACCTATAAATGTTACTTAATAGTAAAAGCTTAATAAGTATTTGTTTCTAAATATTTTATTATTGTATTTGGTTTAATTATATACATGCTTATTTTTCATCAACTAATGTACAATGTGTAAAATTTCATTACAACAACTTTGATAACTATCAATTAGAGAATTTTATACGTCCCCTTTCCTGTTTTACATTTTTAAGTTGTAATTTATGCCTAAAATATATAAAAACATATCATGGACTGAAAATTCTTGTGTTTTTTTTTTAACAAGCAACAACAAAAACTCAAAGTCATTAGTTCCTTCCAAGATGGCAAAAAGAGAAACACACTTGAATTAGGACTCAGGTAACATCTCTGACTTATTCTAGTTGTCATGTTAAAATCCCTTTGGGGCTCACTATTTAGTAAAGATTGAATTTATCAATTTCTGAAATTTTTTCTGCTCTAAAATGTTGTTAAGCATATAGAACAAAGCCAAAGAAAAAATTAAAGATGGATAGATAACTCTTAGGAGAGCTTAGGGTTTCATCTGTTTGCACTCTTAATCACTAAAAAAAAATTTGCTGATTTTTCACATATTTTTCACATAATAAAAGCACAAACACAAGGCTCACTGAATGAATGTATACAAGCAGACATGCTTAGTTGTAGCTAACATCACCTTGCATGCAAAAGCGAAACACAATGGAAATGCATGAAAATTAGTGGGTATATATGTACAGATTACATTTTAAGTGCTTTATGAATCATCCACAAATGCTCAAAAGTGAGTGTTAAGTGCCATTATGAAGCCAGATGACAAGATATTTTTTTTCCTACCAGTTTTCTCAATTCCCACTTGAATCGGTTTGGCTGGCTCTGTTATGCCTTGGAAATGATGTCAATACAATTCTGAGACTGCTGCTAGGGAGCACAAAACATTATAGGTCCTATATAAACAATGGTTTTTTTATCTTTCTTTTTCATTTGACAATTGGGTTTTTTGGCTCTATTCTATTTTTTTAAGATTAGATGACCAGAGTTGATAATATTAATCTGCATTTATACTCAATAGGACAACCAGTCGAAAATATAAGAGTTCAAACTATACTTTTGCTTTACACATGCCAAATAACTAGCAGGCCTAAGTTCATAAATTGTGTTTCTGAGATATAATGTTAATGTAATTCTGAATCTAAACCAATGTAATTTCTAATAAAAATTCCTTCCTACACTTACTTTCTTACAAAAACAAAATTTTAAATAGCTTTTGATTACCTTGAAGCTGGAAATAGAAGTATGTTTTTTTGCACTTTTAAGAGTCTGATTGACCCATTTAATAATAATTTCATCATTTACTTTTTCACCTTCTCCAAGATCTGACAACACATTCAATGTGTACCTATAACAGAAAAGATGTACATTTGACAGGGAAAGGGGAGAGAAAAGAGGTGAAATTTGCTCTCACATCATTTATATCAACATTTAAATATTTAAGAAACATTTTGGTTCTAATAAATATTTCTAATTTTACTCTGCTATTTGCACTTAGTCACATTCTAAAGTTACAAAGCTCAGTAATCAGAAACAAAAACTACCATATGGTATTTTTAAAAAAACAACCCCTAACAAAGCAGTTTTTAAGAGGAATTAATAAAAGTGATTAGTTTTAGAGACTGACCCACTTAAAAAAATTTTTTTTTTAATTTATTTATTTTTGAGAGAGAGAGAGAAACAGAGCTTAAGTGGGGCAGGGGCATGAAGAGAGGGAGACACAGAAACCAAAGCAGGCTCCAAACTCTGAGCTGTCAGCACAGAGCCCAACGTGGGACTCGAACCCACAGACTGCAAAATCATGAACTGAGACGAAGTCACACACTTAACCGACTGAGCCACCCAGGCACCCCTAGATTGACCCACTTTTATTTCATTTTATTTATTAAAAAAAACCTTTTTAATGTTTATTTTTGAGAGAGAGAGAAAGAGACAGAACATGGTGGGGGGAGGGGCAGAGAGAGAGGGAGACACAAAAACGGAAGCAGGCTTGAGGCTCTGAGCTGTCAGCACAGAGCCCGAGGTGGGGCTCGAGCCCACAAACCGTGAAATCATGACCTGAGCCACAGTTGCACATTTAACAGATGGAACCATACAGGCGCTCCTAGACTGAACCACTTTTAAACAAAATATATTATCAACAGTAAGTCATTTAAAAATATATTTTGCATTGTATATTTCTTGTTTGTTACTCTTTTTTAAAATGTTTATTTATTTTTGAGAGAAAGAGAGCATGCAAACATGCAGAGGGGGAGAGGGGTAGAAGGAGAGGTAGAGAGAGAATCCCAAGTGGGCTCCAGGCTGTTAGTACGGAGCCCAGTGCAGGGCTGGATCTCATGAACCAGGACATCATGACCTGAGCCGAAATCAAGAGTCAGCTGCTTAACCGCCTGAGCCACCCACTTAATTGACTGAACCACCCAGGCCCCCCTGTTTTTTATTCTTCAAAAATAGATAAAATACTAGTTCATATGACTTGTTGAAGGAAAAAGTGTTGCTATAAACATATCAGCTTTTACCTTCTCATCAGCTGCCATACCAATGCCAGAGTAAGTGTTGCATTCCCTTCATTTAGGTCCTGCCCAGCAATGCCAACCAAGGAGAATTTAGCCTTATTCTTCCCAAGCTCCACTGCATAGTTACAGTTTTCGATCTACAAATAATAAGTAAAAGTTTTAGTATAAAAACGGGTTTTAAAACTATATCTCTTGAATATGCTAGCCTTGTTCAGTTATCTGAAAAATAATTATGAAGATATCTTTAGTTTATATGACAGAATATCATTTCATAATAACACTGAAATTAAGGAAATAATTATTATTCCCATTTTATAACTATTCCCATTTTATAGCTGAAGATATCAGAGCTCTGAGGAGTATGCATTTTTTTAAAATACAAGGAGACAATAATTTTCAATTCTTTCTTTTTCCTAGTAATCATACTATAGATTTAGTCTACGTAATAAGAAATGTATGCTATAGAAATGCACAGAATTAAAAAGAAATTGGATAGATTCCTAATTTGTAGAAAATAGCATCAAAGTCCTGATTATGTAACAGTGTGAACAGGAGGGAGAAAAACCAACATATTTGCCACTGATACCTGTTTCATCGGGAGAATTTTCTAGCAAATTATAATAATAATCACTTAGGTGTAAAATGTGTTTCAATGAAGGGCCGTCTGTTTTATAGTTAGTTTGACCAAAATTCTTAAGGGAAATGATGGGGAGAAGGGTGCTCAGGGTTACTAGAGGCCTAACATGTTGATTCGACCACAATAAAAGGGTACCTGGAAATGGATGTTACCATTAGGGAAAAGATGTGTTCTATTTTCTGGCAACAGTTGATTCCAAATTGGCAAAACCTCTAAGATCTGGAGAGGTACCAACTAGAGAAAGAGTAAGAAATGCAGCTTTCCTATGTTTATGGTACTACTAAAGACTCTTAAAATGGATCTGCTCTCTGAGGATGTAAATATAGAAAGTTAAGAGCACTGGGCCAAGAACTGAGCCTTGGAAATTCCAGAGGTGTCAGGCTAACACATGAAGAACCTGTGAGAGGTAAGAATAAACACAAAGAAAGCAAGAAAAAATTGGAGAGTGCAGTTTCATGGAGTTAAGGGGAGAAATGATTACCAAGCACTTCAAATGCTTTAGAAACATGAATCTTAGATCATTGGGAAAATGAGAAAAATTACACAATAGGATACAGGGTTCCAAGTGAAAAGAAATACTGAAGAAATAATGAAAAAAGACTATTTAAGTGGCACAACTTTATGAACTTTACAAATGAAGTAAAGTGATGTCTGCTGATGAATGCCCAAAGTCTATAAAATTAGACTCTGTGAGACTGTTAAAAACTGAGAACAAACTGAGGGTTGATGGGGGGTGGGAGGGAGGGGAGGGTGGGTGATGGGTATTGAGGAGGGCACCTTTTGGGATGAGCACTGGGTGTTGTACGGAAACCAATTTGACAATAAATTTCATATATTAAAAAAATAATAATAAAATAAAAAAATAAAAGTAAAAAAAAATTAGACTCTGTGATACTTTGTTGGGTAGGTACTCCTTCATTTTTTTAAACATTTTAAATTTATTACAGGTGTTATGTTTCATTCTATAAGCAGCTAGTATATGGTGAAAGGAAGAATTTTACATAATCACTTGTGACGTCGCATATTTAAAATTCCAGATAAAATGAGTAGTTTGTTTTCCTGTTATATTTTGCATCTGCTTACTCCTAAAGAAACTAGAAAAAGAACAAACATCATAGTTAATAGAAAGAATGAAAATAACCAATTTGACAATAAATTTCATATATTAAAAAAAAAGAATGAAAATAATAAATATCAGAACAGAAATAAATGATATAAGAGAATAAAAACAAAAATAGAAAAGATCAAAGAAACCAAGAGTTGGTCTTTGAAAAGGTAAACACAATTGATAAACCTTAATCCAGACTCTTCAAAAGAGAGAGGAACCAAATAAATAAAGCCAGAAATCAAAGAGAAATAATAACTGACACCACAGAAACACAAAGGATTGTAAGAGACAACTACATAAATCATATGCCAAAAAATTGAACAACCTAGAAAAAATGGATAAATTCCTAGAAATATACAATCTTATATAAACTGAATCAGGAAGAATTCTGAACAAATCAGTTAGTAGTAATAAAATTAAATCAGTAATCAAAAATCCCCCAACAAACAAAAGTCCAGGACCAGATGGATTCACAGGTGAATTCTACCAAACATTTAAAGAAGAGTAATACCTATTTTTCCCAAACTATTCCAAAAAAAAAAAAAAAATAGAAAAATACAGGAAATAACAAGTGTTGGTTAGGATGTGGAAAAATAGCAATGTTTGTACACAGTCGGTGGGAATGTAAATTGGTGCAGCCACTGTGGAAAATAAGTATGGAGGGTCTTCAAAATATTAAAAATATAAACACCATACAATCCAATAATTCCATTACTGGTATTTACACAAAGACAATGAAAACACCAATTCAAAAAGATCTATGCACTCTTATGTTTATTACAGTTATTATTTACAAAAGCCAAGATATGGAAGTGCCCATCAGTAGATGGTACAAAGAAGATGTGGTACCTATATACAATGGGATATTAGCCATAAAAAAGAATGAGATCTTGCCTTCTGCGACAATATGGACAGACCTAGAGGGTATTATGCTAAATGAAATAAGTCAGCCAGAGAAGACAAATATGATCTCACATATATTTAGACTCTAAAAAACAAGTGAGCAAAAACAAACAAAATAAATGCAAAAACAAAATAAATACAGAGAACTGGTGGTTGTACAGGGGAGGAGGGGGATGGATAAAAAGGGTTAAAGAGAGTAGGTAATACAGGCTTCCTGTTATGGAATGAACTGGTCACCGGGATGAAAGATAAAGTATAGGGAATATAATTAATGGGACTGTAATAGCATTGTATGGTGATAGATGGCAATTATACTTGTGGTGAGCATAGTATAGTTGTCCAATCATTATGTTGTACACCTAAAACTACTGTAACATTGTGTGTCAACTATACTTCAATTTAAAAAAAAAATTGCACCTGACATTTTGATTTTGAAACATTACATAAAATTAGTTAACAAAATTTTCTGAATTCTACTCACAAAAGAATTACAGGCAAATCAAATAACATGTTAACTGTAGGTGGTCCAATCCCTAGAAATACTGAAAAATATAAATATAAATCTCTTATAATTACACTACCCATTTACTTCACTATTATGATATAGTCCCTTTAACAAATAATTTAATTATAAAGTCTATACATACATAGTCATTCTAGAGATTTGAAGAATAGAAGTCCTTTTTGAATGTGTGTGTGTATTTTAAACAAATTTGATTCCTATGTATATATGCAATTTTGTATCCTGTTCATTTCCATGTCACTATTATTAAAACACTAAAAATACTACTACTTTTTAATGGTATATTTTACTTCATCATGTGGGTTTTCTAGTTTTTTTTTTCTCTATAAACATTGCTAAGATAAGCAATTTGGTATACAACTTCTGGTCTGACTGATTATTTCATTAGAAAAGATAATAAGAAGTGAAACCATTAAGTCAAAGGACTTTTTTGGAGATAGCGATCAGTATTACCAAACTGATTCTAGAAAAGTTATATAAATGTAATACTTTCTCTAATATTGGATGCAATGTAATCCAATTGTTTATTTGAATTGCATTTTTAAAAAAATGTTTATTTTTGAGAGAGACAGAGCATGAGCGGGGGAGGGGCAGAGAGAGAAGGAGACACAGAATCTGAAGCAGGCTCCAGGCTCTAAGCTGTCAGCACAGAGCCCAACTCTAGACTCAAACCCACGAACCTACAGGACCATGACCTGAGCTGAAATCGGATGTTTAGACTGAGCTACCCAGGTGCCCATGAAATTGCATTTCTTTATTGCAGGTACAAAGTTTTCATAAGTGTATTATCCATCATTCTTTTTCTGTGAACTGTTCATTCACATTGTTCAAGTTCACATTTTGCTATTACAATTTTAGTAATAGCAATTGAGTTTCAGTAATTAATTTGTATGGACTACTTACATGTTAAGAATATTAACTACTTACCATAGTTGTTGCAAATAATTTACCAAGTTTATTGTTTTTAATTATGATGTTTATTTTTGCACAGATGTTTTAAATTTATATGTAATCTATTATATCAATTTTTTGTAGTTTTTTAAATCATTCCAAGAGTAATCATTTTTTTATTACATTTAATCCTTTAATTGTTTACCTTAATCCATTTGGAATTCATTCTGTTTGGTTAATGGTGAAGACCACTTTTTCCCCTAACAAAGTAGTTAACTAGTGGTTCTGGCATCATTTTTTGGGTGATCTTTCCTTTCCCTATTATCAAATTTAGCAAGAATCTTGTCATATATTAAGTTCTTATATTTTAGGTTTCTAGACTACTCTATTCCGTTTCATTCTTATATATGTATTAAACTATTTCAATTATTTTAGCTTTATAATAAAATTATATATTTTTTCTAACACCTCCTGCCTCAATATTCTCAGAAAATGTTCTTGATGTTTTGGGCCTGTTTCTTCTTGCATTGGAATTTTAGAATAACTTTATCAATCCCAACCTGCAACACACGTATATATCCCCATATATACACAAAAGGAGACTTAATGGAATTCTAACTGGAATTATTTTCCACCTATAAATTAATTTGCAAAAATGTAATATCTTCATAAGATTTAATGTTTCTATACAGGAGTATGGTTATGTTTCCATTTATTCAACTAGAGATAGTTTTTAAATCATGAGGATGCAGATCAGTTTCAAAATAGCCATACTGATAAATTATAGCAATGTGAGTTCATAATTTGTTTATGTATTCAAATTATTCATACTTTAAAAGATAAAGTTAAAATACAAAAATTTTAAAGTCCTACATAATTTTACTTTAGAAAGCAAATAATCCTGATACAGATGTTAAAAAGGAAAAGCAAAAACAAAACTAAAGTTGAATATTAAAGCAGCAATTCAAGAGGACAGACATGAACATGAAGGACACCACATATCCCCTATTTGAGGAAGAATACTGGAAGACAACCACTTCTCTTTATCATTCATCTGCCACTGATAGTCTCCCACCGACTGTAATCAAGTCACTGTCCTGCCCAAAAATGTTTAATCGCTTCCTATTGTTTCTAGTGTAAAGCACAAGCTCAAGGTTCTCAACATCTGGCTCCAATCAAAATTGTTAGTGTTCATACTTCTTACCTATCGGAATCCTCTGTTATAGCCAACCTATTCTCCCCAATTCCCAGAAACGCATTTTATATTTTCCCATCACTATTCCTTTTCCTCATCCTCAGCCCCTCTCCAGTTCCCTTCTCACAAAATTCTATCCATTTCTCAAACTCGTATCTCAGATTACACCTCCTGCATGAAGCTTCTCATAATAAGCGTGGCCTGTGGCCTTTTTAGAACTCATATTTACTTCTATGTATTCTGCACTATATTGTAGTTGTTTACACACATATCTAATTTTTTAGGCTTCTTGAGGACCATGCCTTGTATTATTTTGTACCCTACACTGCACTGTACAGGTAGTAGGTAATCAATAAATATCTGTTGAAAGATATTAACAAAATAACCAGTAAAGATTTAGCAAGTTCTGATGTTTATAAAACAGGAATGCACTTACGATGTACCTCAAAGAACATTACGTACTATAACCTGTTAAAGATAAAAACAGTAAAAGTGTCTGGCTGAGAGAATTGTCTTCATCTTTCCACACATTTATTAAAGCACACTTATAAAAGGCCTAGTAAGCTTAACACATTTTGGGTTGAATCAGAGTCATGGAGACAGACCACAAATTACCAAGCTTTATGAAACTCCAAATCCTCTGGTTTATATTAGAACAATAATAACACATATTTGGTGATTATCTCATTCACCTTCTTCATGTTCCCTCCAAGAGCAGGATAAGGAGGTTTGTTGACATGGCTCCAGTCGACTGGCACACGGATCATTTCATAGAGCTGAAAGATCACTAAAGCATCTGCAAGGTCACTAAAACAAGAGGAAAAGATGACGAAGGAGGAGGAATTTTATTAAGCACAATGGAGATAGGCTTAGGTCTTCAAAAATACAACAGGGCCATTTAATGCTTAAAAAAAATGACAGGATGTATCATATAACCCAGAACTTCTAATCTAGGAATCTGTCCAAAATTTTTTCTAAATGTTTACAAAGATACATGTACAAAGACATTCATTGCGACAGTATTCATACATTTGGAAGCAACTTAAATGCCTGGCAATAGCGGGCTGTTGAATAAACTATCCATACTATTGACTCCTGGACCACCATGAAAAATAAGGTATATCTCTATGTATGGACATGAAAAGTTTTACAAGACATATTATATTCAAAAAAGCAAGTGGCAGAACACTACATGCAGTTTACTATGTATAAAATTTATTTTCAAAATCGAGAGTATTTAAGTATCTATATGTGCTATGGACTGTTAATAGCAATTACCTCTGGGCAGGAAAAAAGGAATAGAGGAGATATAAAGAAAGTATCAGCATGTTTTATTTTATTCTACATACATACTTCCTGAAACTTGTACAGTGAGAATAAGTGCATGTATTACTTACATATGATTTTCAAAACTTTTTAAAAATTCAAAAAAATCACAATAGCTACAAAGTAGGCAGCTGTTCATGTTAAATAATGAAGGTTAAGAGGAAAGAATTTATGAGCAAGTAGGCGTTCTTAAAGTAAGAATAGTAGTATTTTGGATTCAGAAAAACACATTCTTCTGAAGTGCTCAAAGTATATCCGTTGAGTCTGTTTTCAATTCTGTATGCTAAGGATGTAAAGAAACAGCAATTGATTTTTTTAAATTGCTAGCTCTATGATGTATTGCATGGCTTTTCTCCCTCAACAGCTTGTTCGTGGAGTTGTTTTGCTAAGATTCATATGACAGTTTACTTTGCAACTCTGAGCACACACCTATGGCAATGAAGGGGACTGGGCTCTGTGCTGAATGATGGAAGAATAAAGTCTATTATGAAGGTAATTAAGAGCTGACTGGGATATTTATAAAAGCGCACGGAAAATTTTGTATTAAAAAAATTTCTAAAGGGGCACCTGGTTGGCTCAGCCAGTTAAGCACCAACTCTTGATTTTGGCTCAGGTCATGATCTCACAGTTCATGAGTTTGAGCCTCACATTGGTCTCTACACTGACAATGCACAGTCTGCTTGGGATTCTCTCTCTCCCTCTCTCTCTGCCCTTCCCCTGCTCACACTCTCTCTCAAAATAAACAAACATTTAAAAAAAAAAGCTTTTTAAAAATAAATAAATTACTAAAGTATTTGCATTGGTTTCTGGACTCTCCTCTATTTCATGAATTTTTCTTTTTTACTTTAAATGAATTCATATTTCTATTTAGTATGGTATCATTATTCATATTTTGCAAATAGGGAAACTGAAGCCCAGACAGTTTGAAATGATTTCCAGAGAATTCAAGATGCTTTCCTGAACCAACTTTTTAAAGTTTATTTATTTATTGAGAGAGAGAGAGAGAGAGAACAAGTAGGGGAGCAGCAGAGAGAATGGGAGAGAGAATCCCAAGCAGGTTCTGTGCTGTCAGCAGGGAGCCCAATGTGGGGCTCGATCCTACAAACTGTGAGATCACATGACCTGAACCAAAATCAAGAGTCAGATGCTCAACCAACTGAGCCACCCAGGCAACCCTCTTTTGCATTTTTAAAGGCAGGCTGGTAGATCCTCTAATAAAGAAGAAAGGTTTCCTCTTATCCAAACCTAGAAAGACACATTGTTAGCACTACCAGAGAGTGTGGGAAATGATTCAGTAAAATATTTTCTTAGTCCTACCAATGTTGATAATGTGTTGTCACTTTTGAAGAAGAAAAGACAAGATAAATTACAATTACTCATAAAAAGTTATTTCTATAAATTAAATAAAAATATACACAACAAATTACAGAATAATTGAGGTAGATTTTGGCAAAAATAGAAAGTGAATTATAGTTAAAAATACTGATATAATGATAAGAACAATTTGTAAAACATCACTATTCTGTTACAGTTGAAATAATTTATTATTTTTCTCCTTTTAAAGTTTATTTATTTATTTTGAGACAGAGAGAGTACAAGCCAAGAGAAGAGAGAGGGAGAGAGGGAATCCCAGACAGACCCCACACTGTCAGCATGGAGCCCGATATGGGGCTGGAACTCACAAACCGTGAGATCATGACCTGAGCTAAAATCAAGAGTGGGATGCTTAACCGACTGAGACACATGGGCATCCCTGAAACAATTTATTATTTTTCTCATCAATAATTATGAAAGAGTAAGATGGATTATCTTTACCAAAGGTAAAGTTGGTTGCTTATGTCATCAAAAATTATAACCAATATTGTCATATTCTGGTCTTTTTAAAATAATACTTTCTTCAAATATCCATCGTATTGCCAATCCCTAGCATTCTGAATTTCTAAATGTTGGTTAAAATTCTCGTGATCTTTAGAAAATGTTCTAATGTAAACATACCTGTGGTTTGAAACTAGAAAAGTTGGACTCTGGCCATTAAGCTAAACACAATAAAATATTTACCTGTACAAATGATTAATATATGGGTTGACCCCCAGGGAATTCATCCAGTTCCGAAACGTCCTCTCTTCCTTGCTCTCTCCTAGAGTAGACACAATTTCATACTGATGATTCAGGACAAAAGGCATCAAAGAATATGTTTTAAACCATCCCAGCAGGTTCAAACTAGCAATACATATTTTGCTGTGGTTTCTGTGATAGTACAATTTCTTGGGAGTTAGGGGAGGGGGAACCTCTTATTGCCAAAGTCCCTTTTTGCCCTCTGTCTAGAATTCCATTTGCTCTAAATTTCTCTATCTAGAGTCCTAACTTGATGTCTGTGAACTACTGAGTTATGGGTTTCTCTGTCCAGAAAGTAACAGAGAAACTTACATGGTCATATCTGTAGTTATTATATGCAAAAAGAATTGGCTAAAAATTAATGAAACAAAATCTTTTAGCAGTCAAGGCAACATAGCAGTCAAGGCAACAAAAGCTATGCCTTTCCCAATGCAGTGTTTCCAAATTTATATAGGTTTTGGTTTTACACAGAGAAGTTTCTGGACACACAAACCTACATTTTCATCACAACAAACAGCAATAAAGGGGAGAGGCAATTACAGATAATATAAAAATAAGCAGTGAAGTGGGATCCTGGGTGGCTCAGTCAGTTGAGCATCCAACACTTGATTTCGGCTCAGGTCATGGGATCACACCCTGTGCTGAGCGTGGAGCCTGCTTAGATTCTCTCTCTCTCTCTCTCTCTCTCTCTCTCTCTCTCTCTGCCCCTCTCCCCCACTGGCACATGCTCGCTCGCTCTCTCTCAAATAAAAAATTAAATTAAAAAAATAAGCAATGTAGGGATATAACTATTTTACAGGCTTACTGAGTTATTTTAGATTGTCACTACTGAAATTACATGAGGGGCACAGCCCCACACACAGGGTGCTAAGAGAAAGACATCATAGTTAAGTCCCTAGGTCTCAAAGATCACCTCAGTAAGAAACTCCAGCAGGCACTGTTATTTAACCTGTGATTACCTAACCTCCCTGATCATCCCCTTCATAGCAGTGCTCATACCATCTATAAGGAAAACATGAGCTATAGTGTACCACAAAGCGGGCAGACAGCAAGATGGACTCTCCCTGCCATGTCTACACGCTAGTCATCCCCTAGATTACAAACAGTCCTAAGTGACTGTCTGCAATATTATTTGTTTTCAGCGAAGGTAGGGGACAATGCAATGGTCTAACCTGCATCTCATCACTCCTGAAAAGCTAGAACATTTACACCTCTCATCACCTCTAAACCATAGGCAAGTTCAGGTCACTCTCCAGACTTTGACTCATGTGGGATTCCCAGGATGATTTGGCATTCTACATCTATAACTGTCTCAGCTTCAGGGCCCATTCCAGTAGAGCCATCCCTGCAGTCATCTTCAGACTAAGTGCCACAGACAGTATAAACCTGCATACCCAGAAGAGCAACCAAACCTTGTAAATTCTAAAAGATTCTGGGTTGTTTTGTTGTTGTTGTTGTTGTTGTTGTTGTTGTTTTGTGACAGCTGTTCAGGAAATAATCTGTCCACTGTATTTTTATTTGATTTTCTACGTTAATACCTAACAGCTTTCCCAGAATCTACTTTAATTCTTGCCCTCTTAAATGATATAGCCATATAATTTCTTAAATTTTGTTTTCTCTGGCCTGCATAAAAGGTAACTGGCCAGTCTGTTGTATCTGCCACTATCACTTTATGATAAATAACCTATGTGAAATTTTTTTTAAAAAGTTAACCAAGTTAAACTAAATATTCCCAGACACCATGCTTGCCTGCTTATAGGAGTTATTAAACAACTGCAAATTAAGTATCTGACTTTCCCTAAAGCGACATAAATATAAACATACCATCATCAACAGTTTGATACATGTGACTTGGATTTACCTTTTAGTTTACCTTTCTTTATTACAATCTATAATAGATTTCTTTCTAGTAATTAGAGGATTTTTGCATTATTTCCTTCTAGGAAAATCCAAGTTCTGTTTTAAAATTACAAACATTGATAGTGTAACAACAGTCTAATTTTCAATTGAAACAATATGCAAACTCTGCTGAACCTGATAATACAGCAAATAATATTAAAAAGACACTCATATTTTGACTGAGTTCTGAAACTGTTATAAGCTTCAGGGGTTTGTATTTCTTCCCACTGTTCTCTACTAATTATAGTTATTATTTTAATTTCTTATGCCTGGAAAGTAAAATAGATTATACATGTGAGCATTTATTTATCTAATACCATTTCCAGTTGTCTTGGTAAATAAATGCTCAAAGCCAGAAGCACTATGCATTTGTGCAAGAGCCATGGTAAAGCATTACAAAAACATATGTATTCCAGATTGTAAGGGTTGTCTGTATTGCAGACAACTAAAGCAATCTTAGAAGTAAAATCTTAATTGCTGATATAAAAGATAGAAAGAACTATAAGACATTTCATTTTCAGGGTCAAACTTATCTGCAATTGAAAAAGTTTCAGAAAAACATAATATATTACAAGCAGACTAAGAGGAAAGAAAAGGAACTAACATATATTTAACACTCACTAAATGTGCTGAGTGATATGTTAAGTGTTTTCCTCTTCCCAACCTGACTATTACTGAGCACATACTGTATGCTCAATCCTTTCATTCATGAAAGGTCATTTTAACCTGCTCTGTAATTCTTCAAAATTAGTATTATTAATCTGTTTTTACAGATGAAAAAACCAAGGCTGACAGAAGTCACTCGGATACTAAATGGTGGACCCATAGTTTGAACAAAGTGTAATTCAATGGCCTATATATTTTCTATCACCACCAATGGATTCTGAGATTCAGAATTTGGCTCAATTTAATGTGAAGTTTTTATATTTAGTTGGGCTTTTAATTTTCTCAATTCCATACAAAGTTCTTTGCCAATGAGGACATACTAATATATGAATATGGGATGTGATAAGGTCAAGCTTCAAATTTCATAAGGATCTATAAAAACAAATTTATAGAGGAAAAATTCCAATGACAGTCGAAGTCACATACATTTTTGGCAAATGTATCAGGATATACATATGTTATAAATAAAGATGATTGATAAATATTTCCCATAGTATCTTCTTATATAAATAGAGTAAATACTAATGGAAATATTTAGCAATCCTATTCACACTGAAAAATTCCAAAAGCATGCTGAACACTAGCAAAAGAATTCAAACATGACAAATAGGAGAGCGAGCAAGTTGGAAAAGATATCTAGCAAGAATTCAGTGACTATAAAAAGCAGATCATATTTAATATGCCACTCTAAACAATGCCTTCTATTGTAAGATACAGAGGGATTTTGAAATTTTCCAGACTTATAAAAACTTAGCAGTCTTCCTTTTTATTTAATTTTTTTAAAGTTCTAATCCCTCACCCTAAATGTCTCTGCTGAAAGATATACACTTTTATCTATGCTCCCTCTCAAGTACAAATCTATGTAAAGAATATAGTCTTTATTTTACGGACCTCAGGAAGAGTGAACTGAATTAATCATATTCCTCAAAGAATATATTTATTAAATCTGAAACTTTTTTCATTAATCAAAAACATGTAATTATAAAGCATCAAGGAAATTGGACCTCTGGTTGCAGCAGTCAGAGAAGAACATGAAACTGATTTCTCAGTCTATCTCCCCAGGGAGGGAAGGGAGTACGGTGGGCAACGTGAGAGAATGAGCACTGCAACATCGAATTCTCCCCACCAAGAATCCCTACTTGAAGACTGCCTTCTCCAAACCAGGGCAACTAGTGAGAATATTTTAGGATCAGTCCCTAGCTCTGAATGTTGCCATTGTTTTTACCTTTAGTTCTGATACTACTGTGGGTTTGGGTGTATCTGTGAGAGTGTGAGAATGAGAGAAGAAGAGAAGAGAGGCTAGGAAACAAAGATGGGGACAAAGAACTAGATGGTGAGAATGTTTTTGTTGTTATGATTCATATACTATAAGCTTCAATGACATTCAAGAAATGTACCATAGCTAAATAATACCAAAAAAAAAATGTTATAGAACCTAAATAGATCCTTTCAAAGATTACTTGTGTTGAAAGGTAAGTTTGTTTATTCACGGGAGAGGGATAAAGGCTTTACATCATGAAATCCAATTGTCAAAACTGATTTTAAATGTATTTACAACTATAATATCCCAGCATTATAGAAGGCAAATTCGGTGGAGAGTTTACATAATCAAACCTTGCTCTGATATTCTAAGTAAGTTTCATTTGTGTTTCTTCCTTGTCATCATTCTTTAGGCATATTAAGAGAGAAAAAACACAGCATGAACAATGCAAAAAACAAATATCAACTCAGATAGAAAGAATAAATAGTACTAATAAAAAGAATTTCAGAATGAATATATTTAGAGTATAGAAAAGTACTAAATACAGTACCTACATTAGGAGGGGTCAAATCTGCATTTCATGAAGCAAAATAGGAAAGTATTATAAATTATGAGACAGATAACAGTAGCCCACACATGACAAGTAATGAATATTTAAAATTTTTTCATGTACATTAAAAACATTAAAAAGAGAACAATACTGGAGTCAAACTGTAGCTTTCAAAGGAGAAAAAAAGCTACAAAATGATTATTTTTTCCAATAGATAATTCATTGTCCATATTGGTGGTGGAGTTATGTGGTCATTTAAGAGACTATTTTAAACGTATGATAGTTTTCACTAAACTCTTATGCAGAAATGACAGACAAGTAAGATTTACCCCAGCATTCTCTCTGAACCAAAACCAATAACCACTTTCCCTATTTGAACGTTTTAATGGATGCACATGCCTACACACAGTAAACTTCATCTCCCACCATCATTCCCTACCTCTGACACTGAAGCAGGTCAACACTACAAGAAGATACATACAGTGAAGCAATTTAAGGCAAAAAGAACATACCTTCCAATAAATTCATATCGATGTCATTATTATCAGGCTTATGGAGGCATGGGTATGTGTTAAACAGATTAGCTACAAAAGCTAAATTAAGTTTAGGATTGCCTGAAACCACATCTGCAGGAGTAACAAACTGTCTGCAGCCCAGTTTATCTGCTTCTTGAAGCATGAATCCAGCACGCTTCAGGTCATTTTTCTCCTAAATAACAAAATAAGACAAAAATGGTCAAACTTTTGATTGGCATAATTGTTTACTGATATACATATTTATAAGCAATCACGTTTCTGGAAATATATTAAATGATAGGTGAAAATAAGGTCAGAATGTGCAGAAATTCTAAATCAATTTCTCTTGAGTTTTCTTGCTGGGATCAGAGGAATACTTCTCCCTCATTGCTGCAATACTCAACAAAACTCTCAAATATCATATCAAACAGCTCCTACTGGTCAAATTATTGATAATTTGGTCAAGGCCATATACTGGAGTGCCTTTTGGCTAAGAGGCTTAGTTGTCTCACCCATTCTACCCTGAATAATATTTTCAATAAATTCTTTTCTCAATGAAAACCAAGCTGGGATACAAATAAAATCATATTAAAATCAGAAGGACAGCACTTTTCACAAGTGCAAAATCCTGGAAACAAACCAAATACTTGTCAACAGGAAAGCAGATGAATAAACTGTGTTATATGTACACAGTGATATACAACAATATGAGTGACTCTTAGCAATATAATATGTTCAAAATAAGTATTAGTAATTTAAATACAAGATAATAAATTTCATGTGAAGTTAAAAAGTAAAATGAAAAAGGTAATTTTTTAAGGAATATATTTGTTTGAAAGAAAACTATATAAAAAAAAGCAAAAGAACAATGAACATAAGATTCAAGGTGGTGATTATCATATTAAGGTGAGGCAGAAAGATGGAATAGGGAAGTATAGAGCTAAATGTAAGTTAATATCGAGGTCTTAGCTTTCTTGGATTGAGGGTTCATACGGACGGACTTGTTATAATTTTAAAACAAACAACTACAAATAAATAAAAAAAGGGACATGAATGGGTCCATGATGAGCGTATATTATGACCAAGAATTTTACCTCATTCTATGCATCAGTTACAAAAAAGTAAAAATGTAAACAAAATCAGAGAAAGTGATAGATTCAATGCTATTAAACAACAATAAAAAGTTCCTAATGTAGACATGAACAAATTATAATATGTGGATCTTATTTAGATCTTGATTCAAATAAACTATGAAAAGAAAATCTGACATTTATGAGGCAATTGGAAATGTCAGTGTTGACTAAATATTTTGATAATATTACAGATTATTGTTAATGTTTTAGGTATGATAAGGTATTATGGTTATATCTTTAAAGGTTTTTTTTTTATCTTTTAGAAATACATATTGAAATACTTATCAATGAAATGATATGATGTCCAGGATTTGATTCAAAAAAACATGGGAGAGGAAGGATAGGTGATAGACAAAAGAAGATTGACCATGAGTTGATACTTGTTGAACCTGGGGCATGAGCACATTATATTGGGTTTATTCATTTTTTATTATGTTTGTAATTTTCCATAGGTTTTTTAATTTCCTAATTTTTTACTCAAACTAATTTGTAAATTTTGCAGTTTTGCAATACTTTCTCAAATGTTTTATTTAATAATGTAAAGTATGATTAACTTGTAATGGCTCAATTTGCCTTTAAAATGATTATGGATGTTGCACTTAAAGTACTTAATAGATTATCATACAAACTATAGTCTTATCGATTTTATTATTTAGATAGAACCATCCCCAGTATTTACAACTTATGCTAAAAAATGGGATTCCTGGGAAATGTGTTAGATGAGTCAGGATCTGCATCAGGCCTCCCTACACTGTAAACACTAAGAACAGCCATCTTTTATTTTGTAGATTTCTGAACAGAAGTTGAAAGAACTGATAATCAGTTGCTTAGCAATCTAATAATGGCTTGTTGCTCCCTTTCCTAGGACACGGTGATAGCCACAAAAGCACCCTGGTGAGTTCCGGTTATGTTGCACCAGGAAAATGTGGATGTAGGGTTGATTCCACACATACTCAAGATTAGAATCCTGCAATTCTTTTTCTTCAGTTATGACCGCCAGATGGCTTAGCATGGAGATGTGAAGCCTAAGGCATGAAAAAACTTGAGAAGAGCAAAGGGCCAAGGTTTAATGAAGAGCTAAGGGCTCCACCAGGGAATGCTGCCTATAGAAAATTACACTCTAAATTTGACTGGACTCACTAGTCAAATTCATAGAGATAGAAAGTAGAACAGTGGTTACCAGGGACTTGGGGGAGAAGGGAATAGTTATTGTGTAATGCGTACAGATTTCACTATTGAATGATCAAAGTTTCAGAGATGGACAGTGGTGATGGCTGTACACAATGCAAATGTACTTAATGCCAATGAAATGTACACTTAAAATGGTAAATGTTGTTATGTATATTTTATCGAAATAAAAATTTTAATCAAAAACTGTACTTACATTAAATCCTGAAAGATCAATGGTAATGGCAGGTCCATCATCCCGGTCACCTTTAGGTGCAATCTGATTAAGCAGATGAAAATAGGCTCTTGAATCCTTCAAGGGAAGAAATGAAATAGAACTTTTAAAATGAATAAAAGCATCATTTGATTTAGGAAAACAGTACTCAAACTGAAGAAACTGTCTTCATCTTGAAGAATGGAATAACTTTGTAACTTTACTTATAAACTTATATAGGCTCCTGAATACACTATGCTGTTTTGCACCTCAAAGCTTCTAGCAACACTGTTCCCTATACTTGGAATATCCTTCCTCACTTTTTCATTTGTTTACACTCTGAAGCATCAGCATTGGTTAAGATTAGGGTCAAGCATTATCTTCTGGAACCCTCCAGCCATTAACCCTCCAAGCCATTAAACTCAGAACTGCCTTGTAACTTGTTCTGAACAACAGAATGCAGTGAAAGTGATATTCTGGGGTTTCCAAGCTCAAGCCTTAATAGCTTCTGCTTCCTCCCTCTTGAAGTTAGCCTCCATGTAGGAAGTCCCAACCATCTGAGACTATCAGACTGTGAGGAAGCCCGGTCTAGCCATGTGGAAAGGCCTCATGGAGACACAGTGAAGCACTACACATGTGAGTGGTGGTCTCATGCACCCTCCAGATCAGTCCAACTGACAGCTGAATGCCAATGAGTTAGTGATCCCAACCAAAACCATCTGAAGAAGAACCACTCAACCAAGCTGCATGAACCCGCAGAATCATGAGAAACAATATTATTTTAAGCTGTTAAGTTTTCTTTTTTAAGGGTAAAGTGAATTCATTTATTTCTGCAGTAGACCTTTGGGCTTCTGTATCATCCTAACCTTTTGAAAGGAAGATACACAGTACATAATATAATTTTATGAGCATCATATTAGACATCATTGGGGTTTATTTCTAGATTCCCTATTTCCAAATAATGCTTCTTAACAGTGTTGACATACTCATTTATTAATTAAGGCATTGAAGAGAAACAGGGGAAAAAACTCCCTATAGGTAAAAACAAAATCCCAAAATAAGTTTTCTGGGTATACCGATAAATATAAAAATTAAGCTATTACATTTTGAGTGGCTTATTATATAGCAATAGATAACTGAAACATCCATCTACTAGTGTGTACCTGCCTGTGTAACTGGTAAGCTTCTCAAGCATCCCCTGTGCCTGGCAGAATACCCCACGGGAGGGGTTTAATAAATATCTGATGAAATCAATTTTAAAATAAGAGAGCACCCCAAAATAAAATTTTATTTTATTTTTTTTTCACAGAATATCAGCTCTTTTATAATCATCAAGTGATTAAATTTTAAATAAGCATGTGATAGATGAAAGAGAAATATAATGTCATTTCAAAGAAAGAGACTGTCATCTAAGCCCATTATGACAAAAACATAATCTGATTGAAGGTGTTAATATATCTACAGAAAATACAAATAAATGCTAATGCTGATTAGTCTGGGGTTGGAGGGTGGGAAACATAGAGAAGAAGGAGTCACAGGGACCGAGTTTGGCAATGCATGCCAGGGAAGTGACCATGGGAGAGCTGTTAGGCATACTGAATGTTACAGTTTCCTCAACAAGCTCTCCCAGTAGGGAGGGAAGCATTGCAGGCTACTTTGGTTGAGAAACATACCTAAAGAATTCCTTTTGTCTACCGATTCCCTGTGCCCTCAGATATTTGGTCTTCTGTTAGCTGGTTATTGGCAAAGTGGGAGTAAGAGTGTTGGACTGGAGAGGTCCACGAGGGCCTCTTGTCCAGTGAACAGATGAATTTTTAGTTCAAATTAACAGACTGACATCTTCATTATAATTTAGTCTTTCTGTGGCATATGAAATGGGAAAGTACTTTATCTGCTAGCACAGTGCCTTCTCACAGCTAGTTGTATTTCTTCTTAAATATCAATAAACCAATTTTTTTTTATTGCAAAAAGAGTATTCTGTCCTTTTTATTTTTTAAGGCTTTACTGAAATTCTAGTTAGTTAACATACAGTTAATACTACTTTCAGGTATACAACAACACAACAACCCTAAACCTCCATACAACACCTGGTGCTCATCACCCATTCCCCCATCCTCTTTCTTTCTGGTAACCATCAGTTGAAACTCATTTTTTTTTAAAGAAAAGATTTTGCAATTATAATTGGGAGCTCCACTTCAGACAGAAAAACACAAAGTTTCATTTTCTACACTGTGTCGTTATGAATTACACCTCAAGTTTACGTCTGAACACCTTTTGCGTTTTTACATTCTATGTCCTTATTTATGTCACAACGTTGAGCATTAAAATATAAACCTTAATGTCGCTGCTGAAGTTGTTGATGGTACGCCATCCTGCATTGGTCAGATGGTAGTTCACCCATCGCAGCAATAATTCCTCTGGAGAAAGCTTCATCAGCTCCTCTAGATCCTCACCCTCATTTAGTAATGCAATTAGAGCTGAGAGGAAAACAATGAAATATAAATTCTTCCCATAGTAAGTAGATGTCAATGAAAAGTAAATATTTTTTATGGTTCTACCTTCATTCCTGGAAATCTCAATATCGGCAAAAAGACCAACTTTGATGATCTGCCAGAGAAGTCCCAAGACCAGGTGAGGTTTTCCTTCTTTGAGATCCTGTGCACCAATGTTGACCACTGTGCAACCAATGGCTGAGGCAGAATTCAAGGCCAGGTTTAAATTTTCCTAAATTGCCACAAGGAAAAATACATGTGAGAAAGTACTTTTCAAGTCTTATCAACTAGTTTTGAAAGTAAATTAGAAACAATAGATTGTGAAAATTCAGATTTTAAAATATACGTAGTATTTACAAAAGCAAAATACCCTAGTCAAGAAAAAAAAAAACCTATGGTTTTAACTGTCTCTTTACTACTCAATCTCTCTCCCTCGCACTCATAGATATTATATGTCAATTTCATCCTATCATATTTCTCTTCTTTCATACATCACGATACTACATAAACCCATCATCATGAGGTAAAAAACTAGATTATTCCAACTTTTCAGTCCTTTACAAATTGAATGAGGCTTCTTTGGGATAAAGTTTCATGGGAAACTGGTAGTATCCCAGCAGATCTATTCCCAGAGCTCTAAAATTACTGATTCAATATGACAGATTTAATATCCAAATTAACACTTTGCTCCTTTTCAGAGATCTGTCTTTTCCCATTCTATTTTGGAATACTCTTTCAAGCCTCCTAAAGATCTAGACTATTATCCCCTACTCATATTGGAAGAATGTTATCTCTAAAAATAAAACTGTAAAAGATTTAGGCCTCAGGCCCATCCTGTAGTTATTGCAAAATAGCTAGATAATATTTTTTATTTTCTTTAACACACAGCATACAAACGTTAAAAGTAAAACCAAACAATAAATTTATACAATAGTGAGAAACGCTGCATTTCAGGGTCAGTGCCATAAAAAATTATGTGACACATGTATTCTATGATATATATGAATATTTTCAGCAATCATTAGATACTAAACAAAGCATTCTGACACAAGATGTGAAAGAAAATAAACTTCTCGGAACTGTAATCGGAAATGGCTTCTTCAAGAATTCCTGCCAGGATTATGCAATATTATTGGCTTATTGGAAAGTGGGAGACAAGAAAGCCATGTTAGTCAACAGTCAATTCAATACTTCTCAAGGATAACAGGAAATGGGAGTACCCCTTAATAATCCAAGATAAACCATGTACCAACTGCCCCAAGGTTGTAGCTTCCTCATAAAAGAGACTAAACAACTTCAGCAGAATCAAGGATTGTATTTGCCAATAGAAATGAAGGATAGAGCTTAGCAGTAGCTCATTTTTAATAGCTGCAGCTGTGGCTAGTGTATTAACTAGTTGCTATTGCTACCATGATACAAGAGTGGCAGTATACCATAGTGATTATAAGGATGGGCTCTAGATCTAGACCACTGGGATCATATCCTGGGTAATTTCTCAGTACCTCAATTTTCTCATCCGTAAAAACGTAGGTATCTTATTTTAAGAGTGCTGGGAAGAGTCAAAGAGGTAATTCATCAGTTTGTTTAGAACAGTGACTGGTAAATAGTACTTAGTAAATACTAATATCTACCATTGCTCTAGAGATTTTGAGGGGAAAAGTGTGGTGACTATAAATTCCTGAGTTCAATAAGACTTGAATGGAGAAGCTGACTACAGAACAATATAGTAAAAAAGAATAACCCAAATTCTGTGAAATAGTAAAACAGGTGGTAAAACTATACAGTACTCTTATTTCAACCAAGAACAACAGTATCAAGCAAATATTTGTTAATAAAAGCAACTTGGGGGCACTTGGGTGGCTCAGTCGGTTAAGCGTCCAACTTTGGCGCAGGTCATGATCTCACAGGTCATGAATTCCAGCCCCATGTTAGGCTCTGCGCTGACAGCACGGAGGCTGCTTGGGTTTCTCTCTTTCCCTGTCTCTCTCTGCCCCTCCCCTGCTTGTGTGTGCTTTCTCTCTCTCAAAAATAAGTAAACAAACATTAAAAAGAAAAAAGAAAAAATTGTATTAGAAAAGCAACTCGGGGCATCTGGGTGGCTCAGGCAATTAAGTGTCAAACTCTTGATTTTGGATCCATGGGCTTGTGGGGTAGAGCCCATAGTGCAGACAGCACAGAGCCTGCTTGGGATTCTCTCTCTCCCTGTCTCTCTGCCCTTCCCCTGCTCACATGCATGTGCATGCACTCTCTCTTTCAAAAATAAACTTAAAAAAATAAAAATAAATAAAAACAACTGAATGATTACAATTATATAACTTGAATACTACTACCTTAAGTTCATTCAAAGCACTTTGAATCTTAATTTCATGCAGTACAAAATGCAGCTGAATTTTATTTAATAAAAACCTAGTTTTTATGGAAACTGAAATTACGTTAAATCAAACATTTTACATGAATGGACCTTGAACCCATTATGTTAGGTGAAATAAGTCAGAGAAAGACAAATACTATATGACCTCACTTATATGTGGAATTTAAAACAAAACAAAACAAAAAATACCAAATTCATAGAGAAAGAGATCAGACTTGCAGTTATCAGAGGCAAAGTGTGAGGGGAGGAAAAATTGGAGAAAGGTGGTCAAAAGGTACAAACTTCCAGTTATAAGATAATTAAGCACTAGGGATGTAATGTACAACATGATGACTATAGCTAACACTGCTGTATGATATCCAGGAAAGTTTTTAAGAGAGTAGATCCTCTGAGTTCTCATTGCAAGGAGAAAATTTTTGTCCTTGTTTCTTTTTATTGTATCTCTATGAAAAGATGGATATTAGCTGAACTTATTGTGGTAATCGTTTCACAATATATGTAAGTCAAGCCATCGCAGTAATGTATGTCAATTATTTCTCAATAAAACTGGAGTAAAAAAAGGTTTCACCTGGGCCTAACCACCCATTAATAAAGGCCTTACATTTTACAGCACAGTAACATGATTACTAGCAAAGGACAAATACTTACAGAAATAGTGAAATGGGTGAGTTTTTTCTTATTAATGGCTCTTTCATCAATTGTATCTGGTTCAGACAAGTTGATCATCTTGCTAAAGAGAAAATGACAATAATTTAGTTTAAGACTCCCAGTTTATTTAAGATAAATAACTTAAGTTAAATAATTTAAGACTTTTTAGTTTGTTTTTGCAAGTAGACAAAACAGTTAAATTTTGAAAAGTAATAACAATCCATTTCTTTAAATATTATACTGTGATTCACATCAGGGACTTACTTTTTTTTTTTTTTTTTTTTTTTAATTTTTTTTTCAACGTTTTTTATTTATTTTTGGGACAGAGAGAGACAGAGCATGAACGGGGGAGGGGCAGAGAGAGAGGGAGACACAGAATCGGAAACAGGCTCCAGGCTCCGAGCCATCAGCCCAGAGCCCGACGCGGGGCTCGAACTCACGGACCGCGAGATCGTGACCTGGCTGAAGTCGGACGCTTAACCGACTGCGCCACCCAGGCGCCCCAGGGACTTACTTTTTAAAACTTAAGAAATATTCCCTAACCTAAAAAAAATCCATCACCCACTACAATAGTAATCTTAGCATTTCCTCCTAAGTTTTTAAAACTTGCATTTTCTTTATGTGAGTCCTGTCTTTATGTCATTTAATGACCATCAACATTCAGCAATCTGAAATGTAAAACAAAGAAATCCTCAAAAAGCCAAGTGTCATAAAGTGGTATCAACAGTGTCAAAATTACTGTTGCAGAAAGAGCCAGAGACAGGGTTTTTCTAAAACTTCAATAATTCAAACATTTAAAAGAAATGAATATAAAATTTATCTCTAGATTTTAGAATCTATTTTACATTTTAAAATAAAGATAGGATGGGGCGCTGGGGTGGCTCAGTTGGTTAAGCATCCAACTTCAGCTCAGGTCATGATCTCACAGTTCATGATTTCGAGCCCTGCATCGGGTGGGCTCGAGCCCCGCTTTGGGTGAGCCCCACTTCCCTCTCTCTCTCTCTGCCCTTCGGGATTCTGTCTCTCTCTCTGCCCCTTGCTCACTTGTGCCCTCTTTTTCTCTTAAAAATAAAAAATAAAAATAAACAAAAAATAAAGACAGGAAAATATCCATTCAGCTCATAATAGGAATCTCCTCTGAAGGTCAGAGGAAGATATCAGCATTACAGGTGGAGGTCAAGGTCTATTTTACATATTATATTCTAAAAACTAGTACCTTGTACTTGAGGGTAGGTTGGGTTTTTTTTTCTTTTTAAGTAAAAACACAGAAAAAAGACTGAAAGAAATATGCCAGAATATTAATGATAGATAATTATGGGTAATAAGAATATCTGTGATACTTATTCTCTTCTTTGTAAGTTTTCTCTATTTTTATAAACTTAAAAAAAAAAAGACACCTGCTTTGTACAAAGAAGTATGCTGGAACTATAGTTACAGTACACACAACAGAGACAAAGAAATGCTCTGAGAGAGTTTACAGCCTAGTGAGCAGAAACATACTGCAAGGAGCCAAGGATATGACAAGATTGATTTAAAACATTAATTTCATTTAAGCACAAATGAGATCTTTCTTTGACATGTCCTCATGTCCCTGTCCCAGTCAATACTCCCTTATTGAAAGTGAAAAAAAAAACCCTTTGAACGTTTTTATTTATTTATTTTTTTAATGTTTAGTTTTGAGAGAGAAAGAGACAGAGTATGAATGGGGGAGGGGCAGAGAGAGAGGGAGACAGAGAATCCAAAGCAGGCTCCGGGCTCTGAGCTGTCAGCACGGAGCCCCATATGGGGCAGAACCCATGAACCACAAGATCATGACCTGAGCCAAGGCTGGATGCTTAACCAACTGAGCCACCCAGGTGCCCCCTGTGAATGTTTTTAAATACATCGGAGGAATAACTCAAAGTTTTCCTGGGATCATTAAGGAAATAGATGGAAAAGTCACCAGAAAAAGAAGACATTGCTTTTGAAGAAAAATGTGGGGACACTTTGGTACTTAATTTTCTATGTAATATGAATTCTTTAATACCTACACACTTGTTCGCAGAACTGTAGTTTTCATGGAATGCTCATCAATGGAGACAGAAAGAACATATCTCCCTGAACCTAAAGTTTGACTCACCAAAGAAGGATGCCATCCGCAAGTGATTTGAAAAGACTGCCATCATGAGGATTCATGGGTAGGAGATGTTTACAGTCAGGGTCATCCTCCAGAGCTTTGTTTATCCAGTTAACAAAAGCCACTTTTTCTTCCTCTGGAAACAGAAAATCTTAGTTATCAAACCTCATTGCACAAAATTAACCATACTACAAAAACACACTTTTTAACTTATGTTCAGAGATAATAAATGCTTATTATTAAAACTCTACTAAAATACTAAAGGGTTTAAGAGGGCATAAGGGCTTAAAGAGAAAGGGGAATTCATTCCACTTTTTCATCTGATATATTAGGGGACAGGAAGATGTATAGCTTAAATGAGCACAATAAATATTCTATTTGATTCTAAAATCTTTACTAATACATATTGTTCCTGAAAGCTAATGAATCAGAAGCTGACTCTCAGAGTTCAGATTACACACACACACACACACACACACACACACACACCCCAGGGTTAAAAATACAAGAAACAAATTTCCACAACAATAAACTCCACAACCCCCACCAAAATTTACAGAGTTGTGATCTGGGGCTTATGACATAAATATTAATTTCAATCAAGAGTTATTTGAATGAATAAAACAGCTCCATTTCTGTGGAATTCCTACTATAAGAAAGCTGATGCAAGTCTAGATATGAGGATTCTCAGTCATCTGCATCCTCAACTTCTCAACATATCATTTCTTCTGTGGGTACACTGATCTTTAGACAGAAAATATCGTTGAGCTAAGCAGTGGGAAGAATAGGAAGAAAACTTAAAAGAAAAATGTTCTACTGCTTTATTATTACTCTGTAAATATAAAAATCATTTAACAACATAAATCTTCAAAGAAAATAGTTCCCTTTTTTTAAGGTTTGTTTATTTTGAGACAGAGAACAAGAGTAGAGAGGGAGAGAGAGAGGGAGAGAGAGAATCCCAAGCAGGCTCCGTGCTGTCAGTGCAGAGCCCAAGGTGGGACTCAATCCCACAAACCATGATCATGACCCAAGCTGAAATCAAGAGTCAGCTGCTTAACCGACTGAGCCACCCAGGTGCCCCATAATTCCCATTTCTATCACAGAGTAGCATATGGTGACTTGACCTTCCCCAATTCCTAGAATTAGGTAATTTTCCTAAGGGCATATTTGGCAGGCACTCCCAAAATGTTATCTATCACTCACACACACACACACACACACACACACACACAGACGCAGTTACTAATATTTCTCTTTTGTACATATCATAATCTGCCTTTGAAGATTATCTTCTTGCTTCACCATACATACCTCCTCAGAGACTTAGAATATAGGGATTTTTTTTAATTTTTTTTTTTTTAACGTTTATTTTTGAGACAGAGAGAGACAGAGCATGAACGGGGGAGGGGCAGAGAGAGAGGGAGACACAGAATCGGAAGCAGGCTCCAGGCTCTGAGCCATCAGTCCAGAGCCCAACGCAGGGCTCGAACCCACAGACCGTGAGATCGTGACCTGAGCTGAAGTTGGACGCTTAACCGACTGAGCCACCCAGGCGCCCGAGAATATAGGGATTTAAACATCAATGGGATATGGTACCTTCCATTTTAGTTCCAGTTGTGGTAACTTTGTATCTTTATGATAAAGATATACAAAGAAATACAACATAAGGGATATAAATACACCACAAGAGAGATATAAGCAATGTTTTAGAGAATTTAAAGAAAGAAAGAATCACTTCCAGTTGGGGTGGTCAAGAAAAGGCTTTATGGAGAAGGTACGATTTGAAAGATGGATTTTAAAGATGGATTTTTAAGATGGACAGGGAAAGGAAAGATGTTCCAGGTATAGGAACTGGGATTGAGAAACTGTTTCACAACTACTAGGATGGCTATAATAAGCAAAATGGACGATCACAAGTGTTGGTGAGAATGTGAAGAATTGGAACTTTTCATACATTGCTAGTGGGAATGCAAAATGATGCGGCACTTTGTAAAACAGTTTGGTAGCTTTTAAAAATGTTAAACACAGAGTTACCAAAAGACCTAGCAATTCCACTCCTAGGTATTAAGATAAGTTAAAGCATATGTCCACACAAAAATGTGTATACAAATGTTCATACAGCATTATTCATAATAGCCGAGACAACCTGAACGTCTATCAATAGACAAAAGAACAAACTGTGATATCATCCAAAAAACAAAATATTGTACAGCAATAAAAAAATGCCATATAATATATGTCACAACATGGGTGATCCTTGAAAATATTATGCCAGTGAAGGAGCCTGTCAACTCTCAAGTGAAAGGCCACTGCTGTATGATTTCATTTACATGAAATTTCCACAATAGGCAAATCTACAGAAATAGAAACTAGAGTAATGGCTGCCAGAGGCTAGGGGAAGGAGGAATTGGGAGGGACTGCTAATGAGCATAGGGTTTCTCCTTGGGGTAATGAAAGTGTTCTCAAATTAGACAGTGGTGATGACTGTACAACTCTGTGAGTGTGCTAAGAACTAATGAACTGTACACTTTCTTTTTTAAATGTCTATTTATTTATTTTGAGAGAGGGAGAGAGAGAGTGGGTGGGGGAGGGGCAGGGAGCGAGGAGAATCCCACGCAGGCTCTGCACTGCCTGCACAGACATTCAATCGACTGAGCCACCCAGGCGCCCCTGAACTATACACTTTTAAAGGGTGAATTTCATAGCATCTCAATTATATCTCAATAAAGCTGCTCTTTTTTAAAAGCTACTAAATACTCCACACCTAGTTCTAGGTAATATTTACATGGGTAATCGTTTACACATGTACATATTCCTATGTAAAAAAAAAAAAAATCATCAACCATCAAGCCATATACTTAAAAATAGTACACTGTATGCTCTTACTATGTGCCTCTTATACCACAATAAATGAGAAAAAAATATATATGGTGACAGACATCAGAAAGGTGGTTTCCTCTGGGGAGAAACAGTTCCTGTTCGAGGCATGAAGGAACCAGTGAAAGTGATGAAATGTGTTCTCTTGATCTGGTGGCAGTTACATGGATGTTTACACATGCAAATATTCACTGAGCTGTACCGGTAAGATTATAGCACTTTGCTACATGCATATTATATCTCAATAAAAAGATCTTTTAAAATCTTTTAAAATTTGACAACATTTTCATTAGAATGCATAGGTAGAAATGGAATTAAGGACTGAATCCCTATCAAAAAATAGACGTAGCATTTACAGGCCACTGACTTTAACCACACTTCTCTAGTGGGAAAAGGATAGAAAAAAATTACAATGCGTGGGAAAAGTGTGAGTATATTGCTATAGAAAAATCCAGTTAGAAAGGAAACCAATCAAGAGGACAATTAACAGATTCAGATCTCAAAGGAAAAGAGGGAAAAGTTACAATGAGTTTTTGTTAATAATTTAAAAAGCACAGTTCGAATTATACTCCTATGGACAAAAGGAACTGGGCCAAAGGTTCTCAGACATCTCGCCCACGAGAAGTAAGCTTAACATGGGGTAAGACATATCATCTTAAGAGTTAATGTGACTCTGGATTTCCCACCGGGCAACAATCCAGTGATTCTATCAGATTCAGCAAATCAGGTACTGTGCTCTCTAGTCACCCAGTTGCTTGATAATCAGGAATCTCAGGTCCTGGAAAATGGAAGGAAAACGTCCTTGCAATAAACCTCTCCATAAATTCTCAGATCAGGCCTAAAAGCAAACTCAGTTCACCAGTCAAGATGAAAAATCCATTCAGAGGTCATGACTGAACACAGTCAATGCCGAAATGTAAACAATTTTTATTTTGTTCTTTCTAATCTCTTTGCTGTGTGCTGTGTGCTGTGCCTGACACAGTAGGGACCCACTGGTTTCAGTGATTCTACAATTTTTCATCCTGACAGCTCTGAAACTGAGAGGCATGTCAAATTTGATGGCACATTATAGTCTGATTTTCTTTCAATGGTACATAAAACAATGGTGTGAATTACAATGAATGGCATCTTAGATTTGATGAAACACGAGACTCAGTGAATGAGTCAATGAATGAAAGATCAAACTTAGAGCTGGAAGTTACCTGAATAAGAATGCTGTGTGCCCTCACTGGAAATGGATGATGTTCCTCCAATAGCAGTAATCCCTTCCCTCTTGTTAATTATTTTGCGGAACGTCTTACTGATGTCTTTGCTTTTTAACTCTTGCATCAGCTGGAATGGAATATAAGTAAAATTGAGCCTTGGTCAAATCATCATAAAAAACCTTTCAACATGAAGAATTACAAGTTATTTAGACTTCTTTATTTATTTGGAATGACATCAAAATAAATCCTCATCTGGGATTCTCACCCTTATTGCTTGTGTGCATAGACAGCACTCATGTCATTTTACCCATAACACAAAATGTACAAACGTTTGCACTGCAAGGACTAAAAGAAAGTTTGTTATTATTAAGCTTAAATTGAATGCATTGAAATTATTCTCCTACACTTGCCATGATCTTTTGTATTGAAAACTAAAGAATAACTAACTACATGATGAAGATTTTTAAATGCTTTAGTGAAGATATTTGCTTGTCTGAACATTGCAAATGCATACATGTTAAAATAAATAAGTCAGATGTCATAGGAAATAACGTAGCTTGGACAAACACCCTCTCCCAATCACTCTTGTGACTGGCCAGACTGAATTTAATCAGTACTCTAAGCAGCAGCCGGAGTGAAGTATTTTTGGGTTTTTTGTTTTTTAATTTTAAAAATTTTTTTAAAGTTTATTCATTTGGGGTGGGGGAGGGCATGCGTGGGGGGAAGGGTGGAGAGAAGGAGAGAGAGAGAATCCCAAGCAGGCTCTGTGCCAACAGTGTGGAGCCCGACGCAGGGCTCCATCTCATGAACTGTGAAATTATGACCTGAGCAGAGATCAAGAGTCGGGTGCTTAACTAACTGGGCCATGCAGGTGACTCCAGAGTGAGTTTTTAAAATTTCGCATCTGATCATGTCACCTCACACTCTCTTCCTCCTACATCACTGGCTTCCTATTGTACTTACGATAAAAATGAAAATCCTACAAGATCCTGCATGACCTGACCCCAACTTATTTCTCTAGCTGCATTCCTTACCTTCACCATCTCCCCCCATCCACGCTCAACTTGTTTCCAAGTGCTTGAGAGTATCCACCAACCCTGAAGCCAGCCTGTCTCGCACATCATTCATTTCTCCCACTCAACCCCTTTTACCTGTTTAACATCTTACTTCAGATCTCAGCTCGGTCTTCATAGTTTCCGACACGTTCTCTGCATCCCTGGGATCTCTAGCCTCACCAGCAAGTTCAGCTCCTTCTACTGTGAACTCTCAAGGGACCCATACTGCTCTACCATAGCAATTATCATAGATCTCTTTTAGCCATTTGTGTGACCCTGCTTCCCCACATGTAAAGCCCCTGAAGGCAGGGATCATCTCTCTTTTTGTTCATTGCATTATTCACACACAGTGCCTAGCAGAACCTAGCAAGAAAGGAGCTCAAATCTTTGCTTAGTGAACAAAGGATGCAAAACCAGACAGTTCACATTTCACAAATATTTAATCAATTACATTAATGGTTATATTTTCATATGAAAAATACAGTCATGGCGGTGGTGGTGGTGGAAGGGTGTGGCAGCTCACTCAACTGCTGGCTGGCAATGGCAGTGTGGCCATCTCTCTTGGCCTGAACTTTTGAAACACAACATATTCTATATTCAGTGCTACAATCTACTTTTCTTTTGTCAGTTGAGTCATGTATTATTTTTCATCTTGTTCGGTTCCCTGAGCCTTGAGGTACTTTTTAATAATGACACCATGTTATCATAGCCAGCATTGGGATTTACCTGGCGGTATTTGCTGAAACTAAAGATATCACTTAGCATGAGGAAATAACCAGTTTCCAGGAGGTATAGCTTCCATACCTTAGCTATTTCAGTCACACATAAAAATATTCCATTTCTCAAGACCAAGTACTGAGACATTAAAACATTGCATACACACAGATAGTCAATAAGCACTGAACTCAACTGTAGTCTTACTAGCACATGAGCTCTTACTATTTAAATCTGACTTCCAACAACTTGAGAATTTTTTTTCCCTCTGTTTTATGAATTATTTGTGGACACTATTGTTGTTGTCATCCTACTCGTCATTTTAAAGCAGTGTTTTTTTCTGGTCTCGAAGCCAGATTTGACCAGAGAGCAATGACATTACTAAAACTCTTCTCAAAGCAAAAAGATCAGTAACCAGAAAACTGAATTACTTACTGACACAAACTCTTCAAAACTGATTTTGCCATCTTTGTTGTTGTCAGCCACTGATAGAATTTTCTCCACAATCTCGCGCACCTTGTAGCCAGGCAGAGGAAGGCTTGCTTCCTTAAACAGGTCCTGTAGTTCATAGTCACTAACATACCCACTGTTGTCAATATCTGTAAAGACAAATTACGAATTGTCAAATCTCATTTGCACTCTTTATTCAAGGTGTGCACCCTGAAGGCCTCATGGGAGATTCACAGGCAGGTAGAACCTTTCAGGTTTGTCTCACAAGTGGCAGTAACCTTTTCTCCTGCACCTGAACTGTACAAGGGAGTCTATACACTTTATCAAAATATTCGTAGTAAATGGACTTTATCCCCATAGGTTTAGGACTACCATGTGTATTTTAAGTGCACAGTTTGAACAATGCTCTGACAGATGAAAAACTCAGGTTTAGCAGAACACCCATCCAGACTTTAACCTCACAGAATTTACAAAATGGATCTGCAGGCCCCACATTCTCTATAAAATATGTGCATCATATTAAATACACATAAGGTATCTCTGTTCTACATTTCACTTGGTGGCACTTCTGTTTCATCTGTTAATAATTCATTGCTTCTTCATTATGTATTTATGATACCATTATGTAGGCCGAATCATGTTTGATGGCGTTTTTCCATCAAGTGTTCAAGAAATAATTTCACACCTATATTTGGACTCTTGGAAGGGTTTCCAGGTGTTTTCACGTTATCGCTGAGATTCCCTTCCCTGGGTTTTCCCTAGAGACTAGATAACACTTCTTGACACAGAACAAAGGCAACACAAAACACTTCTGCCCAGAGTTGGCAACATGGCTTTGGACTGTCTGATTAGTTGCCTGGATCCACCTTGTTATATAGGCTTTATTTGTTCATCTGGTAACAGTTGCTATGTTTCCTGTATTTTACTTTTTCCTTTCAGTAAAAGAGCTGTCCTCACTATACTCAATTAATTATAAAGACAAAAACTTTTAGACTTAATAGTGTGCAGAACAAGTGGAAAGTTTCTAAAATAGAATCTACCAATAACCAAAATACTGCTATAATCTCAAAAGTCAGCTAATAAGCTAAACTACTGGACATTGCAATAAAAATATCACTTTCTTCGAACTTAGAGCAAAATATCATTATTTAGTACAAGTTCAGAATTGTTTCCTATATTTTGAGATAGACAAATGTTGTTCATAGCAACGTTATTTACAGTAGCAAAAAAGTAGAAACAACTCAAGATGTCCTTCAACAGATGAATGGATAAACAAAATGTGGTACAGACATAAAATAGAATGTTATTCATGATGGGGGTTGGTATTTATTGGGTAGAGAGTTTCAGTTTAGGGAAATGAAAGAGTTCTAAAGACAGAGATAGTGGTATGGTTGCATACAACATGAATGTACTTAATGCCACTGAACTGGACACTTACAAATTCTTAAAATAGTAAATTTTATGTCTATTTTACCATAACTTACAAAGGAAAAAAAAAGAAAAAAAGACAAATATTTTCACCTCTCATCTCTCCCTAGAGACCCCAAAATATCCCATCTAGTAAGGTTGGATGGGCATGTCCCTCTGCCTCTGGGAAAGGTTGTTTCATACAAATTATCAGAGGGAATAGTAGGTTCTTAAGGAACAATTTATCTGGTCAATAAAGCTAGTACATATTATGCTAGTGTTAGCACTGCCTTCATACAGAGTAAATTATCTGGCTGTCAGATTTGTTCCATCAGTGAATTATTTATTCAAAATATCATTAAATAAATATTGCAGGATTATATGTCCATGAGTCATAAAGAGTAAAGTTCATGTACTAAACAAAGAAGAGATTACTAATTCATTCATTTCTACCAAGACCTAGGCAGCACTTTTATTCAAGCTACCAAACTGCACCTATAAAATAACACCAATAGCAGACTAGGGATACATTTTTATTATTTCCTCTGTTTCAACACTCAAAATGAGCAGAATGTCCTAATAATTGCCTAATTTTTGTCTTGAAAAGACTCTGGGCACTGCATATAATACTCTATAAAATTTATTATTAAAAATAATCTTTTAGAGGCCATACCATATTCATGCAATGCTCTAATGACAAATATATTGTCCTCAAAAAAACAAAAAACAAAAACAAAAACAAAAACAAAACGAGATTAAGGCATTCACTATGAGCCTAATTCAGCCACCACGCAGACTGTATTCGGAAGGTTTGAGTTACTCTGGGGATGGCTGTGCAGGGAGAAGTGGAAGGGTCCAGAGATTTGTACAACTCACTTCACTTCATAGCAATAATGTGTAAGTTGTGAGCTTCCTGACAGCTTTACTTTTTCTTTCTGGAGAGGCTTTCTTTTTCAAACTTCAATCTTTCTTTTCTCTTTATATTGGTCTCTAAAATTCTGTACCACATCTCATTTACATGAATTTTAGTCATGATTCACTAGGTTTGTGAGAAATCTAGGCACAAGATCAACTGTGATCATATGTCCACCCCAGTCTATTATCTGACCGTTTCTCATAGACTGTCTTTTTTTTTTTTTTTTAACGTTTATTTATTTTTGAGAGTGAGAAAGAGTGCAAGTGGGAGAGGGGTAGAGAGAAAGAGGGAGAGACACAGAATCTGAATGTGAGCTGTCAGCACAGAGCCTGGCACGGGGCTCAAACTCACGGACGGAGAGATCATGACCTGAGCTGAAGTCAGATGCTTAACCAACTGAGTTACCCAGGCGCCCCACAGACTGCTCCTCTGTACCAGAGAAGGAGCCTACTATGGGAGGAGCAGGATTGGTGGTGTCACCATTCCAAGATCCTTTCACTGGGCTCGCCTTTCACTTGCATGCGTTTGCAGACTAGAGAAAAAGATATTTATCTTCTTGTTTGCCACAGGTTTCCTAGGAGCAAAGCGCAGAAGAATTGTGATCCAAAAGAGTATGAGGGAATTTTTTTTGGAAGAAAAATACAAAGCCATCAAATGATAATGTTATAAAGACAAAACAATGAATGGCTTTAAAAAGTGAAAGAAGAAAAATAAGACACACAGCCCTTAAAAACAATATTCAGATTTTAAAATGTTCTGTGCGAAGTCAGAAAGTGTTACTGTTAGCAACAAACGTGAAGGCCAGAGTTCAGTTTATAAACAAGGAAGTGTTTCTATATTTTCTTTCTGTAATGAGGATATCATGTTAAACGTATTCAGTTACACTGTCATTCATTAACCTGGATTACTCTCAGCAAAGAAATTATCAAAGAATTCAAAGTCCAATTCTCTTAGAAATTCAAGCCAGTCTTTTTTTTTTTTTTTTTAAACTTTTTATTTATTTATTTATTTTTGGGACAGAGAGAGACAGAGCATGAACGGGGGAGGGGCAGAGAGAGAGGGAGACACAGAATCGTTAACAGGCTCCAGGCTCCGAGCCATCAGCCCAGAGCCTGATGCGGGGCTCGAACTCACGGACCGCGAGATCGTGACCTGGCTGAAGTCGGACGCTTAACCGACTACGCCACCCAGGCGCCCCTCAAGCCAGTCTTAATTTATCTTTCAGAAAGAAAGAATCCAGTGAAACCTAGATGGGGGTGGGGGGGAGAAACAGGATAAAGCTAGGGGTAAATGGGTGGTAGTAAAACCAATAGAGGGTATTCCATTCCTGGAAGTCTGACATCAAGCAGAATAGCAATGTCGTATTTAGTTTTTCTCAAGCATACCTATTTTATTAAATGCTTCCTGTAGCTCTTCCAGCTCTTCCCGAGAAATGGTAGTGGTACTGTTTTCCATCTTCGAAGAAAAGACTACCTTCAGGTCTTTATAGCTAGAAAAAACAATGTCATAAAAAGAACATTAGCCTTTTGAAAACATTTATCTAAGCAATACAGAATACACAGGCAGTAAAATCTCTAGAAGAAATCACCTGAGAAGTCTGCCTGACAAGGAACAAATAGGAACAGATACCCCATAATACTATTTCCCAGCATAGGTGGGCCAGACAATAAGAGAGTCCGCAGAGGGAAGGAATGGAAGGAATGCCTGTCTTTTACGCCTTGTCCTTACACAGGGCATACATGTCTCCCGGTAGCCTGTACAATTTTCATTTACATTTTACCCCACTCCTTCAGTAAAATAAACATTTCAAGTTTGAGAGAAGGGTAGCATTTATAAATGTAAAGGACGTGGTCAGGAAGTAAAATGTTAAGACATGAATAATGTCCACAAAAAGAATAAAGTAAGCACATAATTTTTCAAATAATTTATTCATTAACATTTTGCACTGATCAGTTAAAAATCGTTTTAAATTGTGTGAAGTCCTTGAAGAGTGTTACGGCTCATTTGTCACTTGTATACATACTTGCTTGGGAATTTGGGGGGGTTCTTCCCCAAATTTCTGTACCTTACAGTTATTCTGGGGCCTGGTTCTAATTAAAGTATAATTAAATCTTTGGGTTTTAAAAAATATACCATTGCCCACTATTTAATTTTTAATTTTTTTGAATGTTTATTTATTTTTGAGAAAGAGAGACACAGCATGAGTGGGGTAGGAGCAGAGTGAGAGGGAGACACAGAATCCAAAGCAGGGTCCAGGCTCTGAGCTGTGAGCACAGAGCCCGACACGGGGCTCGAACCCATACACCGTGAGATCATGACCTAAGCTGAAGTCTGACGTTTAACCTACTGAGCCACCCAGGTGCCCCTATTTAATTTTTAAATAAATTAAATAGTCATGAGTAACTTTTTCAAGGTGTGAAAGTGAGTAACTCATTGCTTCATCACTAAGCTGTCATCGAACCAAACTGTGTTTCATTCTTGTCTCTAGGTCCGGGTACTCTGCAGTCTCCCAAATATAATGTGGTCACAAGCCATATAAACACATAAATATGTATTTGAATAATAATACACATTACTTATGTAATAATATATAAAGTATATATTATATACTTGTGAAATAAAAATTTGCATTTTAAAAGAAAGCTGCCTTTGTAAAATTCTTAGTAAAGTTTCGGAGGAAGAATTCTTGCTAGATCGACTCATATTTATCAGGCACATCATTTGTCAGTCCTGAAACCCTCCAGAAGGCAGTTACTAGAATTCACTTTGCAATTTTAGAAATGAGGAACACAGCATTTAACCAGTTTCCAAACACCTGGCATGGAAGGAGTCCTACCTGGATGCCTGAGACAGCTCAGAAGAGCACAGTATTTCAGAGTCATCTTGAAAGATGCAGCCCAAAGGCAGCCAGGATCACTGACCAGAGACTCACCAACAGGGCAGGTTATGTTGAATTCTATAGACAGATGTATCTTCCCATAGATTTTGTTATGTGCCATATATTTCTTCAGTAATTCCAAAACTGCTTTCCTTCTCCGCTTTGTTTTTTTAGCCCATATAATTTAAAAAACTTTCTTTCACCAATTAAAGTCTTTCTCCCCCGCTCCTAATCCTCAAGGGTATCCTGACATAACAAAGTATATATTTAGAAAGTTAAGGAAGTATATTCTAAAAATGAACTTCCCAATTAGATGAAATGGGATCTGATCTTTTATCCTCCCTCAAATTTCTAACTTCCATGAACCTCTAAAAGCTTTACCAAAATTGGGGCACCCGGGTGGCTCAGTCAGTTGAGTGTCTGACTTTGGCTCAGGTCATGATCTCACGGTTTGTTGGGTTCAAGTCCCGCAGCTAGCTCTGTGCTGACAGCTCAGAGCCTGGAGCCTGCTTCCGATTCTGTGTCTCCTTCTCTCCCTCTCTCTGCCCCTCCCCACCCTCAAATATTAAAAAAAAAAAAAATTACAAAAATTTTTAAAAAACTTTACCAAATTAGTCTAAGCAGCCATTTATAATTTATAGGATCTAAAACCCCAGGATCCAGAACAGTTTCAGCGAAAAGGCATTAAGAACAGCCCTTGAGACCAAGAAGATTCTGAAACCTTTCTCCTTTCCCTACCAAACTGTTACTTCATCAGATTTTCTCTAGTTAACTGGAATGTCTACTGACTTTCTAATATAAATATGAACTGGGAGACCACTGACTTTATTAAATATTACACACCAGCCTGACCCCTCTTTGGACAGAGAAAGCTATTAAATGGGTATGACATAATTCACATTTCTCCTGAGCATCCTTCTGCACTGAAAGAACTGAGCTCCATTTTTTTAAATTCATTTTACAAGGGGCAGCTATGCTGGCGAACTTTCCTGATAAGTCATCAACTGGATGGCCAACGAGCCTAAACTGGCAAAATCCCAAACTGTCTTAAAAGGGTAACTGTTATAAAAATGTAACTTTATTCTCAGATAAGCAAAACCAATTGCCTAAGTGCCTGCACAATCGTAGAGACCATAATCAGCACCAATATGAAGAGTTAAGCCAGGTATAACACATCTGTGAGGCAGTGACACTTAGTTCCAAACTAACTCATTTGTGACTTCTTTTTAAAGGGCGGCCTAGCAATCTACAAAAACAAACATGACAAAAAATAATAATATACAGATATCTTAATGTTGAGGATTTTTTCTGCTTCAGTTCCAAGGATTAACCATTTCATCAGTCCCCACACCACCTAATTCATGTGCCTTCTGCCCCCTACTCTCCATTCCATGGTCTGCCCGCCACACTCATGTCCTTACCTCCTTCCCACCTGCATTAGCATCATAGCCTGTTTTCACCTTGGCTCTTATATGTTATTCAGCTCACATGCATTAACTTATTCTTGATCATGTACTGCCTTGTGATAGTCACATTTTGTTAATCTCATTCACCTTCCTAAACTCACTTCTTGCTCTATACAGGTAAAAGATGCAGTTTTCTGATTTTTATGTTTTCAATAGCCTTAATGTGTTACACATGTGGGGAAAATTTACTAAAATTCACTAATGGTAATACTTCTCTTCATAGAGCAGGGAGAGTACTAGGTAAAAAGGTGCCAAACAGAACAGTTGTCTGTGCAAAATGTGTCACCAACAGGTGAGTGAAGAGACTGAAAGAATCTCCATACCTCAATCACCGGTTCTCTTCATTCACTCACCCACTTACTCATTATTTATTCACAACTTACGGAGCACCTGTTCACCCTACCCAGTATTAGGGGCACAAAGATGGTATTCAAAATTTTGAGCCCACTTGGCTATATATAGCAGGTGTTTTTTCTAAATCTTTCAAAAATAATTTTTGTCCATTTCCCCCAAATTCCTTTACAAAGGAGTAAATATATATATATATATATATATATATATATATATATATATATATATGTATATATGTGAAAATATATATATATGTATATATGTGAAAATATATATATATATGTATGTAAATACCCTCAATTCTTCCCTGGATGAATCTTTTAAGTGCCAATGCTCTTGTGCAAACACCAGATGTCTAAATAAGGAAATCTGCTGAGCAAAGCAGAAAACAGAGAGGACTTGCCTACATCTTCTCCCCACTCACTGCCTTACTGCATGAGCCACTGCCATGGTCATCTCCATGACCAGCCACAATTATAGTGATAATACTACTGCGCATTTGTACATTTGGGCACTGAGTTTGGTGCTGACCTGAGCATTCATCGGCTGCTAAAGTTGCCACCAAGACCTTTCTGTACCCATTCACTTAAAAGCCTCAATATGTAGCCCATAGTAAGAGAGTTTAAAATCATTTAGTCAAGTATTCAGCAAATACAATTTGAACTAAGCATGAAGGTTTAAAGATTAATAAGAATTAATTTCTTCTAGAACTATACTTTTTTTTTTAAATTTTTTTTTAACGTTTATTTATTTTTGAGACAGGGAGAGACAGAGCATGAACAGGGGAGGGTCAGAGAGAGGGAGACACAGAATATGAAGCAGGCTCCAGGCTCTGAGCTGTCAGCTCAGAGCCCGACGCGGGGCTAGAACTCATGGACCGCAAGATCATGACCTGAGCCGAAGTCGGCCGCCTAACCGACTGAGCCACCCAGGCGCCCCTAGAACTATACTTAATATAATGCTGATTGGGGTCAACTATAAATGCCTAAGTTTAATTAAAACTGATTTTTTGGTAAATGATATAAAGGAATATTATGATTATTTCTCTTTTCATAAACAAATTAGAATTGTCCCCTAATTTGTTTGTTGTTTAAATCTAGATTTAAAGGGACCTCTTTGAATACTATATATTATTTACTGTCAAGCTCATTGAAACTATGTGATTCTAGGTTGGAAGTTTCTGGACTAATTGCAGCCAAGGCAATAGCAGTATATAGAGCAGCAATATGAGAAGGAAGGCTAGAAGGGGGTTGTGCATGCTTGTGCACGTGCAAACCATGCTTAGTAATTTTTCAGTTGAGAAATAGGAAATTGCATTAAACGTATACACAAAAGGTCTAAAGTAGAGTTTACTGATCAAAGTTTAGGTCAAGACTATCCATAGAAGACTGATTGGAACCATTTGGGGATGTGAAAGAAAGGGGAAGACAGGCCCCAGTACCTTCCTGAAGTCTCAAGCTCTAAGTTCAACATTAAGTGAATACAGCTAACTTGTAAGCTGAGGAAATTACAGTCTATCAAGTGGGAATCAGTTCTTGGGACCAGCTGATCAATGTTGTCCCATGGCCCCAAGCTCAGCAACACTTCTGCCCAGCAGCCCATGAAAAGCCTTCCTGGTTCCTGAAGTCCTGGAGGAGGACGGAGGCCCTTATATCTGACTCCCTAGACTTTAGCCTTTTCCTGATGTGTACATGATGCCAGCCAGGGCTCTGAAAGGGGAAGCTGCTGCTGAGCCACAGTGGACTGCTGCCAACAGGAATCAGGCCCAAGGTCACCACATCTTCTGACTTTTAAAGAAAAGCCAGAAATCCATATTTTTATGTGAAATTTTATTTTCAGTTTTTGCAAACGATGTGAATCCTTTTATAAAACACCATGTGTGTAAGATTAAAACTCTGGTCTATTAATTTCGCTTCTACACCTCCCTAATTCCATGTGACCTCACTTGGTCTCCCAAGGGAACCTGGTAGAACTATGTTTCTCTAGAAACACTCGCATAACATTAGCTCAGTCTAAAAGCCCGAAGAACACATTTTGTCCCTTAATGTGTCAAAACCCAACCTCTGCTATGCACCACTCACCACATCCCTGCTCCCAGTAAGGGATATTTCTAAGTGTCAGCTTCTCTGAAAGAAGAGGAGCCAGCAGGTCAGGAGCCCACTAATCACAGATTCCCAGCTCAGGTAACTGGACCTGCCCATCATCCCAGGATCTTTTCCTTCTCGTTTATTATTTATATCCCACCTACTCTCCCCCACTCCCACCTCCACTTTAGAACTTCTCTTTCTGAGAAAATTCACCATAGTAATGTTCCCCAAACTGCTATCATATAATGTTACAATACCATCAATACTTCGAATATCATTTCCCAATGTTTTGTTTTGTTTTCTTCTCCAGTAACCATTTCCCTTCTCCTGGTAACAGCACCAATTTTAGTTTTGGGGTTCCGCTCATTCCATATAATCCACATATAACAGTTGAGTGAAGTTCCAGGTCCAAGCCAATCAATACATCATATTCTCTGCTGTAGGGATTTGGTTTAGGGATAGGCATGCAACACAGTTGGAGCCAATGAGACATTAAGAAAGCTTTTGTGGAACTTTCTGTAATAAGAGTCCCACAAACTCCCCTGGATCAGTTTTCATGAAGAAGTACAGGCCAGAACAGCCACATCAATATTGCCTCCAGAAGGGGAAGACCTGAAGCAGAGCATTAAGCCAAAACCAACATAGCAGAGAGCAGAGCCAGTGGGTGAAGAGAAAACCTGTCTGGGCAGAGTTAAGTGCTAAATCCCACTGGGCTAAAGCCTTTATGTCTTTAGTTACTTGAAACAATTTTTCTTTAAAGCCAGTTAAACTAAGTTTCTATTGCTTGCAACCAAGAGTCCAAACTGATATATGAGGAGTAATAACAGACATAGTTTACAAAAAGAAAATGTAAGGGGTGGGGGGGCGTCAATTCCTCAAACAATAGAAAATATTTAAACATTCCGAACTGGGAAAGAAAATTAATCATAATTATATTTTCTAAGTTTACACGTAGATAAGAAGCATAATAGTTTTAAGGTTTTTGTTGTTGTTGTTGTTGTTTGGTTGACACACAATGTTACATTAGTGTCAGGTGCACAGCATAGTGATTCAGCATCTCTATATGTTGTGCTGTGCTCACCACAACTGTAGCTGCCATCTGTCACCACTCAACACTATCACAGTATCATTGGTATTTGTCATAATTTGTATTTTATCACCACCACCACACCTGATCTCAGAAAGCTCAGTGCACTAGTGAAGTACAAAAAAGTTAGATTATGGTTCCTCCCACAGCAATCAGCAGCACTGAAGATTACATTCATAGCCTAAAGGCCCCAGGCTTATGGCTTCTCTGTACCTTTTTTCCCTTCCCTTTATCCAGAAAGATTCTCCTTCCCATTTCTGTTAATTCGTTTCTAGGTAAAGATGAAAAACTCAGGGGAGCCTGGGTGGCTTAGTTGGTTAAGCTGCTGACTTCGGCTCAGGTCATGATCTCTCAGTTCGTGGGTTTGAGCCCCCCATCGGGTTCTGTGCTGACAGCTCAGAGCCTGGAGCCTGCTTTGGATTCTGCATCTCCCTCTCTCTCTGCTGCTCCCCCATTTGCTCCCCCATCTCTCTCTCTCTCTCTCTCTCTCTCTCTCTCAAAAAATGAATAAACATTAAAAAAATTTTTTTTAAAAAGATGACAAACTCAGTAGTAATATATTATGCGGAATGGCAGGCCTTTTTGTTGTGAGGCAGGGCAGGGCAATCCAGCTACAGTAAAAAAACATTCAGAGTCAAGAAATCATTAAAGTCAGGAAATTACTAATGCAGTGCAGGTAACGGGGCGGGTGCGGGGTGGTGGGGAGAGCAACTTACCAAACACCTGACAGTAAAAAAACAGACATCTAAGATGTTTGCAGGTTTATCCAACAGCTCACTGAAAGCAGGTACCCCCAAGTATCAAGACCCTGTAAGTTAGTTCAATTTCCAAAGGGGTACTTCATCTAAACCTCAATGGGACCCACATTATAATTTGCTGCATGGCACAGTAATGTGCTTCCAAAGTACAAAGGGAACAAGGAAGATATATGGCAGACAGGAATTCAGGAATGAATGAAGATGAAAAAACCAAAACTCTCCATCGAGTCTTTTTTTTTTTTTAAGTTTATTTATTTATTTTTAAGTAATCTCTACACCAAGTGTGGGGCTCGAACTCATGACCCTGAGATCAAGAGTTGCATGCTCTTCCGACTGAGCCAGTGAGGCATCCCTCCATCTTGCCTTGTAATGGCATTTTTTTTTTTACATGATTAGTGGTCTAATGTAGTTACAGATGCTGAAAGAAAGTGGCCTGAAATAAACTTTAAGTAGGAACATTAGAAACAACAGGTTTTTAAATCAAATCTATTTGCTGCTTTTATTGTTGTTTTGGATTCCAGTTTACAATCATTCCATGAGATGTCACTATATCACTATTCGAAATTATACAAGCTGCCTAATTATTCTCTATTTTTAAATTCTAGAAGAAACCATTCCAAAAGCTGATGTCTTCCATAATTTTCTCTCTCTCTCTCTCTCTCTCTCTCTCTCTCTCTCTCTTTGGTTGTTGTTCCTTAATACTACCATTTCCTTCTTCAGAATATAGCCTCAATAATTTTTGGCTGTAAAACTATGCCTCCAGACTCTAATCCCTCCCTGTTAACAATTCTTCTTTCCCAATCTACCCTGAGAAAGACCTCTTTCTCCCAAGGCCTCTTCCTGGTTGTCCCATAACTTCCCTTCATGTCTTTTCCTGTCCCGAGAAACTCTACTCTTTCACATTCAATTCTTCATGTGCCCTCCAAGCAGAGCTCAAATTCCACCATAAATTTCTCCATTGGCCTCATTGCGTCTCAGCACACTTACTGGAAACATCTAAGGTGCTAGGTGTTGTTCCAAATGTTGGAGGTAATCTACTGGTGACTCACATATGGAACTGGCTCTCAAAGAATTTACAATCTAGTAAGGGAGCCAATAAACCCCAGATGACAGCAATGGCAAGCACATGATACTCCTTCACCCACTGCAGACGTCATTCACCAATCACAGCTCTTTCCCACAAGGCCTTGAGTTGCCTCAGGGTCCCCTTTTCAACATGGCCCCTGACAGAGCCCCTACCAAAGAGTCAGCCCTCAAAATGAGCTAGGATGCCACCTCCAGAACCACAATGTAAGCCAGAATGAAATAAGTAGGAAAGGAAGAATCTTCTGACGGCTTCTAGTCTTCAAAGAAGACTTTACAGAGCAGGTGCCATCTGAGCTGAACCTTGAAACAGGAAAAGGCAAAGAAAGATGACAATTGCAGCTAAGGAAGAAAATTCTTAGTGGTCTCCCCACAGAGTACTCAGATAACTCCAATTTCTCAGACTTAGTATCTATGTTGTATTACAGCACCTTATCACCTTGCAATTTTTAATTTTTTGAGAGCAATGGTGTATCTTCTATTTCTTCTCTAATTAAAAATTTCAAGGTGGTAAAATGATACAATACAATATAAATACTTAAAAACTCTACTTTTAACCTCTTGGTGACAGTGATGGTGAGTGATCTTATTCAAAAGATGTCACTCCTCTGAAAGCCTTTTTCTTAAAAAAGAAATCCACTTAATATCTTTACTAATTCTATTATTTCTAAATCCTTCCACAAAAGGGTGTTACAGTTCTTCAGTTTATTGCATATATATATATATTTTTTTTTTAAGTCAGTCCTAATGTTGAAGTTATAATACAAATTTTTAGTTCCTGGCACTATACCATGAAGCACAATGAAGATCATCTTATTTAAATAAAGCAAGCTTGTCTTTTTGCCTATTGGTAATAGCTACTTCTGACATGAAAAATAACCCCTGCGATCTCCAAAGATGCCTGCATGCTACATCTTCTAATCGGAGCAGGCCAGTGCTGGCCAGCCCAAAGATTCTTTCTTTTTCCATTCAAATAGGTCAACAATTCACTCCTTATGCACCTCAGAAAACAACTTACTGTCTCACTGTAAGCCATACTCTCTAAAAAGGAATTTTCTATGATTTCCAAGACTTTTGGCTTCACCTGTATCCCCTTACCTATTGACGATGGAAACATTTAATCTTCCTACCTGGTATTTGTGCCAGCTAAGGTATTTTCATTGTAAGCAACAAAGACTGGTAAAATTTGCCCAAAAAGGAACACACTGGAACACTCTGGCTCAAAGAGGAAGGGAGGGCTGAACAAGAAGCCTCTGGAAGGACAGGTGCCAGGCAGTTTTAAGGAGCTCCGCAGTGGAAACTACAATGTGCCACTTTAGAGCTCTGTCTCCAGATGCGTCAACTATCACCAGCTGTGAATGACAGTCTAATCCCCAGGATGTTAGTCTGTTTGGCAGGGCTCAGGCCACATGCCCAACCCTGTGTTCAGGGGGTATCAAGAAGACCTACAGCTGTAGAGAATCTCTTTGTCCTAGGTTCATTTGCCTTCTGCACAAGCTCTGTGTTTGCATGACGCAAAAAAGCAAGGTTTAATTCTGACTCCCAAGCAAATGCAAGCATGCCATTCTAACAGTCTTCTCCTGACCTGAACTCATCCCACCCAGTTAAGAACATCTGAAGGTCAAATGAACAAGACTCATAAAATCTCCCCCAAACTCTCCATCCAAGAAAACCCCACAAAACACAGCACTCATACACAACAGCAGTCCAAAAAAGGCAAGGGAGACTTCCCCTACCCCTTTGATAGTAATAAACATTCATAGGTGCTCATCATACACCAAACACTGTTCTAAGTAGTACATATATTGTCTCAATCCACACAGCAATTCCCTGAGGTTGGTAATTTTATAATTCCCATTTTACAGTTAGAGAAATTGAGGCCCAAAACTTCCCAGTAAGTGGCAGAGCTGGGATCCACGCCTAGGGAGTTTTCCAAGTCCAGGCCCTTAATTACGTTTCATAGGGTGGTCTCCATACATCTCTTTCTGCCCCTATATCTCAAGTTATACACCCTGTGATTGTTCTCTATTAGAAGCTGCCCTACAACCTGGCTTTCCAGCATGGTAGCATTAGGGCGAAGTGTGGACAGTGTGATCCGTCTTGCTAAAACGTTAGAGAATGTATGGAAGGATTTAAATGAGTTTTGTGAGAACTGTATGAATTCTTTTACATTACATTTTTTTCTGTCTGTACAAAAGTACCTTGTTCCTATTTTCCATGTATTATTTATTCACTGGAAATTATATATTAGGGAGGTAATTACCCAGACTGTAACCGCCTATGATGCCAAATATTTCATTCAGAATAAATGCCTCAATACAAACACCAGGGAGCTGTCAGAGAAAAGGAAGCTGTGAGTCACTTTCGAGGGCTCTAGAATAATCCAGGCATTACTTCCTAGTTTATAATCCTTTCCCACCATTTCCACCCAAGAATTTCCAAGTAAATGATTCACAGCAGCAGACATTCTTGTCCAACTTGTGCCCAAGTGAGCAGAGGAGTCCTATCCAGGGTGTTTCCATGTCAGGGTTTGAGCTTTAGCCTCCAAAACACACATCAGTTTAAACGTGAAGTGTTTCACTTTTTATACCAATAAATTAAAACAGTGTTGTCAGGAGCTGAAACCTGGAGGCACTTCACAACTTGCAGAAACTAACTCTGCCCTCTTTATTAACTGACAAAGGAAGGAATTATCATATATGTGTGTTTTCAAGCACCCATAGAAATCTTTCCTAAAATCCCAAATTTCTATAAATTATGGCTAAAAAGCATTAGTGCCAGAAAATATTTTCCAACAATTGCAAAGGATGCCATATCACGAAGAATTAAAACTATCATCACGGTTTTTTTTAAGAGTACAACAGTTAACACGTCTATGGTTTTCTCATTCTTCTAATAGTCTACATGCTACCACAGAAGGATTCTACTAGCTGACCATAACAGGTTAGGGCCTTTGTTACTCATAAGAGATGGATGCTTCCACAATGCAATTAGATACCTGCCCAAGAACTATGAGGTATCTGTACCCTTTGCTTTGGAGAATGGAAGGAAGCAGTGCCCACTACCAGCTCTGGAAATTTTCTCACACCAGAATCTTGGCATTAGTCAAATTAAACAGTACTTTATATTTATTGAGTATTTTATACTTTCCAAGCATCCATTTTACCTCTTTAACTCATTATTAGACATAGGTCTCCCAACAGAGAAACTGAGACACAGTGAATTTTAATGACTTATAAAATTTATAAAATCTGGTCCACACTCCTCCAAAGATGACAGAACGGGCATCTACACTGAGGAGTAAATGCTATGCTCAGAACTCAAGAACATGTCTTTGGCAATGCTGGTTGAAAGTATTTACAACCAAAGAGGACCTGAAGCAAAAACCACTAACCACAAATGCAGTCAAAATTAAGACACACTGACATCAATGTTTATATGCCATGGGTTGTATAACTTTAGAAATAAAGGAAGAAATTAACAAGAGCACAACTACTATAGGAAATGTTAACTTCTGATAGTTTAATGAGTCAAAAGTAAATAAGGATAAAGAAAATTTGAATAATAAGTTGTAAAGGTATAATTTTTTTTTTTTTACAACTCTCACATTATAATCCTTATTTTCTTGAATTCAATCAAAGTTAGCTCTAAGGCCTACTCAATACGATTATTTGAGAAGACAAATGCTAGTTGTTATAGAAATCCCTCTCATTCTCTGGGCCAAACCAGAACCCCAGACCTTATAAGAGAAGAGGAACAATGGGGAAGACTCTTCTGTCCAGTGAGCAAGACAGATACATACCCTTCTGGGCTCACGTCATCCATTCAAAATCACTAGCATTCACACCCCCAATTACAAGCCTGGAAACAGTGACTTTTCTTCCCCAGGTCAGTCCCACTCATCTGAGACATCTCCTATGTATGCAGTCTCTCACACTGTAAGACTCAAGGTCATCTTGACGCCACTACCTTCTCCCTGCAAAAACCTGTAACTTACCACCAAATCCTACCTCCAAATTCTGGAATACCCCCTCCTCTCCACCGTCACTTGTCACTGCCTTAGTCCAGCACCCTGGTGTCTTGTCAGGGCTACTTCAGGAGGTCCAGCTCTCCCTGACTCTCCCCATCCAGTACTTGGCTCTTACACTATGCCCATCAGCTTCAACGTATTCTCCAATAGACCCAGCCTAACAAGCATTTAATGAGAAACTTTTTACTTAAGATTTTGTGGAGAGGTGGAGAAGAAAATTGACAATGCATACCATTGGACAAAACTCGGCACATTTTTCTTTAATTACCACATCTTTCCCCAAAACTCCTCTCTGAGATAGCACCTCCTTCTGTGCTACAAATCCTGGACCACCCTCTTTAGGTCTCAGCCTCCCTTCCTACAAGGTATTTCTTTCCTTAACCTCCATTCCAACAACTTTTCTTATATTGAGCAATTCAACTCTTTGCTCACCTTCTGCAATTTGCACTCTTTCACCCATCATCCTGTCACCAAACACACCTTCCACCTAAGGATCTGATTTTCTTAGAAGACAGAATGGGAAAAGCAAATAACAAAGAAGGGCAAGTTAGCAGCCACTCTAGCTCCTGAAGACTGAGAAAAAAACTTCTAAACCGAAAAATCACTGACCTACTCAAAATACCCTTTTAAAAGAGCCACTAGGCAGACTTCAAGCTGTATTACACAGCTGTAATCATCAAGACAGCATGGCACTGGCACAAAAACAGACACTCCGATCAATGGAACAGAATAGAGAACCCAGAAATAGACCCACAAACCTATGGCCAACTAATCTTTGACAAAGCAGGAAAGAATATCCAATGGAATAAAGACAGTCTCTTCAGCAAGTGGTGCTGGGAAAACCGGACAGTGACATGCAAAAGAATGAACCTGGACCACTATCTTACACCAGACACAAAAATAAACTCAAAATGGATGAAAGACCTCAATGTAAGACAGGAAGCCATCAAAATCCTCGAGGAGAAAGCAGGCAAAAACCTCTTTGATCTTGGCCGCAGCAACTTCTTACTCAACACATCTCCAGAGGCAAGGGAAACAAAAGCAAACATGAACTATTGGGACCTCATCAAAATAAAAAGCTTCTGCACAGCGAAGGAAACAATCAGCAAAACCAAAAGGCAACCGACAGAATGGGAGAAGACATTTGCAAATGACATATCAGATAAAGGGTTAGTATCCAAAATCTATAAAGAACTTATCACATTCAACACCCAAAACACAAAGAATCCAGTGAAGAAATGGACAAAAGACAGGAATAGACACTTCTCCAAAGAAGACATCCAGATGGCCAACCGACACATGAAAAAATGCTCAACATCACTCATCATCAGGGAAGTAAAATCAAAACCACAATGAGATACCACCTTACACCTGTCAGAATGGCTAACATTAACAACTCAGGCAACAACAGATGTTGGCAAGGATGCGGAGAAAGAGGATCTCTTTTGCATTGCTGGTGGGAATGCAAGCTGGTACAGTCCACTCTGGAAATTAGTATGGTGGTTCCTCAAAAAATTAAAAATAGAACTACCCTATGACCCAGCAATTGCACTACTAGGCATTTATCCGTGGGATACAGGTGTGCTGTTTCAAAGGGACACATGCACCCCCATGTTTATAGCAGCACTATCAACAATAGCCAAAGTATGGAAAGAGCCCAAATGTCCACTAATGGATGAATGGATAAAGATGTGGTATATATATATATATATATATATATATATATATATAGGTGTGTGTATATATATATATATACACACACACACATATATATGTGTGTGTGTGTATGTATACACACACACACTCAATAGAGTATTACTCAGCAATCAAAAAGAATGAAATCTTGCCATTTGCAACTACGTGGATGGAACTAGAGAGTATTATGCTAAGCGAAATTAATCAGTCAGAGAAAGACAAATAGCATATGACTTCTTTCACATGAGGACTTTAAGATATACAACAGATGAATATAAGGGAAGGAAAGCAAAAATAATATAAAAACAGGGAGGGGTACAAAACATAAGAGACTCTTAAGTATGGAGAACAAACAGAAGGTTACTGGGAGGGGTTGTAGGAGGGGAGATGGGCTAAATGGGTAAGGGGCATTAAGGAATCTACTCCTGTACAGGTGTGCTGTTTTGAAGGGACACATGCACCCCCATGTTTATAGCAGCACTATCAACAATAGCCAAAGTATGGAAAGAGCCCAAATGTCCATTGATGGATGAATGGATAAAGAAGATGTAGTATATATATACCATGGAGTATTACTCAGCAATCAAAAAGAATGAAATCTTGCCATTTGCAACTATGTGGATGGAACTGGAGGGTATTATGCTAAGTGAAATTAGTCAGAGAAAGACAAAAACCATATGACTTCACTCATATGAGGAGTTTAAGAGACAAAACAGATGAACATAAGGGAAGGGAAACAAAAATAATATAAAAACAGGGAGGGGGCAAAACAGAAGAGACTCATAAATATGGAGAACAAACTGAGGGCTACTGGAGGGGTTGTGGGAGGGGGGATGGGCTAAATGGGTAAGGGGCACTAAGGAATCTACTCCTGAAATCATTGTGGCACTATATGCTGACTAATTTGCTTGTAAATTTAAAAAAAAATTTTTTTTTAATTAAAAAAATAAAAGGAATCTACTCCTGAAATCATTGTTGCACTTTATGCTAACGGACTTGGAGGTAAATTAAAAAAATAAATTTAAAAAAATAGTAACTAAATAATAAAAAATAAAACAGCCACGAGGGGTGCCTGGATGGCTCAATCGGTTGCACGTAGGACTTCTGCTCAGGTCACGATCTCACCGTTCGTGAGTTCAAGCCCCACATCGGGTTCTGTGCTGACATCTTGGAGCCTGGAGCCTGCGTTGGATTCTGTGTCTCCTTCTCTCCCCAGCCTGCACTCCTCTCTCTCTCTCTCAAAATAAATAAGCATTAAAAAAATTTGTTTAAATAAAAATAAAAGTAATGTCCTCAAAGAATATGAGAAAAAACTCACAATATATTATCAGGTTAAAAACAAAGGAGATATCAATATGTGTAATATATTCCCAACTTTGTTTAAAGTCTATATCTGCACAAAGAAAAAGAGTGGACAGCTAAAATGACAGAGGCAATAGGTTAAGTTCCTCCTGCTGCTTCAAACACATAGAAATGTTGGATAAAATATAAATCTTTGCATTTTTTCAATATGTATGTAAGCCTGAGCAAGCAAAAGAAATCTCCTGGTACCAGAAATGAAGTGGGAAATCAAGCAAGAGCAGGTCCTAAGAAACCAATGAAACCACGTGGATCTGGCAAGCAGAAGGAACACTGCCCCATAGGAACACCTGGACTGCCTATAGCATACACCGAACTCCACTAAAGAAAAGAAAATGCTCTGAAGATGAGCTCACAGTTGTAAATCAGGTAAGAACCCATCATCACAGCAGACAGTAAAAGACTTTCAAACTGGAAATCATGAAAGAGACTTTAAGTGTGGCTGAAATATTCAGAGATAAAAGAAAGAATTCATTTATAAGCAAAACAAAAACAAAAACAAAACAGGGCATAATTTTTTTTTTAATTTTTAAGAGAGAGAGGGAGGGAGCATGAGCAGGAGAGAGGCAGAGAGAGAGGGAGACACAGAATCCGAAGCAGGCTCCAGCACAGAGCCTGACATGGGGCTCAAACCCATAAATTGTGAGATCATGACCTGAGCTGAAGTCGGATGCTTAATGGACTGAACCACCAGGTGCCCATAATTTTTTAAAAGAAAGAAAGTATTTTTGAACATAAAACTGGTAACAGGAGCTATCTGGGAGGAGAGGGTGGTGAGACTGGGTGATTTATTTCTATATAGTTACCTATTTTCGACAATGATCATATATTACTTTTATAATAGATTCAGAAGTGAAGGAAGGAAAAAAGTAGAGATTCACATTTAACCATTCCTACATAGCAGTTAATAATTTTGGAAACTGGAGGGGATAAACTTGGATGTACTACTAGAATAAATCCAAGCTGGTATCTAATGAAATGTCCCTATACCACAGGATATCACCCTGCCCACACTACATGCCACAGTCATACTGAGCACACCAGCAGATCCTGTATGCATTAGTTCTTCCTTAATACCGACTCTCTGCACATGCCCTTTTCTAAGAATTCTCGTCAGCCTTTCTACATCCTGCAGACTCCTGGTAATCATTCCGGATCCAGGTAAATACCATTTCTTGGTGAAGTCTTCCTCACCTCCCTCAGACCAAGCAGCTATGTCCCCTAGCAATGCCAAAGAAACTCATTCAACACTCTGTGGTGAATGCCAGTTTGCACACTGTATCTTCTGTCGATCCTACCTCTACCAAGGACTATGCATTCCTCCGATCATTTCTGAATATGAGTGTCCAATACCTTGCTTACCCATAGATGGTGTTCAATAAAAATTCTTTATTTGAATGCAAGTGTAGAAAATCAATAAAATACTACCAAATATATGCTCAGTAGAGTTTTTTTCCCTTTGCCTCAGAGAAGTGAATTAGAGTCATAGACCCTCTGTTTGCTAACATCCTCTTGAACAACTCACATCATAAATACTACTGGCCAGGTCTTTGATTTTTCTGGCCTTGTACTTATATCCTATCCCTGACATACCATGCATGTAATTACACTCATTTTATCTTCTCTATTCTATAAAATTTTCCCAGTTGATTTTTTAAGCTTTATTTTTTATTTATTATTTTTTTAAGTAATCTCCACATCCTTCATGGAGCTCGAACTCACAACCCCAAGATCAAGAACTGCATATTCAACCAACTGAGCCAGCCAGGTGCCCCTCCTAGCTGATTTGAATCAATACCTTAAGTCATTTGCATGTAGCAGACACGATTGTTCTAGGCTTCCTTGGGCACTAGAAATACATGTAGAAAGAATAACATAAAGGGGCGTCTGGATGGCTCAGTCACTTAAGTATCTGACTCTTGATCTCAGCTCAGGTCTGGATCTCAGCGTCATGAGTTCAAGCCCTGCATTGAGCACCGCACTGGGTGAGAACCCTGCTTAAAAAGAAAAAAAAAAAAAAAAAAAGATAATAGATTTATTCTCTGTACTCAAAAAGTTTAAATCCATTTGTTAATTCAGTCAGTATTTACTGAGAACCAGCTATGCTCTTAGCCCAATGCTAAGAACTGTGAAAAGCATTAAGACATTTAATATCTGGTCTAGGCATTTCAGAAACTTACAAACTAGTTGGGGGGAAGATGTGAGAAACACAAATAGAAAGTTAAATAGCAATGTTAGTATTATGTGTGTAAGCAATAAAATTCAGGAAAAAATGTCAAAAGATGTTAAAATGATGTTACACTCATTTTATCTTATTTTTTTCTTTTTTTTTTTTTTTTCAACGTTTTTTTTTTTTTTTTTTTTTTTTTTTTTAATTTTTGGGACAGAGAGAGACAGAGCATGAACGGGGGAGGGGCAGAGAGAGAGGGAGACACAGAATCGGAAACAGGCTCCAGGCTCCGAGCCATCAGCCCAGAGCCTGACGCGGGGCTCGAACTCACGGACCGCGAGATCGTGACCTGGCTGAAGTCGGACGCTTAACCGACTGCGCCACCCAGGCGCCCCTCATTTTATCTTATTTTAAGATGTTATGTTTTTTTAAATTTAAGATGTTATAAGAAGCGTCACAGGGTAGATGGTGTGTTCTGGACACTAAGAATTAACGGATGAGAGAGAGGCTTCTATACACCTAAGTGATTCATAGAGTGTTCCAGGGAGGACCAAGAACTGGGGGGAGAGATGCAATCTCACATATAATGGGGTGAGATTGCTCACTAGTAACTTAACTTACTGTTTTACAATCCCCCTACCCCATACCCTCCACCATTCCACTAATAAGCCAGGTGGATTTGACAAGGATTCAGGATTTTTTTTTTAAGATTTTATTTTTAAGTAATCTCCATACCCAGTGTGGGGCTCACACAACCCACACAACCCAAGATTAAAGGTCATGTGCTCTACCAACTGAGCCAGCCAGGTGCCCCAGGGATTCAGGACCTTAATGAAGGGACACCACATGGGCCACAGACCAACTGGTAATTCAGATATTTCAGCAGATGTCAGCAAAGAGAGACATCCACGTCCAGGGACTATACAGGAGCCTAAGTCTCATCAGAAGCCAATGTCAGAGAAACAACAGTTCTGAACTTAGCTCCTTACCCTCAAACCCATGCCATGACACGATGAAATTTCTGAAAACTTAAATACCACCAGGGAAGAAAACCACCAAGTTTAGCCTTAGATGACTGTTTCACCCTGTATGACTAGAAAAGCATTCCACTATATGGGTACTGATAATAGAAACTGTGTTGTACAAAAATAAAGATATTTTATACACACCTAAATTTTGAGGCCTGAGAATTCATCCTTGTTACAGAGGCTTAAAAAAATCCAATCTATTTGACAAAGCAGGAAAGAATATCCTATGGGAAAAAAAACCAGTCTCTTCAACAAATGCTGTGGGGAAAACTGGTCAGCTACATGCAAGAAAATGAAACTGGACCACTTTCTTATACCAGTGGATTAAAGACCTAAATGGGAGACTTAAAACCATAAAAATCCAAGAGGATACAGGCAGTAACTTCTCGGACATCAACCATCGCAACATTGTTCTAAATAGGTACCCCTTAAGCAAGGGAAATAAAAGCAAAAATAAATTATTGAGGCTACATAAAAATAAAAAACTTGTGCACAGCAAAAGAAACAATAAACAAAACTAAAAGGCAACCTATGGAATGGTTGCAAGATATTTGCAAATGGCATATCTGATAATGGGTTAGTATCCAAAATATATAAAGAACTGATACAAGTCCACACCCAAAACAACAAATAATCCAATTAAAAAATGGGCAGAAGACATGAATAGACATTTCTCCAAAGAAGATATCCAGATGGTCAACAGACACATGAAAAGATGCTCAATATCACTCATCACCAGGGAAATGCAAATCAAAACTACAATATTACCTCACACCTGTCAGAATGGCTAAAATCAAAAACACAAGAAAAAGCAGGTGTTGGCGAGGATGTGGAGAAAAAGGAACCCTTGTGCACCATTGATGGGAATGTATAGAGGTGCAGCCACTGTGGAAAACAGTATGGAGGTCCTCAAAAAGTTAAAAATAGAACTACCCTATGATTCAGTAATGGCACCACTGGGTATTTACCCAAAAAATACAAAACACTAAATCAAAGGGATACATGCACCCTCATTTATTGCAGCATTATTTACAACAGCCAAACTATGTAAAGAGCCCAAGTATCTGCTGATAGATGAATGGATAAAGAAGATATTGATACACACACACACACACACACACACACACACACACACACACACAGAAATATTATTCAGCCATAAATTTCATTTTGTCATTTGCAATAATATGGATGGAGCTAGAAACTATAATGCTACGTGAAATTAAGTCAGAGAAAGACAAATATAATATGATTTCACCCGTATGTGAAATTTAAGAAACAAAACAAGTGAGAGGGGTGGGGGCAAACTAAGAAACAGACTCTTAACTATAGAAAACAAACTGTTGGTCACCAGAGGGGAGGGGATGTGGTGGGGGTGGTAGTGAAATATGTGACGGGGATTAAGGAGTTACTTGTGATGAGCACTGAGTGATGTATGAACTTGTTGAATCACTATATTGTACACCTGACACTAATACAATACTGTATGTTAACGATACTGGAATTAAAATAAATAAAACATGTTTAAAAATCTCATACAAGGTAATACATCATTACATTCCAAAATGAGCCTCAAAGACACAGATGCTATGGCTGGATTTTAACACATATACTAAACACCACACCTCAGAAGTCTTTTTAAAGCAGGTATGTTTCTGCCAGCTCTGAAATATTACTGTTGTCCCTATGTTCTAAAGAAAGTGCTCACGGACCAGTTAAGTGGGCCATGGATTGTTGAAGAGGCCAACCTTTCAAGCCAGCATTTCTGCCCTAACTCAGGATAGCAGCCCAGCCTTCCTTCTCAGCATCCTGTGCCTTCTTGCCTTCCACTGAGCTATAAAACCTGACAAATCTAAGAATCAAGGCTGGATTTACCTCTCACTGCCTATAGACTCTTGGGTACCTGACCTCTCTGGATCTGCCTCGTAATACCGGAAATAATACCTACACCTCACAGGGTTGTCAGGATCAAGTGGAAGAGCGTATGTGAAAGGCCAGGCATTACTTTATCACCTCTTTCAGGAGATTATATGCTTTAAACTACTTTTATAATTTATAGAATAAACAGCTGTATTCTCTTTCTAAAAATTTCAGAGTCTCAGGTGGATTGAACAGAGAGGAAGGCTGGGGGAGAGAGGTCTCCTGGCTTCCATACTCACACTTGGTACGCTAATTGTACCTGATCACATCTGATGAGGCTAGCCAGCCTCTTTGGGAGGAGTGACAGCAGGGGAGTAAGAAGAGGGAAAAGAATGGAGAAAGATAAAGTTTGCATTTAAAACAGCTCCACATTTTATATACGTAGAAATATCTGGAATGATGTTTACCCATGATAAAAAGTAATGGCACAGTGATGGGGTTTTTGGATAACCTTTAACTTTCTGCTTTGTTCTTTTCTATATTTAATTCGTGTACTAAAAATACACACATACCTGAAAACTACAGTTAATTTTTTGGACTATACCTGCATAAGCTTTTCGTAAGCATCATTCATAATAGCTAAGATGACCAAAATGCCTGTCAACCGATGAAATAACAAAATGTGATACTATCCATAGAATGGCATATTATTCAGCAATAAGAAGGAATGCAATACAATATATGTCACAACATGAATGATCCTTGAAAATGTTCTGCCAGTAAAAGAGCATAACTTACGCATAAAACTATCCACTTTTTTTGAGAGGCAGAGAGAGAGAGAGCGAGGTGAAGAGGGGAAGAGGGAAGCAGACTTAAGATCTAAAGCAGGCTTGGGGCTCCTGGGTGGCTCAGTCGGTCGAGCATCTGACTTCGGCTCAGGTCATGATCTTGCAGTCTGTGAGTTCGAGCACCGCGTCAGGCTCTGTGCTGACAGCTCAGAGCCGGGAGCCTGCTTCAGATTCTGTGTGTGTGTCTCTCTCTCTGCCCCTCCCCCGCTCATGCTCTGTCTCTCTCTGTCAAAAATAAACATTAAAAAAAAATTTTTTTAAAGATCTGAAGCAGGCTCTGTGCTGACAGCAAAGAGCCCAACATGGGGCCCGAACTCACCAACTGCAAGATCATGACCTGAGCTGAACTCAGATGCTTAACCGACTGAGCCATCCAGGCACCCCACCCCTATCCACATCCTCCCCAGTGATCTTACAACTTTTCATGAACAACTTTTCTAAACTATACATTTATTTTTGATAGCTTTATTGAGATATAATTAACAAACACTGAAGTATATAAAGTACAAGATTTGAAGTTTTGATATACTATCCCCATCACTATAATCAAGACACTGAACATAAGACTCCTGTAAGTTTCCTCACGCTCTTTGTAATACCTCACTCCCATCTCTCCCTGTTCCCAGGCAACCAATAATGGGTTTAATGGCACTACAGATTAGTTTGCATTTTCTAGATTTTCATATAAATAGAATCATGTATACATACTCTTTTCTTCTGACTTCTTTTATTCAGCATAAATATTTTTAGGTTTATCTATGTTGCTGTTTTAACAGTTTATTCCTTTATATTCCTGAGTGGGATTCCTTTGTATGCACAAATCACAGATATTCATGTTGCTTATAGATTTAGACTGCTACATAAGAGCTGCTATGAACATAAGTATAAAAGTCTGACTATGGATATATATTTTCATTTTCCTTTAGTAAATGTTTATTCTTTAGGGGTATTTTTGGTAATTTCTTTGTCTGGCTTTGGATCAGAATCGTTTTGGTCTCGTCAACGAATTGAGAAGTATGCTCTCCTACATGTCGGAAGAAGTTTGTATAGAATTGTTATTATTTGTTCCTTAAATGTTTGTTTGAAGCTACCTAGGCCTAGAGTTTTCTTTGCAAGCATGTTTTTAATTACAAAGTCAATTTCTTTAATAGATAAAGAGCATATATAGATATCTGTAGAGTCTATAGTGATGTCACTTCTCTCATTCCTTATATTGATATTTGTCTTTTTTATTTTTAAAAAAAAAATTTTTTTTAACGTTTATTTATTTTTGAGACAGAGAGAGACAGAGCATGAACAGGGGAGGGGCAGAGAGAGAGGGAGACACAGAATCAGAAGCAGGCTCCAGGCTCTGAGCCATCAGCCCAGAGCCCGACGCGGGGCTCAAACTCACGACCGTGAGATCGTGACCTGAGCTGAAGTCGGACACTTAACCGACTGAGCCACCCAGGCGCCCCTTTTATTATTTTTTTTAAATCAGTGTGGCCAGGTGTTTATCAGTTTTATTGATCATCTCAAAAACTAGGTTTTAGGGGCACCTTGGTGGCTCAGTTAGATAAGGGTCCGACTTTGGCTCAGGTCATGATCTTACGGTTGACAAGTTCAAGCCCAGCGTCGGGCTCTGTGTGATGGCTCAAAGCCTGGAGGTTGTTTCATATTCTGTGTCTCCCTCTCTCTCTCTGTCCCTCCTCCACTCACACTGTGTCTCTCTCAAAAATAAACATTAAAAAAATTTTTTTAAACTAGGCTTTAGTTTCATTGATTTTTCTCTATTGTTTTTGTTTTCAATTTTGTTGACATTTGCTCTGATCATTATTATTTTCTTTACTCTGCTTTTGGATTTATTTTGTTCCCCTTTTACTAGTTTCTATTTTTTTTAAGTTTATTTATTTAAAAAATTTTTTTAATGTTTATTTATTTTTGACAGAGAGAGAGAGAGAGACAGAGACAGAGCATGAGCGAGGGAGGGGCAGAGAGAGAGGGAGACACAGAATACGAAGCAGGCTCCAGGCTCTGAGCTGTCAGCACAGAGCCCGACGCAGGGCTCGAACTCACAGGATACCTGTATGCCTTGGATAAATGCCTAGTAGTGCAATTGCTGGGTCATAGGGTAGTTCTATTTTTAATTTTTTGAGGAACCACCATACTATTTTCCAGAGTGGACTGTACCAGCTTGCATTCCCAACAGCAATGCAAAAGAGATCCTCTTTCTCCGCATCCTTGCCAACATCTGTTGTTGCCTGAGTTGTTAATGTTAGCCATTCTGACAGGTGTAAGGTGGTATCTCATTGTGGTTTTGATTTGTACTTCCCTGATGATGAGTGATGTTGAGCATTTTTTCATGTGTCGGTTGGCCATCTGGATGTCTTCTTTGGAGAAGTGTCTATTCCTGTCTTTTGTCCATTTCTTCACTGGATTCTTTGTGTTTTGGGTGTTGAGTGTGATAAGTTCTTCATAGATTTTGGATACTAACCCTTTATCTGATATGTCATTTGCAAATGTCTTCTCCCATTCTGTCGGTTGCCTTTTGGTTTTGCTGATTGTTTCCTTCGCTGTGCAGAAGCTTTTTATTTTGATGAGGTCCCAATAGTTCATGTTTGCTTTTGTTTCCCTTGCCTCTGGAGATGTGTTGAGTAAGAAGTTGCTGCGGCCAAGATCAAAGAGGTTTTTGCCTGCTTTCTCCTCGAGGATTTTGATGGCTTCCTGTCTTACATTGAGGTCTTTCATCCATTTTGAGCTTATTTTTGTGTATGGTGTAAGATAGTGGTCCAGGTTTGTTTTTCTGCATGTCACTGTCCGGTTTTCCCAGCACCACTTGCTGAAGAGACTGTCTTTATTCCATTGGATATTCTTTCCTGCTTTGTCAAAGATTAGTTGGCCATAGGTTTGTGGGTCCATTTCTGGGTTCTCTATTCTGTTCCATTGATCTGAGTGTCTGTTCTTGTGCCACCACACATTTTGGTATGTTGCATTTTCAGTTTTCATTTTCATTCAGGTCAAAATACTTAATTCCCTTTTTAATTTCTTTTTTCATCACTGGGCTATTAAGTGGTTACTCAGTTTCCAAATACTTGTGTATTTCTCTAATTTGATTTTGAATTTAATTCCATTATGGTGAGAGAACATGCTTCATTTGACTTGTATTGAGGATTGTTTTATGGCCTAGCACATGACCTAATTTGGTAAACACTGGGTGTACTTTAAAAGAAAGTATATTCTGCTGCTATTGGGTGGAGTGTTCTATAAATACCAAAAAGGTCCAGCTGGATGATAGCATTAAGTCTTCTATATCCTTACTAAGTTTCTGTCCACTGCTTCTATTCAGTTGAAATCTTCAACTGTAATTGTGGATGTATTTCTTATTGCAGTTGAATCAAGTTATGCTTCATTTATCTTAAAGAGCTGCTATTAAGTAGATAACTAGAATTGACCCCTTTGTCATTACGAAATTACCTTCTTTATCCCTAGAAATAGTCTTTGCTCTGAAATATACTTTGCTTGATGTTAATAGAGCTAGGGTCAGCGTTCTTTTGGTTTGTAATATCATGGTGTATTTTTTCCAATCCCATTACGTTTAACCTATCTATGTTTTTATATTTAAAGGGTGTGGCTTCAATGCAACATTTGGCTGGGTCTTGTGTTTTCACCCAATCTGAACTATCTCTGCTTTTTAACTGGGGTGTTCAGACCATTAACCTTATAATGTGATTATTGATATGGTTAGGTTTAAGTCTCTTATCTTGCTATTTGTCCCACCTGTTCTTTGTTTCCTTTCTTCCTCTTTTTCTATTTGCTTTTGGGTTACTCAAATATTATTTATAATTCCATTTTATCTCCTTTCTTGGCTTACCATGGTTGCTTTAGGGTGTGTACTATACATCTTTAACTCATCACAGCTTATCCTCAAGTGCTATTACACCATTCCACACATAGTATAAGGATGTTACAATGATATACTTTCACTTTTCCCCACCAATCCTTTAGGCTATTTTTGCCATGCATTTTACATATGTTACAAACCCCATACTTCACCGTACTATTTTACTTAAATAATTACCTTTTCAATAGATTTAAATAATAAGAAAAAAATCTTATAGTTTACCTATACAGTACCGTTTCTGGTGCTCTTCATTCCTTTGTATAGATCTGTATTTCCTTATGGTATCATTTTCTTTCTGCCTCATGGTCTTCCTATGGTCTACCCTTGAATTTTTCCACTTTTTACATGTCTGAAAACTCTTTATCTCATTTTTGGTTTTGAAAGATATTTTGTTGGGTGTAGAATTCCAAGTTGACAGTTTTCCTTTCAGTATTTAATAGTGTTCCTCCACTATCTTACGCACATTGTTTCCAATGAGAAATTTACATTATCTTTCTTCCTCTGTATGTAATTATGTAAGTTGTCTTTTTTTTTTTCCTTTGGCTTCTTTTAAGATTTTATCCTTAGCACTGGTTTTAAGCAATTTAATTACAATGTGTTTTGATACAGTTTTCTTCATGTATCTTTTTGCTTTGGTTAACTGAGCTTGTTGGATCTGTAGGTTTATACATTTTGTCAAATTTGGAAAAAAATTTTACCATGATTTCTTCAAATATTTTTTCTGTTTTTCTTCCTCCTTAGGAACTCTAAGTACATGTATATTAGGTCACTTGAAGTCCCACAGATCACTGAGGATATTTTTAATTTTTTTGTAATTTCTTTTCTCTGTTTCATTTTGGATAGTTTCTACTGCTGTGTCTTCAAGAACACTGTTCTTTTCTTCTACAATGTCTAATCTGTCATAAACCATCCAGTGCATTGCTCATCTTACATTTTATAGTTTTCATCTCTAGAAGTTCAATGTAAGTCTTTTAAAGTATTTTCAATGTCTTCACTTAACTCTTTTAAGCATATGGAATACAGTTGTAATAATTGTTTTAATGTCATTATCTGATAATTCTAACATCTATGTCAATTTTAGGTCAGTTTTGGTTGATAGTCCCTATAATTATGGGTCAAATTTTCCTGTTTTGCTCACGTATTTCGTGATCAGTATAAAAATCTAACACAACTGCAGTACTTGGGAGGTAGCCTTCTGGACTATTTTAATTTACAAATACTCACGTATACTTAACATACCTAGATACGTGTATGATTTTTTTAATGGGGTTATGCCACAGATTTTAAACATTATTTTAATAACTACATATAATGGAAAAGGCAAATGAAAACAATGACCTAACATTACACCACATTGCTCTCCAAAGCAGTGTATATCTGAAAGAGATGAAGAGCATATTCTACGACCCACAATTCCACTTCTAGAAATTTATCACAGAGAAACTCTTATATAAATAAACCAAAATAAAAGTAAAAGCACAGCCTTGTTAACAGTATCAAAAAAAAAAATAATAAAAATAAAAAGGAAACCACCCGAATTCCTTCATCAGGTAACTAGATAATTCTGGATACTCACTTAGCGAAATACTACACAACAGTTAAAATGAAGTAGGTATTTGTTTTAACATGAGAGATATAAATGGGAAAAAGTATATAGCAAAGAATTTGTGAAAAATTTTAAAGCATTTAAAATGGTACTTTATATTATTAGTGGAAAAATATAAAAAGACGGGTGGGAAAAATAATTAACATGCCAACTTCAGGACTGTTGGTTTACTGTTGACTCATGGTTTACTCCTTACGGAAAGTAAAGAGCTGATACATTAAATAAATGGCAAATTGCTGACATTTCTTGAATCTGGGCAGAGAAAAATGTATGTATATTATATTATTTTCACTATTCTTTTGCACTATTTTATAACTAGAAACATGAAAGAAAACTGAAGTGGAATAATATCACATTAGGGCATATCCTACAACTGTATGTAGTGATCCTTCTTTCTATAACACATTTTACTTTTACTTAACCATCCTCTCCATCTGGTTTTAAGAAAATATAACAGAAAATATGTTTTCAAAGCAAATTAGATAGCAACTCCCCTAAGTTAACATTTCAATTTCTGAATACAGAGGAAAAAGCTTAAGTATGTCAGGCTTTGCTCTTCAGCTTAAGTAAAGAGCACCCAGAATGAAAGGTTAAATGATGAATGGGGTCTAAAACTGACCAGCCTAGACACAGGAATACACAAACCTAGAATTAACATGATAATTTTTTAAGTTAGTAATATTGAACATACGAAGAGAATCTACTGTGTGCAAGGCACTTTAGATAAATTATCTCTAATTCTTGAAACAACCTCCAGAAGTAGAAGTTTATATCCATTTTACAGATAAAGACACTCAAGCTCACTAAGGTCAAGTAACTCACCCAATACCACTCAGCTAATAAGTGCTAGAGTGGTATAATTCAAACAAGAGTGTCAAGGTCCACATTTCTACTTCTCCATATAAGGTTAGGCCCAGGAAGGCACTCGGGAGCTCCCACAGGGTAATTTAATTATTCTGCTTACAGAGTTAGACTGACCCTTACTCAGCTTTTGCAATCTTAGAAAAATCTTACTTTAGTTAATTTCAGTATCTTAAAGTAACATTCATGTTTTTTATTTGTGTGTTTTCATGTGAGTCTGTTTATTCACTTAATATAAGTGTCTCAGGGCAAACTCACTACACGTTTCATTCTTAGCTAATAATAATGACCTAGCTTTGTGAAAGAAAAAATACATTTGAAATGGATTCTTTATGGTGGCCTAAAACCAAAGACTAAGGAAGACCACCATGACATTGTAAGGAACAGGTGCCATTATCAAGAGAAACAGTCTCACATTTAAGTGCTTTCTAATTTATAAAGCACTTTCACATACATGATCACATTTGACCTACGTCAATCTGGTCAGCAGAACTGAAAATACTAATTTTATATGTGATAGTATTATCTGTTTCCCTATATTATTTTACTTCCATTTCACACATAAGGAAACAGATTCCAAGAGGTCAACCTACATAGCATAGCTCATCTGCTGCTCAGGGTCAAAGCTGGTACTGTTGACAGTGTGCTTCAGTCCCAATCCTATATTCCTTTGGATAAACCACAATGAGTTTTGAATGTCCAAGAGCAATGGAGACATGAAATAGTATGTCAGGGAAAGCAGGGAATCATTTTTCCACACGATATTCAAGGAAGATATCTTTATATAGACATTGAAATTAGATGACTTAGCATAGAGGTTTACAAAACAGTTCCATATGTGGTTCTTTTTACTTTCTTCATTCTAATTTAACACCAAATTCTCCTTTTTTTTTAAGAAGTAATATATTCACTTATTACATTCAATAAGAATTATCATTACTAAGTAAGATAATGCCAGGAGTATGCAATTAGTAGGAAATACAGCGTGGCATTTTCAAGGTTATGCTATTAAGTATCGTTATAAATATTGATTTGCATGGTAAGGCCACAAAACGCTGTAGAGAAGTGAAAACATACAAAAGTGATGAAAATCCAGTCAGGAAGTAAATATAAATTTAGATGAAGAGTTTATATTTGAAATGCCTACATTTTCCCTGTGACATTGATTCTTGAATGTCTTTTGATTTTTAGCCTTTATTGATAAAAAGCTATGGGCACTGTGCCCAGAAAAATGCACACAGATCTCAATTTTGCATATGATTTCAGGGGGTCTGTAGAAGCCCATTCATGGACGTCCTAGAGGTTTATAGACTCCAAGATAAGAACTCCAGCCCCAACATTTACCCAAAAAGTTTCCTTGGGAAGAAAACATTTTAGAGTAATTTCCTGGAGAACATGTTCTCAACAGCTTTCTTCAACATTTTCAGTGGAAAACAAGAAATGATTCAGCAAGGCTTGCTGATATTGCTGAGCAATAAATAACTGTGCCTCACGAAAGGCAAACATGTACACGTAGAACCATAGTTCACATCTACTGATAAAAATGTACAGACTTATACAGGAGGAAAAAAAGAGGAAGTAAATATGGGTCTGACAAAGATTTTCCTGAGGGGATAATATTTAAACTCAGCGGGCCTTGAAGAGTAAGGAGACTTTTAAAGTTATGTTTTGGTGTCACAGATATGTCTAAAGTTTTAACTTAAAAAGCATATCCTAATACTGTCATTTTTATTTCTGAAAATTATTCCTTATAGAAATAACTACCAAGCAGTGACAGTTACTTACTTATGAGGATGAGTTAATAGGCATGTACAAGAAAAAAAAAAGATGAAAAATTAAACGGGATAAAAATCTCAGATAAAAAAACCTTAAAAGTCATCCAGTCCAACCCCCTCAATTTACAGATGAAAAGACTGAGGTGACACCCTTAGCTCCTCAAAAGACACCAAGAACAAAGATCTCCACCAGAGAGCAGGAAATATTAGAAACAAGTATTAGGGATGAAATTAGATTTAGAAATATTTAACATACGTACTTTCACAAGCAGCCTAACTTGGTCCTTACAACACAGGATCCCATGTCACAAATAGTTCAAGAGACACCCCAAGAGAGGAGTGATATTCCACAGAGCAGAAGCCGGACAGTGGGCCATTGCTCCTTTAACCATCTCCAGTATTTCTGACATCCTGAGATTTATGTATGCCTGGGTGAGTGGATTAGTGAATTATATAACTTAGCTGATAGCAAGCCTACCTTCACTAAATGGACAAGTAATTTTAAATGATGCCTGCACAGAAACTGGGTACTGAAAATATATTAAGCATACAAGCATAAGAAAATGGAGAAGCAGACACCTCCACTCTTAATGAGACTTCACCAGCTACATTAGAAAATAAAACAGAGGCAAATGTGACCACAAGTTGGACAAATGATTCAAAATTATCAAGACTATGTAAAATACAGTTTTACACTGTCACTGACAATAAATAGTACCCTACGTGTATATTGTACCATGAGATATTAGTTATTACAAATATGTTCTTGGAAGTGGCATATATAAAACGTTTTTACTGATGGGAGTAGCACAATGAAAAAAAAGGCTGGAGACCACTGTTCCAAGAAGAAAGAGCTCAGTGTCCAGCCTCAACTGGAATAGGTAAAGGGAGAATTCTTCCCACCATTTGCTACTTCTGGTTAATGATAGCATCTCTTCTATCCTGCAAGACTGAGAACTGGGTTAGAAACATTTGGAAGGAAAGAAACAGAAGTAATTCTAAAACCTGAGTTCTGATATAAAGGATGTAGTCAGAAAAGGCCAGTAAACTTTTATAATTCTTAAAGCAGTTCAGGCCTAGACACAATGGGGATTAGAGATTAAAATCACTACTTAGAAAAAACAGGCAGCCAAGCACTCAGTGGACTATTTTCAGGAGTTCGTGATGTATGCTCACAGTGCATACCTAACCCCAAGTGCCACTCTGTTCTCCACAGGCTCATTTTCCTGGGGTCTTTAGCAATAGGTCCTTTTATAGCACTGAAAGTAAGTTGGCATGAACTTGGACTTTTTTAATGGCTAGATAAGGCCACGCCATTAGTAACATTTGTAGCTATGCAAAGTAACATAATAAGGGTAATCAAATATCATGCTTTGGGTGGTAAGCTGATCTAAACTAAGGATCATAAAGGAATGTTATCCCCCTCCTCTGCAAGAACACAATTGAGCATTTGGCTGGTTCATTACGAAAGGACTGGCACAAGGGCACAGCCTTTGTTGGACTCCGTGCATAATACAGAAAAGGGAATTCTGGCTCCTTAGAAAGCCAGAAAAGGTTTTTTAAGAACTATGTGAAATTTGTCCATGGCACTTACTTTCTAGGACTCACTGGTCATGATGTGTTTGTTTCTCTAAGAAGAGCCGCAGAGTAACTCTATTCTATGATGCATACAAATAAATTTAAGTGGTTGACTCCTTCACAAAGCTGAGCAGATAAGTCTTAACTTACTACTTAGGTTTGAGAGCTCAAGTCACTGCACAAAGGAAACATACTTAACTTTTTAGAAGCTGGCCCCTTTTAAGAAAACTTAAGAGTCTTTAATTCTTCGTCACTAAGAGCTATGCAAACTGCCAGCGGTATCGGTATCCAAGTTTCCTCGACATGCATCATTCAAGACCTTCTCAGCTTTACATGGGCTGGGAACTGCTCATTTTCTGTTTTACTAAGAAAAGAGCTCAGGTGAGGCTGCTAGGGTAAAGATATATGGTTCTCCAGCCAATTTGCAGAAACCATTAAAAATGCTCACAGTGAAAGGCAACAATGCTTATTTGTACACTATATAAGGAAATTTTCTGAAAGCCTTCAGCCTCTTCCCAAATTCTACGAAACAGTGATGGGAAAAAAAGCTTTTAAGTGAGAGCACTATCTCCAAGTACATTCTGGTACTTAAAAATGTAGAAGAGTGAAAATAATGGTAAAGGATTTATTTCAATGAGTTTTTTCAGACTCCATATGGTTAGATATTATCTCACCACATCCCAATACTGGCAACATCCTCTATTACCATTTATTTTACTTATCTGTGGAATTCTTTTAAAAAAAAGAAAAGTTTTGTTTATCCATGATTAAACCATAGATTGGAAGAGGTGTTTCATTAGACTGACTCAAGCTTTGAAGCAATTATACATACACATTCTAAAGGGCACAGAAAGAATGTATGTTAGCATATTCCTAAGAATTTATATACATTTCTAAAGGAAAAATTAAAGCCAAATCAAAAAATTACAAACTGAATTTTAACCAACCCTGAATAAACCAAAACAGCAGTTTCTTACCTAACAAGTATTACTTAAGGAAGAAATAGTTTTCAAAACAGAAATATTAAAAGAGAACAAAGAATTATGTGACCCTCACACCAAGGTTACTATTTGCATTGATTATGCAAAGCAATCTAGCATCCCAAAGTAAAAATGCACCAAAACGAAACAAAACATGAGGGATTTATCTCAATTTAACAAATATATCTAAAAAAGCAGTTTCAGAATCTGAAGCCTGATGACTGCTATTAACATAAAGGAAAATTTTGCATACCTGCTTCTGTTGGTCTTATATCTTTAGATTTGGAGATCCAAGAAAACAATCCAGAAGGTTTAAAATTCAGTGTAAGATGTGTCTATCCTTCAATTAATCCTCTGTCAAAGTCAGTGTTTGGCCAAAGAAAATAAGCAAGGCCAAACTGAAGTATTCTGCCTACTACTAAGATTTTAATCTCAAAAGAACTTCGTCTCAAGTAGAAAGGCCAACTTACAACATGGGTGTGGTTTGGAGCTATAAAAAAATCAAGAGGCAAAATGTAGATGTCATCATCACTTGCTTGATTATGAATATGGCTTAAAATATACCAGGATTTTCAGTTTAGCCTTTAGATTCCATTCAAGCAGATCTTCTTCCCATGGAATGGGACTGTCCTGTGAGGTCTTATATCTGCCACTTTAAATTTTGAAATGGCAACTTTGCTTTCACCATGTGAAAAGTCATTAAGCAATGAAGTATACATGGAGAGTATCCTGAAAATAACTAGGAAATTGCATTAAACCTAGAAACAAAACAAATCCTACATCCTACTGAATTTTTTTTTATAATCACTGAACTCATTTCAAGGAAATGTACAAAATTTACCTTTGAATACTAACTGGAAGCATTATATAGACGTATACATCATTAAAGCTAGAAAGTGCCTCAAAGGTTATAGTCCAGTTCCACTTTAAAAAAAAATGTTTGTTTGTTTGTTTATTTATTTATTTATTTAAAGAGAGAGAGAGCTGGAGAGTGGCAGAGAGAGAGTGCCAAGCAGGCTCCAAGCTGTCATCACAGAGCCCGAGGCAGGGCTTGAACCCATAAACTATGAGATCTTGACCTGAGCCAAAGTCAAGAGTCGGATGCTTAACTGATTGAGCCACCCAGGCGCCCCACTCCAGTTCCACTTTTAAGTGTGGCAAGAATAGGTTCACTTATAAAATCTATAATCCATTTTTGCTGAATGGTTAATTCCCTGAGGAGGAAGTGTGAGACACATTTTATGATGCCTCCATAAAAGTAAAGAATGGCTGTTATAAAACTGCTTCACAAAGTGAAAGAAAAAGTTAAGGGTTTGTATGGTACCAGCCAGTTAAAAAAAAAAAAAAGTATCTACCGTATGATCCTGTTTATATCAAATTCTAGAAAATGCAAACTAAGCTATGGAGACAGAAATCAGATGAATGGTTGCCTGGAATAGGGGTGGAAGGAGGGACAGACTGCAAAGGGGCATGAAGAAACTTTGGAAGGTAATGAAAATGCTCTGCACCTTGATTGCAGTGATGATTTTGTGAGTGTATACATCTATCAAAACATATCAAATTGTCTGTTCTAAATGGGTGAGGTCTACTATACCTAAATTCTACCCCAGTGATTGTTAAAAACACACTGACATATATTTAAAAGGCACTTACATTGAAGAAGGCTTACTCTTGCTCTACATGGCCACAGAATGGCCGAATTAGAACCATTTTTTGCCAAAATAGCAAAAAATTTCTGCATTGATACAAGGAAATATATGCTGTCCAAGTGGGTCCAGAGCCAACCTGGGCTACCTCTGGAACAGTGAAGTTCTCTTCACTGGGCATGTTCCAACACAGGCTCAAAGTACATTTTGGGGGTACAATGTTCTCTTTAGGGATTCCTACACAGAAAGTTGCATGAAGTAACCACTAATGATTCTCGCATCAAAAAATTACATTATTTTAAGGAGGACTATCTATGGATGTTTGTGACCCTGCTGTTGTTGTGTGGAATCCTGCTAACTTCCTGACTAAAACAAGGATTTGCTGTGTCTGATTTCCCTCAAGGACTTCACTTCACAGGAAAAGTCAGTTACTTGCCCAATGCAGCCTTTTTAAAAAAAATGGATCCTATATGGCTATTTTCTGATTTTTGAAAAGTAATTTGTAAAATGGAAAATACTTGGAAAACAAGAAAATTTAAATTGCTCTCAAGCACACCATTCAGAAACAACCAGGGGGCCAATATATTATGAATTTCTAGTCTTTCTTCTACACACATGTGCGTGAATATATTTTTCTTTTAACAAAGTTCGTATCTTTCAATATATAGTTTTACTTAACGTTACTAAGGCCTTTCCCCTACCATTAAGCATTTTTTTGAAAACATGCCTTTCATGTTTCATTAACAGTCCATGTTATGACTGTACCATGATTTATTTAAGTATTCATGTTGGTAACTAAGGTGGTTTCCAATGTTTTACTTTTAGAAATAATGCTTCAACATCCCTGAACAGAGAAAATGAATGGGCCATGAATAACCCGGAATTAGACTTCTCTAATATTTTATCCATCCATTTTGTTACAAGCAACTTCACTTTCCCTTCTGCTGGGAGGTGCTGTGGGAGACAGTTACGACATGCAGTATGGTGACCGCCACCTTTGCTGACAAGAGTTTTTTCTTGGAGTATCTACTATGAACCTCAGCCAAAATTCCAGAGAGAATATACTGATTTGATCTCAATAAAAACTACTATCGCAGAAAGCGATACAGTGCCAAGACACTGCTCAGGGCCAACAGCATGGTGTGCTTTTAACGACTTGTGAATATTCAAGGCAAAAGTGTTGTTGGAAAAAATGCAGAATCAATAAATATTGGAAAATAATAACCTGACTCCAAGTTGCTTATGTAACTGAAACTACTTGATAAAGCAAGAACATTTAGAAAAGAATGTACTGTTTTGTGTTACAATGCACCTTCAGGGCAAGAGCCACATTTTTTTACATCTCTAGAAACCCACGTATTCTTACTTGGAGAACTGTTTTCACAATGTAAGAATTTTTTCCTGTATCTTAAAAATAGCTCATTTGTCAAACTTCTCAAATGTCAGGATAATGGTTACTCTTGAGATTAATGATAATTGGAAGGAAGCAGGAGGGTTTGGGGGATGGGGGTAATAATTCCGGTGTCTTGATATAGGTGCTTATTTCATGGGAATATCATTTTGTGAAAACTCATCAAGTTATACATACACTCATGATTTGTACAGTTGTCTGCATGTGTACTGCCTGTCAGTTATAGACTCAGAAATGGACAAAAAACAAAAAGCCCACCCCTCTGCCCCCACTATACTACACTGGGTAATCTGACAGAATAGAAATTAACATAGTCAATAAAAGATGAATTGGAAACCTCACCACTAACAATTCCAGTTCTATTCCTGAAATTAGACATTCTTTAGCAACGTCCTTTTGTTGACAACATGAAATAATAAATGCACATATCTTGCAGAATTTTGGAGTATCGATAATATAAGCAGTCACTAAAGTTTGCTACTTTGAATCAATTCAATAAGTAGTTCAGAGTACCTACTACGTCCAAGATGTTGTAAGGGCATCTTTTAATGCTGTGCAGATTTATGGAAGAAGACATGAGAGAGAATTTAAAATGCCCTTTGAAAGAATGACAGATGACATGGATTCTTTTTATTACTTTAAGTCATCTACTGGGGAAAACGAGTAGATGCCATACAGTCAGCACCTTGGAAAATGTTTTCTAGAATGACTAGGTGTCAAAACCTGTCATACACGGGTATTATTATAGATAAGTGGAAAGAAAAGACAGGAGGGCACACCAGGCAGTTAAGAGGGCATGAACAAAGGTGTGGAAGTATGACAGCATAGGGCATACAATGAGGAACTAAAAGCAAATATCCTGGTTGAATGAGTGTCCCTATTTCACATCATAATTTTCCCCTGAATCTAAATTACCCTAGAAACAGGCACAATGTGAATGACTTCCCTTTGTAACACACAGAGAGAAGTGCCACCATAGCTCTCCTTGACTATACAAAAGTCCTGAAATATCCTTTACAAAACTACTTGTTTTGGAATCTGGCCCTGAGATGATTTCAATTTAGAAAAATAGCCAGTTAAATCACATTTTCCCAGACACATCAACATTAATGCCTGTAACCCTGCTGGCAGTGATAACCACTGCTGTCTTATCTGTCAGCAAAGGCATACAATGCTTTGGTCAGTGGCAGGCAGAATAATTCCCCTCAAATTCGCTCATGCCCTAATCCTCAGAACCTGTGAATATGTTACCTTACATGACAAAAGGGATTTTGCAGATGTGCTTAAAGGTATGGGCCTTGGGATGGGGCAAATTATCCTAGATAATTTAGACAGACCAAATCTAATCACATGAATTCATTAAGAGCAGAGAACCTTCCCCTGCAGGGTAAGAAAGGAGGAGGAGGAGGAGGAGGAGGAGGAGGAGGAGGAGGAGGAGGAGGAAGAGTGGGGGGAGGGGGAGGAAGGGGAGGAAGTGGAGGAGCAGGAAGGGGAGGGGGAGGAGGAGGAGAAGGAGGTGGGATTCTAAATGTAAAAAGACTGGATTCTCTAGTGCTGGCTTAGAAGATGGAAGGGGCCATGAGCCAAGGAACACAGGTGGCCTCCAGAAGCTGGGAATGGCCTTCAGTTTATATCCAATTAAAAAAATGAGGATCTCAGGTCTACCACCTCAAGAAACTGAATTCTGCCAAAAATCTGAATGAGCCATGGAAAAGATCCTCCCCCTAGGACCTTCAGAGAGGAACAGACCTCCAACACCTTGATTTTAGCCCGGTGAGGAGACCCATGACTTCCGGCCTACAGAACTGTAAGGTAACAAATGTGTTGTAGAAGTCACTAAATTGGTGGCATCTCACTAGGGGAGCAAAGGAACACTAACACAGGCTCACACGGTCTTATTCAGAACAGGATGTTCTTACCACTTTGGCCTTGGATTACCCACAAGAGAGAACAGCTATCATTTAGGAGAAGCAGAGGGAAAAGAATAGTATGTTCATAAGGAAGGGCCACTGTTGGCTTTAAGACTCTCCTTAAATAAGTTTTCCCTTCAATAGGATATACACACATATTGGAATTTAGTCAAATATTTGGTTTAGCAGCTTAAAAAGAAAAACACTACAAAAATGAAAAGATTCAAGATTCTACCAATAATGATGAACAGGGTGCCTTATTCTTAACCCTAATAGACTGGGACCCAGGGATAACTGCAAACGACAGTAAAGGCCACCCAGTAATTAGGTGCAATGGTTCTCATCAGCAGTCACAAACTCAGCCTGTGGAGCTTATGTTAAATGTAGTTTCCCGGGTCTCCTCCCCAAAGATTATCATTCAGAAGTTTTAGGGTAGGACCTAGAAGTCTGAATAATATCAAAATGCAGAATTTCAAAATTTTGTCCCCTAATGAATGATTAATGCTGCTGAAGTATTCCCATCAACCGTTCTCTCACCAACCACCTAAGATCTCTCCCATTCTGACTGAAGCCCAGTGCAATTCTTGTCAGGAGTTAGCCCAGGAGCGAGCCCATCTAGCCAAGTAGGCAGTTAACAGTATGTACAATTTTGGTACAAACAGACTTAAGACTTGATTTTGCTCTTGCTCTTGCTGACAGAGTGTTCTGGGCAAGTCACTTAAGGTCCCTGAACCTCAGTTTCTTCATCTGTATAAAGGGAATGACAAGGCCTTCCTACCCATAGAGTTGTTACCCCAATTTAGCACAGCTCTTGGAACATAGTAACTATTCAGTTACTGTGATTATTAACACCACCATTAATTCCATTTTTAGATGAAGTCTGCACAAAATATTTATCAGCAGAGGTAATTTGAATTCTTTAGCATTTTTCATTCCTGTAACAGTATCTGGAAAGATTAAATATTCAATGGAAATAAGCTTCCACTCTGGACTGCATGGAATTGAGTGTGTTTAAAAGATGCTGTATTGTTGGTGAGGGGGAATAAATAAGTAAAAGTAACCATAATATCCCTATCTCTTTGAGGCTATATGTACCTAATGAGGCACAATTTTATTTCAAACCTCTAAAAAGCCTGGCTCAAGCAAAACAAAAACAAAAATAAAACAAAACACACACACACACACAAAAAAAAACCACCATTTTTCCCAGCACAAGCAGTTAGGGAATTTATCTCTTTTTCACCTTAGAACATAAAATCCCAACCACATGGATTGTTTGAGACCAGCCCTTGCCAGTGCTGAGTATTTTAATGGCTAACCAGGCCTCCATTCTAATATGAAGACTCTGAACAACCTGTTCAAGGTCACAAAGCAAGTTAAACAGTCTCAACATCCAGGTGAATAAGAAGAACATACACAATCATGTCACTGAACAATATACACAATTCAGTAACATGAAACTGAATAGACACAAACTGGAAGCAAAGAGCCCAGCGTTCTTGAGTCCATGCTGATGACAGATGATACTATCATCATTAAATGGCCTGTAGTTGGGGTCACAACTAGGAAAATAAATCAGAGAGTAAAAACTTAGTAAAATACAGATATATGAAGAGTAAATTGTAAAGAATGATGTTGGAATACAGTACCTATTCCATTACTTTCTTCCTATATATTTTAGTGTTCTCCCTCTCCCTGCTTGTATTCTTTCCTCTGCCTCTCCTTTATTCTTTAGAGAAAAGGTAGGCAATGTTAACAGATGAGAAAAGGGGCATTTAAAGAAAGTCTTCATGCTTGCACCTGCTGGTCCTTCTCAGTCTACAGTCCTCTGGAGAGAAGAGGATTATCAGTTGGGGGGAAGGCCATTCTCCTATCTTCTGATTCCATAAGGGCCTATTATAAAAGCAGCACTTCTGGCTTCTTCTCTACACTCCTTTCTCACTTTCCTGAGAAGAAAGGGAACTGACTTAGCTCACTGGTGAGAGGGTAAGTGTCTGGGGTCCACTGAAACTTATTTCTCTACTGTAGTGATTCTCATGCTTTAACTGCACCATAATCACAAGGAGGGCTTATTAAAATACAGACTTTTGAGCCCTACACCCCAGAGTCTCTGCTTCAGTTCATCTGGGTTGGAGATCACAGATCTGCATTTCTAACAAGTTTTGAGGCAACGCTGATGCTGCTTGTCTGGGGACCACACTTAGGGAACCCACTGCTTTGCTGAATGAGTTTAAAGTATTCAATGTCATGGTCCTGATGTGCCTTGCCCCTTTTCTCTTTAGCAGTAGCTTGTCCTCAGGACACAAGATCTCCCATCCCTCCATCTGGTAAGCAACCCCAGGGCAAACGTCCAGCAAGTCTGCCTGGAATGAGGTAGACAGAAGTTAAAATTTGGGGATAAAAGGTATGAGGAAGACCATTTGGCCACAGGCTGCAATCATGGTCCAGTTCCATCAGTAATAAAGTGGTATTCTGAACTCCGAGAGGTCTGTATTTATTTCTCAATCAGTTCAGAGAATAAAGAGAACAATAGTATGAATTATCAGCCCCTTCAACCTAAGAGCGTTCAGCATTATGATCGTGGCAATGACTAGGAATTCCAAAAGCTGTGCCCTCATTTTGCAAGCAGTGACCCTGTCTTGCCTAAGCCATAATGCTAAAGCCAAATGACACCAAGTGTGCATACTGAATAATGTTCCTGCTCTTGAAGAACATGTAGGTATCACCAAAGTGGAGAAAAGATATAGGGCCTTCAGGAAATTCAGCCTCGATTACTTCTCTGGGTCAATCACCAACAATTGTCCAGACCAGGTTGGCTGGCTTAATAGCTCCCTCCCTACTCACAGCTAAGCAAAGCTCCCCCCAACCCCACCACCCCACTGGGCACTTCCTGATCACCCCTTCTACACATTTTCCATCCTTGGGTCCAGCAGCTCTGATTCTCTGCTATGTCCTGCCCCTCCTGCAGATGATGCTTTTGAGTCTCAACTCTCAAGTGACACCTTGGCTTCAAACCCTAACGTGTAGCTAGTCTTGCCCCATCTGAGTTCAGTTTCACACAGCTCCTGGAGACCTTAACAGGGCTCAATATCCCCAGTCCCTCTTTATCTAGGAGAGAAATCTGGATAGCAAAAGGTTTTCCTTAAGAAGAGCAGAAAATTAAAACACAGTCTCTCAGCAAACAGAAAAGACAGGAAATAGTGAAACCCATGCCAAGTCTTGCAGGTTATAACCTCACTGCTCCCAGGGAGCCCATCTCAGGGCTTTTGTAACTTCTTTTTCACCAACCTAAAAGGCTCTCCTGGCCGCCGAGAGACAAAATGGCACCCAGGGACCACATCCTGCCTGGATGTGGCTCATTAAGTATCTTTTAAATTTTGGAGTGAACACATAAAATTAGGGATTAACATAAAACTCAGATTTCTATTTTCTCTTTTAGAATCAGGAAGTCTAGCAATACTGAGGCCACACTTCTACATGGTAGCACTGGGCTAGGCCAGTGACAGCTGCACCCTTTAGATAGGTGTAAACAGCATGCCACAATCCTATGATCCCTGGCTACTCTCATTTCCCATAGAGCATACATAAATGAACAGTGGTTAAGCATAAGCTCTATTACTTGCCATTGTTAATTTCCTGAGCTACCCCTGAACTCAAATTATTAGTACTGTGCTGTTGAGAGACCAAAATACATGCATTTTTTTTTCCTCCTCAGTTGGTAGTTGCTTCCATTCTCAGTCCTGAAGCCATAATTGTAGGAATCATGAACAAATGGACAAGTACTTACCCCAAAGTGGCACAGGCTCATGGAGGGTGTAGGTGAGGACAAAGAGGGTAAAAGGTCTCAAAATAAAAAGACAACCAATCTCCTTTTCAACATCTCTAGCTCCCTGATAGATAAGGACTCAAGAAAGAAAAAGTAGCCACATCCTGTGTTGTTTAGGGCAGAAATTCCATAATCAAAAGTGACCAAGTATAGAAATTTATAGCAGACTTAATTTTAAATTACATATAAAGCAAATAAAAGTTGTTTTTGGAAAAACCGTCACCTGGCAACCCTTTCCATTTAGAAATAAGCTAGACCAAAAACAAAAATAAAGAAAGAGACAGACCACTGAGAAAGGAGAATCATTACCTAATTAGGAAATTATCACAGTGAAATAAAAGCATACAAAGATCTTTCTTTGTCTTGAATCATCTGTTATTTGCATGTACAATGAACCAGTTGAAAGTCCTGCTAATCCACCATCAAATGACCACAGTGTCATGGCCAGAGACTTGCCCCAGAGTGGCACAAGTTTGGGTACCTTTTGAATTCTTGGTCTTTGCCCATAAGATTAGATTAGTGGGGGGGCGCCTGGGTGGCTCAGTCGGTTGGGCGTCCGACTTCGGCTCAGGTCATGATCTCACAGTCCGTGAGTTCGAGCCCTGTGTCGGGCTCTGTGCTGTCAGTTCAGAGCCTGGAGCCTGCTTCAGATTCTGTCTCTCTCTCTCTCTTTCCCTCCCCCACTCACGATCTGTCTCTATCAAAAAAATGAATAAACGTTAAAAAAATTAAAAAGAAAAGATTAGATTAGTGGGTCAGTGGTCAAGGGGAATATTTGATTTTTAAAATTCGTCCTTCTCTTTTTCACTTCTCTCCTTCCAAGGCCAGCACTTCAGTGGGAAAATAAAATATATTATAACTACTTCGCTTTTTGTCTTAGAGACTTTCCAGGACAAGAATGGATTCCACAGTGCTTTTCCTCCTAGTTCAACATAAAACAGATCCAAAAGTGAATCAGGAGAAATTTTCAGTAGTCTACTAGGAATCTCTCACAGGTTGTGTTCACTTTGGGATCTAACTTTTCCATGGATCCACCTGAAGAAACAATGCAAGGAGGACTAATACTGTATCTACAGTGGAATAGCCAGCCCACTGTGAATACTAACAAGATCCCTTGGGAATATAATTACAGAGGGCTTCCACATAATATGTCACATGCAGGAGGGTGTTTTGTAAACTCTATACACAAATATAAAGTATCTATGGTTTTTTGAGCTGGACATGATACAACACTCTGTAAATCTGGTATTGCCCTGATTCTCAGTGAAGATTCAGTTCAGAAGAGAAGATCTCAGCGCACTGTTTATCCCAGATTAGAATCTGAGTTGATTAACTTTGCTCACAGACAGAAGCAAGTAAAATTAAATCAGTGAAAACTATTAGAATACTTGCTTCCTAAATGTTTCTTTTTTCAATTATATACTTACTTCTTAGGAAAAATAGTTTTTTTTTAATGTTCATTTATTTTTGGGAGACAAAGAAACAGAGCATGAGAGGGGGAACACCAGAGAGGGAGGAAGACACAGAATCCGAAGCAGGCTCCAGGCTCCCAACTGTCAGCACAGAGCCCCACGCAGGGCTGGAACCCATGAACCATGAGATCATGACCTGAGCCGAAGTCAGACGCTTAACTGAATGAGCCACACAGGTGCCCAGGAAAAATAGTTTTTTAATTTTAGTCACCGTTTCTATTTTCTTACACTGTAATAATTAAAAAAAAAAAAAAACAGTTTAATTTAGTAAAGATATTTCAGTCCCCAAAAAGCCATTAGAGAGCATTAGGAGCCCTGACTCTTTGGGAATGAATATAGACTCTGCTTTTCATTAATTATATCACTTTGGGCGAGTTGTTCTGAGACTTGGTTTTCAGAGCCAAAAAATTAAGACAATGAGAATAATACCAACCTCATGGAGTTTAGGGAAGGATTAATGAATAGCAAAGGGCTTAAGAAAGGGCCTGACATTTTGGTAAGCGCCCAACAGATCCTAGGTATTATTTTAAATGTTAGTGATTCATGATTTTCATAAAATCAGCAGTCCCAAAAGTAATATATGTGGGGATGCCTGGGTAGTTCAGTTGGTTAAGCATCCAACTTCGGCTCAGATCATGATCTCACCATCCGTGGGTTCAAGCCCCGCATCAGGCTCTGTGCAGACAGCTTGGAGCCTGGAGCCTCCTTCAAATTCTGTGTCCACTCTCTGCTCCTCCCCTGCTTACGCACTCTCTCTCTCTCAAAAATAATGAATAAACATTAAAAAAATTTTTAAGTAATATATGTGTGTGCACACTGCATATTATATGTATATTATAGGCATATAATTTTAATTTGCAGAAATGACATTCACCAATAACTGATGGGAGAGTTGTTTATTAAATAAATGCCTAGATGAGGTTAATTATGTTCAAACACTGAATTTGAATAATTTAAGTAATCAATAAGGCAGTTCACTATCTATTTGTAAGACTAAAACCATACAGAGCTGGTTCAGCCCAAGAGTAAATAAATTCAGGTTACTCATCAAGGGTTTTTTTAAACACAGATCTGGCCCACTGCCTGCTTGCATACAACCTTGACCTCTAAATGGTTTTCATGTATTTAAACAGTTGAAAAAATCAAAAGAATAGTTTGTGACATGAAAATTACAGTAATTATTATTTTAGCACCCATAAATAAACTTCATTGGAGCACAAACAAGCTTATTCATTTACTATTGTCTATGGCTGCTTTCTTGCTACAAGAGCAGAGTAAGGTAGTTGAAACAGAGACCACATGACCCACAAAACCTAAAATATTTGTTATCTGGCCCTTTATAGGAAAAGTTTCCCAACCCTTGGTCTAGACTGTCATTTCTATGAGGGTAGAAACTGCTGGAACCTATCTCAATGTCTGACCTAAACTATTTTCAGTAAATATCTGATGAATAAATATGATATCAACATGAAGGTGGAGCTCCTCCTATATCTTAAGGATAGTTGTTCTCAAACAACAAAGAGCCTTTTTCAAACAGAGACCAAGAGAGGACTGCTCCAGTCCGTACAGCCCAACTAGGGTCTTTGTTATCCTATACTTTTAATGGTGGAATTTTAGGCTACACCTAATAACAAGGTCAGATCATAAAGACAAACTAACACAGGAGTTCTGCATTCATCAGTAGTATATTTTTTAATTTTTATTTGAGAGAGAGAGGAAAAAAAACACCAGTGGGGGAGGGGCAGAGAGAAAGAGGGAGAGAGGGGAGAGAGGGGAGAGAGAGAGAGAGACAGAGAGAGAGAGAGAGAGAGAGAGAATCCCAAGCAGGCTCCTAGCTGTCAGCAGAGTCTGACGTGGAGCTCAATCTCACAAACTGTGAGATCATGAACTGAGCTGAAATCAAGAGTCTGATGCTCAACCAACTGAGCCACCCAGATGCCCTAGTAGTATATTTTTAAGAAAAGGAAAAAATGGCATCACAAAGTCACAACTGAGGAGAATTCATTTGGAGAAAAAAAACATTTATAAAAAAAAATTCCTATGGGCTTACTTCACTACAAACTTATTTCTAAATATGGCTATAAAAAAGTTTGCAGGAGAGGCACCTGGGTGGCTGAGTGGGTTAAGCGTCCTACTCTTGATTTCATCTCAGCTCATGATCTCCTGGTCATGAGATCGAGCCCCGTCTCAGCCATGGAACCTGCTAAGATTCTCTCTTTCCTGTCCCTGATCAGGTGCTCTCTCTCTCTTGCTCTCAAAAAAAAGAAAAATTGTTAAGGGGCACCTGGGTGGCTCAGTAGGTTATGCATCTGACTTCGGCTCAGGTCATGATTCTCAAAGTTCATGGGTTCGGGCCCCACATCAGGCTCCATGCTCAGAGCCTGGAACCCGCTTTGGATTCTGTGTCTCCCTCACTGTCTGCTCCTTCCCTGATCATACTCTGTGTCTCGAAAAATAAATAAACATTAAAACAATGTTTTTATGTTAAAAAAAATAAGGGTTTGCAGGTGTGTTGACTGGCTCAAACAGTTCAGTCTCCCTCCAATTCTTGATTTTGGCTCAGGTCATGATCTCAGGACCATGGGATCTGGCTCCACACTCAGTGTGGAGCCTACTTAAGATATTCTCTCTCTCTCTCTCTCTCTCTCCCTCCCTCCCTCCCTCTCCCTCTGCCCCTCTCCCCCAGTCACACTCCCCCTCCCCTAAAATTATTTTTTTTAAGTCTGCAAAGTCTAAAGTGGCAAAAACAAGTATAAATCCAAATCACAGTAAATATTGGATCTCACTGCAATCTATGTTAGTCTGACAACATCCAGAGTGCCACCTTCAATCTAGGGAGCATCAACTATAAAAGTATAGTGACAATCTGGTTTCTAGAGGAAAGCTATCAGCATGGTGACGGGTCTAATCTAGGCATCATTTCAAACAAGGCAAGTTGCTGGAACTGGAGAATATTTATCATGGACATGAAATCACAGTCCTCAATCTGAATTATTTAATTCATGTAAAACATTTAATAGAATACCTCAATAAATATAAGCTTTAATCATCATCACCTGAAGAATTATAATGTAAAAAAGCAAATTTTTCTTATAAGTTTTTCTTTATTCCCTTAGAAGATTCAACCTTGATATACACAAATGTATATCAAGTTACTGAATCAGCCATACCTAAATTATTATTAATTTGTTAGTTTATGTCAAAGTTCATTTGGAATTTAGTATCAAGTAATTATCTATATTTTTCTCTCTTTACTAGAGTTTTTTGGGGTTTTTTGGGGGGTGGTTTAGGTTTTGGGGTTTTTTTTGTTTTGTTTTGTTGTCAAACTAACGAATTCTCTTGCTCTAAAGAAGACGAAGCAAAGACATTTACTGTTCATGAAGAGTCATGTGTTTGTCACTTCCAGCAGGAATGTGATTAGTTCTATCCAATGGGTTGTGAGTAGAAGTGATGTATGTCACTCTAAGCCAAAGCAATTCAGAGCTATTATGTGACCCTCTAGCTCCTCTTCCCCTGCTAAGATGGTTTGGAAGCCCCCTGTTAAAACAGCAAAATCACAAAAATCGCAGCAGCCTGGGTCTCTGAGTCACTGCATATAGAACAGCTAGCTGTTCCGGAGAACAGCCAGAGCACACTGACATTTGTGTAACAAGAAATCAATGGAGATTTCAGGGTCATTTGTCACTGCAATATAGCCTACCCTATCTTAACTCACACAGAAAATCTGTGTGGAAGGAAAACTTGTGTCAGTCTGTGATCAACCAATTTGGGCCATTTACAAGGATTAGTTGAATCAAGTAGGGAAATTTCCCAAACCTTCCTCAGATTTTCTGTGCATCTTTATTATTTCATTTCAAGTGCATTTAAAGGTTATTACCACACCTACCCTTTTTCAAAGGTAAGTATTTAAGACCAAATTCTCTGTGTTATTCACTTATTACTAAAACTCAAGATCTTACTGAGACATACAATAAGCGATTGAGTAATGTAACCACTGACAAATCTTAGCTGAATATATTGTTCTCCCACGTGGTTCTTTTCCTGTTTTATGACCCTCAGGCTTCATTTCAGGAGACACATGTGGCAGTGGAACTACTAGGCCACAGGCAGACAAGATGGCGTAGTGACCTGAGCAAAACTGGCTCAGTTCTCCTTTGTTAGCAAGCAATCAACAAGTATGCTGTTAATTGGACAGACTGATTTCAATGGGGCCGTGAACACAGAGACATGCTATCTCCTCCAGCTGGCAGTAAAAATATCCAGTAAGATAAGGACTCAAGCCTATGTCCTTCAATACATTCCTGATTTAAAACCACTGGAGGGGCGCCTGGGTGGCGCAGTCGGTTAAGCGTCCGACTTCAGCCAGGTCACGATCTCGCGGTCCGTGAGTTTGAGCCCCGCGTCAGGCTCTGGGCTGATGGCTCGGACCCTGGAGCCTGTTTCTGATTCTGTGTCTCCCTCTCTCTCTGCCCCTCCCCCGTTCATGCTCTGTCTCTCTCTCTGTCCCAAAAATAAATGAAAAACGTTGAAAAAAAAAAATTTAAAACCACTGGAAATTCTGGAGCCTGGCCCGGACAACAGTAAGGTATAAACTTCTACAGTCCTGGGTTCAAATCTCAGCTCAACTACTGACAGCTGTGTGACTCAGGCCAAGAGACACAGCCTCCCTATTCCTCAGTTCCCTGCCCCCTTCACAGAGCCTCTGAGAGGATTTACTGGAATTGATGGTGGTCGGAATAGTCATTATACATTATACCCTTGTTGCCTCAGAACCATGGAATTTTTAAAGTCAATCTGAATTTCTATTAACTTTGTGTTTTATTACAAGCAAAACGTTATTCTTGGGTACATATAAGGCAGTGAAAAATATATCTTTGGCTTTACCCTTAGATTAGATGCTGTCTAATGACTATCACAATGATAAATTCTATCACTTTATCTAATCATCTTCCAATGTGATCAAGTCCTTGCCAGAAAAAAAAAAATATCTGGAGTTAAATGTCTGTTCATTCCCCAGAGGAAACTGAATTTTTTGAATTCCTAAGAATTTCCTATTAATTATATACTTTTGCCGCTTTCCAATTCTGATTATGTATTTTTATACTCCAAGTACACTCCCCCATGTAATAATTTTTATACTAAAAACCAATATCAATGCAGCCTAATCACAAAAAATAAAATTCAGACAAATTCCAACAGAGGGGCATGTTACAACCTACCTGACTACTACTCAAAACTCTGAAGGTCATCAGAAAAAAAACAAAGAAAAGCAGAGAAACTATCACAGCCAAGAGGAGCCTAAGAAATGTTAATTAAATGTAATGTGCTATCCTCAATGGGATCCTGGAATGGAAACAGGATTTTATATAAAAACTAAGGAAATATAAATACAGATTTTCGCTAATAATGATGTAACAATATTGGTTCATTAATTATAACAAATGTACCACACTAGTATAAGACCTTAATAGGGTAATCCATGTGTCAGTGTGGGGCAGGTGGAAAGTCTCTGTACCATCTACCTAATTTCTCTGTAAATCTAAAACTGGACTGAAAAATAAAGTTTATTAATTTAAAAAAAATGTTACCACAATTAGATACCATTTTCACATCAAAATGGACGTAATCAAAAACAAATTGCAATTGCTGGTGAGGATCAGACACTGGAACTCTCATACATTGCTGGTAGGAATGTAAAATGGTGCTGTCACTTTGGAAAACAGTCTGGTGGTTCCTCAAAATGTTAAACAAATTACCATATGACCCAGAAATTCCACTTCTAGATATATGCCCAAGATAAATGAAAACAAATGCCCCCCAAAATACTTGTTCACAAATATTCATAGCAGCAATGTTCATAATAGCCAAAATGTGGTAACCACTCAGATGCCCATCAACTGATCAATAAATGTGGTAGGAACCACACAATGGACTATTATTCAGCCATAAAGAGTGAAATTTTGATGCTACAACATGGATGAACCTTGAAAACAATATGCTAAGAGAAATAAGCCAGACACAAGAGGCAACATATTGTATGACTCCATTTATATGAAATTTCAAGAATATGCAAATCTACAGGGAAAGAAAGTAGATTTGCCATTGCCTAAGCAGGGGATGGGTATGAAATGAGGAGTGTTAATGGATATAGTAAAATATCCTAAAATGGATTTATACTTTAAATGAGTGAATTGAATGGTATGTAAATTAAACCTCAATAAAGCCGTCATGTTAAAAAAAAAAAAAGGCAACGTCATCATGAGCACCAAGAACACTGATGGAACACTGTTTAATCCTAGTCAAGGCAAAGGTTTTAACAATGTCTGGTTAATATGAAAACTTTAATTTCCCTGAGAAGTCTTGCTGCTTGATTTTGTAATACTCTTAGTAAAATGCCTAAGGGCATAACATAATGGAAAGAACCTATGCACACAGAAGGCATGAATGAGTCTTTTTAGATTAAATGAACAATATCTCTAACATAAGGCCTTCCTAAAGTGTGCCTGAGATGTGAAATAGGATGCAAAAGAATATTCCCACTGATATTTAATAAATTAACTTGCAAAAACGAGTATCATGGTCCACTCTATCAGTACACTACCTTAGAATGCAGTCATTTCCTCTGAATTACTAGAAAATTACAATGTTTTTAGTCTCCCATTAATTGTCCCAGTCCTATGAGAAATTGAATACTAACCTTGCAGAAAACTTCAATTAAGGTTTTGTCGCCCATAGCACAATACATAACACACAGGGAGAATATAACTCAGTAAAAATTCAGCAACATGAATTTTTTTTATCCTACACATTTCAGATTTATATTAACAGGAAATACAATAATTTCAAAAACCAAACTACTTTGTTCAAAATTAAAAAGATGAATTTTTGCCCATATTAATCAAGTCTAATTTCATGAATCAAGAACTGAATTACAATTGACCCTTGAACAACAGAGGTTTGAACTGCATGGGTCCACTTATAGGCAGATTTTTTTTGTCGATACAGTACAGTCCTGTAAATGTATTTTCTCTTCCTTGTAATTTACTTAATAACATTTTCTTTTCTCTACCTTATTCTTCTGTAAGAATATATAGCATTATAATACATATAACCTCCAAAATATGTGTTCACTAACAGTTCATGTGATCAGTAAGACTTTATTTTAGTTTTTTTTTTTAAGTTTTATTTGGTTATTTCGTGAGTGAGAGAGAGCATGCATGAAGGGGGGCTGGGGGAGGAGCAAAGAGAGAGAGGGGGAGAGAGAGTATCCCAGGTAGGCTCTGCACTGTCAGCACAAGCCTGATGACGATGATGTAGGGCTCAAAGCCATGACCATGAGATCATGACCTGAGCCAAAATCAAGAGTCGGATGCTTAATCAACTGAGCCACCCAGACGCCCCTCAGTAAGGCTATTATGTTATCAGTAAGGTTTCTGGTCAACAGTAGGCTATCATCAGTAAAGTTTTTGGGAATTCAGAAGTTATATGTGGATTTTCCACTGCAGGGGAGAATGAGAGAATAGGTAGGCATCCCTAACCTCCAAGTTGTTTAAAGGTCAACTGTACTGTTAACATTAGACAAACTGTGAAACTCAGGTAGAATAAAGTTACTTACGGTTCTTGTTTCATTGACCTGCAGGAAAAACAGGCATCCAAGTCTCTAGTAGATCGGTGTATTAATATACATTTCTTTGAGCATCTTTATAAGCCACTCTCTTACTCCTAATTTGATTCCTTGTAAAACAATATAAAGTAGTTCAAAAGGAATATAACTTCAACTTATATGTGTCAGTTTATTTCAGAGGTAAAATGAGTTTTATATACATTATCTACAAGTAAAACATTATTATATATTATTATTTAATTCATTTCTGGAATTAGTTCAGAATTCATGTGAATCTACAAAGATCCTTATATTTTAACTCAAGCTATGCATCTGTCTCCTGAAAACGGACAGGGTATCTCTCAAGATTTACTGTCAGTAAAACACAGACAAGGGGTTAGCACTCTAAAAATAAGGCACCAGGGGGTGCCTGGTTGGCTTATTCAGTAGAACATGGGACTCTGGATCTTGAGGTCATGAATTTGAGCCCCACATTGGGTGTAGAGCTTGATATCTAGATAGATAGATAGATAGATAGATAGATAGATAGATAGATAGATAGATAAAATAAGGCACCATAGATTTTGAGTCTCTATAAGCAAGTAGAAGCTAGAAAGTACTAAGTATGTGGTGGGGAGGCTGTGGGTATAGATTCATCCATTCATTAATTCCTTTTTATTTTATATTCATTCAACAACTTATCAAGTTCTGACTATGCATTAGGCAATGGAGACACAAAGTTAGATATAACCTTGCCCTCAAGAAGCTTACACTCAAAAAGAAAAAAAAAAAAAAACGGTAGCAGTTCACATTCTACATGGCCATCCACATCTGTGGCCCCAAGAACTTAAAATAAATCTTAGTGTTATTAGATTTTATTTTTAAAAAAAGTTACATTCTTTTTTGTTTAATTATTTATTTATTTATTCATTTAAATAATCTCTAAACCCAACATGGGGCTCGAACTCATGACCCCAAGATTAAGCGCCACATGCCCTCCTGATTAAGCCAGCCAGGAGCCCCTATTAGAAGATTTTAATCTAAAATGTGTATGATACCTTTCAATTTAACTATTTAATCTTATTTAATTCACAACAAAATACAAACCACCACCACCACCAAGGTTCAAATGGGCTGCATTACTCCCCCACCTAGTGTACCTCTTAGCTGTAGATTGTGGGCAAAGGGGAGTCAGTTAGCTCTGTCCCACTCACTATGCTGCTTCTTTTATCAGTCAGCTAGCAAGTGGTAGCACCAGGGTAGCAACTTCTACTCACAAATCCACATTTTTTTGCTTTTCCAAGAACAATGTAGTTCTCAGGACAGGATACTTTTTAGGGGATACACACGGAAGATTCTCAAAATCTCCAATGAGACATAAATGTCTTTCCCATTTGTGAGTATCCCCCAGAAAGATGAACAAAAGGGACCACATGGTCTTAGTGCTCTTTAACGCCCAGACACAAGCTCTTCTAAACCAGTACTAAACCAGTAGACATTGCCCCATTTATAGCTAAAGCAATTCTGAAGAGACACCACATTGTCATTTACCCTAATCTTTCAGCACTTGAAGTCAGCTTCAAAGTATCTGTTGAGGACACCATACTGATATCTTTAGCCTTAACTTTTGAATTCCCTTGTCTTCCCAGAACAATCCAGAACAAGTACTACAATCACTAGACCTAGCAATTTATTTATTTTTGTTTCATTTTTATCATCTCTCTCAGAAATTCAAACCAGTTGACCTTTTACATTTTACATATTTTTTGAAAGACATTAATGATAATTTTTGCAAATCCAAAAGATGACCTATTAAAATCAAAACCAAGGAAAAGTATTTTTAGGTATTTATCTAAGAGAGTATGAACTATAGATTAATGCACTGTAAGAAAGAGGGTTCCTCCTCTTCTGATGTGTTTGGGGGTTAGGAGGGAACTGACAGAGTAAGCCAAGGTAAGTCTATGACCCAACACTGCCTGAAGACTGAAGTCCAAATCCCGATAACCTCATACTCAAAATGCTCCACAACATTCCCTAAATGCCTTTCCAGTCTTATCACCCTGCACTTCCCCAAAGTGAACCAGAGTATTTATCCCCAACTGGACCTGCACTTCCCTGCTACACCTCCATTCTGAGGTTCAGTCACCCCTTGTCTGGAATGCCTCTTCCTCTCCCTGCTGACCATTCTCTCCCCGGTGAGCATCTGCCAACCTTCAATGACCACCCACTTCAAATGCCCCTTCCTTCATTATTTGCTATATGTAGACTAATGCTCCCTCATTTCAGCTGGCTTTGAAAGATGCATAAAACATCAGAAGATGGCATAAATCATCACTCCCTCAACTCTGTCCTGCCTCCCCTACTTGTTACAATGGAAAGAGAGCCTTCCTTCATCTCAGCCCCATCACTCTTGGCTTCGATCATTCCTACAGCACGTGGCACCAGCTGCCCTGTACTGGAGCCATGAATTCATGCATCTCAACTCTCCTATAAGACTACACATTTTCTAAGGGCAGGGAAGGAACTTTTTGCAATTGTGTACATCCCACCTCTTAGCTCAGAGCTTACAAACTATTCCAATAATACTTGCTGAATAAAGTTTAACATTATATCCAGATTAGCAAAAATAAAACCCAAGTATGTACCCCTTGAATATACCAGTGGTCCATACTTGGTTTGGGATTCACTCCTAACATCATCTAGCTGATACTGGCTGTTCAGCTTTCCATGGTGGAATGGCCATACTGACTAAACAGAAGTTATTTAAAAATATGTGATATAAGAAAAGGACTGATTTCTAGCGAGAACTGGGTAGTGGGGGTCTAGAGTGGATAAGGAACTTCTAGAGGACAGACAGCAAGGGGCACAAGGCACTTGGTAAACAAGACTAAAAAACAAAACAACAAAAAAAAACTTGAAACATCAATTTTGTGAAGGCAGTACAGTCTCAAAAGAAAACTATTTTTTCCCTAGTTCATCTATTGCACACTTCCTTTATTCCAGCCCATTGTTTCTCAAAGTGTGGTTCCCAGATTATCAGCCTTACTTGGGAACTTGCAGAAATGAAATTCTCCAACCCCATCACAGACCCAAAGAATAAGCAACTCTAGAGATGGGACCTAGCAGTCTGTTTTTCAACATGCTCTCCAGGCGATTCTTACGCATGCTTACATTTTAGAACACATTCAAGTACCTGCAGTTTCCCAAAGAGGTCAGCTCTTTCTTGTCTCCACGCTTTTGCTCCACGGAATGCTTTTTCCTCCATCTATTCTCAATAGACTGAACTTGTGTTTTCAAGGCTCAGCTCAAAAGTCTTGACACCTTCCTCAACCCAGTGAACAGAATTAATGGCTCTCCCAAAGCTTCATTCTGCCCTTCCTCCTGGTGTTTACTCCTGTCACAGGCTGTCCCTGTGTCTGCTTCCTCCATCTGACTGCAAACACATGAGTACAAAGGACATGTCTCACTGACAGCTCTGCCCCCAACTCACCTTCCTTTATTCAACTGCAGCCCTTTGATTTGGTAGAGGAAAGAAAATTATTCTTCTGCTATAAGCCTCTGATTGACAATGAGCAGCCTGCTGAGAGTCATCCAAGCCCTCTAGCCCTAATGAAGATTAATAAATATCCTTATCAAGGAACATCTGAAGTCCAGGGGGCAGTTGTTGAAGGCCCCTCTGGCAATGGAGAAATCTCTTGAAGAGCACCATAGTCAAGGCTTAGCCACAAACATATTTAGGATTTTATAAAAAATATAAATTTCATTGAGAAATTATTCCCTCTGCTCAGTAAAATATGGATTGGTTGGATGAGCACTGGATTTGGAGTTAGATGAAGCCCCAGGAGGACAGGGCCTTGTATCTGTCTTGGCTAGCACTATGGTCCCATGCTGAGCTCAAGACATTTTGTCAGATGCTGAAATTAGAAGACACAGATAGGAGTTCCATCTTTGTCCCTTTTAACTAGGTACCCTCAAGCAGGCAAGTCAATCTCACAGTCTTGGCCATTTATCAGTGAAAGACAGCAAAGTCAGAAAATTATTATAACTATCAATGAATACCTTACCTCCTTATCTTATAGTTTACTAATTGCTTTCACATTCACTGCCTTGTTTGATCATTAAACTAGAAGGCCTCCCTTCTCATCAGGTCAGACTTTGCCTCTTCATCCGCAGCCCTGAACACAAGCCAAATGATTTCAGGTATCGAAACTTTAAATTACCCGAAGGAGCTCATTCTGATTAACCATTATGCATTCAGAGATTCTCAGATTACCTTTCTCCAGTGACAGTGATCTTTTTTTTTTTAATTCGTTTATGTTTTGAGAGAGAGGGAGAAAGTGGGCGCACAACCACGAGCACACGAGGAGGGAAGGGGCAAAGAGAGAGGGAGAGAGAGAGAATCCCAAGGAGGCTCCATGCTGTCACCACAGAGCGTGACTCGGGGCTCAAACCCACAAACTGTGAGATCATGACCTGATCCGAAATCAAGAGCTGGACGCTTAACCAACCGAGCCACCCGGGCACCCCTCCATTCACAGTGATCTTGAGTTTAACTTGGGCTATTTGAGGATAAGAAAAGGGATAAAACAAATTGCTATTATTGTTGTTTTTCCAAAATTAATTCACTTGCATGACAACTTTGCTAAAAAAAACATCATTGAATTTATGTGAGCTGTGTTTCATGGCTGACACCTTACTAACCTGATAACACTTAAACTCTACAAGAACTAAGCCACTCTTGAAAATACCACCTGGACCAAAAGAATGTCCCAATGAACCTAAACCTGAGGACAGAGAAAGGAAAAAGGGACACTTCATCAGAATAAAATGCTAAGAGAGCCTTCAGATGAAAGAATTCAGGGGTATGAAAATTTTGGGTTTGTTCCCAAAGGTTATAAATACTAACTTGATATTGAGCTAAAGGTTCAATTATGTACTAACTTGGTACTGTCTTTCCACCAAATTATTGATGAATAGCATTAAAACCTAAGCAGAGGCTCATTTATCAAACCTCAAAATTCTGTTTTGCATTGATTTTTATCTATAAACAGTACACTTTGAGCATGTATCATCAAGGACAAAAAAAAAGAGGAACCAATATAGCTACAAAGGATGGCATTTAAGATGACAAAGTGAAATGAGACAAAAAGTCTACTTGTGACTTTGATCATTCACTGGAAATGAGCTGGTTCTGAACCTGCTTTTCTTTCATTTCAACAGTTTAATCTAGATTCTGAGCACCAGCTATGGGAACAATGTGTGAATGCAGCTGGTACTTTCTAGCTAAGGCATTCAAATTGCTTGATCAACATCAGTTTGAGGTCACAGATTGTCATGCATCACTTTGGATTTTACAACTGTGATCTGTGGGGTAGGTTTACTCTTTTATTCATAGAGTGCAGAGGGCCCCAATTGGGAATTTGTTGTAGGGAATAAGGTTTAGACAAGTAGACCTTGGTCCAATGCTTAATTACCATGCCTGGTCCTCTTACACACATTTACCAATGTTTTAAACTCAAATTCAACCCAAATTCTATTATGACGGCAACTGCTAAAATCACTTGTTTCTTGGTTCTCCAGCAAATTGAAGGGGATTTTCATCATTTTTTAACTTAGAAAAAAAAAGGTGTTATTTCTTGGATCTTTAAACTATTTATTGAATTTATCAATAATAAAGTAAATAAATGTCAACTATTTCCCCAAAAACCTTTTGCTTTTTATCATGAAGAAGGCACCCTACAAACCTTCCATCTTACAAAGACCATCCATCCACCTCACCATTGGAAAAGACAGTTTCTCATGTTTCCTCTGTGGTTGGCTTAGATTTTTTGAAGGAGGCATGTCTGTGTGCAGTGAGTTATCATTCAAATATTCTTGTAGCTTTATAGCTCTGAATTGCTTAAAAGTAAATAAAAATTTAGTTTCTTATCAAGTCTAAAGTTCTTTCACAATTGGGCTTTATGAGCAAACTATCTGTAACTCTACTGAAAGATAAAATACCTTCTGATGAAACCAGTGTTTTAAATGAGAAACTCCCCAATCATCACTCTAACATGTGCCCTTTCTGTGCTCATGGTATTACTAAAAAGCAACTTGCTTTTACAGAAGCCATGCTACATGCTTCTCACCAAAAACAGGCAATAAATAGTTTGAGACAGAATAGTACAGAAAAGATCATTAAAGCCGAAAGACCCTCACATCCTGTGATCTTTTATGTCAGCAAAATTTCCAGCAATCAAGCTTGTGTAACCATTTTATAACCCATAAACTTGCACATAGTACAAAGGCCTCTTTCCCATTCTCCTTGATTTTCATCATCATCAAGAAGAAAATGTGGAATTGGATCTTTGTTCAGGGAAAGAGCTGGGTGATAATGATGACTTCTTGGATGTTGTGATGGGTTGAAATGGATGGAGGCCAAAAGCTAGGGGCCTTTCCTTTCATATCCATACCACATGCCCTGGGAAAGCACAAACCAGGAGAAAGTGAAACAGAAGCGAGAATTGACAGGACTCAGCACAGAGAGGGGAAGAATGCTTTCAGTTGGATTCCATGTTGAGACTCCCATGAGAGAGTAATTAGGTTCATCAAGGAGGTGGATGGGAGGCATTTTCTCAAGGGCAACTCACTGGTCAAATTTGGGGACTGCCAGTTCTGACTCTAAACTATTGTCTCTGGGGGCACCTGGGTAGCTCAGTTGGTTACGTGCCTGATTCTTGATTTCAGCTCAGGTATGATCTCACAGTTAGTAGGATTGTTTCTCTCTCTCTCTCTCTCTCTCTCTCACTCTCTGGCCCTCCCCTGCTAGAGTGTGTGCGCACACATGCACTCTCTCTCAAAACAAACGTTATTTTTAAAAAGTAAATTGTTATCTCTTACCTGGGGGCCTTCCCTGAGGTATCTATGCTCACCTCCAACCACTACAAGTCCACAATGACATCAATTTTGACTGATGTCATAATAAAAAAAAAAAGAAGTAATCCCTCTATACTTGGCCAAACCTCCCCCTCTACCCTGGTAAATCATCTCTCAAGCTCTGTCCTCTCAGCTACTCTCTCTTCTTAACTGCTTTATAAGAATAAGCATCACTACCAGTTGAAGATGGTGATCAACTACATTATGAATGTCAGTGGAAGAGATGTGCCATCAACAACTCCCTCAATGCTGTGTGCACAATGAAAAGGCTGTGTTTTGATTTGCAAAATGGCTATTTGCAACATCTGTTCCAAGTAAACAAATATTTCAAACCACCTTTTGAACTGAGATTTTGAGTTCAGAACCACTGCCTTCTGTCTTGTTTTTCCAAGTAGACAGTCTGATCACAATTCTCTCTTAAACCTACTCCCACAGCCATCACCTTCCACCTCGTGGTAGTGTAAAATATATCTCCCCAATACACTCAGTCCAAGGTCTTCTGCCCCAGAGAAGCGAGGCTACCATATTCTTTCCAGACTCAACTCCATTGTGTGCAGACTCTCAGGACTGCAGCCTGACCCCTCCTCACTCTGTGTACTCAACCTGGAAACGGCCATTTATGGTTTGTGTCTTATCTCTTCTGATGATGCAGACACCCTCCCAGTGGCCACCAAGTTCCCCCATACCTCCTTTTACATTGTTCTCTGAGGTTTTTTGATCCACAGAACATCTCAAACTGGAGTGCCCTGCTGCCAACTCAAATTAAACTTGAGTCTAATAACCGCAAAAAGTTAATGAAATGAGCTAATAGTGAGGAGATGTGAACAGAGGCTCTGCCTACACCACCAACTAGCTTATTAGTTAAGCATAACTCATTTTCTCTTCTTATAATAAGGGAATGGTCTAGATAAAGTAAGTAGGATAGCTCTATGATTTTAAATGCCTACCTTTGCTTCCGATTCTGTGTCTCCCTCTCTCTCTGCCCCTCCCCCGTTCATGCTCTGTCTCTCTCTGTCTCAAAAATAAATAAAACCTTAAAAAAAAAATTTAAATGCCTACCTTCCCCAAGCCAAAATACACTTATTTATTCATGCAATAACTACTGTCTAATATTGCAAAGCTATTTGCCTAGCATTGTGAAGAGTTAACCATTCCCCAAAGAGCTTATCATCTAGAATGGGAAACAACCATATCAATAACTATAAGAAACAGAAAGAGATAATGTCACAACTGGAGGTATTTATAAGATAAAAACATTACAAGCCCGTTACCAACACACCAAGCCTGAAACTCATTTTCAGTAGATCTTTTCTCCTCTGCATCTAGTCTTTTACCAAAAACTTTTTCCGGAGTGCCTGAGTGGCTCAGTCAGTTAAGCATCTTACCTTTGATTTGGGCTTAGGCCATGACCTCACGCTTGGTGAGACTGAGCCCTGCATTGGGGTCTGCACTGACAGTGTGGAACCTGCTTGGGATTCTCGCTCTCTCTCTCTCTCTCTCTCTCTGCCCCTCCTCTGCTTGTGCACATGCTCCCTCTCTCAAAATAAATAAACTTTTAAAAAATGTTCAAAAAAAAAAAAAAAGAGCCAGCATGCTTAAATGCAGGCCTGGGCAACTCTCCCCTATTATGATTTTACCCCTTCCCCAGCACTCTCCAAACTGATCCATAATCTGTCATCAGAATATGAGAATCATCCAATAGGCTGGTTTGACTTGGCCACTGTCTTGCTACAGGTCTAAGGTGGCCTCCTCCATATTATACAATATCCACATCAAATCACTTTACAGAATGGTCCATACTTCAACTCCCTCCCACAAATGGTGGCTGAGAACATACTTAGTGCTGGATGAGATGTCGAAGTCATAGGCTTTAAGCTCTAAGAGCTTACAAACTGTTGGGAAGTTGGAACACATGCTAATATACAATAATCAGGGATACTAAAGATGAGGGGGACACTAGCAGCACAGACAACAGTAGTAAATGCTATAGGGTTCAGAAGAGGGAGAGCTACTTTCTGGCTGCAGTAATCAAGAAAGGCTTCTAAGACAAGATCACACGTGACCTACACCTTGCAGTATGGGCAGGACTTCAGGGAAGGAGGCAAAAAGACATTCTGGGCCAAAGGCCCAATGTGACTGAGGCAAGAAAAGGAGGGAGGTTTCAAAACCACCAAATTGTTAGGTGGGGCCTGAGTGAGAGGGCATTTTTTGAAAGGTGTTTACAAGGTACTATCAAGCTTCGTAATAAGCAATGACTAATTTTCTGCTTCAACTAGACTACATGTAAGAAGGTAGAAGAGAAAAATAAAGTTTAATAATCTACCCAAACTGGGAAGAGAGTATCAGCAGGGTTAAAAGAGCCCTAAAATCAGAAAACCTGGGCCCAAGGCCCAGCTTTTGCCAAGGAGGGGCTCTAGCAGCAACAGCAAGTCATTTAACCTCATAGGTCTCGGTTTTCTTATTTGTAAACTGAAGCAGCTGAACTGGCTGACCTCGATGGTCTCTATAGTCCAAAACTAAACCAACTGTATATTATTTCTGTATTAAAACATTCATCATGGGAAAGGGGGGGAGTGAAGGGAAAGGAAAGTATCTGTATTCCCTTTCCATATAGGTTTCTCTTCCTGAACTAAAAATTTCTTTTTCTTAAACTCATTAATTCTATGTATATGTCTCCCACATCATAAATGTAATACTTTACCTAAATAATGTTCAGTGTGTGCCCCCTTACCTAAAATTCTGTGGCTCATGAGTTATCCAACAAATTTGTGCAGCAGGGCCTTAGCCTCCTACAAGTGTATCCAATACCGCAGCTCCAGGGTAAAATATCTCTGGATGAGCCATAAGATGTGACCGGATAAATAAAGGACAGAAAAGTGAGAACTCGTTACTCATCTAAAAGAGCACTTCGTTTTAATAGCACTAAATGAAGCCTGAAACAGAAGTAATGGAGAAAAAGTAAGGGGTGGGGGGAGTCTTATCTTTCATTAAGTTTCTACTTTAAAATGCAGCTGAAATGCTTGAAGTGTCTGGCACGGAAATTCGCTGAAAGTTGACATTTTTTGTACTGCATCCAGGGGCCCCTTGCTCCAGGAACGGCACCAAAACCAGAAACCACGGATGCGATTTCACTCCAGCCCTATTGATCTTATGCACCAAAAGGCCAAAGGCAAATAAACCACTCGCAGAATTGAAGTGAAACAGGCTGGATCAGAAAGCCTCGTCAAGCAGCCACCCAAAGTTTAAGAGACAGAGAGGAATATAGAAAAGTTAACAAAATGCCTAACTTCAAGCAGGGAATCATAATTCAATTCTCAGGGTTACTGTGTAAGCAGCATAAATACATGATTTAACACCTGCCCGCACTCCAGGCTGCCGGACTGGGCAGGTGCACACCCGGAGGTCTGCTGGCGCCGCACTGCACAGCCGGGCGCGGGGAGCCGCCTCTCGAGCGAGGGAAACCGGAGAGACTCCCCTCGAGCGGCTGTGCTACAGAGAAAAAGTGAAACTTTGTTTTCTGCCTATTCTTCCAGCCTTCCTCTCGGACCCCACCACCGCGCCCCGTACCTGCCGCAGGCGTCGAGCGCGCAGCTCCCGCTCGGGATCCAAACACCCCCGGCTCCACTCTGCGGATACCACGCCGGGGCCACCTAGCTGCTGCGCTCGCACCACTACGCATGCCCGGCCGGCACCCAAGCCAGCAAACTCCAAATCCACTTGCCGGGTTTTAGCTGCGGTTCCTAGGGGAGAGGACCAGAACCCGGGAGCCGGAGTTCTGCCAGGGAGTGGAAGAGGAGTTGCAGGTGCTGGGAGAGGTGAATGGGCGCTGCTGCAACGTTATCCCTATTGCCCACAGTTACCCAGAAAGTACCCTGCTCCAAGCCTAAAGCTGACCGTCTACACATTTGGAAAGAGCTTAGTAGAGTGGTTCTCAAACTTGAGCATGAATCAGAATCAGCCGGAGGGCTTGGTAAAGCATAGATCACACATCCAGAATTTCAGATTCAGTTGGTCTATAGTGAGGCCCAACAACGTACATTTCTAACACTTTCTAGGGTAAATTGATGCTACTAGTCCTGGTACTGCTCTTTGCGAACCCTTGGTCTAGAGAAAAGATATTTGGTATTAAAACAGGGAAGTTTTCTCACCACCAAACCCCCTTTTAGGATTTCACATAACACTTCCTCTTCATTTAATAGCCACACCTGCTTTAAAAATAAATAACTACAGCTCACACTCAAACAAAGGTGGGATATTTCCTCTAGCATGTGAGTCAAGTAAATGGGATGCAGCCTCAGGAGTTTGGGCATACTTTGCCTGTAGCATAATCTACAGCTTTGATCCCTCCAGTTCTGTCCAGGCAACACGAGGGGTCCCTATTTTGTTGCCTCTTTAACTCAAAGTGCTATGTGGTCCCTTAGTGTCTAGTGCAGTACTGGGTACAAAATAGGTACCCAAGAAATCCTGAAATGGTATCAGCAGGGCTGGAGAGACGAAGAAGAAGGCTGTTGAAATCATTTTAGGAACCCAAAGTAAGTGATAAGCAATTAAATATGGAAATAAATGGGCTGATAAGGATTTCTACTTGCCTTCCACCTAGAGAAATCAGTGGATTTAGTATCCTTATCTGAGCCCAGATACACAGGAAGACTTGAGTACATAAGTTCTCACAAAATATTTCTTAAAAAATTAAACACACCTCTGCCGTGTAACTCAGCCATTCCACTCATAGGTATTACCCAAGAGAAATTAAAACGTATATTTACACAAAGACTTAAACACCAATGTTCATAGCAGCTTTGTTTCACAATAGCCCCAAACCAGAAGGAACCCAACAGGTGAATGTCTAAACAAACTGTGGTATATCTATGCAATACAATACTACTCCACAAAAAAGGAAAGAATTATTCATAGAGTCTTCAACATAGATAAATCTCAAAATTATTACACTAAGTGGAAGAATCCAGAGACAAAAGTATGACTGATTCCATTTACATGAAGTCCCAACTAACCTATAGTGACAAAAAGCAAATCAATATTCCCCTGCAGCCACGGATGGAGGGAGGGATGAGCTGTAAAAGGGCAGTAAAAATCTTTTGGAGATGATGGAAATCTTGTCTTAATTGTGGTGGAGATTTCAAAGGAATATACAACTGTCGAAACTAAATTGGGCATTTTAAATTTATGAAACTTATTTTACATAAATTATTCCCTAATAAAGATAAGAATATAATTAATCAAATATTCCTATGAGTCTTTACTTGGTGGGAATATTGACCAAGATAAGTTCATGAGGAAGTATAGAACTCAGATATGGTGTAATCTGATTTGAAAGGAAGACAAAAAAAAAAAAAAAAAAAAGGAAGAAAGAAAGAAAGAAAGAAAGAAAGAAAGAAAACTCATCCTCTGTGGAAGAAGCAAAAAATAATCAGTATAAACTATCTGAAACAACCCATCTCTAAAAGTAAACAACCCCAAGATGTGATTTGCAAATGTATTGCTGATTAAAGTATTTCCCAAGAGTATCTACAAACATAAAATAGCAAATAAAGTTTATCATTAGAAATGCACAACCAGGGCATAATAACTATAAAGAAAACCATTATCTGCTGAGCTGATTATATCTCTAACAATAAGAAATGAAGTTTTCAAACTGTGTTTCTGGAGCCTGAGGTATCATGGAGATGATAAATAGGCAGGGCTGTGGGTCAAGGACTACAGTTCCAAGAGCCCACTATCATTCTCATATTGAGGTATTCTCTGAGATTTTATTTGATAAAAGAGTTCCTCTGATAATTAAAAAAGCAATAGTTTGAAATCAACATACTTCAGATTGATCAAAAATCAACAGAAATAATGGCATCAGGTAGGAAGAATTTACAGAGAGAAGATGCTATAATTGGTGGGCACAAGTATTATTATGATCATCAAAAATATATACTCTAGTTATAATAGCCATATGTCCCAATTTTTTCATAATAGTCCCAATTTTAATATTTTTTTCTCATGTGAATTTATGTCCAATCATGTGTTCCAACTTTTGGTTGAAAAAAATAAAAGCACCAACATAAATCAAAATAGGGATAATTTTCTATCTCTTCTACAGTGTATATAAAATATTAGTAATATATTAATATTAATAATAACATAGCGAAGTTATTGTGCTCTTAATATGTGCCAGTCCCTGTTTTAAGCACTTTATAATGTTTTCTCATTGAATATCCATGACAACCCTAATAAGCTATCCTCATTTTATAGGTGAGAAAACAGAGGCACAAAATAGTAATTATTTTTCTCGAAATAAAGACAACTAAATGAAAATTAAATAAAAATTAAATTGAAAATTGTACTTTATTTAAAGACCATCTTTGCTGATTCCACATTTCCCAAGGAGCCTCTGGATTATTAATTTATTTTCCAGGCTTATTGATACTGGGAAGGAGACCAGAAAGAGCAGAAATTTACCACCACCATCATCTTCACCACCATCTCTAATGCCTGTTCCATGTTTTCTATGTGCTAGCTGCTCCAAGAAACTTTTGTTCTTCACCACATTTTAATGCTCACAAGGACAAAAGTGGAGATTCAGAAATATTGAGTAACAGAGTGTGAACAAACAGTGAAGAAAGGATTCCAGCTCGAATCCTACTCCAAATATGTGTTATTATCACAAGTAATCCCTCCAAGTTATAATATATCCCAAACTCTAAATGGAAAAAAAAAAACCCACCAAGCATTCTGGGTTATAAAGTGAGTCTATGTGAATGTGGTCAGTGTTAGTTCCCTAGAGCCTGATAGTTTCTGAAATGTTTATGACGATAATACCCAACTGCTACCCAGCCCTGATCCTAATCGAGGACTACTTATGGGTACCAATTTTACCTCCCATTTCAGGAAAAGTAGGTGTGTTTTGAATGACCCTGGGTAGTACCAGGAAGTATGTAGGAACATATTTACTTTATTTGACCCCCCCCCCTTTTTTTTTCCTAGAATAAGGGACTAGAGAAGAAAACTATATGTGAAAAGGGCTAATATTCAGTTCATCTCTGGCTTTATTATTATTTTTTTACATCATTTGGAGGAAAAAGAATAATCTGATAAATAAAACAGAAAATAATGCAAATCTCCCCCTCTCTCTCTCTCTCTCTCTCTTCCTGTCTCTCTCTCTCTCTCTCTCTCTCTCTCTCTCTCTCTCTCCCTCTCTCTCTCTCTCACACACACACACACACACAAACACAACTTAAAATAGATTGGATCAAAATAGTTAACCAAGCACATACATCTATATCCTACTTACCATATAAAAACCTTTGAAAATTAGAGAAGATACCTTTTATTTTTATTTTTTTTAATGTTTATTTATTTTTGAGAGAGAGAGAGTGCGGGCAGGGGAGGGGCAGAGAGCAACTGAAGCGGGCTCCAGGCTCCAAGCTGTCAGCACAGAACCTGATGTGGGGCTCAAACTCACGAACCATGAGATCATGATCTGAGTTGAAGTCAGATGCTTAACTGACTGAGCCACCCAGGCACCCCAAGAAGATAACTTTTAAAAGTAAAAAATATCCTAGGAAAAGAATAAAAACTGCCATCAGCAAACCAGCAATGTTGAGAAAAGACAGACTACAGATAGGGTCATATCTCAGTAAAAGGAAGGGAAATTCATCTCAAATCTTATTGAGGAGTCCAGAGCAAAGGAAGAAGCAGTGAGGGGAAGGCTGTGCACTCTCAAAATTAACAGATCAAGAATTGAGGGGCAGGCACTGAGGAACTCATTAGAGACAGAAATCAGGGAAAGAGGCTTAGAGTAGGTCAGCTAGTCAACAACTTTCACCTCCCCAACTGGTTCTAAATGGTGACCAAGGTACCTACAGACTTCCAGGAAGAACATGAGTCTCTCACACCTTAAAGATAAACTGCCATCGTATCCTTACTTCTCCAGTGCTCTTCCTTACACCAAACTGGCAGAGGACAGCTATAGTTAACCAAAAGGCAAAGTGAACAGAGATTCTAAAATATAAAACTGAACAGATAACTAAATATTACCACACATTTGGCAGGAAGGATCAACATAAGAGAGACACCATTTGTATATTTCTACTACTAATATTAGAGAAAACAGAGCTAGAGATCAGAAGACATTTGAAAAGTATAATTAATACCACTAGAGAAACACGAGATGTTGCATGTACAAAAAGTGTAACTAGATATTTAGGAATTTAAAATTTTGATGACTGAGATAAAAAAATTAAATGGATGGTCAAGATATCAGAACAAAGACGATCAGAAATTAAAAATTGATAAAGATCAAGCTGAGTAATTATCCCAGAATGAAGTTAGCCTAACAGGCATTGGAAAAAACAGCTTGAGTGCATAGAAGGATGATCAGGGGCAGCTCACTACCTTCCCCATCCTCCCCCGACACCTTGACTATCCTTACCTGAAAAAAATAAAATCATGTACAACATCAACTGAAGAGATAGAAAATGGGAAAAAGAGTTTTGGAATTTGGCAGAGACTACTGACTGTCCCCAAATATATTTTCATCTATGAAGACAAGGGCACACAGATTAATGAGAAATTACGGATCAGTCAGTAACATATTAACAGATTCTGTGGATTGCCCCAACTCTCTTCTTGGATACCTTCCTGGAAAGCCAGACTCTACATTTCCCACATGCATCTGTAGATAGGGTTCCAGATATGATTTAGGTTCCACCAAGTCATATAAGGCATTGGTTGAAAATAAATTGTATGAGAAGAGAGGCAAGCACCATCTTTTAGCAGCCTTCCTGATCCTTTCAGAGTTAGTGCTGCCTGATAGGCAATTTGGGGAGTACTTGTATCCTCATGATGAAGTTCCAAAGATTCTGTAAATTATCTATATCTCTTAACAAACCTCTTTATTCTTAAACTAGCAAAAGAGACTTCAATCCTGACGAATGCACTATCCATCTGTTTAACAAGTTGTCTTTCTCAACATTGATCAGTAAATCAGTAAATAAATGAGAAAACGAATACTACGGAATTAAAGTAAAAAGTACAGAAAAACACGTTTAACTATGAGGTTAACCTTCCTAAGCAAGACTCAAAACCCAGAAGATATAAAGGAAGATATATTTGATATAATAAAAATTAAAGTTTCTGTGACAAGAACCAAGTGACAGAGAGTAAATATTCTCAGAATATAAATCAGAAAATAGTTAATATCTATAATACATTAAAATGTTTCTATAAATCAATAAAAAGCACAACCAAGTGAAAAACACATACAGTCCTGAGTAGGTAATTTAGAGAAAAAGAAATCCAAATGACAATAGACATACAACCAGATGCTTGAACTTGCTGATAACTAGAGAAATGCATATAAATATATACCTAAGTACCTTACCCTAAACCAATCAAATCAAAATCTCTAGAAGTGCCCAAATACTTTTTAAAAGCTTCCCACCCACATAATTTCAATGTGTAGTCAAGGTTGAGAACCACTGCTCTAACACAGTGCTAACTCAAAGTGTGGTCTACGGACAAGCAGCATCAGCATCATGTGAAAGCAAAATTACTGAGTTCCCTTTCAGACCCACTGAATCAGAATCTCTGGAGCTGAGACTCAGGAATCCATTTTAATAAGCCCTCCAGGTGATTCTAAAGCATGCCCAAGCTGGAGAACTCAGAATCTGCTTCCTTCTGGCTTTATTTACATTATAATTTTTTTAATGTTTATTTATTTTTGAGAGAGATAGAGTGTGAGCAGGGGAGGGGCAGAGAGAGAGACACACACACACACAGAATCCGAGGCAGGCTCCAGGCTCTGAAGTGTCAGCACAGATCCCAACATGGGGCTCGAACCCATGAACCATGAGATCATGACCTGAACTGAAGTCGGACGCTCAACTGACTGAGCCACCCAGGTGCCCCATATTTACATTAAAGAACTAGTGGGAGGATAATGACATTTGTAACAGATAAAAGTATATTGAGAAAAGTAAAAGTGATGACTGCAAATACAAATAATCACTACCTGCACAGGGCACCTGGGTGGCTGAGGTGGTTAAGCGTCTGACTCTTGATCTCAGTTCAGGTCTTGATCTCAGGGTTGTGAGTTCAAGCCCTGTATTGGGCTCCATGCTGGGCATGGAGCCTACTTAAAAATTAAATTAAAAAAACAAAAAACCCCAAATAATCACTATCACTCAAACAAATTTGATATAATCTTAAGGTCATACTTAAGAGTTTAGCAATAAAAATGATAACAATTCATTACTGAGATAAAGATATCCTTGATACATGAGAAAGTATTCCATGGCCTTATTTCTGAATCATCTCCAAATACACTAGTTCTATTATATAGCCTTAGTAGATGTGAGATTGCCACAATGATAGAAAGACAGTTTTACGCTTAAGTTTTTTAAATATTGTAAGTTCCTCTGTGAGAACTAGATGGTTTTTGTAATTTGTTTTTTTCAGTGTTTCTACTAAATGGGACAAGTCTGTTAATGCAGTTTGGCTGTACAGGATCATTCACTCTGAGTTATTAAGTTTCAGAATGTTGACCTGCTATGTCAATGTAGGCTTTATCCTATTACAACCAATAGATATGTGCCCCTTTTTACCCATCAATCTGTCTGACAATATTCAACACATATTGTCAAAATTATTTTTGAAGCAGGGGAATGGCATAATCGTATTTTGGTTGTAAAAGTGTGCTCTGTCTGCTGTGTAAAACAACTCCAGGGGCACCTGGGTGGCTCGGCTGGTTGAGTGTCTGACTCTCGATTTAGGCTCAGGTCATGATCTCACTGTTCATGAGATCAAACCCTGAGTCAGGCTCTGTGCTGACAGTGAGGAGCCTGCATGGGATTCTCTCTCTCCCTCCCTCTCTGCTCCCCACCAGCTCCTACTCTCTCTCTCTCCCAAAATAAATAAATAAACTTAAAAGAAATAAAAATTGGGATGCCTGGATGGTTCAGTTGGTTGAGTGTCTGACTCTTGATTTTGGCTCAGGTCATGATCCCAGGGTCATGGGATCGAGCCCAGTGTGTGGCTCTGTGCTGAGCGTGGAGCCTGCTTAAGATTCTCTCTTCCTCTGTCCCTCTCCCCCACTCATGCATGCTCTCTCTGTCTAAAATAAAACTAAATGAAGTATTGATTAAAAGAATAATAAATTAAAATAAAATAAAATGAAAATGAAAATTATTAGAGTGATGTCACTAAGATAGCAACATAAGTTGTTCCTGACACCGTTCCCCTTCACAAGAAGAGCAACCAACATTCTATTCAAGAACAAGACACCATTGAGAGAATCCTAGAACACAGGGGTTAGGCTGAAACACCCTCATGCACCTCAGAGACCAAGACAGACTGCATTAGAAAAGAGAAGCAGCTACACGTTGAATGCATTGCCACTCGGGAAAGTCCAGCACCATGTGGTGCAGCCTCTCCTGACCTTTCAGTTCTTCCAATGGGAAAAGAAAGCCCCAAGGGAAAACCAGCCTTCCCCAGCACTGTGGGTCACTTTTGGGGAGTCCCTACTCTGATCTTACACCACAGGAATTACAGGGAAATCTGTGGGGCCCAGCACTGGGAATATGACTGTGATGAAGAAGGAGGAAGGGCTTGCAACAACCAGCACATGGATCTTGGCAAACCATGTCCGTAACTGCTGTGCCCAGGTAGTAATCCCAACCAGTGGATTTGCTCATCTGCAGAACCAAGTCAGGAACATGCTGACCAGGGAACCTCGTGAAGTACAGACCTGCCTGATTTGGATCCTCAGATGAGGAGTTTTGCTGGCCCTAGAACCCAATTTGTCATGCCCAAGAAAGGAGATGAGCCACAGCCCTACCCACTTTGGAGAGTGACTCCCAGCCCCATTTGACCAGAAGGTCTAGTGAAAACACCTGAAAGCTGTGTGGCCCAGGGGCACTCAAGCAGAGAGAGAGGCAAACAAAGCTGACAATTTGCAGAGCAAAGCTAATAGCACTACTTAGCCAGAGAACATGGGGTATAGGTTGCCTTGATCTGGGACAACAAACAAAGAGCTTTACCAGTTTTAGAGCTTCTGCTGCCCTCTGGGCAGGAAATCTAATTCATAGCCCTGCTCATTGCTGATCACAGCTTTCAACCTGTCTGATCAGGAAGCTTAACCGGAGCACACAGGAAGCTGCACAGCCCATTTAACAGCCCTACATACAGTGGCGCATGAATAATGAGCACAGCCCATGACTTCCTCATCTGCACAGCAAAAACGGCCTTCTCACCTGACAGGGAATTCACAGCATACTCAGGCCTGATTTGAGCCCCCAAACAATGAAGTACACAGGCCCTGGGCTCTGGCCTGCTACTCTGCCAGGGCAGGGAAGCTAATTCATAGCCCTATCTACTACTGAATATACCCAACCATTTAATTAGCCTGGCTAGAGAATTTAGGCATCCTCAGAACCCATCCTGCAACCTTACTTGGGTAGGGAGCCAAGCCTGCAATCCTACCCAACTGTTCTCAGTCAGTGGCATACACCCCCTTCCTCATCCTTAGAGCTCAAACACTTGCCTTCTTCCAAACTATACTGTAATAGCCGGCCCCATCCACCCAGACATCACAAGCAGATATACCCAGAAACCAAACTGAGCTAGTGAAGAGAACTGTTTCTGCCAAAGCAAACCTGAGAAGTCTAGAAGGGGAGCCCCATCTCTCAAATGCAGAGATACAATGTAAGGAATCAAAGATCACAAAAAATCATCTATATACAATACCAGCAAGGAAATCAATAAAGGTCCAATAATTGACCCTAAAGAAATGGAGATTTATGAGCTGTAAGACAAAGAATTCAGAATAATCCTCTTAAGGATGTTTTGTGAACTACAGGAAAACACAGATAACTAAACAAAATTAGAAAAACTATGCGTGAACAAAGCAAGAGAATTGACAAAAAATAGCAACCATTAAACAAACAAACAAAAAACACAGAAATCCTAAAGCTGAAAAATACAATAACTGAATTGAAAAATTTAATAGTTTCAAAAATAGACTTGACCATAGAGAAGAAAGAATCAGTGACCCAGAGGATAGGACATTTGAAATAACTCAGAGGAGGGGGAAAAAAAAAAAGAATGAAAAAGAGTAAAGAAAGCCTATGGCAATTATGGGACACAATGAAAAGAAACAACATTCACATTATGGGAATTCTAGAAGAAGAAGAGAAAGAGAAAGGGACAGAAAGTATATTTAAAACAATAATGATGGAAAACCTCCTGAACCTGAGGAGAGAAATGAACATCTAGATTCATGAGGCCCAAAGGATTCCAAATATGTTGACCCTGAATAGAGTTAACAATGAGACATTATAATTAAAGTGTCAAAAGTCAAAGACAAAGAATTTTAAGAGCAGCAAGAGAAAAAAGGATGTGACATATAAGGAAACTCCATAAGACTGTAGGTGGGTTTCTCAACAGAAACTTTTCAGGCCAGGAAGAGAATGGGATGACATATTCAAAAATTGAAAGAAAGTAACTGTTAACCAAGATTTCTCTAACTAGAGGTGCCTGGATGACTCAGTCAGTTGAGCGTAAGACTTCAGCTTAGGTCATGATCTCTTGATTTGTGAGTTAGAGCCTCACACTGGGCTCTGCACTAACAGCTCACAGCCTGGAGTCTGCTTTGGATTCTGTCTCCCTCTGTATCTGCCCCTTCCCTGCTTGTGCACGTGCTCTCTCTCTCTCTCTCTCTCTCTCTCTCTCTCGCCCCCCCTTCTCTCTCTCTCAAAAGTAAATAAAAACATTTAAAAAAAAAGAATTCTCTAAACAGTAAAGTTGTCCTTCAGAAATGAAGTAGGGACAAAGTCTTTCCTAAACAAACAAAAGCTGAAAAAATTCATTACCACCAGACCTGCCCTACAAGAAATGCTAAAGGGAGTTTTTTGAATAGAAGTAAAATAACACTATTAACATCATAAAAACACAAATAGGTAGCATAAATCTCACTGGTAATGGTAAATACAAAAGCATAGTTAGATTCTATAATATGGTAATAGTGGTACATAACTCACAACTCTAGTTTAAAAGTTAAAAAAATGAACTTAGAGAAAATAACCATAAATACAATAATCTATTCTTAATTACACAATATAAAAAATATAAATTGTCATAGCAATAACTTAAAAGATGAGGGGGACAAGAAGTGTCAAGTATATAAATTCTATTAAAATTAAGTTGTTACAAATTTAAACATAGGTGTTAAAAGTTTAAGATATTTTATGTAAGCTTCATAGTACCCACAAGGGAAATCTTGTAGTAATCACACAAAAGAACACAATAAAAAAGTCAGAGCATACTGATACCAAAAGACTTCAAAACACACACAAAAAAAGAAAGCATGATAAGGAACAAGGAACAACAGATCTGGAAAACGACTGGAAAAACAACAAAATGTCAATAATAAGCCCCTACCTATCAATAATTACTTTAAACAAATGGATGAACTCTCTACTCAAAAGACATAGAATGGCTGAATGGATTTAAATAAACAACAAGAAAAGATCCAACAACATGCTACCTACAAAAGACTCACTTTAGCCTTAAAGACATATAGACTAAGAGTGAAATTATGGAAAAAGCCATTTTAAGCAAAAATAGCCAAAAAGGCAGGGGTAGCTATACTTATATCAGAAACAGTACACTTTACACTACAAATGGTAAAGAGACAAATAAGGTCATTACATAATAATGGAGGTTAATACATCATGAAAATATAATAATTGTAAATATTTATATGCCCAACATCAGAGCACCTAAATACATAAAGCAAAATCTAACAGAGCTAAAAGGAGAAATAAACAGTAATATAATAATAGTTGAGGACTTTAATATCCCACTTTCTACAATGGATAGATCATCCAGACAGAGAAGCAATAAGGAAAAGTGTATTTGAACAATGCTATTGACCAAGTGGAACTAACAAACACATATACAGAACATTCTATCCAACAAAAGCAGAGTATATATTCTTCTCAAGCACACATGGAACATTTTCTAGGAATGACCATATGTCAGGTCACAAAATTCAAGAAGACTGAAATCATACCAAGTATCTTCCCTGACCACAATGACATGAAAACAGAAATCAATAAGAAAATTGGAAATTCACAAACACGAGAAAACTAAACAACACTCTCTTGAACAACAAATGGATGAAAGAAGAAATTAAAGAGAAAATAAAACAGTAAGAAAAATGGAACCATAACATACCAGAACTGCTGGGATGCAGCAAAACCAGTTAACAATATACACCTACATTAAGAAGCAAGAAAAGATCCCAAACAAACAACCTAACTCTATGCCTTCAGGAACTAGAAAAAGAACAAACTGAGCCCAAAGTTGGCAGAGGAAAGGGCATAATAAATATGAATGCAGGAAAGAAAGAAAGAAAGAAAGAAAGAAAGAAAGAAAGAAAGAAAGAAAAGAAAAATAACAGAAAAGATTAACCAAACTAAGAATTGGTTCTTTGAAAAGATAAACCTGACAAACCCCTAGCTAGATTAATGAAAAGAAAAAAAAAAAAAAAAAAAAAAGAGAGAGAGAGAGAGAGAGAGAGAAAGGACCCAAATCAACAAAACTATAAATGAAAAATAATACATTACAATTGATACCAAAGAAATTCAAAGAATAAGAGGCTACTATAAATAACCAAATACCAACGAACTGGACAACTTAGAAGAAATGCAAATATTCTTTGAAACACACAACTTACCAAGACTGAATCAGGAAGAAATAGACAATATGAATAGGCGAATTACTAGTTAGAAGATTAAGTCAGTAATAAAAAAATCTCCCAACAAAGAAAAGCCCAGGACCAGATGGCTTCAAAGGTGAATTTTACCAAATATTAAAAGAAAAATTAACACCAATACTTCTCAAACTCTTCCAAAAAATTGAAGAGGAAGGAACACCACTCCCAAACTCATTTTATAAAGGCAGAATTATCCTGATACCAAAACCAGGAAAAATACTACTAGAAAAGAAAACTACAAGCCAATATCCCTCATGAATATAGATGACAAAGTTCCCAATAAAATAATAGTAAACTCAGCATTACATTAAATGAATCATTCACCATGATCAAGTGGAATTTATCCTTGGGATGCAAGAATGGTTCAACATATGCATATCAATAAGCCATTTCATATTAATAGACTGAAAGAATCAAATGATCACGTTAATAAATACAGATAAAGCACTTGACAAAATTCAACATCCATTTGTGATAAAAGCTCTTAACAAATGAGGCATACAAAGAACATATCTCAATGTAATAAAATCCATATATGACAAGCCCACAGCTAACATCATACTCAATGGTGAAAGGATGAAAGCTTTTCTTCTAAGAGCAGGAACAGGACAGGGTGCCCACTCTCACCATTCAACATGGTACTGGAAGTCCTAGCTGGAGCAATTAGGCAAGAAAAAGAAATAAAAGGAATCAGAATTAGAAAGGAAGAGGGAGAATTGTCTCTATTTGCAGATGACATGATTTTGTACAGATAAAGTCCTAAAGACTCAACCAAAACCTGTTAGATTTAATCAAGGAATTCAGTAAAGTTGCAGGATACCAAATTAACATACAAAAATCAGTAGCATTTCTATGCACTGACAACAAAATTTCTGAAAAAGAAATCAAGAAATAGATCCCAGTTATAATAGCATCAAAAACAGTAAAATACTTCAGAATAAATGTAACTAAGGAGGAAATGATTTCTACACTGAAAACTATGACATTGACAAAAGAAATTGAAGAAGACACAAAGAAATAGAAAGGCATCCCGTGTTCACGGATTAGAAGAATTAATATTGTTAAATGTCAGTACTACCAAGAGCCATCTATAGATTCAATGCAACCCTTACCAAGATTCCAGTGGCATTTTTTACAGAAGTAAACAAACAAACAAACCTAAAACTTATATGGAACCACCAAAGACCTTGAATAAAAAAAAAAATCCTGAGAAAGAACAAATCGGGAGGTATCACTTCCTGATTTCAAGCTATAACTAAAACTATAGTCATCCAAACAGAATGGTACTGGCATAAAAACAAATAGACCAATAGAACAGAATCAAGAGCCCAGAAACAGACCCCTGAGCATATATATTAAACTAATATTCAACAAGGAAGCCAAGAATACTCAATGGAGAAAAGATAGTCTCTTCAGTAAATGATGCTGGAATAATTGGATATTCACATGTAAAAGAATGAAACTGGACCCATATCTTATACCCTTTACAAAAATTAACTTGAAATGAATTAAAGATTTATATGAAAAACTTTAAACCATAAACTTCTAGAAGAAAACATAGAAAGAAAGAAAGAAAGAAAGAAAGAACGAACATAGAAACAAATCTCCTTAATATGGGTCATGGTCATGATTTTTGGATATGACATCTTAACCACAAGCAACAAAATAGAAAATAAATAAGTGAGATTACATCAAACTAAAAAGCTTTTGCACAGCAAAAAATAAAAAATAAATAAAATAAAAATAAAATCATCAACAAAATGAAAGACAATCTATTATTTGGGAAAACATTTTTGCAAACCATATACCTGATAAGGGGTTGGTATCCAAAATATAGAAAGAGCTCATACAGGGCACTTGGGTGACTCAGTCAGTTAAGGGTCCAACTTTAGCTCAGGTCATGATTTCACAGTTAGTGGGTTCAAGCCCCACATCAGGCTCTGCACTGACAGCTCAGAACCTGAAGCCCAACTTGGATTCTGTGTCTCCCTCTCTCTCTCTGCCCCTCCTGCGCTTGTGCTCTCTCTCTCTCTCTCTCTCTCAAAAATAAGTTAATAAACTTAAAAGAAAAGAAAGAGATCATAGAATTCAACAACAAGAAAACAAATAACCCAATTAAAAAATGGGTGAGAACACCTGGGTGGCTCAATAGGTTAAGCAGTCGACCCTTGATTTGGGCTCAGGTCATGATCTCTGATCTCAAAGTCATAAGATCAAGCCCCGCGTAGGGCTCTGCACTGAGTGTGGAGCTTGCTTTAGATTCTCTCTCTCTCTCTCTCTCTCTCTCTCTCTCTCTCTCTCCCTCTGCCCATCTCCCTCTGCCTCTTTCTCTCAAAAAAAAAAAAAAAAGGAAGAAAGAGAGAGAAGAAAGAAAGAAAGAAAGAAAGAAAGTGGAAAAAATGGGTAAAAGACCTGAATAAACATTTCGCCAAAGAAGATACATCTAGGGCCAACTGGTACCTGAAAAGATGCTCAACATCACTAGTAACTAGGGAAATGCAAATTAAAACCACAGTGAGATATCACTTCACTCCTGTTAGCATGGCCATTATCAAAAAGACAAGAGACAACAAATATTGGCATGGATATGGAGAAAAGGGCAGCCTTGTGCACTGTCGTCGGGATTGTAAATTGGTACAGTTATTATGAAAGAGTACAGAGGATTCTCATAAAATTAAAAATAGAGCTACCATATGATCCAGCAATTCCACTTCTGGGAATATATCCTGAGGTAATGAAAACACTTACTTGAAAAGATATCTGCACTCCTATGTTCATAGCAGCATTATTTACAGTAGAAAAGATATCCTACCATTTCTGACAACATGGATGTATCTTGAAGGCATCATGCTAAATGAAATATGTCAGACAGAGAAAGACAAATACTATATGATCTCACTTACATGTAGAATTTAAAACAAAATCCCACCAAATTCACAGGAAAAGAGATCATATTTGTGGTTAGCAGAGGCAGGGGGTAATAATAGGGGAAATAGAGGAAGGTAGCCAAAAGTTACAAACTACCAGTAAGATAAATAAGTACTAGGAATATAATGTACAACATGATGACTATAGCTAATACTGCTGTATGGTATATAGGGAAGTTGTTAACAGAGTAAATCCTAAGAGTTCTCATCGCAGGGAGAAAATATTTTTTTTCTTTTATTCTTCTTTCTTTTCTTTTTATTGTATCTATTTTTTTTTTATTATTTAATGTTTATTTATCTTTGAGAGAGAGAGACAGAGCACAAGCAGGGGAGGGGCAGAGAGGGAAACACAGAATCTGAAGCAGGGTCCAGGCTCTGAACAGAGCCCAACGCAGAGCTCGAACTCTTGAACCGCAAGATCATGACCTGAGCCAAAGTCAGACAATTAATCAACTGAGCCATCCAGGTGCCCCTCTTCTTATTGTATCTGTATGTTAAGATGATATTAGCTGACCATATTGTGGTAATCATTTCATAGTATATGTACATAAAACCATTATGTGGTATGCCTTAAACTTACACAGTAAATGTGTCAGTTATTTTTCAATAAAATTGGGAAAAAACGAAAATTATTAAAAATTATTTAAAATGCAAATTTCGGGGCGCCTGGGTGGCGCAGTCGGTTAAGCGTCCGACTTCAGCCAGGTCACGATCTCGCGGTCCGTGAGTTCGAGCCCCGCGTCAGGCTCTGGGCTGATGGCTCGGAGCCTGGAGCCTGTTTCCGATTCTGTGTCTCCCTCTCTCTCTGCCCCTCCCCCGTTCATGCTCTGTCTCTCTCTGTCCCAAAAATAAATAAAAAAAAAAAATAAAAAAAAAAAAAAAAAATAAAATAAAATAAAATAAAATGCAAATTTCAAGTAGCATGTACCAAGGAAGTGTATATTGAAGTCCATTCCAGTGTAGAAATCAACTTGTAAAATTGTTTGTATTTTTATCTCATTTCCTTAAGATTTCTATTTTAGCATATATTTTATGATGTGAATTATTCAGTAAAATCCTGACATAATACCATAAACGGAGTAAAAAAAAAAGTGCAACACATTATGATGGAACTTGCAGAGCAGCCAGGAGTTTGGACTTCTGAGAACCAAGTCCATTTTGCTCACACTTGGGTTCTGGTGCCACCTGGTGGTCATTTTCCTCCCTAGTTTTAATCATCAAAGGGGACAATTCTATACACATATGGGCTGAAACTTCTAAGACATTGGTTGGTGCCCCCCTGTCAACCTGAATGAAACACTGGGCTTAGGAAATACCAAGGTCTCAAGTACAGGATTCACCTACCTCATCCTCTCTGCTTCCTGACTCACTCTCCCCATCCCCACATTCCACTCCCCTAAGAATAAAAGGGGGGGGGGGTAGAAGAATGCAGACACCCAGGCACCCCTAGTCCTTATCTTTAAGAGATGCAAACTGAAGTATCTGTAGATAAATTGATTAGATACTGGAGATTTTCTTTAAAATAATACAATTAGGGAGGGGGGAAATGGGAGGGGTGGTGATGGATGAAACAAAGACTGGCCATTTGTGACAATTGTCGAAGTTGGGTGGTTCCTTACTCTATTCCCTCTACTTTTGTATATATTTGAAACCTTCCATATTAAAAAGTTAAACACAAAAAAAAAGGACATAGGGGACACCTGGGTGGCTCAGTCGGTTAAGCATGCAACTCTTGATTTCAGCTTAGGTCATGTTCTCATGGTTTGTGAGCCTGAGCCCCATTTTGGGCTCTGCGCTGACAGCACAGAGCTTGCTTGGGATTCTCTCTCTTCCTCTCTCTCTCTCTGCCCCTTTCTTGCTAGTGCTATCTTTCAAAATAAATACATAAACTTAAAAAAAAAAAGCACCAGAGAAAAATTCAAGATGAAAAATCCAGTACAAAGTTAGGCATATGAAATAGAAAGCTCAGAGAGAGATCTAAATTTGGGAGTAATAAGCAGGTGGAAAACTAACTGAAGTCTGAAAAGTGAATGAGGTCACGTAGGAATAAAAAGAGAAAGGAAGTTAAGTTAGAATCCTGAGGAATAACAGCAGTTGAATGGCAAAGTAAGCGTTGCTAACAAGAGAGTAACATAGGCCAAAGGGAGAAAGTGTCCTAAGATAAAGGCACTCATCTACACTGTCAAACGCTGCTGAGGGGTCACGAAAGGAAAAGACTGATTAACATCTTTTAAGTTTTATTTATTTAGGTAATCTCTGCACCCAGTGTGGGGCTTGAACTCATGATCCTGAGACCAAGAGTTACATGCTCTTCTAACTGAGTCAGCCAGGTACCTGATCAACATCTTTTGAAGGAAGCTGTATGAAAGTCACTGTGACTTTGGTGAGAAGCATTTAAGAGAGGCAAATAAGGCAGAGGGAATAGTTCATATAGGTTTAGGATTTGAGTGGGAGGTGAAGAAATAGAATTAGCTTGTATGAAAAACTCAAAAAGTGTGCTGGGGGAGAGAAATATATGAGTACCTTAAGGGAGGATGTCTGCTTATAATGACAATTGCTCATTTCTTGATCTACTGCTAAAGAAGCTTGATTTCTTGATCTGCTACTGTCCTTTTGTTGTGTCCTGCACCCTTCTGCCTGATTTGAGTGTATCTTTGACTATCACTTTATATAAAATCTTCCAGTGCCTCTCCAGAGCTTACTGAGATTTGTACAAGTATTTCAATTGGGCCACTCTAAATGTTCCCTAACATCAGCTGAACTGGATCACTAGTCTCTCCCTCCATATGCTTTTTGTTCATACCGCTGCCTCTTATTAGAAAATATTCTTCTTCTCCAATCTTTGCCTCTTCATATCCTGTTTATTCTTCATGTCCCATCTCAGATATGGTGCCACATTCTCCTTGAGCAACTTCCTGGTCCACTTCCTCTCTAGAGTATACTTAATCTCTTCCTCTTCTATTTTTCCAGTACATGTTGTTTTTATTTCTTGTGGCATTCATCAGATTCTGCTTTACTTCTAATTTTCTGAATTCATATGATGCCCTTATATATCTAAAGTTTGCACACTATTTGAGACTGACTTTATTGTCCTCCTCTTTGTGTCACAGAAGTATCTAACAAAATATCTTGCCTAAAAATAACTTTTTGAGGGGCGCCTGGGTGGCTTGATCGGTTAAGCGTCTGACTTCGGCTCAGGTCATGATCTCATGGTCCGTGAGTTCGAGCCCCGCGTCGGGCTCTGTGCTGACAGCTCAGAGCCTGGAGCCCGTTTCAGATTCTGTGTCTCCCTCTCTCTCTGCCCTCCCCTGTTCATGTTCTGTCTCTCTCTGTCTCAAAAATAAATAAACGTTAAAAATTTTTTTTTTAAAAATAACTTTTTGAATTAAACTGGATTCTCAAAGCTCTATTGTTTCTAATATATACTCTTTCGGAATCCTAATGCTATTCAGTTGTTGTCTTCCATATAACGTTATAATTTTTATAATCTTTCTTCATATGATCTAAAAATAATATCTAACATTTGCTACTTTTTCGTTGATAAACCTTTCCTATGTATAATCTAATCCAAGCTTTAAAAAAGTATATTTACTTTTTAAAAATTTTGGAGTATCATAACCATACAGATACAAATAGTAATATAACACCCACGCAAATACAACAAATGTTAAATTTTCCATGATTTTTTTAAATTTAATGTTTATTTATTTTGAGAGAGAAGTGCAAGCAGGGGAGAGGCAGAGAGAGAGGGAGACACAGAGTCTGAAGCAGGCTCCAGGCTCTGAACTGTCAGCACAGGGCCTGATGGGGGGGCTCCAACTCACAAGCCGGGAGATCATGACCTGAGCCGAAGTCGGACGTTCAACCGACAGAGCCACCCAGGCGCCCCTAAATTTGCCATGATTAATTCAGATCCTATTAAAAGAAAATCCTCACAGATAAGTTGAAACGTCATCATTTCACTCCCTTCTCTCTCTCTCTCTCTCTCTCTAGGGGTACAACTCTCCTAGAGTTGATATATACCCTTCCCAGCCATGTTTTTATAGTTTTGTTATATATGTATGTATACGCACCTTGCGCAAAGTCTTATTTTGTGGTTTTAAAATGACATATAATATAATACTATTATGTATCCCTTTGCAATTTGCTTTTTTCACTCGTTACTGTCAAGATTCATCTTTGTTGGCATATACTGTATATCTCCCTTACTTTACTAAGAAAAGGGTCTTAGTAAAGGGTCTGTGGGTAATAGGGTAATAGGGTCTGTGACTCTATTACCTCTATTACCTGTTATATTTAATCTTTACCATAATCTTGTCAGGTAGATATTATTAATCCTATTTGATAGATGAAAAACTGAAGTGCAGAGAGGTTAAATAATTTTACTGAGGTCATATAATTTCTAGCAGATGGCATAAGAGCTTGTGCAGAGCCTCTAACTCCTAATCCCATGTTCTTTTCACTCTAGCATTCAACTATTTAATAAATACTTACTGAACACTATGTGCCAGGCACTATTCTAGGTCGTGGGTATCTAAGCAGTGAATAAGACAAGATACTGCTCTCAGGAGTTTATTGTCTAATTGGAGGAGGCAGTCAATAAATAATATGTAATGTATAATTTGGTTCTAAGGGCTTTGAAGAAAAATAAAGCAGAATGGAGTGGAAAAGAGAGTGTAAGTGTGCTATATACTATATGAGGCTCTCCGGTGACATTTCAGCAAACATCTGAAAAGGAGTGATGAAAGAGAGGAGTGTTCAAGATTAGGGCAGAAGGTACAGCAAATGCAAAATCCCTGAGGCAGGAGCATATTTGGCTGTCATTCCATCACTTTGATGTTTCTTTTCAGCTACTGTACCAACAATTATCCTCTTGTACCATGGATCAAATGTAAACACATTGCATAGCTTTGCCTGATTAAATACATAATTTTGACATGTTAAGTCTCTTCTAATGGCCATTTTTCAAATAAACAAATTGGGCCGGACTAAAAAAGTCTACAGCCCAAATCCACTGATTTACTTTAAAAATTAAATCATGGATAATTGACGCCCATAACGGTGACATAAATTATACACAGTACTGCTGGTGATTTGATGAAGACACCTGCAAAAACGTTCAACCCCCTTTTTAAATATTAAAGGTAGGTAATATCCTCAAGGAAGCTTGAGTGACTTCAAGCGGAAAAACACCTGCTGAAACAGGACAGGGAGGAGTCTCTTATCTTTCATCAGAAAGGATGCCCGGAGAGTGGTAGGAACCTGAGGGCTTTCAACCACGGGGAGATCAATTGTCACGTTTGTGATGCGAGGGAGGCAAGGCTGGTGCCCGTCATGCCTATATCTTCCCTAGAACCAGGGGTCTTGCCTCGGTGAGCCTCCCAGGCTAGGAGTAGCAAAAGAGGGCGCTGAAAACTAAAACTCGCCACGAATCTCGCCCGCCCCGCCTTCCTCCCTACGTCGGACACACGGTAGGAAACCAAACCTGAGCGCGCTCAGCCTGCTTGCCCCACCCCCTTTCGGCTTCCGGGCCTCCCCCGGGTCCTACGCAGAAAGAGCGGCGCCTGGCGAGCTCCACCAGCAGTGGCTTCCGGGAGGAGTTTTGGGCCCGGCGAGCCACCGTCGGATACCGCGCCTTCCCACCAGAGGTAGCTGTGGAGACGCCGGGAGCCCGTGTCGGCGTCGTTGAGGAGTGCGGCGCATCCTCAACATGGGCGACCACGGCCTGGAGCTGGCGTCTATGATCCCCGCGCTGCGGGAGTTGGGAAGGTAGGGTCAGGCTCGGCCGCTCTGGGTCCCGCGTCCTTCTCCGACGGGCCTGGCCGGAATCTCACGTGTTCTTCCTCCCCTGCGGCGCGCGTGCCTGCCCCGAACCCGTCAACCCCGGCCCTTGTAGATGTGTTCCGCGACTGATTTGAGCGCTTCTCCCTTAGGCGGTTAAAGATATGCGGGTCGTCGCCGCAGACCTTCAGAAAGCCGGTCCAGGGGAGGAGAGGCGCTCGCTGACCGCACTAGAGCGGCGCCCCGGAGCTTGTCCCCAACCCGGGGTTGCCCTCTGCAGCTGGAAGGAACGGTCCCTTCTGACCACTTTTTGGCCACTTTCTGTACTTATTTGCTTCCCAGAAACCTATGTCCATAGATGAGGGACTTGACCCACGAACTTTCCCCAATTTCTATTTTTTGTGATCGCTCGTGGAGGAATTGGGTTTTTAGCTTTACGTTTTGACACAAATTGCTTCTTTTAGAAGAAAAATCACCAGTTCTCTTTTTGTGCAAAGAAGGCCAGTTGCTAGGAAAGGCAGTTGGTTTCTTTCTTCAAAGTGAAACCATAGGGCGTTCTGAAGATGTGACTCCTATATTTGATCAGTCAGCCCCCAATCTTGTTATTTTAGTCAGAAAACCCAGGGACCTTGCCACAACGTCCACAAAATATAAACGTGTACAGAATGTTTCCAAAGTTTGGAAATAATTTAATATATTAAATTTTTATTTTATTTGCAAAAGCCTGTTTCTGTAAACAGAAGAGTAAAATCAGGTAAACCAGTGTTCTACCTGAAGAGAAGGGTAGGATGTTGATGGCTGCCATCCCCCTTCAGCACACTGGCAACCTTCCCTCAACCAGGCCTGAAAGAAGGCAGGGTTGTTGTTTTGTTTGCCTTTTTTTTTTTTTTTTTTTTAAATTGTAACCCACTGCTTGTGGGCTTGTACCACTACTGCACTTGAACTATCAGCTGGAATTTTTTAGGCTGTTTGAAAACTTACAACACGAAGTCAAAACTGATACAAAGCCCATAGGATATTTAATTCTTTTCTGTGGTTCAGTTGTGTTCATCTCTACTTGTTGGTCATACAAGGATATTTAGTTTTCCTCAATCACATAAGAGGATAAATGAAGGAACCACACGTCTTAACTGAATTATCCTGGTTTTGTGTGTGTTATTTCACTTTGCATGAATGTTGCAAGCATATTCTGTGTTAACATTTTATAAAGTAGCATGAATATAAGTGCTTGTTTTAAGAAATTGATGCACAGATTTCATGTTTAGGCTCAATGTGAAGTTCAGGATTTTTTCTCCACCTTGTTTTAATGTAGAATTAACTGATTAATACTTTTCTTCCTCTTTTTTCTTCCTTTAAGAGATTGTTAATAAAAGTAATAGTATCTTGAATTTATTTATAGCCTCTTACATCAACAGAGCTTAAGTTACCTTTCATTTCATTCAATTGTAGCCATTCTAAGTGAAAGAATAGAAAAACTGACCGATAGAGAATTGTATAACAATAGTTTTTAATTTTCATGACCTTCTCATTGCAACTGCTTCATTCATGCTTACTCAGTCTCACCGAATCTCCCTGATATAGAATGGACTAAATATTATCACTATTCAGTGAGAAACTGAGTCACAGAAGGGTACCTGGTGGCTCAGTCGGTTAAATGTCCAACTTTGGCTCGGGTCACGATCTCACGGTTCATGGATTTGAGCCCCACCTCGGGCTCTGTGCTGACAACTCAGACCTGGAGCCTGCTTCAGATTCTGTGTCTCCCTCTCTCTCTGCCCCTCCACTGCTCGTGCTCTATCTCTCTGTCTCAAAAATAAGATAAAAACATTAAAAAAAAAAAAAAAGAAAAAGAAACTGAGTCACAGAAATTGAAGAAGCAAAATCGAAAAGATAACAGTTCTTCATTAAATAAAGTAAGCATTGTTATTAATAAAGTAATAAAAATGGGGGCCTGATCCACGTATGCCTTTTTCTTTCACTACCCCCAAGCTAAGGAGCATCTAGTTTCCAACTGTAGTTTCTGTATCCAAATCTCTAATAAATGTGTTGTGTCGGTAGAGTTTGATTTGTACCATAATAGGATTAATTGATTTTGGTCAAGTCTTCACATAAAGAAGGATTTCTTCACTTTTAACACAAGTTAGAAGTTATATCCCATTTACTTAAATGAGTGATTTGTATTCCAAAGCAACCTAATGTATATAGTGTTTAATTTACTGAATGTTGAGATTTAAACACTGAAGTTTCTGTTCAAACTATGAGTTGTGTTCTGACTTTGTGAGAAGTTTTAATTATATATTTGAAATAAAAATATGTTCTGAGTAAACAAATACTGCCTTAGGAATTATCTACTTAGATTTATAATAACTGTTCCAATTACAATTATTTTATATTTCAAAGTATACTGAGATAGTTAGAGTAACAGGCCTTTTTAAGGCAGTATTAAAAATCTGAAACAATGAAAAAAAGTTTCAGAGCTGAGTTTCAGATTCCAACCAAAAGGGCCTTTTCTTCTCCCCCCCCCCCCTTTTTTTCATTAATTGACTGGCAATTCTATTTCTGAAAAAAGTGAGGTGTCACTGTTTTAATATGTGGGCTTTTCTATCTCAGGGATAAATTTTGCTTCACTGTTTTTTCTTATTAGCACTCTTCTCTACATAGTCTTTCTGGGTGATCTCATCCACTCTTGCCTTCAACTATCCATCTGCTATTTGATGATTCCAAATGTGTTTCTCCAAATAATATCTATCACCTATAGAGCTATTTAAACAACTATATACTGGCAGTTTTAGCTGGGTGTGCTATGTGCAGTTAAGACTCAACATAGTCAATACAAGTTCTACACATATCCCAACTACTCCCCCCCCCCCCCCCCATTCACTGAGGTAGGGATATCTCAGTAAATCATACCATATTCACTCGTTTTTTCCAAACCAGGAATGTAGGAATCATTCTTGACTCCCCATGTCCTTTTGCTACATCTTTGGTCCTTTTTTCATCTTTACTCTTCCCTAAATAACTTCATCTAGTTCCATAGCTTTAAATACCATCTATATTCTGGTAACTCCCAAATTTATATCTCTAGCCCAGAAATATTATTAGATTGCATACTGTTGAACATCTATATCCAGTATGAACATTTGCATATCCAAAGCAGAACTCTTGACTTATTTTCCTTAAACTTGTTCCTTCCCTATGTTATTGTAAATGTACTGTCCAAAAGCCTAGGAGTTATTCTGGATTCTTTCCCTTATCCCTTAATAATCTATCAGCACATCCTGCCAACCCTATCTTTAAAATATACTTTTTGGAGCGCCTAGGTGGCTCAGTCAGTTAAGTGTCCCAACTCCTGATTTTGGCTCAGGTCATGATCTAACAGTTCATCAGTTCAAGCCTAGCATTGGGCTCTGCGCTAACAGTGCTGATTTGCATGGGATTCTCTCTCTCCCTCCCTTCCTCCTCCCCACCCCCACCCCCCCCCCCCCACTGCCCCTGCCCTGCTAGTTGCCTATCCCAAAATAAATAAATAAACTTAAAAATAAAGTAAAATATATTTCTCGCCATTTCCACTGCTATTCTTACAATTTCTTATCTAGGCTATTGTAATTTCTCAGCTAATCTCTTCATTTCCATTTTACCCACTTATAATGGATTTCTTAGCAACCAAAGTAAATGTAAATGGTTAAAACCTTCCATTAGTTATCTAGCACACTTAGAATAAAATCCAAACTTCCTCCCAAGGCTTCTAAGGTTCTGCATTTTCTGGCCTCTGCCTGCCTCTGACCTCGTGGCCACATACCCTTCCCTTACTCTGCTCCAATATCATTGGCCTTGTTTTTCCTTATGCACCAAGGTCATTCCAGCCTTCAGTCTTTTGCACTTTGCTGTTTCTTCTCTCTGAACAGACTGGTTCTGTTCAGATGTCATTTTGGAGAGGCCTTCTCTGACCTTCCTGCTTAAAATTATAATCACAAGATATTTTCAGACAGTGATAGTTGCCATTAAAATATTAAATGGGCAGTGGGAGGGAGATGAAAGTCTGGGGAGCAGCAACATTAGCCACTAAGAGGAGATTTGAATGATAAGAAGCCAGTATCTGAAATGGAATGGGAAGTATAAGGGTCTCTAAGTGGGAATGAGCAAAAGAATAGGAAGAAGGATGAAACACAGGAAGCAAAGAGGGGACTGGTGTGAGAGTTAAGGGTGGAGGAGTAGCCAGGGGCCAGATCCTTTAGTACCTTACAGGTCAGAATAAGAGTTATATTTTAAGGGCAATGGGAAGCCATTGGAATGCTTTAAACAGGGAAATAATGTAATTAAATTCAAGTTTTAAAAACATGGGGCACCTGGATGGCTCGATTGGTTAAATGCCCAGCTTTTGATTTTGACTCAGGTCATGATCCCAGAGTCATGGGGTCCAGCCCCAAGTCAGCATGATATGCTGAGTGTGGAGCCTGTTTAAGATTTTCTCTCTCCCTCTCTCCCTCCCTCCTTCTCCCCCCTTTCCCTCCCTTCTCTCCCTGCTTGTGTGTGCACGCACATGCGTTCTCTCTCTCTCAAAAAAATTACAAAACACGTTGACTCTTCACTCCTACTTAGAACCTTTTGATGTCTCATTGCCTTCAGTACAAAATCCAACCTCTTTAGTTTGTTCTTTGAACTTTGACCTTATAGTCGCTCTTCAGCTTTATCTATTTACTGTCTCCCTCTTCTTTGGCCATATAGAACCTCTTAATAGCTTTTAGAGCATCCTGTGTTCATTCTTAACTACTGAGCATTTGCTCGTGCTGTTTCTTTTGCTTGGAATACTCCTCCTTTCCCTTATTTTACCTGCCTAGCCCCTTAGGGACTTAGGTTTGTATCACTTCCTTCAGGGAGCTTTGACTGATAGGCTCTGCTCAGAGCCAAGTGACCCTCTTGTGTTCTATCTTGGCTCTATTAATACAACCATGCTGTGTTAAAATTACCTGTTTACTTTTTTAAACTTTTTTTTTTAAGTTTATTTATTTTGAGAGAGTGAGTGGGAGAGAGGGGCAGAGAGATAGGGAGAATTCCAAGCAGTCTCCGCACATGGTGGCCACAGAGCCTGATGCAGGGCTCAAACAAAACAATGGGATCATGACCCTCAGGTTAAGAGTCAGATGCTCAACTGACTGAGCCACTCACGTGCCCCTACTTTTTTGAAAAAGGTATACCCTCTTAGCTCCATTCCAAGGTAGAGTTGTATAATAAGTGCTCACTCTCCCATGAGTCATTATTCTAATAGTACATCTAATGAATGATAATCAATTCACCTTTTTAAAAAACTGACCAAAAATGACACAAATAATAGGAATGATCTTTATACAAAATTAAACTTCGTAGAAAACTCAACCACCACCTAGGGTCCTGATTCCTCTCCTGACACACCTCCTCATTCACATTTCTAAATGATACTTGCTAAATTACACTTAGTGTATAAAGACAAACTCATTTGATTTTGTCTAAAACAATTCATGTTACCTTGTAATTTCAGACTTTATAAATTTTTGTTATATTTAAATCTGTGATGTCATATAATATGGTAGCCACTACAGCTGGTCTAAGTTGAGAAGAATTTCAAAGACTTAGTACAAAAAAAACAAAGGTAAAACAATCACTTTAGTAATTTCAGGGCACCTGAGCAGTTCATTTGGTTGAGCATCCAACTCTTGATTTCAGCTCAGGTTGTGGATTGGAGCCCCATGTTGGTCTCCATGCTGAGCAAGGAGTCAGCTTGAGATTCTCATTCTCTCTCACTCGCTCTCTCCCCCCCACTCTCCCCCCTCCCCCGTCCATCTCTCCCCCCTCCCTCTCTCTCTCTGCCCCTTTCCCCTGCTTGCACGCTCTCTCTATATATATAAATTTTTTTTTTAATTTTAATATCAGTTACAGTTCAAATAATATTTTGGATATATTATGAAGAAAACTATTGTTTGTTTCTCTCTTTTTTAAATTTTTTAATGTTTATTTATTTTTGGGAGAGAAAGAGCATGAGCAGGGGAGGGGCAGAGAAAGGGGACACAGAATCTGAAGCAGGCTTCAGGCTCTGAGCTGTCAGCACACAGCCTAATGTGGGGCTTGAACTCACAAACTGTGAGATCATGACCTGAGCCGATGCTCAACCGACTGAGCCACCCAGGTACCCTCCCTTTTTTTTTTTTTTTAAGGAGGCTTCATGCCCAGTGCAAGGCCTAATGTGGGGCAGGAACTCACGACCCTAAGATCACAAGACCTGAGCTGAGATCAAGAGTTGGACACTTAACCTACTGAGCCACCCACGTGGCTTTCTATTCTTAATGTGGCTACTAGAAAAATTTGAAGTGCACATGTGACTTGCATTGTTTCCATTGGCCAAGGCTGGTTTAAATAATAAGATAAACGGTACCAAGTTTTTTTCACTTTCATGTAAAAATAAAACTACTTGGTCTTTGAGTCTATATACCTAAGGTTATGTGTAAATACTGGTAATTTCAGTAACTTTGTAGTTTCAATTTGGGAAGATAAAAATTCTGGAGATGGTGGTGATAGCGTAGAATAATGAGAACATAATGCCATGGAACTGTACACTTAAAATGGTTAAAATAAATGTTAAGTATATTTGACCATAATAAAAAATATTTCAAAGGACATTTTAACAAACTAATTTAATTTGATACTGTTGACAGCTCCCTCCTTGAAATTCTAACTTTGTTTCTAGAATATACCTCATAACATTTTTCTTTTTATTTCTCTGGTTCTTTCCCTTTCTTCTTCGTGGCTCCTTTAACTTAAAGTTCTCTCTTTGGCTTTCTTATTACTTCTTACTCTGCACTAATTTTCAGGGCTTCCACTACTACTAGCTGTAGTGGTGGTAGATTATATAAATCTCCATGAATGTCAGGCTCCTCATATGCAAATTAGAGTTTAATGTCCCTAACTTATTTCTTGTGAAGTATGTAATAATGCAGATAATGTTTAGCCTTGTTTAATAGATGTTATTATATAATGATAATTTAATCTATATATCTAGGCTAGATATTTCTTGAGGATTAGAGCTTTAATTTCCCCCCCCCCCCTAGTAAACTCTGTGCCCAACTTGGGACTTGAATTCATGACCCTGAGACCAAACCTCACATTCTCTACTGACTGAGCCAGCCAGGTGCCCCTTAAGGACCAGAACTTTAATTCTAACAATCTTTTGTTAGATTGTTCTCTTGAGACCTTAAATTCAGTGTTTCTAAAACTGGTTTTGTTTTTTCTCCCCGGACCTGTGCTTCCTCATGTGTTAACTCTTTTGGTGAATGGCCTCACAGTCCACCCTGGATAGAGGCCTAGGTTGACTTATCAGTCTCCTCCACTAACCTGTCACCTCTCCCAGAGATTGTTTTTGGTGTGTACTGTGGCACATTATAGGTGCTCAGTAAATGTTTGTTGATTATATGAATGACTAGAATTCCTCATCCTATGTGGTAGAATACAGACTTTGTACTATATTCTTACATGCTGTTTTGTGCTGGTTTGTACCAAATCATGGAATTCAAGTTTAATTCATTGATTCTAGGATACTATTGCTCTGCTTAATTATTGTATCTCCTCTTAATATTTATTTTTCTTGATTGGTCCTAATACTCATGTATGTAATTTTCCCTAATATTTTATTGAATTTTCATTGTGGAAAATTTCAAGCATACAAAAGAAGAAAAATAGTATATCATTTGCCCATTTTACCCAACAACTATCAATTCATGCTCTTCTTTCTCTCAACTCATACTACTTTGAAGCAAATTCCAGGTAGTTCCTTTTTTTTTTTTTTTTAAGATTTTACTTTTAAGTAATCTCTACACCAAATGTGGGGCTTGAACTCATAACCCCGAAATCAAGAGTCACATGCTCTACCAACTGAGCCAACCAGGTGCTCCAACTTTGAAGCAAATTCTAGACATCATTTCATCCATAAATATCAGCATTTATCTGTAAAGCATAAAGACTTTTAAAATATATCACAGTACCATTATTGCACCTAAAAATATGTATTCTTTTAAATTAAAAAATTTTGGGGGTGCCTGGGTGGCTCAGTCAGTTAAGCATCTGACTTTGGCTCAGGTCATGATCTTGGGTTTCGTGAGTCTGAACTCCATGTTGGGCTCTGTGCTGACAGCTTAGAGCCTGGAGCCTCTTTGGGTTCTGTGACTCCCTCTCTCTCTGCCCCTCCCCTGCTCACACTCTTGTCTCTCTCTGTCTCAAAAAAGAAATAAATGTTAAAAAAATTTTTTTTAATAAAAAAATAAATTTTTTAGACTTTTTATTTTTTGTATTTTAGAGAGAGAGAGAGAGTGCACACTTGAGTGGGGGAGAGGCATGGGGGGAGAGAGAAGGGGGGAGAGAGAGAGAGAGAGAGAGAGAGAGAGAGAGAGAGAGAGAGAGATTGGGAGAGAATCTCAAGCAGGCTCCATGCCCAGTGCGACCCTGGGATCACGATCTGAGCTGAAACCGAGAGTCAGATGCTCAACTGACTTAGTCACCCAGACACCCCCAAAGTAATTTCTTAATAACATCAGATATCTAGTCTGTGTTTAAACTTTCCCAGTTTGTCATATACAGTTTGTTAATAGTTTTTATTTTTGTTTTTTTGGGGGGTTTCGTTTTGTTTAATCAGAATCCATTGCAGGATCATAGATTATCATTGATTGATAGGGCTCTTAAGTCTCGATTATAGGTTTTTCCTTTTCCTTTCCCTCCTTTTTTTTGCCTTTGGAATTTATTTGTTGAAGACACCGTTCTGTAGCCAAGACTAGATCAACACTGCTCAATAGAAATAAAATGCAAGCCACATGTAGAATTTAAAATTTTCCAGTAGCGACATTACATAAAGTAAAAAGAAATAGGTGAAATTAATTTTTAATAATATATTTTAACTCAGTATATCTAGATATTGTCATTTCTACATATAATTAATATAATGTTATTAATGGATATATATTTTCTGGTACCAAATATTCAAAATCTGATGTATATTTTTTACTTAAAGCACGTATCAATTTGGACTAACCAGATTTCAAGTGTTCAATAGCTACATCAATAATGCCTACCGTATTGGGCAGGGCAGGTCTAGATTTTGCATATTGGATACCTGTGGTGTCATTTAGCATGTTTTTTCCCTTTTAAATCAGTAACATGTATTTAGATTTTTCTTTCATTTTTAAACAGAAGGATACAATGAATGTCAACATTAAAACTAAACACATTTGATAAATTCAACTTTAGAGAGTTTTTTACGAATGACATTGTCTCTTTAAGGGTTAAAAACTCTTTATTTGTGTTTTAGTGCCAGTCCAGAGGAATATAATACAGTTGTACAGAAGCCAAGACAAATTCTATGTCAGTTCATTGACCGAATACTTACAGATGTAAACGTTGGTAAGAAACAGTTATTTCTTATAGAAGTTTTATAAATTGTTTTCTTTTTCATATATACATTATGCTAGCATTTTTGTCCGTGTAGTTTTAAATGTAGAGTTAGTATCTATGATAGTTACTATTTTCAAACAAATTACTTACAACATTAACTTTTTTTTTTTGAGACTACATGCACTATGTATACACGGGGAGGGAGAGGGAGAATCTTAAGCGGGCTACACCCGGTGCAGAACCCAACATGGGGCTCAGTCCTGTGATCCTGGAATCATGACTTGAGCCAAAATCATGACTCGAGCCAAAATCATGACTCAGATGCTTAATCAGCTGAGCCACCCAGGCCCCCCTACAATATTAACTTAGTACATAATATGACTTAAGCATTTAAAGTAATTCTAGTTTTTAGGCACCTGGGTGGCTCAGTCGCTTAAAGTAATTCTATTTTCCTGCTTTTCCTACATTTTCTGCTACTTGCTATGGAGTTCTTTGATATATGGTATTATAATAGATAAAAAATAGTTGGCCATTTCTAATCATGTGCACCCTATTTTAGCTAGGTCTTTCACCTAGTGGTTGAGAAACAAATGCCATTTAAATATTCTTTACAAGTTAGTGACTTTGTGGGAGGTAAGAGGTTCCAGTGAGTTGTTGAAATAACTATTTCCTCTTTGTGGCAGTGTAGAAAACAAATATTACCAACCTGGCAAGGTGGTGTCCCATTGGTCACATCTGTTAAAATTACACAGAAGGGGTAATATAAAGTAGCATTTGGCTAATGGTTTATAAATTTAATTTCAAATTTGGCACAAATTTAATGACTTAATAATAGTCATTTAGCCTTTCTTTTTTCAGTCAATAAAATTACGAGTTGCTGAAAAACAACAAAGGGCTACTAACTACTTGCATAATGTATTTTCATGTAGTACTCCCTTCCCTCTCTTTAGATCACTTGCCCTTCACCTCTCTGACCAACTTTTCATCATCTAGGAATCTAATCCTTCACAGCATCTTCCCAGACACTCACTTCCTGCACGGTGGATTAGTGCAGTTAACATACTATATTATAACTATCAGCTTATTTATCTGATTCCCTCACCTGTTCAGGTAAAGTTTTTTTTCCCCCTCAGATTTTGGTACAGTGCCAGGCATATTGTAGGCCTGTAATATATATTTGGTGAATGGATGTATACTAGATGAATGTGCCTGGTTTTTAAACATTTAAAATTAGAAAGATAGGACCATGGAGTTTAGCCCCATCAGTTTATCCTGAGCACTGTATTGGACACAATTCTGGTCAACAAAGTCTAGTTTTTTAACAACTGGTCACCAAAGTCTAGTTTTTTAACAAAAGAACTGTCATTTCATTTGTCACGCCTCTTTAAGATGAATTTTTTATTATTTTAGTTGCTCTAGAACTTGTAAAGAAAACTGACTCCCAGCCAACCTCTGTGATGTTGCTTGATTTCATCCAGCATATAATGAAGTCCTCCCCACTTATGTTTGTAAATGTGAATGGAAGCCAAGGGCAAAATGAGGTCAAAGACAGTATTGGTGAGTCCTACTATTTGTGCATTCATTTGCAACTGGTTTTATGAAATTTACCCTCTTCTGCTCTTCTAAATTATAACATACATTTTATACATATTCTGGTCAAATTTGCTATAAACGTGAAGGAGCAAAATGGTAATTGTTAATTTTGTTTTGTGCATCCTTATTGTTTTCTTTAGTTTTAAACTAGATACCCAGGATGGAACAGAAATAACCAAATTTGTTTATTTGCCATTGGACACTTAAGCAGTTTTCTTTTTTCCGTTTTTGATAAGCTCTTTCTTCTAGATCAGGCATTAGCAAACCATGGCCCACAGGCCTCCTGCCTGTGTTTGTAAACAAAGTTTTATTGCAAAAGCCATGTTTTTACTTAATATTTACTTAGTGTATATTACTGTATATATATCTACTGTAACTACTAGAAAGGCAGCATTGAGTAGTTGACATGGAAGCCATAAAGCCCTCAAGCCTAAAATATTTCCTATCTAGCCCTTTAAGAACAACTCCTAGATGTTGAAACTTTTTTCCAGGCTTTATCCTTATTGTTCCTACTACTTTTGCCCCTTTATTGGCCTCCTTATAAAAAGATGTAAAGCTATCATCTCTTTTTCTGTATAATGCATAGAGTATTAAAAATGTTTTTTAACTTTTTTTAATGTTTTTATTTCTGAGAGAGAGAGAGTGTGTGCACGCAAGTGGGGGAGGGGCAGAGAGAGAGGGAGACACTGAATCCAAAGCCGGCTCTAAGCTCTGAGCTGTCAGCACAGAGCCCGACACAGGGCTCGAACTCAAGTACCGGGATATCATGACCTGAGCTGAGGTCAGCACTTAACTGACTGAGCCATCCAGGCATCCCTGTCTATATTCTTTACTACACTTTTTTAAATAACAGGTCACAACCCATTAATAGGTTATGAAGATAAAATGTAATTCGAAAATATCATAATACATTGCATGTAATAAATACTGTTTCATGATGAAACTTTTGTTTCATATATTTAAATAAAATAAATATGCATATGTAAACTGGGTCATGATATAAAATGTATCTTAGTTGTGATCAAAAAGTTTTAGAAACTGTATTACAGGAATCAGGAGGACTGTGACTGATTTGTTTTTGTGCACCTGGGACAGAGTTGGCACTCAATAAATATTTGTTGAAGGAGTGATAATAGTAACCATTTGTTGAACTTCAAGCACTATGCTGAGAATTTCACATACATCATCTTACTTCATTCTCATGGTAACCCTTATGACTCCCTTCTTACAGATGAAGTTACAGAGGTTCAGAGAGATGAAAAGTTCACACAACCAATAAGTGAAAAGCTAGGACTTAGACTTGAAAATTGGTATTCTAAATTACTGTTCAGTATTTCCATTGTGTAAGGAATGTTTTAGACTATTTTGTTAGTGAAGTTTATACTTTAAAAATGAATCATCAGGGGCACCTGGATGACTCAGTCAGTAAGCGTCTGACTTCAGATCAGGTCATGATCTCACGGTTTGTGGGTTCACGCTCCCTTTGGGCACTGTGCTGACAGCTCAGACCTGGAGCTTGCTTCAGATTCTGTGTCTCCTCTCTGCTCCTCCCCTGCTCTCGCTCTCGCTCTCTCTCTCTATTTCTCTGTCTCTGTGTCTCCAAAATAAATAAACATTAAATTTTTTTTTTTAATGAATCATCAAGCAGTTAGCAAATTAATTAACATTTCTGATGGACTTATTTAATATTTTTTTATTTCAAAGAATTCAGTAATTGGATCATAACAAGACTTCTGCGGATTGCAGCAACTCCATCCTGTCATACGTTACACAAGAAAATCTGTGAAGTTATCTGCTCATTATTATTTCTTTTTAAAAGCAAGAGTCCTGCAATTTTTGGAGTACTAACAAAGGAATTACTGCATCTTTTTGAAGATGTGATTTGCCTCCATAAAAGAAATGCAGTGGGACACTTTGTGGAATGGCCAGTGGTAGTTAGCCGATTTTTAAGTCAATTAGATGAACGTGTGGGATATTTACAACCAGCTCCTTTGCAATTCATGAACATGCAAAATTTAGAATTTATTGAAGTCACCTTATTAACAGTTCTTATTCGTATTATTGCAATTGTGTTTTTTAGAAGGCAAGAACTCTTACTTTGGCAGATAGGTTGTATGCTGCTAGAGTATGGTAGTCCAAAAATTAAATCCTTAGCAATTAGCCTTTTAACTGAACTCTTTGAGCTTGGAGGATTACCAGCACAACCAGCCAGCACTTTTTTCCGGTCATTTTTGGAATTATTAAAACATCTTGTAGAAATGGATGCTGACCAGTTGAAACTCTGTGAAGAGCCATTATCAAAGCTGATAAAAACACTATTTCCCTTTGAAGCAGAAGCTTATAGAAATATTGAACCTGTCTATTTAAATATGCTGCTGGAAAAACTCTGTGTCATGTTTGAAGATGGTGTGCTTATGCGGCTTAAGTCTGATTTGCTAAAAGCAGCTTTGTGCCACTTACTGCAGTATTTCCTTAAATATGTGCCAGCTGGGTATGAATCTGCTCTACAAGTCAGGAAGGTTTATGTGAGAAACATTTGTAAAGTTCTTGTGGATGTGCTTGGATTTCAGGTAGATGCAGAGGTAAGTCATTTTTAAGTGTATTTAATAAGTATGTATTTTGTTTATAACTTAAGCATATATGTCAGATGTATTAGTGAGAAAATAGATTGTCTTTAATAATGTATATTCAGAATGGAATGATTTTCACAATCCACTTTGGCACCTTATTCTGAATTTTTACTTTGATTTGAGAAAGATTTGTTCACTAAGTTGGTAATGAACTGCCAATAGGGTAGCAGGTTTTAAAGTAGGCTTTGTGAAGTGTAAGCATGTTTAGTGCATTATTAAAAGGGGGCCAGTTATCAACTTAATTACAAAAACTTTGAGCACTCACCTAGATTTTATCTTTGGCATGTTATAATCAATCACTTGTAGGAAACCTATGATTACATAGTACTAATCATGCCAAAATATGCCTTTTTTCTTATTTGGACTGTGAGAGACAGGCAGTACAATAAAATGTGCAGTAACTTGAGTAAATACTTTATCTAAAAGTCTTGCTGGATTTGTAGTATGAAAGAGTTTAGTAATTCCCTTATAGAATTTTTCTTTGTAGTATTTTGATGGAAGGAAAAACAGATGAGAGAATTTATGTTAAGACTTTTAAGACTGTACAACCATAATTGTAGGTACAGAACCACATATATGTCTATTTATAGGTTGTGAAATTATATAGATTAACTTAGGTCTTTGTTTTACCTGATGAGACTCTGAAAATAGTTTACCTTATTAAAAAACTTACAACCTAATTAATTTTTGCAGTCTGTTAATAACATTTTCTAAGAGATAGTTTTTGAAATTATTTTTACTTTCTCAGTATTTGTTGGGCCCACTTTATGCCGCCTTAAAAATGGAAAGTATGGAAATCATTGAGGAGGTTCAGTGCCAAATTCAACAGGAAAACCTCAGCAGTAATAGTGATGTAATATCATCCAAAAGACGTCGACTCAGCTCATCTCTAAACTCTTCCAAAAGACCACCAAAACAGACTGAGGAGTATGACCTTCATTCAGTTTGTATTTAGTGATTTAATAAAACTTTATTCACTTTTTTTTTTTTTTCAACGTTTTTTATTTATTTTTGGGACAGAGAGAGACAGAGCATGAATTGGGGAGGGGCAGAGAGAGAGGGAGACACAGAATCGGAAACAGGCTCCAGGCTCCGAGCCATCAGCCCAGAGCCTGACGCGGGGCTCGAACTCACAGACCGCGAGATCGTGACCTGGCTGAAGTCGGACACTTAACCGACTGCGCCACCCAGGCGCCCCAAAACTTTATTCACTTTTAAAAATCATCTTTAGTTAAGTGCTTTGACTTAAATACATACCATTGTTCTTTCTAAAGGTAGTCAAAGGAATGCTTGAAATATTTTAATACTTGTAGCCCATTCAAGTATGAAAGATAACATGGCTACATAAGGTTACTTAAAAGATTTTTTAAGTTATTACTTGCCTGTCTAATTTAACTTTTTAGTATCTGAAAAATCTCTGAGATTGCATATCTGTCAGCAGTTTATTTTATTTTATTTTTTTTTTTTAATTTTTTTTTTTTAACATTTATTTATTTTTGAGACAGGGAGAGAGCATGAACAGGGGAGGGTCAGAGAAAGAGGGAGACACAGAATCTGAAACAGGCTCCAGGCTCTGAGCTGTCAGCACAGAGCCCGACGTGGGGCTCGAACCCATGGACCGTGAGATCATGACCTGAGCCGAAGTCAGACGCTTAACTGACTGAGCCACCCAGGCGCCCCAGCAGTTTAAAATACATTAACAAACTTTTTGTATAATGTGATCAAAGAATTCCCATATTGCAGTTAGCCCTGAAAGTTGTTTTAAATACATTGTACTATAAATTTCAGTAGTTGGCATTACATGTTATGTTTTGTTTTAAATATTTTTCACATTTGAACCAATGAATATCTTTACACTGTGGTTATAATAAATTACAGAATTAAACATGTGGATATGAACAAAAAGAGCATATTATGGAGTACACTGAAACAGAAAGCTGAATCCCTTCAGATTTCCCTTGAATGTGGTAGTCTAAAGAATCCTGTTATCGAGACTTTAGAAGGAATCACGGTTATCCTACAACTGACTGCTCTGTGTACTGTTCATTGTTCTCATCAAAACATGGACTGGTAAAACAACTTGTATTTTCTGGGTGGGTTTTCTGTAATAAATTTGGATGTATTGTTTTAGGAGACCTCATTATTCACTCAATTTGTGTGACCTGAGAACATACATTTTTTAGTGAAATGGAAAGGTAATTTGTTTTTTATTGAGCACCTGCTAAATGCTAGGTACTGTATTAAGTACTATACATATAATATTTAATCTTTACAACAGTTCTATAAGGTAAATGCTGTTATGCCTACTTTACAAATTGGAGATTGAGGTTTAGAGAAATTGAGACTAAGTCATGTGTTCAGTCCAGATGGTCTCAACAACACCTTACTTTCTCCAGGCTCTTTCTTTGGAACAGCTCCCACTATGAGACCAGTAGGCAGAGTATATATTCTAAGGACAGGAGAAGAAGGGGTGAGGAGCCTCTGATGTTCTGGGTCCAGCTCGAGGGTAACCTGGTGTTCCAGTTCCTCTTAATTACTTCCTCTAACAAGACTCTTTGTCTGAACTTTCCTGCGCACATATAATTAGAAAGTAGCAGAGCACATTTTTATATAACTCAAAACTCATTGTTCTTTTAGTCAAACATTTAGCCAAAAGAACATTTCCTTTTGATAATAAGAGTAGGGATTTAGAACTCCTTGGAAGTATATTTTCAGTTTAGTACTTTTAAGATGGTTAATTATTCTATCAGAAAAAGCAAGTGTGAATCATCTCTGAAGATGTAGTCTTATTTTTACTGCCAAGTTATAGACTGAAACTCTTTGTTAACTTTTTACATGGTCATTTATTCTGTATTTTCTGACTCTTAATTAGCCAATAAAAAGTTATGAAAGAGATTTTAGAGAAACTATATTACCTCAGATTGTATTACATTTAGAATTTGAAACAACTTGAAGGAATAGCTAATTAGACGGCAGTCTACTCTTCTATAATTAAGGGTTTACCAAGCCAGTTAATAATTATGCAGGGATATCTTCTGTCATTTTTTAGGCCTGGGATACTGCATTTAAATATTGTAGATTATTTTAATTACCAAATCCTAGGACTGATGTAAAGAGACTAAGCTTAAAATAATAATGGCATATTAATTGACTTGCATATTTACTTTGAATTGGTTTAAACTTGTGTTAGTTTTATACTCACAATTTCTTTTGACTTAACTGCAATATTAGGTTGGACTATAACAAATTTATTGTAATTCTGTTTCTTAAAAATGTATTAACTGCAGCCATAATTTCAAGGACTGTCAACAGAAATGTAAGAAGAAACCTTCAGTAGTGGTAACTTGGATGTCTTTGGATTTTTACACAAAAGCGCTTAAGAGCTGTAGGAGTTTGTTGGAATCTGTTCAGAAACCTGACCTGGAGGTAGTTATTGATAAAGTGGTGAAAATATATGATGCTCTAATTTATATTCACGGTGAGTATAAATAAACAGTAGAAAAAAACAACCTTTAAAGGTCATCAGTGTAGAATATAACTATTAACTTTTTTTATTTGAGAATTTCTGAAGAATGCTGAGAAAATGCATGGATGCGTGTCTTTGTAAAGTCACATTTAATTTCTTTGGGTTACAGACCTCAGAACATCATCTCTATGTTAAGAATCTTTGTTTATTGAATGCTGTAATTCCACTTGATGTTTAGAACATCTATTTTTATTGAGCAACAAGACACAGTTAAATATGATTAAGGAAAAATTATAATCACCTGTTGTGTGTTTCTGTAGTAAAAACTTCATTTGAAGATCATATACTGGAAGATTTATGTGGAATGCTTTCACTTCCATGGATTCATTCCCATTCTGATGATGGCTCTTTAAAGTTGACTACATTTGCTACTAATCTTCTAGCGTTAAGCCAGAGGATTTCTGATAGCTGCTGTAAGTGGTCACAAAATTCTGTGTGTGTGGTTTAACTCATGTCTATATGGGACTTCTAACACATTGCTGTTTTTTTTTCATTAATTTAAAAAGTACATTTTTACCAATTCAAAAAGTAATTAGACATCTAAAAAGTAACAAATTGAAAAAATTATAGGATTTGCACACCCCAAGTATTCTGCCACATTGTTCTCCAAAGATGCCATTCCAGTTTACATTCCTTTTATTAGCAAAATAGGAGAGAATTTCTATTGTCTCACATCCTCACTTTGTCAGACTAAAATGTTTGCTGTCAAAAAAAAGAAAAAAATGGTAAGGAGGTAACTAAAAGAATTTTTTTTTTTTTTTTAACTATCTGATGGATGTGATTTTTAGTTGCATTTCTCTGGTTATATGTAGTAGGATTGTACGTAGATGTTTTTCAGTGCATGTGCTTTATTTTTTAAAAAGGAGCTTTTAATTAAATATATATATTTGAGATGTTACTTGAGTTTATGACAATGGATATATATATATAAATGTGTATGATGTATATAAATATATATGTGTATAAATATAAATGTGTATAAATATATATAAATGTGTATATTGATATGTATATAAGTTAAAATTAATATTTAGAAATAGTTTTTAATAGACTTAATTTTTTCAGCACCACAGGCACAGTCACGGTGTGTGTTTCTTCTAACTTTATTTCCAAGAAGAATATTCCTTGAATGGAGAACAGCAGTTTATAGCTGGGCCCTACAGAGCTCCCATGAAGTAATCCGGGCTAGTTGTGTTAATGGATTTTTTATCTTGTTGCAGCAGCAGAATTCTTGTAACAGAGTTCCCAAGATTCTTATGTATGTATTAATGTTTTAATTTGAATATATAACTTGCTTGGAAAGATCATAGTGTATGCAAATATATGTATATTGCTGAGTGTATGCAACAAATGTTGCTTTTTATTTTGAAATTTAAGTTTTCTTCCTTTTAGGCTTTGTCTTACCATTACTTTTTCCCCAAATTAAGCAAGACTATTTAGACCACAAAATTAAGCAAGGTTTAGTTAGTGTATTTTCTTTTTTCTCCCCAGAGATAAAGTCAAAGATGATTCCGACTTTGTCAAGAAAGAATTTGCCTCTATTCTTGGTCAACTTGTCTGTACGCTTCATGGCATGTTTCATTTGACAAATTCTTTAACAGAACCTTTCTCTGAACATGGACATATTGACCTATTCTGTAAGAGCCTAAAAGTCACTTCTCAACATGAATGTTCATCTTCTCAACTAAAAGCTTCTGTTTGCAAGCCATTCCTTTTTCTACTGAAAAAAAAAACACCTAGTCCAGTGAAACTTGGTGAGTGATTTGTTATGAATGTTTTAACATTTTTTTTTTTTAACTTTATTTATTTTTGAGAGAAATTGAGCACAAGTGGGGGAGGGACAGAGAGAGGGAGAGAATCCCAAGCAGGCTCCGCAGTGTCAGCACATAGCCAGATGTGAGGGTCTGGAACTCACGAACCGTGAAATCATGACCTGAGCTGAAATCAAGAGATGGACGCTTTACCAACTGAGTCACCCAGGTGCCCCTGATTTATTTAACATTTTAAAACCTTTTCTGGGCGCCTGGGTGGCTCAGTCAGTTGAGCGTCTGACTTTGGCTCGGGTCATGTTCTCATGGGTTTAGGCCCCATGTTGGGTTCTGTGCTGATAGCAGAGAGCCCGATGTGGGGCTCAAACTCACAAACTGTGAGATCATGACATGAGCCAAAGTCAAATGCTTAACCGACTGAGCCATCCAGGTGCCCCTAAACTCTCTTTTTTAAATCATTAATAGAATTAGCCTGAAGCCTTAAGAAATTAGACTTACTTGATAGATTCAATGGTCATGTAATGGTAATTTATAAATGGGTTGTCTGGCATTAGACCGCATCACAGAACTAACAAGGGTAGTAATTTTTGGATTTTTAAATATTCATGTGATTTGCCAACTTGGGCATACCTGGTGTTTGGTCCAATATCGTGAGGTTCAGTATTCCCTATGCTTTTTAGGGAGACTGGGGAAGCTTCTTAATATGTCTGCTGCCACTATCTTGGACCTTTGGAACTCCAAATAATTAGAAGCTTTGCCCTACTGAGGACTATCTGTAGATTGTATCTTCTTAGTCACTTTTCCAGTGGCAATGTTGTATGAGTTTGTTGGAAGCATGAGATTTACACAAATACTTAGAAGATCCATTTGTATGGGTAGAAAGTTGCAACTTGTTCTCAAGTTTTAAAAATAATTTATAATAGGTAGTTTCCAGGACTCCCTAAATCTTGTAATACAGGATTAACAGTAAAGCTAATAGTTCACAGATCTTTAGATTAGTGAAATGTGCTTTTTAAGTCTATCTCAGTAAAATATAATGATGTACAAAGTCTTAAATGAGTAGTCATTTTATAACTTAAAAAAATTCTAGGGGCCCCTGGGTGGCTCAGTCAGTTGAGCATCTGACTTGGGCTCAGGTCATGATCTTGAAGGTTGGTGAGCTCAAGCTCCACATCGGGCTTGCTGCTGTCAGCCTGTCAAGCCCACTTCCAATCCTCTGCCCCCTCTCCCTGCCCCTTCCCCGCTTACATGCTCCCCAAAATAAATAAATAATTTTTAGAAGTGAGGCACCTGGGTGGCTTATTGGGTTGAGTATCTGCCTTCAGCTCAGGTTATCATCGTGGTTTATGAGTTCAAGCCCCATACCAGGCTCTTTGCTGATAGACCCTGCTTCAGATTCTATCTCCCTTTCTCTCTGCCCCTCCCCCACTCACACTGTCTGTCTGTCTGTCTCTCTCTCTCTCTCTCTCTCTCTGTCTCTCCCTCTCTCCTCAAAAATGAATAAATGTTAAAAAAAATTTTAATTCTAGAATTTTAGATTTAAATTATTTATAACTGTTATTAAGTATAAAGTAAATTTTAATCTGTAAACATTCATTTTAGTCTTCCACAATTTCTACTAATTGAAACTGACATTATAAGCAAGTTAGAATTCTTTGTATATTTATTAATAATATTTTTACTGTAAAACTTTGATATTTGAAGTGTTAATATTAGGTATTATATGCTCTCGCCCTTTAGCTTTCATAGATAATTTATATCATCTTTGTAAGCACCTTGATTTTAGAGAAGATGAAACAGATGTAAAAACAGTTCTTGGAACTTTATTAAATTTAATGGAAGATCCAGACAAGGATGTTAGAGTGGCTTTTAGTGGAAATATCAAGCATATATTGGAATCCTTGGACTCTGAAGATGGATTTATAAAAGAGGTTGATATTTTTTATTTTTAAACATTTGTGTCTTCATTAATCTGGCTCTAAACTAATTTAACTGATTAATTTTATTATTCTAGCTTTTTGTCTTAAGAATGAAGGAAGCATATACACATGCTCAAATCTCAAGAAATAATGAGTTGAAGGATACCTTGATTCTTACAACAGGGGATATTGGAAGGTATATTTGGCAGTGTTTGTATACTTCCTTTTTTATTTGCCAGGTGTTAAAAATGGTAATATGAGAGATGTGAAATTATAGAAAAAAAATATGATATCAACATGAATTTTTTTATGGATTTCCATTTATATTTGAGATATTGATGATAACCTTTTTTAAATTTTTTAGGGCAGCAAAAGGAGATTTGGTACCTTTTGCCCTTTTGCACTTATTGCATTGTTTATTATCCAAGTCAGCATCTGTCTCTGGAGCAGCATACACAGAAATCAGAGCTCTGGTTGCAGCTAAGAGTGTTAAACTGCAGAACTTTTTCAGCCAGTATAAGAAACCCATCTGTCAGGTGAGAGTCAGCACTGGTCTTGACTACAGTAAATAGCAATACTTTGCAAGAGTTAAAAAACAACAACAACAACAACAAACAAAAAACCATTTATACGTTTTATTTGTCTTGCTTTAAAGGGTATATTTTTAAAGGATGTATTCAGTTTATTTAAGAGAACCTAAAACTTACAAGTTTTATATTTTATGATCTTGCTCTAAAGATGTATATTATGAATGGGAGAGGGGAATATCTTTTAGTAATATATTGAATTACTATGCTTTCTTGTTAATCTGTTAAATGCTTTTTGGGGGGAGCCTGGGTGGCTTAGTCGGTTAAGCGTCCAACTCTTGTTTTCAGCTCAGCTCATGATCTCACGCTTCCATGAGATTGAGCCTCACATTGGACTCTGTGCTGACAGCATCGAGCTGGCTTGGGATTCTCTCTCTGTCCCATCCTAGGTGGAATGTGTGCTAGTGTACATGTGCATGTGCACGCTCTCTCAAAATAAATAAATAAAACTTTAAAGAAAAGAAATGCTTTTCTTTTTGGGGTGCCTAGTTGGCCCAGTTGGGTAAGCATCTGACTTTTGATTTCAGCTCAGGTCATGAACTCACGGTCTTGAGATTGAGCCTTGAGTCAGGCTCTGTATTGACAGCTCGAGGCCTGCTTGGGATTTTCTGCCCCTCTCCCTCCCCCCCCCCCCCAAAATAAATAAATTTTAAAAAAATGCTTTTCTTTTTTAGCCTTTATTCTACTGATAAACTTTGTTATGGCTTGATGTTATGTAGAAGGCACTTTAGTTTCTATGTAAGTGATGAATTGCTAAATTCTACTCCTGAAATCGTTGTTACATTATATGTAACTTGTTTTAAATAAAATTAAAATGTATATGTATATAAAAAAAGAAATCTTTTAAAAAATCATTGAGTTAAGTTTTGTGAATAGTATAACATAGAGGTTCAGTTTCTTCTTTCTTTGTTTTGGGGGGGGTGCAAGTGAGCAAGGGCAGAGAAAGAGAATCCCACAGAGGGGCAGAGAGAGAAGTGGGGCTCACCCAAAGTGGGGCTCATGTTTTTACCTGAAGCAGGGCTTCTCTTCACCCGAAGTGGTGCTTGAGCTCACCTGATATGGGGCTGGAGCTCACCTGATGCAGAACTTGAACTCAGGAACCATGAGATCATGACCTGAGCTGAAGTTAGATGCTTCACCAACTGAGATACCCAGGCACCCTAGAAGTTCAGTTTCAGTTTCCTTCATGTGATTATCCAGTTTTCCCAACATCATTTATTGAAGAGATTATCCTTATTAAGTATTCTTAGCTCCCTTGTCCAATATTAGTTGATAGTATATGCAAGGGTTTATTTCTGGGTTCTTGATAATGTTCCATTGTTCTATATACCCGTTTTTATGACAGTACCATACTGTTTTGGTTACTGCAGCTTTTGTAGCATAGTTTAAAATTTAGAAAGTGTGATGCTTCCTGCTTTGTTCTTTCTGAGGATTGCTTTGGCTATTTAGAGCCTTTTGAAATTCAGTACAAATTGTAGAATTTTTTTTTTCTTTTTCTGTGAAAAATGCCATTAAAATTTTGATAGGGAATTCACTGAATATCCAAAATTCCGCATTGGATCTCCATAGGGATTACACTAGCATATTTAGATGACTTTGGTAGTATGGATCTTTTATCGATATTCTCTCCCTGTCCTTGAACACAGGATGTCTTTCCATTTATTGTGTTTTCAGTTTCTTTCATCAAAGTCTTACACTTTTTATGCTATAGGTCTTTCAACTCTTGGTTAAATTTATTCCTATATATTTTATTAGTTTTTATGTTATTAAAATGGGATTGTTTTCTTCATTTCTTTTTTGGATATTTTGTTAGTGTATAGATATGCAACTGATTTTTGTATGTTGTTTTTGTGTCCTGCCACTTTACTGAATTTATTAATTACTTCTTTTAATTTTTTTTTTTAACGTTTATTCATTTTTGAGACAGAGAGAGAGCATGAATGGGGGAAGGTCAGAGAGAGAGGGAGACACAGAATCTGAAACAGGCTCCAGGCTCTGAGCTGTCAGCACAGAGCCCAACGCGGTGCTCAAACTCACGGACCGCGAGATCATGACCTGAGCTGCAGTCGGACGCCCAACCGACTGAGCCACCCAGGCATCTCTATTAATTACTTCTTTATCCACATAACTTTTTGGTGGAGTCTCTAGGATTTTTTCTATATATCATCTTGTCAGCAAATAAAGACAATTTTATTTAAGAACTAAAAAATACATAAATAAAAAAGGTTGATTCAACTCGTGGCTGAAAAGTTAGGGATATGTTAAAATACTGGCTTTGCCCTGTTTGGAGTGTGATCCTTAACAAGATACTTAAATTTCTTAACTAAACCTGGTTGCTCCATTTGTAACCACATCATCTACTTCTTGAAGGTTGTTACAAAAATCAAGTAAGCTAATTCAGGTAATATGTTTAGGGCATTGATACTATCCTTTATGTTAGCTTAGAAAGTAGTCTTTAAATTTTATTCCTTGTGTGTTGGGGCGCCTGGGTGGCTCAGTTGGGTGTCCAACTTCAGCTCAGGTCATGTTCTCACCATTTGCGGGTTCAAGCCCCGCATCAGGCTCTGTGCTGACAGCTCAGAGCCTGGAGCCTGCTTTGGATTCTGTCTCCCTCTCTGACACTCCCCTACTCACACTCTGTCTTTCTCTGTCTCTCTCTGTCTCTCGCTCTCAAAAATAAACATTAAAAAAAATTTTTTTTTTAATTTTTTTTTTAATGTTTTATTTATTTCTGAGACAGAGAAAGAGCATAAGCAGGGGAGGGGCAGAGAGAGAGGGAGACACAGAATCCGAAGCAGGCCCCCTGCTCCGAGCTGTCAGCACAGAGTCTGACGCGGGGCTCCAACTCACGAGCCGCAAGATCGTGACCTGAGCTGAAGTTGGAGGCTTAACTGACTGAGCCACCCAGGCACCCCTAAATATTTTTTTTTAATTTCTTCTTTGTGTGAAAAAATTAACAAATTGTTTTGCTCTAGTTTTTAGTAGAATCTCTCCACTCCAGTCAGATGACAGCACTTCCTAGTACTCCATGCCAGAATGCTGAGATGCGGAAACAAGATGTGGCTCACCAGAGAGAAATGGCTTTAAATACCTTGTCTGAAATTGCCAATGTTTTTGACTTTCCTGATCTTAATCGTTTCCTTACTGTAAGTTGCAAAGTGTGGTTGACTTAACTGTTTTCAATTCAGTATTTTGTGTTTATTCCATTCTAGTCTTATTTTAAAGAAAATCTGGAGCATGTAGATCCTGTATTTTCAAATATGTATGTTTTCTTTTGACTTTGATATGATGTTACTTATGTTATAAAATTTAAGTTCGTGTTAGAGTTATTTCTCTATATGGTTTGCTATCCTGAAAATTTAATACTAATTGATTAATGCTAACTAATTCAGCTGACTGAACCCTTATGTCTTTAGTGCTATGATTGGTTCCATTGGTAATGCACAGTCTAATATCATTTTTACCTCTAAGGAGTTAGAGCAATATAGTACAAAATTATTGGTATATATGATCCTGTGTGAATTCAGATGACAGAGTTTATGGTAGGGAGTGGTTTGGGAAGTCTTTGAAATGTCATTATGGTTGAGGGTTGAAAGATGGAGTACGTTGTCTTCTTACCTTTTCCCAAAGACAAAGTTATCATTACTCTTCGTGAATTGTAATAGTGATCCATACTATTAGGACTGAGTATTTTTCCCTACAACATTATTATATTTTAACAAACTTAAGTTGCTTGTAAATTGGTCAAATCCTGCAAGGAAATATGATAGTATACAGTAAGGATTATAAAGATATTCTTATCTTTTCATTCAGTAATTTCCCTCTGGGAACCAAAAAGTACAGATGTTTATTGCAGCATTTTCGAAGTACAAAATTACACAAAATGCTGAAAAGAAATGTCTAACATTTGGGCTGTAGACCATTGTGGAACCCTTAATATAATAATTGTTAATACTTTGTAGATTATTTTATAATGTTATATTAGTCTTACAGAATTAATATTAAGTTCAAAGGCATAACACAAGTAAGGTGTAAGCATCTCTGAGGGGAGGGGCCTGAGTCTTGTTTATTTTTATATCTCTAGTACCTATGATGATTGACATGTAGTAGGTGTTCTTTAGATACATGTTGAAGGGAATAAATGAAAGGCCAACAATTTTGTGTTTGGAATTGTGTATTTGTTTAATGAGTAAGATCTTAAAGGAAATAGACCAAAATCAAAATAGATTTGTTGCCATTTGAGGATGGTGAGTGCATTAAAATGTTTTTATTTAATATTGCAGCACTTTTAATTTTTTTCAGCTTTTTAATTAAAAAAAACTTAAAATATTGTATTTATGGTTACTGTTGCTTGTCAAAATCCAAATTAACTCAAATAAAAAATCAAACTTGGAACTTCTGCCTTTAGAGCATGAGTATATTTTAACACATACTCATGAGAAATTTTCTTCTCTACTTATGTATTGGCTTATACTTCTACATTAGCTGTAATGTGAACTCTGTGCCATCAGAGACCTTGCCTATTTTTTTGCGGCTTCATCCGTAGTGTCTGAATCATAGTAGATGCTTGGTACATATCTGTTGAATGCATAAATGGTAAATTCTGAAATTATATAGATCACATATGGACTCCAAATTTGTTTGGTATTTTAAAATATTTTTGTACACAACTTATGTGAATATGTTATTACCTGGACAAATGTACTTTTTAGTAATTATAGTGTTTCTTTTTCAGAGGACATTACAAGTTCTGCTCCCTGACCTTGCTGCCAAAGCAAGCCCTGCAGCCTCTGCTCTCATTCGAACTTTAGGAAAACAGTTAAATGTCAATCGTAGAGAAATTTTAATAAATAACTTCAAATATATTTTTTCTCATTTGGTCTGTTCCTGTTCCAAGGATGAATTAGAACGTGCCCTTCATTATCTGAAGGTAATTGAATAATTGTGTGTTTTACTCTTTTGTTTAAATTAGCATTATAGGAAAGCTTTTCTAACGTTCTTGTAGGGAGAAGAGTAAATAATTTAGAGCTTATTCTAGAGTAATATAAGTCCAAATGGTATCATGTAAATAAGCTTTGTTTGGGGCCTAGAGGATCATATTAAATAGGAATATTCTTTTATTTTTTTGGTCATTTCACCATAATGGCGTGTGATGATCATCCATTCATGGATCAGGTTCTCAACTCATTTCATTTTAGAATTTTTTTTTAAAGTTTATTTATTTTGACAGAGACCCCCTGTATGCACATGCAAGCAGGGAAGAGGCAGAGAGAGAGGGAGAGAAAATCCCAGGCAGGCTTCATGCTGTCCGTGCAGAGCCTAACACAGGGCTTGATCTGAGATCATTACCAGAGCTGAACTCAAGTCAGACATTTAACTGACTGAGCCACTGAGGCTCCCTTAGAAATTTTTTTAAGTTTATTTTTTCATTTTTTTTGTAATCTCTGTACCCAGGTGGGGCTTGAACTCACAACCCCAAGATCAAGAGTCACATGCCCTTTCAACTGAGTCAGCCAGGTGCCCCATATTTTTGAATTTTTAATTAATTGGAGCTCAAGTTGACTAATTATATGCAAGTAATTATATTTATAGGAAGAGGCAATCTCAACTGTGGCATAATGTTAGTGTATTGCTTAGTTTTTTAGTGCTCTGATTATATTTGACTCAGTATTTTGCTAGTTTTTTTAGATTTAAAATTATAGCTTATATGTCTTTTTGGGTATCACACTAGCAATGGTATCTTTCAAAAAATATGAAACTATTGGAGTAGGAGAAACCGTCAGATATGCATATGTGACTACTGTTTTCTCTGATTTTAATTATTTCATGTGTTTCATGATATGGCAGCAATAGATTCCTTTCTGCATGAGAATTACTGAATATTGAGTATTTTTATTCATTTTGAGAAAGAAAATCTGTATTGTAGAGATAGAATGACAATAGTAGAGTGTTTTCCTGTAGAGATAGAATGATAATAATAGAGTATTTTCCTGCATGTCAGAAGTTACTAAAGAATTTATATGGATCATTTCAGTCCTTATAGTTATCCAATGAGATAAAGATGCTATTATTTTTCCATTTTATAGATGAGAAAACCAAAACAGGGAGAGGTCAGATTAGGTAACTTGTCCAGGTCACAACACAACTAATAAGTGACAAAACTGGAATTTAAGGGGCACCTGGGTGGCTCAGTCAGAGTCTGACTCAGGTCATGATCAAGCCCTGCATCGGGGGCCCTGCATTGACAGTGCAGAGCCTGCTTGGTATTCTCTGTCTCCCTCTCCTTCTGCCCCTCCCCTGTTCACGCTCTGTCTGTCTCTCTCAAAATTAAAAAATGATAATAAAACAAACAAACCTGGAATTTAAATTCAGGCAGTCTGACCAGAAAGACTGTTCTAAGCCACTATATTATATTTTCTCCTAGGGGTTATGTGTCTATGAATAATGAGTTGATGATATTTTAAGAAAACTGACTTTTTGAAATTTTATTTGAAAGTGAAGTTTAATTACTTTCCTCATTACCTGTACCCCATGGGAGATGTACCTGGAGAAATCGAGATTAGAATCCCTTTTTCTTTTTTTTTTTTTTAATTTAAATTTATTTATTTTTGAGAGAGAGAACAAGCGTTTGTGAGCATGAGCGCGAGTGGGGGAGGGACAGAGGGAAAGGGGGAGAGAGAGATAATCCTAAGCAGGCTCTGCACTGTCAGCACATAGCCCCATGTGGGGCTTGAACTCATGAACTATGAGATCATGGCCTGAGCTGAAATCAAGAGTTGGATGCTTAACAACTGAGCCACCCAGGTGCCCCTAGAATCACTTTCCAATACCTTTTAAAATTACCATCAATAGGAGTACCTGGATGGCTCAGTTGGTTAAGCATCTGACTTCAGCTTAGGTCATGATCTCACAGTTCGTGAGTTCGAGCCCCACATCAGGCTCTGTGCTGTCAGTGCAGAGCCCACTTGGGATACTCTGTCCCCCTCTGTCTTCCCCTCCCCCATGCGCACTCTCACTCTCTCGAAAATGAACAAACATTAAAAAAGAAAAAACAAAATTTAAATACCATAAGTAAATTTTGTCACATGATCTAGAGCTCCTGATTTACTAATATACTTATTTCCAAAATCTTTTTTTTTTTTTTAAATGTGTCTTTGGATTAGAATGAAACAGAAATTGAATTGGGAAGCCTATTGAGACAAGATTTCCAAGGACTGCATAATGAATTATTGCTACGTATTGGAGAACACTATCAACAGGTTTTCAATGGTTTGTCAATACTTGCATCATTTGCATCTAGTGATGATCCATATCAGGGCCCCAGAGAGATCGCATCTCCCGAATTAATGGTAAGGAATATGTTATATGAGTTTTTGTTTGTTTCTTGCCTTTTTGTAGCTTAATTGTGAGATTGGAGAAATAGATATTTTATGCATTTTCCAGATGCTAGAGATTTGTTTAAATTTCAGGCTGAGATTTTTATTTTAGAAAGGTTGAGGATTTAAATTATGGTCATACAAGGTATTAACAAAATATATTAGTGTTGAAAAATATGTTTCCAAATGATTATAGGTTTTATTTTTTCACAGGGTAAAAATGTTCAAATTAATTTTTATTCACTACTTTTTCACTATAGATTGGAATACATTTGTGCCCCCCTTCCCCTACCTCCAACTACCTCTTGGGCACAACATACTAATTTTGTCAATTCTATTTTTAAAATCCATTGTTATATTTAAGGGAAAGTTGGAACACATGTTATCCCCTCTTTCCCTCTCTTAAATTTTTATGTTCAGTCACTTTACTTCATGTGAAAAAATATGTATGTATCCTATTTTTTCTTTTGATTGCCCTCATTCCTTCAAGAGACTCCAAGGTCTATCAGCAAAATATCTTCAGAGATTTCTATGTTTGCTTTCTCATTTCCCATTCATTCTTTAGTTCATTTTAATCTGTTTTTGTTCTCACTATTCTACTGAAATTCTTGTCCATGTCAGAAACAGTCTCCCTAATGTCAAATCCAATGGTCACTTCTCTTCCTATCTTATTTCACCTTTCAGTGGTATTCAGTACAACTGACCATCCCTTCTCATATGGCATCTCTTATACTATACTTTTTTTATTTTCTTTTTTTTCCCCACTGTCTACTTATTCATTCTTAGTCTTTACTGGCTCTTTTCCTCTACTTTATCCTCTAAATGTTAGATTGATTCAGGACTATGTAATTGGGTCTTTTTGTCTATTCTTTCCTTAAATGAGAGAGAATCTGGTCTCATCTGGTACTTTGCTTGATTTGATTTATATTTTGATGATTTCATTGTTGAAATTCCAATCCTGACCTCTCCTGAGCTTTGGACTTGTGGATTTATATAAGTTAGGTCCTGGCAGGAAACCGATGGCACACACAAAAATGTTTAACCGAAAATAGTTTCATGAAGGGCTATTTTCATTGTCTTGGGCAAGGTTAAGAGAACCAGCAGGAAATGTTAAGGAATATAGGGACTAGGAATAGCAGAAAATTTATGCTCCCCATAGTCCTGGCCAAGAAGAAGAAATGTTATTGACAGAACCTGGTTGAAAGCTTAGAGCCATGGTTCAGGGAGAAGGTTGTCACTGTAGAGTGTAGACAGTTCCAGAACCACCTCAAAACCCAGAGGGAGCAGGAATTTTAAACCCCTTGCTCTTTTCTCCTAATCCCTGTTCCCCTGTGGTGCTTCCTGTTGACTGAATTCATTGGGAAGCCAGATGAAAGGGATCTTGAGTAATGAAATATGGTTAGCTTCTCAAGCACAGAACAGGCCAGAGAATGGATCTGGAGAGAGGATGGCAAACAGCCTCTCCAGCTTCCTTTTTGTCATCTCTACTTGTCTATCTTAGTAAACATCTAAAGTCCAAACGTAACGTGTCTGTTAGAAATCTTCATTTTCCCTCCCCTAACCTGTTTCTGTCCTAGTCTTTTCTTTCTTTTTTTTTTCCTTTTTAAAATTTTATTTTTTAAAATTACATCCAAATTAGTTAGCATAAAGTGCAACAATGATTTCAGGAGTAGATTCCTTAGTGCCCTTACCCATTTAGCCCATCCCCCCTCCCACAACCCCTCCAGTAACCCTCAGTTTGTTCCATATTTATGAGTCTCTTCTGTTTTGTCCCCCTCCCTGTTTTTATATTATTTTTGTTTCCCTTCCCTTATGTTCATCTGTTTTGTCTCTTAAAGTCCTCATATGAGTGAAGTCATATGATACTTGTCTTTCTCTGACTAATTTCACTTAGCATAATACCCTCCAGTTCCATCCACGTAGTTGCAAATGGCAATATTTCATTCTTTTTGATTGCCAAGTAATACTCCATGGTATATATATACCACATCTTCTTTCTCCATTCATCCATCGATGGACATTTGGGCTCTTTCCATGCTTTGGCTATTGTTGATAGTGCTGCTATAAACATGGGGGCGCATATGTCCCTTCGAAACAGCACACCTGTATCCCGTGGATAAATGCCTAGTAGTGCAATTGCTGGGTCATAGGGTAGTTCTATTTTTAGTTTTTTGAGGAACTTCCATACTGTTTGCCAGAGTTGGCTGCACCAGCTTGCATTCCTATCTCCTGGTCTTTTCTATTTCAGGAAATGGTACCACTGTCTACCTAGTTGCTCAGATCATAACTTGGGAAGCATTCATGAGCCCTCCAGTTTCTTCATCCTTCATAATTAAGTGTTAGCAAACCCTAGCAAGTCTATCTCCAAAGTATATTTTTCATTCTCTGCTGCCACTATCCTCTTATAAGTGACTATCATCTTTCTTGGAGACAACTACAAAAACCTCGTAACTGTTCTCTCCTTTCACTCTTCCCTCCTTATGTCTTTAGTCACTTATTTACACAGCATTGATACGCTCTTTTTGTACGTAATACAAATTCATATCATTCCCCTGTCTAAATTCCTTTTATGGTTTTTGTTGCTCTTAAAATGAAATCTATAAAGCTTTATGTGATTGACGTACCTTTCCACCCTCATATTATGCAACACTTTTCTTCCTTTCTTGTTTGTTTTGTTGTGGTTTTTAAAAATATCAAGATTTTCCCTGTGTCAGAGCCTTTGCCTTAGTCTCTTTATTTGGAATAATCTTCCTCATTCTTTAGCTCTCAGAGTTTTCTGATCACCCTACCTAAACTCCCACATCCCAATTCTTCTCTATCGTGTGATAAGGGTGTTTTTCCCTTAGCACTTATCTCAACCTTATTTATATATTTATTGAATGTCTTCCACTCGTATTAGTCTCCCATGTAAGCTAATAGGAGGAAAGTGACTTTGCTGATCTTGCCACCTATACCTGGCACCATATTCTAGACATATGTAATACATATTTAGTGAGTGGCAGATTAATGAATTATTGTCTAAATGCAAGAGCTTTACAATTAGAATGTTGGCAGACTGTGAGTGCCATCTATATCTGCTTTTCATTTAAGAAGCATGGGCTGGATCCATGTGATTGGTGAATTGTGGCTTATTAAGCCTAAACTGAGTCTTAATCCAAATCAGAAGTTTGCAAATTAAGTGTAATTTGGATTGACAAACAGATGATTCTCTGTGCTTGGCAAGAAAAAAGTTTGTCCTAATATCTAATCTGGAGAGACATGATCAACACCTAACTTTCTACTATGTGCTAGTACACATCCACCTACCCCTCTCTCCTCTTGGCATTGTATGTAATCTGTAGATACCTAAATCAGGTGCCTCAACATCAACCAATGCAACTTGTGGAGTTGGAAAATGCTTTGCCACTCCTCTCCTGCTTTTTCTGCCCCCTTCCTTGCCCATTTATAAATATTTTAATATTCTTTGCAGGGTACTTGCATTCCCAGTTTGTAATAATATTAACAACTTAAATGTAACACTTTACTATATTCTTTTTTTTTCCCCCAAAAAAGGCTTTATTACGTACAGAGGAGAGGGGTTCAGTCCTTCTTGGCTGCTGCATTCCTCATGGCTGCCAGGACGTTGCTCAGCTCCTCTCTCTTCCTCTTGGTACAGATGTGTGTGTGTCCCTACCCTTTTCTTGATGAACTTGAAATCGCACTTGTCCTTGGAAACCTTGAGCAGCTCCATTGCACAGGGTGAAGCCACACACCTCTCAGATCACGTGCCACACAAACTTGGTGTGGTTGATGAGGCGCCTGCAGCAGCTGCTACACCTCAACTTGTTCATGCTCTTAGTCACCTTGTCGCTCTCGTTGAGGCCAATGGCCAGAGGGTAGAGCAGAGCCATGGCTGCTGCTCCCCATAATGGCTCCTGCTGCAGAAGCAACACTTTACTATATTCTTAGTGCTTAATGCATGTTATCTTATTTAATCTCTATTACAACTCTGTGCAATAGGTGTTCTCATTTTACAGACTCAGAGGAGTTAAGTAACTTATCCAGCATCACACACTAGGTAGGGCAAAATTGGGATTCAAACCCAGGTTTGGCTGACTTAAAGCCCATACCCTTTCCTCCAGGATCCTCTTTCAAGAAAAAATTAATCCTATTCCCTTTTTACCAGTGTTACCTCAGATGATACTGACCTCTGTTTCAGACCGATGTTCTAGCAGCTTATTTTTTCCTTATTCAAGTACTTTTTTTTTCTGTCTTAGCTCTAAATGTTCTAGATAAGGACACTTAGTCTTTTTCCATTCTTATAACAATTAAATATCCTCTCCACTCTGGGTCCTTGTGTGAGTCACATCCTGAGGATCCCACCCCAGCACACTCCATAATTCAAAAGCTCACAGGTTTTTTATTGTAGAGTACTGTTTAATCATATTTTATCTTGGTGATTATAGATCAGCTTTACTAATTTTTAAAATACTAGATGTGAAAATATATATTTTTAGAGAAAATTCGCCAAGTGCTTACTTCCAGTACTCTAACATAGTTAGGTAATATAGAAATGATGTTGAATAAATTGTTACTGATTTATGAAATTTGATCTGTATAAAACTTACATAAAATCTGTTTTATGTGTTTCTTTTTTTTCATTAGGCTGATTACTTGCAACCTAAGTTGTTGGGAATTTTGGCCTTTTTTAACATGCAGTTACTGAGCTCCAGTGTTGGCATTGAAGATAAGAAAATGGTAGGTAGTGATAGTTAAGTTGCAAAGTTCTGGAATTCATATAGAATATATAGGAGATATGACTTTGGCTTGTAGCTACAAACATTCAAAGATGATAAATAAACATGACATTCTGAATCCTTATATCCCTTTATAGGCTTTTAGGGACTCTAAAAAGAGGAATTATATTGTTCATAGTTCTTTTGTTTATAAAGGACCAAAAACCCGACCCAAACTGGCTTAAAAGAATTTATTGGCTCTGTGACTAAAAGTGTAAGAATAATATAGCTTTGGGCATAACTTAGCTTTGGATACAGTGTTCTCAGAATTCATCTCTTAGCTCAAATTCCCCTGGATTGACTTTGTACATAAGTTCCAGGTGATGACCCCAATGGCATCAGGCTCATGACCTCACCCCGTCTAGCTCAGTGGGAAGAAAAGAGACCAGCAGTCTCTGATAGCTCAAACAAAAGTTGCATAATTGAGTTCATTGGTCCAAATTGGTGTGTTATGAGTTATGGCCCATGGTGTTTTTGAAAACTGAAAATTGTTAAATTATGTAAAGTTAAGTAACTTCAGTATCTATTGATTTATGTTTAAATGTGTTTGGCACAGGGCACCTTGGTGGCTCAGTAAGTTGGGCATCCGAGTCTTGATTTCAACTCAGATCATGATCCCACAGTCGGGAGATCAAGCCCCAGGTCAGGCTCTGTGCTGAGTGTGTAGTCTGCTTGGGATTCTCTTTCTCCCTCTCCCCCACATGCATGCTTGTTCTCTCAAAAAATAAATAAATGCATTTGACACAGTGAAGTTTCAGTATGACTGCTCTAACAGTTGGTCACAACTGGAAATTTTTGTTCCTAGATTGAGTTAGAATTTTAGTACTGATTAAATTTCCCTTTTTATTGTTTTCCATCTTTGCAGTCAGTAAAATTACAGTAAAAAAATCTGAGTGGAAGCTTTTATTTCAGTCTCTACTCTTCTCTTAATAACCTTGAGGAACCAGGAAAGACATGATACAATATTAAATTCTAATTCAGCAGCCAGTACTTACTCTGTTGGTGTCAACTGGTAAATTTAATCCCCTAGGTAACTTCTGTTCTGTCTCCGTGGAGTCTTTTTTTTATTTTAAGAGAGAGCACGTGTGAGTGTGGGGGAGGGGTGGAGAGAAGGAGAGGGAGAGAGAGAGACAAAATCCTAAGCAGGCTCTGTGCTGTCAGCACTGAGCCAGATGTGGGGCCTAATCCCACGACCCTGGGATCATGACCTGAGCCGAAATCAAGAGTCCAACAATGCTCAACCAACTGAACCACCCAGGTGAAGCTTGTATGTTTTGGCACAGAGGTAAGGTTTACCAGAGAGTTTCTTTACCCTTTCATTAGAACCTGGAGCTGTTGATACAAGTCCCAATTCTGTGTTCCACATACAGTAAAATGTGTACATTATTTTGGGGGTATGTCATCAGTTATTTGTTTATTTTACTAAATTCAGAGTATGTTGAAATTAGTACCATTAGGACAGAAATGCATGTGCCGCATAGGAATTTGGGATGAACAGGAAGAAAATTAAACAATAGGTATTGATGTTCTTAATAAATTTGAAAATTACAGTTCTAAAGGACCACCAGGACAAAAGTAACAAATTACCTTCACAAGAGAAAAAAAACACCAGAACTCAGCTTGTATTTTTCAAGTTCATTACTTACATAAGAATTTGAACAGAATGAACTGACCAACATTTAGACATTGTGTTGCCAGAAATAGGTACTACTCTGAGATGTGTGTGGGATGCACTTTACCTTAGGGCTCATCTGCTCCTGTGGACTTGTTTATAGGCTTTACTTTAAATCCCTGCTTACTTTATAGGCTCTGAATAGTTTGATGTCTTTGATGAAGTTGATGGGACCAAAACATGTCAGTTCTGTGAGGGTGAAGATGATGACCACGCTAAGAACTGGCCTGAGATTCAAGGATGATTTTCCTGAATTGTGTTGCAGGTAAATGACTGCCTGAGTTCATTAGAGTATTTGCATTTCCCAGTAGCACTAACTTGAATTCTTATCTCTTTGAGGGATTCAGACTGTGAGTAATAAAGATGGAAAGAATACTTGTATTGAAAGGGAATATGTTTACTTCTTTAAAGATACACTAGTGTGCAATCTTTTAACATACTGGGAAATAGTATAATGAACCCCTCCATACCTATTTCCCAACCTCAGCAGTTATCAACATTACTAATCTTACTTAACTGACCACCTCCACCTATTGTTAGTTGGAATGATTTAAAGAGAACCCCAGTATCAAATCACTGTACTTAGAAATACCTCTGATGTATCTAATGGGTAAAGCATTAAAAAAAAAAAAAAAAATACAACCATCGTGAATTATTACACTTAGCAGAATTAATAGGAATTCCTTAATATCATCTAAAACTCAGTCCATATTTAGATTTCCCCAAATGTCTCAAAGATTGTTTTCCCAAAGGTGTTGGTTTGTTTGAATAAGAATCCAAATAAGGTGCATGTGTCACACATGTGGTTGTTTGGCCCCTTAAATATCTTTTAAAAATAGATTCACTCCTTAAGACCCTTTCCCACGCTTTTTTCAGGCCATGGAGATTTTGGCATATGGGATTTCTAATTTAATTTGACTTAATATCATTTCAGTGTTACTACTAACAGACTACTCAGTGCAGTTTAAGCTTTTTGAAGGTCCTTTTTTCCTTTATTTGTTTGTTTCTTTCTTACATATGGATTTTTGTTTTTTTCAGAGGTCCTTTTGTCCTTAAGACTGTACCTATTGGAGGTGGAGAGTCTGAATAATACGTTTTAAAGTCATGTGAAGCAGTTCTCTTCTGTGTACATATGCCACCCACTTGATATTAAGTTAGGTTTAGTTGTTTTAGTTTGTTTAAAATTTTTAGAAGTGCTTTTTTCCCCTTTAAATTCATGTAAAACATAAACATTGTCTGAAATTCAAATTTGTGAATCTAGCTTTAATTTCTGACCATGATAAGTATCTATTTTTCTTAATTTTTGTATAATTCTCCTCTTTTTAAAAGTATAAACCAAATGCACACACACTCACACCCTTATTTTTCTATGAACCCTGCCCCAAAAGGGAGCATATTATAAGCACTATTTTTACCTTGCTTTTTTGACTTGATGCATTAAAGAAATCACTGTTTGCATATATAGTACTGATCTTTATTCCATTTTTACAGCTGCCTTGTAATCTTAATATTTGTATGTATCATTGTTTGCCCAGCTAATAACTCATTGATGGAGATTTACTAATAATAAAAATAATGTGATTTTTAACTTTTATTTATTTTTTCACATAGAGCTTGGGATTGCTTTGTTCGTTGCCTGGACCATGCTTATCTTGGTTCCCTTCTCAGTCATGTGATAGTAGCTTTGTTGCCTCTCATACACATCCAGCCTAAAGAAACTGCAGCTATATTTCACTACCTCATAATTGAAAACAGGTATTTATTGTAATAGAAATTAATAGTAAAGATTACAACTTTTTATTACTGTATATTTATGTCTCAGGATATTAGGATTGCTACTGGTAATGTGGAATTGGTCACATTCTTTTTAATTGAGAGTCCATCAGACAAAAATAATTGACATGCTTTAAAAAAAAATTGACATGCGTTAAGTCAGTGCATATCGAACTGATACTATTTCAGTTGTGACATTGATTCATTATAGTATTTAAAACATTAGTAGATCAACAAGTCAAAATTATTTTCATCAGTTTTGAAAGAAGTGAGGCTAAATTTACCTTTCTTCTCATGCTTAAAAGTTGAATATGAAAAAGGTTAAGAGGAATGTTCACCTACTTTCTATAACTTTCCTTAGTTGAAACTCTTATTACTTCATTGCATTAGTCTCTTAACCAGCCTCCCTTCCTTTAGGCTTTTATCCCATTTCTTCATATTGTTTATATTTAAAAACATCTCTTTTATCAATTTATTCCAGCATATGGAGACATTTTGTGATTCTCCCACTTACTAATTGATGAATTTCAAATTGCTTATCTTGATGTTCAAGGCTTTCCAAAATCTGGTCACATCTTATTTCTTAAAACCTTTTCTCAAGATTTTCCAAAACAGACTGTGCCGTAGCTTACCTGTATGAAGAACGTACATTACTCCCATTTTTGTATTTCAAACCAGCTGCTAATTTAGCCTAGAATTTGTTTGTATGCATTTTGAAGTTGTTTCTGTGTTTGCATTTACTGTTACATGTTGTAGTTTTTTGTTTCTGAAAAGGGTTTAAGTATTACTTATTTACCTGCTTACCCACCCACACACATGCTACTGCTATTCCCATTAATCATTTTCAATAACTGTCTAAGCAGGGAAAAGGTACAGAAGAAAAGATTAATGTAGGGATTTTTTCAATAAAGTGCTTTTGATATTTTGAGTATGATAGAACAACATAAACACTGATGTAGATCACCTTTCAAATACTTTTGGATTATTATATAAATAGTGTATCAGTGCTTTTTATTATGCAGCAGTTATTTCTCTACCTTTTCATATAAAAAAATCTCTCCTTGGGGCGCCTGGGTGGCTCAGTCGGTTAAGCATCCGACTTCGGCTCGGGTCATGATCTCACGGTCTGTGAGTTCGAGCCCTGCGTCGGGCTCTGTGCTGACAGCTCAGAGCCTGGAGCCCATTTCAGATTCTGTGTCTCCCTCTCTCTCTGCCCCTACCCTGTTCATACTCTGTCTCTCTGTGTCTCAAAAATAAAATAAAATGTTAAAAAAAAAAAAAATTTAAAAAAAAATCTCTCCTTCATTTCGTGCTAGTTAGAACACCTTAAGCTCCCTGAATAAAGAAATTTTTTTCAGCTTCCTTTATTTTTATATCACTAGTGTCCAACACATAGTGGCATATGATAGTTACTTGATATGTATTTGTGGCATAAGTGAATGAAGACTAGAATTTAGAAATCTATTATTGGGATTCAGATAGATTAGAGTATTATATTTGATGCAAATTAAAAATTGTAGCCTCAATAAGATTTATATGTTTTTTTCAAATTCTTTATGAGAATTTGTGTTTTAAGGTTGGGTTTGGCTATCTATTGCTGCACTATGAACCGCTCTAAGATCAAGTGTCTTAAAGTGACAAGCATTTTTATTTACTCATAATTTTGCAATCTGGACTGCGTTCAGCAATAGATTCTTTGGTTGGTCTTGCCAGTAGTCACTGGTGTGGCTGCAGTCAGCCAGCAGGTAGACTTGACTGAGTTTCTGTCTCTTTCCATGTACTCTTGGAGCCTCTCTTTTTTCATGTAGCTTGTCCATGCTGGTGACCTTATATGGTGACTTAGGTCTCTGATGGGCACCAAACCAGAAGTTGCCAAACCTTTTTAACACATCGGCCTTAAGTTGGCACAGCGTTTATTTTGCCACATTTTGTTTGTTAAAGCAAGTCACACAGCTAGCCTAAATTGAAGAGGAAGTGACTGTGAAGAAGTAGAGTTTATTTTGGGCCACCAACATAACCTACTACAACAGGGTGATTTTCTTAGATTTGATTATTTGCCACTATTAACCACTAGACATGGTTAGGAAGAATATTTTGCACATCACTAATCCACTAGCACTTTTTTTTTTAAAGATTTTTTTGTTTTATTTTTAAGTAATCTCTACACACACACACCCTTACTGGGGCTTGAACTCATGACCCCAAGATCAAGAGTCACATACCCTACTGACTGAGCCAGCCAGGCACCCCCACTAGCACTTTTCAGTGTGACTTAAATTGGCTATAGTTTCAACCTCTGCTTTATTTTTTTTTACTATTCATACTCTTTGCATATAATTTTTTTGTTTTCCAATTAACTATTAGGGATGCTGTGCAAGATTTTCTTCATGAAATATATTTTTTACCTGATCATCCAGAATTAAAAAAGATAAAAGCAGTTCTACAGGAATACAGAAAGGTATTTAATTTTTAATTTATGTCTTAGGGCAAAATTGTTCCCAAATTCCAATACATTGAACAGAGGTTCTGTAGAATCACATCTAGGAATAATATAGTCATATTCCAATGGCTATTTTTATGATTAGATAATCCTATCACAGCTATGATACTTTTTTTAGAAGGGAATTTCAGTATTTAGGTCAAAGATGTTATTGGATTACATAGATTTTTACATAGAAAGCAAATAATACAGTACTTGTGCCCTTACTTCCCAGATTACTATGTCCCTACTTACAGTCCCCCAAAGAAGAAGCTGCCATAGCTTCATGCCCTGAAAAGCTGTGGGAGGATTCTAGTTATGTTGTGCTACAAACTATGGTATGAAATTGTCATGGCATGAAATTGTGGTTTTTGAAGTCATTAACTGATAAGGTGTATCTCTGTGTTCTTTATATAGGAGACCTCTGAGAGTACTGATCTTCAGACAACTCTTCAACTATCCATGAGAGCAATTCAACATGAAAATGTAGATGTTCGTATTCATGCTCTTACGAGCTTGAAGGAAACTTTGTATAAAAATCAGGTATACTAAAATAATTAAAAAGCTATAGAAATGTAGGAAGCTCAAAGAAAAGATGACAGGTTGGCATATTTGCTTGAGTTTCAGTAGATTCAATGAAAGAAGTAATTCTTATTTTACCAAGATTATCAGATCTTAGAATTACTAATCCATGAGATCCCTTTTGAGGTTGAATACTGGGGATTTGCAGAGTTTTTTGTTGTTGTTTTGAAGGGTCATAATTTGACAGTTGTCTTTTGGTTACTGCATCTTCCTGAGTAAGAGTGTGTGTGTACACAATAGCAGCAGTTCGTGTGTCTTCTCATATAATTTCCTATAGATACTCGTCATATAAAATCTCAGTAATTTTGCCATTTTACATTTTGACTGAATTAACTTCTTGTTTTAAAGAAACTAAATTTTTAAGTTTACTCTTTTATGATGCCAGTGAAGTTTATTCTTTTCTTGGGCAACATACCGTAGATTGGCTCTAACCTTGATGACCGTGAGAACTGGTGTTTAAAGTACTAGATCACTGTAAGGCTATAAAATAGACAAAAATTAACTGAGGTACTCATTTTTGCATATCAAGAGTTTATAAGATGTGAAAGCCTAACACTCTCATGAGTTAGGGGATTAAACCAGGTTATGTTTGTTTTCATGATAAAAGGAAGCATTTAAGTTACTTAGGACGAAAGATATACATGATGGTGGGCTGCCTGGGTGGTTCTGTCAGTTCAGTGTCCAACTTCAACTCAGGTCATGATCTCATGGTTTGTGAGTTCGAGCCCCATGTCAGACTCTGTGCTGACAGCTCAGAGCCTAGAGCCCACTTCAGATTCTGTGTCTCCCTCTCTCTCTGCCCCTATCCCACTCATGCTCTCCTTTTCTCTCTCTCTATCTCTCTCTTTCTCTCTTTCTGACTTCTGGGTCAGTGAACTTGTGTGACCAATGTGGGTAGCAGCTTATGTGGAAATGGTCCTACCATAGGTGAGGAGCCTTGAATCTCCTTGAATGTAGGTTTTATACTCGCCTAACTGAATCCACATTGCCAATTACAGGGCATGTAATTACTTCATTCCCTGCCCTGCACTTACTTCATCAAAACTACTCTGTGCTTACACCTTGCCCCAAACCTCTACCTGGGTTTCAGGTAATTTAAAGGGCTTTTAGCTTTTTATTTTATATAGGGATTTATGAATAGCAGAGGATTTCTCCTCTTGGCCTAGAGGTTTCCTAGTTTAGGTTGTTTCTAAGTGGATGATATGGTCCTGGTCAAATATTAGGAAACTTTGTATGGATTATCACTTCTTAGATGTAAATGACTAAATCTGAGAACTTAAGGAAATTGCTTATATTCTTAGGGAAAAGCCACAGCTGCCCAACTTTTCCACCTGTGTCACAAAACAAAAATCACACGTGGTAATACCCTAACAAGCCTTCCTTCAATGTAAAGCCCCAGTGCTAATGGATTAGCTAGGCATAGTAAGAACGTAAATGTACTTACAAGAGCCTTGAAGGTCACATAAAGTAGTGTGAGTAAGATGTAATGTCCATAGATTGTTATTGGGTATTTTTAAGTACAGGTTAATTTAGTTTAGAATCAATTTATAATGGATAAATTTACTTTAGGTTAGTAAGAAAACTAAAGATAATGGCTTGGAGGAACCAGCGAAGATAAGAAAAGAAGGGAAGGAATCCAGAGATACATGTCTTTGTAGCCGTATCCCCACTGGCCTAAAACACCTACAAAAAAAGAGAGAAGGAAGTGGGTTTTTTCCCCCCACCTATGACAAGAAAGTAACATCAGTGTTGAAAGCAATTCAGATAAGTTCTAGAATAGTGCTATCCAAAAGAATTTTCTATGAGGATGGAAATGTTCTGTATCTGCACTGTCCAGTTATAGCTGCTAGCCACATGTGGCTCTCCTGAGCACTTAAAGTGTATGATAAGGAACTAGGTATTTAATTTTATTTAATTTTTCTTAGTTTAAATTTAAATAGCCTCATGTGGATGGTGGCTATCATATTGGACATTGCAGCTCTAGAGGATGGCTGAACCTGTAGCAATACCTGAACAAGAAACTGATATAAGAAAACAGGGTTCGAAGTCAAAGAGTCTTTGTAGTAGATGCTCTGAGAGTCCATGAGAGAGCAAAAGCAAAAGATATTCTTATAAAAGTTCAGTTCTTAACCAGAGGGAGAGGAAAAGATACTTCAGGAATATGTTGAAAGGAGGTGCTTTAAATAAATAGAGCTAAAATTGTGGTAAAACTGGCTAAACAAACAATTGGGTATAATGTAATGAAAAAGGAAACCATAAAAGATGCTATGACAGTTGATAGGATGGCTGCTGTAGCCTTCTATACTTGACCTTTTTGATGGACTGACCCTGAAAAAGCTTTGTTCTAAATTTATTTTTTTATTTATTTTAATGTTTGTTTATTTTTGAGAGAGAGAGACACAGCATGAGCAGGGGAGGGGCAGAGAGAGAAGGAGACACAGAATCCAAAGCAGGCTCCAAGCCCTGAGCCATCAGCACAGAGCCCGATGTGGGGCTTGAACCCATGAACTGTGATCATGACCTGAGCTGAAGTCAGTTACTCAACCAACTGAGCCACACAGGCGCCCCTGCAAAAGCCTTGTTTTAATGGGTAGCCCCCAGAGGGTCATTGACATTAAAGAAATGACAGTTTATGCTTCTTACTTGTAAGGAAGAATCCGTTTTTGAGGGATATAAAGGATACCTAAGGTCAGTGGATAGCAGGGAATTTTTTCTTCTATGTTAGAAAAATCAGACTATAGATAAAACTGAACAACCATCTAAGATCTTTCTGATCACTGATGGTACTCAGGTTGAAGTGATTTTCTGTGGTAAAATCCCAGAAGGACATATGTTGGGCAGATGATATGCTATTATAGTTGAAAAACTATAGGGAATTATCAATAAAACTACTCAGATGAGAAAGCTAATTCAGTAAGGTAGGATATAAAATCAACATATAAAAAATAACTTTTATATAATAAGCAATAACTAGGTGGAAGATTTGTTGGAAGACCCAGTTTACAACAGTAACAGAAAAAGATAATATGCTTAGTAATAAGCATAATGAGAAATGGATAAACCAATAAAGAAAAACCCTGAAAGACACAAAAAGGTAGTAGGTTTAAGCAAATGGAAACTATCCCTTATTTATCTGTTAGGTTGACTCAATATTACAAAGATTTCAGTTCTCTCTAGATTAATTTATAAATTTAATGCTATCCCAAAAGAATGCCAACAAGTTGCTTGTTTTTATTAACTAGAAAAGTTCAGACTAGGGGTGCCCAGCTGGGTCACTCGGTTAAGCATCTGACTTCAGCTCAGGTCATAATCTCATAGTTCATGGGTTCAAGCCCCACATTGGGCTCTGTGCTGACAGCTCAGAGCCTGGAGCCTACTTCAGATTCCATATCTCTCTTTGTCTTCTGCCCCTCTCCTGATTGTGCTCTCTGTCTCTTAAAAATAAATAGACATTAAAAAAAATTTAGAAAAACAAAAGTTCATACCAATGCTTATATGGGAAAATCAACATAAAAATAGCTAAGAAAACTCTGAGGGGAAAAAGTAACCATGAGGGTTTAGTATCTCTACCAGACATTACCATACTCTACAGCCTGTATAGTTAATACAATATGATTCTGGTGCATGAATAAACACACCAGGGGGAAAGAATAGAAAGTTCAAATGTAGACCTTTATGTAAATGGACATTTAGGATATGATAAAAATGGTATTTCAAATAATTAGAGCAAACAGATTTCTTTTAACAACTTATTAGGCATTTGGAAAATGATAAAATTGGGTCTGAATGTTAAAAAGCATTTTTATTCTTATTTATTTATTTATTTATTTTTTCATTATATGAAGTTTATTGTCAAATTGGTTTCCATACAACACCCAGTGCTCATCCCAAAAGGTGCCCTCCTCAATACCCATCACCCACCCTCCCCTCCCTCCCACCCCACATCAACCCTCAGTTTGTTCTCAGTTTTTAAGAGTCTCTTATGCTTTGACTCTCTTCCACTCTAACCTCTTTTTTTTTTTTTTCCTTCCCCTCTCCCATGGGTTTCTGTTAAATTTCTCAGGATCCACATAAGAGTGAAACCATATGGTATCTGTCTCTGTATGGCTTATTTCAAAAAGCATTTTTAAATAGAGGCAGTGAACACACACTCATTTTTAAAACTCTTTTGGAATTCAGTATCTTTGCTGAAAAATAAAAATCAATTTAACCTAAAAGTGAAGTGAAAACATTTTTAAGTACATAGGAGATAAGTGTATTTTACTTTTCATTTAGTGTTTCATAACATGTATTACATTGAACTGCATTTATCTCTGCCAAATAAAGTGACCTTATATTTTCTAGTTTTAGCAAGTGAGTAAATGTTTATAATTTCATATATTAGTTTTGCTATTTTTATTACGAGCTCATTTTTCAGGTATTTATGCCTGAATTAACCTATAATGTTATTTAAGTGATAGACTGCCGAAGACTGTGGAAGAGTTAAAATGGCTTTTCATTTTTCTTTTGAAGTGATTACCCTAATTTGAACCATAGTTTCAACATGAAGTTTGAGATGTTCACGTATGCTTTACTTTTGCGAGAGAGAAAATACTATAAAAGAAGTAGTTCCTAAGTGGTTACACGAGTACAGTATGTGAATTTCCATTGGCTTGAAAATAGTCTCTTCTTACTTGACAGGTTTTCAGCATCCTCAGGAGATTGATGAAAAAAGATTACATGGACCAACATATTGTTTTATCACCACCACTGAACCATTTCCCCATTTTTGGTCCTTCTCTACCTAGTTTTTTAATATACTTTTCAGTCTTCTTGTTTTACCTAATAGCTCTTCCTTGTTGACTTACGTGAATATCTGTCCACTGTCCTTGAAAAGTTATTCTGAGTTCTTTTTCATCTTCTTCATTGCTTCCTTTCCTTCTAAATGTATTTGCTATTATACATATCATATGGTATTTTAATTACTTATTTGCACATCTATTTTCCCCTTAGACTGTGAACTCATTGGGATAAGTCTGTGTCTTATTTATTTTTGTATACTAGTATAATAATAGGAACTGTTTAATGGATTAAGGATTAAAAATTTCTAAAACAATGTTCCTACAGAATATGTTGTGAACTATGTTATGTGAACTCATCAAAAACTAGCTGAAAATACTGCAGATACAGGAATTTAATTTTGTCAGTGTTTATGTCAGGTATTCCTTAATATTTTTAAGCTTTCTAGTTAGGAAAATATACTAGTTTGTGAAAATTATGTACAATTTTCTTTCTACTTTTAGGAAAAACTGATAAAATATGCAACAGATAGTGAAACAGTGGAACCTGTTATCTCCCAGCTGGTAACGGTGCTTTTGAAAGGTTGCCAGGATGCAAACTCTCAAGCTCGGTTGCTCTGTGGGGAATGTTTAGGGGAATTGGGGGCAGTAGATCCAGGTCGACTAGATTTCTCAACAACTGAAAGCCAAGGAAAAGATTTTACATTTGTGGTAAGTAATGGTAATTTGGGATGACAAGAAGAGTTCTCTGTCCTATTCAAATTTCTATATTTCATTTACAAAGAACTGTTCAGGTTATCCTTAGTGGCACCGTGATCTAAACTAGACAATTTAGGTAACTTCTAAATTTTTTCCTTAATACTATTACAGAGATCTAGAGCCAAAAACTGTAATAAAGTAGGAGTCCAGACTAGTGTGCTGTGTTCTTTTTAAAAAGCTTCCCAACCTAGGGGTGCCTGGTTGGTTGAGTGCCCTACTCTTGATTTCAGCTCAGATCATGATCCCAGGGTCATGGGATCAAGCCCACATTGGGCTCCACGCTGAGTGTGGAGCCTACTTGGGCTTCTCTCTGTCTCTCCCTCTCCTTCTCCCTCCCCTTCCCTCTCTCCCTCTCTCCCTCTGCCTCTCTACTCTGCTTGTGTGCGTGCACTCTTTCTCTCAAAAATTAATAAATAAATAAAATGAATAAATAAAAAAGCTTCCAATCTAATGATAATAGTTAAAACCTAATTGATTATTTAAATATTAAAATTTCAACACTGTTGCTAAGTGTTTTCATGGGAAACTAATTTCCCAGGGTGTCCTAATAGTGTATAAAAAGTTGCCATGGTCAAATGAGTTTGGGAAATCCTCTAAAACCAAATCAAACAGAGCATCTGTATCACTTAGTATGCACACTGTCAGTCTCCAAGAGGAGGGTTTGTTAAAATTATTTCTTGGAGTGTCTCAAATGACTGGGCTTCTACAAAATGCAATTGAGGAAATGCTTTATATATAATTTTCTGGGGTTTTTTGTTGTTTTCTTACTTGAGAGAGAGCGCGCACAAGCTGGGGAGAGGGACAGAGGGAGAGAACCTTAAGTGCAGCCTTCACGCTTGCATGGAGCCCACTGTGGGCTCAGTCTCCTAACCCTGGGATCATGACTTGAGCCAAAACCAAGAGTTGGGCACTCAACCAACTGAACCACCCAGGTGCCCCTGCAGTTTTCTTTTTAAGGATTAAAATGCAACGCTTGATCTTGGGGTCATTAGTTCAAGGCTCACATTGGGTGTAGCTATTACTTAAAAATAGAATCTTCAACAACAACAGTAAAACAAAAAATGAAACTTGGAGCTTTGCAAAAGTTGAATGATTCAAATGCCCTTTATTAATAGCCTAAACAGCCTTAGGTTGGGCTTCTTGGCCACAGATTATGTTTTAGCCTTGGTACCACACTTAGTTTGACTCTTAATGTCCTTTCCTTTTCTAAGTTAAATTCACTTAGGTAACTAAGTTAAATTAATTACATAAGGCACGGTACAGTGTAAAAAATTGATACACTTTACGTTTGTTTTTTTCTTGTTTTTATTGAGACTGGAGTAGAAGATTCAAACTTTGCCTATGGATTATTGATGGAACTTACAAGAGCTTACCTTGCATATGCCGATAACAGTCGGGCTCAAGATTCAGCTGCTTATGCCATTCAGGTAAGAATGTGTATAGTCAGTACTGGTTTTACATTACTGAATTCTGATAAGTTGTAAATGTATACTTTGGAAACTTATTTTTGTAAACTGTCATTTTCATTATCAAAGTTCAAAATTATCATAAGTTCATGATAAAATTTCACAGTACAGAAATGTACCCTCTTAACAGATTATTATAGGTACTTTGGAAAATTTTCTATATATTTATTTAACAAATCTATATGTCTTCACCAAACAAAGAGATCATATTACTTCATGTTCTGTAACTTGATTTTCTTTTGTGTTCAAAAGTCTGTCTTGGGTTATTTTCCATGTCAGTACATAGATCTCTAATTCATTCTTTCCAGTGACTTAATATTCAATATGGATGTACCATAATTATGGTACCATAAAATATGGTACCATAATTATGGTACATCCATATCATAATTATGGTACATCCATATTGAATATTAAGTCATTGGAAAGAAATTTATTTAACAAATTTAAGAAATTTATTTAACACATTTAGGATATATTCAGTGTTTTGCTTTTGAGAGAAATGCTTCAGCGAGCACTTGAGTGAATATATCAATAATATAAACATCTAGAGGTTAAAATATGTCTGAGAGCAAACACAGAATTTACATTTGATAAATTTTATCAAAAAAAGTTTTACCAGTTTATGCTTCCTTGACAAACCTGCATTGTATCAAAATTTTACATCTTTGTCAATGTGACAGATGAAAAATAGTACCATTTTACTTTAATAGTATTTAATTACGAGAGAGGTGTATCATCCTTTATGTATTTATTGCATTTTTGGTGAATTTTTTCTAGATGATCTTTGCCCATTTTTCTTTTGGTATAGAGCTATTTTTCATTGCTATTTAAGATTTATTTGTGTATAATAGAAGTTAACCCTTTGTCAGTCACACACATCATAAATATTTTTCCAGTTTGATGTTCCTTGTCTTTTTTCATGGTATTTTTTTCAATTAAAAATGTCTTTGTTTTGTTATTCAGTTCTGGAATTCATGGTGAGTGGTCTGAGTTTCAGATATAAATTTGGAGGTATTCGTTGTAGAGATGGTATCTAAAATTATCCTGGATGTGTTCTTGGAGGGAGTACAGGTGAAAAGATTCTGGTAATTGAGCCCTGGACATTGAGAGGTCAGTGAGAAGAGGAGGGAACAAGTAAGAAAACTGAGAAGGAGCTGTCAGTAAGGTAGGAGAATGTGGTGTTCCAGAAGACAAGAAAGTGTCTATAAAGGAGAGTGGAAGAATGAGATAGTAGCTGGGAAGGAAGGAGGAATGCAGATAGGAAAAATAACAGATGTTTATATGTTGCTTGGGAACAATTCAGCAGCGTAGAGAATATGATAATGTAGGGAGAGAATTGATCGAATACTTTTTTTTCCGTTTTTTTTTAATTTATTATTTTTTTAATATGAAATTTATTGTCAAATTGGTCTCCATACAACACCCAGTGCTCATCCCAACAAGTGCCCTCCTCAGTGCCCATCACCCACTTTCCCTTCCCTCCCACCCCCCCATCAACCCTCAGTTTATTCTCAGTTTTTAAGAGTCTCTTATGAATGGATAAAGAAATTGTGGTTTATATACACAATGGAATACTACTTGGCAATGAGAAAGAATGAAATAAGGCCTTTTGTAGCAACATGGATGGCACTGGAGAGTGTTGTGCTAAGTGAAATAAGTCATACTTACACAGATACCATATGTTTTCACTCTTATGTGGATCCTGAGAAACTTAACAGAAGACCATGGGGAAGGGGAAGGAAAAAAAAAGTTAGAGAGGGTGGAATACTATTTTTAATAGGCAAAGAGTTGTGGAGTATAGTTTGCAAGTGGAAGGGGTAGCCTTAATTAAAAACAAAAGCAAGTCATCTGTAGTAAGAGGAGAGAAAGTGTATGGGCTCTGCTGCTGATAATGCCAGGCTGGATAGGTATGTGGGTGGAAGTTGTGGAGGTCTTTTTGGATTGCTTCTGTGTTTTTCAATTAAATATGAAGCAAAGTCTACAACTGTAAGTATATTGATCTTTTTGAAAGTATAAATGGTGACCCCCAAAAAGAATTGCTGATCTCCCTAATTAAAAGAGGCTTTTTATTAACTAGAGTGACTTTGCCAAACATCAAAAAAAGCTGGCTTCAAACAAAATTTTAATAATATTTAAAAAAAACTTTTTAACATTTATTTATTTTTGAGAGACAGACAGATCATGAGCAGGGGAGGGGCAGAGAGAGAGGGAGACACAGAATCCGAAGCAGGCTCCAGGCTCTGAGCTTTTAGCATGAGATCATGCCCTGAGCCGAAGTCGGATGCTTAACCAACTGAGCCACCCAGCCGCCTCTAAAAATATTTTAAAATTAAATGAAAATGGGTTCTGGATATTTCTGTATTTGAATTTTTCATATACTTCCTTACTTTTACTAAAATAACACTAATATAAGTATAAAGTACATATTTTGCTAGACAGTTCTTATAGTACATCTATTACATATGGTCATTTTCAGTGGAATTGAAAGGGCTCAGGTGATAGAAGATATAATATCCTAACATATTTGTTTTGTTTTGAATATTGATACTAGAGCCAAAGATTTTTTTTTCTTCATTTATAAAATATCGTTTGTTTTATTTTCAGGAAAGTAAAATATAACCATTTAATTTGAGGGCTTGAATAGTAAAGTGGTCTTTAACGTTTGCATTTTTTCACAATTTTTTTTTAAGTAAACTGTACCCCCAATGTGGGTTTTGAACTCTCAACCTTGAAATCAAGAGTCGCAGGTTCTGCTGACTGAGCCAGCCAATTCACAGTTTTGAGCTCGGTATTTTATACCTAGAATTTGAGATACCTTGAATTTTTAAAACTATTTTGGATTTGTAGTGGCTTTCATTAAAATTCAGAAAAGATTAAATTCTAAAAATTATACTTCTGCAAATATAGACATTTCCAGTATTTCCTCCAAATAGTTCTTAAAATCTTATTTCTCGTATATATTACATATGTAGAACACAAACTTCCTTCATGTTCAAGTACTACCACAGCTTTGGGACCTTTACTAAGTTACCTAAATGGTTTTAAGCATTGAAATACATGTCCTAAGCAAGTTCACAACTTTTATAATTCTATATATTTTTAAATTATTTTTGTAACTATTATGTGTAGAATGTTGATGATCAGAAATGTTTATCTACTTCACTGAGGATTTACAAATGTAAAATATGTATTTGTAGGAGTTACTTTCTATTTATGACTGCAGAGAGATGCAGACTGATGGCCCAGGTTACCAGTTGTGGAGGAGATTTCCTGAACATGTTCGGGAAATCCTGGAACCTCATCTAAATACTAGGTCTGTACACTCGTTAAAACAATTTTTATAAAATTGTTTTTAACATTATAAAATTAATGTTATTTTTGATGTAACTTTTTACCATTAAAAGTATTTTCAGTATGTCTAATAATGTATTTTCCACTGTGAATATGCCTATAATCTTGTCAAAAACTACAGTTTGCGCATTGGTTAAATTCTATAATTTTAATTATTTAAAATTTATTAAAGCTAAAAGGATTGATTTTTCTGTTTCAGTCAGTAATACTTTGAAAATCTACTTTAAATTAAATATGAGTTTAAGTTCTTGATAGGTGTAATTAATATAGAAACTTAAAAATTTAAAGCTAGTTCCAAAGTCATTAGTAAACCCCAGTTAGAGATTAGATTTTCACCCTTCACCTCCTCATGAAGATATTTTCTCCCTCTACTTTTTAAAAAAGTATATTATAATCTCTTTAAATTTTAATAATTTTGTTAACACTGATTGAATCTATAAAATTATAAATTAATTTTAGTTAGAAATTATGATTTGAAGTATACTAGGTCACATGCTTATCAGATATGTGACCATGTATAAATTATTTTACTTCTTTGAGCATTGGTACAGTGCCTGGCCTTGTTTGCTAGTTACCTCTTTATATTTAGAAACTTTTTTTTTTTTTTTTTTTTTTTAAGTCAGACAGCCCAAGCAGCAGCAGGGTAGGAGAGGGGCAGTGAGAGAGAGAATCATAAGCAGGCTCCATGCTCAGCACAGAGCCTAGTGTTGGGGGGCTTGATCCCATGACCCTGGGATGCTCAACTGACTGAGCCACCCAGGCACCCCATAAAACCTTTTAAATTTAGAGCTTTTATATGTAGAAACAGAGGGATGTAGCTGGTAAAGATAGTAGGGCAAAGGAGTGGGTAGAGAATATTAATGAGAGTTCTTGAAGTGAAGGACCATAAAGACCAAGCTGGTTAAGGAAAGAGGTAATGAAAGGAAGGTGTTACAGATCAAGAGAGTTTTGCACGGTCAAGGGACATAAGATCTCAGTGATGAAGAGCCAATGTGTTAGCATAACTGGGTGAATGGGAAATTTAGGAGGAAACTAGGGCTATAGAGTAAGATATCTAAATAGTTCATTTTGGAAGTGAAGAAGTTTCTTTGTATTGACAAGGGAGCCCTGATAAGTAGAGGAGAAAGTTGTTGAGAAGGTTTGAGTTTGATTAGATGGTATAGACAGACACTGAAGTCACTCAGGGTGGTAGACTTTGGAAAGAAAGAAAACACTGAGAGATGTACTAAAGCTATCAGTGAGTTTGATTATCACTGAGTTTGGTGAATGCCAATAATGAAGAGCAGAGAATGATATGTCTGGGTGTCTTGAACCTCAAAGGAACAAGTCATTATTACACAAGAATGAAATTGGAAGGATCTAAAAGGAGCATTGAGAGGTAGGAGGAGACACACTCAAATACTTGGAAGTACTTGGGGTATGCAAGAATGATCTCCTACCCCATTATTAAGGATATAGGAAAAGTAGTGTCTTTAACCATATTTCAATAAAGGCAAGGCAGTAGTGGGGTAGTCAGTGAAGGAGTTGAAATAGTTTCTTAGATGTTTTATACTAAAGTTCTAAACAGGTGGATATATATTTATATACTTTTTAATAAACAAATTTTCAAAATTACAGATATAAGAGTTCTCAGAAGTCAACAGATTGGTCTGGAGTAAAGAAGCCAATTTACTTAAGTAAATTAGGTAATAACTTTGCAGAATGGTCAGCATCTTGGGCAGGTTATCTTATAACAAAGGTAAGAGAACTCTGATCAGAATTAGTTAACTGAACAGAAATTCTAAAGGAAACCAGAACATCTATCTGAATATATGTAGCACAAATAGTAGGCATTGAAGTATTTGTGCTGATAGTGATAGACATTTTTGTAGAAAGCATTCACTAATAGAAAGTAACAGTTTCTCTACTGTTACTAGTTTCTGGGTAAAATGGTAATTATTTTATCAAGCACATTACTATGATTTTTTGCAAAATGTCTATTATGTCTGTTCATTTTACATTGTGAAACGATACTGTTTAAACGATGTAAATGGATTTTGAAGGCTTATTACATAATAAAAAGATTTTTTTATATAATAAAAAGATATATCATCCCTTTGTGGCTTCTTCTAAAAGAGGATACATTATCTGAACTTCATCCAAAATAAAAATAAACATTTATAAGAAATGAAACTTCATGAAAAAGTAGAGGTATATTTCTGATGTTTTCCTAATATGAGATTTTTACATGCCTGATAGAAAGGTTCTTTGTGTTCCAAGAAATGCTTAAGGCATATTTAAAATTTACAACTTTAGTTTTTAATTCATATTTCTGTTTTTTAAAATATTATTATAATAATTTTTATCTGATAATTTCAAGAAAGTTTTTCATGTTTTTATGAACATACTGACCATATATTATGTGAAATGTAGAATACCATTGCATTAATTACTTCCAGATCTGGAATCTTTAATTTAGGTTAGGTTGTTGTTGTTGTTAAGTGAGGTGTTTATATTTGAGAAGGAAAAAAATCTTTAAATTTTGTAAGAGACCAGTAATGTTGGCAAATCTAAGGTTAGAGCATACCAATAAAACTTTATTGTAATCCCAAGTAATTTAGTTTTGTTTCTTTCATTTTTTTTTTCCTGTAGTTAATCACTGTTTATTACTTATTAAAAATGCGAGTCTTATACTTAATGTACTGACCCAGAGTATACATTTTGGTTACTCATGTGTGTATTCAAGGAGTTAATATGCTGAATGTAATGTTAGCTAAATAAAATATACTGTAATTAGGGAGGTTAATCTGTAACAAAACATGATGCATCCATAAATTAACGGTTGGCGGGGAAGGCCATTTATTTTGAAGTGGTTGACATTGTCTGTAGGGGTCGCAGCAGTTCAGGCACTTTGAGTTATTTAGAGTGACCAAATAGGTGGTCGTCTGAAATTCTCTATGCCTCTAAATAAGAGAATACCCACTCTGCAATGATAAATTATCTCGTGTGTGTGTGTGTGTGTGTGTGTGTGTGTGTGTGTGTTTACATTAATAGAATAAAATGTATAAAATTACTTAACTGTCCCTAAACCATTTGGGTTTACAGGTTCGGCATGATCTTGCCAGTAAAATCTTCACCTGCTGTAGCATTATGATGAAACACGATTTCAAAGTGACTATCTATCTTCTTCCACATATTCTAGTGTATGTCTTGTTGGGTTGTAATCAAGAAGATCAGCAGGAGGTGAGAGATGCCTTCTATTTGGTTTCTGTTTGTCTAAACATTTGTCTGATGTAATTAGTATTAGAAAAGCTACATATTAGGAAATGTATATCAGTATATGGCTATGTATGTACATGTCTAAATGCCTGAAATCTTTTTTAACCTTTTATTGATCAAAGAATTATATAATGCTTAGTGTAGAAAATTAGTATATATTGTAGGGGCACCTGTCAGTTAAGTGTCCTACTTTGGCTCAGGTCGTGATTTCACGGTTCCTGAGTTTGAGCCCTGCAGTCGGTGCAGAGCCTGCTTCAGGCACTCTGTCTCCCTCTCTCTCTTTGCCCCTCCCCAGCTCACACACTCTCTCTCTCTCAAAAATAAACATTAAAAAATATATACATATTAATATGCCCCAGTATACATACAACTTTTTGACAAAAGAGTACATAAGAAATTACTGATAGTGTTTTACTGACATAAGAAATTACTGATAGTAAACAGTAATGTGGATTAGGATAGGGAAAGGAGAATATTTTACTACTGGTTTTATTTTTTTTAATTTTTTTAAAATGTTTATTTTTGAGAGAGAGAGACAGAGCATGAGCAGGGGAAGCAAAGAGAGAGAGGAACACACAGAATCCGAAGCAGGCTCCATGTTCTGAGCTGTCAATGCAGAGCCTCACACAGAGCTTGAACTCATGAACCACCAGATCATGACCTGAGCTGAAGTCATGCTTAACCGACTGAGCCACCTAGGCATCTCTACTTTTTGTTTTATGATACTTTGTAAAGTTTAATTTTTTAACCACATACATATAGCAGTTTTTTAAATTATTATTTTTAATGGCATAAAGAGCATATTACTATGTTCTTAATGTAAAAATTGAATTATACAAGTAAAAGTGTGCCCTTTGACTACCATTCCTGATCCCATATTTCCAGAAGTCATCACTGATATTAATTTGATGTGTATATTTTTATTTTTGAGAGAGAGAGAAGGAGAGAGAGAGAGAGGCAGAGAGAGGGAGACACAGAATCCGAAGCAGGCTCCAGGCTCTGAGCTGTCAGCACAGAGCTAGCTGCGGGACTTGAACCCACGAACTGTGAGATCATGACCTGAGCCAAAGTCGGACACTTAACCGACTGAGCCACCCAGGCACCCCAATGTGTATATTTTTAGACTTTTTTTATTTTTTATTTATTTTTATTTATTTTTTTATTTTTTAATTTTTACATTTATTTATTTTTGAGAGACCGAGCACAAGTGGGGGAGGGGCAGAGAGAGAATGAGACAAAATCCGAAGCAGGCTCGAGGCTTTGAGCGGTCAGCGCAGAGCCCGATGTGGGGCTCGAACTCAAACCGCAAGATCATGACCTGAGCTGAAGTCGGACACCTAACCAACTGAGCCACCCAGGTGCCCCACGACATTTTTATTTTTCAATGCAATTGGTTCTGTTTTGGTTTTCTTTTTTTTTTATTCTATATTGTGTTTTATTTTATATATATATATATATATAATTTTATATATATATTTTTATATATATAATTATATATATATATAATTGTCAAATTGGTTTACATACAATATCCAGTGCTCATCTCAACAAGTGCCCTCCTCAATGCCCATCACCCACTTTCCTCTCTCCCCCACCCCCCATCAACCCTCAGTTTGTTCTCAGTATTTAAGAGTCTCTTATGGTTTGCCTCCTTCCCTCTCTGTAACTTCCCCCCCCGCTCCGCCGCTTCCTCTCCCCCTGGTCTTCTATTAAGTTTCTCAGGATCCACATAAGAGTGGTTTTGGTTTTCTTTTATGGCATCATTGTAGATAATTGTTCTGTAACTTGCTTGTTTTCTTTTTTTATTTACCAGTATATATTTATTGAACCACCCTTTTTAAAATTAATGCTGTATAATATAGTACTTCCATTTTATACTTGTACCATTGTTTATTGCCATAATAATGATTATTTCCAAGTTTTTGTTTTTACAATGCCATGGTGAGCATTATGGCAGTTCTTACTTGTGAAAGAGTTTTGTGTATGTGTGTTGAGGGTATATTCCAAAAAATAGAATTGTTGGGTTATATGGTAGGTACATTCAAAATTTTATTAGAGACTATAAAATTACCAATACTGACTTACAGTTGCCTTAGAGTACTTTGTCTTATAAGTTAGATAGTAGTAAAATGATAGTATATAGACCTATTATTAACCATAAAATGAGTTCTTCTTAGGTTTATGCAGAAATTATGGCAGTTCTAAAGCATGATGATCAGCATACCATAAATACCCAAGACAGTGCATCTGATCTGTGTCAACTCAGTACACAGACTGTGTTCTCCATGCTTGACCATCTCACACAATGGGCAAGACACAAATTTCAGGCACTGAATGCAGAGAAATTTCCACAAAGCAAATCAAACAGAGATAAGGTAGACTCAATAGGTGAGTCATAACATGTGTTTATTTTATTCACTTAATTATTAACCAATTAACTCCTTCCTGTATCAGTTCTTTAATTTAAGCATTAGCTTTTTAAAGACCTGTGTTTTCTTGTACACCTTTTTTCATCCTAAGGTAGCCTTTTCACTGAGAAAAAGAGAATTTATAGTCAGAAAACCTCTTTAAATTCTACTCTCACTTCCTTAGAAAGACACGTGCCTAATTTTTCATTGTATAATATAGGATTAATATTATCTCATTTAGAAGACTGAGGATTAAATGAAATGATGAATGTATATATTGTACACTGTGAAATAAATGACATGTTAATATTGTTAGTAACTGACTCCTCACTGCTAACCCATTTACTCTGTCTTCTCAGTGTATTGGGTGTATTTACTCTGTGTCCCTTCAGTGTACTGTGTATGTATACACATACATATATATACATACACATATACATACATGTACGTATATGTGGTAAGTGTTTGTTATCCTTTTTCACTTGTGAAATACTCTTTGCAGTTTTTTTCACATGTTTTAAATTTCAAGAGAGATTTAATTTCATTTTATGGCCTATTTCTGTTTTCCATTTTTTATTCATTTCATTCATTTTATTTTTTTGTTTTTCCTGTCTCTGGTAGTGTTTGGTATTCAGCGAACTCTCCAAATATGCTTGATACGCATTACTACATCACACCCTGCTATACCAAACATGTGCAGTTTTTTCCCTGTGATATTACAGCTCCCACTAAGGTGGAATTTCATTAGAGTTAAAAATAACACCTACCCCTAGGATAGAAGCATTTGCTGAGAAGAATTAGATTCATTCTACTTCTGAATACCTCAGCAATTTTAATAGAAATGTCATGTTTTACCTCCTACATTTTGAGGTTAATTGAAAAAATTGACCAACAGTCCTTAAAGAGACCTTCACTTATGCAGTCCTCAGTTTGTGAGCATCTCCCTCTTGTTCATATACCTGTGGAAACCACGTACATTCCTGTTGTTAAGCACAAGAATTTGTTCTTTTTCTAACAGTTTTTGGACTTTCAAACAAATATCTGTGGGATTGTTTCTCTGAGGACTATGGCTAGTTATTAATATATTTTCCATTGTTTTTTTTTTTTTTTTAATTTTTTAACGTTTATTTATTTTTGAGACAGAGACAGAGCATGAATGGGGGAGGGGCAGAGAGAGAGGGAGACACAGAATCAGAAGCAGGCTCCAGGCTCTGAGCCATCAGCCCAGAGCCCGATGCGGGGCTCGAACTCACGGACCGCGAGATCGTGACCTGAGCTGAAGTCGGACGCTTAACCGACTGAGCCACCCAGGCGCCCCTATTTTCCATTGGTTTAACAGTTACGTGTTCATTCCTGTTTCTGCACATGAAAATGTCACTGGAAAACTAAGTCTGAACTTTATCACTATTCCTACTAACATTGCAAGGGAAATACTAGCTTTTAAGAATAACATTTGTAATGGTTCAAAAGTACAATATCTTTGGAGTCCCTGGGTGGCTCAGTCAGTTAAGCGTGCGACTCTTGATTTTGACTCAGGTCATGATCTTGTGGTCATGAGATTAAGCCCCCATGTAGCACTGGGTACTGGACTTGGAGCCTGCTTAAGATTCTCTCTCTCTCTCTCTCTCTCTCTCTCTCTCTCTCTCTCTCTCTCTCCCCCCCTCTCTCTCCCTCTCTCTCCCTCTCTCCCTCTCTCCCTCTCCCTCCCTCCCTCTCTCTCTCTCTCTGTCCCTCCCCCTTTCCCCCCGCCCCTCCCCCCCAAAACAAAAACAAAAGTACAATATTTTTAACATCTCTCATAATTTGAATGATCTACAGATTTTGATGGAATCAAGGACTTATTTTACGTATAACTTCTTTTAAATTCACCATCTTGATTCTCTAAATTTTGAAGAAATTTATAAGTGTTAAAGTGTTTTACTTTGAATTTTCATTAAAGTAGTTGCTGTTGTATACATGGCAACATAGGAAAAAATAGCCTGTTAACAATTCTAAACTTTATTTTTTTTCCCAATATATGAAATTTATTGTCAAATTGGTTTCCATACAACACCCAGTGCTCATCCCAAAAGGTGCCCTCCTTAATACCCATCACCCACCTTCCCCTCCCTCCCACCCCAACAATTCTAAACTTTAAAAAGAAAGCTATTTCTATAATTCTGCTGTTTCCCTACTGTTATACACTATTAGTGGTTTTATAATTATCATTAATAAATAACTCATTTTTGTATCTTTTGTATCATCTTTGTATCTTTTCAGTATTTAGTACATTTGTTTAGTTTTTTGGGTTTAAGTTTTATTTAAATTCCAGTTACAACATACAAGGTAATATTAGTTTCAGGTGTACAGTAGAGTGATACAGTACCTGCATACATTGGTGCTCATCATAAGTGCACTCCTTAATCTTCATCACCTCTTTCACCCATCACCGTCTCACCTCCTCTCTAGTAACCATCAGATTCTTCTCTATAGTTAGGAGTTTGTTTTGTGGTTTGCCTCTCTTTTTTTTTGTCCTTTGCTCATTTCTTTTGTTTCTTAAATTCCACATATGAATGAAATCATATGGTATAATACAGATTAACATTTAATCCTCACAACAACATTGTAAAGAAGGAAGGACAATTCTAATATTTCCCTTATATATATGGGGAAATAGAAGCTCAAATAAGTTAAATAACTGTCCAAGGTAAGGTAAGAAATAATGGTGGGAGTTGGAGCAAGAATCCTTTGAGCAATCATCCTACTGGTAGATACATTCTAAGCATGATATTCTTAATACATTTCTGTTAACTTATTTAGTGAATGAAATTGAATTTAAAATGAATAAATAGGAATTTAAATCGACACTTTTAAAATTTCATGTTATAAGTCTTTACTCAATTGTCTTTTTATAATCTAGTATCTACTGCGGATTATGAAGACTATCAGAGTGTAACTCGTTTTCTAGACCTCATACCTCAGGATACTCTGGCAGTAGCTTCCTTTCGCTCCAAAGCATATACACGAGCTGTAATGCACTTTGAATCATTTATTACAGAAAAGAAACAAAATATTCAGGAGCATCTTGGATTTTTACAGGTTTGAAATTAATACATTAAACTTAATGTTGTTTAATATTGCTGATCTTTTATGTTTATATCATTCATTTTATTGAACATTTTATTGAGTGTTTTAGATGCTGTGCTAGGTACTTGATATTTATAAGCACTTTAGAAACTTGCGGATTAGTGGGGAGAGATAAACATCAGTTTGGTGTAATACTAGATGTGCCCTGAGGAAAGGCACTTATGTGTGGGGTGGGGCGGGGTGGGAGATGGAAATATGTGAGCAAGGAATTAGTACAGGCTCTTTGGAGATCTTGTCTAAGCTGGGTCTTAAAGAATGGATGGTAGATATGTAAAAGAAGGGGTCAAGATATTTCAAACAGAGGCATCCATATGGAGTTGGCAAAAGTGTGGAGTTGGGAAAGAACGTGGTGTATGGTAAAGAGTAAAGTGTCAGTTTGGGAATGGCAGAAGAACGATAAAGATTTGGGCAGAGGAAAGATAAAACATAGAGGACCTTTTAAGTTGTCCAAAATTCTTAGGTGATTTGAACCAGGGAAGTGCAATGGAAGAAATGACTATGGCATTCATGGAGGGAGGGTTTGAAAGAGCCATGATGCAACGGAAGCAAGCCATTGTTATTCTCATGAGAAATGTGGGCCTGAATTTGGGGGTGAGTGGGAAGGGGGATGTGCTGGTGTAACAGGAATTGGGCATGACAGTGCTAGTGAAATAATGGTTTAGGTGATAAAATTTTGATTGTGTAGGGAAAGGGGAGAAAAAAGGCAGATGGGGCTAAAAAGGCAGTGGGATTAAAAAAGAGGCCAAAATGAGGGGCACCTGGGTGGCTCAGTATGTTGAGCATCTGACTCTTGATTTTGGCTCAGGTCATGAGCCCAAGGTAATGGGATCCAGTCCCATGTCAGGCTCCATGCTGAACATGGAGCCTGCTTGGGATTCTCTCTCTCTGCATCTCTCCCCTGCTCATGCTCTCTCTCTCTCCCTGTTAAAAAAAAAAAAGAAAAAGTCAAAATTGATAGACTTTTTTTCAAGTTGAAAAGCAAAAGGTAGTGAGAAACTGAAAAATTAGTAGCTTGTAGTCTTTTTTTTTTTTTAATTATTCATTTAAGTAATCTCCACGCCCAGTGTGGGGCTTGAACTCAAAACCCTAAGATCAAGAGTCACATGCTCCTCCAACTAAGCCAGCCAGGTACCCCAGTACTTTGTAGTATTTGGATGAATATTAGCCTCCTCCTGTCTATTTTTCTCCTTGTCTAGCTTTGAGTCTATTTTCATTATTAAATTCATTCCCTTACAAAGATGTTTAACTCCCTTGTCTTTTCACCCACTGTGTGATACTCACTTTGTAAAATACCATCCCTGGATAAACTCAAGCCATCTGCTTTCTCAGTGTCTGCATTTAAGCAATTGAACATTGCTGGAGAAAAATCACACAGTGGGTTTTGAACTACTTTTGCTTTAAGTTTATAATCTGAGATTTCAGCAGTACTCTTTAACACTGCCTTCAGTCCTGTGTTTCTTTAATAGCCTACCTTCCTGCTCTTCAAGTTGATTATTTCTTATCTTCTCATTTCTCTGTTTCCTCACCTACTCTTAACTGGTAATCTTGCTTATTGTCATTAAGAAAATGAAGCCAGAGGCACCTGGGTGGCTCAGTCAGTTAAGCATCTGACTCTTGGTTTCAGCTTAGGTCACAATATCACTGTTTCATGAGTTTGAGTCAGAATCTGTGCTGACCTTGCCGAGCCTGCTTGGGATTCTCTCTCTCTCTTTTTCTCTTTCTGCCCCTCCCCTGCTCACGCTGTCTCTGTCTCTCTCAAAGTAAATAAATAAACTTAAAAAAAAAGAAAAGAAGATGAAGCCAGATGTCTACCAAATTTGAAAATACACTGACTTCTGCACCATAATAGTTTTTTTTTTTCTCTTCTGTTATTCTTGAAGAAGGATCCCTTCCTGTCAAAATTCAATCCTTCTACTTGTGCTCTTTATTTCAGTCCTTCAGATATTCCTGCTTTCTCTAAAATCAGTAATTTATCTTCCTCAACCTGAGTATATAGACATACTCTGGTATCTTCCCTTAATTTTTTTTTTCCTCACACGCCTACAAGTGACGCCTACAAGAGAGGGGGAGGGACAGAAACAGAGGGAGACAGAGAATCTTAAGCAGTCTTCACTCCCAGCCCTAGACAGAGCTTGATCTCACAACCATGAGCCAAAATCGAGAATCAGATGATTGACTGAGCCACCCAGGCGCCCCCATCTTAATTTTTAATAATTCCCTTGGTCTTACATTCCCCTTCAGATATTTCCCATCTCTCTGTTTCTCTACATAGCCAGTTTTAAAAGAACTGTTTATCTTCCCTATAGTTACTTTACTTTCCATTCATTTTTTGACCATCCCAACATGACTTCTATCTCCATTCCACTGATAGCTACTCTTACTCAGAAAATCAGTGGCCTCTATATTGCCAAATCCAATAAATGCTTCTTAGTTCTCATTTTCTTAATTTCACAGAATCATTTGCTCACTCCTTTTTCATTAAGACATTTGCTTTTATTTCATGGCTTCTGGGATATCACATTGTCCAGGTTTCTTTAAACTAATCTGTTTTCTCGGGGCGCCTGGGTGGCTCAGTCGGTTGAGCTTTCGACTTCCGCTCAGGTGATGATCTTGCGTTCGTGAATTTGAGCCTGCGTCCGGCTCTGTGCTGACAGCTCAGAGCCTGGAGCCTGCTTCAGACTCTGTGTCTCCCTCTCTCTCTGCCCCTCCCCCGCTCATGCTCGCTTGTGTGCGCTGTCAAAAATAAATAAACGTTAAAAAAAAATGTTAAAAAAAAATTCTGCTTTCTCTTCTCAGTTTTATTTGCTAGTTCTTTGCCTAGTAATATAGTAGTACTCCTGTCTCCTACCCTGACCCTTTCTCTTCTTTCTATTCATTTCCTAGAGCATGCCATCTTTTCCCTTGCCTTTAAAGGACATCTTTGTGCTAAGTGCTCCCAAATTTTTATCTTCAACCTGAATATCTCCTTCGAACTCAGATTTGAGTCATCTCCCTATCAGTATATTAAAATACTTGTTTAAAAATTTTATAAATTTTAAAATGCAAACACTTATAAACTGTATTCAACAGAATTTATCATAAGTTGTATTTAAAGAGAGTTCAGAACCTTAAAGTTCTTTGTAACTCTCATCAATAGCAATTACTAATGTAGATTTATATTTTAAGTGGAACAAGAGTGTTAAGATAATAAAATGTCTGTAAATAAGTTTATAATTTTACTGTGAAATCTGCCTTGAAGCAAATACTTACTGTTGCTTTGAGAAAAATTCTCATGTGCTCTATTCACATAAACTGGTGGTTTTACAATTTTAGTTCCAGTTGTGTTTTTTTCTCTTATTTGATTGTTTTTTAATGGTTGAACAAAGAAATTGTATGCTGCTATGCATGAACCTGATGGAGTGGCTGGAGTAAGCGCAATTCGAAAGGCAGAACCATCTCTGAAAGAACAGATCCTTGAACATGAAAGCATTGGCTTACTGAGGGATGCCACTGCTTGTTATGACAGAGCTATTCAGCTAGAACCAGACCAGGTAAGATAATAAATGAAAGGCAACATAATGAAAAGAGCCCTGAACAAGGAACTCTGGAAACCTTTGTTTCAATACTGTCTCTACTAGTGTCTGGAAAATATTTAATCATCTCGGAGCTTGAGTTTCCTGATTGATGGAATCAGACATGTGCTAGAGGATCTCAAAAATCTCTTCCCATGCCAAATTTCTGTGACCTTAGAAATCCCCCAAATGAATGATGTGTGTTGAGGAGTATATTTATATTAATGTGTGCTCATTTGCTTTAAAATTTATACAATTTTTGTTTGCAATTAAAAGTATCAATTTGACATACATTTTTTAATAATAACAATTATTCCCTACAGCCTAGGAAACATTTTCAGATTTTACATGCCCCCTACCAGCCCTTATGAATTTCTGAAATGGTCCCTTAGAAATACTAAGCTATAATTAAAATGGGGGTGTGTTAACATATCTCCTGTTTACTGGGACAGGAAGGGAATTTAGAATTCTTGATTTATGATCTTGGCTTAGATTCTCTCTAATCTTACAGTATTGCTTTTTGTTGTATTTTACATGTTCATTTTCTCAGAAGCTCATACAGGATCCTTATTTTTCACAATCTTGTTTTCAATTTTAAAGAATATTATATAATCCTATATAACTTTTTAGTTACTACAGCCCTAAATCTATTTTAATGTTATTATGAGCTTTGAGTTTTAATTTTTGTGTGAGAAATAGTATGGTAAATAATCTTTAAACAAAATATTAAAGAGTACTCATTACATTTATATTTGATTTGCACCAAAAATTAAACCAAATCTGGAAAAAATAATAAATTCACTGTGAGAATTTTTTAGGTTGTCTGTGTATTCTTTTAATACTCACATATATTAGGACATTATTGGGGGCTTTACCATTACACCATGCAAATCAATTGCTGAACTAAGAAGAGTAGGTTTAGTGAGGCAAATAGTACTTTTTATTGAATATCAGTTAAACAGTTTTTGTTTTCCACGATATATTTGAAGTGATTATTGCTATTTTAAATATTTTTAAATTTCTAGATTATTCATTATCATGGTGTAGTGAAGTCCATGTTAGGTCTTGGACAGCTGTCTACTGTAATCACTCAGGTGAATGGAGTGCATGCTAACAGGTAATTTTTATTTTTTTATTTTTTTTAAGTTTATTTATTTTGAGAGAAAGAGTAGTGGGGAGGGTCAAGAAAGGGAGGGAGATAGACTCCAAGCAGGTTTCACGCTGTCAGTGCAGAGCCTGTTGTGGGACTTGAACCCATAATCATGACCTGAGCCGAAATCCAGAGTTGGATGCTTAACCGAATAAGTCACCCAGGCACCCCACAGGTAATATTTTTTTTAAAGAATGATTGTATTTTGGGATACCTCAGTAGCTCAGTCAGTTAAGCTTCCACCTTTGGCTCAGGTCATGATCTCGTGGTTTGTGGGTTTGGGCCCCGAGTTGGGCTCTCTGGTTTCAAGCAGAGCCCACTTTGGATCTTCAGTCACCCTTTCTCTCTGTCCCTCCCTCCGTTGTGCAGCACGCTCATTCTCTTTCAAAAATAAATCTTAAAAAAAAAGAACGGGGGCTTCTGGGTGGCTCAGTCGGTTAAGCATCTGACTTCAGCCTAGGTCATGATCTCGCCGTTCCCAAGTCTAAGCCCCGCATTGGGCTCTGTGCTGACAGCTCAGAGCCTGGAGCCTGTTTCAGATTCTGTGTCTCCCTCTCTGTCTCTGCCCCTCCTCCACTCGCACTGTCTCTATCTCTCAAAAATAAGTAAACATTAAAAAATTTTTTTAAATTGATTTTCTTTTGTTATTGTATCTGAATCAAAAAATTTTAATCAGTGAATTGAGTTGACATAACATTTAGCAAAGAAATGAAATCTTTTATGTTTTCATGGTGCTGGAGATAGGCAACAAAAACTTTTTTTTCTACTTTGTCATAAGCTGATTTGGCACTTAACAGCTTACCTTTTTTTTTGGTACCAAATGTCTTTATTTATTTTATATATTTATATATTTAAATATATATATATATATAAATATATATATATATATATATATATTTTTTTTTTTTTTTTTTTTTTTTTTTTTTTTTTTTAATTTAGACCCAAGCTAGTTAACATGTAGTGTAGAAATGGTTTCAGGAGTAGAATTTAGTGATTTATCACTTACGTATAGTACCCATTGCTCATTACAACAAGTGTCCTCCTTAATGCCTCTCATCCATTTAGCCCATCCCCCACCCAGCACCCCTCCAGCAACCCTCAGTTTGTTCTCTGTATTTAGGAGTCTCTTATGTTTTGTCTCCCTCTCTGTTTTTATCTTATTTTTGCTTCCCTTCCCTTATGTTCATCTGTTTTGTGTCTTAAATTCCACATATGAGTGAAATCATGATACTTGTCATTCTCTAATTTTGCTTAGCATAATACATTCTAGTTCCATTCATGTTGTGGCAAATAGCAGGATTTCATTCTTTTTGACTGCTGAGTAATACTCCGTTGTGTGTGTGTGTGTGTGTGTGTGTGTGTGTGTGTGTGTGTGTGTGTGTGTATACCACATCTTCTTTATCCATTCAGCAGTTGATGGACATTTGGGCTCTTTCCATACTTTGGCTCTTGTGCTAGTGCTGGTATAAACATTGGGGTGCATGTGCCCCTTCAAATCAGCACTTCTGTATCTCTTGGATAAATACCTAGTAGTGCAATTGCTGGGTTGTAGGGTAGTTATATTTTTAATTTTTTGAGGGACCTCCATACTGTTTTCCAGAGTGGCTGCACCAGTTTGCATTCCCACCAGCAGTGTAAAAGGGATCCTCTTTCTCCACATCCTTGCCAACATCTATTGTTGCCGGAGTTGTTAACTTTAGCTATTCTGACAGGTGTGAGGTGGTATCGCATTGTGGCTTTGATTTGTATTTCCCTCATGATGATGAGTTATGTTGAGCATTTTTTTCATGTGTCTTAACAGCTAATCTTCTGTCCCAAGAGTCCTCCTTGAATTATATTTGCTTTAAGACAGAAACCTTGTAGAGCTCACCTGCTATTGGTGAAGCTCATACAAACATATCCAAAAAGTATCTAAGCTCTGTATACATTATTAGCACCAGTTATTTTCTGTGTTGGGGAAGAGGAAATTTTGTGACTGGTTTATAGAAAACCACTCTAGACTGTCTGTGTTTTTTCCGTAAAGGATTGATAAAAATGAAAGCTGCCTTCCGTTCCTAAAGAAAGTGGGTTTGTTATAGCAAGAAAATGATGCAAAAAAGTAGTATGTATGTGTGACAAAGATTAAGGCTGCATAGTTCTTCTGGTCTGGGGAGTAACTGTGGAGGTTTGTGCTGCTCTCGAAGCTGCATTGTTTGGAGAGCTAAAGTACTTATTTCTTGATATATTTGCCAGATGCCAACTGACTATTCTGGGCAGTGAGATCTGATCAAAAGGGTTGGTATCTTAGTTGATCAGAGAGCACACAGGCCACTATTTTTAGTTAGGACTGTCAAAGCAGTTCTGCTAAGTATAGTTTCTATAAATTCCCAACTGTAATTTGCAAAGACTTCAAGTCTATAATGTTTGAGAGCAGAGAAGTTCACTGTTAATCAGATGGTTTCACAGTAATGAAATTTATGAAACAAGGGAAGAAACTTTGCAGAAGCAGATAAAGAATGGTTGTATGTTTTAGATGTTTCTCTAAATTAGTTGAAAGACTTGACAAGTAATTTGGGAAGGTTCGTCATGGCTCAAACCTAGGTGTCAAGGTTCGTTATTACACATGCTGTAGAGTTAGACTCCTCTTCTCTTTGGATGTGGGATGCATAGAGGCTTCTGATCTATCATATATAGACAACAAACAGAGTTGATAGAGGGAAGGGGTGGGGGATGGGCTAGATGTGTGATGGGTATTAAGGAAGGCCCTTGTTATGATGAACAGTGGGTATTGTACGTAACTGTTGAATCACTGAATTCTACTCCTGAAACCAATATTGCCCTATATGTTAACTAACTAGAATTTATTTATTTTAATGTTTATTTATTTTTGAGAGACAGAGCTCATTCAGGGTAAGGGCAGAGAGAGAGGGAGACACAGAATCCGAAGCAGGCTCCAGGCTCTGAGCTGTCAGCACAGAGCCCGAACAAGGCTCGAACCCACAGAACCATGATACCATGACCTGAGTTGAAGTTGAACCCCTAACCGACTGAGCCACCCAGGCGCCCCATCTAACTAGAATTTAAATAAAAATTTGGAAGAAAAAAAAAGATTGCTCTATCATATTGGAGCAAGTGGTCATAGAGAGGATGTGTTTTCTTTGGGGAGAATATTTGCATTTTTTAAAAAAGTTTTATTTATTTATTTAGAGAGTGTATGTGTAATAAGGGGAGGAGCAGAGAGAGAGAATCCCAAGCAGGCTCCATATTGCCAGTACAGAGTCCAATGCAGGGCCTATGAACCTGAGTGGAGATCAAGAGTCAGATGCTCAACTGATGGAGCCACCCAGGCTCCCCAAGAATATTTGCATTTAAACAAATATTCCTCCAAAATTATTGAATGTACTTGACCTACACAATTACTCTTTTTAGTGAACCTATTTATCGGGATAAGTTCTCACAGCCTGGTCCTCATTACCTTTTGGTACTTCTTGGTATAATACTTGGTATGACACATCCCCTCTAGATAGCAAATCCTGCTAATTCTACTCAGATTTTGATCTTAAAATTTTGATATTTTAGCATCTGGTGATAAGCTTGTAAAGTTATTTACAACTGGACTTTTTGAAAACTACATTTCTTTTTTTTAATATTATTTTTAAGTAACTTCTATGCCCAACGTGGTGCTCAAATTCATGACCCTGAGATTGGGAGTCACATGCTCTACTGACTGAGCCAGCAAGGTGCCCCAAACTACATTCTATTGTATTTCTTTTAGCCTTGTTCTAAATTGTTTTTGGTGGAGTTTGTATTTAGAAATTAGAGGATGTTCCATATTTATACTGCTATTTTAGATTTTTTTTAATAAAAAAATCACTGTTTTACATTTTTTAAATGTATTTTTACTACAGAAAGAGCAAGGAGGGCTTTTTATGGCATTGATCCTAACCTCTCTGATTCTGTTACCTTATTTATACTATGAGAATATGTGTGCCTTTCTGTGTTGTTAGATAATTAAATGGAAAAATGTGCTCAGTGCAGGGTCTAGCATATATCAGATATTCAAATGGTATGATAAATAAAGAGGAAATATGGGGGTGCCTGGGTGGCTCAGTTGGTTAAGCTGACAGCTCAGAGCCTGGAGCCTGCTTTGGATTCTGTGTCTCTCTCTGCCCCTCACCCACTCACACTCTGTCTCTCTTTTTCTCAAAAATAAATAAACATTATTAAAGAGGAAATATTGGGAAAGTCTAGCTTCTATATAGTTATGATCCAAAATATCATTATCTGTCTTAGTGTCATATAAGTAGAATGTTTAGAAAAAATAATTACCTATATCATACTTGTTTTACAAATCCAAATTTTTTTTAAATGTTATTTATTTTGAGAGAGAGGGGGAGAATCCCAGGTAGGCTCTGTGCTGTGAGCACAGAGCCTGACACAGGGCTTGAACTCATGAACTGTGAGATCATGAGTCTGAGCTGAAATCAAGAGTCAGACACTTAACTGACCAAGCCACCCAGGCACCTCTACAAATCCAAATTTTAAAGTAACTCAAAATAGTTTAAGAATAGATATATAATTTAAGTAGCTTATTTCATATCCTTTGTTATGCCATTGACACGTCATTTGTAACTTTCTTAAGCCCTTTTATTGAGTGACCTTATGCACCCTGAGCTGCTCCTGACCTAGTACCCACAAGCTCCTCTATTTTTGCCTTAAACTTAATTCAAAATCCCAAGTTCTTAGAATTGCTTACCTCTGAATGTGTATATGTTCAGTTGGCTCTTTTTCCCCCCTGCCCTTTGTTCAAGTTAAGCACACAGCTAATCTTAAAACTGCACCTTGTAATTATCCAGGCATTAATTCTGTTCTAATATATGGCGCAATTTAATTTGTTGGTCAATGGCATTTTTAAATTGCCCCTTTAGAAGTAATTATTGAGGGGCGCCTGGGTGGCTCGGTCCATTTAGCATCCAACTCTTGATTTCGGGTCAGGTCATGATCTCACGGTTTGTGAGTTTGAGCCCCACAGCGGGCTCTGCACTGAAAGAGTTCTGACAGTGCAGAGTCTGCTTGAGATTCTCTCTCTCTCTCTCTCTCTCTCTCTCTCTCTGCTCTTCCCAACTTTCTCTCTCTTCCTCTCAAAATAAATAAATATACTTGAAAAAAAGAACAAGAAGTAATTATTGCAAAAATGTTTTTTAGGGGAATGGAAACATTAAAAATCAAGGGTTTTTTTTTTTGAGTAGAGATTATCATTTTGTATTTAAGTACAAAGTACAACACAATACAAATACAGTAAATAGAATAAATAGAGTAAAACAATGAAAAAATCTCTAAATGCCACTTTAAATAAAGTTTAGTTGATACTGGCTTCTTTTAATAGGTCTGAATGGACAGATGAATTAAACACTTACAGAGTGGAAGCAGCTTGGAAATTGTCACAGTGGGATTTGGTGGAAAACTATTTGGCAGCAGGTAAAATTACTTCTTAAAGTATAAGCAGTTTTAATACACTATAAATATTCAGACTTAAGTAGCTGAGTACCATCTATAATTAATCTTTCAGCTTGTTTTATAATTGCCTTCTTGTTCAAAGTAGAATGAAACCATCTGTTCAGTATTTCTGCTGACCATTTTACACATGAAGTAAACCTTGTTTTGGGGCCCCATGGCATTCCTTGACTCTACATTTATTTTTCAGATGGGAAATCTACAACATGGAGTGTCAGACTGGGACAGCTATTATTATCAGCCAAAAAAAGAGATGTCACAGCTTTTTATGACACACTGAAACTAGTGAGAGCAGAACAAATTGTACCTCTTTCAGCTGCAAGCTTTGAAAGAGGCTCTTATCAACGAGGATATGAATATATTGTGAGGTATTTGTGGGGGAGGGTCCATTTTATATTCCTGGTTTGTAAGTGTCTTTTGATAGATTTGGAATGTTTTGATTAGTAAATAACTGATGGTATGTTTGGTATCATGTGTATCTACATACAATGGCTCTTTCACTCCTTTATCTTATGGTCACCCTATAGTTTTTTTGTTTTGGTTGGTTTTGGTTTGATTTTTTTTTTTTTTTTTTTTTTTTTTTTAAGTAATCTCTGTGCCCAACATGGAGCTTGAACTCATGGCCTTGAGATCAAGAGTCACATGCTTTACCACCTGAGCCAGCCAGGCACCCCTCACCCTATAATTTTTTTTTTTTAATGTTCTAATGTATATCCTTTTCATTGGAAAAGCAATTACGAGATTTCTAAAAATAAGAAAAACATATTTGTCCTGTTGTAATGTCATATTGTCTAGACATTTACTGTGCCTGGCACTTTGGTGCTCAGTACTTGTTAGTTTCCTCTTCTTCTCACTTAGAAATACATTTGACATTTCCCTCCCCCAAAATGTAGGCCTTACACTATGAGGAAGGAAAATTAACTTTTAGAGGTAAGGAAGAAAATGATGGAAAACATTTCAGGTCTGTTAGTTCACCTGAGAAAAATAATACATGTTATCATTGAAAAGATAAGTTAAGAACTTTTTTTTTTGTTTTCAGTTAAAAGAATTTGCTATAATTTGTATCAGCCCATTTGGAAACCGTTTAATGAAACCATAGATTGCACCACTGAGATTCTGTTCTGTAGCTACTCATCTGCATCCTCGAGCACTGAGTCATAGACACTGCATATTATATATGGAAAAAAACTTCTGTGAATGTGTCATGAGGGTTTCTGTCATTCTTAGAAAAAATTAAAATTGTATTCATTTCACAGTTATTTACTGTCAGCTATGTCAGGCATATGCAAATATTTATGTTGATTCATAATGGATCTGTATTTTCTTTTATCTTCATATAGGCAATAAAATTTGATTTTCATATACTTGAATTTAGTTTTATATACCCTTCTCCAATTTACTTAATAGGAAATCGGGGACCATAGCAAAGCACTAAACATTTAAATCAACATAATTGGTGTTTAATACCTAATTTAAAAAGATAAAAATGTTACTGTTTATATACCAAGAATATATAAAATTAAAGTTCTTCCAAAGAAAACTGTACATTTTAGATTCTTCATGGCTAATTTAAGTACATGCTTTGTGTATGAGATTAAGGGGCTGAATATGATAACATTTTAATATAGGCTCTATCTGTCTTCAGATTGCACATGTTGTGTGAATTGGAGCATAGCATCAAACCACTTTTTCAACAGTCTCCAGGTGATACCTCTCAAGAAGATTCTCTAAACTGGGTAGCTCGACTAGAAATGACCCAGAATTCCTACAGAGCCAAGGAGCCCATCCTGGCTCTCCGGAGAGCTTTGTTAAGCCTCAACAAAAGGTGTTTGACACTTTTTTTTTTATGTCAGTTATCATGAATTTGTTATTATACTTGCATATCCTTTGGGAGTATTTATCTTTCTTGATTTTCTCTCTGAATCTGTGTTTTTCTGTTATCAATTGTATAGTCGAAATCTGTATAGTTGAAATGAACCTAGTACTTAAGAATTACTTTTGTATGTACTGTATCTTGTTTTTTTTTTAATATCCAAAACATATCTGGCAGAGGTACAGATAAAAGTTAGTATTAAAGTTTTCATAGACTTGTAATTGACAAAATTGACCACCCTGGGAAAATTAAAATTAGTTTTTTAACAAATCAAATTTCTTTGATTTCTTTGAAATAGTATATTAACAAGGTTCCATGTTAAGAGATATTTTTAAATTGTTGAATATACTTAAAAATTCTCTTTCCGTCTGTTTTTGTCATACTCATTTAGACCAGATTATAATGAAATGGTTGGAGGATGCTGGCTACAGAGTGCCAGAGTAGCTAGGAAGGCTGGTCACCACCAAACAGCCTACAATGCTCTCCTAAATGCTGGAGAATCACGACTTGCTGAACTGTATGTGGAAAGAGCAAAGTGGCTATGGTCCAAGGTATGGCCAAGGGAACGTCAGCATGTGTGTGTGTGTGTGTGTGTGTGTATCATATATATATATATATATATATATATATATATCTCATATATCATATATATGATGTTGTAGATTATGTATGTCTTACCAAGGCCTAAGAGATGATCCTTAATCCCAATTCAGACTCTTTTCCTGTCGCCTTTCTTCATCCTACCATAATCTAGAAGAAACCATTTCTTCTTTCCTGAAGTCCCCAAATGGCTTTCCATTCAAGCTGAAAGTGCAGTTCTTTGTTTTCATCTGCCCTCCTTTTTTTTCTTGAGGGAAGCAGCCAATTTTTACTTTGTTTTTACCCTCTCTCTATATAGACAGAGTATGTGCAGTAGGCGCTCAAAAACTTATTTGTTAAATGAAAATAATACTGTTCCCTACTTATATCCTTGGCAGATAATTAGTTCTGGGTAGACTTGCCATTTTCACTCAAGATTAATTTCTAATCTAGCCTATCAGGAAGGGTTTAGCATAAGAACAAAAGTGCCCAGCAATCCCCAGATAAAAGCAATGGTAATGAGAAAGAAGCTTTTTGAGTATCTGAACTACTTGCAAAGGTTATGCCACAGATTTAAATGGCTGTTATTTATATATTTCCTTATGCTTGCCACCAGTCTAGAATTAGTAGTAAGCATAGCATGTTCTGAAAATTGACATTTAGCAGCTATAGCTGATGCCATCTGTTATTGTGGAGGCGAAAGTAATGACTCAGCCTGTATTTGTCATTACCTGATCATTTTCTGAGCTAGTGCTAGTCTGTATTGTAATGCCTTAAATTCACTGTGTTCAAAATGCAATTCATCATCTACCAGTCAATAACTGCTTCTCCTATATTTTCTATTTTTCTACATAGACTCTATTGAATCCTCTCATCTAAGACAGAAATCTGGGCATCATCTTGAACTTCTTCCTCTCCTTCATTTTCCACATCCAATTGGAGATTAAATCTACCTTAGAAACATCTTTTGATTTTTTTTTTTAAGTAGACTCTACCTGTAGACATGGGGCTTGAATTCATGACCCTGAAATCAAGAGTTGCATGCTCTACCAACTGAGCCAGCCAAGTACCCCACTTTGGATTTTTAAAAAAAAATTTAATGTTTTTGTTTTTGAGAGAGAGAGAGAGAGAGAGAGAGAACAAGCAGGGGAGGGGCAGAGGGAGAGGGAGTCACAGAATCCAAAGCAGGCTCCAGGCTCCGAGCTGTCAGCACAGAGCCTGATGTGGGGCTCATGAGATCATGACCTGAGCTAAAGTCGGACGCTCAACTGACTGAGCCACCCAGGCACCCTGAATTTTTTTTTAATGTTTATTTATGTTTGAGATAAATAAATGAAAACTCACAGTGTGTGTGAGTTGGGGGAGGGGCAGAGAGAGAGGGAGGCAGAAGCTCTGAAGCAGGTTCTGTGCTGACAGCAGAAAGCCCGATGTGGGGCTCAAACTCACAAACCGTGAGATCATAACCCGAACCAAAGTCAGATGCTTAACTGACTGAGCCACTCAGGCACCCCATCTTTTGATATTTTGATACATACTTCCAGTTATAAAATAGAAAAGTCATGGGGGTGTAATGTACAGCATGGTGGTGACTATAGTTAATAATACCATATTGTATATTTGAAAGTTAAAAAAGAAACATCTTTTGAATCGTCTCCGTCTTGTTTATCTCTGTTGCTTTCATGCATGCCTTTTAACATTTACAGCCTCTAATAATATTAATAGCCTTTTTTTTAATTTGCCTATTCCTCTGTGCCCATTACTGCAGTCTGTGATCTTTCTAAAATGCACATTGAATCATGTAGCTCCTCTGATAAATCTTCTGAAGTATTCTTCATACATTTATTATGAAGTCTGACCCCTAGAAAGTACACAAGGCTTTTCCTGATCGAGTTCCACTCTCCCTCTTCAGCTTCACCTGTCACTATCTCATAGACCCTTTAGGCGTCAGGTAAAACCAGATTACTTACCTTTTCCAGTAAAATTTTTATTCCTCCTTCTACCAAGAATGTCCTTCACTGAATACATTTCAAGAAAATTGCTATTGGGGCGCCTGGGTGGCGTAGTCGGTTAAGCGTCCGACTTCAGCCAGGTCACGATCTCGCGGTCCGTGAGTTCGAGCCCCGCGTCAGGCTCTGGGCTGATGGCTCGGAGCCTGGAGCCTGTTTCCGATTCTGTGTCTCCCTCTCTCTCTGCCCCTCCCCCGTTCATGCTCTGTCTCTCTCTGTCCCAAAAATAAAAAAATAAAAAACGTTGAAAAAAAAAAAAATTAAAAAAAAAAGAAAATTGCTATTTATTATTTAAGACCTAATTTAAATTGTCTTCATTTGGTAACCTTTCCTGACTGTTGCTCTCCTCCATTTTCCTGTACCTTCATGTAGATTTAGAAGCGTCCCTTCTCTGTCCTTAATTATACCCATATATATTCCTCTGTTAATAGAACTTCACATTGTGTTGCTATTTTATATAGTCTATTTCTTCACTTGACTATGAACTTTTTTAAGCCAGAGATTTTGATTTATTCGTGTTTATCCCTAGTCATCTACATATGTGTTCAGTTTCTTGTACTTTGATTGACTGTAAGAATGAATGAGTGAATTAATGAATGAATTTGAGTTCTGTGTGATTTGAAGCAATGCTTCCTTTTTAGGATTTTACTTTCACAGGAGGGAAATGAGACATGAACATGAAATTACAAAGATTTATACATAAAACATACTTAATGGTCTTTAAATGCTAACAGTTTTGTTTTTCAAAAACAGAAATATGTTTTTAAATTAAAAGGCTTATTGTTTCCTTTTTCCTTTTAGGGTGATGTTCACCAGGCACTAATTGTTCTTCAGAAGGGTGTTGAATTATGTTTTCCTGAAAATAAAACCCCAACCGAGAGTAAGAACATGTTAATCCATGGTCGAGCTATGCTGCTAGTGGGCCGATTTATGGAAGAAACAGCTAACTTTGAAAGCAATGCAGTTATGAAAAAATATAAGGCAAGTATATGTATAATGTAGTTTCATTAAGAGTTCAGTCTTTTTTTGTTTTTGCAAATGGATAAAATGATTTTAGTCTATATGGAAAAACACATGTATAAAAATACCCAGGAAACTTTTTGACTTTTTAGTAGTGTAGATAGCATAAGAAGAATTATCATGAAGCAAATACACTCAAGAAACCATCACCCAGGTCAAGAAGTAGAATATTATTAGTACTCTATGACCCACCCTTTCACCCTCCTAAAGGTAATCACATTGCATCCTGCAATTTTTTGAACAAACACAATGTATACCTTCCTTACTAAGTATTAAGCTTTACATTGGTGGTATTATGAGAGAGCTACTTCCCAATAACCCATGAATCAAAGAAGAAATTGCAGTGGAAATTTAAAAATTATCTATAATAATAAACTAAATGATAATAAAAATACAACCTATCAAAACCTATAGGATTGGGGGGGCACATGGCTGGCTTAGTTGGAAGAGCATTTTTTTTTTTTTTTTTTTAAGTTTATTTATTTATTGTGAGAACAAGAGGTGGGAGAGCACAAGTAGGGTAGGGGCAGAGAGAGAAGCCCAAGCATTTTCTAATCCTGAAATTTTTTAAACCTGAAAATTTTTGTATATTTCCTTCATTCTCTTTGCTTCAGTGACTACATGGGGAAGGGACACTGGCAGCCTCGTCCCTGTGGCTGGTTGGGCATATGAATCCAGCATTTGTTCCATACATCTAGTCATGTTATTCTCTCCTCTATCCACAGGCAGGTTGCCATCTATAAATTTTCAAGAATAGATTCAGGGTAAACTCAAGATTTAAGGTTCCTGGTTCAAACTATGTTCTCAAACTTGCTTGAATTAAGAGTGGAACTTCATTTAAAAGGTTTTTTTGTTTTGTTTTGTTTTGTTTTTTTGTAGTCAGCCATCCTATGTATTTTCCATCACATTTCAAATAATGTTATTTTAAAATAAATACACAAGGCAGGAAAAGGGAAATGAAATGATATAGGGGACAAAGTAAGAGTGACCAGAAAGGTTGGAAAAAACTTGGAAGATTGTGGCCTCACAGAAGTCAAGGGAGAAAGTGTTTCCAAGAGGAAATGGTGAGGACAACAGAAACAGATGCTGAAGAGAGTTCAAATGAGACCAGAATTGGAAAGGATCTTTTAGATTTAAGGATCTGCTTTAGTGGAATACTGAAGACTGAAACCGTGAAGAAACAGTTTGAGGAGTGTGTGACGTGAATTCTTAGAAACTGGATTATGAAGTTGAGAGGGAGGGCAATTATCTGTGACAGATCTTGGAGAAAAATAAGATGTAATTTTTTTTTTTTTTTAGCCATATTTTTATGCTTTTAAACCCTGTCCTCCTCAGGGCTTTGATATTCTCCTTTCACTGAGATTTTTTTTAATAAAAAAATATATATGCACACATTCATAAAACACTTTAATCCATCTGGAAATTATTTTGATATATCATATAAAGTGGCCATGTAAATGGAGTTTTCTTTTCCTAAATAGCTGATTATTCTGACACTATTTCATGTTGGCCAGTGGACAACCCACCAGAACCAACCAGCTATCCTAAGAAAACCTTTTTAAGAAAACAGCTATTCTTTATCCAAATCAAAGAATCATTGTTCCTTTGACTTTGCTCTGCCTCCATGTGGGTCTCATACTTTTGATCCCTAATCATCTATTCATACTTTATTTCCCAGCATAGTTTGGGGGTTTCTTATGTGAACATCTGGTATTCTCCTTTACAGGATGTGACCTTGTTCCTGCCAGAGTGGGAAGATGGGCATTTTTATCTTGCCAAGTACTATGACAAATTGATGCCCATGGTCACAGATAACAAGATGGAAAAGCAGGGTGATCTCATTCGGTATATAGTTCTTCATTTTGGCAGGTAAGCGTGAGAACTGTATGTGTGCTGATTAAATATGTCAGAGTGCCTCTTTTATCACAGATCTTAATGTGTTCAGGACGTTTTCTGTTTCACCACTGATTCAGTCTTTAACCTTAGATAAGATATGTTTTTTCTTTATATCATTCTTTCTTCCTTTTAAAAACTAAACTTTATTAGTGGAAAAAGTAGTGTGTGTGTATGTGTGTGTGTGTACATTTTTTTTTAATTCAGCAGTGCCAGTATTATACAATGAAAATTAAGTGCCCTTCCCATTCCAGACCCTCAGCTTCTGAGTCTCCCTCCCTAGAATTTTAGAAGACTCTTAATGTAATATATTTAGTGGTTATAATTAATTACCAATGGAATGTCTCCTTCCTGCCCATTCTGCTAAGAAATACATATGAAAATCATTTTGACATTAGACTTGTAGGAAGAGCTTATCTCTTAGACTAGATAACAGGTGAAATATAACTTGATTTTATATATATCATTGTATTATAATCAAATAGTGTATTGTCTCATGCCTACTGTTTATATTTTCACATATTATTTCCTAAGAAGTAATAATGACATTCCATTCATTCTTCTTGGCATAGGCAATGTGGAGCTTAGTGAAGAATATAGTAACAAAAAGAGATAAGGGAGTTGAAGATAACCTCTACTAAGAAGAAATACTGACAACATAATTTTTGTCAGAAGGCTATGCAAAATTCAAGTGGTAGTTTAAGTCTTTACATTTTAATCTACATAATGTAAAAAAAGAGCACTGTGTTAATAACGTTTTTTTTCTGTAAAATTGCAGATCTCTACAATATGGGAACCAATTCATATATCAGTCAATGCCACGAATGTTATCACTATGGCTTGATTTTGGTGCTAAGGCATATGAATGGGAAAAAGGTATAATTTTTTTATGTAAAAATTTCAAGGGATAAGAATTTTAACTTTAGCATAAAGTCACATTTGGCTTGGCAATCTAACTTACAAAAAGCTAGAAATAAATTTGATAATTAAGATTGCATGTAAGTGTAAGAAACTAAAGTTAAGAAAAGAGGAAATGCGTGGACTTAGTTGTTAGTCCATGGACTAAACGCATGGACTTAGTTGTTGCAGTTCACAGCCTGCAAATGAGAATCTTCTCATTCATTCAACAACCCAACACATATTGAGAGGAACTAGTTTAAACCAAATAAGTTATCCTAAAAATTATAATGAACTGTGGCTTGTTCTTTGTTTCTAGTGAAAATTAATTGCCCTTGAGTTTTTCAGTGACCCTGAATATTTTAACTGTTTTTTCTTCACTGTTTTTTTAACTTTGTTTTTTTCCAGCTGGCCGTTCTGATCGTGTACAAATGAGAAATGATTTAGCTAAAATAAACAAGGTTATTACAGAGCACACAAATCACTTAGCACCGTATCAGTTTTTGACTGCTTTTTCACAGTTGATCTCCCGAATTTGTCATTCTCACGATGAAGTTTTTGTTGTCTTGATGGAAATTATAGCCAAAGTGTTTCTGGCCTATCCTCAACAAGCAATGTGGATGATGACAGCTGTGTCAAAGGTAATATAATAGTCACTACAGTGTCATTTTCCATTTTATATGGCATTGATTATTTAATGTTAATATGAAGATGTAAGTTCCATTGTTTCTTTCTTAGATTAGTAGTAAAACATTGATTTTAAATACTTGAAAAAAGAGAAAGTAAAGCATTATATGTCATTTTAAAGTTCAGGAATATGTACCATATCAAATGAAAGGACAGGTACGTTAAGGTCAAAGAATTCAGCATCCTGTTTCTCTATGAAGTCTAATAAACTTTAGTGCATGGTATAAAAATGGTAGCCTACTTTTTTCGAAGTGTTTTATCTGAAGTACCTAAACTTTTAATAATAGAAAAGCTTTATTGCATTATTAATAAGCATTTATAAGGTGGCAAATATATTTAATTATAAATATTTTGGAGAATTCGGAAAATACACAGAGATCTAAAAAGGAAAACTAAAATTCACTAATTCTACCATTAATATTCTTCCGTATTTTTGTATGTATATTTTCTATGCATATTTTAATGCTAAATTTGGATTATAGAGATAGAGAATTTGATATTTTTCACCTACAATTGTTACCATAAGCATGTTCGTATGAATTCAATATTCTTTGAAGACGCAGTTTTAATAATTATATAAAATTCTATAGTAATTTATTTTCTGTAATTTATTTAACTGTTGGTTTTCCATAGTTTTACTCTTGTAATACATCTAGACACATCTGTATTCTCATTTCTGATTATTCTACCAGGATAAATTCTAAGAATGGAATTCATAAGATAACAGCATTTTTATGGCTGTTGAAAGCATTGCCGAATTGATTACCAGGAAATTTGAATAGTATAAATTCTCATCATCATCATGAATACTTTTTAAGTTGATTTGTGTCAAAATTTTGTTATTTTTTTAAAATCTTTTATAAAACTACATTTAATTTTTTTTATGACAGTCTTCTTATCCCATGCGTGTGAACAGATGCAAGGAAATCCTAAATAAAGCTATTCATATGAAAAAATCCTTAGAAAAGTTTGTTGGAGATGCAACTCGCCTAACAGATAAGCTTCTAGAATTGTGCAATAAACCGGTATGATCATAAATCTCACTACTTATAGACCAGTACTGGATAATTTATACAAAACTTCTGTATGATTTTAGCTGGTTGTCTTTCATTTGATTAGTTAAGTGAAAATTCTAACAAATGAGTGTACACATACATCAAAATTCATCAGATTGTGTACTTAACCTCAATAAAGCTGTTTTTAAATTTTCTAACCTGTCCCTCTCTCAGATATACTCAAAAATTTCTAAAAGCTCTTTTTAATGTAGATTATTCAGAGAGTAAATTATCCATATCTATTAGAAATAATTTAAGTAGAAGGATATGAAATAGGCTCTAAAAATATAACTATGTAAAATACTCATAGTTATCTCTGTTATTATTTTGTGTCATATCTTTAAAGTTTCAAAACTTACATGTTAACCTACAGATATGAGAGGAAAGAAGATTGGAGTTTTGATTTTCATTTCATTTCATTCTTTCAGTACACATTTATTTCATTGCCTCTGAGGGAACAGGCACTATGCTGAAACAAAGATAAATAAGACATGTTCTGCTGCCTTGAGGAGTTGATAGAATCATAGGGAAGAAAGGAGATGATTATCATCTAGTTTAATGACTACTTTTTTCAGTATATTTCTGTAATGAACATGCTTAAGGGGTAACCCACTCTTTTACCCAAGGAATTGGAAAAGTACCCTAAAGAATACCTAGAAAAGATAAAAGTAGGGAATGAGGATAGTTATAAGGAGGGAGAAAGAGACTCTTTATAAGTAAATAGCTAGATTTCACTTTACATACATGTTCAGTCTATTCGCTCTTTATAGATAAGAAAATACAGACTATTCTAGGTCTCACCTTCCCTTCATCAATAAACACCTTGAAAGAAAAATATGTTTTTGCTATCTGCATTAGTCCTATTTGACCTTTGATGTACTTGGCATTATCAAAGACAGTGTTATGATAATGGTAAACATTTACTATGCACTGGCACTTTTCTAAATGCTACACATGTATAAGTTTTCAGTTCTTTATCTGAAATTTTTGTAGCCAGCTACATTTAGGAATTCAGAATTTTTCACATTTTTAAAGGTAATGCAGTGTATGTACTTAATATTGAGTATCCCTACTGCAGTTATTCTGTTAAAATGTCCCATAATCGGTAACATAACTGTTTCTGCAGTAAAACATACTAATCTTTGTTCTAAGTGAGAAGTTCAGGTATCATTTTGCTGCCAAATGAGATTTAGTACTGAATAAAAGGTTTGATTTACACAACTTTTTGGATTTTGTAATAGGGGATAATAGACTATGTGCCTCTATTATCTCCTTTATTATCTCCTTTAGTCATTAAACAGCCCTGTGGTATAGGTACTATTACTGATGCAGTGAAAGAATACAGAGTAGGTAAAATGAGATGTATAAAAAATTTTTAGAAAACCACTGACTGCTTAACCATTGTGATTAAAATACTGTAGAAATGGAATTTTTGTTTTGGTTGAAATTAAGCATTCTACAATTCAAGGTAAACACAGAGTAATTAAAACGTACTGTTTTTTTTCCCCCAGGTGGATGGAAGTAGTTCTACATTAAGTATGAGCACTCATTTTAAAATGCTTAAAAAGCTGGTAGAAGAACCAACATTTAGTGAAATCCTCATTCCTTTACAGTCAGTCATGATACCTACTCTTCCATCAATTCCGGGTGCTCATGCCAACCACGAGCCATTTCCTGGGCATTGGGCCTATATTGCCGGCTTTGATGATACGGTAAACTTCAATGTTACATAACTAACTACAATTTTAAAATTTAGTGAAGTTAGAAACGGCAAAGTAAGTTTAGAGGTGTCTTTCTCAGAAAGTAAGTAAATTGTATTTACAAAGAAAAAAATGATTAGAAGTACAGAAAAGTAAAACTTTATACCAGTGGGACAAAATTAAATGTTAAAAATGTTCCCAAGATCTATGACCCACAAAAATATCCATATGGAGAAGACTGGTACTTTTCTAATGTGTATTATGATGAACAAGAGCCATGCATCTTAAATAGCATACTAGGGGAGATGGTTCCTTCAGAATTTTTAGCTTTTTATGTCCTCCCTTGAACACATTTTCTCTTCTCAACTTTTCTAGTACATATTGCTAACATTACATGTCTTTTTCTAATCATGTGCTACCTTTGTTTCGTCAGCTTTTCAATCATATACATTTTATCTTCCCTTGTGCATTTTAAGATATACACACACAATATTTAGACTTATTTCCCTTTTAATCATGTATAACCCCTAGGACAGTGTCCTTAAAAAAATGATTGAGTATTTTGATTTTTTAGATGTTCATATTGTTTTAGTTTGAGTATAATTTTTATTTTCCACAATTTGACTTTTCCATACTTTCTTTTGTCCTAAAAATGGAGAAAAAAATGAGAACAAAATATAGTTTTTGTTTATACTTTGGAAGGACACAAAATTCAGCTAAGAAGAACTTGATTTTTTTTTTGAAGTATAATATGTAACTATAAATGTAACTTTTATTTTTTATTTTATTTTAATGTTCATTTATTTTTGAGAGAGAGAGCAAGAGAGAGCTGCATGTGTGTGAGTGGGGGGGGAGGAGCAGAGAGAGAAGGAGACACAGAATCCAAAGCAGGCTCCAGGCTCTGAGCTGTCAGCACAGAGCCTGATGCAGGGCTCGAACCCACAAACCACGAGATCGTGACTCGAGCCAAAGCTGGGTGCTTAACTGACTGAGCCACCTAGGTACCTAAATATATGACTATTTTAAAGAAATGGTACTAGAGCATTTCTAAGTGAAATTTTTTTAATGTTTATTTAATTTTCAGGGAGAGAATGGGTGAGTGGCAGAGAGAGGGTGGGGATAGAGGATCCGAAGGGGGCTTTGTACTGACAGTAGAGAGGCCAGCATAGGGCTCACATGCTTGCACTCATGAACCATGAGATCATGATCTGAGCCGATTTCAGATGCTCAACTGACTGAGCCATCCAGGTGCCCCCTAAGTAAATACTTTTCATAACTGTGTTTGTTCCAGCAAGTCTATAGATCAAAACATTTAATTGCTTCATAGCAGATACTAAACCATATAATGAAATCATTCTTACTTATAATCAGGTTTTGTTTTTAACTTAAGAATAATACTCAGCTTATTGACTCACCTTATTAGGTAGACTTGATTTTGGAAAGAGTTTCTTTTTTCAAAAATCAAGTTACATTAAATTGATAATCATTTCTTACCCTAAAGACATTTAGGGGCACCTGGGTGGCTCAGTTGGTTTAGCGTCCGACTTCGGCTCAGGTCATGATCTCACTGCTCGTGAGTTTGAGCCCTGCATCGTGCTCTGTGCTGACAGATTAGAGCCTGGACCCTGCTTCGGATTCTGTGTCTCCCTCTCTCTCTCTCTCTACCCCTCCCCTGCTTGTGCTCTGTCTTTTCCCTCTCTCAAAAATAAATAAACATTAAAAATAAAATTTAAAAACAGTGCCTACAGCTCTGAAGACAGGCTCTGAAAAATGTTTCAAAAGTCATTTAAACATTGTGACTGTTCTGAAGAGAATACCTAAGTTTAGATGTATAAGCAGTTACATTACTGATAAAGTAATCCTTTTACTTTATATCCACTCCTAATGGGTGAAAGTGGGTCTCTATTCATGGGCAACCCATTCTTTTCATAGATGATAGGTGATTACGATCAAAGACATCTTTAAAGGGGCACCTGGGTGGCTCAGTTTGTTAAGCGTCTGACTTCATCTCAGGTCATGATCTCGCATTTCGTGGGTTTGAGACCCATGTCAGGCTCTGTACTGACATCTCGGAACCTGGAGCCTGCTTCGGATTCTGTGTCTCCCTCCCTTTCTGCCCCTCCCCTGCTCATGCTCTGTCTCTCTCAAAAATAAATAAACATTAAAAAAAAAAGAAATCATTAAAATAATAAACTTACTACACAATATAGGTTATTCTTTTTGTTAGGTAGCACAATTTTTAAATATAAAAGTTTAAATGGGGGTGCCAGGGTGGCTCAGTTGGTTAAGCGGCAGACTCTTGACTTCGGCTCAGGTCATGATCTCATGGTCCTGAGATTGAGCCCTGCATCAGGTGCGCGTACGCACTCTCTCCCTCCCTCCCTCTTTCTCTCTCTCTTTCTGTTTTTCTATTGTTCCCCCTCTCCCTCTGCCCTTCTCCCCTACTAACACACACTCTCTCTCAAAAAAAATAAAAAATAAAAAATTTAAAGAATCTTGACCTTAACTTCTATATAATTCATCATCTTTTAGGTGGAAATTCTTGCATCCCTTCAGAAACCAAAGAAGATCTCTTTAAAAGGATCAGATGGAAAGTTCTACATCATGATGTGTAAGCCTAAAGATGACCTGAGAAAGGATTGTAGACTGATGGAATTTAATTCCTTGATTAATAAGGTTTGGAGATAGTTTGCTTTAATTTTAGAATTACAGTAATTACTATCATTGTGATAGGAACTTTTCAGTATGCAAATAGATCATTCTTTTTTTTTTTTAATTTTTTTTAACGTTTATTTATTTTTGAGACAGAGAGAGACAGAGCATGAACGGGGGAGGGTCAGAGAGAGGGAGACACAGAATCTGAAACAGGCTCCAGGCTCTGAGCTGTCAGCACAGAACCCGACGTGGGGCTCGAACTCACGGACCGCGAGATCATGACCTGAGCCGAAGTCGGCCGCTTAACCGACTGAGCCACCCAGACGCCCCAGATCATTCTTAAAAAGAGAATGAAATGTACTACCTTTTTTGTTTTCACTTAATTTTTTTTAATTGGGATAAAATTTACCATTTTAACCATTTTGACCTGTTCAGTTAGTGACATTAAGTACATACACATTGTTGTGCAACCATCCCCACCATCCCTCTCCAGAACTTTTGCCATCTTTTCATACCAAAACTCTGTATCCAGTAAACAATAACTCCTCATTCCTCTTCCTCCCCAGCCTCTGGTAACCACCATTCTACTTTCTATCTCTATGAATTTGACTACTCTAGGTACCTTGTAGAAGTGGAATCATATAGTTTTGGGCCTTTTTTACCGGCTTTTTCACTTGGTATTGTCTTCAGGTTTCATCCATGTTACAATGTGTCAGAATTTTTTTCCCTTATAAGGCTGAATAATATACCATTGTATGTGTATATTGCATTTTGTTTATTCATTCATCTATCAAGGGACACTTAGAATGTTTCTACCTTTTGCTATTGTGAATAATGCTGCCATGAACATAGGTATATAAATAACTCTGAATTCCTGCATTCAGTCTTTTGAGTGTGTATACAGAAGTGGAATTGCTGGGTTCATGTAACTTTTTAAAAAATTAGATTACCTTTATTATGTTGAGAAAAATGTGTAAGACCTGTTAATGAGGGAAAATATTTTCTATTGAATGCTTTTTTTTTTAATGTTTATTACGTTTTTTGAGAGAGAGAGCACAAGTACAGGAGGGACAGAGAGAGAGGGAGAGACAGAATCTGAAGTAGGCTCCAGGCTCCAAGCTGTCAGCACAGAGCCCAACACAGGGCTTGAACTCACAAACAGCAAGATCATAACCTGAGTTGAAGTCAGATGCTTAATCGAGTGAGCCACCCAATCGCCCTTCCCAAACATTTTAAATAAATTTTTAAAAAAGTCCTTCATTTCATATTGCCTTTGAAATGGGCTTTTAATGTGGTATAAAGTTTTGTTTTGTTTTTTAAATATTCTTATTTATTTTTGAGAGATAGCATGAGCAGGGAAGGGTCAGAGAAGGAGGGAGACACAGAGTCCAAAGCAGGGTCCAGGCTCCGAGCTGTCAGCACAGAGCCCGATGTGGGACTTGAAATCGGGAACCGTGAGATCATGACCTGAGCCGAAGTCGGATGCTCAATCGACTGAGCCACCCAGGCGCCCCTAAAAAACTTTTTTTAAATGTTTGGTAAATTGGTAACTTAATTCACTGACTGTTAAACCAATTAGTATGTTCATCCGTAGCTCCCTTGAGTGTTTTTCTGGTTAGGAGTATTAGATGGCCTGGCTTTAGTTTATAAATGTATCTTTTTCAGTTTTGTTACTGATTAATTTATTTCGTTACTGTTCTCCTCATTGCCATGGTCAGATACTGTAGCCTGATTTTCAAAAACTACAGTCTGTGTTTGTCTAGGAGACCACAAACTGATCTTTACATGTAAATTCTAATACTATACTGTTTGGCTGACATTTATGTAGCCTACTTATTCCTGGCATTTAAAATATGTTTTTGGTTAGTGGTTGTGCTTTTGAATTGGACAAATTGCAATTATACTTATATGCTTAGTCTGTTTGTGTCCTACAGTTCCAGAATTAAACAAAATACTGTTTATCCTTTCCTAAATTAATTCAGAATTAATCAAATGAGATGTAAAAAGCTTTCTTCTGCTAGGAGATAGTTTTTCAAATGAAGCTGTAATATCAAGCTGCAAGAATAAAAATAAAATTTTTATACAATATATAAAATAAAAATTTTAAGGACATCATAAAACTCATACTTTTTTGTTTATAAATTTTTGAGATAATCAAAATTAAATAGCAGTCTTTGTACCTAAGGACTTAACATTTCAGTAATATCTATAAAGCAATAAACAGTGAAAGAACATTTTGTCATTGAATATACAACTTTAATACTTTCAACACAGTATTCTCACGTTAATAATTAAAAAAGTGAATGGGTTGCCCATGAATAGTGAATAATTCTCAGTGAATAATTAAAAAAGAGGGACTTGCCCAAGGCATTTTTAATGATTTGGAAAAAGAGGATGGATACTATCCTAGTAGTATCCTTTCCTACCATTCTGAAGAATTATTCATCTATACCACAGAGTAAACTTTCACTGACATTCTTTTGCTATAAAATGAATAATTTTTAGATATACTTGACATGACATGTAGAATTCTGAATTTTTAAGTTTATGTGTTGTTGTTTTTTTTTAATAGTGCTTGAGAAAAGATGCAGAATCTCGCAGAAGAGAACTTCATATCCGAACATACGCAGTTATTCCCCTGAATGATGAATGTGGGATTATTGAATGGGTTAACAACACTGCTGGCTTGAGACCTATTCTGACCAAACTATATAAGGAAAAGGGTACTAAAATGAATTCTTAAAGTACAAATATATAATGAGTATAAAATCTAACATGTATAATTGTTATTAACATATCTCATTGTACCTCTTTTTTAATAAGCCATAGTAGAATTTCTAGGTCAAATGATAGTCTATATACAGAAGTACTAAGGTGTTTGTCTTTACACCTTCCTTCTCTATCTTTATCCCGAAAAATTTGATGTAGCTTACAAAAATGTACATGAAAATTTGTTTTTCACAGAGGTTTTGGTTAGCAATTCTGAAACTACTTTACATGTATACTCAACTTTATTTTTTATTTATTTATTTTTAATGTTTATTTTTGAGAGAGAAAGAGAGAGCATGAGCAGGGGAGGGACAGAGACTGAGGGAGATGCAGAATCAGAAGTAGGCTCCAGGCTCTGAGCTGTCAGCACAGAGCTCGAACCCATGAGCTGTGAGATCATGACCTGAGCTGAAGTTGGATGCCTAACCGGCTGAGCCACCCAAGCACCCCTGTATACTCAACTTTAGCAAATAAATAAATATATTGTGGATAATGAGAGCTAGTTTTCTTCCACTGTCAGAGGAAGAAAAGGAGAAAGAAGGTTTGAATAAAGCCAAAAGTATTAGATTGGAATTAGAGACTCCAACTGGCCAAGCCTCAGATAATTTGAGCAAGAAAATAAATAATGATAGTATAGATTATAACTCATGGAATAAAATTGACATGAGTCCACACTGATGTAAATAAATGCTTCAATAAATAAGTAGGGAAGTAGGAACAGTTCTTCCTTACAATACATAATAGATCTTCCTTGTAGTTAATGAATGTAGAGGAAATTATGGAAATAGAAAATCACCAATTAGCAAGTACCACAATAATAATTATTGCAGGCAGCGATTATCAATGGATGTTGAAATTAATGGGCAAAAGGTTATTTGTAGGGTCTCAAAGTATCTCCCCATAAGCTACTTCTTAATTAAAAAGGAAGAAAAGTAGTAACTTTACAGTGGAGAAACAAAAATATGACTGGTTAGAACTCTTAAAAAATTTCAAGGTAATCAAAGACAAAGACAAAAATTACTCACATTTGAGGACATTAAGGAGATAATGACAGCTGAGTGTAATAAGGGATCCTGATTGGATCCTGGCCCAGACAAAGGATAGTAGTGGGACATTTGGTGAAATTTGATAAGGTCTAAAGGTTAGTTAATAATATTGTAACAATATTGAGTTCCTTAGGTAATTGTACTATTGTTATAAAAGATACAGACATTAAGAATAGCTAGATGAAGAACATATGGGATGATAGATGAAGTTATCAGAATAAGGTAGAAAATAAGTTATTCTCTTCCCTAGGGCCACTGTAACAAAGTGCTACAAACAACAGAAATGTATTCTTTCACAATTTGGGAATTGTGAATCCAAAATCTTGGTGTCAGTAGGGCCATCTCTCTGCAAGCTCTAGCAGAGAAACTTCCATGCATTTCTGTCAGCTTCTGCTCTCTTCAGCAATATTTGATGTTACTTAGCTTATAGACTCATCACTTTACTCGCTCTATTCTCCGTCATCGTACAGTGTTGTCCCTAAGTCTATATGTCTGTTTTCTTATACAGTATTTTATACACAGTCATAGTGTATTAAGGGCCCACTATAATGACCTCATCTTAACTTTATTATATGGGCAGCAACCCTACTTTCAATTAAGGTCACATTCACAGGTACCAGGGATTAGGACTTAAACACATTTTTTTAGGGTACAATTTAACCCATAACAATAAGTAACATTTATAAGTTACTGTATCATTGTGCTAAGTATGTTATATGCCTTGTTTTTTATTGTTAAGTGATTATCCCTATTTTATGTACAGTACAGAGGTTAAGTAACTTCCCCACGTTCACAAAGCTGATAAGTTGCAGAGCTGAAACTCACACACTGGACTCTTATTCCAAGGAATTTACTCTTGACTATTTTATTGGAAGGATGAAATAAAGTTTTAGTTATTGTTATTGGATTTTTTTTAATATTAAAAAAAACTTTTTTAAATACCGTGAACACATGGGAATTATGTAACATTTGAGACTGAAAACATCAAATCTCAAACTTATCCTTAAAACTTTGGCTCTGCCTTGGGTGTAAAAAGCACCAAACTGAGGTGCCTGAGTGGCTCAGTCAGTTGAGTATCTTACTCTTGATTGCAGCTCCAATCATGATCCCAGGGTTGTGGGATTGAGCCCTATATCAGGCTCTATGCTGAGCATGGAGCCTGATTGAGATATTTTCTCTCTCTCTCTCTCTCTCTCTTCCTCTCTCCCCACCTTTCCTTCTCACTGCCTCTCTCCCCTTTTCCCTCTGCCCCTATCCCCCATTTGTACTTTCTCTCTTAAAAAAAAAAAGTATCTAAACCAAGGTGGGCCTGAAAGGCACTTTATAGACTGTAGTCATATCACCCATCTAATATAAGCTCACCAGTATATCAGAAGGAAAATTTCTTGTTTTTCTCCAGATGATTTGCATTGTACAAGATTAGCTCAAGAATCAGCTATACTATGAATCTTACAGGCTAGCCTTCACACAGTAAATTATTTCAAAGCACCATTGTAGGTTTTTAAATAATGATTCAGTGTGGACCTATACTACATGCTGATTAACAGAGAGATTAGTACAATTTTAGTGAGGACTACAGCATTTTACAATTCCAGGGGTACTCCTCACGTTGGATTTATTCTGAGTAATATCTTCTGGAATCAGTTGATTCCACATTAGTTTTAGTTGACATTTATTTTCATAAACAAGAAGCTTCACTTTGGATAATTACAAGAGAACATACATAATGCGTTTTATTATTTTATTATAATATCAGAAGGTAAGTTTATGAAAAATTTTCCATTCTTTTAATTAACAATTTGAATAAAAATGGATGTTTTCTGTCCAATAAAAAAATTGCCCCTTATTTGGCTTGTGTGATTAATGAAAACCACTCTACCTTGTAGGAGTTTATATGACAGGAAAAGAACTTCGCCAGTGTATGCTACCAAAAGCCGCAGCTTTGTCTGAAAAACTCAAAGTATTCCAAGAATTTCTCCTACCCAGGCATCCTCCTGTTTTTCATGAGTGGTTTCTGAGGACATTCCCTGATCCTACATCATGGTAAATTAAACAGAAAATAATACATTATTATGGTTAGATGTTTTAAAAAATATCTTAGGGGTGCCTGTCTGGCTCAGTCAGTAGAGTGTGTGATTGTTCTCGAGGTTGTGAGTTTGAGACCCACATTGGGGCTAGAGATTACTTAAAAAAATTTTTTTTTTAATTATAAATTTAAAATTAAATCTAAATTAAATCAGTGGCATAAGGATATGTGATAGGCATTGTGTTTTCTTTAGGTACAGTAGCAGGTCAGCATACTGTCGTTCCACTGCAGTTATGTCAATGGTTGGTTATATCCTGGGGCTTGGAGACCGTCATGGTGAAAACATCCTCTTTGATTCTTTGACTGGTGAATGTGTACATGTGGATTTCAACTGTCTCTTCAATAAGGTAAGTGATGTGACTCATTCTAGTTAATTGTATGTTTTCTCCCAATTGCCTTTTTTAACAACTGTTCTTCCTAGATATACCCGTTGGTAGCAGTTATCATCACAGTTGAGTCACACTGAGAGTTTTTTTGACTGGTTTTGATCAGTGGATCCCAGAGTCCTCAGTAAAGCAACTTAGGATGAAGAGAACTCAAAAAAGTGATACAGGAAAACTAGCACTGAACTTGAAATCCAAAGATTCAAGTTCTGACTCAGTTCTTAATTATGTGATATGGGCAGATCAGTTCATTTTACTGAGACTCAGTTCTAAAGAGACAGTACTTTAATGTGATGGTTTCCAAACCTGGCAGCATATCACAATCATCCAGGAATTTAAACAAAATACACAGATCTTGGCAGACATCCCAGAAAATTCTTTAGGTCCAGAGGGGCTTAAGAATAAATTAAGCTAGTTGGACTGAGGTCCCTCAGCCCCCCTCTAATTTTCCAGTGTCCTGGAAGGCATACTAGTAGATTAACCCTCTATTTTCATATCCCCAGTATTGATTGCCGTCTGCTGTCACAGGAACTAAGACAGGTTACAGATACAAATAAGATTAAATCAAAAGATAAACCACTGGTATTTGTTAAATCATATAAGAAACTGAGTCAATAAATTTGGGGATGAAAAGGCCCTATGAAAGGCAGGTTGAGAATGGTAGAAAACAAATGAACTGGACTTCATTATATTATATGTTGTATACTCTCATCAATATGAGCATCTAACATTTGGTTATTTCTTTTCCCTCCCTGCTTTAAAGTGAAACTCTTAAAAAAAAAAAAAGAAAAATATGAGAATATTTGTTTTTATTTTATATTACTCAAGAAGGACATTAAGGAAGTTAATAAGAGATTAAATATTGAATGCATAAAAATTTCTCTATAGTAATATTCACTATAATAATTCAGTGATAGGTGAATCCATCCATCCGTTAGATCAAAGGTAGAGATGTAGGCTCCTTCATGATATAGGCCTTTAATGTGGTTACAAATATTTTTATATTTACATATTATAAAAATATAAATATTTTGAAGGTATCTCTGCACTTTGCTTAAAGAGTCTAGACTTGAAGTTCTAATTTTTTTTGCACAAAGATTTTAAAATTCTAATACTACTTTTTAATAAAATGCCTTGTTTTAAGGGGGAAACCTTTGAAGTTCCAGAAATTGTTCCATTTCGGCTGACTCATAATATGGTTAATGGAATGGGTCCTATGGGAACAGAAGGTCTTTTTCGAAGAGCTTGTGAAGTTACAATGAGGCTGATGCGAGATCAAAGAGAGCCTTTAATGAGGTAATTATTTATGTTATGTAAACAATTTAACAGTAATCTTGAGTGTAATTATTGGTTCCTAAATATGTTTTTTAAATAATAGAAGCCACTTTGCATTGGTTGAAGTGAATTTTTTTATTTTATTGTAGTGTATTTAAAAAAAATTTTTTTTTAATGTTTATTTATTGTTGAGAGACAGAGCATGAGCATGGGAGGGGAAGTGAGAGGGAAAGACACAGAATCCGAAGCAGGCTCCATGCTCTGAGCTGTCAGCACAGAGCCTGACGTGGGGCTCAAACTCACAAACTGCAAGATATGACCTGAGCTGAAGTTGGATGCTCAACCAACTGAGCCACCCAGGTGCCCCGAAGTGAATTTTTTTAAATAAAGCTTTATTAAGGTATAACTTACAGTTCATTGCAGCATCATTTATAATAGCCAAGACATGGAAGCAACCTGAGTGTCCATTGATGGATGAATGGGTAAAAAAAGTCTGATGTATGTATATGTATATGTGTATACACACACACACACACACACACACACACATATACATACACAGTGGAATATTATTCAGCCATAAAAAGAAGGAAATCTTGCCATTTGTGACAACATAGATAGACCTTGAAGGCATGTATGCCAAGTGAAAATAAGACAGAAGTGTATGAGATCACTTATATGTGGAGTCTTAAAAAGAAAAAAATAGAACTACCTTATGATCCACGAGCTGCACTACTAGGCACTTACAAAAGAATGCAAGAACACTAATCCAAAGAGATACATACACCTTGATGTGTATAGCAGCATTATTTCTAATAGCCAAGATAATGGAAGCAGCCCATGTGTCTATTGATTGATGAATGGGTAAAGAAGATATGGTATAGTTTTCAACATAGTACTGGAAGTCCTAGCCTCAGCAATCAGACAACAAAAAGAAATAAAAGGCATACAAATTGACAAGCCAGACTTTCATTCTTCACAGGTGACATGATATTCTACATAGAAAACCCAAAAGACTTCACCAAAAAAACTGCTAGAACTGATATATGAATTCAGCAAAGTTGCAAGATATAAAATCAACGTACAGAAATCAGTTGCATTTCTATATACCAATGAAGCAGCAGAAAGAGAAATCAAGGAATCGATCCCATTTACAATTGCACCAAAAACCATGAAATACCTAGGAATAAACCTAATTAAAGAGGTAAAAGATCTGTATGCTGAAAACTACAGAAAGCTTATGAAAGAAATTGAAAAAGATACAAGGAAATGGAAAAATATTCCATCCTCATGGATTGGAAGAATAAATATTGTTAAAATGTCTATATTACCCAAAGCAATCTACACATTCAATGCCATCCCTATCAAAATACCACCAGGATTCTTCACATAGCTAGAACAAACAATCCTAAAATTTGTATGGAACCACAAAAGACCCTGAATAGCCAAAGTAATGTTGAAAAAGAAAACCAAAGCTGGAGGCATCACAGTTCCAGACTTTAGCCTGGATTACATCAAGACAGTATGGTGTTGGCATAAAAATGGAGACCTAGATCAATGAAATAGAATAGAGAACCCAGAAGTAGACCCACAAATGTATGGCCAGTGAATCTTCGACAAAGCAGGAAGAGTATCCAGTGGAAAAAAGACAGTCTCTTTAACAAATGGTGCTGGGAGAATTGGACAGTGACATTTAGAAGAATCAAACCGGACCACTTTCTTACACCATACATAAGAATAAATTCAAAATAGATGAAAGACCTAAATGTGAGACAGGAAACCAACAAAATCCTAGAGGAGAAAACAGGCAGAAACCTCTTTGACCTTGGCCACAGCACGTGTCTCCAGAGGCAAGGGAAATAAAAGCAAAAATCACCTATTGGGTCCTCGTCAAGATAAAAACTTCTGCACAGTGAAGGAAACAATCAACAAAACTAAAAGACAACTGATGGAATAGGAGAAGATATTTGCAAATGGCATATCAGATAAAAGGTTAGTATCCAAAATACATAAAGAATTTATCTTTATAGATTTTGTTATCAAACTGAACACCCAAAAAAACTATCCAGTGAAGAAATGGGCATAAGACATGAATAAACACTTTTCCAAAGAAGACATCCAGATGACCAATAGACACATGAAAAAATGCTCAACATTGCTCATCATCAGGGAAATACATATCAAAACCACATTGAGATACCACCTCACATCTTCAGAATGGCTAAAATTAACAACTCAGGAAACAACAGATGTTGGCGAGGATGCAGAGAAAGGGGAACCCTCTTATACTGTTGGTGAGAAGGCAAACTGGTGCAGCCACTCTGGAAAACAGTATGGAGGTTCCTCAAAAAATTAAAAATAGAACTACTGTATGACCCAGCAATTGCACCACTAGGTATTTATCCAAAGGTTACAAAAATGCTGATTCGAAGGGGCACATGCACCCCAATGTTTATAGCAGCACTATCAATAATAGTCAAAGTATGGAAAGAGCCCTAATGTCCATCAACTGCTGAATGGATAAAGAAGATGTATGTATATACACACACGCACACACACACACACACACACGCACACGCACATATACACATACATACATACACACAGTGGAATATTGCTCAGTGATCAAAAAGAATGAAATCTTGCCATTTGCAACAACATGGATGGACCTAGAGTGTATTATGCTAAGCTAAATAATCAGCCAGAGAAAGACAGATATCCTATGATATCCCTCATGTGGAATTTAAGCAATGTAACAGATAAACATAGGGGAAGGGAAGGAAAAATAAGATAAAAACATAAGAGACTCTTAAATACAAAGAACAAACTGAGGGTTGCTGGAGGGGAGGTGGGTTGTAGGGGGATGGGCTAAACGGGTGGTGGGCATTAAGGAGGGTACTTGTTGGGATGAGTACTGGATGTTGTATGTAAGTGATGAATCACGGGGTTCTACTCCTGAAACCAATACTACACTGTATGTTAACTAACTTGAATTTAAACAAATAAATTTAAGGAAAAAAAAGACTTGGTAATGTATGTACACACACACACACACACACACACACACACACACACACACATATAATAGGATATTATTCAATTATAAAAAAGGATGTAATTTTGCCATTTGCAATGACATGGGTGGAGCTAAAAAGTATACTAAGTGAAAGAAGTCAATCAAAGAAAGACAAATACCATATGATTTCACTCATATGTGGAATTTAAGAAATAAAACAAGCAAGCAAAGGTGAAAAAATAGAGCAAGATACAAACTCTTATTATAGTGAACAATCTGATGGTTATTACCAAGGTGGAGTGGAGGGATGGTTAAATAGGTGATGGGAACTAAGGATTACACTTGTCATGATGCGCACAGGGTAATGTATGGAACTGTTGAATTACTTTATTGTACATCTGAAACTAACATAACACTATGTTAATGGAAATTAAAATTAAAACTTAAGTAAAAAAAGAAAAACAAAAACTGAGCTCATAAAAAACAGACTGGTGGTGGCCAGAGGGTGGGGGTGGAGGATAGACAATGGATGAAGGTGATCAAAAGGTATAAACTTTTCGTTATGAAATAAATTAAGTCGTGGAAATATTTTGTGCAACATGGTGACTATAGTTAATAATACCGTATTGTGTATTTGAAAGTTGCTAAGAGAGTAAATATTAAAAGTCCGTGTCCGAAGGGGGTGCCTGATGTTTCAGGTGGAAGAACATGAGACTCTTGATCCCAGGCTTGTGAGTTCAAGCCCCATGTTGGGTATAGAGATTAGTTAAGTGAATAAATAATTTAAATAAGCAAACAAATAAATGTTCTCATCACAAGAAAAAACATTTGTAACTATGTATGTTTATGGATATTAGCTAGATTTCTTGTGATGATCATTCTGCAATATATACAAATAGCAAGTTATGTACACCTGAAACTAATGTTGTACGTCCATTATATCTCAGTTTTTTAAAAGATGTAATTTACATACCGTAAAATTAACTGTTTCAAAGTGTACTGTAGTGGTTTTTAGCATATTCCCAAGATTGTGCAACCATCACTGGTATCTAATTATAAAACATTTTTATCACCCCCAAAAGAAATTAGCAGGTACTCTCCATCCCTACTCCCCTGCCATTGTCTAGCAAACACTAACCTACTTTCTGTCTCAATGGATTTGACTATTCTGAACATTTCATATATAAATGGAATCCTACAACATGTGGCATTTTATGTCTTCTTTCACTTAACATGGTGTTTTTAGGGTTTATCCATGTTGTAGCCTGTATTAGTAATTCATTCTTTCTTATTGCCAAATATTCTATTGTATATCACATTTTGTTTATCCGTTTATCAACTAATGGACAACGGATTGTTTACACCTTTTGACTATTGTGAAAAGTGTGGCTGTGAACATTTGTGTACAAGTTTTATGTGGATATACGTTTTCAGTTTTCTTGGGTATGGTGTAGAATTACTGGGTTACATGTTAACTCTAAGCTTAACATTTTGAGGTAATACGTTAGAATCCCAATGGCAAGGTATGAGGGTTCCAATTTCCCCACATTCTTACCAACACTTGTTGTTTACCTGTCTTTTTTACTTTACCCATCCTAGTGGGTGGTATACCTAATGGTATCTCGTTATGGTTTTAGCTTGCATTTCCCTAATGATCAGTTATGTTGAGCATCTCTTCATGCACTTATTGGTCAGTTGTATATCATCTTTGGACAAATAACTATTCAAATCCTTTCCATTTTTTTTTAAATTGAATTATTTGTCTTTTTATTGTTGCGTTGTAAGACTTCTTTACATATTGTGGGTAGTAAATCCTTAAGAGATACATAATTTGAAAATATTTTCTCCCATATGTGGATTGTCTTTTTTGCTTTCTTGATGATGTCCTTTTTAGCATTTAAGTTTTTAGTTTTGATGAAGTCCAATTTATCTATTTTTATTGTTGTTTGTGCTTTTGGTGTCATTTAAGAAACTATTGCATAATCCAAATCATGAACAGTTACGCCTCTGTTTTCTTTTAAGTGTTTTGTAGTTTTAGCTCTTATATTTAGATCTATGGTCATTTTCAGTTATTTTGTGTTTCTGGTGTGAGGTAGGGGTCCATATTTATTCTTTTGAGTGTGCAGATCCAGTTTTCCTCACACTACTTTTTGAAAATATTATTCTCCATTTAATTGTCTTGGCACTTCTATGAAAAATCAGTTGAGCATATATGTAAGACTTTATTTCTGGACTCTTCAATTTTGTTCTCTTGATCTGTATGTCTAACCATATGCCTACAACACATTATCTTGATCACTGTAGCTTTGTAGTAAATTTTGAAATTTGGAATTGTGAGTGCTCCAACTTTTTCTTTTTCAAGATTGTTTGGCTATTCTTTGCATTTCCGTAATTTTAAGGTCATCTTGTCAACTTCTGCAAAAAGCCAACCTGGATGTTAATAAGAATGACATTGAATCTGTTAGTTTGTGGAGTATTGTCATTCAAAAATGTTGAGTCTTCTGAACCATGAACATTGGATGTCTTTTCATTTATTTAATTCTTCTGTAATTTCTTTCAATAGTGTTTTATAATTTTTAGTTTTCAAGTCTTGTATTTTTTTAAATGTGCTTCTATGTGTTTTTTAAATACTATGCTAAATGGAATTTCTTCTTTATTTCATTTTTGTATTCATTTTTCGTGTTAGATTTTTGTATATTTATCCCTATCTTGCAAATTTTGCTGAACTCATTTATTAGTTCTAATAGTTATTTTGTAGGTACCTTAAGATTTTTCTCTCTATAACAGCACATTGTCTGCAGATAAAAATTGTTTTACTTTTTCCTTTCCAATCTCATGCCTTTTTTTTCTTGCCTAATTGCCCTAGCAAAATGAATGTCAGATAGACAAGGTGAGAAGTCCACATCTTTATCTTGTTCCTAATCTTGGGGGTATAGAAGTTTCACCATTAAATATGTTAGCTGTAGTATGTAGTTTTTAAAAGGACTTTTAAAGCTCATGTATCCACCTTCTTTCTTTAAAGCTGTTTACCATACATTTTGGTATAACATACTGGTTAGTTAGACATAGGAGAAGGCAAATTCTCTGAAAGAGGAAGTATAGTATCTTGTGAAATACTAAGAGCTCCTATCCCAATTGGAGGAAGTCAGGAAATAATTTCTGGAGGAAGTAGCTGAAACCTTAAAGATAAATGGAATTGACCGTCAAACGGGAAGAGTATTCTGAGTGATAGAAATATCAAGGCAAGTGAAGGCATGGACTGCCTAAGAAATATAATTTTGTTTTCTAGAGGGTAGACTTTGAGTAGATGGTGCTATGATCATGGTGCCTAGATGAGCAGGGCTAGATTATGAAAAGTCCACATGGGGCTGGTTTACACATTTAAACTTTTAAGAAGAAATTTTAAAAAGAAAATGAAATCAGATTTTGCACTGTAGAAAAATTACAGTTGCAGTTTGGGCTAGAGACCAGAAAACCAGTTAGAGGACTATTAGAGTAACTCAGAGAAAAATGATGGTGCATTGGATGAGGTAGTGACAGTAGAAATGAAGGCAAGTAGAAGGGTTCTAAAGGGCTTTAGGAGGTAGAATTGAGTGTTAAGAGGAGGATTGATGATTCTAGGATGATTCCTAGATTTTTGTTCAGAGCAAATGAGTGAATGATGTTCTTTACTGATTTGGGGAATACACGTTAAATAGTTTGAGAAAGGGTAATGAGTTTTGTTTTGGACATACTGCCTATAAGAAAACTGAGTGGGTTTTTCCATAGGTAGTTGTATTTGAAGTTCACAGTATGCATTTAGAAATGGCACACAGAACTCAACTTAACTCTACTCTCCAAGAATACCTCAGATCCTTCTCTGCCTTCCCTCTCTCTTTCCTTTCAGTCCCTCACCCCAAAACAGTAAGTTCACAGATGTTACTGATGCAGTAGTAATGTGTGTTGTAAGAGTATTACCATTAGCTTCTCATCCTTCACTTACTTTTCACCTAGGTGCTGACTTTAGAGAGACTTCTTTTTACAAAAATAACATCATGTTACCACATTTGTTTACATTTTAGTGTCTTAAAAACTTTTCTACATGATCCTCTGGTGGAATGGAGTAAACCAGTGAAAGGACATTCCAAAGCACCACTGAATGAAACCGGGGAAGTTGTCAATGAAAAGGTTAGTAGAAGGTGTAGCTTGATAGGAGCTGACATTCTGTGTCTCTATAAATGAGAATTGATTCTAAATGCTGTCAGTGACTGACCATTGAATACTCTGAGCTCTAGTTCTTGTTTAACTATAGATAGCTCACAATAATGAGATATAGTGGGAAAAACTTGGAACACAGATTACCTGAACTTACAAAGCTTTAATGTGTAGTAATTCACTCTGTACTAATATTAATTGAAGTCTCAGAGTTTGCAGATAATAATTTTTAATAAGTGAGAATAGATTGAGGATTATTATTGTAATAATGTCATTCTGACTTTTGCATTTTGATATTCTTTTGTTATTGAGAGAAATGTGTACCATTCCAAGTAGCTTAGAAGTCCCATTTACTCATAGTAATGTAATCTAAATATTAGGCTTTTAGAGTATTGTTGCTATTATTATTCATTCACATATTTAAGTCCTAACATTTTCAGAGTCGATTTTAAATTATTATTTTTCTAGAACTGTAATGTAGAAGAAATTCCCTGGTATTTTACATAGTCCAGAAACATGTCCATATCAGTTGATGTTAGATTAATGTTGCAAGCCTTTGTGGTACCTGGCTGGCTCAGCTGGTAGAGTATGCGACTCTTGATCTCAGGGTTGTGAATTCAAGGCCCACCTTGGGTGTAGAGATAACTTTAAAAAGAAATAAAATCATAACTAACATCGCAAGCTTCAAAATCAGTATCTCATGTAGTATTTGTTTCATTTCTTTTGTCTTTGATTTTACAAAAAGGGTAATGATCCATAAAAGGATATAAACATTTGTTAAATAACAGAAAAGTAGTAATTTCAAGTGATCATCATCCACTTGTTATTGGGGTCTTAGCACTTACGATTTTTAATTTCTTCTTATAGGCCAAGACCCATGTTCTTGACATCGAGCAGCGACTGCAAGGTGTAATCAAGACCCGAAATAGAGTGACAGGGCTGCCGTTATCTATTGAAGGACATGTGCATTACCTTATACAAGAAGCTACTGATGAAAACTTACTATGCCAGATGTACCTTGGTTGGACTCCATATATGTGAAATGAAATTACTTCAAAGAATATGTTAATTATCTAATATTAATGCATTTGGTATTAATCTGTGATTATATCAATTCATTTCCAAAGTACAACATAAATAAGTTTCTTTATGTTCCCAGAGCATCTGGTATTAACTCCCTTATTGTTAATAATATTTAAAATAATATATGTTGTTATTAAGAAATAAACTTTGTTTTAAAAAAAATTTTAATGTTTTTGAAGGAGTGTGAGTGGGGTAGGAGCAGAGAGAGAGAAAACTGCTTTCTTAATATATGTTCATTATAACTGGAGAAATGTAACATCTTGGGTTTTTATGCTCTAAAAAGATGTATTTAAACAAGCCAGTCTCACTGCATTTTACAACTCTGATTTTAAGTACTAGCTAGCATAAGGATTCATTTGAGTGGTGCCTGACTGGCATGTGATCCTTGATCTCAGGGTTGTGAGTTGGAGCCCCATGTTAGGTGTGGAGATTACTTAAAAAAAATAAATAAAACTTTAAAAAATGTTTTTTAAAAAGCATTCATTTGAACAAAAAAAAAATTATTGAATAAATACTATGGACAAAGCACTATGCTAGATTTATGCACCAAGCTACCTCCCCTGCCTCTAGGAACTGACTGTCCAGTCTAACTGTGAAACATATAAACATAAAGCACACATCAAGTTCACTTAATAAGACTCTTTTTTTTGTATGGTTGAAAATGTAATAAGAAAAAAAAGAGTATGACTATGAAAACTAAATCATGTAATTTTAAAGATGCTGCCATACTGAGAGTTTACCAGAATACAGAATCTAGTGGTCTTAGAAGACAGTTAAAATTTCGTTAATATTTTAAAATTAAAGATATTTTAATGTTAATTTTTTGTAAATTTTCTTTCAGGAGATTTAAAATAATTCACAATACTTAAAAGTAATGAGGTTATTACATTCAAATGGAAAATTCACCATAACAGAATTTTACTTAAGTTCGCTTGATAGAATTATGCTTCACTATACAGTTTAGAGTGTGATGGGGGAAAAACACGATAAACCAGGAGACATGAATGTGAAAATAAGTATATATAATTACGTTTGGGGGCCTAACGGTGAGTTGAGGAAGCTGGCTGGGGGTTAGGAGAGGAGTTAGGAAATTTTTTCAAATAATTCGGAAAAAAAGCGTTTTTAAAAGAGACTTTGTTATAGAGTTATATTCCTCAAAGGAAAAAACCTCTCCCTCGCCAAACAAAACTAAACCAATTCCTCGGAGAAACGCTTCACCCGTCGCCAAACTAAACCAAATCACCAGATCTTCCTAAATCTGTGTTGAAAAATACTGAGATTAGTAATCCCAGGACACAAGCAATCAGGACAAAAATCAGCGTTCCAAAAATCTTCCAGCAGGCTCGTGAGGTTTTCACAGCACTTCCACGTCTATTTATAAAGCACAGTTCCATCAACCGGCATTTCCAGAACAAAGTTTCAGGCACCAAAACACCGCCTTGCTCTTGAACGTAACCACCGCCGTTCGGTGGCGGCTAGGATTAGAGCCCCGCCCCGGGGATGCGGCCTCGAATCGGCCGCTCTAGGCCCGGCGAGCGCTCTCTATGGTCGGGCGAGCGGTGTGTTGTCATCGGCGGAGCGACGGCCGGAGGCTGCGGCGTAGGCCCCGGCGGGGCGTTTGGTTTCGGTTTGGCCCTGATTGGAATTAGTGTTGACGGTCGAGATGGGAGTCCCCAAGTTTTACCGATGGATCTCGGAGCGGTATCCCTGCCTCAGTGAAGTGGTGAAAGAGCATCAGGTGGGTGAGCGAGGGGGCAGCGGCTCAGAAGGCCCAGAACCCGGGGCCCCGCGGCCCTCTCCACCCTGGGACTGGGCTCCCCAGCCTCCTCTTTCTGCTCGTCGTCTGCGGGATGAGCGGCAAAGAGAGGGGAAGAGAAGGTTTGAGGATATCCTGATGCTCTGAATGGGGCGAAGACGCAGGTTTCGTTTCTTTGGGCAGAGTCACGGGGATCGCGGCAGTTGTGACACTGACAGCTTTGCTGCCGGGCAGGGCCTTCCGCGATTCCGAAATTAAATCCTGGGGAGGAACGCTGTAGTGAATTCTTTCCTTTTCTGCTCAAGGAGCTGCGTCTTCCCTTATAGAGACAGCAAAGCCCGAGCGGGTGTCCTGAGTACCTCCCAACCCCCCACCCCAAAGCAACAGACCCACGTACCAACGATAATAACTTCCTCCGCAGTTGAGTCACCTTGTTTACTTTCCTTTATCAGGACCTGCATCCCACCCCACCCCCAACGCCTAGACGCTTTGACCTGGCTGATGGTTCATATTTATGATACCTTTTGTTACTCTTTTTCGATCATCCCAAAGGCCGTACGAATCCCGAGTTCCAAAAGAAACAAAATACACTTGGACCGGCAGCGGCAGTTAATTGGAGGCTTCACTGTGCGAATGTGCGTGTGTGTGCGCGCGTGTGAGAGAGAGAGGAGAAAAAGAAATGGATTGCTAGAGCACTGATAGTAGTAATAGTAGTGTCTGGTTTATAATCCGGCATGTAATAATATCCCAGTGCGACGTTTTTTGTGTAGATTCCAGAAGTGTTTATATAGTGGAACTGTGAAAAGAAATAGCAAACAGTTAACTATTAGGTAAACTAGGCTTTGGGTGATGTATTCGTGTTTATCACATTTAATGATTTGGGTAGATTTCTTGTCCATTTTATATTTTCCAGGAAAAAAGTTTTGATATTTGTGTAGCTGATTGAATCAGTAATGATGGATAACATTGTGTTAATAGTGGGGGGAAATAATCCAGCCCAAACCATCACGCTGTTTATTAAATTATGGGTTAATCTTTTTACAAGTACTATAAGCATAAAGAGAGGCTTAAACTTCCAGAAGGGATTCTTTGTTGTTGGATTCGAGTCAGTTTTGGTATATGAAGAAAAACTTAAAGAATTCCAAAACAATAGTTTATTTTTCATTTATTTGAAACATGGATTGAGTGAGATTTAGGGAGACATTTCTTTCCAGAGAAGAGGGTTAAAAAGGGTTACTAAGTACATTGCTGAAATGGAGACAACCAGCTTTGGCTTTTCCTGGGTCATTCATTCAACAAATAGCTGAGTGCCTGCCGTGCATCAGTCACTTTATCTCCGAAGTGAAGAAATGTGATTGTTATTCAGATTGGCTTAATAACATAATTTGTTCAATAGTATTTTTACTCTGTACTCTTTGGTACAGAATTTGGTTTGATGAAACTGTCTTTGATTCTTACCATCTTGAGGAATTTTTTTTTTTTTTTTTTTTACTGAAGAACAAAAAATAATCTCTTAAAGGCAATTTTATGATAGATTTAAAAAGGCTTAAAACTTGGCTTATCAAAGTGCTGTCTTTCACAGATGTTTGATTTGTGTAGTTAACAACAACAACAACAAAAAGAGCAAATGTTCTAAAGAGTTACCAGCTACTCTCTTAAGCAGTATTTAAAAGATGGTAAGACTAAGTCACAGTGATTCAAAAGCTAGTCCTGGGAGGAAGGGGCTGGGAAGAGGAATAGGTTGTGGGAAGATGGTGGTGGTGGTGATGATAACAGCATAGTTTTTGGTCTCTCTGAATCCACACATAAAAACAAATGAAGTAGGTAGCAAAGTTTGAAATCTACGGAACATTTATGACAAAACCACATAACATCGTATCCCTATGAACCCAAATATAAGTAGGTGAGGACAAAATACCAATAGTTTCTAGCCCCAGTTGGTGTTGGCATCCCTGCAAGAGAAAAAAGGAAGTAATGAGGCAACAGCTGATGGACCTGAGAACAGGAGAACTGCAGAATATTCACTAAAAGACTGTGTAGGCCAATTACATAGGAGTATTTGTAACTAAGGGGTTTTAAAGGATAGGACTATTTGGCCTCCTGTGAATTCTCGTAACTGACTTGCCAAGGCATCATTCTGAGGCAACTACAGTAAAAGAGAAAACAGATATGCCCCCTATACAAGAGCAGACACTTTAAAATGGAAATGTCAGCTTGTGTTTCCTTCTATGCAATTTGTAGCAAATGCATAGAAGCTTGGCTTTAAAATTGCAGGCTCTAGCATAACAATGTGCATGCACTTAACACTACTGAACTGTGCGCTTAAAAATGGTTAAGATGGGGGCGCCTGGGTGGCTCAGTTGGTTAGGCATTTGACCCTTGATTTTGGCTCAGGTCATGATCTCATGGTTCCTGAGTTCAGGCCCCACTTTGGGCTCTGTACCGACAGTCCAGAGCCTGCTTGTGAGTCTCTCTCTCTCTCTCTCTCTCTCTCTCTCTCTCTCTCTCTCTCTCTCTCCTCCCCCCACTTGCGCACTCTTTGTCTCTCTCAAAATAAGTAAACTTAAAAAAATGGTTAAGATGGCAAATTTTATGTTACGTATATTTTACCACAGTTTTAAAAATTGAAGGCACTAGAGTATGCATTATGAACAGGAACAAGGGAACCAAAATTGTTGAGAGGGTGGAACTTTATATATTAAAGTGCCTTAGTATGTGAACAGATAATACAGTATGTCTGTGGTATTAAAATTCCATTGGAAGATATTGATTAAGAAAAAACAAGTATTAAGAACTACCTGGAAGAAGAGCAATAATGAAAGAAAGATTAAGAAACACTGCTCTAATGCAGTTCAGCTTGGTTTAAAATTTAGCTCCAACATTTCACTAGCTATGGGTGAGTGACTCAGTCTTCTTGTGACTCAGTTTTCTCAACTACAAAATGGAGATAATAATACTAGGATTGCTATGATTACATAAGTGAATGCACATACAGTTGATTCTTGAAAATGGGATTGAGAGCACCGGCCCCCTCCAAGCCCCCACACAGTTGAAAATCCAAGTATAACTTTGACTCCCCCCAAAATTAACTACTAATAGCCTACTGTTCACTGGAAGCCTTACTAATAACATAAACAGTCAATTAACACATATTTTGTATGTTAAATGTATTATATACTGTATTCTTACAATAAAATAAGCTAGAGAAAAGAAAATGTTAAGAAAATCATAAGGAAAATACATTTACAGTACTGTATTGTATTTATTGAAAAAAGTCCACATATAAGTAGACCTGTTAAATTCAAACACATGTTGTTCAAGGGTTAACTGTAAAGCATTTAAATCTGTCTAGTACATGGCAAGTGCTTAACAGATCTTAGCTATTATAATAGCACTGTACTAGATTGTAATCACAAAGAGAATTGCGTATGTTCCAAGAGTTTATAATCTTGGTTGTATGACCTTTGTTTTGTAAGGGTTAAGTTTTCATCATTATATATATGTTCCTCATTACAACTTCATCTTTTGTAGTACATAATAGATCTTAAGTAAGTTTATTGAGTGAATGAACTTATTAACTTTAGCATATTATATAACCTATAAAGAATACATAGTATATAAAAACATTGCATATTAAAATATATGTTATGGGGCGCCTGGGTGGCGCAGTCGGTTAAGCGTCCGACTTCAGCCAGGTCACGATCTCGCGGTCCGTGAGTTCGAGCCCCGCGTCAGGCTCTGGGCTGATGGCTCAGAGCCTGGAGCTTGTTTCCGATTCTGTGTCTCCCTCTCTCTCTGCCCCTCCCCCGTTCATGCTCTGTCTCTCTCTGTCCCAAAAATAAATAAAAAATGTTGAAAAAAAAATTTAAAAAAAAATAAAATATATGTTGTATATTTAGTACGTTTTAAAACATGCATATTAAAAAATGAAGCAACAAAATCTTGGGATTGTTTAAGATAAATAGGATTAAAGAACTGAGAAAAAAGAATTGCTAACAGCTCTTTTGAAAAGTAAATTTTATATTGTCTTTATGAAAAAGGCATTTTGTAGCAGCGCTAAACAGGATACAAAGTTATACTAACAAAAAGAAACTACTGTTTTGAGAATAGTAGATACTAAAATGTGAATACTTAACCACAATTTAAAGCAGTGTGAATGAAGTGAGTGTTGGGGTACCTGGGTGGCTCATTCAGTTCCACTCAGGTCATTGATGCCAGGGTCAATGCCACGATCAAGCCCTATGTTGGGCTCCGGGCTGAACATGGAGCCTGCTTACGATTCTCCCTCTGCCTCTGCCTCTGCCTCTGCCTCTGCCTCTGCCTCTGCCTCTCCCCCCCCCCCCCCCCCAACTCACACTTTCTTTCTTTCTGTCTCTCTCTAAAATTAAAAAAAAAAAAAGTGAGTGTTACACATGTGCTGTCACATTCAATAAAGGCAGAGCTTCATTTTTTGATTATTAAATATTTTTTATTTGCTACTCTGTGTCAGGCAGTGTGCCAAGAGTTCTAAACATGACCAAATGCTTAAGTATAATGTCCTTTCCTGCTAGCAGGACATTACATTAAGCATTCAACAAGAATGTATAGCGCATGTAAATGTATGTGCCTGGCATTCTTGTATGCATTGGGAACACAAAAATAAGATATGACATAGAGAAAGAAGCATCGTTTCCCCTTAGGTAAGTAGGGGAAAGCTTTCAGACAAAGATATTTACTTACGCTGGATTGCACCTGTGTGGCTTAGTTGGTTAAGCTTCCGACTTCAGCTCAGATCATGATCTCGCAGTTCGTGGGTTGGAGCCCCTTGTCAGGCTCTGTACTAACAGCTCAGAGCCTGGAGCCTGCTTCAGATTCCGTGTCTCCCTCTCTCACTACCCCTTCCCCTGCTCATGCTCTGTCTCTGTCTCTCAAAAATAAGTGCTAAAAAAAATTTTTTTTTTAAGATGCCTGAGCTGGATCTTGAAAGTTGAATCAAAATCTACAAGAGCAGCAGAAGAAAGAGCAAAAGGAAAGAAAAGTGTTTCAGGAAGTAGGAGCAGCATCTGTAACATCACAGGGGTTTTAAACAGCCCAGTACATTTAGGGCTTTCTAAGGAATGTACTGTGTGTAGTTAGCTTGTGGAATATATATGGAAACAGGAAAGAATATGGAATTGGTGGGAGAGAGAACAGCCAAATTATACAGAACCTTTTGTGGCATTAAAGGTTTAAGGTATCATGTGGGTTTAAGTAAGGAAGCAACATGATCAGATTGTTTTGGAAAAATGGCCACGCTGTGATGAGAGAAAAAACTAAGCAAGCAGTCCAGTTGGAAAACTGAGGGCTTGAACTAAGGCAGGCGATCTGGGGATGGAGAAAATGATGAGATTGCCCAAGACAACGGGAATGATTAGGAGAGCAAGATGATAGGAACATTTCGGAAGTTAAATTTAAAAAACAAAACCTCAGTGATTAATTAGATACAAGGGTGAGGAGAGGTGAAAGTATAAGATAACCTCAGAACTTCTAATTTATAGATGTAACAACTCAGTATTATGTGTTTTTTCCCCCAAGTTTTATTTAAATTCCTGTTAGTTAACATACTGTGCAGTATTAGTTTCAGGTGTAAAAATTACTTCCATACAACACCTGGTGCTCATCACAAGTGCACTCCTTAATCCCCATCACCTGTTTCACACATTTCCCCCCCCCACACACACACACACCTACCTCCCCCTCTGGTAACCCTTAGTTTGTTCTCTATAGTTAAGAGTCTTTTTCTTGGATTTCTCTCTCTCTTTCTGTCTCTCTGTCTCTGTCTCTCTCTCCCCCTCCTTCCATCCCTCCCTCTTCTAGTATTTATGTATTTTTGAAGGAGCAAAATTCTATTGCATGTTCTCATTTTCTTCACTGCGAATTAGCCAGTGATTACTCAATCATTATGTATTTTTTTTTTTTACTAATCTGAAACCTAAGAGAATTTTTAAAATTTCTTTTCTAAAAGGACGATTACAGGTTTTTTTGCAGATTATAAAGGTTGTGCCCATTATGTAAATATAATACAGAAAGATGTAAAAGCTGTTACATCGTCCAAAGGAAAATAAAAAACAACTGAAGGGCACCTAGGTGGCTCAGTCACTTGAGCGTCTGACTCTTGATTTCAGCTCGGGTCAAAGCCCTGGGGTCGTGGGATCGAGTCTCACATTGAGCTGAGTGTGGAGCTTGCTTGGGATATTCTCTCTCTCTCTCTCTCTCTCTCTCTCTCCCTCTCCCTCCCTCCCTCTCCCTCCCTCCCTCTCCCTCCCTCCCTCTCTCCCTCCCTCTCTCCCCCTCCCTCTCTCCATCCCCCCCTCTCCCCCTCTCCCCCTCTCCCCCTCTCCCCCACTCCCCCACTCCCCCACTCGTGCATTCTCTCTCTCTCTCTCAAATTAAAAATTTTAAAAACCCTGAAATCCCATCATCTAAGGTTAACTATCAGTAACATCTTGTTTCTATATACTCCTAACCTTTATATGCAGATACACATGTAGATAAATATTTTCTATAAATAGGATAATGTACCTGCTGTTTTATAGCCTACTTTTATCATTTGACCATCTGTATTATACATACTAATGTCAAATATGAATCTCTATCATAATTTATAATTGCTGTGTCATATTCCATTGTGTGGAAGGATGTACCATCATCAGTTTCCTGTTATTAGGTGTTTTAATTTCTTTTTTTATCTTTTCCAAACAGTACTGTCATTAATATTCTTATGCTTACATTTTTGTGCATATTTTTTATTATTTCTCAGAATAAATTTCCAGTAGTAGAAATCCTGGGTCAAAGATGTATATGCTTCAAATTTTGATATATACTTTTGTATTAGTTACACTAATTTATATTCCCATCTAGACTACTGGATGTAAATGCCATTTCTCTCTCTCTTTTCTAGCCCTTTGATTTTCTTCTTCTGTAAAATGGGGAATTTAAATATTTCTCTTTTATTATATCATAATTTAGTGAGATAATGAATGTAAATATTTGGCCCAACTTTTGGCACCTAATAATAAGTGCTTAATAAATGCCAGGTATTACTTTTAATAACATGAAATATCCATTTCCCCACAACCTGACAATAACTGGGTAACGTCATTCTTTCTAATCTTTGCTAACATGATCGGAAAAATGACATATGTTTTTTAATGTTTATTTTTGAGAGACAAAAAGACAGAGCATGAGCAGGGGAGGGGCAGAGAGAGACAGAGACACAGAATCTGAAGCAGGCGCCAGTCTCTGGGCTGTCAGCACAGAGCCCGACGCGGGACTCAAACCCACAGACTATGAGTTCATGACCTGAGCTGAAGTCCGACACTCAACTAACCCAGGCACCCCGGAAAAATGATACATTATTTTAATTTGAAATTTGGGGATGTTAAACAATTTTTCATGTGTTTATCACACTTTAGTGTCTCTTCTTTTTTGAATTGCTGTGCATTTTCCATGCTTTTAAAATTTGCTCTTTTTCTTATGTACATTTGAGAAATTTTTGTATATTGGGAATGTGGACCTTATCCTGATTGGTAAGCATTTCCCTGCATTTTGTCATTTTCAGTTGATCTTGTTCATGGCACTTTTTTTTTTTTTAACCTTATAGAGGTAAAAATACATTTTTAGATTGCCAACTTCACCATTTGGTTTATGATATCTGGCTTTCTCCACCCTAAAATTACCAAAATTTTTGTATATAGTTTTTTTACTTATATTTCTCACATTAAAATTTTTAATCCTTCTGTAATTTAATACATCTTATATTTCCAACTGTTTTATTTCCAAATTGTTAGTTAGGTGCCCCATCCCTTTCTTTCACTGGTTTAAGATGCCTCTTATATACTACATTTCTGTATACACTTGGACTGCTTCTAAACTATTTGGTTCAATCAAACCTTCATAATTCTTAATATATAAAGCAGATTTCCTTCATTACTTTTTAATGTTTATTTTTGAGAGAGAGAGACAGAGTACAAGCAGGGGAGGGGCAGAGAGAGGGAGACACAGAATCTGAAGCAGGCTCCAGGCCCTGAGCTGTCAGCATAGAGTCCGATGTGGGGCTCAAACCCTCGAACCATGAGATCATGACCTGGGCCAAAGTCAGACACTTAACTGACTGAGCCACCCAGGCACCCCTCCTTCATTACTTTTTAATATTCTTCCTTGCTTGTTTATTCTCCTAAGGAAAGTGGAATCACTTTGTAAAGTACCCCCACCCCCTCAAAAAAATCACCTTGAGATTTTGATCCAGGTTTTCAGATTTCTTGAAGCAAACAGTAAATCTTGAATGTACTTTTATTTTATTTTATTTTACTTTATTTTATTTTATTTCTTTCTATAATTTATTTATTTTTATAGTTTACATCTAAGTTAGCACATGGAGCAACAACAATTTGAGGAGTAGATTCCTTAAGCTCCTTGCCCATTTAGCCCATCCCCCCCTCCCACAACCCCTCCAGCAACCCTTTATTTGTTCTCCATATTTAAGAGCCTCTTATGTTTTATCCCCCTCCCTGTTTTTATATTTTTTGCTTCCCTTCCCTTGTTCATCTGTTTTGTCTCGTAAAGTCCTCATATGAGTGAAGTCATATGATTTTTGTCTTTCTCTGACTGAGAAATTTCGCTTAGCATAATACCCTCTAGTTCCATCCACGTAGTTGCAAATGACAAGATTTCATTCTTTTTAATTGCCGAGTAATACTCCATTGTGTATATATATATATATACACTTAGATATCCATAGTTGGTTATAGTAATGATTTCTATCATTTTTCTGTTTTTTAGATTCCTGAATTTGACAACTTGTACCTGGACATGAATGGAATCATACATCAATGTTCCCATCCTAATGATGATGATGTTCACTTCAGAATTTCAGACGATAAAATCTTTACTGATATTTTTCACTACTTGGAAGTGTTGTTTCGCATCATTAAACCTAGGAAAGTGTTCTTTATGGCTGTTGATGGTGTGGCTCCTCGAGCAAAGATGAACCAACAGCGTGGGAGGCGTTTTAGGTAAAGCATTTGTGGTTTATTTGAGAATACTCTTTAGATTAATAAAATGTATTATTTTAAAGATAATTGGCTTAATGCAATGCATCTTCTTTTCATGTTTCTTTTCTGCCTAAATTCCCCCAGAAATGGAAATAACTGATTATGTCACATTATATCAGTCAAGTAAACAAATTAGTAACTGAAGTGAAGTGTCATTCTCAAAGCTGTGTTGGGCTGTGTAAAGTTACTATTGTTTTCATTCGTAAATTTTTAAACTTCTCCTTGATAATAGTGGTACAATTGACCCTTGAATGCAGTGGTCAGAGGCACCAATCCCCGCGCGTATAAAATGTGCATATAACTTGATTCCCCCAGAACTTAACTACTAATAGTCTGCTATTAACTGGAATCCTTAGCAATAACATAAGCAATAAACACATATTTGGTATGTTATGTGTATTATATACTGTATTCTTGCAATAAAGTAAGCTTAGAGAAAAGAAAATGTTATTAGAAAAATCATAAGGAAGAGAAAATAGATTTATAGTACTAAACCATATTTACTGAAAAAAAATCAGCGGGGGCGCCTGGATGGCTCAGTTGGTTAAGCATCTGATTTCGGCTCAGGGCATGATATAACCGTTCATGAATTCAAGCCCTACATTGGGCTCTCTGCTGTCAGCATGGAGCCTGCCTCAGATCCTCTGTCTCCCTCTTTCTTCCCCTCTCTACCTCACTCATGTGCACTTTCTCTCTCTCTCTCTCTCTCTCTCTCTCTCTCTCAAAAATAGACATTAAAAAAAAAAATCTGTATACAAGTGGACCCACAGAGTTCAAACCTGTGTTGTTCAAGGGTCAATTGTAGTAGAGAAAACTCCACTAGTAGTCTGCCCTGAACCAGAGAACTATAAAGTGAAATGAGAGATTGTTCTAATGGAAACATCGTTGACAATTTAATTCAACAAACATTTGTTAAATGCCTAGACTGTGGGCTAGATGCTGACTCTGATTGAGCATTGGTCCAAATTGGTTAGAAAGGCAAGTGAGACTAGAAAATGATTGGTGGAGTATGAGAAGAGAGCTGAGTTAGGACATTTGAGGTATTATCCACCCCAGTGTGTGAGGTGAACAGTAGGAAAAGTAAAAATGAGAAAAGGTACATAGAGTTTTAAAGTCAAAATCCTGGACATGTGAAATAGTTTTTAAAAACAATGAGATCATGTTGTGTCCTTATTTACGAGTAGGATAAGTAAAGTTAAGAAGGATGTTAGAATTGATGGAAAGAAACCCTGAGTTCTGTGTGTTTGATGGGTTGTTAGCATAATGAATCCTTTCATTACAACAGCAGGTAACGGAGTGGAAAGGGCACCTGTGAATAAAATATGGAAATGATCAAGGAAGGTAGGAGTGCACCTTGGAGAAGGCTAGCAGTGAGAATGGGAAAAGGATGGAAAAAATACTGATTTAAATATCAAAAGAGGAAAGATCTTGAAGATACTGGAACACCTGTGAAAAAAATTTTTTTAATATTTACTTATTTATTTTGAGAGAGAGAGAGAGAGACAGCATGGTGCATGTGGGATGGGGAGGGGCAGAGAGAAGGAAAGAGAATCCTGAGCAAGCTCAGTGCCGACAGCACAAACCGTGAGATCCTGACCCAAGGCAAAATCAAAAGTCTAGACGCTTAACTGAATGAGCCACCCAGGCGCCCACTGTGAAATCTTTTTTTTTTTTTTAAGTTTATTTACTTATTTTCAGAGAGAGACAGAGAGAGAGAGAGAGGGGCAGAGAATCCCAAGCAGGCTCTGCTGTCAGTGCAGAGCCCAACACAGGGCTCGAACCCTTGAACCATGAGATCATGACCCAAGCCGAAACCAAGAGTCGGACACTCAACTAACTGAGCCACCCAGGCACCCCATCTGTGAGATCTTTAAAGACAAGTACCATCTCTTGGTAAATTTAGAGTCTCAGGTACCAACCTAGACTTACTTAATTTGAATCTCTAAAAATTGGGCCCTGGAAACCATTTTTACCAGATTCCCCTGGTATTTGTTAAACTAATTTGGGGGAGCTATTGGACTAGAAAATCTAGTATTGAGAAAGGATTATATAAGCCCACTGTGTTCAGTTGCAGAAATAGAAACCTGGCTATTTTAAGCAGAAGGGGATATAATGCAAAGAATTAGGTGCTTATAAAAATCATTTTAAGAGCCAAAAGGATGGGAATTTAGGTGAGCCTTCAAGAGTGACTTCAGAACAGCACTATAGAAGTGAACCCACAGTGGCACTATTACTACAGCATTCAGGAAGGTGAGGAGTTCACAGGCCCCCACCAGAAGAGGTGGTTCCAGGAATGTATTCCTTTATCTGTGATCCAGGGATTAAGAAGGTACTACCTGAACTATTGGCTCCAAAAATAAATCACTTTAGTTGTAATTCAGCGATCAGGAAGCCACCACTGTATCTGTTAGCTCCAGAGCCCCAGTGTATCTGGTAGATCTGCCCTGCCCCTTGCTTCTCAGCACCTATGAAACTACTGAATATTGGGAACTCTTCTATTATTGATAAAATACACAAATCCTATAAACCCAGTGCCTCAACAATCATATACACTTCAGCACACAACACTTCCACCTTCCAAATCTTTTATGGAGGTATCTGACGGAATCTAAGTTATATCCTTTCACCTAGCTGCAAGGAAGCCTCAGAATTTAATTTTTTAGCTTTCTAACCTCTCCCCTATCAGAAGACAAACTAGGAGAATGAAGTGGATGTTGAGGGCCAATCCACCATAGCCATCGAAAGCATTTACTAAATATTGTGCTGACACAATATTGAGTGACATTGAATCCTCCAGTCAGCTTTTTCTCATTTTCCACAGAGACTATATTATCCATTCATAATCTTTTAATTACTTATAATCTTTCTGCATCTCTTACTCATTTTAAAATCTGCTGCTGTCTGGCTTTCATCCCTACCACTAAAATTCCCTTACAAGATTACAAATAGACTTTGTATGGCTAGAATTCTCTCTGTATATTACTTCATTTATTTATAGTTTTTAACAATGTTGACCATTCTTTCTTTCTTGAACTTCCTTTCCTTGACCTTTATGTAACCACACTCTCTCTGACTGCACCTTCTTGATCTCCCTGTTATCTTCTCTTCCTCTGCCTTTTTCTTAAATACTGATTTTTCTTAAGGTCCTGTCCTTGGTCCTGAGAGATCCTATCCAGTGGTTTTAATTACCGTGTCTATACTGATGACTCCCAGATATCTTCTTGGTGGATATCTCTCTCTACAACTCCTGTATATCCAAATGTCTCCTAAATATCTCCTTTTAGATACCATAGATACATTTCAGGCTTAACATGTTCAGAACTGAACTCCCATTTCAAAACTGCCTTCCTTCTGTTTTCTATTGCAGTGAATAATAACACCATGCAAATAGCTGCTCAGCCAGAAAGTCTCAAGAGCAATTTGGACGACTTCTTCCTCATTCTCTATACCTACCTCCTGTTTATCCATTCTCTTAAATTTGTCATATATATTTCCTTCTTTTCATCTTTACTGCTATTGTCTCAGCCTAGGCTACCGTAATCTTCCACCTGGATTGCTTCAATAGTCTTTCCTTGTCCCTGTCCCACACATTCTGTATATTGCAGCCACATTAAACATTAGGGCTGTTAACTTTTCTGTCTCCCCACTAGAGTGTAAGCTCTGTGAAAATAGGAATCCTTTCTGTTATATCTCCAAAACTTGTCACATAGTAACATTGAGTAATTGTCCAGTCAAAGGAAGGAAGGAGAGAAGAGAGCAAAGAATGGCTTCTATTAGAGAAATTACAAATAAGTTGATATCTTCAGAGTTTTTGCTATCTTGAGGGGGTTGGTAAGAGAGAGAAGTTACATATGAAGAAGAGTTATTTATCATAGAAATGCAGTTCCGCAGGCACAGTAGATAGAGCTAGTATCAAGTACATAAAGCAGAGCTTCCTAATGTAAATGCCACATGGTATACAGTGTGCCACAGACGGGTTACAGGAGAAGCAGAACATTGGGAATTGGGATGCCTATTTTCAAACCTAGGTCCATCTGACTCTAAAACTCACGTTTCTTTCTAGTAAATCTTGTTGCTTCAATAGTGACACAATTTTGGCAAATCATGATGGCATTAATGTTACTAGGCTTTGATTTTAAATGTTTTTTATGTACCTTCTTAGTGCAGCGGGCAGCGCTTCAGTCTCATGAATGTTTTTTATGAGGAAACGCAAATTGTGCTCAATTGCAATTACAATTTTACAATTATTTTTATGTAATATTCTTAGAGATCATTTTAATAATGTGCTTCCTGTTTGATATTATTAGTCAGTGTAGAATGTATATATAATGAATGCTTAATGCTCTACTTTTGAACTTGTAGAATCGATTTGCTATATAGTTAAGAGAATTATAAGTATTTATATTGTTCTGGGTCAGTTTTAAAAGATTACTTTGGGGCACGAGGGTGGCTCAGTCGGTTAAGTGTCCAGCTTCAACTCATGATCTCACGGCTCAGGAGTTTCAGCCCCGAATAGGGCTCTGTGCTATTCAGCTCAGAGCCTGATGCCTGCTTCAGATTCTATGTACCTCTCTCATTCTGCCCCTCCCCCACTCATGCTCACGCACTCGCTCTCTCTCTAGAATAAATAAACATTAAAAAAAAATTTTTTTAAAGAATTACTTTATAAGTATTTGTAATTTTCTGTATCAATTTTATACTGTTGTAATGTTCTCCTTCTATAGTTATCTGAAAAACTCAATTCTTTAAATAAATAAAAACAAACAATTCTGAGGCTCATCTTTATCAATTATAATCATTTCAAAACTTGTGTTATGTTTTGAACCTCAAATTGGTTAATTAATATTTTAGTTACAAAAGCATCTAAATAACAGTTTACTTTATGTAAAGATCTGTACTTTTCCCCAAAAACCTTAAGATATTTTTTCCCTTAACATTTAAGGTCAGCAAAGGAGGCAGAAGACAAAATAAAGAAGGCATTAGAAAAAGGAGAAACTCTTCCTACAGAGGCCAGATTTGATTCCAACTGTATTACACCAGGTAAATTCACTGAAAGAAAAATTTTGAGAGATTTAAATGTAAATGTAAATATTTTTTCAGATTTTTTTTTCTGGTCTCTATTTTGTCCTTAAGATTCCATTTGCGGTTTTCCCAGTTGTGTCTTCTCATGAGATATCTTGATCACCTTGATTATAAGTGCTCCTATGAAGACCCACTGTACGGATTTACAGATGTTGATAAGAGCAGCTGTGGATAGGACTCTCCCAGATCCAGACTTCTAAACCTAGAAGGATCTTACAAGATCCGTGCTACTCCCACCATTTGTTTGTATGAAAACTGACTCAGTGAGGTTGAGTCACATCCATGGAACTAGCCTGTTACGTAGGATAAGAAACCCATTCTCCTAGTCCGGAGCACTTACTATCACATTTCTTAAAGGCAGTTAAAATTCTGTGACTTTAAGAGTAAATTAATTTATTAGTATTATAACTTTAAATTAGTTTTATATGCAACAACATACTCTGTACTTACTAGAGCTTTGTCTAACATCATTATAATCTTCTACTTTGAAAAAAACTTAAAATCTTATTTTTTTTCATGACTTCTTTACTAACTATGGTAATTTTGTCTTTCACTTAAGTGTTCTTATCATACATTGGTTGATTTAATGACCAGTTTTATCCTGATGTGGTTTAAGACCGTGTTGCCTTTGACTATTGACCCTCTGGACTTTTCCTGAAACATAATCACTGTAAATTCAGTTTCCAGAATAATAATTTTCCAGGTAAACAGTAATAATAATAATAGTTGTTGTTGTTGTTGTTGTTAGTAATCTGATTATAGCTACAGGCCTTAAAAAACATTCAGAAGCCAGCAGAGGAAATAGAAGATTGAGATTCATTAGAGTTGAAACTCTGCCCTTGTGTGAAGATACTGAAGCATAGTTCTCAGGCAGTAGTAATATTTCTTGATTTAGCTACATGAAATTAACTTCATTTTAGGGTGAGCAGTGAAATGAGAAACATTGTAATATTTGCTAGGGAAAGGCATGAGGGCTTTTCCTCTGGAGGAATACCTAGCTATTCCTACCCAGCTGGATACTCAGATCCAATTTCATGTTGTTTCTGGGAACTCATTCTTTTTTATGTCTCTCTCAGATTAAATTTTTTATTTTTATTTTTTTCAGATTAAACTTGTTAAAACTTTTTATTTATAGGGACTGAATTCATGGCCAGGTTACATGAACATCTGAAGTATTTTGTAAATATGAAAATTTCTACAGATAAATCGTGGCAAGGAGTTACCATCTACTTCTCAGGCCATGAGGTTATTATCTTTTTTTATTTAAAGATATTTTTAAATTTAATATTCTAACGCACAGCATATTACCACATTTTTTTTTAACATGTATTTAGACTCCCGGAGAAGGAGAACATAAAATCATGGAATTTATCAGATCTGAGAAAGCAAAGCCAGATCATGATCCAAACACCAGACATTGTCTTTATGGTTTAGATGCTGACTTGGTAGGTATAACATTTATTTTTATTACAACCTTATGCCATTTTAGTTAAATATCTAAGAGACTTTCATAAGAAGCTTTCTGGCTGTAGAAACAAATATTGGAAACATAATAATGGTTGCTACTTCTGCCATTAGCACAGTTCAAAACAATTAGAAAATGAACTCTTTTGGGGCATCTGGGTGGCTCAGTCAGTTAAGCGTCCAACTCTTGGTTTTGGCTTAGTCATGATCCCACAGTTCAAGAGTTCGAGTCCGCATCAGGCCCTGTGCTGACAGTGCAGACCTGCTTAGGATTCTCTCTCTCTCTCCCCCTTTTTCTGTCTCCCCCCAGCTCATGCACACGGTCTCTCTCAAAATACATAAATAAAATTTTTTAAAAAAAGAAAACTCTTGCCATAATTTATGATTAGCAGGTCTCTGTAGTTAGTGTTCACACTTGACTGATCCTTGTGCTATGAATACTCTGCCGTGGTCAGGGTAGAGGGGCCTTTTTTTTCAACCTTTTTTTTTTTTTTTTTTTTTTTTTTTTATTTTTGGGACAGAGAGAGACAGAGCATGAACAGGGGAGGGGCAGAGAGAGAGGGAGACACAGAATCGGAAACAGGCTCCAGGCTCCGAGCCATCAGCCCAGAGCCTGACGCGGGGCTCGAACTCACGGACCGCGAGATCGTGACCTGGCTGAAGTCGGACGCTTAACCGACTGCGCCACCCAGGCGCCCCATGAGGGGCCTTTTTAATCTCATGCTTGATACATAACTTTTAATAATACCTGATCTGATAACTCCATGACCTAAATAACTTTACTATACTTTTTTCATTTAAACTTTTTATTACAGAAATTTTCAAACATAAAGTAGAGAAGTTATAAAATAATGAAACTTCCTATAGGCTTTATCCACCTTAAATGATTTTCAACCTAAAATAAATACTCTAAATATTAAATTACTTTCCTTTTCTTATCCCTAACCATCTATCTCCTTTCTCCTACTTCCCTTGACTCTTGAAGTGTATCCCAGACATTATATCATTTAATCTTTCTCTAAAGAAGGGTTGTTTGAAATAAATAACCATAATGCCATTATCATACATAAAACAAAAATTAATAATCACTGTTTAATATACAAATAACCATTTAGTATTCACATTTTCCTGATTGCTTCAGAAATGTTTCATCTTGTTTTGTATGAATTAGGTCGAAATAAACAATATATGTTGCAGTTGGTTGATATGTCTCACTAGACTATTTGAATGACTTACTTTGGACATTAGAATACTATGTGAGAAGGGCTCCTGGGTGACTCATTTGATTCAGCGTTCCATTCTTGATTTCAACTCCAGTTGTGATCTCAGGGTTGTGAGATTGAGCCCGCATTGGGCTCAGTGCTTGCACAGAGTCTGTCTTAAGATTCTCTCTCTCCCTGTCTGTCCCTACCTTGCTTGTGCACGCACTCTCTTTCTCTAAAATAGAAAAGGAAAGGAAAGAATACTATATGAGAAAATTAAATGAAGATGACCTTTTCTAGTTTTTTGTTTGTTTGTTTAATTTTCACATAGTAGAGGTATTCTGGCCTCCAGAAGAGTCTTAACATTCCTCTATCATAGAAAAGCTGCAACCTCCAGTTTTTTACCCATTTCCCCCATGGTGGATGGAAAGGTGTGAAAACCTAGAGAAGGTTTTGGGGATTTTTGTGGAGGGTGGGCCGGGTGGTAGTTACAACGGTGATGTGAGTCTAAGGTAAACATTTTTTCTTAGAAAAGTGCATTCATTTTACACCATTCACAACTTATGAGTGGATCAGATTTTGATATTTATATAATGTGATGTTTTTATTAAATAAGCCTCTTTTTTTCTACATAGAAATGTTTTTAATTTAATTGTTTTTATGAACCTGATACTATAAAAAATGAGAGAATAGAAACATTTTTTAATCATTTTTCAACAGATTATGCTTGGATTAACAAGTCATGAGGCACATTTCTCTCTTTTAAGAGAAGAGGTTCGGTTTGGTGGCAAAAAGACACAAAGGTAAATCATACTGCATATATGTTAGAAGAAAGAAGAGCAATTAAATTAAGAATAGTGACCATTTAACAGATACATGATCTGTAAAGATTTTCTCCCATTCGTTTTTATTCTGCTGATAGTGTCATTTGATGCACAAAATTTTTAATTGTGACGATGTCCATTCTTTTGTTGCTTGTTACTTTTAGTGTAATATCCAAGAAATTGCCAAATCTAATGTTGTAAAATGTTTTCCCATTTTAAGAGTTTTGCAGTTTTAACCCTTACATTTAGGGTTTTGATCCATGTTGTTAATTATCATATTTGGTATGAGGTAAGGGTGGACTTCATGCTTTTGCATGTGGATATCCAGTTTTCGCAAAATCATTTGTTGAAAAGACTGTCTTTTCCCCTTCGGTGGTCTTGGCACCGTGGTTGAAAATCATTTGACCATATATGCAGGGGTTTTTCCTGGGCTCTGTATTCTATTCAGTTGATCTCTGTGTTTTTCTTTATGCCATTACCACGGTATTTTGATTACTGAAACTTTGTAGTAAGTTTTGAAATCAGAAAGGATGAGACCTCCAACTTTGTTCCCCTTTGTGAGGATTATTTTGGCTGTTTGGAGTCTCATGAGATTAATCATTTTTAGGATGGATTTTTTGTTTGTGAAAAAAATGTCATTGGGATTTTTTGTTTGTGTGAAAAACCTGACTGGGATGGCATTGAATGTGTACATCCATTTGGGTACTATTTACAGTTTCATAGTAAGTCTTCCAGTTCATCAATACAGAATGTTTTACAATCATTGTGTCTTCTTTAATTTCTTTTGACAGTGTTTTGTAGTTTTGGTGTGTAAGTCTTTTACTGTTTTTTTTTTTTTCTTACTTGTTTTCCCTTTTATTTAAAAAGAATTTTTTAATGTAGTCACCATGCTGTACATTATATCTCCAGGACATATTTATCGTATAACTGGAAGTTTTCACCTTTTGCCACCTTCACCCATTTTGCCCAGCCCTCACTCCTCTACCTCTGGGAACCATCTGTCATTCTCTGTGTCTATGATTTCAGTTTTTTGCCTTTGATTTTTTTCTTTTGCCTCTTTGGTCAAGTTTGTTCCTAAGTTTTTTACTCTTTTGGGTGGTATTCTAAATAGAATTGTTTCTTAATTTCTTTTTTGGATTGTTTGTTGCTGGTATGTAGACACAGCTGATTTTTATGTGTTGATCTTGTATCCTACAATTTTGGGAGATTCTATGGGATTTTCTGTATATGGAATCATGACATCTGTAAACAGAGATAGTTTTGCTTCTTATTTTTCAGTTTGTATGCCTCTTATTTCTTTGCTTGCCTAATTGCCCTGGCTAGGACTTCCAGTATAATGTTGAATAGCTATAGTGAAAACGGGCATCCTTGATCTTAGGAGGAAAGCTTTCAGTCTTCTAACGTGGAATATGATATTAGATGTTTGTTTTTCATAAATTCATTTTTTCATGTTTAGGAAGTTTCCTTCTATTCTTACTTGGCTAAGTACTTTTATCTTGGAAGGTATTGAATTTGACAAATGTTTTCTTTGCTAGTTAATTGTATGGTGATTTTCCTTTGTTTATTAATGTAATTTATTACATTTATTTTTTTACATTGAGCCATCCTTGCATTCCTGGGATAGATCCACTTGCTCATGATACATAATCCTTTTAAAATGCTGTTGTCAGTTTAGGGACAACTGGCTGGCTCAGTCAATTAAGCGTCACACTTCAGCTTAGGTCATGATCGCCCAGTTTGTGGGTTCAAGCCCCACATCATTCTCTGTGCTGACAGCTCAGAGCCTGGAGCCTGCTTCAGATTCTGTGTCTCCCTGTCTCTCTGCCCCTCCCGTGCTCATACTCTGTCTCTCTCCCTCTCTCTCTCTCAAAAATAAATAAACATTAAAAAAAATTTTAAATGCTATTGTCAGTTTATATTCTTACTTCTGGTTAAGCTTGAAGTATTGACCAATAGCTAGGAATATAGGCCCCTATACCAAGCCAGGGAAAGATAAGAAGAAAGAAATGATGGAGCCTCATCATTGAAGCTTTTGTCTGTACTGCAGTAGGCAGAAAAGTGTATATACTCAATTATATGTATGCTTTCTGCTCGTGGCCAGCCTTAAATGGGCCAGAAACCACTGGTTTCTTAAATCTGTTATCTATTATTTAGGCTTTCTTAATTCTGAGAATCTTTCCAAAAAAAGCATAAGGCAGACCAATTATTTGAACTTTATTATAATTATACTTTTATCTTTTATCTTTATCTTTAGCAACCCTACAGCTTTCCTATAAATTACATGCCTGGATTATAAGAATTAATTATCTTCTAATGATAAGTTTTATTTTAAGCTTCGCTGCATTTTTAAAATTTTATTTTTAATCTTTATTTATTTTTGAGAGAGAGAGAGAGAGAGAGAGCAAGTGGGGGAGGAACAGAGAGATAGGGAGACACAGAATCCCAAGCAGGCTCCAGGCTCCGAGTTGTCAGCACAAAGCCCGATGGGGCTCAAACTCACAAACCACAAGTTCATGATCTGAGCTGAAGTCTGACATCTAACCAACTGAGCCACCCAGGCTCCCCATCCTCGCTGCATTTTTAAACTTGAACCTTAAAGACACAACTAACTCTGTGTTGATCATCTCATTAATTACAGGGTATGCGCACCAGAAGAAACCACATTTCACCTCCTACACTTATCTTTAATGAGAGAGTATATTGACTATGAGTTTTCAGTATTGAAAGTAAGTATTAATATAGCTGTGGTACAAAGGAACTGTGTAAGTAGAATTTCCGTACAAGTTGACTTTTTCTCCATTTTGCTATAGGACAAGATCACATTTAAATATGATATTGAAAGGATAATAGATGATTGGATTTTGATGGGATTTCTTGTTGGCAATGATTTTATCCCTCATCTACCTCATTTACATATTAATCATGATGCACTGCCTCTTCTTTATGGAACATATATTACCATCCTGCCAGAACTTGGTGGTAAGAAAAGTTTAATATTTTTTTTGAGGCTACTTTAATTTAGCACTCACTCACCTAACCGTAAAAATGTGACTCATTTATTAGATTATTGCATGCACAGCTAAAGTAGGAAAAAAATTGGGGGTTTCTTTTGGTCTAAGACACTAAGCTCTGAGGTTATAATGTTCAGTGGTTCACAAGCAAAGAAAATGACAAGAGTTAAGCAGCCTCATTTACTGATACCTAACTAATCTCTGCCTTTGATTATTTAAGAAAGCCAGTACAAGATATAAAATGAGGGAAAGAGGGATGCCTGGGTGGCTCAGTCGGTTAAGCGTCCAACTTCATGAGTTGAACTTAATATCTATTATAATTTATACTTTTCTTTTATCTTTATCTTTAGCTACCCTAAAGCTTTCATATAAATTACATGCCTAGATTATAAGAATTAATTATCTTCTAATGATAAGTTTTATTTTAAGCTTCGCTGCATTTTTAAAATTTTATTTTTAATCTTTATTTATTTATTTATTTATTTTTTTTTAAAATTTTTTTTTTCAACGTTTTTTATTTATTTTTGGGACAGAGAGAGACAGAGCATGAATGGGGGAGGGGCAGAGAGAGAGGGAGACACAGAATCGGAAACAGGCTCCAGGCTCCGAGCCATCAGCCCAGAGCCTGACGCGGGGCTCGAACTCACGGACCGTGAGATCGTGACCTGGCTGAAGTCGGACGCTTAACCGACTGCGCCACCCAGGCGCCCCTAATCTTTATTTATTTTTGAGAGAGAGAGCAAGTAGGGGAGGAACAGAAAGACAAGGAGACACAGAATCTGAAGCAGCCTTCAGTCTCCGAACTGTCAGCACAGATCCCGACGACGGGGCTTAAACTCAAAAACCACAAGTTCATGACCCTGAGCTGAAGTCTGACACCTAACCAACTGAGCCACCCAGGCGCCCCATTCTCGCTGCATTTTTAAACTTGAACCTTAAAGACATAACTAACTCTGCGTTGATAATCTGATTAATTACAGGGTATGCTCACCAGAAGAAACCACATTTCACCTCCTACACTTGTTGGAAACGTAGGAGGATTATTATGTGAACCTGGAATTTATTTTGCTTCAGTTCTTACATATTTTATATTACTGTCACATGAGTGTCTTAGAAACTAGCACCAGTTATATTGCCCAACACTTGAGTGTTTTTCTTGATTAGTAGAATGTCAACATTCAACATTTTGTAAAAAGAATTTTGTGGAATTGTTTTGAAAAAATAATGTTAGCTTTTAGTACAAATTTAGTTTTTGTTCCTTTTAGGTTATATTAATGAAAATGGCCATCTCAACTTACCTCGATTTGAGAAATACCTTGTGAAACTATCAGATGTAAGTAACTAGTTATTATTTTCCTGTCCCAGGGTAGCTATAAATGGTCACAAACCAATTACATAATACTTAAAGAAAAAGTTTTGGTACTTCTACTCCAATTGATCATTCTGTATAATTTCACCTATTATTTTTATTTTTAATGCTTTTTGATTTTAACTTTCATAATAGTAGATGAGGTTCCCATGTGCATAAAAAAGTAACATTCTTTGATATCCTATGCCCCATAAGTAGCAACTATTAAAAGTTTCATTTGTATTCTTTCAGACATACTTCAGTTATTTTTAAATGAATTTAAATATTTTTGTATAGTTTGATCGGGAACACTTCAGTGAAGTTTTTGTGGACCTAAAGTGGTTTGAAAGCAAAGTTGGTAACAAGTACCTCAATGAAGCAGCAGGTGTCGCAGCAGAAGAAGCCAAGAACTACAAGGAAAAGAAAAAATCAAAGGTGTCTGTTTTTTTAGGTGTCCTTTCATTTTTTTAGCTGTTAAGGTAAAACTGGTATTCCATGCTTCTCACTTTTCTTCTTATGATTTTTGTAGTTGCCTCATTTCATTTTCATTTTTTATTTTCTTCCATGGAACATTTAAAAAAAAAACTGGTTTCTTCTCTATTAGATCCTATCATTTAAATCTGATCTTTAAAAATCAACTTCTTTTTTTTTTTTTAATGTTTATTTTATTTTTGAGAGAGAGAGAGAAAGAGACAGAGCTGAGCAGGGGCAGGGCAGAGAGAGAGGGAGACACAGAATCTGAAGCAGGCTCCAGGCTCTGAGCTGTCAGCACAGAGTCCGACGTGGGGCTCAAACTCACAAGCTGTGAGATCATGACCAGAGCCAAAGTTGGACTTTTAACCGACAAAGCCACTCAGGTACCCCTAAAAATCAACTTCTTTTTAACCCTTGAAGAATATTCTCTTTTCTTTGCTCATCCATTCTACTAATAAGTATAGCAAAACTTCTAAATATAAGTGCCCAGAAAATCAGTTATCTTTTGTAAAATGTGGGTATTTATATAACATTTAATATTGATATGTTAACTAGATCAGTGATTTTTCTATAGAAATAATTTATATATAAAATATACCAATAGGCTTGGTAAGAGTAATATAGCACAATATCTAATAAATGTTAGGTGCTCAGTAAATGAATAATAGAATCATTCACAATATGCTAATATCGTACAAAGCGTTAATAATAAACTCTAAAAAATGTCTTATATGTATTAGCTTGGAAAATAAACTTCTTCTGAAGTTTTCTGTATTTCTGAAGTTTTGGGGTTCTGATAAAACTGAGGAGTTTGCTGTACTCTCCTTGCTATACTGGTTCTATTTAGGCTTAAGCCAAGTAACTCTTGCTCCAGGAAGAGCAGTTACCCTGATTTTCTCTAGTGTAGTCCTAATTGGTTAGCTTTCCTTATTGGAACTTAGGAGCAGTCAGTTTGCATTCTACTGTGTTATTTCTCTTAAGAAAACAGGCTCAGCAACTTCTTGGGAACGTGTACTCAAAAAATTATACATCAGTAATCCCTGGCTGTACCCATCTCAGCTCCTTCCTTAAGCTTCCCAAGTCTTCAGGCATATATAGTTAATGTTAGAGACACTGGCAAAATGAGAAGAACTAGAAGAAGAGCCCAAGCGCTAGCAGAGGCCCTAGTTTGGATGAACAAAAGGAAATGGAGATAAGGGAATAGGAAGAACTAATGAGAGTCACTGGCAGTAGATAGGCAATCAGAAAATAAAAGAAAAGTTAAGATCACTGGGAGGAAAAACAGATGAGCAGGATGTGAAGAATGTGATGAGATGAGAGAACTATAGAAAAGCAAATGAGTCACATGAGAGAAAAATTTGGAAGTGGAGAATATAACAAAGTTATAAAAATGACAGAATCCAGGGGCGTCTGGATGGCTCAGTTGGTTAAGCCTCAGACTTCGGCTCAGGTCATGATCTCACGGTTTGTGAGTTCCAGCCCCACATCAGGCTCTGTGCTGACAGCTCGGAGCCTGGAGCCTGCTTTGGATTCTGTGTCTCCCTCTCTGCTCCACCCCGCTTGTGTTCTGTCTCTCAAAAAAAAATAATAAACATTAAAAAAATTAAAACAAGGGGCACCTGGGTGGCTCAGTCGGTTGAGCGTCCGACTTCGGCTCAGGTCATGATCTCGCGGTCTGTGAGTTCGAGCCCCGCATCGGGCTCTGTGCTGGCAGCTCAGAGCCTGGAGCCTGCTTTCGATTCTGTGTCTCCCTCTCTCTCTGCCCCTCCCCTGCTCATGCTCTGTCTCTCTCTCTGTCAAAAATAAATAAACATTAAAAAATTAAAACAAAGAAGAAGAATGACGGAATCCAGGGATATGGAAAATATGTACTATCTATAATTGTAGGAATCAATTATAAATAAATAGATTATGTTAACACAATAGATGAGAATTACCCATTACATATTTTTGAGAAATTCAACATGATAAAGACTTAGCGAACAAGTGATACAAAACCAAAAACATTTACACAGTATTTGAGGATTATTTTTATTTATTTACTTTTTATTTTGAGAGAGATCACATGCAGATATGCACTGGCAGGGGAGGGGCAGAGGGAGAGAGAGAATCTTAAGCAGGCTTCACACCCAGCGGAGAGCCCAAAGCAGGGCTCGATCTCAAAATAGTGAGATCATGACTTGAGCCAAAATCTGAAGTTGAATACTTAGCCAACTGAGCCACCCAGGCACCCTGAGGATTATTTTTTAAATGAACTTTTACAGTGTATCACTAAAGGGTCATTCAGTTCTTTTAAATATTTTTTAAATCTTCCTGTTAAATGTCTTACTTTGAAATATATCTTGATATATTGATTTATAGGTATAATTAATTATAAGTGTGATATTATAATTAATTATTATATATGTTTATAATTATATAATTATAATTATGTTAATAATAATTATATTGATTTATAATTTTTTTAGGGCCAGGAAACCTCCTCCATATGTTGGGCTGCTTTATTTATTTTTTATTTTTTTTACTTAACAGATTTTTATTTAATTATTTTTTAATATGAAATTTATTGTCAGTTGGTTTCCATACAACACCCAGTGCTCATCCCAACAGGTGCCCTCCTCAATACCCCTCACCCACCCTCCCCTCCCTCCCACCCCCTATCAACCCTCAGTTTATTGTCAGTTTTTAACAGTCTCTTATGGTTTGGCTCCCTCCCTCTCTTTTTTTTCCTTCCCTTCCCCCATAGTCTTCTGTTAAATTTCTCAGGATCCGCGTAAGAGTGAAAACATATGGTATCTGTCTTTCTCTGTATGACTTACTTCACTTAGCATAACACTCTCCACTTCCATCCATGTTGCTACAAAAGGCCATATTTCATTCTTTCTCATTGCCAAGTAATATCCATTGTGTATATAAACTACAATTTCTTTATCCATTCATCAGTTGATGGACATTAGGCTCTTTCCATAATTTGGCTATTGTTGAAAGTGCTGCTATAAACATTGGGGTACAAGTGCCCCTATGCATCAGCACTCCTGTATCCCTTGGGTAAATTCCTAGCAGTGCTGTTGCTGGGTCATAGGGCAGATCTATTTTTAATTTTTTGAGGAACCTCCACACTGTTTTCCAGAGTGGCTGCACCAGTTTGCATTCCCACCAACAGTGCAAGAGGGTTCCCGTTTCTCCACATCCTCTCCAGCATCTGTAGTCTCCTGACTTGTTCATTTTAGCCACTCTGACTGGCGTGAGGTGGTGTCTGAGTGTGGTTTTGATTTGTATTTCCCTGATGAGGAGTGATGTTGAGCATCTTTTCATGTGCCTGTTGGCCATCCGAATGTCTTCTTTAGAGAAGTGTCTATTCATGTTTTCTGCCCATTTCTTCACTGGATTATTTGTTTTTCGGTGTGGAATTTGGTGAGTTCTTTATAGATTTTGGATACTAGCCCTTTGTCCGACATGTCCTTTGCAAATATCTTTTCCCATTCCGTTGGTTGCCTTTTAGTTATGTTGATTGTTTCTTTTGCAGTGCACAAGCTTTTTATCTTCATGAGGTCGCAATAGTTCATTTTTGCTTTTAATTCCCTTGCCTTCGAAGATGTGTCAAGTAAGAAATTGCTGCGGCTGAGGTCAGAGAGGTCTTTTCCTGCTTTCTCCTCTAGGGTTTTGATGGTTTCCTGTCTCACATTCAGGTCCTTTATCCATTCTGAGTTTTTGTGAATGGTGTAAGAAAGTGGTCTAGTTTCATCCTTCTGCATGTTGCTGTCCAGCTCTCCCGGCACCATTTGTTAAAGAGACTGTCTTTTTTCCATTGGATATTTGTTCCTGCTTTGTCAAAGATTAGTTGGCCATACTTTTGTGGGTCCAATTCTGGAGTCTCTATTCTATTCCATTGGTCTATGTGTCTGTTTTTGTGCCAATGCCATGCTGTCTTGATGATGACAGCTTTGTAGTAGAGGCTACAGTCTGGGATTGTGATGCCTCCCGCTTTGGTGGTCTTCTTCAGTATTACTTTGGCTGTTCGGGGTCTTTTGTGGTTCCATACAAATTTTAGGATTGCTTGTTCTAGCTTTAAGAAGAATGCTGGTGCAATTTTGATTGGGATTGCATTCAGTGTGTAGATTGCTTTGGGTGGTATTGACATTTTAACAATATTTATTCTTCCAATCCATGAGCATGGAATGTAATTATTATATATATGTTTATAAATTATAATTATATTAATAATTATTATATTGATTTATAATTTTTGTAGGGCCAGGAAGGCTCCTCCATATGTTGGGCTGCTTTAGACAAAAATGGAGAAGAAGTGGTAATTTCTAAAGGTGAGCACAAACTCTGTATTCAGTATATGTTATTTTTTTGACAGAATAGTTACTATATCTTTCCTTAGCTAGTACTAATTCAATAATATTGGATAAAACAGATTTCTGTGATAGCATATAAGCATCTGCTTTGATATGTATTTATCAAAGCATTAGATGGAAAAACAGAATATTCATAATTGTCAGCCACTCTCTTTCCTTTTTTCCAGATAATTTAGAAGATGAGACTGAAGATGATGACCTATTTGAAACTGAGTTTAGACAATATAAAAGAACATATTACATGACGAAGATGGGAGTTGATGTAGTATCTGAGTACGTTTTTGCCAATGTTTTTACTTTAAAATAGAAAAAAATCATATTTTGCATTTCTTCAGAAAACAGCATAATTTTAATAGTTAAGGTAGTGGGAAAGGAGAATTCTTTGGCTATGTAAATTATTGTAGTGTCAATCTTTCAACTACTATGGTTTTGGAGGTGATATTAACTGATGTGTTATATTCCTGTGATAAAAATTGTCAAGTAGAAAATGGTTAGTTTTGTTTTTGCTTTCCATATTCCATTTGCACATCACACTTACTTCAAAGGCTATCTGGCTTGGCCCCAGGTTAATTACCTAGTCCAAAAGTTCCTTAAGAACTTGACCTCTATAATGGTGGCTTTCACACTTTTAAACTGTAGCTCACAGTATGAACTACACGTTTGTATTTTATTTAACAAAATTTTATAAAGTGCTTACCAAGTGCCAGGAGCTATTCTAAGCATTTTAAAATATGGACTTATTTAATTTTAACAATTCTGTAAGGTAAGTAAAATATTACTATTTTACAACAGAAATTAAGGAATTGAGAGGCTTTTTTTTGTTTTAAAGTGGATTCATTTGTTTTTTAGAGAGTTCATTTTTAAGTAATCTCTGCATCCAATATGGGGCTTGAACTTACAACCCCAAGATTAACAGTCGCATGCTCTATTGACTGAGCTAGCCAGATACCCTAAGGAATCGAGAGGCTTAAAATGACTTGTCCAAGGTGACAGTCAGTGAGTGGCAGAGCCAGGATTTGAACACAGGCTGTCTGGCTCCAGATTTAATACTCTCTCTCCCTTTTTTTTTTTTTTTTTTTTTTTTGTTTATTTTTTAGTAATCTCTATACCCAGCATGAAGCTCACACTCATAACCCTGAGATCAAGAGTCACATGTTCTTCCGACTGAGTAGCCAGGCACCCCCAGAGTTTATATTCTTAACCACTAGATGAAGCTGCTTCTTTATAAGTGAAATAAGAGCTTCACGAAATGCCATGTACCTTTTTTCATACTTACATGTTATACTTAGATATTTTCTATACTATTATTTTTTTAATATAATAAAGTACTATTAGATTTTTTCCTGAGTCTGCCCAGAGATAGACCCAGGCCTTCAGATGTTGCTTTATGTACTCTCAGACTGTCTTCTAGGCTAGACATAGTCTTTCTCATCTATATTCATACTGACCTCCAGTAACTAGAGGTATAGGAATTCTAGTACAAGTCACCAGATCATTTGAAGCTTTGTCAACTACTATTATCATGTAAGACTTTTGAGACTTGAGAAATAAAATATTAAAAATAGTTATGCTTCTAACCCTTTATTTAGTCCTTATCTTTCCTTGATTATAGTTATATAGTGCTATAATACCTGCTGTTGGCATTAAATGCTTAATTTGATAGCTAATGAATCTGTTTTATTTTCCTTTTCTTTTATATATTAAACTATAGACTTATTAAAAATGTGATACCGTTTATTTGCCTAGCAAATAAGCAAATCTTTTAAAATTGTTATATTTGATGTATAGAACATCAGGAGTGATGGTAGTGTTCTTCCTTAATTACCGATGGGGCTATAAACTGGTAAAATTATTTGGAAAGTACATGTCCAAAAAGTTAAATTATTTATCCCTTTGACTCAATAATTCTAATTATTAATCTGTTTAAAAATATAAACTTAAACACAGAAGATCTTTATATACACAAGGATGTTTATTACACAGTTTTTTATAATAGTACAGAATTAGAAATGATCTACATGTCATCATAATCATGTCCATCTCCTCTTTGTGACAGTCACCATCTTGCCATAACACTGTCTCCAGAATCTGTAGAACTGCTAAACTGGTACTTATAAAAAGTTCATAATAATTTAAAAAAATTTTTTTTCAACGTTTTTTATTTATTTTTGGGACAGAGAGAGACAGAGCATGAACGGGGGAGGGGCAGAGAGAGAGGGAGACACAGAATTGGAAACAGGCTCCAGGCTCCGAGCCATCAGCCCAGAGCCTGATGCGGGGCTCGAACTCACGGACCGCGAGATCGTGACCTGGCTGAAGTCGGACGCTTAACCGACTGTGCCACCCAGGCGCCCCAAGTTCATAATAATTTAAAAAGATACTTATAGTATATTATTAAATACAAATTTCAAAAGCAGGACACAAAATCATATACACAGTATACTCTCATTACAATAAAAAAAAAAAAAAAAACCTGGGCACGGAAAAAAGACTGAAAAGAAATATACCAGAATGTAATAGTAATTGCTGTTAGGTGATAAAAATGCTTTTCTTCATTAATAATGAGAAAATTTTCATTTTCAAAAGTGTGCTTTCCAGAAATATTGGTATCTGGAATTTCTAATTGCGTCTGTACCTAAATTTTGATAACAGACACTAATAAGGTTTATGGCTATTTTTTGGTTTTAGCCCAAGGTGTGTGTGTCTGTCTGTCTGTCTGTGTCTGTGTGTAGAAATATTTTCCCTTAAATTATGGTTGAGAAAGAAATGATTAGAGGGAATTTTGTTCAGTGGGGATAGCACTTTTCAATGTATCTTCTAGTTGCTGTAACCAGATTCTACAGTCTTCCTGATTTCCTCCTGTGATTTTCTCAGGCATCCTCGCTGATAGTTTCCCATCCCTGTATCCCATTGCACCCTGACTATTTAGGAGTGGTAGTGACACTTCTTAGAAAACTTCCTTGGCCATATCCTCAAACTTTAAATCACAGGTATAGTACACTGACTGAATAAATATGCACAGTAGGTTTAAGTCTTCTAATAATCGCTTTAGGAAAACTATATGGCAAAACTTTAATCTGACAGAATGGAATTTGTTTTAAATAATATTTTGGAATTTTTCTGATTGCAGTTTTTAACTTATTCAGTGATTATATAAAACATATGTGAGGCAGGGTGTATCAGCAGATATTGTGCTCTAAAGATAAATGACCTGTCTTCAAAAATTAATGTTATAATTAAAATATGCTTTTCTGTTTTTAGTGACTTCCTGGCTGATCAAGCTGCATGTTATGTTCAGGCAATACAGTGGATTTTGCACTATTACTATCATGGAGTTCAGTCCTGGAGCTGGTGAGGGAATAAAAGAAAAATAAAGTTTTGATTTTTTTTTTTTTTTTTTTTTTTAAATAATGATTCATTACTATAATCTCATTTGGGATTCTCTTTTCTCTTTATTCCTATTTATGGTGCATTTTTAAAAAGGCACATATGGCCAAGTAAAATGAAATACCAGTAATCTTTTCTTATATGAAAATAGTTTTTAAAGACTTTTGTGTAACAAAGATGCTTCCAGCCCTAGCAAATGGCCAATAATGAAAGCTCTTTAAATCTAAGGATTTAAAATTTTCTATCATGAGGAATTAGCTGTGACAAAGTCTTGATAATTATTGGGTCTGAGTGATGGTTATATAGGGTTGTTCATTATATTCTTTGCTACATTATTGTATACTTGAAAAAATTGTTCTAGTGAGTAATTATTAAAGAATGGGTTATTTCAATGTTAGACTGGGAAGGGTAAAAAAGAAATGAGAAAGGAATTATTTGCTTTTCCTGGAAATAGTAATAATAATCATGCTTCCTCTTCCAGCAAGTTCCATCTACATTTCCAAACCATCCACCAAAATAGAAATATAACAAACCCAGGGAAAAGTAGAGACTTTTAGGAGATGAGATAGTTTATGTTGTTTTGATAGCACCTTTGCTAGGCTTTGTTTTAAAGCACCACACAGCAGCACTTCCAAAACTCAAACAGGAAGAAATAGAAAACTTCAACAGACCCATAACCAGCAAAGAAATTGAATCAGTTATCAAAAATCTCCCAACAAATAAGAGTCCAGGACCAGATGGCTTCCCTGGGGAATTCTACCAGACATTTAAAGCAGAGATAATACCTATCCTTCTCAAGCTATTCCAAGAAATAGAAAGGGAAGGAAAACTTCCAGACTCATTCTATGAAGCCAGTATTACTTTGATTCCTAAACCAGACAGAGACCCATTAAAAAAAGAGAACTATAGGCCAATATCCCTGATGAATATGGATGCAAAAATTCTCAACAAGATACTAGCAAATCGAATTCAACAGCATATAAAAAAAATTCTTCACCATGATCAAGTGGGATTCATTCCTGGGCTGCAGGGCTGGTTCAACATTCACAAATCAATCAGCATGATACATTACATTAATAAAAGAAAAGATAAGAACCGTATGATTCTGTCATTTGATGCAGAAAAAGTATTTGACAAAATTCAGCATCCTTTCTTCATAAAGACCCTCGAGAAAGCCAGGATAGAAGGAACATACTTAAACATCATAGAAGACATTTATGAAAAGCCCACAGCTAATATCATCCTCAATGGGGAAAAACTGAGAGCTTTCCCCCTGAGATCAGGAACAAGACAGGGATGTCCACTCTCACCGCTTGTGTTTAACATAGTGTTGGAAGTACTAGCATCAGCAATCAGACAACAAAAGGAAATCAAAGGCATCAAAATTGGCAAAGATGAAATCAAGTTTTCACTTTTTGCAGATGACATGATATTATACATGGAAAACCCAATAGACTCCACCAAAATTCTGCTAGAACTGATACATGAATTCAGCATAGTCGCAGGATACAAAATGAATGTACAGAAATCAGTTGCATTCTTATACACTAACAATGAAGCAACAGAAAGAAAAATAAAGAAACTGATCCCATTCACAATTGCACCAAGAAGCATAAAATACCTAGGAATAAACCTGACCAAAGATGTAAAAGATCTGTATGCTGAAAACTATAGAAAGCTTATGAAGGAAATTGAAGAAGATATAAAGAGATGGAAAGACATTCCCTGCTCATGGATTGGAAGAATAAATATTGTTAAAATGTCAATACCACCCAAAGCAATCTACACACTGAATGCAATCCCAATCAAAATTGCACCAGCATTCTTCTTAAAGCTAGAACAAGCAATCCTAAAATTTGTATGGAACCACAAAAGACCCCGAACAGCCAAAGTAATACTGAAGAAGACCACCAAAGCGGGAGGCATCACAATCCCAGACTGTAGCCTCTACTACAAAGCTGTCATCATCAAGACAGCATGGCATTGGCACAAAAACAGACACATAGACCAATGGAATAGAATAGAGACTCCAGAATTGGACCCACAAAAGTATGGCCAACTAATCTTTGACAAAGCAGGAACAAATATCCAATGGAAAAAAGACAGTCTCTTTAACAAATGGTGCCGGGAGAGCTGGACAGCAACATGCAGAAGGATGAAACTAGACCACTTTCTTACACCATTCACAAAAATAAACTCAGAATGGATAAAGGACCTGAATGTGAGACAGGAAACCATCAAAACCCTAGAGGAGAAAGCAGGAAAAGACCTCTCTGACCTCAGCCGCAGCAATTTCTTACTTGACACATCTTCGAAGGCAAGGGAATTAAAAGCAAAAATGAACTATTGCGACCTCATGAAGATAAAAAGCTTGTGCACTGCAAAAGAAACAATCAACATAACTAAAAGGCAACCAACGGAATGGGAAAAGATATTTGCAAAGGACATGTCGGACAAAGGGCTAGTATCCAAAATCTATAAAGAACTCACCAAATTCCACACCGAAAAACAAATAATCCAGTGAAGAAATGGGCAGAAAACATGAATAGACACTTCTCTAAAGAAGACATTCGGATGGCCAACAGGCACATGAAAAGATGCTCAACATCACTCCTCATCAGGGAAATACAAATCAAAACCACACTCAGACACCACCTCACGCCAGTCAGAGTGGCTAAAATGAACAAGTCAGGAGACTACAGATGCTGGAGAGGATGTGGAGAAACGGGAACCCTCTTGCACTGTTGGTGGGAATGCAAACTGGTGCAGCCACTCTGGAAAACAGTGTGGAGGTTCCTCAAAAAATTAAAAATAGATCTGCCCTATGACCCAGCAACAGCACTGCTAGGAATTTACCCAAGGGATACAGGAGTGCTGATGCATAGGGGCACTTGTACCCCAATGTTTATAGCAGCACTTTCAACAATAGCCAAATTATGGAAAGAGCCTAATGTCCATCAACTGATGAATGGATAAAGAAATTGTAGTTTATATACACAATGGAATATTACTTGGCAATGAGAAAGAATGAAATATGGCCTTTTGTAGCAACATGGATGGAAGTGGAGAGTGTTATGCTAAGTGAAGTAAGTCATACAGAGAAAGACAGATACCATATGTTTTCACTCTTACGCGGATCCTGAGAAATTTAACAGAAGACTATGGGGGAAGGGAAGGAAAAAAAAAGAGAGGGAGGGAGCCAAACCATAAGAGACTGTTAAAAACTGACAATAAACTGAGGGTTGATAGGGGGTGGGAGGGAGGGGAGGGTGGGTGAGGGGTATTGAGGAGGGCACCTGTTGGGATGAGCACTGGGTGTTGTTTGGAAACCAATTTGACAATAAATTTCATATTAAAAAAAAAAAAACACCACACAGCAAAACAAAAGCAATACAAATTATGTGTATTAGTTGCGGTTTCACTTAATAACCTTTTAAAAAAATCTTTGCAATAACTAACTTAATTCTGAGGACGTCTCTGAAGAGCATCCTAATGATGAAAATCCTTGATTTTCCATTTTTTAATAGGGTGCTTATAAGCTGTTCCTATTATTTATCAGACATTAAGGCCAGGTGCTTGAAAAGCATATTCTCATATAATCCTCACCACTATATAAAGTATTGTTGTCTGACTTTTACAGATGATGTTCAGTTATCTTTATTACTTTAGAAAGGAATCTTTTTTTTAATGTTTTATTTTATTTTTGAGAGATAGAGGGAACAGAAGCAGGGGAGGGGCAGAGAGAGAGGGAGAAGCAGAATTTGAAGCAGGCTCCAGTCTCTGAGTTGTCCACAAAGAGCCTGACGTGGGGCTCGAACTCACACACCACGATATCATGACCTGAGCCAAAGTCGGACACTTAACCAACTGAGCCACCCAGGTGCCCCTAGAAAGTAATATTTTTAAAGTCATATACCCAAAAATCAAGTCTAAGCCTGATTCCAAAGTTTATACATTTTCCATTCTGCATACCATTCTACCTCCTGAATTTTCTCATCCTTTTGAAATGTCATAATTATGGAATATAAAAATATTTCTTTATTTTTGTAGTATACTTAGTCAAATATTAAGATTATAATTTTTGAAAAATTGTGTGTTCAAGGCTTTGTAAAAATATCTATACCTCTAGTTAGAAATAGTGTGTATGATTGTTAAATGGTTTAATCCTATCACAAACATGATAATATATACCAGTTCAAAGATAAACATTCTTAGGGCTGACTAGTAACAGCCACATGAGCTCAGACTCTGTTCTCTCTACCCTCTTGAGAGAGGCTCCAGCTCATGTGTGCTATAACTGAAATAAAAGTCTTCTGGCTACCTCATTACTTCATTCCAAGAATGATTCACACTCAATATTCACACTCAATATAAAAGAACCATTATATATATTTGTATTTATATATTAATATATATATATATACACACACAGACATATATGTGTATATATATATATACATGTATGTCTATATATATGTGTATTTATATATGTATATATATTTAGTATATGTATTTATATATGTTTAAATATATAGTATATGTGTACATATATGTATACGTATATACATATGTGTATATATATGTATATGTATATATGTTTAAATATATAGTATATATATTTATGTATATGTGTTTATATTTATATGTATATACATACATGTATATATATTTATTTATTGCATATATATGTATATAGATGTATCCTTCAATTACATGATACATCCCAATTTTGAAATTGTAAAATTATACTTTGAAAATTAAGGTAATATAACTTTTGTTGCCACCACTTGACCTAAATTTTCTAACACTGCTGATTTCTTTTTTTTTTTTTTTTTTTTTTTTTTTTTTGGGACAGAGAGAGACAGAGCATGAACGGGGGAGGGTCAGAGAGAGAGGGAGACACAGAATCGGAAACAGGCTCCAGGCTCCGAGCCATCAGCCCAGAGCCTGACGCGGGGCTCGAACTCACGGACCGCGAGATCGTGACCTGGCTGAAGTCGGACGCTTAACCGACTGCGCCACCCAGGCGCCCCAAACACTGCTGATTTCTTAAATCAAGTGATAAAATTATGGGTGGTAATTTTTTTCCTTTAGAGTTATTGCTGTGTTGTTAAATAAGGAAAAGTATATATTTAATATATTGATCTGTTTCATAAAGTTGCCAATTGTTTAAAACTCAGTTTTGTTTTACAGGTATTATCCCTACCATTATGCACCTTTCCTATCTGATATCCGCAACATCAGCACACTCAAAATCCATTTTGAACTAGGAAAACCTTTTAAGCCATTTGAACAGCTTCTTGCTGTACTTCCAGCAGCTAGCAAAAATTTACTTCCTGCATGCTACCAGGTGGGTTTTAAACTAAAATGTTTTTATGTCCCTTTTGATACTTAGGAGCTCTTCATCCAAGCCTAGAAATGTAATATCCAAACTTCTTTAATAGCTAAATATATTGACTTCCAGTTTCAAATACAATATTTCTTACACAGATGTTTTGAAAAATAACCCCTTGATTTAGCGTTAGCTTAAAACAAAGTTAGCTTTGTTTTAAAAATGCATACAATTTTCGTAAACCATTCAGAGCATGACTTCTTTATTTTCAGCACCTTTAAGTACATTTTCAGTTTGTCTCTGCACTGATGAAAGTAAACTATGACAGGCAAAATGTGAAGCCATTTACTTTGTCCAAACAATTATAGATTAATTCCTGTTCTTTTACCCTTTATTTATTAGAATAGGGATGGTTCTACTGAGTCCTTTATCTCGACAGAAGTATTATCTCAGTTTATATTTAGGTCTTAAGCATTTAGTTTATCAAATTGTGGAATGAAAGGCTTTTCTCTGGTTAATATAGTTTGCATAACGGGAGGAAGATATTTTAGGAGTATTTGGGTCACCACAGTTACACTAAGCCTACTAAACTGATTCTGAGGGCAAACTTCATTTAGTTCTTTTAGGATATCAATCTTTTCTTCTAATTCTGTGGTCTGGTCCCAAGAATTAAAGTATACACACATAGACACACTTGCACACAAGAAGTGGAGTGTACACACACACACACCTTTTGTTATTTGACTGTCAGGGTCCATTCTTCATCTTCCTAAAACATTATCTGTCCTTCATCCTGGCCTCTGACCTCCCTTTCCTCTTAAGTTTGATGCCTTTTTCCCTACGTTCAGATACATTAAGAATTGATATTCAACTACTCTTGACTAGTTTAATCATGCAGGTGTTTTACAGCCACATCTGTTGATTGTTCTGTGCCCATGCCATACTGGTTATTAAATATTTTGAGTATTACTCTGAGAAATATGCTACTTTATTTCTTTAAAAAATATTATACCATAATCTTTCATATTCATTTCCTAGAAGATATCCTTATGCTTCTTTCATCTACTCTAAGATCTCTAATAAGAACATCTTTTTATTGGACTTTTTATCTTTGCTATTAGTGGTGAAGAGATTCTTGGATTTTAGGATTTTTTTCTTTTTAAATTATCTTAGATACCGTCCTTACATTACTTAACAAAATCAATTGATTAGGACACAAAAATAAACTGTTTAAGGTTAAAAATAGAGGACTGTTGGCAGCCTGTGAAATGAAGTCTGAAAATAGAATTTAAGTGAGCCTTGTAAAGTGGTAAGACAACAAAAGATAGAAAAGGGAAAGTTGAAATTCAGAGTAAAGATGGTTTTACTATATAACTAGGACATTGGAATGGCAAAGTGATGAGTAGCAGTAAAATTAGAAGTCGTATAGTTGAAAATCAAAATATAGCAAGTATATTGCAATATTTCCAAGATGCAAAAATTTAGTTTTGCCTTGCTTAGAAATTTTAAACTGTAACATGAGCAAATACTGTAAATATATTAACAAAAAGTTATATTGATATTAGTTCTTTTATATCTGTTCCTCTTTATCTTTCCATAGCACTTGATGACCAGTGAAGACTCACCAATTATAGAATATTATCCGCCTGATTTTAAAACTGACCTAAATGGGAAACAACAGGAGTGGGAAGCTGTGGTCCTAATCCCTTTTATTGATGAGGTCAGTGCCCGCAATAGTTATATGTACACACATATATTCTTTTTTTTTTTTTCCCTTCAAGTTTTTGTTTAAATTCCAGGTAGTTAACATATAGTGTAAAATTAGTTTCAGGTGCAGAATTTAGTGGTTCATCACTTACATACAACACCTGGTGCTCATCACAACTGGTGTCCTCTTTAATCCCCATCACCTATTTAACTTCTCTCCACACTGCCCCCTGCCCAGTCCACCCTTTCTCTAGGAACCATCAGTTTGTTCTCTGTGGTTAAGACTCTTTTTCTTGGTTTGCCTCTTTTTTATTCCCCTTTTGTTCATTTGTTTTGTTTCTTAAATTCCACAAATGAATGAAATCATATGGTATTTGTTTTTCTCTGACTTATTTTGGTTAGTATAATACTCTCTGGGTCTATCCATGTCATTGCAAAAAAAAAAAAAAAAAAAAAAAACAGAAAAGAAAAGGAAAAGGTTTTACAATAAATTATCTAAGCTTCCTACCACAAAAAGCTAAAAAAACGAGAAATTAAACCCAGACCAAGCAGAATGAAGGAAAAAATAAAAATAGGAACAGAAATCCACAGAAAATGAGCAAACAGTAGATAAAAATGAGTGTAACCAAAAGCTGGTTCTTTAAAAAGGTGAATAAAATTGATAAAATCCTAGCTAGACTGATCAAGATCAGGGGAAGGGGACAAGAGGGAGGGAAAAAGAAATCAGACGAATTGCCAATATCAGGAATGGAAAAGGAGGTATCCTATAGATTTTACATATATTCAAAGGACAGTTAAAGAATATTGTGAACAACATTATGTGAACAAATTCAACAATCTAAATGAAATGAACACATTTCTTTGAAGACACAATTCAGCAAAACTAACAAAAAATTTTTAATCTGAATAGTCCTGTATCTTTTAAAGACATTTAATTCATAATTTAAAACCTTCCCACAGAGAAAATTCTCAACTCAGATGTGTTTACTTGTGAATTCTAGCAAACATTAAAGGAAGAAATAATACCACTTTTACACAAACTTGGAAAATAGAAGAGGGAAAGTCACTCTCCAATATATTTTAAATAGGGCGACTGTATTTTTTTCACATCTTTTTTTTTTTTTAAAGTAAGCTCTACACACAACGTTGAGCTCAAACTCATAAGCCCAAGATCAAGTGTCACATACTCTACTGACTGAGCCAGCCAGGCGCCCCTTTAAACATATTTGATTAGACCAGCATAACCCAGATGCCCAAACTAGACAGTCTGCTAGTCTGCCCTTGGGCCAAAATTCACATCCTGTCCAAATACAAAACTCACTGACCTCTCCCAAAAATCTCATCTCATTACACATTAAACTCAAAGTCTAGGATTTGATCCTTAAATTTTTTATTTTATAATTTTTTCCGGATTTTGCTACTTCTTTACTCTTCATACCACTTTTTCTATAAATGCTTCGAAAATGTCATAGACAATAACCAGACTAAAAGTCTAGGAGGCCACTCTGGAAAATAGTTCAGTAGTTTCTTATAAAGTTAAACATAAATTTACTCTTCAATCCAGCAGTCACACTCCTGGATATTTGTCTTAGAAAAAATGAACACTGTCTTCACACAAAAGCCTGTACACAAATATTCAGAGCAACTTACTTGTAATAACCCAAATTGGAAAAAATTCATATGTCCTTTAATGAGAGAGTAGATAAACAAAAGGTAGTATATCCATTTAGTAGAATATTACTCAGCAATATAAAGAGCTATTTGATATAAGCAACTTGGATGAAAAAAAATTCACTTAAGTGAAAAAAGTCAGAATGTTAGGTATTATATGGTTCCATTTATATAATATTCTTTTTTTTCCTATGGAGATAGAAGTTTAGTGAATACAGCCCAAGGGAGTCACCCAGGCTGGACAACAGAGGAGAGGCTGTTTGCATATAATATACTTGAAATGACAAAATGATTGTGATGTAAAACATGCAGCAGTTGTTAGGGGTGAAGATTGGGGATAGGGTGACAAAACAGATGAACATAAAGGAAGGGAAACAAAAATAATACAAAAACAGGGAGGGGGACAACACAAAAGAGGCTCATAAATATGGAGAACAAACAGGGTTGTTGGAGGGGTTGTGGGAGGGGGGATGGGCTAAATGGATAAGGGGCATTAAGGAATCTACTCCTGAAATCATTGCTTCACTATATACTAACTAATTTGGATATAAATTTTAAAAAATAAAAAGTAAAGTCAAATTACAAATTTAAAAAAATAATTACAAAATAAAAAAAATAAAAAATAAATTTAAAAACTAAAAAAAATTTTTAAGAAGATTGGGGATAGGGTGTGATTATAAAGGAGCAACAAGGAGTTTCTTCATGATGATTTAACAGTTGTTTATTCTAGTTTTAGTGGTGGCTATATGAATCCATACATATGATAAAAATTTTGTAGCACTGTACACGTAAAAAATCACATACAAAAACCGGTGAAATCTGAGTAAGTCTTTAGTTAAAAGTGTTGTACTAACGTCATTATCCTGGTTTTGATAATGTACTTGAGGCTGTGTGTATGATGTTATCATTGGGAAAACCTGGATGAAAGGTACATAGGAACACTCTGTACTAATTTTGCAGCAGCTTGTGAATCTTCATCTTTTTTGCCACTATACATAATATTTGCTGTGATAAAAGTAGCTATGTATTTATGTATTTGTTTGTTTGTCTATGCAGTCCTAGGTGCTGGAGATTTTATTTTTTTAAGATAGATTCCCAAAAGTGGGATAGCTTGGTTAATGGGAATGTATGTTTATTTTTTTTTATATTTTTTTTCAAAAAGACTAGTCTAATTCACCAATGTTTAGTCCCTACTCTGCCTCTCCAGACCTGGATATTATTGCTTCATTTAATTTTTGGCCAATCTGTTGATGATGGGTGCCATTTTATCATTATTCAAATTTGCTTTTCTCTGATCCCTAATTTGAATGTATTTTTATATATGTGCTTGCCCTTTGCATTTTCTTTCTGTAAATTGCCTGTTTATATCCTTTCCCTCATTTTCCTTTCTTTTTTTTTTAGAAAAAGAATTAAAAAAAGAATTTAAAAAAAGAATTTTTATCAATTCTTTTTGTGTTAGGAATATTCTTTTCTAACATGGCATTTGTCTCTTGATTTGCTGATAAATCTTCTGTCACATGCATTATGTATTGTTTAAAAAGGTCTAGGGTAACCTGGGTGGCTCAGTCGGTTAAGCGTCCGACTGCGGCTCAGGTCATGATCTCACGGGTCATGAGTTCGAGCTCCGCCTCAGGCTCTGTGCTGACAGCTTGGAGCCTGGAGCCTGCTTCTGATTCTGTGTCTCCCTCTCTCTCTGCCCCTCCCCTGCTCACGCTCTGTCTCTCTCTGTCTCTCAAAAATAAATATAAAAAAAAAAAAAATTTAAAAAAAAATGTCTTGAGCCACTTAGGTGGCTCAGTCAGTTGAGAGTCCAATTTCGGCTTAGCTCATGATATTCTGGTTCATGAGTTTGAGCCCCGTGTCAGGCTGTCTGCTGTTAGCACAGAGCCCACTTGGATCCTCCGTCCCCCTCTCTCTCTCTGCCCCTCCCCTGCTTATGTGTGTGCATGCCCTCTCTTTCTCTCTCAAAAAGAAACATTTAAAAAAATTATTTTTTTAATTAAAAAAAAAGTCTTTTCCCTTAAGACTGTTAGGTTTTCTCCAATCTTACTTAAATAAGAATTTATCACCTCAAATTACTAATACTCTCCTAGATTTTCTTCTAATACTTTTATTGTTGTATTACTCTAATACATATTTTTGTATATAGTAGGAAGTTGGGAGTGTATGTGCTTTTTCTTCCAGCTGGATAGGTAGTTGTAACAGCCCCATTATTTTATTTTATTTTATTTTATTTTATTTTATTTTATTTTATTCTATTTTTTGAGAGAGAGAGTTAAGATTTTTGTTTTTCAAGAACACAAATAATGAATCTGTGTACTGAGGGAAAAGATCTGTATGTTGAAATTACATAATCTTTATACTTTTAACCCCTGTCTTTAATCTTTAAATTTAGAAACGATTGTTGGAAGCCATGGAAACATGTAATCACTCCCTCAAAAAGGAAGAGAGGAAAAGAAACCAACATAGTGAGTGCCTAATGTGCTGGTATGATAGAGACACAGAGTTCACCTACCCCTCACCATGGCCAGAAAAGTTCCCTGCCATAGAACATTGTTGCACAAGGTAATGTTATTTGGTAATTTTTCAACAACAGCAAGAAGCAGCTCCCCCTGGGGCCTGGGGGAAGCTTTTGAATATCTATTGGGAGAATTAACAAATAAGTTATGATAGTTATAGTCAGTTGATAATGAATTACACCCAACTTGCAAAAGATCATACCATCTCCCTTTCAGAATTGTTTCTGTGGTTCTCTGCTTTGGTCAGATTCTGCTTCTCCCTTTCTGTCTTCTGTTAAACTTGAGGTTTTTTAGTTTTTTTGGTTTTAATTTTTCCTCTCTAGAATTTATCTGTACTCCTACCTCAAGAGGAGATACGAATTTTTGTTTCCACTGTCAGTGTCTACTTTGATATGTTATGACTTTGCCTTTTATATTCCCAACCACCCAACTGGAAAGAAGAAAAAAAATAATAAAAGTGTTCCTATATTTTCTTGCCTGAAACTCATTTCTTCTTTTTCTTCCTCATTAAAATGTCTTTGTTGTTTTTTTTTTCTTTTCTCTCATTTTCCCTGCAAATCATTTACCCAGATGGCAGCTAAAGTGAATATCTCCCAGTTATGCTTTTCCCTTTTTTTTGGAACATAACCTCAAGATTTTATTGTCTTCATAATGTAACATAATATGAAGCTTAGAACTGGATCATTTTGGCCCTTTCTCTTCTTATCTCCTCCCAGTTCAAAATGCTTGCATCTCTTAGGGGCGCCTGGGTGGCTTAGTCAGTTAAGCGTCTGACTCTTGACTTCAGCCCAGGTCATTATCTCAAGGTTCGTGGTTTTGAGCCCCATGTCAGGCTCTTCACTGACAGCATGGAACCTGCTTAAGATTCTCTCTCAGTTTTTCTCTTACCCTCCCCTAGTGCCACACATGTGTTCTCTCCGCCCTCCACCCCCGCCCGTGCCCCCCTCACTTAAAATAAGTAAATAAACTTTTAAAAAAATGCTCACATCTCTTAATATTCAGCATTCTCTTAGATCTGCAGTTGGGCTCAACACATTCAGGCCTCAGCACAATCTTTGTAGTTTTAACCTTTTCCTGGAAAATTGGCTTAGTTTGCCCACTATAGCCACTCTACTTCCTGTCATAACACCACTCTCCATGGGCATAAAGAGAATCTTTGCCTTTCTTATGCTGTGTCATTTTGTGGGGTTGGGGCTTGCCACATTTCTTGCAGCAAGTCCAGCAGGTTTTAGGAACGTTCACCATCGTTGCAAGAGTGCTATTGGCATGGAAAGCATTTTTCCCTTTTGTTAAAGCAAAGAGAAAGATGAAATAGATATTATGAAATGTTTATTTTCCATCTGGGTTTTAGAACATGGAAGATACGGAGATTTGTAATGTGCTTAATATGTCCCTTTGCTTCTAAATTAAATATATAAAAATATATACATAAATATATACATGTTTTAATGGGGAAAACTTCCATTCAGTAATCTATAGGCATATTTAGGTCTAGATCAATAACAACAAAGAATCTGGGTTGTTCTGCTGTATATTTTCTTTGTCTTAAAAGACAAATTGTCATTCCCTTGCTTAAAAGCAAGGATGACTCTTGCAAAAAATTCTAGGGAATACTGAAAAACTGTGATTGCTTGTAATTTGTATGAATGTTAAATGCCTTGATTTATTTTCTAGGTATAAAATAATATCATTAGATGCTTGGCGTGTAGACATAAGCAAGAACAAAATAACCAGGGTTGACCAGAAGGCATTATATTTCTGTGGATTTCCTACTCTGAAACACATCAAACACAAAGTCAGTGGCTGTTTAGTTCAGAATTTTTTCACCTTATTGAATGTAAAGTGATTATGGAGAAAGAATTAAAATTAAATTCTCTGAATTCTTTTAAAGTTTTTTTTGAAGAAAAATGGGGTTCAAGTATTCCAACAAAGTAGTCGTGGAGAAAACATGATGTTAGAAATCTTACTGAGTGCAGAATCAGATGAACTTGTAAGTATTTTCTTTATTGTATATTATTAGGTGCTTATTATGCATAAAACTGTTCTAGCTTCAGAGTGTTTATCAAAGAGGTATAACATGTAGTAACTCCAAAAGTTCATAGTAAATAAAGAAACCTTTACCCAGATTTTAAAGAACACATGTAATTGTGATCTAATGAGCAAAGAATGCTCTACAAATTTTGAAAAGGAGATAAGCTGTGTGAGTTAAGTACAGGCTTGTAGATGAGACTAGGCTTGAGCTGAGTGCTAAGAGAAAGATTGCCACAGAGCGAAGAAAAGGAGGGAAAGGGTATTCCAGTTGAAAGGAATAACTTAAGCTGGAAATTGTGGTCAAAAATAAATATGTGATACATTATCATATTTTTTTTTACCTTTTTGTATGTCTGAAATTTTTCTTAATACTTTTTCCTTTTTTAGAATAAATGTGATATATTTGAGGAGAAGAACTAGGTAAACCTGACTGAAACAGAGGACTTGTGTTGGGAAATAATAGAATATAAGGTTGAAAAAAACAGATTGAAGCCAGATTATGGAGGACCTTCAATACTAGGCTAAAAGGAGTTTGGACTTTTTCCCCCCCCATAACTGTTATCTTGAAATCATATTCTCATAAGGATTAATTTGGTGACAATATAATAGACTAAACTGCACAAAAGAGAAATGGAAGAAACAAAAAAGCCGGAAAGTTCAGAGGTTGTGGTTACAGAAGCGTTAGGTGTTAAGGACAAAAACTGTGGAAACAGTAATAGATCTGGATGAACAAGACTAATAAAATTGACAAGTTTCATCATTTGTTCATATAACATAGGGGATGAAAAGAGGAAGAAAATACTAAATACGACTCTCAGATATCCAGCCTAATTAACTAGAAAATAATTGTTGTTTTCCAAATAAAGAAGTTAAAGTGGGAAGTCTCTGGTTTGAGGGGATTAATGATAAATAATGATGAAATTTTAAGGCAATGCTAGGACATTTAACTGGAGCTGCCCTGCCAGTCTTTCTCAGTAAGAGTTCTATTAGGAGATCTAAGACCGGATGCCCTAAGTCATCCATTTGAATGTGGTAGATTAATTTATCTTCTGTACATTTAGAGTGGGATTAGCTGTGTACCGTTCTTGGGAGAATTGAGAAAATAGTCAAATTATGTTTTGTGTTCTGTGGTTCAGGTGAAAAAAACCTCAGCCCAGAAAGGCTGCAATTTAATACCTGGAGCTGGAGCTTGGAGGGAGATAAGGATATAAGGTCATCAGCAAGGAGATGATGGCTCGGGCCTTGGAGCTCATTTTCCTGAAGAAAATAGACTCTGAGGGTTTAAGATGTGAGCTTTAAGAAATACCCATAGTTATAAAGGGTGGAAAAGGGACCAGTGAAAACGATAATAACATACAGAGAGTTGAGAGAGAATGACTTCCAAGTTAAGTAATATCACAGAAATATGGAGTAGATACTACATACAGTGCAAGAAGAATAAAACAAAGTCTGTGAATTTGTCCTTCAGGCACCATTATTGGCCTTTGAGGATTTCATTCCAGTAGATTTCATTCCTAACTTCTAATCCGGGGACTAGGTAGGTGGAAATTAGACATAGCAGGTATTAGGCCCTCAGTTAAGATTATCATTGAAAGAGGTCTAGAAACATAACTGTAGGTAGAGAACAGACAGTTTAACAAGCTAAATCCATGTAAAAAGAAGAGAGGTAGAGCTAATGGAGAAAGGAGGTCTTAAAGATAGTGTAGAGGGAAGGGATGTTTATGATAAGAAGACCCCATGTGAGGTATTAAGGAGTCTCATCTTGGCCTTAAGTGAAAGGATTAACCTGAGAAACTGACAACTTTTCCCTTGAAAACTAAAGGGGAGAAGTGGGAGAATGAAAATAGAAATAGATGTATAGAGGAGAAAAGGATAATTATGGGATCCTAATTTTAATGTTGAAACTTGTTTTATTTATCAGAAACCATTGTTTTGTTTTATATGTTGACATTAAGAAATGTCTGAATATAATTAAAAGTTAATGCAGAAGTCTAAAACTGGTCATCTCTAATTGTTAAACATTTGCTAATAATAATTAAGCATAATAAACAGAAAAGAACTGAATGAAAATTTGTAGTTAAACTTCATTTTCTACCAAAAAGTTGTTTAATAATCATAATAATAATAATAATAATATTTCCTTTTAAAACTAGAATTTTACCTAGCATATTTTTTCATACAGAGTATTTACATAGCATTTTATAGTTTATAAAGGCTTTTGTGTATGTTATTTTATCACCAAATAAGCATTGTGAGGTAGATATTATTTCTTATTCTCATAGAAGAAAACTGTCTCAGTGGGGTTTAAATGATTTGCCTAAGATTCTATAGCTGGAAAGAGGTGGAACGCAAATTTGGACCAATGATTCCTAATTTTAAGTCTAGGGTTCTTATTTCATTATACCAACTACAGACTGAAATGAAATCAGATTTCTTAGATTCTATTATCTGATTATATGGTATGAAACAATGAATAATAGCCCTTTTCTCATTTCTGCTGCCTTTTCACTTTTCTGTTTCCATGAGAAAATCATGGAATTATACATGATATTATTATCATGAGAATAATAGAATCATAGAATTTTACAACTATATAGAATTTTGTAAAGCATCTGTTCCAACTCATTACTTTTACAAATTAAGAAACTTAAATGGAGATTAGAAAAGGGACCATTAGCAGACCTAAGAACCTAGGTTTCTTGCTAAACATTATTTCTAGTAATGTTGGCCATTATTATGGGCAGTAATACATTATATGTCAGTGCTCTTCTGTTTAATTTCACTGAAACCTATTTTCTCACCAAGTAATTTCATTCAGGATTAAAATTAAAATTTACTAGTAACTACTATTGCTGTTGAGAAAATGAGGAGGAGACGAGCTTCCTGGTGTCATAATGTTTATACTGCAGAAAAGTACTTTAAGTTGGTCATAGTGCCTCTCTAACAAGAAGAGATTGGTAGAGGGGAAGATAAACTTGGTCACCTTTAACAGATTCATACTAAAATAAAGGGTAAAGAAAGGCACATGGTTAAAAACAACTTAAAAATATATTTTAAAATAAAAGGAAAAAAAACAGAAATCATAGAAATGTACTAGAAAGAAAAAAAGTAGTTAGCAATAAAGGTACAACTTAGAGAAGACAAATTAAGAGAACTAATGGGAGCCGCCTGGGTGGCTCAGTCGGCTAAGTGTCCAACTTTGGCTCAGGTCATGATCTCGCAGTTTGTGAGTTCGAGCCCTGCGTCGGGCTCTGTGCTGACAGCTCAGAGCCTGGAGCCTGTTTCAGGTTCTGTGTCTCCCTCTCTGTCTGCCCCTCCCCCACTCACGCTCCTCTCTGTCTCCCAATAATAAATAAACATTTAAAAAAAATTTTTTTTAAAAAGAGAACTAACTGAATTCAAGTAGATGGAAAAGTTGAAAAGAGCAGGAAAGGTTGAAAAGAGCATAGGGAATAAATGACACAAGTGAGTAAATGGTATTTGATACCTGTTTTAATTATTAAGGTGAGTCTTTATTGATTTTAAAGATAGTTATAAATGCAAGCTAGTTTTTAATTATTTAATTTTGCCTTTGTAAAATTTTCTCCTGGACCTGAAACATGAGTGAACTTTTCTGCTTTTACTTTAAGAGTATAGAAAATATAGCTTCTTCAGTGCTTGGAAAATCTGTCTTTGTTAATTGGCCTCATCTTGAAGAAGCTAGAGTTGTTGGTGTATCAGACGGAGAAACTAAGTAAGTAAGATTTTACGTATACATTGTAGATTTATATTTGTTTTGCTTACTTGATGGCTTTTATTGATCCTTTTTAAAACTGATATAATTATTATAAAAATATTTACACTCTATGAAATTAGTCTTCTAATCACATCACTCGATGTTTAACCACAATACATCCCTGAGATATTTTAGATGCATTTATTATTTGTTCTCTTTCACTTTCTTTTCCTTTTAATAACTTAAAAGTTCTATATCCTAATTTTTGCTAGCAGTTATTATATTATTTAGTAAATGTATTTCTCTGACAAGAATCAATAGCGTATATAACCTTACTTTTACCATGCCTCTCCCAGGTTTTATTTAAATAATACATTAATTTTTAAAAATACAGGTCATCTATTTAAGGAGTAATTTCTTATTTTACTCGAGTTCTCAATCATTGTGTCAGTGATTATTTAGTTATTCTTTTATCATTGTTTATCTTTATTTCACATAAATTTGATCTGATTGATGTTAGTTTTCATGCATCTAGAACTTTCAAAAGTAACTTTTTTTCAGAGAAAATTTTACATTTTCTGAGTTAAAACATATCCAAAAGATCGTTTTTGTTTTCCTCATACTTAGGTTTAGAATTGTGGAGGCCCAGTCCTTTTTCCCTTAGTTTTCTGCAAACCTACTTCAGTTGTGTTCTGTCATATAATGTTGTTGATGAGAGGTCAATGCCAGTGTGAATTTTTTTCCTCTGTAGGTATCTGCTTTTATTGAGGATATAAGAAATCTTGAGTATTCTTTTAATCCTCAGAATTCAGTTCCCCTACCTTTCTGATATAGTCCAGTTTATCACTTTTTTCTTTTACCTATCATGCTTTTAGTCAGAACTCCTTACCTAGCTCTAGGTCCGAGAGATTTTCTCCTATATTTTCTTCAAAAAGTTTTGCTTACTCGATAATTTTACCTCATCCTTTTATGTTTAAATATATGATCCACTGTGAATTAAGTTTTATATTTGGTATGAGGTTTAGGTCAAAGTTCATATATTTGTCTATGAATGAATGTTCTTTTTTCTTCTTCTTCTTTCATGAAGATAGAAGTGTTCCATTTATATGGAAGCATATGGAAAGTGCCATATACTTTTTATTTTGCTTCCCAGATTTTATTTCAAGTTAGTTAACATACAGTGTAGTATTGGTTTCAGGAGTAGAATTTAATGATTCAGCACTTACATGTAACACCCAGTGCTCATCCCAACAAGTGCCCTCCTTAATGCTCATCACCCATTTAGCCCATTCCCCCTCCTACCCACCTCCCCTCCAGCAGTCCTCAGTTCTTTTTAGTTAACAGTCTCTTATGGTTTGCCTCCCTCTGTTTTTTCATCTTATTTTTTTACTCCTTCTCTTCCCCTACAAAAGGTTTATTTGAACAAATTATAGCTGAGAACTTCCCTAATCTGGGGAAGGAAACAGGCATTCAGGTCCAAGAAGCACAGAGAACTCCCCTTTTCAAAATCAACAAAAACAGGTCATATCAGTAGTGAAACTTGGAAAATACAAAGATAAAGAGAGAATTCTGAAAGCAGCTAGGACAAAAGGTCCTTAACCTACAAGTGTAGATACATAAGGTTAGCAGCAGACGTCTCCACAGAAATAGGAATGAAGAGTCAGTTGCTCCAGCACCATTTGTTGAAAAGATGGCCTTCCTTCATTACATTGCCTTTCCACCTTTGTCAAAAATCAGTTGAGTACATTTGTGTGGGTCTACTTCTCAGTTTTCCATTTTGTTCCATTTATCTGTATGTCAGTTTTTATCCCAGTACCACACTGTCTTATTTCTGTAGCTCTGTAGTAAGTCTGACGTTGGGTAAAAATCTCACAAATTATATATAGGATCTGTATGCTGAAGAAAGCAAAAGTATGGTGATGAAAGAAATCAAAGATTGAAATAAATGGAGATCCATTTGGATCAGAAAACAGAACATAGTAAAGATAACAAATCTCCCCAAATTAATTTATAGGTTTAGAGCAATTCCTATCAAAATCTCTCCCAGATTTTGATAGATACAGAACAGTATATTCTAAAATTTTTATGGAAAGGCAAAGAACAAAAATATCTAAAATAACTGAGAAAAATAAAAATAATACAGAAGGGGGATGCCTGGGTGGCTCAGTCGCTTAAGTGTCTGACTCTTGATTTTAGCTCAAACCATGATCTCACAGTTCATGGGTTTGAGCCCCATGTTGGGCTCTGTGCTGACAGCTCAGAGCCTCCTTGGGATTCTCTCTCCCTCTCTCTATCAAAATAAATAAATAAACATTTTAAAAAATAAAGCAGAAGGAATCACTCTGCTTAAATTATTTTGGAGCAGCTGTAAATGATACTATGTTTTAAATGTCACTTTCCCAAGGTAATATCTAGAAATACGACTGATTTCTGTATGTTGATTTTATATCCTGGGACCTGGCTAAACTAACTTCCTTGCCTCTTTACTTGAAGAGTCCAGGTCAGTTATTTTGTAGAATTCTGAATGTACTTGATTGTCTCTTCATAGTGTCATTTAAGTTGGTCCTCCATCCCATATATTTCCTGTTAACTGATAGTTAAGTATAGTGGTTTGATCAGAATCAAGTTAAGCTTTTTAGTAAAAATACTTTATTGCATTTGAGAGTATTTTTTAATTCTATAAAAATTTATATTTTATAAAGTATTTTTATTTTTATGTTTTTTCATGTTTATTTTTGAGAGAGATCATGAGTTGGGGAGGGGTAGAGAGAGGGAGACACAGAATCCAAAGCAGGTTCTAGGCTCTGAGCTATCCACACAGAGCCTGACACAGCTCAAACTCACGAACTGTGAGATCATGACCTAAGCCGAAATCAGAGACTCAACTGACTGAGCCACCCAAGTGCCTCTGTGTTTAGTCTTTTTTTTAAGAGAAAGAGTAATAATTCTTATATTTTGATTGAAAATTTTTACAAGTCCATGTCCTGAAATTTATATTACAGTTTAAAGAAAAGGAGGCTTGGTTTTTTGCTATTATAACCATGTAGAAACCTTTTCACTTTGAAGACTCATACTACTAGAACACTATATTAAACCACAAATTTGGGGGTAATACATTTTAATTTTATTTTAATCTTTTAAGATTTTACTTGGAAGAACCTCCAGGAACACAGAAGCTTTATTTAGGAAGAACTGCCCCACCATCTAAAGTGGTCCATCTTGGAGACAAAGAACAATCTAACTGGACAAAAGAAGTACAAGGAATTTCAGAATAGTGAGTGTCATAAAATATATTTAATGTTGTAAAAGTAGAATGTGATTTAATGCACTTGTCCTCTGACTTATTTTCTGCTTAACATAGTAATCACTCTGAATACTGACTACATCTTCATTTTATGTTCTAAAGAAAATAATGAGTTCTAGTTTAAAATAATACCTGGTTAGCAGCAGTTACAGCCTTGCCCAGTTTGTCACTAAAATACTTGATGATATACAAAAGAAAAAAAGACAGAATCACATAATACTGGGAATAATAGTTAAGGTTGCCTGAATTTGAGAGTTATTTTTACTAATCATAAGGCCATTGAATTTTTTGGCCATATGTAGTAATGAAAATAGGAAGGAAAATTGTCCTTTTTTCGTCACCCTTACTCCCTGCTCACTCTCCTACCTTTCCTACATCTAAGTCCCATATGCCCTGAATTTAGAAATGCAAGGTCTATACCAACCAAATAACTAAGAAGCTGGCCCTCCTCCATGATCCTACCATAACAGTACTTCCCATTCTTCATCCAAATACTAGAATCCTCTAAACCAAAACAGAATAATAGAGGCTGGCAGTGGCACATGGAATGGTGTTATAAATGTATATCCATCACCCTTCCTATTAAAACTATAATAGCATTCACTGATCAATGGGGAATTTGAGGAGACGCCTCTTACACAGTTTTGGAGCTAATAGGCCATAATATGCTTATTCAAAGATGCATAAACAGGGAAAATGTAAAAAGATTATAAAAAACCATCCCAGTGTCTATGTGCCAAATGTGGAAGCACCCAAATATATAAATCAATTAATCACAAACATAAAGAAACTCATCAATAGTAATACCATAATAGTAGGAGACTTCAACATCCCACCCACAGCAATAGACAGATCATCTAATCAAAAAATCAACAAGGAAACAATGACTTTGAATGACACATTGGATGGACCAGATGGACTTAACAGATATATTCAGAACATTTCATCCTAAAGCAGCAGAGTATACATTCTTCTCCAGTGCACATGGAACATTCTCCAGAATAGACCATGTACTGGGACACAAATCAGCCCTAAGCAAGTTCAAAAAGATTGAGATCATACCATGCATATTTTCAGACCACAATGCTATGAAACTCAAAATCAACCACAAGAAAAAATTTGTAAAGGTAGCAAATACTTGGAGACTGAAGAACATCCTATTAAAGAATGTATGGGCTAACCAAGCAGTTAAAGAAGAAATTAAAAAGTGTATAGAAGTCAATGAAAATGATAGCACCACAACCCAAAACCTCTGGGACACAGCAAAGGCGGTCATAAAAGGAAAGTATATAGCAATCCAGGCCTTCGTAAAGAAGGAAGAAAGATCTCAGATACACAACTTACACCTTAAGGAGCTGGAAAAAGAACAGCAAATAAAACCCAAAACTAGCAGAAGACAGGAAAAAAATAAAGATTAGAGCAGAAATTAATGCTGTCGAAACCAAAAAAAACAGTAGAACAGATCAATGAAACCAGAAGCTGGTTCTTTGAAAGAATTAACAAAATCGATAAACCACTAGCCAGTTTGATCAAAAAGAAAAAGGAAAGGACCCAAATAAGTAAAATCAAGAATGAAAGAGGAGAAATCACAACCAACGCAACAGAAATAAAAACAATAATAAGAGAATATTATGAGCAATTATATGCCAATAAAATGGGCAGTCTGGAAAAATGGACAAATTTCTAGAAATATATACACTACCAAAACTGAAAGAGAAAGAAATAGAAAATTTGAAAAGACTGATAACCAGTAAGGAAACTGAATTAGTAATAAAAAATCTGCCAAAAAAACGAGAGTCCAGGGCCAGATGGCTTTCCAGGGGAATTCTACCAAACATTTAAGGAAGAGTTAACACCTATTCTCTTGAAGCTGTTCCAAAAAATAGAAATGGAAGGAAAACTTCTAAACTCTTTCTATGAGGCCAGCATTACCTTGATTCCAAAACCAGACAAAGACCCCACTAAAAAGGAGAACTATAGACCAATTTCCCTGATGAACATGGATGCAAAAATCCTCAACAAGATATTAGCCAACCGGATCCAACAATACATTAAAAAAATTATTCACCATGACCAAGTGGGATTTATACCTGTGATGCAGGGCTGGCTCAATATCCACAAAACAATCAGTGTGGTTCATCACACCAATAAAAGAAAGGACAAGAACCATATGATCCTCTCAATAGATGCAGAGAAAGCATTTGACAAAATAGAGCAGCCTTTCTTGATAAAAACCATCAAGAAAGTAGGGATAGAAGGATCATACCTCAAGATGACAAAAAGCCATATATGAGTGACCCAATGCTAGTATCATCCTCATTGGGGAAAAACTGAGAGCTTTCCCCCTAAGGTCAGGAACAAGACAGGGATGTCCACTCTCGCCACTGTTACTCAACATAGTATGGGAAGTCTTAGCCTCTGCAATCTGACAACACAAAGAAATAAAAGCCATCCACATCGGCCAGGAGGAGGTCAAACTTTCACTCTTCACAGATGACATGATACTCTATACGGAATACCCACAAGATTCCACCAAAAAACTGCTAGAACTGATTCATGAATTCAGCAAAGTTGCAGGATATAAAATCAATGCACAGAAATTGGTTGCATTCCTATACACCAACACTGAAGCAACACAAAGAGAAATCAAGGAATCGATCCCATATATAGTTGCACAAAAAACCATAAGATACCTAGGAATAAATCTAACCAGAGAGGTGAAAAATCTATACATTGAAAACTATAGAAAGCTTGTGAAAGAAATTGAAGAAGACACAAAGAAATGGAAAAAGATTCCATGCTCCTGGATAGGAAGAACAAGTATTGTTAAAATGTCGATACTACCCAAAGCAATCTACATATTCAACGCAATCCCTATCAAAGTAACACCAGCATTCTTCACAGAGCTAGAATAATCCTAAAATTTGTATGGAACCAGAAAAGACCCCGAATAGCCAAAGCAGTCTTGAAAAAGAAAACCAAAGCAGGAGGCATCACAATCCCAGACTTCAAGCTATACTACAAAGCTGTAATCATCAAGACAGTATGGTACTGGCACAAGAACAGACACTCAGATCAATGGAATAGAATAGAGAACCCAGAAATGGGCCTACAAACGTATGGCCAACTAATCTTTGACAAAGCAGGAAAGAATATCCAATGGAATAAAGACAGTCTCTTCAGCAAGTGATGCTGGGAAAACTGGACAGCGACATGCAGAAGAATGAACATGGACCACTATCTTACACCATACACAAAAATAAACTCAAAGTGGATGAAAGACCTCAATGTAAGACAGGAAGCCATCAAAATCCTTGAGGAGAAAGCAGGCAAAAACCTCTTTGATCTTGGCTGCAGCAAGTTCTTACTCAACACATCTGCGGAGGCAAAGGAAACAAAAGCAAAAATGAACTACTGGGACCTCATCAAAATAAAAAGCTTCTGCACAGCGAAGGAAACAATCAGCAAAACTAAAAGGCAACTGACAGAATGGGAAAAGATATTTGCAAATGACATATCAGATAAAGGGTTAGTATCCAAAATCTACAAAGAACTTATCAAACTCAACACCCAAAACACAAAGAATCCAGTGAGGAAATGGGCAAAAGACATGAATAAACACTTCTCCAAAGAAGACATCCAGATGGCCAAGTGACACATGAGAAAATGCTCAACATCACTCATCATCAGGGAAATACAAATCAAAACCACAATGAGATACCACCTCACACCTGTCAGAATGGCTAACATTAACAACTCAGGCAATTAAAGATGTTGGTGAGGATGCAGAGAAAGAGGATCTCTTTTGCATTGTTGGTGGGAATGCAAGCTGGTACAGGCCACTCTGGAAAACAGTATGGACGTTCCTCAAAAAACTAAAACCAGAACTACCCTACGACCCAGCAATTGCACTATTAGGCATTTATCCAAGGGATACAGGTGTGCTGTTTCAAAGGGACACATGCACCCCCATGTTTATAGCAGCACTATCAACAATAGCCAAAGTATGGAAAGAGCCCAAATGTCCATCGATGGATGAATGGAGAAAGAACATGTGGTATATATATACAGTGGAGTGTTACTCGGCAATCAAAAAGAATGAAATCTTGCCATTTGCAACTACGTGGATGGAACTGGAGGGTATTATGCTAAGTGAAATTAGTCAGAGAAAGACAAAAATCATAGGACTTCACTCATATGAGGACTTTAAGAGACAAAACAGATGAACATAAGGGAAGGGAAACAAAAATAATATAAAAACAGGGAGGGGGACAAAACAAGAGACTCATAAATATGGAGAACAAACTGAGGGTTGCTGGAGGGGTTGTGGGAGGGGGGATGGGCTAAATGGGTAAAGGGCATTAAGGAATCTACTCCTGAAATTATTGCTTCACTATATACTAATGTGGATGTAAATTTAAAAAATAAAAAATAAAGCTAAATTACAAACAAAACAAAACAAAAACATCCCAGTGTCAAAGAAGGAGATAGCTCTCAGGAGGTAGAGTGTATTTTTGCCTTCTCACAGTAATTAGATACTCCTGTCTTGGTTGATAATATACTGAGTTTTGTTTTACAGTGCATAAATCACAATAATAAACTTATTTGTGTGATTACTTTAAGGACTTTTTCCCGAGATATTATGCTAAGGGTAGGGAACATATCTATTTTTTCATTACTATTCTCATTCCTTGACTAATGCACTAGGCAGTCAATAAATGTTAGTTTGAATGAATAGAGATTGCTTTATTCAACTCCTTTGTTTGAAAAGAAAGTCATTCAAAATACTGTAAGAGTTTAGATATTTGTTTATGTACTCAACAATTATTTACTGATACCTACTAGGTATAGAAGTTAGGAACTGCAGATACCATAGGGAATAAAATCACAGTCCCTATACTCATGAAACTTACGGCTCGCAGATGAAAGATAGACATTAATGTCTTGTGTAAATTTTTGATCAAACTGCAATTATGATACTTGCTTTGAAGGAGTAGTACTCTGAGACTACATAATAGAGGAGTTTGACCTAGTAAGGAGACATTTGTCTTAGAGAAAACTTTCCTAAGGAAAATATTGATTAAACTAGTATCTGAATGTAGGAGGGTAAGAGTTAGGCAAAGAATGAAAAGGGAGTAGGTTTCAAGATGACGTAAAAGGTACATACAAAGTCCCTGTGCCAGGAGAAAAAGTAGCATATATACCATTAATGATAATGGCCAATGTGGCTGGATTGTTGGAATTAAGAAGGAACCCTAAATGAGGAAGATGAGGCAACAAACAAAAAAGAACGAGGCATTCTGAGAGGTGGGAGAACAGCCAGGAAAGTGTTATATCATGAAAATCAAAGAAAAAAGAGTGTTTCAAGAATAAGCGAGTAAGCCATGTTAGATGTTATAAAGAAGGTAGAGTAAGACCTATTTTTTTTGGTTGTGGGGGAACCTGGGTGGCTCAGTTGGTTAATCATCCGACTTCAGCTCAGGCCATGATCTCACGTTTCCTGAGTTGGAGCCCTGCATCAGGCTGTCTGCTGTCAGCATGGAGCCTACTTCGGATCCTCTGTCTCCCTCACCCTGTGCCCCTTCTCCACTTGTTCTCTCTCTCTCAAAAATAAACAAATAAACTTTTTAAAACTCTTTTTATAAAACTTTTTTTTAAATTTATATTCAAATTAGTTAATGTATAGGGTAGTCTTGGCTTCAGGAGTAGAACCCACTGATTCATCTCTTACATATGACACCCACTGCTCATCCTGAAAAGTGCCCCCTTAATGAAGTAAAAGCTATTTTGATTGAGCAGTGGGGCTGTAAGCCAGACTAGTATGGGTGAGGAATGATTGACAGTAACAGAAATGGAGATATAATAGGAGTAAATAAACACCTCCAAAAACTTTATTTGTGAAGTAAACCAAAAGCTCTTGACCCCTTGTTCTACCTGTTCTTTCCCATATGGATGGACTTGATCTTCTGTGATGGCAACAAAGAGCAGAAAGAACAATCAAGGCAACAGACTACTGAAGTTGACGGCAATTGGATGCTGGTTCACACAAGAGAATAATTTTTAGTCCCTGCCAGTTCAGGATCTTTTGTTAACCAAGTAGGGTAGATAAGGCTATGTGGATTCATAGGCCCTTAGGTTTATCTATTCTGGTCACCATTTTCTTAGACTGCTTTTCTTTACTACCATATTCCTCCCTCATATCACCTCACATTTTGTCCCCTCCTCCCAAACATCCCAAAGCCTTCTATAATCTGTCTTCTAAGGTGAAATTCATAAGGCACTCATACTCTGCTCTTGAGGGTTTACTTCACTTACTTGTAAGTTTGCACGTTATATCAGCATGAAAATCTCATGGCTCTAACGATTAGTAGTAACGTTTATACAGAGTATCCCTAAGACTTATACAACAAGAATATAGAACCTATCATTTATTTCAGTTATAGCTCCATATATCCAAGACATGTTCTCCTAAATTCAGTACATCCCTTTTTTGTGAACATAACACATGAAATACTTCCATGAGTACCAAAATACATGATTTCATTTTTAGAAACTTTCTAAGTACATATGACATGACTGAAACATTTCTGTATTTTTGTGTAACACATGTCCTTTCTAATGAAAACTACCATTAAGACATATCTGAAGAAGGATATAGAATTGAGTGGACTTGGTTTTTGGTTGATTCAGAGAGATAGGATTATGTGTAAAAATAAATGAGAAGAGAGGTGCAATTCAAAAGAAAGAAAACAATATATTTGATGATGGAAAAAGATAGGTTCTTAAAAAGGGTAAAAGATAGCTCCTCTATTGTAACAGTGTAGTATACAACTATAGGTTGGTTTGTGTTTGGCATGGGGGCAGATGAGGAGCTCTCATTGGATGCCTACTGTTTTCTTTGTAAAGTAAATGTTGAATTCAGCTATTGAGGACAGAGACAGGGGAAGGGAGGTTGGTCTTAAATTTGAGTAAAGTAGAAGAGGTTTGAAAATAGTCCTTGGGGAAAATGGAAGAGTATCAGTTGATCAAAAAAACGTGGTTGAATTATAAGACGATATTGAGGGCCCATTTTGAAGTTCAATGTCATAAATTTGTAATATAACAGTCCACCCTGTCTTTTGGTATTAGAGCTCAGCTGATCAGTAACCGGCTTAGAAAAACCAGCCTTGGATTTTGCCAGATGGATACAATGAAAAGCCAAAGAGGCAAGGAAGTTTAGGATGTTAGTAGGAATATTACTGAAATAGTGGACAATGGAATCTAAGTGGGATAGAAAGAGAAGTGAAGAAAGTAGAAGATTAATAGTTTGAAAGTAGAAGGATCGGTGGATTGGAGATCCCAAATTAAGATAATCATAAACAAAAGTAGTTGAACAAGCAAGTTGGATGGACAAGTTTTTAGACAACAAAATATTGGGATTAATGATTTTGGAGGTGAAACCATTATGGATGATGTCATGACCCAAGTCACAGCCGTGGGAGTAGATGGCTGAACTAGAATGGAAGAGAAGTTTATTGGAGATAGGGAGATTGTGAAACAGTGTCTGTGGTATTGGGTAGATTATTATGTAAACATTGAAGGCACTCTGGATAATGGTAGACATAAGGGTAGAATGGAAGAGTAGGGTAGTTTACTATGAAGGATGTCACAGTGGGAACACCAACCCTCTCTCCTAGTCCATACACAGTATGAAAACAAATAGCTACTACTACTGGAGAGAGATAACAGAGGGAACTGATGATACCTTCAGTTAAAGAGGTACATATTGAGGATATAATGGAGTGGCGAGGATTAGGAATTGGAGAAGGACAGAAGACTGGAAGAAAAGAACAAGGACATTCTTTATGGAATGCTATGGAGAAGATGATGTACTTGGAAGATTTGCAGAAGAGTTCCAAAACCTTGTACCTCAAACAGGCAAGAGATGAATCAACCAAAAAAAAGTGGTGTTACCAAAGGATTGGTGATAAACAACAATTATTAATAAGTTATTAAAAATATAGAACTAATTTTTAAGTACTATCATTTTACATAAGGGAAAGTTAAAAGATAGTTTTGTTGGGGCACCTGGGTGGCTCAGTCGGTTAAGCATCTGACTTCTGCTCAGGTCATGATCTCACAGTTCGTGAGCTTAAGCCCTGCATCAAGCGAACTCAAGCCCTGCTTCGGGTGAGTCCAAGCCCCTTTTCAGTCAGCGTGGAGCCTGTGTGGGATTCTCTCTCTCCCTCTCTCTCTGCCCCTTGCTCAATCACGCCCTCTCTCTCAATAAAAAAAAAAAAAAAAAAAGATAGTTTTGTTTATAACTTAGAAGAGATATATTAAGTATTTTTAAAAATTTTAATGGCCCACTATCACTTACCTTAACCCTCAGGACCTGAACTAGAGAGACAAGCCCCGAAACATCTGGCTTTGAAAAACAACAGGGCTTGTATCCAGGAGAAACATAGAGCTGTAGGAAATGGAGATTCTCCTCTTTTTTTTTTTTTTAATGTTTATTTATTTTCGAGGGAAGGAAAGAATATGAGTGGGGAGGGACAGAGAGAGAGGGAGACACAGAATCTGAATCAGGCTCCAGGCTCTGAGCTGTCAGCACAGAGGCCAATGTGGGGCTCAAACCCATAAGCTGTGAGATCATGACCTGAGTCGAAGTCAGACGCTTAACCTACCTAGCCACCCAGGTGCTCCTGAGATTCTCCTCTTAAAGAGCTCATACACAGACTCACTTATCCCAGGACCCAGGTAGGGTAAAAGCAGCAGTTTGAAAATCTAGACCTTAGGGGAAGAAAATTCATTTGCTAACAACCTTAAGGTAACTGTTGGAGGGACAGAGGCCTGTTGGGATTCTCTCTAGGGACTGAGGCATTGAATTGACAGGTGCCATTTTTACATTCTTCCTCTACCCTACTAGTACCAAAGCTAGCAGATGCCATTTTTGTATCTCCCTGTGTAGTAATACTAACACTAATACAATGTTGTATGTCAATTACACTTCAGTTAAAAAACAAAGGGACACGCCTGGGTGGCTCAATTGGTTAAGCCTCCAACTTTGGCTCAGGTCATGATCTCGCGGTTCATGAATTTGAGCCCTACGTCAGACTCTGCGCTCACAGCTCAGAGCCTGGAGCCTGCTTCAGATTATGTGTCTCCCTCTCTCTCTCTGTGCCCCTCCCTTGCTTGTGTTCTCTCTCTCTCTAAAATAAATAAACACCTAAAAAACATTCTTTAAAAATAAAAAAAATAGGGGTGCCTGGGTGGCTCAGTCGATTGAGTGACCGACTTCGGCTCAGGTCATGATCTCACGGTTTGTGAGTTCGAACCTCGCGTCGGGCTCTCTGCTGCCAGCTCAGAGCCTGGAGCCTGCTTCTGATTCTGTGTCTCCCTCTCTCTCTGACCCTCCCCCACTTATGCTCTGTCTCTCTCTGCCTCAGAAATAAATAAACATTAAAAAAAAATTTTTAAAAAAATAAAAATAATAATAAAAGAAAGAACACAGACTAGGGGTGCCTGGCTTGTTCAATGAGTAGAGCATGCAACTTTTAGATCTCAGGGTTATGAGTTCAAGCCCCACATTGGGATAAAGTTTACTTAAAAATAAAAATTAAAAAAAAAAATTCAGGTGTTAAAAAAATATATATGGACTACAAAACTGACCCAAAAGCAATAAAAGTGTAAAGTAAAAGGAAAATAGAAAGAAAATCTCCCTACCACTTGAAAATTTAAAGATACTGTTCTGAATTACTATTTGGGTTTTTTTTCTAATAGAAAGTTTTTATTGAAGTATATATACATACATAGAAAAGAATATATGCAAATCATAAGTGTATAAACTTGGTAAGTTTTCACATGCATGAACAGAATACAAGTCACAAAATAGAACCAACAGAAAAGTTGCCATAATCCCACAAAGTCCTTTAAACCCTCTTCCAGCCATTAACATTCACTTCTCTCTTCCAAATATAACCCTAGAGATTAGTTTTTCCTATTTTTGAACTTTGTATGAATCACACAGAATGTATTCTTTTTTAACCTGACCTCTTTGGCTCAATACTGTGATTCCCATATTCATCTGTGTTGTTATGTATCGTTTAGTTCGTTCATTTTCACTAATGATTAAATTATGTTGTATGAATATAGGATAATTTATTTCTCCATTCTATTGTAGACAGACAATTGAGTTTTTTCTGGTTTGGGGTTTTTGGTGAATATGCATTACTGTTAGGTACATATCTAAGAGTGGAATTATTGCTTCATAGGATAATGCTTAAGCTCAGCTTTAGTAGATAACACCAAAAAGATTTGTAAAGTGATTATATTGGGGCGCCTGGGTGGCTCATTCAGTTAAGTGTCCAACACTTGATTTCAGCTCAAGTCATGATCTCATGGTTTGTAGGATCAAGCCCCACACGGGGCTCTGTGCTATCAGCGCTGATAGCGCAGAGTCTGCTTGGGATTCTCTCTCTCCCTGCCCCTCCCCTGCTCATGTCTATGCACACACTATCAAAATAAATAAATTTAAAAATAATTTTTTTTTAAGTGATTGTATTGGGGCACCTGGGTGGCTCAGTCAGTTAAACGCTGACTTCAGCTCCGGTCATGATCTCGCGGTTTGTGAGATCGAGCCCCGTGTCAGGCTCTGTGCTGACAGCTTGGAGCCTGGAGCCTGCTTCGGATTCTGTGTCTCCCTCTCTCTCTTTCCCTTCCCCACTCATGCGCGCGCTCTCTCTCTCTCTCTCTCTCTCTCTCTCTCTCTGTCTCTCTGTCTCTCAAAAATACAATAAACATTAAAAAAAATAAATAATAAAGTGATTGTATCAATTTACATTCTTCCAGCAATTTATAAGAATATCTTTTATCTGTGCCATCACCAATACTTATTAGTGTCTCTTCCATTTTAGCCATTCTAATACAGTGATATTTCATTTTGGTTTAATTTGCATTTCCTTGATGGCTGTTTCATATTTGCCAGCCATTTGAATGTGCTCTTTTGGGCAATGCTTGATCAGATTTTTTTTTTTTATATGTATTTTATTTTTCAGAGAGAGAGAGAGAGAACACAAATGGGGGAGGGATAGAGAGAGAGAGAGGGACCGAGGATCTGAAGCAGGCTGTGTGCTGACAGCAGATAGCCCAATGGCAGGGCTTGAACTCACAAACTTTGGGATCGTGACCTGACCCAAAGTTGGACGCTTAACCAACTGAGCCACCCAGGTGCCCCCTGTTCAGATATTTTGCCCTTTTTTGTGACTGATTTGATGACCTTTCTCATATTTGTAATTTTTGTTATAAATTTGTGGTATTATTCTCAATTTCAGGGAAAAGCCTTAAACGATTCACTGTTAAATATGATGGTTGCTGTAGAGGCTTTTTTTAATCAATATTCTTTATCCAATTAAGGAAATTTCCTTCTGTTACTAGTTAGTTGAAAGTTTATATCATTAATTGATAGTGATTTTGTCAGTTTTTTTTTTCCTGCATCTATCAGAATGATCATATGATTTTTAAAATTGTAATCTGGTGAATTACATTGATTGAATTTTTCTTTAATTTTTTTTAATGTTTATTTATTTTTTTTTTTTTTAATTTTTTTTTTTTCAACGTTTTTTATTTTATTTTTGGGACAGAGAGAGACAGAGCATGAACGGGGGAGGGGCAGAGAGAGAGGGAGACACAGAATCGGAAACAGGCTCCAGGCTCCGAGCCATCAGCCCAGAGCCTGACGCGGGGCTCGAACTCACGGACCGCGAGATCGTGACCTGGCTGAAGTCGGACGCTTAACCGACTGCGCCACCCAGGCGCCCCTAATGTTTATTTTTTAAAAGAGACAACGTGAACCAGGAGAGGGACGGAGAGAGAGTGGGAGGCACAGAATCTGAAGCAGGCTCCAGGCTCTGAGCTGTTGGCACAGAGCCCGAAGTGGGGCTTGAACCCACGGGCTGTGAAATCATGACCTGAGCTGAAGTCGGACTCTTAACTGACTGAGCCACCCAGGCACCCCAGTGTTGATTGAATATAAAATACAAATCGACCCCACGGGGTGCCGGGATGGCTCAGTTGGTTGGGCAACCGATTTCGGCTCAGGTCATGATCTCACAGTTCGTGAGTTCAAGCCCTACATCAGGCTCTGTGCTGACAGCTCAGAGCCTAGAGCCTGTTTCATATTCTGTGTTTCCCTCTCTCTCTGCTTCTCCCCAACTCACACGCTGTCTCTGTCTCTCTCTCAAAAATAAACATTAAAAAAATAAATAAAAAAAATACAAATCTACCCCTCAATTCGTGGAGTAAATCCCCTTAGACTATGATGTATTATCTGTTTTATATGTAACTGGATTCGATTTGTTACATTATGTTTAGGATTTTTGCATTTACTTTCATGAGAGAGATAGGTAGATAATTTTCCTTTCTTGTGATATACTTGTCCTATTGGTAGCAAGATTACTGGCTAAATAACTTTTAAGTGAAGTAGTAGGAAAAAAAATCCCACTGAATTTTTAGAAAATGGTAGTAGAATGCTACATTTCAAAAATTTGTTGGAAAACTTTTTTAAGATGGCGTGGCTTATTTCAGACCAGCCCTACCACCATTGAGAAGTGTAAGCTGCTATGAAAAAAACATATATACAATAATGTTATCCAACTATATACTATTTATACTTATAATATATATCATATGATATATATATTTATATAAAAACACAAATATAAAAATTTAAATTATGATACTGTGAACTCAGTATATGGCCTGAATAGTAATATAGGCATACTAAAAATTGAATCTGTGAGCTAAAAGATAAAGCTGAGGGATTTCTTCAACATACAGTACAAAAGCATGAAGAGATGAAAAAATATATAGTCAGAATTGCTTTTTTTTTTTTTAATATTTTTCTAATAGGAGTTCTAGAAATAGGAAATGGAAAGGAGATAGGAAAATATCCTTGGATGGAGAATGATTGTATCATCAGATCAGAGGTCAGCAAATTTTTTCTGTAAAGGCCAGAGAGTAAATATTTTAGGCTTTGTAGACCTTACAGCGTTTGTCACAACTACTCACCTATGCTGTTGTAACACAAAAGCTATCATAGACAGTAAATAAATGGATGACTATGTTTCAGTAAAATTTTACTTACAAGAACTGGAGGCAGTCTGGATTTGGCTCATGACTATAGTTTGCCAATCTCTACTTTAGATTGAAAAAGCCCACTGAATGCCCCTGTCAACCTCCTTCTCTCTTTCTAGATCCACCTGTCCTGGTAAATGGAACACATATAGCATGTGGCCTTTTGTGTCTAACTTCTTACACTCAGCATATTTTTAAAATTTGTAGCATGTATCAGTACTTCTTTCTTTTTATGGCCAGATATTTTGTTGTATGGATATACCACCTTTTGCTAGTCATCTGTTGGAGGACATTTGGATTCTTGCTACATTTTTGCTATAGTGAGTAATGCTGCTATGCATTCATTTATAAATATTTAATTGAGTATCTTTCCAGTCCTTCGTGTATTTACCTAGAAATGGAATTGCTAGACTTTTTAAAGAACTGTCAAACTGTTTCACAGTGGCTGTACCATTTTACATTCCCACAGCAATGTGCATGTGTTCCACTTTCTCCATATCCTTTCCAACACTTGCTGTTTTCACTTTTTTTTTCTTATCCCCTTCTAGTGATTATGAAATACAAGAATTTCTTACACATCTTAATTGAGTTCTTATTTAATCAGACAGCTATTGGGAGAGGTATCCGTAGACTAAAAAAACTAATGCAAAAAATCTTAAGTTAGGTACTCAGAACTGCTAGCATATTTATTTAAAAAATTTTTAAGCACTTGATAATGAGTTAGTAGTTTTACTAACATCCTAGAATACATACACAATCATTCATATCTACATTTCTTTTTCATACTTTCTTTTAGCTACCTAAGAAGAAAAGGAGTAATAATAAATGAAACATCTGCAGTTGTGTATGTTCAGTTACTCACAGGTCGTAAATACCAAATAAATCAAAATGGTGAAGTTCGTCTTGAGAAACAGTGGTCAAAACAAGTTCTTCCTTTTGTTTATCAAACTATTGTCAAGGTAAGTCTCCATCAGTTCTCAACTGTATCTTAATGTACATTATTTCACACTGTATAAAGAAAAGAGTGTATCATATTAATATTTATTTGTAAAGAGATTAATGCAGCAGTGTAAAGTAGAAATTTTTTTTTAATATTTGAATTTTATGTTAATCCAAGTTAGTTAACATATAGTGTAATAATGATTTCAGGAGTAGAATTTAGTGATTCATCACTTACATGTAATACCTAGTGCTCATCCCAACAGGTGCCCTCCATAATGCCCATTCCCCCACCCTAAACCCCTCCAGAAACTCTCATTTCATTTTCTGTATTTAAGAGTCTCTTATTGTTTGCCTCCCTCTCTCTTTTTATCTTATTTTTCTTTCTCTTCCCCTATGTTCATATGTTTTGTTTCTTAAATTCCACATATGAGTGAAATAATATATTTGTCTTTCTCTTCTTTGTGACTTGTTAGCATAATACCCTCTAGTTCCATCCACATTGTTGCAAATGGCAAGATTTCATTCTTTGTGATCACTCAGTAATATTCCATTGTATATATATATACCACATCTTCTTTATCCATTCCTCAGTTGATGGACATTTGGGCTCTTTCCATTATTTGGCTATTGTTGATAGTGCTGCTATAAACATTGGGGTGCCTGTGCCACTTTAAATCAACATTTTTGTATCCTTTGTATAAATACCTAGTGCAATTGCTAGGTCATAGGGTAGTTTTGTTTTTAATTTTTTTGAGGAACCTCCATACTGGAAAACAGTATGGAGATTATTATTTAATATAATTTGAAAAAAACTATAGTTTTTTTACTTAGGTATAATTGACATGTAACATTATATTGGCTTCAGGTGTACTATAGGATTGAATATATGTATACATTGCCAAATGATCACCAATATAAGTCTAGTTACCATCTGTCATTATAAAGTTTTTGTTATAAAGTTACAAAAATTTTTTTCTCATGAGAACTTTTAAGATGTACTATTTTAGCAACTTTCAAGTTTTGCAGTGCATTATTATTGACATAGTCACTATGCTGTACTTTACATCACTATGATTTATTTATTTTATAACTCTTAGTTTTTAACTTATAAACCCCTTTACCCATTTCACCCATCCCCCTAAAACCCCTTCCCTCTGGCAGCCACCAGTTGTTTCTCTGTATCTGTTAGTTGTGTTGCATTTTGGTTTTTTTTGTTTGTTTGTTTGTTTTTTGTTTTTTTGTTTTGTTTCATATATCTGCACAAGTTTATTGGTTGAATAGATATTTCTGGAGTGTCCATTATGTGGCAGATACAATACTGTCTGCTTCAAATACAAAGATAAACAGTATCTAGTCCCCTCCTGTAAGTTAAGGTTCCTCAGTGCCATGACTTTTGACTTTTTGGGCCAATACTTCTTTGGGGTTTTTTTTTTTTGTTTTTTTGTTTTTTTAATATGAAATTTATTGTCAAATTGGTTTCCATACAACACCCAGTACTCATCCCAACAGGTGCCCTCCTCAATGCCCATCAACCACTTTCCCCTCCCTCCCACCCCCCATCAACCCTCAGTTTATTCTCAGTTTTTGTTTTGTTTTTTAGAGTCCATATTAAGTGAAGTCATATTGTACTTGTCTTTCTCTGACTTCTTTCATCTTGCATAATACCCTCATGGTCCATCCATGTTGTTGCAAATAGCAAGACTTTCATTCTTTTTTATGGCTGAGTAGTATTCCTGTATGTGTGTGTGTATGTATGTGTAGAGAAAGACCACATATATACATGGGGGTGGGGTGTGCCTGCCAGCTTTAGCAGGGCTGTAAGGCATACCTGCCAGTGCTTCTGTTCCCAGAAAAAGTCCCAACAGGCCCCTGCCCCTCTTGCAGACACTTTAAGGTTAGCAGATGAATCATTTCCCCATATGGTCTAGGTGCTTTCAAATTGCCATTTTGACCGTGGGTCTCAGGGCAAGTAGATCTGCACACAAGCCTTTTAAAAGCAGAATCTCATTTCCCTATAGCCCTTTGAGTCTCCCGTACATAAGCGACATTGGTTTGCAAGCCAGACATTTTGGGGGCCTATTTCTCTAGTGCAGTTCCCAAGAGTTGGGGTACCTCCTCAGGAAGATAGGGCACCTCCTCAGGAAGAAGCTCCATATTTGTGAGATCACTCCTGATTGTGGGTCTCCACATCAGGGCTGGGGTTTTTGGCAACAGTATGTCTCTGCCTCTCGTATCCTTATTGATGTGTACATTTTATCTTTTGTTGTGGAGGAGCTGGGCTAGTTTTCAGGTCTTTCTCAGAAGGAACTAATTGTTCTAGATGTAGCTGAAGATTTGCTCTGTCCATAGGAGGAGATGAGTTCAGGATCTTCCTATGCTGCCATCTTGAACCGCCTCAAAAACTATAGTCTTTATAGGATTATTTTATGCTCACTCATTCTGTGTATGATTAAGGAGCTTGTCTTATTTATTTACTTATTTATTTATTTATTAAACTTCATCTCTAATGAAAAATCCTAGCATTAGCTTAACACAGTTTTAAACTAAAAAAATTTTTATTCTCCAAAAAGTGTTTGCCTCAAATAAATTAATGGGGGGAAAAAGGGCATTTGGTTTTGTGTTTGTAATCTTGGTGTGATAAGACAAAAAAAATTTTTTTAAGTTTTGTTTATTTTGAGAGAGAGAGAGTGGAGAAGGGGCAGAGAGAAAGGGAGAGAGAGAATCAGAAGCAGGTTCTGCCCAGTCAGCACACAAGCTGAAGTGGGGCTTGAACTCACGAACTCGTGAGATCATGACTTGAGTCGTAACCAAGAGTTAGACACTTAACTGACTGAGCCACCCAGGGGCCCTGAGACAAAAATTTTTTAAAGCATGTATTGATACTGTAATCTTGCAAAACAGTTTCTTAGGAAAGATTTTATCACCTTTCTGTGCCTTAGTTTCCTCAGGTATAAAGTGAGGCTAAATAATCTGTGCTACAGAGTGTTGTCTTGAAAATGAAATGAACTGATAAATGTGTGAAATACCTAGAAGAGTGGCATATAAAGTCAATACATTTTAGTTACTAGTACTGTTACATAGAAAATCTTTACATTTCACATTTGCAGACAGCGTAGTTCTAACTCCACAGGAAGAAAAATTTGATGTGCAATCCATAGAAATTTTGATTATAATAATTTACTTTTATATTTCATTCTACATAGGACATCCGAGCTTTTGACTCCCGTTTCTCCAGTATCAAAACATTGGATGACTTGTTTCCTCTTAGAAGTATGGTCTTTATGCTGGGAACCCCCTATTATGGCTGCACTGGAGAAGTTAGTTTCTGTTCTTGTTACTAATTACATTTCTTTCTTGTTTCAAGTTAGTAGAGTTATTTAACTCTCTTCATTTAAGTATAAAATAAAATGTAATACTGAAGGAGGGAAAAATAATTCATTTGTCTAACTTAGGAACACAGCATTTGGCTTTATATCTTTAGTCTTGAGCAGGTTGTGGTCAGGAGGCAGGGAAAAAAGAATTCAAATCCTAATCTTACAGAGCAGGTTTGTTTATTGTGGTGGTATGGAAAAAGCAATTCTGAAATTATTGTAGATGTATTATTGGGTTGATGAACTTGTAAATGTGTTGATGTTTGAGGAACTCCAGTTCTCACATGGAAAAAGATATATGCATATATGAAATGGAAGAATGCAAGAAAGAATCTATGGGGACAGATTAAACTTGGAGGTATTAATGTGAACTCATGATTTTTAAAATATGTGTGTATCATATGTATATAGGCACATGTATATGGATATATATGTATATATACATACATACATACATACATACATACATACATATATACATATATTTTCTAGCTCTGTTTGCTTAAAAGGATTACGAAGCAAAGACACCCTGGTAACAGTAAACATACATAATCTCCAGGTTTTGACTTCTAATAACATACCCCACCAAAAGCTTTTCAGAGAAATGGCCCATTACAGGGCTAGGTCAGGTTAGGTACAAGATGAGCCTGGAAACACTTGTTAGGCCAGAAAGTAAGGAAGTGCTCAAATGACTAATGAGAGCATATTACATAAACACAGGAACCAGATTCAAGGGACTCCTACTGGCCAAATCTAGGACAGTTTGAATACCGAAATAATAAGTTGGGAAAATAGGAATTAATGATTCCACAGCAGTATTAAATAGGGAATGGAAGGGCTCTTGATTATAGTATCATGTCAAGAATAAACGTGGAGAGAGTGCTAAAGTTGGAAAACTATCTTTTTATAAGCATTATGATAAATATTAAATGTGGCAACAATCATCATTGGAAACTAAATCTAGGGGGAATTTGTTATCTGAGTGTAGGATACTTTCTAAGACCATGAAAATATTTCCATGAAAAATTTTCATGGTCTTAGAAAATATCTTCCCACAGACAGTTAATTAGTTGCAAGTGGAAGAAAAAAAACTATAATTGGACAGTGAAGAAATTGAGCAGTATCTTTGGTATGATCAAAGTTAATAAATATCACAGTGAGAGACAGATGAACATCATGTACATCATAAAATATCCTTCTTAGGAAATATACGCCAAAATATTAAGGGGTAACAGACATGATATATATAATATACCTTCAAAAAGTTCAGAAAAATAATTATGTGTATGTAACTGTACACAGAGCACAAATGTTAAAACAGATGTTTAAACAAATGTTAACATTAGGTGAATCTAGGTAAATGTTTTACAAGTGATCTTTGACCTGGTTTTTTTGCAACTTTTTGGTAGTTTAAAGTTATTTGCAAATAAAAAGGTTAATTTAAAGACAAAAAAAGACTAACAGCTATTAAAGCAAGGTACAATGACTCAAATTTACAATATAATCACATTCATTTATAAATTCTAAGAGAATCTCCCATAGCCACCTTTACTGTTTTACTGTATTTCAGAAATAATAAACCCTTCAAATAAGTAGAAAAGTAAGTACATAAAATATAATGAAAGAGACTATAAAACATATTGTGATTTTTTTTTTTCCTCCAAGGTTCAGGATTCGGGAGATGTGATTACAGAAGGTAGGATTCGTGTGGTTTTCAGCATTCCATGTGAACCCAATCTTGATGCTTTAATACAGAACCAGCATGTGAGTACTATAGTCCATATTGTTTAATTTAGAACTGATGAACTTTGAAAGTGTTAGAAGCATATTTTTTACCACCTTCTTTGAATGTATTATAAATATTTTATTTAATAGTGATTAAATTCCCTCACAGTTGCATCTAGGATTATTTAAAAATAAGTGTGGAATGTATGCTCGAACTTCATGCAAATCTTTGGGGGGGGGGAATCACTGACATCCCATTATTGATCTATAACAGTTATTAGGGGTTATCGTGTTCAAGCTTAGAAGGGGCACATTTTTTACCATACCCTTTGGGAATAGACTTAGATTTTTTTTTTAACTTTTCATAATTAATCAAAGCCTACATTTTTTAGTTACAAGTGACAAATGGCCTTACTGCAGTCACAGGAGAAAATTGGGGAAACTGCATTTAAATTCACAGCCCTTTTTTCAGGACCTTTTTCTCCAGAGATGTTCACTGGGCTCCTTTTAGTTTTCCCTGCTACAATGGGAGGAGGATCCTGATATCTGTCATATATATTCTTATTGATTCATTGGATAATTAACTTAACTGAAATTAATTCACAGTCAGCTATTGCTACTTACACTTTTATTTTTCTCTAATAGTAAATTCTAAAGCTTTATATCCTATAAAATGAATTCAAGGCATTGGGCATCAGCATACACTTGAGAAAACATTACGGAAGGCAAATAAGTCTGTTTTGGAGAAAGAATTCAGAAAGCACAGTCAGGAAACCAGGAGAGTGGCCCATTTGATAAAAATGCTGGAGGTCTCTATTCTGGGAGTTAGTAGAAGAACATCTATTTTCCTCCATCCCTAGCTTTTTCTAGATATGAATGAGCCTGTCCACTTCTAGTATACAGTGTTGCTAGGCATGCCTTCTCTATCCACTGTGCTCTCTTTCTCTTTACATACCTTTTTCAACTTTTACTCAAGCCTTCTTCTTCTCTACTCCAATGTTCTCTCCTTTTTTAAAATTTTAATGTTTGTTTATTTTGAGAGAGAGAGCGAGAAAAAGCAGGGAAGGGTCAGAGGGAGAGGCAGAGAGAGAATCCCAAGCAGGCTCCACACTGTCAGCACAGAGTCCAGTGTGGGGCTCAATCCCACGAACTGTGAGATCATGACCTGAGCCGAACCAAGAGTCAGATGCTTAACCAACTGAGCCACCCAGGCCCCCCTTTGCTTTTTATTTTACATTTTCTAGAATATTTGTGATGATCTTCATCAATGTTAATTGTACCATAACTGAATATTTCTCAAAAGGACTACTATTGGTATTTTAGATGAGACAACTATGTGTAAAATAGGACTCCTGTATATGACAGCACAGTTGACATTTTTGACCCTTAGACAGTAAGTGCTAGTAGCCTGTGCCAATTACTATAACTGAATGCCCCTATATATTTCCAAATACTTATTAGAAAAATTAAGTGATATTACCTGTGATAGAGAACTACTACCTTAACTCTTCCTGTCTATTTTAGAAAGCATACTTGATTCATCTGTATTATTTCTAAACCTAATAATGCACTTGATGGAGAAACTATATTGTGTTCTTTACCAGCATATTAACATATTTTAATAATTTATATATTTCATGCAACTAAAAAATGTATCCATTTGGGGACTATTATAGACATATAAAATGTGAATAAAATTCATATAAATATAGAATGTGAAATCCACATAAAATATGTGTTATTATTATGTATGTTAGGATTAAATGGTAGCTTAGGAACTAGATTTGTAATTGCTTCCTGGTTAAAAAGTATATGATCTAATACTTTTTTTTAAATTTGATAATCTTTATAGTTTCTTAAGTGCACAAATTAAGGTTACATTTCATTGACTGTATTAGCTATAAATCTATACATACTTCTTACTTTTATATGATAGTAAGTATTAGAGGAAGTGAATATCACTTATGTCCATATATGAAGGATATTTTAAATTTGCTCAGTAGCAACACTTTTGATGACATACTCATGTTTTAATTCAGTGTAATAATCATCAAGGCTTCATTATGTCCCAGGTATTTTACTAGGCCCTAATTGGAATATGAAAATTAATGTTTAAGAAATAGTTCCTGCCTACAGAATTTGCAGTAGAGTCTATTTACAGTAGAGTTTATTTCTTGAGACAGTTTCACAAATTGTATATTTCCTCCCCCTTTCATTCATCCTTGGGAATTCTGTCCTTTAAGGAGAGAGAGGAGCAGAAAAATTCTGCCTACAGATCCTTTCAAAAAAAAAAAAAGGGAAATGGATCACTTACTTTTGAGAATCCTTATATTGCCACATTCCAATGGTTAGTGATGTCTTGATTATCTCCAGATTTTTAAGGTAAAGAAATAACATTTGATGCTTTGTGTTTCCATAATTGACCTTTTTGTTTTTATATTTAAAGAAATATTCTATAAAGTACAACCCAGGATATGTGTTGGCCAGTCGTCTTGGAGTGAGTGGATACCTTGTTTCAAGGTTTACAGGAAGTATTTTTATTGGAAGAGGATCTAGGAGAAAGTAAGTTTATGTTAGAGAAATTTACTTAAAGTGGCAGAAAAAAACTAAATGATAAAGATAAACTGGTTATGTTAGTATTTATTTTCTTTTATTAATTGCTCTGAATTTTCTTTAAAAATTATGCATAAATTCCTCTGATGGTGATCTTTCATCTAAATGCACATGTTGTAGGTGTTTGGAAAGACAGTTCTTATTTTTAGCAGCTAACAAATTGAACCTTGAAAAAAGGTATCAGAAGGTGTGTGTGAATCTCAATAATATATTTCTCTGCATTTTCTTATTTCATTCTCTTCTCTAATTACATAATCTATTTATATGCTTTGTTACCTTGGGTTTTGAAGCCTTTCCTCTAGTTTTTCAATTACTGCTTTGGAAATAACCATGAAAACTATAGAAGAACAATCAAAACTAAGTATTTCTAAGAATTGAAAGCTAAACGTTGTATTCTTTGAACAAAATTTAAAATGTGCGTGTGTGTGTGTGTGTGTGTGTGTGTGTGTGTGTGTGGTTTACATTCAGCCCTCATGGAGACCATAAAGCAAATGTGGGTTTGAATCTCAAATTCAACAAAAAAAATGAGGAGGTACCTGGATACACTAAGAAAGTTGGAAGTGAATGGATGTATTCATCTGCAGCAGAACAACTTCTTGCAGAGTACTTAGAGAGGTAAGTGCCTAATAAGGTCCTATTAGGCATCCAAAGATGTGGGAATGTCATAACTATTTTGCCTTTCTGGTATTAATTTTAGACTAAAAATATTTCCTTTGTTATGATGGGACATGTATTACATGTAAACCTAATTTTATATCATGGAGCACCATAGCTATTAGCTAAAAAATACTGTACTTATTTATTTAAAATGAAAAAGAATGATGATAATTGGCCTCCTTTTATTTTTATTTTTCTATTTTTAAAGATTTTTTTTTTTTTTAAGTAATCTCTACACCCAATGTGGGCCTGAAACCTACAACACCAAAATCAGGAGTTGTATAGTCCACCAACTGAGCCAGCAAGGCACCCCTTGGCCTCCTTTTAATTAAAATTTTCCTCAATTTGCTATCATAAATAATTCACTACTTTGTATGTTTGTGTTAGTAATAAAAAGATTGGTATGGGTGAACAAAACAGCTCTTCACGCAGTAGATTTTCCTGAGTCTTAAAACTCCAGCTGGATAATAGATTACTGTCCTAAAATTATAGAATTTTATGCTGAAATGGTCTAAGAAATCAGTAAATCTCAGCTCCTCATGATAAAAATGACAAAACTGTATACCAAGGTTACTTGAATTACTCAGTCACAAAGATTTGGAGGAAATACCTTTACTTCTGATTCCTAATTGAATGTTCTTTCCATTGTTCCACCAGTTTCTAACCTTGTATTTAGGATCCTCTTACTAGTTTACTAGGGCTGCCGTAACTAAGTACCACAAACTAGGTGGCTTAAAACAACAGAAATTTATTGTCTCACATTTCTGAAGACCAGAAGTCCAAAATCAAGGTGTTTGGTAGGGCCGTGCTTCCTCTGAAGATGCTAGGAAAGGAACCATTCAATGCCTCTCTGCTAGCTTCTTGTGGCCTCACACATTTGATCTTAACTTGTAGATGCGTTACTCCCGTCCTCCATCTTCACATGTGTTTTCCCAGTACGTCTTCACGCCATCTTTCCTCTGTGCACGTCTGTCTCTGTGACCATATTCCCGTTTTCATAAAGACATGGTCATGTTGGATTGGAGCCCACCCTAAAGACCTCATTTTTATTTTATAACCTCTATAAAAACCGTGTTTTCAAATGAAGTCACATTCTGAAGGTAGTAGGAGTGGTACTGGAATCTTTTTGGGGGAGGGAACACAATTGAATCTCATATTGCCATCTGAAAATGTAATTATTTCTTCTGTTCACTTCTGTATTTCTTTAAAGCATTGTATATACCCTACTTTTCATGATTTTCAACTTAACATATGCCTTGAGTTCCTACCATGAAAGATGAAACTTTAGCTCTCTTTTACTACCTCCCCTTTCTATTTCCTGACCTCCCTACACACATGTATATTTATTTCCCCTTTCATTATAGTTTAATAAATCTGTATTTATGGTTTACCTGATTAAGGTGATGTAAATGGTCACAGCTGGACCTTGTAGAGTTTTATGGTTGCATTCCCTTGTACATATTTTTGATTTCCACATCTTGTTTAATCATTTGCTTATTGTCTGTGTTCTTATAACTAATTCGGCCCTAAACTGTGTGTCATAATTGGAAAACTTGATATGGTCAGACAGATCAGGAGATCTCTTGGTTCCATTTTCTTTTTGTAGACTTCCTCCTAAAACCTTCTGTCTTCCTGCCTCAACGTAAACTAATTGCTTTCTAGGGCTATCACACAGCTCTTGTTCTAGACTTTCTCTTTACTGCCATTCTAGGAATTTCCCTCACCATTCTTCTATGTAGGATTCCTTTATTTCCTGGCTTTCATATCTTACTTTTTTCTGGTTTGTCTCCATTTTGATGGAGCACTTACTCCAGTAGCTTCCTGAGAAAGCTTGCATGTCTGAAAATGTCTTTATTCTTCCCTGAGAAGACTTGATTAATAGCTGGCCTGGGTGTAGAATCCTAGTTGAGAGATTATTTTCCCTCAGAATTTGAAAAGCTCTTGTTTCCTTTGCTGGTGAGAAGTCCTGTGCCATTCTGATTCTGAATCTTTGTGTGTGATCTATTTTCAGTTTCTGAAATCTTTTTTGCATCTTCCCTTTACCAGTGCTGTTTTAATAATGTGATGATGTGTTGGGGCACCTGATGGGCTCAGTCAGTTGAGCCCCTGACTCTTGATTTCAGCTCAGGTCATGATCTCACAGTTCATGAGTTTGAACCCTGCATCAGAGTCTGCACTGTCAACGTGGAGCCTCCTTGGGATTCTCTCTCCTTCTCTCTCTCCCCCTCCCCCACATGTACACATGCTCTCTCTCTCTGTCTCAAAATAAGTAAGTCAACGTGGAAAAAACCTTCTCTAATGTGATGAAGTGTGCCTTGGTATGTATCTTCTTTCTTTTCGCTGTTCAGTCCTTTCAGACTTGAAACCGATGCCCTTCCATTCTGAGAAAATTTCTAATATTTATTTGATAATTGCCTCCTTTCCATTTTTTCTATTCTTTCTGAGACTTCTGTTAGATGATAGACTTCTGGATTAATCCTCTTAATTTTTTTATCTCTTCTCACCCATTTTCTTTATTGCTATACTTCTACTCTGTGGGAGATTTTCTTCAACTTTATCATATCATTTTTATTTCTATTTGATTTATTTTTAGTTTCTAAAAGTTCATCCTTAATTCTCTGACATTCCTTTTTTATAGTATCTTGTTCTTATAATGAATGAAATGTTTTATTTCTCTGAAGATGGTAGTTTTAGTTTTTCTTCTTCTATTCTCTATATTTTGTTTTCTCTGAATTGCTCTTTTTTTTTTTTAACTTGTCCAGTGGTTCTTTGGTGTCTAATCATATTTAAGAGTGAGGCACCAAAAAGCTGATTGAAAATGTAATGTGCTTTGGTGGGCCTTCTCAGGTGGGACGTTGCTATTTCTGCAGAGGACCTCCAAATATCACTACCTATATGTGTGTCTTTTCTCTTGGGTTGGCTAGTTTTCCTAGAGAAGTGTCTTCCAGCCTTTTCTTTGGAGGACAGATGTGAGGAACAAAACTGACTTCCAGTGTTTTGGAAATTAAGCAGGGAAAAAGGATCTTATTATGTAGTAGATACTATGATATACTCTCCAAACCTCCCTTTAAGACTAAAGGACCTATTTATTTGGCAGCTGGAATGCTGCTGTCTGCCAGCTCTCAGTTGTGAGCTCTCTTCAGGAATTGCCTTGCAGAAGAGAACTGCCTCAACCTGAAGTTATATCCCCTTCCCACAACACCCACAGATCCAACACCTGATCTACAAGGAGGTGTAAAGACCCAGCCAACCTCATTGCCCCAGTTTAGGACAATCCTTAAGGGCCATCCTAGTTTGACATCTCTGTAGGACTGACCAAGGAGTTTTTTAACAATGGATCACAGCCTAACTTTTCCCTGTACCCAGTGATGCTTCATTCCTTTTTTCCTTTCCCTTCTACTTGTGTTGATTCCACAAGAGCTCTCTGATAAACTTTCTGCATGCTTATGTCCAGTCTCAGGGTCTGCTTCTTAAAGAAGTTACACTTCCTAGCCTGCTTCCTAGCAACACATTGTATAGTAGTTACACTCCCATTAATGCCCTCTCATCTCCTCATCTCCTCATCTCCTCATCCCCCATCTACCCATCCATCTCCTTGTGCCTTGCATATCTAAAGCTAGAGCATCCCCTGTTCAGCCTCTCTAAAAGATAAACTACAGACAGGTCTTGTGCTGGGGTAAAGGTGAGTAATCACATAATCATCTAGCTGCTTATTATACAAAATATTCACCTAAAAGCTTACTTAACTTCAACCCTCCCATACTGCACCATTAAAATGTACCTAGAGGGGCGCCTGGGTGGCTCATTTGGTTGAGCGTGTGACTTCGGCTCAAGTTATGATCTCACAGTTAATGGGTTCAAGCCCCGCATCAGGCTCTGTGCTGACTGCTTGCTCAGAGCCTGGAGCCTGCTTCAGATTCTATGTCTCCTTCTCTCTCTCTGCTCCTCCCCCGCTCATGCTTTGTCTCACTCTGTTTCTCAAAAATAAATAAATGTAAAAAAATAAATAAATAAATAAAAATGTACCTAGAGCACATAATTCCTGAGCTTTTGCAGACTTGCACAGTTTAAATCATCTAGCTTTTTGACTTCTCACACTGGGGGTTAGGGTACAGCTTTCCCTATGTTTCAGACCAGTTGATACTTACCCATCCAGTTTCCAGTTTCTAAAATTTTGTTAACAATTCATATATGCTATCAGACTCTCCACTTCCCTTTTTCATGCCTTTCTGGGTCTATGTCCTTTTTTATACTTTACTCTTGTAATAGGTTGGGCAGTGAGCAAAAATTAAGCACATGTATTCAATCTGCTATGTATTTAAGGAAGCAATGAAGTTTTGAGGAATATCAAGAAACTTTTAATGTATTTTAATTTTCTTATTATGGGATGCTTCAGTTTTGTTATGAAAATTAGAAAATGAACCTGTAGATTTTTGTTTTGTCCACTTATCACCTGTCATTAGGATCTAAGAACAGTTAGAGTCAGTAATTAAAGTTTATAAGTAACTAAAGTTTATTACAGTTTAGTAATCATTTAGTCTTCATTTACTAAATCATTTACTAAATCATTTAGTCTCTATTCTTTATTAATAATCTGTGTAATAATCAACTCTCAGTGTATTTTATATGTCTCCTTAAGATCCAAAATCAAATAATAGGAAGTTTATGTGGAGTTAGCCATATATATATTTTAAGTAGTATTTTTGTTTGTTTGGCTAGAGCTCCAGAACTATTTAGTTATATAGCCAAAAACAGCCAAGAGGATGTGTTCTATGAAGATGATATTTGGCCTGGAGAAAATGAGAATGGGTAAGCAAAATTTGTGGTTATTTATTGCCTCATAGTTCAACTTAGTGGTTCCAGTGAAATGTACAGCAGCTAGTTGATCAAGAATTTTATTACTTTTGTGGGAAGGATTTTATATTTATAGATATATTTTTGTTTATTTTAAGATCTTCATATAATTTTTTATCCCTTATATCAGTAAAGTACTTTTAAATTAATTTTGTGATAATTTTATTTTATTTTACTTCACTTTAAGTTTTATTTATGTAAGTAGTCTCCACACCCAACATGGGGTTGGAACTCACGACCCTGAGATTAAGAGTTGCATGCTCTCCTAACTGAGCCAGGCAGGTGCCCCAAATTTTGTGTTTTTTTTTAAATTACTGAGAAGTAATATGACCATGTTTATATTAGATTTATAATCCCAATTAATTTTAGTGATCATTAATTATGTATTTGATGTCTTTTATAATTCACGGCCTTCAGAAAATTTATATTAGGCTCTTTGTATAAACCCTCAGAAAGTTTTAATCAATGTGAAAAAATTATTGTTTTTAATGTAGTGCCGAGAAAGTTCAAGAAATTATTACTTGGCTAAAGGGACATCCTGTCAGTACTCTGTCTCGTTCTTCTTGTGATTTACAAATTCTGGATGCAGCTATTGTTGAGAAAATTGAGGAAGAAGTCGAAAAGTGCAAGGTACTAATTTTTAGTAACCAAGATGATTGATGAGATTTGAAATTAAATGGACTGTATATCATTCTACAAATAATTCATTTGTGTTTCAACCAAATAAAACGTGAACTCAGTGATTCTAATTTATGTCTGATTATATTCCTTTTTTTTAACTTTTGATTTTATTTTCCACACATTTGCCTTTTTATTAAAATGATGTTGTTTTGCTAACAAATTACTCTTGATAGCAGAGTAAGTTTAGAAATGGGCTCTGAAACCATCTTCCCCCATTCCTCTTTCAATACTTACAACCTGAGACAAGATACTTAACCTTTCCATGCCTCTACTACCTCATTGGTAAAATGAGAATAAAATAGTACCTACTTCATAGGGTCGTCAAAAGGATTAACTAAGTTAGGACATGTAAACTCCTTCTAATATTGCCTATTTTTAATGCCTAAATGATGCTTGGCTATTATTATTTGAATTCTTTTATCACATACTCAAGAGCTGTGAAGACAGTCTAGAAAATGACTACTGGATGACACTTTTTCTCTTTACGAAGAAAATATAAGGCTTAAAGCCACGAGTTTGAGTTTTTGAAAGGTCATTCACACTCAGATATCTAAGGATAGAAACCTGCATTTCTTTTTTAACCTGTATTTTTAAAAAATTATCTTTCATCCTAAGATAAAATATATTTGCACAGCATTGTATTTGAAATGAGTTTTCTACTTAGTAAAGGTTAATTACTTTAAGCCCCCAAATTTTATTTTAATCCATTTGGATGCAGAACTTTCTAAAATGCTTTACACATTTTCCCCTTACTTTACAAACAAAAGATGTATATACAAATTTATAGTCTATTGTTTGGTTGCAACACTTTTTAGATGTGTGTGCATATAGTTTAAGACAGGAATTTTTTTAAAACCAGTTAATGTGTTAAGGAGGTGCTGTCAAGGAGTGGCTTTTTTTTCTTTTTAGTGTTATAATGTTATTAGGATAATAGAGAAAAGGAGAAAAAAGCTAAAAAAATAAATAGAACATTCTGAACATAATTAAACTTTTTCTTTGTAATGTAGGATCTTCATTAGAATTATCAGTAGTTTTCTTATTGGGCAGTGGTTCCCAAACTCAGCTAATTATCAAAATTACTAAAGGATCTTTTTAACAAGTGTATTCTGGATTCCACCCCTACAGCAATACTTCTCATACTTTAGTGTGCAAATGAGTCACTGGAGGATTTGTTAAAACACAGATTCTGTTTCACTAGTTCTATGATGAGGCTTGAGATTCTGCATTTCTGACGAGTTCCCAAGTAATCACATTTTGAGTAGCCAGACCCCAGAACTTTTCATTTAGCAGCTGTGGTTGGAGCCTATTGTGAAAATTCCTGTTTAAAATTTGCCTGATGAATCAGGTTTGATTGCCATGTCCTCTAATCAGTGCTTAGAGGTATTAGAGTGTTTAGAGTGCTTAGAGTGTTGTTTTTTTTTTCACATGCAGTACTCTAGGCCCAGGATTGGTGTCTGCTTTTTTAAATTACTTTAAATTTCTTTTATTTTGGGGGCACTTGGGTGGCTCAGTCATTTAAGCGCCTGACTTCAGCTCAGGTCATAATCTCACAGTTTGTGAGATCAAGCCCCACATCAGGCTCTGCACTGACAGTGTGAAGCCTGCTTGGGATTCTCTTTCCCTCTCTCTCTCTGCCCCTCCCCCCGCTCATGCTCTCAATCTCTCTCTCTCTCTCTCTCTCTCTCTCTCTCTCTCAAAAAAACAAAAAACAAAAAAAACACCACACCTTAAATAAATAAATTTATTTTTTTCTCCTTTTGCTGTTGTCAGTGGGCATAACTTGTACCCTATTAGTCTTAGTGTGCTGTGGTCTGGAAGCATAGACATCTTGTCTGTACTGCCTTCATTATTCATTCTAGTTTGTTTGTTTTTAATGTTAGTTATTTTTGAGAGAGCATGAGCAGGGAAGGGGCAGAGAGAGATAGAGGGAGACACAGAATCCAAAACAGGCTCCAGGCTGTGAACTGTCAGCACAGAGCCTGACTCAGGGCTCCAATTCATGAACTAAACCATGAAGTCATGACCTGAACCGAAGTCAGACACTTAACTGACTGAGCCACCCAGGCGCCCCTATTCATTCTGTTTAAAATCGTGACCTCTCTACACACTACTGATCCCCTTTACCTGCTTTATTTTTCTCTGTGCTTTCTACCATCAAACATACTATATATTTTCCTTATTTTATTTCTTGTATGTCTAAGTAGACTAAAGGAATAGGTCACAGTTTTATCCTTAGCACCCAGATTAATACATGGCATGTAAATGGAACTCAGTAAAGATTCATTTGAAAGAATAAATCAAATATCTTTGTAATAAAAGATAACAGGCTCCATTTAAAGGCTTGAGCATTTTACAATATATAAATACATGAACTCTACTGTATGGCCTCTAGCTTGGAGCTGTTTTATGCCTTTTGTGCTTATTTCCATAAACTATGTTCTAAAGATAGGGGCTGCCGTATAAGTAAACTGCTGCCATTTTTCTTAGTAGATGAGAATTCATTTAAAAAATATTTAATGTGAATGGTAGTTATGGATTGCAATGGATATAAACTATGATAGAACAGGTAATAATATTTCTATCTTACAGTAAAAGGAAGCTGATGCTTAATTTGAGTGTGAGTTCACAAAATTAACAAGGAGTAAAGATGGGACAAAAGTCTTCTTCAGGCATTTGTCAGATGATCAAAAAATTCAAACATCAAAGCCAATGTCATGAAAGATTCCAAAAGCAAGGACTTTGTTAAATGAATGCCACCTTAATTTTAATAAGTAGCCAGAAAACCCACAGTAATGTCATAGTACTTCATACCTTTTTTTCCTTTAATATAAATCTTCATTGGCCATCAGATATAATTCTTTTTAGAGTAAAAAAGTATTTGAGTAGGATAACATTTACATAAAGTTCCAAAAGATAAATCTAATCTTTTGTGTTAGAAACAAGATTATTTTGGGGAATGGTAGTTTAACTGGGAGGGAATACAGGAGTTCTTATGTTGTGCTTACTAATGTTCTCTCTTGAACTCAGTATGGTTATACATAGATAAGCTCATAAAAATTCACAGGCTGTATGCATACAACTTTGCATTTTTCTGTGTCTTATACTTCAACAAAAATTTAATTAAAAAAAATTTTTAAGTATGTATTATTCCTCCTTGCTGCATCTGAAGAACTTCCAAATATTCTTTTACTCATTTGGCTTTTTAAATATAATCATGTCCAAATGAATAATAATTTTATATTTTTAATATAAAGTCAAATAACAATTTTATAATTTTATGTTTTTAAATATTTAAACATTTTTTTTCTTCAGCAAAGAAAGAATAATAAGAAGGTACGAGTGACAGTGAAGCCCCATTTGCTGTACAGAGTAAGTTTCCTATCAAAGAATTCAAAGTTGTTTTTACTTTGAAAGTGTAGAAAGAACACAATGTTTTTGTTATAGTAATAGAAAAACTATTTCAAATTAGAGTTAATAATAATTAAAGCTTTCTTCTCTTCAGCCTTTAGAACAGCAACATGGAGTCATTCCTGATCGAGATGCAGAATTTCGTCTTTTTGACCGTGTGGTAAATGTGAGAGAGAACTTTTCAGTTCCAGTTGGCCTTCGGGGCACCATCATAGGAATTAAAGGGGGTAATATCTCAGTACTTGGTGTGTCTTCAACTGCATCTGTATTGTAAAGTAAAACACAAATTAAGTGTCTTATATCTAAGCAGAGAGCAATAATGTACATAGTTAACTGTATTGCACACTTAAAAATCATTAAGATGGTAAATTTTATGTTGTGTATTTTTTATTAAAAAGAAAAATATGAGAAAATGGAGGGAAAAAGGAAGAAGCAACTAAGGATCTAAATGTGCCTCAGAGGGATGCCTGGCATGAGCTGCTTTGCAGCATAGATTCCAAAAAAAGTCAAAGTAGCATGAAGCAATATATCAGGTGCCAAGGGGTCAGGGTGTTGGCAGCACTGTCCTTTCTTGTCTCAGGCACTCAACCTTGGTGTGATTGTTTGGGCGAGGAATGGTAAGGGTCAGATGGGTGTGATGAAACAACAAGCCCCTGCTGCTATCTGCTCAACCCCATGCATCAGCTGTTCAAATACTGAGCTTATTGGATTGTTTTCTAGTCAAGTTGTCTTGGGACCCTGATAACGTAGAAGTTTCCTTTCTTCTGACCACTCCTATCCGTAATAGTGACTGCTTGGGATTTTGTCTTGAGAAGGATTTTAAAACTGTATCTATGCTGAGTGGGAAAGAGCTTTGTCATTGATTTTTAACTATGTCTGCCATGGACATGGAATAAAAAGGGGAGTATTTGTCATTACTGTCCTCAGCTGAGACCTCATCTCCATAGTCATCTTTACTAGAGGGAGTGAACAATCCTCATATCTTTTACAATCTTAATAATCTTCTGAGAAATGGCCCCTCCCTCAGATGGGGAATGGGAACCTAGAAGGTGAGCTTTAAGCCTTCAGAGGAGAAACTCCTGCCTCTCATTGAGCCTCACTTTCGTGAGTTTAGATTTCAAGTAAAAGGGTCAGGTTAAAGGGTACAGCTGGATGTTGGACACTGGATGAGCTCTGCAGACTTGGTTTTGGCTGGGCAGTAAAGGATCTGTCTTACTGCCAGACCTTCAAAACTGCAAACTCCAAAGGCCCCAATAGTTCATTTTTGCCTAGTCCTTTTTAATAAAAAATACAGACATCCCTCCACTCCTACCACAGGCTAGGATATTATCAGATATTATGTTAGGGTTTTCCAGAGAAACAGAACCAATAAAGTGGAAAGGAGTAGGGGAAGGGTGGAGAGAAAAAAAGAGAGGGAGATGGAGGGGAGTGGGAGGGTTAGTCAATTCTCAAGTAATGTGACTGTATTATTAATTTGGGCTTAGAGTTCAAAACGTTATTATAGCCAATTATTTCACTTTACCTTGGCATTTTGGATAAATTTAATCTTGCCAGATATATCTCCTCAGCCTCTCTGCCAAATGTATTCTTCTCTGTTCCTATCTAAATTTATTGCAATCTTTCTCATGTGTCTCATATCTCAGTTATGACATCCATAATCGACCAAGTCATCTCAGCCAGAACCTTGGAGTCATCTTTGGTGTCTCCATCCTTTTTATCTACGCAGGTCACAGACCCCTGCCAATTCTATCTAATAATATTTCTGTTCTCTCCATTCTCTTCCTTTTATTAAATAAACTACGATGTTTTCAGATCTTTGTCATCTTTTATCTGTCTTACTGCAAGGCCTTCCAAAACTGCAAACTCCAAAGGCCCCAATAGTTCATTTTTGCTTTTGTTTCCCTTGCCTCCAGAGACATGTCTAGTAAGAAGTTGCTGCAGCCAAGGTCAAAGAGGTCGTTGCCTGCTTTCTCCTCTAGGATTTGGATGGTTTCATGTCTCACATTTAGGTCTTTCATCCATTTTGAATTTATCTTTGTGTATAGTGTAAGAAAGTGGTCCAGTTTCATTCTTCTAAATGTCACTGTCCAGTTTTTCCAGCACCATTTGCTGAAGATACTGTCTTTTTTTCCATTAGATACTCTTTGCTGCTTTGTGAAAGATCAGTTGGCCATACATTTGTGGGTCCATTTCTGGGTTCTCTATTCTATTTTATTGTTCTATGTGTCTGTTTTTGTGCCAATACCATACTGTCTTGATGAGTACAGCTTTGTAGTAGAGGCTAAAGTCTGGGATTGCGATGCCTCCCACTTTGGTTTTCTTCTTCAATATTACTTTGGCTATTCAGGGTCTTTTGTGGTTCCATACAAATTTAAGGATTGTTTGTTCTAGCTTTGAGAAGAATGCTGGTGCAATTTTGATTGATATTGCATTGAATGTGTAGATTGCTTTGGGTAGTATTGACATTTTGACAATATTTATTCTTCCAATCCATGAACATGGAATGCTTTTCCATTTTTTTGTGTCTTCTTCAATTTCCTTCATAAGCTTTCTATAGTTTTCAGCATACAGGTCTTTTACATCTTTGGTTAGGTTTATTCCCAGGTATCTTATGGTTCTTGGTGCGATTGTAGATGGGATCAGTTTATTTCTCTTTGTGTTGCTTCATTATTGGTGTATAAAAATGCAACCGATTTCTGTACATTGATTTTGTACCCTGCGACTTTGCTGAATTCATGTATCAGTTCTGGAAGTCTTTTAGTCAGTCTTTCGGGTTTTCCATGTTGTCTGCGAAAAGTGAAAGTTTGACTTCTTCTTTGCCAATTTTGATGGCCTTTTATTCTATTTTGTTGTCTGATTGCTGGTGCTAGGGTTTTCAATACTATGTTAAACAACAGTGGTGAGAGTGGACATCCCTGTCGTGTTCCTGATCTCAGCAGGAAAGCTCTCAGTTTTTCCCCATTGAGGATGATATTAGCTGCTGGCTTTTCATATATGGCTTTTATGATGTTTAAGTATGTTCGTTCTATCCCGAATTTCTTGAGGGTTTTTATTAAACGTTGTTGTATTTTGTCAAATGGTTTTTCTACATCTGTTGACAGGATTATATGGTTCTTATCCTTTCTTTTATTAATGTGATGTATCACATTGATTGATTTGCAAATATTGAACCAGCCCTGCAGCCCAAGAATGAATCCCACTTGATCATGATGAAGAATTCTTTTTATATGTTGTTGAATTCAGTTTGCTAGTATCTTGTTGAGAATTTTTGCATCCATGTTCATCAGGGATATTGGCCTGTAGTTCTCCTTGTTTTGTGGGATCTCTCTCAGGTTTAGGAATCAAGGTAATGTGGGCTTCATAGAATGAGTCCATAAGTTTTCCTTCCATTTCTATTTTTTGGAATAGCTTGAGAAAGATAGGTATTATCTCTGCTTTAAATGTCTGGTAGAATTCCTCAGGGAAGCCATCTGGTCCAGGACTCTTTATTTGTTGGGAGATGTTTTGTTTTGTTTTTAATTAATTTTTTTGTTTTAACATTTATTTATATTTGAGAGAAAGAGACAGAGCATGATCAGGAGAGGGGCAGAGAAAAAGGGAGACACAGATTGGAAGCAGGCTCCATGCTCCGAGCTGTCAGCACAAAGCCCAGGGTGGGGCTCAAACTCACAAGCCGTGAGATCATGACCTGAGCTGAAGTGAGAAGCTTAACTGAGTGAGTCACCCAGGTGCCCCCGATGGGAGATTTTTGATAACCGATTCAATTTCTTCACTAGTTATATGGGTCTGTTCAAATTTTCTATTTCTTCCCGTTTGAGTTTTGGTAGTGTGTGGGTGTCTAGGAATTTGTCCATTTCTTCCAGGTTGTCCAGTTTGTTGGCATATAATTTTTCATAGTATTCTCTGATCATTGCTTGTATTTCTGAGGGGTTGGTAGTGATAAATCCATTTTCATTCATGATTTTATCTATTTGGGTCATCTCTCTTTTTGAGAAGTCTGGCTAGGGGTTTATCAATTTTGTTTATTTTTTCAAAAAAAATAACTCTTCATTGATCTTTTCTACTGTGGTTTTTTTTTGTTTTGTTTTTTTTTGTGGTTTTTTTTTGGATTCTATATTATTTATTTCTGCTCTGATCTTTATTCTTTCTCTTCTGCTGGGTTTGGGATTTCTTTATTGTTCTGCTTCTAGTTCCTTTAGGTGTGCTGTTAGATTTTGTATTTGGGATTTTTCTTGTTTCTTGAGGTAGGCTTGGATTGCAGTGTATTTTCCCCTTAGGACTACCTTTGCTGCATCCCAAAGGGTTTGAAGTGTTGTATTGTCATTTTCATTTGTTTACATATATTTTCAAATGTCTTCTTTAATTGCCTGGTTGACCCATTCATCCTTTAGTAGGATGTTCTTTAACTTTCATGCATTTGGAGGTTTTCCAAACTTTTTCCTGTGGTTGATTTCAAGTTTCATAGCATTGTCATCTGAAAGTATGCATGGTATGATCTCAGTTCTTTTGTATTTGTTGAGGGTTGTTTTGTGACCCAGTATGTGATCTATCTTGGAGAATATTCCTTGTGCACTTGAGAAGAATGTATATTCTGCTGCTTTAGGATGAAAAGTTCTAAGTATATCTGTCAAGTCCATCTGGTCCAGTATATCATTCAGAGCCATTGTTTCTTTATTGATTTTCTGTCTAGATGATCTATCCATTGTTGTAAATGGAGTATTAAAGTCCCCTGTAATTACCACATTTTTATCAATAAGATTGCTTATGTTTATGATTAATTTTTTTATATATTTGGGTGATTCCAAATTTGGTGCATAAATATTTATAATTGTTAGCTCTTCTTTATGGATAGACCCCTTAATTATTATATAATGCCCTTCTTCATCTCTTGTTACAGTCTTTAGTTTAAAATCTAGTTTGTCTGTTCCTCAGAAAATTAAAAATAGACCTACACTATGACCCAGCAATAGCACTGCTAGGAATTTACCCAAGGGATACAGGAGTACTGATGCATAGGGGCACTTGTACCCCAATGTTTATAGCAGCACTCTCAACAATAGCCAAATTGTGGAAAGAGCCTAAATGTCCATCAGCTGATGAATGGATAAAGAAATTGTGGTTTATATACACAATGGAGTACTACATGGCAATGAGAAAGAACGAAATATGGCCCTTTGTAGCAACGTGGATGGAACTGGAGAGTGTGATGTTAAGTGAAATAAGCCATACAGAGAAAGACAGATACCATATGTTTTCACTCTTATGTGGATCCTGAGAAACTTAACAGAAACCAATGGGGGAGGGGAAGGAAAAAAAAAAAAAAAAAAAGAGGTTAGAGTGGGAGAGAGCCAAAGCATAAGAGACTCTTAAAAACTGAGAACAAACTGAGTGTTGATGGAGGGTGGGAGGGAGGGGAGGGTGGGTGATGGGTATTGAGGAGGGCACCTTTTGGGATGAGCACTGGGTGTTGTATGGAAACCAATTTGACAATAAATTTCATATATTGAAAAAAAAAATAAAATCTAGTTTGTCTGATATAAGTATGGCTACTCCAGCTTTCTTTTGACTTCCAGTAGCATGATAGATGGTTCTCCATCCCCTCACTTTCAACCTGAAGGTGTCCTCAGGTCTAAAATGGATCTCTTGTAGACAGCAAATAGTTGGGTCTTATTTTTTTTATCCATTCTGATACCCTGTGTCTTTTGATTGGAGCATTTAGTCCATTTACATTCAGTGTTATTATTAAAAGATACGGGTTTAGAGTCTTGTGTTGTCTGTAGGTTTTGTGCTTGTAGTGATGGCTCTGGTCCTTGGTGGTCTTTGCAATACTCACAGAGTCCCCCTTAGGATCTCTTGTAGTGCTGGTTTAGTGGTGATGAATTCCTTCAGTTTTTGTTTGGGAAAACCTTTATCTCTTCTATTCTGAGTGACAGGCTTGCTGGATAGAGGATTCTTGGCTGCATGTTTTTCCTATTCATCACATTGAAAATTTCCTGCCACTCCTTTCTGGCCTGCCAAGTTTCAGTAGATAGGTCTGCTACTACCCTTATGTCTACCCTTGTAAGTTAAGGCCCATTTATCCCTAGCTGCTTTCAGAATTCTCTCTTTGTCTTTGTATTTTGCCAGTTTCACTGTGATATGTTGTGCAGAAGATCAATTCAAGTTACATCTAAAGGGAGTTCTCTGTGCCTCCTGGATTTCAATGTCTGTTTCCTTCCCCAGATTGGGGAAGTTCTCAGCTATGATTTGTTCAAGCACACCTTTGGCCCCTTTGTCTCTTCTTCTTCTGGAACTCCTATGATATAGATATTGTTCTATTTCATTGAATCACTTAGTTCTCTAATTCTCCCTTCATGATCCAGAATTTTTTTATCTCTCTTTCTCAGCTTCATCTTTTTCCATAATTTTATCTTCTATTTCACCTATTCTCCCCTCTGCCTCATCATTTCTCACTGTCACCTCCTGTAGTTTATTTTGCACCTCATTTACAACATTTTTTAATTTATCATGACTATTTTTCAGTTCCTTGATCTCTGTAGCAATAGATTCTCTCCTGTCTTCTATGCTTTTTTCAAGTCCAGCAATTAATCTTATGACTATTGTTCTAAATTCTTGTTCACATATATTGTTTATATCTGTTTTGAGAAATTCTTTAGCTGTCACTTCTTCCTGGAATTTCTTTTGAGAATTTTTCCATTTTGTCATTTTGGCTAGTTTTTTGTCCTTTATGTGTGTGTTTTAAAAGCTTGTTATGTGTCCTGCACCTGCAAACACTACCATATTAAAGAGGGATCATACATTGTCCAGGGCCTGGCCCTGTAGAAGATGTTTTTTTGGAGAGTGTTACTTGCTCTCTGTTGTTGTGACTTTGGTTACTTTATCTCCCTGTCTGTAGTGATGTTTTGAACCCTCCACCAGGTGTGCTTTGATTTATTCGTTAAAGTAGCCCTGGAAAGGAAAACAAACAAAAACAAACAGAAAACAAAAACAGACAAGCACACAAATAAACAAAAAACCCAAAAACAAAAAGCCAGAAACACCAGCTACAAGTAAACAACATGATGGAAGCGGTGCTGATAGAAGAGGCCTTATCCCATACAAAGAAATGACAGGGGTGGGGAAAAAGAAAAAATAAAAGTTGACCAGAGAAACTATACAGCTTAATCCAGAGAGAGAGAGAGAAAGGAAAATAAAGGAGGAAATGGGGGAAAAAGAAAATAAAATTGTCCAGACAGAAACTATATGGCTTAATTCAGAGAGAGAGAGAAGAGAATAAAGGAGGTGTGGAACATGTATCAAGAGAATGGATTAAATATGTCTGCTTAAACACACCAATAACCAGAGTAACCAGACTAGAGGAGGGAAGAGATAAGAAGGAGAAAAGGAAGGAAGAACATATCTATAAATAAGAATTGTCTGAGAATTAAGCCAGGCAGTGCAAGAGCACTGGTCTGGAGGAGGGGCTGTCTGGTGCTGTCTGTCAGCGTCAATCCCGCTCCAGCAGATATGCAGTTACCAGGTGCAGAGGAGTGTGGTTTGGTTTAGGCAGGTCACATCTCCACTGTGGGCCCTACGGCCGATGCCTGAAGCCCCACCTTGTTGGTAATGGGGAGAAAAATGACAACGCCCCAGTCTCTCCTCCACAGACCAGGTGTCCCAAACCATTCTGTTTAAGCCGTCCTCACTGTGCCATGGGTGCAACCAAGGCGGTTTGTCCTGCCCGGCCGACTCCTGTGCCCTGGCGCTTGCCTGGGATTCAAACTCCTGCTCCATGTGCCCCGGTACTGGCGGAGTGCCACTCTCTGACTGGCGGAGGCAGGCAGGCTTTGTCCTGTCCCACAGCACTCCAGGGAGAGGATCACTTTCTCCCACTGTGGACTGTGCCCCTGACCTAGCCACCGAACCTGGGGCTGACTCCCCTCCTGCCCAGGTGCGTGATCCAGGCAGCCAGCCCAGTCCAGAGAAAGCCCCTCAATTAGAGATTGGCCCTTTCTCTGTCCAGGTCCATGGTTTTTCTCTTGTCCAGATACAGTCCTATGCTTCCCCAGCCTCTCTTTCTTGTCCTTTGTCTCTCTGCAGAAGGGGATCCCTACCCTCCGTTCAATTTATCTCTCCCAGTTCGCAGTCACACACCTCTGGCCCATCAGGTTGTCCTGGTGGTTTCCTGGAAGCTACTGTCTCTTTGCCTCCCAGACTCTTGGAGTTCAAAGTCCTTTAGCTTCAACCTTGCTCTGTTTGAGAGAGGAGGGAACTTCAGATCCCCCTACTTCTCTGCCATGTTGGCCCCTCCCCTTATTATGAATAATTTCAAACATAGACAAAAGCAGAGAGAAAAACATAATTAATCTTCCCAAAGCGTATAATTTAGAATATTATTTTACTTTAAATTAATACCGGTAAAGTAATCTGTATTTTTTCATTTGTGTATTCCCCTGCACTACTTTTTGATAATTGTAATTAATGTTTCTCACAGTTCAAAAACTTATAAGCTGATTTTTCATTATATGATTTTTAAATCTATTTTTTTTCACAGCTAACAGAGAAGCTGATGTACTATTTGAAGTATTATTTGATGAAGAATTTCCCGGAGGCTTAACAATAAGGTTTGTATTTCCTGATGATAATTATACTTTGTGAATATGAACATGTGACCAGTGACTTTACTTATTTGTCCGCGTTTTGAATTCCTCTTATATGCAAGACATCATACTTGCTACCAGGGAAGGTAGCAATGAGTAAGACAGACATGCTTTCTACTTTCACAGAGCTTTCATTTTAGTGGAGGAGATAATTGTGTAACTGATTATAACATTAGTTATTTAGTTAAAATGTGAGAAGTGCTGGGAAGGAAAAGTTCAGGTTTCTATAAGAGTATAACTTGTCCTGAGAATCCTAGAAAGCCTTCTTGACAAGTATTTAAGATGAGACTTAAAGAATGAATAATAGCTAACTGGAGGAAGAGGGAAGAAGAATGGTAAGTGGTCATGAAGAAGAAATAACAACATACAACAAAGGACCTATTCAGTCATTCAAAAAAAAAAAAAACGCAAGTGTGTCTGAACTTTAACAAGATTAGAGTAAAAGAGAAAAGCAAGAACCACACTGCAGGAACTTGTAAGCCAACTTTGAGGACATGTTAAGATTTTGGTATCCTGATCTTCATCCTTAAAGCAATGTGAAGTCATCAAAATCAAAGCTGTGACATGATCAGATTTGCATTTTAGTGTAATTGTGGATGCTGAAGCCAGACTCAGGTGGTTTGAGGAGGCAGGAAATTGAGCTGACCCTTGAGAAGTTTGACCATGAAGGAGAGAAAAGATAACTGGAGGTTAGCAGGTTTAAAGGAAGAGAATTGGATTTTTTGTTTAAATTAATATGGGTGAGTTTTATTTATTTGGGGGAAGCACTGATAGAAAATGTACAGGAAAAAGGATTATGATAGAATGAAAGGTACATGGAATGGGTTCTCTCACTTATTCTTTGAGTTACCTTGAGTAGGTAGTTAAAAGCATTCTGACCCTCAATTTCCTCATTTATAATGAAGATACATACTTCACTAGATTCTTGTGAGGATTAAATGAAGTCCTTTCCAGTTTCCTGTCTCCCTTCTAGAAACTAGCTGGAAAGCTAAACTGAATTTAGCTTAGTTTCTTTTTCTCCTCTATTTTGATTAGTGACTAATTAAATAAAAAATTGATTACTCTGGTTTAGTCTCTTTTCTTTTTAAAAGTAGGCTCCACACCCAGCATGGAGCCCAAGACAGGGCTTGAACTCATGACCCTGAGATCTGAGCCAAGATCTAGAGTTGAACACTTAACCAAATGAGCCACCCAGGCACCCCTTGTTTAGCTTATTTGCATAAAATCACTATTGTCAGTCCTTTTCCAAGTAACCCTCAGAATGCTATTACTGTTGTTTTACAACTCAAATGTGCCTGTTACTGAAGGACTTTAACTGTCTACAATCTTCAAATGCAGCAGCAGAGTCTGGATCTCATATCTGATTTTATTTTTCATGAAAATGTTTGATCACCAGTAACCTTAGCCCAGTAACTTAGAAGATACATTTTTAAGATGATTAACTTTTTTCTCAGTGTCTTTTTTTTCACTCCTAGGTAGAGGCACTGGATTTCTTTACTGATAGAGAGCTATGTAAAAGATTACCTGTACATTCATTTCTATAATGCAGAATCTTTAAGTATAGTTCTCATGAACATATTTTCTACAAATCATATAAAGATCTGTCATAAAATAATTCTACTCCATCATCTCTTCATATAAGAGGATTATATTCTTAGAAAAAGTGCATAATAGAGTTAAGAACTTTTGACAAGAGAAGATTTATTTTAATATCTAATATTTTTGTTAAGGCTAGGAAGGAAGGAAATCACAAATACTTGTCTATTAAGCCTTCCTGGGTCCATAACTTTAAGATGGGAAGGTGAGGATAAAAAAGGGCTAGACTCAGCAATTGATCAGGAGACAAATGTGATCAAAGTTAACATTTACCCTACTGTGTAGGGAGAGGTCCACTGAGAACAGTGCCGCATTTGAGTATCTCCTGGTCTTTCATAAACCAAACTGTACAACCCAGTTTTTAAAAGAAGCTTGACATTTAATTCATAAATTTTTAGTTATACTCAGATATTTTGTTGCCAGCCTTCTGAGAGCAAACTAACACATACACACATCCCTTGCACACTACACCTGTAGAAGAGTTGGTCCCCCACTTGGTAGCACTGAGTAGTCTATTCAGAAACTTTTCAGAAATGTATCCTCTTATAAATTGAGATCTTTCTATGATTTCAGGTTCCTCTGCTGAATTTAAGAGTAACGTTTATTAATTCAGATTATGGACTGACTGTCCACCCAAAAATAATTTGATTTGTCTGCTCCCTGACACATTTAGTATTATTTCCCCCTGAAATAACTGTTTACTTTTAGGTGCTCACCTGGTAGAGGTTATCGACTGCCAACAAGTGCCTTGGTGAATCTTTCTCATGGGAGTCGCTCTGAAACTGGAAATCAGAAGTTGACAGCCATTGTGAAACCACAACCAGCTGTGAATCACTATAGCTCAAATTCATCAATTTCCTCTGGGCATTTGGGAGGCCTGAACCATTCCCCGCAATCACTTTTTGTTCCTACTCAAGTAAGGCGCTTAGTCTCATTTCTTTCTGCCCCTTACAAATCACAGGCAGACTTTGTAAGTGGAAACATAATTTGACTTAGGTTTTAAAAAAATTTTAGTTCAAATCAATTTCATATTTATTTTAAGTTAATGGACTAGTAAAGAGTGCTACTGATAGCATTCTACCTCTGTTATAAAATTAATTATATTAAAGAAGAAACACATTTTTTAAATAGCTTGAGAATGTTTTGTTTTCATATATTTACCTTTGAAACTAACGTTTCCATTTTTTTCTTATATAACTCAAATGTTATATCTACTACGAAATAACATGAATTTGAAACGTTAACAGGGAGAGAATTAAATTTATTGAAAGTTATTTACAAGTTTCTACTATGCAACTCATGGGTGATTTACTTTATTTTATCTTTCTGGGGACAAAATTGAATTGTTTTGTGAGAGACACTTAACTTTATTCCATGTCCCCAAATCTTAATCACATTTTTTTTTTATCTTAACCTCACTTTAATCCAAGTAATATGTGTTCATTATAGACTAATTAGAAAACACAGATAAGGAGATAAGAGCAAAGGAAACAGAAGCAAAAATATTCTCAAATTTCATAGGTAACCACTATTAAATTTTGGTGCATATTTTTTCAGAGTTTAATCTGAACAAAATCAGTTCCCCATAAGTAATAGGTGATTTTTAATCTATTAGATGCTTTTGTGTAAGAGGAAGATTTTAAGAATAAAATCATTAGATACTAGTTTGAATGAGATAATATATCAGTACATTGGAAGGCAAAAAAAATATTTTCGTAGGGATATTGATTTAGTATAACCCATAGCATTTGTCATGCTTTAAATATTTTTCAATTGGGGCACCTGGGTGGCTCAGCCAGTTAAGCGTCTGACTTTGGCTCAGGTCATGATCTCACAGTTCGTGACTTCAAGCCCCACATCAGGCTCTGTGCTGACAGCTCAGAGCCTGGAGCCTATTTCGGATTCTGTGTCTCCCTTTCTCGGTCTGCCCCTACCCCATATGTGCTCTCTTTGTCTCGCAAAAATAAGGAAATAAACATTTTACTTTTCAGTAAAACCATTCAAAACTAGTTACATATGATGAAGGCCATTTTCACTCCAATAGAATATTTTTATGATTACTGAGCTCCAGAAAAAAGAACTGAGATTTCAGATAACGAAAGTTAAGATCCTGTCTACTGCTAATTAACTTTAGTGAATTAATTTTATTTTTTAATATGAATCTTAATTTTTTTGTGTTTCACTTCCTTAAGAAATTTTTTGTGCTTTGCCAGGTACCTAGTAAAGATGATGATGAATTTTGCAACATTTGGCAGTCCTTACAGGGATCTGGAAAGGTTCAGCACTTTCAGCCAACTCTACAAGAGAAGGTTAGTATACAATGTTTGATGGACATTTAATTTAAAAAAACAACAACAACAGAGTGCCTAGGTGGCTCAGTCAGTTAAGTGACCAACTCTTGATTTCAACTCAAGTCGTGATCTCATGGTTCATAGGATCGAGCCCCGCGTGGGGCTCAGTGCTGACAGCGTGGAACCTGCTTAGGATTCTTTCTCCTCCTCTCCCTTTCCTCTCCCATGATCTCTCTCTTCTCTTTCTCCCCCTTCCTCTCTCTACCTCTCCCATGATCTCTCTCTCTCTCCCTCTCAAAATAAATAAACTTTAAAAACAGCAACAACAAGATTTACATTTCTCTTTTGGGTATGCAATGACTAGTTTTCTTCAGAAATCTCGTAAAAGAGAAATAATGCTTTTAATCACGAATGTTCAGAATTCTCTTCAGCCATATATAAAAGTTTTTGGACTCATAAGTGGGAATACAGATAATTTTTCTTTTAAATCAGTTTTGGATTTTATGTTAGTTGTTTGCAAAATCATAATAACTGTATTTTAAATTCAGGAGAGGCCTTGGGGTGCCTCGGTGGCTCAGTCAGTTAAGCGTCCAGTTTCAGCACAGGTCATGATCTCACGGTTGTGGGTTCGATCCCTGCATCGGGCTCTGTGCTGACAGCTTGGAGCCTGGAGCCTGCTTCGAATTCTGTGTGTGTGTCTCCCTCTCTGCCTCTCCCCCACTCGTGTTCTATTTCTCAAAAATAAGTAAACATTAAAAAAAGTTTTTTTTAAATAAGTTCAGCAGAGGCCTTAATGGCACTTATTAACTTACTCATTTTCACTTGCATGTATAGCTTTATTCTGACAGTTGGTTGTCTTAAATGTGAATGAGCAAATTCATATTCCCTAATAGAGATTAAGAAGAAAAGAAATTCTGCTAACAACAAAAAAAAAAAATGTTGACTCAGACAAAAAAAAAATAATAATAATAATAATACATTCCTACAACACAACTCTTCTTGCCAAGCTACTGACCTATCTTCTCAGCTTAGGTCAAGAGGGAATGTTCTCTCAGGTTTATAAACCAGTAGCCTACACCATGAAGGCCTCTTTTGTTCTAATGTCCTCCAATAATGGTGGCATTATCAGAGTTTATCACAGTAGAGAGGAGAAAATATCAAGGGAAATGATGATAAAATAAACATAAAAAGTGAGAGGGACAAAATACACAGGTCTTCTCTGCCAATAGCTATTATAAATTTTGCTTATCAACCATAAATCCTTTCTACCTAAATATAATCTATATCCAGATTTTCAAACCCTCTTTTCCTCTCTAATTTATTTGATTCTGCTAACTACTCATTCTTTAGAAGTACTGTATTATCATTCATTCATTTCATTACTTCATTCAACATGTATTTGATTGCCTACCATGTACATTGTTCTATACAATGAGACATAGCTGTAAACAAAACAAAACTCTGACCCTCAAACAATCGGTATCCTTGGGAGGAGAGGACAATAAATAAGTAAATTATATGGCATATTGGTAATACAGAAGTTTAAGGAAAAGTTCAGGGAAGGAGGATAAAAAATGTTGGCAGGAGACGTAGAGGCAAGGTTTTGCAGTTTTAAATAGAATTATCAGGTAACATTTGAGTAAAGATTTGAATGAAATGAGGACTAGGGCATGTAGATATGTGAGGGGAGAGTATTCCAGACAAATTCAAAGACCCTGGTAGGAATCCAGGTGTACTCAAGGTAGAGAAAAAAGACTTATGGTTCTCAGTCAGTAGGGTGAGTTGTAATTAGAGAGGTGATACATCGATACAATGCAGGATCCTCTGGGTCATTAATAATGACATTGGTTTTTACCCAGTGAGATAAGGAATCAGTGAATGGTTTTGAGAAACAGAATGACATCTAATTTATATTTTAATGGGATCATTCTTTCTGCTATCTTGGGAATAGAATGTATAGGAGCCAGGGTAGAAACAGATTAGTTAGGAGACTACTAGAACCATCAAGGTACAGTTGATAGTGACTTGGACCAAGGTAGTAGGGGGCTGTGAGAAGTGATCAAATTCTAGTCATATATGGAAGGGATTGCCATCTAATGACAAATTGGATATGGGGTTAAAAGAAAAAAAATGAATTAAAGAGTGTAACTCTTAAGGTCTTAGTAACTAAAAGGATAGAGGGGCTGTTACCTGAAATGGATAAGATAGCAGGTCAAGTAGGTTTGTGGAGGAAGATACAGAGTTCAGTTTTGGTCATGGTAAATTTGAGGTATATATTAAACATCTAAGGGAAGATTAAGAGTTAGAAATTTGAGTGGAGATGCAGAGTCAGTGTCTCTGATAGTTACGGCGGAGAGAGAAATTTGGCATGTATTTGTTTATATGTTTATATCTATGTATATCCAAGGAAGTGGATGTAGATAGAGAAGAGGTCTAATAACTTAGCCTTAGAGAATTCCATCCTTAACGAGTCAGAGAGATTAGGTGAATCTGACAAAGAGGACTGAGAAGGAATGGCCAATGAGATAGGAAGAAAACCAGTAAAGTGTGGTGTTCTAGATGCCAAGTGAAGAATGGATGTCAAGTAGAATAATCAACTGTGTCAAATGCTGGTGATGGATCAATTAAAATGAAAACTGAGAATTAATCATAGAGTTTTTGCATCTGAGGTCATTAGGAATCTTGGCAAGAATGGTTTCAAGTAGGGTGGTAAGAGTGAAATACCAAGAAGAGTGGGTTTAAGAGAGAAGAGGAGAAGAAAAAATAGAGGCAGAAAATATAGGCAGCTACTTCAAAGGAGTTACACTCTAAAAGGAAACATTACCCTGACTCCCTTCTTGGTCTTCTGCCATGTGTTCACCTTCTTTCTTAACCTCTATTTTTCCAACCATTCACTGGGCACTGCTCCCTAAAACTGGACAACAAATTGTTTTTTTTTTCTTCCCCCTTTTGCCTTACTGTTTGGTGACATTTGCTCTTACCTCACTGCTAATTACCACTCAATCTATGTGATCCATACCTCTCAATCAAGATCTAAGCCAGTATCTCCAACTTTTTAGAAGACGGGTATAGATGGATACCCCACCTTCATCTCAACCTCAAGATGTTTTAGAATTGACCTCACCTAGTTTCCTCTCTTATCCTTATTTCTAACACTACCATTTTCCACGGCATATAATCTGATGAGCATGGAGTAAAAACTTTTTCCTCTTTTTTTTTTTTTTTTTTTTTTTTGCAGTGAGACTCCAAATCTTTTTATTTCCTTTCGGTTCCCACAACTGGACCTTAGAGTGTTATCCTAAGCCTAGGTTAACCTCCTACCTGTGCTTCCTGCTTCTTATCTCTTTCCTTTTTGGTCCTTCTTACGCAGTGCTGCTTGATGCATCTTTCCTAATGATCTTTCCTTATGATCCTTTCACAAAACTGTGTGGACCCAGTGGCATAACTGGGCAAAATGTCTAATAAGAGCTCCTGGGTTTGAAGTCAGTTTATTCCCTGAGGCACTGTGGTGTGATAAATCTGGTACCAGACTAAAAATCAGGAAATCAGATTTGGTGACTCAAATTGAGCAACTCTAACTTCCTTGGTCCTCTGGGGCCTTGTGTGTAAAATTAAGGCACTGGAGTTAGATGACCTCTTTTCCAGCCGTAAAACAGTATTATTCAAATATTCTAGAATGTACAGGGCTCCCTCTTCAGTACTAATGGAATTCATTAGTTTCAACTGAAACTAATAGCTAGACCTTTTATAATCTAACTCTACCTAATTCTTATATAAAGTATATCCAAATATTTGATAAGATGGTCTGTTTTAGTAAGTTTGGTCTCTTTCCTTTCGCACAAGTAGATAATTCCCACTTCAGGTTATGTGTTCTTACTGTTCCTTCCACATTCCTCTCTCACTACCAAAATTCCCCTAGATCTCAGTCTACTAGTCATTTTACTACCTATTTCCTTGAGATAGAACTCAACATTTGATACTATATTTCTTCAGAATCGTCTGCATGCTGCTCCTGTTATTGGGTGCTATTTCATTATTTATACCAGCTAAACACTTTCATATTTCCAAGAAACAAGAGATCCATGTATATCACTTACATCCATGAAGCATTAATAAGCAGCCTAATTTTGACCAAATTCTAGACAGCTCAACATGATTTTTAAAAAAGTATTCAGGGCACCTTGGTGGCTCACTCAGTTAAGCATCTGACTCTTGATCTCCGCTCAGGTTGTGAATTCAAGCCCTGCATTGGACTCCACACTGGGCATGAAGCCTACTTAAAAAAATTATTTTGTGGGGGTGTCGGGGTGGCGCAATCGGTTAAGCATCTGACTTTGGCTCAGGTCATGATCTCATGGTTCACAAGTTTGAGCCCCCCATCAGACTCTGTGCTGACAGCTTAGAGCCTGGAGCCTGTTTCAGATCCTGTATCTCCCTCTCTCTCTGCCCCTCCCTTTCTCTCTCTCTCTCTCTCTCTCTCTCTCTCAAAAATAAAATATTTTAAAATTTGTTGTTTAGTTTTTTTTTTTTAAGTATTCAAGCTTCTGGAAAAAGCAAAACTATGGAGACAGTGAAAGATCAGTAGTTGCCAAAGGGTTAGGGGGAAAGGATCAGTAGGCAGAGTACAGAAGATTTTTTAGGGCACTGAAAATAATCCATATAATGGTGGATACATATCATTATACATTTGTCCAAACACACAGAATGTAACACCCAAGAGTGAACCCAGTGTAAACTATAGACTTTAAGTAATAATGAAATGTATGCAATTTAGGTTCATTAGTTGTAACAAATGTACCACTCTGGTCGGGGATGTTGACAATGGGGAATGCTATACATGTGTGGAGACCAAAGGTTTATGAAATGTCTCCGTACCTTTCTCTCAGCTTCATTTTGTACCTAAAGCTGCTTTTTAAAAAGTCTTTACAAAATATAAAATAAAAATAAAATTTGAAATATCTTTAAAAAATATTTAGGCCTTTATTGGAAAAATATGAGTAACACATAGCTTTGTGTAGATATCAAATAGAACAACCCAAAAAACTATACCCAAAACTAGAATATTTTCTAATTAAACTTATGGCATACTTTTTCTTTGAAACAGTACTGTGAACATGGGTTTTAGAGTTAGAGCTCAAATATCAGCTCTCCTATTATTGAGTTCTACAATTTTTCTATCACTTTGAACCTCACTTTGAGGAAAAGTAGTTATAATATTAAAAGTTTGCTTAAATCATTTATAAGAATTTTAACTTTCAGATTGCAGTTCTACCTCAAGAAATAAGTCAAGTAACTCAACATCATAAAGCCGCCTTTACTGACAACACTGTTAAATGTCAGCAAAGAAAACATGAGCCTCACAAAAAATGTAAGTTTAAAGTTCAGAATAAACAAACTTATGATGCTAACTGCTTTTTTTTATTAATAAGTTTTATTGAGTTACAATTCACATACTATAAAATTCAGTCTTTTGAAGTATTTACAGTGATTTTTTTGGTGTTTTCACAAAGTTGTACAATGTATGCCACTATCTAAATTTAGAACATTTTATCACCCCAAAAAGAAACACCATACCTTTTTACAGTCATTCCTCCAGCACCTGGAAACCATTAATTTACTTTCTACCTCTGTGGATTGACCTATCTGGACATTTCATATAATGGAATCATAACATTTGTGATTTTTTGTGACTGGCCTCTTTCACTTGGCATAATGAACATAAAGTGCATCTGTGTTGTAGTGTGTATAAATACTTCATTCCTTTCTTTTTTTAATTTTTACATTCCTTTTTATGGCTGAATAATATTCCATTGTATGAATACTACATTTTGTTTATCCATTCATCCATTGATGGACAGTTGGGTTGCTTCCACTTTGGGGTAAAATGAATAATGCTGCTGTGAATATCCATCTACAAGTTTTTTTGTGTGAACATATGTTTGCAGTTCTCTTGGGCATATACCCAATTGAAGTGAACTACTGAGTCGTATGTTAACTCTATGTTTAACTTTTTGTGGAGCTACCAAACTGTTTTCCAAAGTGGCTGTACCATTTACATTCCCACCACCAATATATGGGAGTCCAGTTTTTCTGCATCCTCCATAATACTTGTTATTGCTCATCTTTTTTATTCTAGCCATCCTGGTAGGTATAAAGTGAAATCTTTGTGGTTTTCATTTGTGATTCATTAATGACTAATAAAATTGAGGATCTTTTCATGTCCCTATTGGCAGTTTGTATATTTTCTTTGGAGAAATGTCTACTCAAATCCTTTGCTCATTTTTTTATTCATTTATTTATTTATTTATTTATTTTGAGAGAGAGCATGAGCAAGCAAGCTGGGAGGAGCAGAGAGAGAGAGAGAGAGAGAGAGAGAGAGAGAGAGAGAGAGAATTCCAAATAGGCTCCATGCTCATTGTGGAGCCTGATACGGGGCTCAATCTCATGACTGTGAGATCATGACCTAAGCTGAAATCAAGAGTCAGACACTCAAGTGACTGAGCCACCCAGGCACGTCACCTTTGCTGATTTTAAAACTGAGTTACTTTTCTTTTCATCCTTGAGTTGTGTGAGTCCTTTATCAAATCTGTATACTAAATGCTTATTCAGATATTTGATTTGCAGATACGTGCTGTCATTCTGTAGGTTGTCTTTTTAACTTTATAGTGTCCTTGAAACACAGAAGTTTGTAGTTTTGATCAATTCTAATTGATCTATCTTTTCTACTTTTCTTTGGTTGCTTGTGCTTTAAGTGTCCTATCTAAGAAACCATTGCATAATCTAAGGTCACAAAGATTTACACTCATCTTTTCTCCTAAGAGATTTGTAGTTGTAGCTCTTATTTTAGGTCTTTATTAGTGTCTGTATATGGTATGAGGTAGGGGTCCATATTCCTTCTTTTGCATGTGGATATCCAGTTGTCTCAGCATCATTTGCTGAGAGACTATTCTTTTCCCATTGAATTCTTCTGGCACCCATTGAATTTTCTTGGCCCCCTTGTTAAAAATCAATTGACTATAGATGAATGGGTTTATTTCTGGCCATTAATTCTGTTCCACAGATGTATATACCATCTTTATGCAAAGAATACCCTTTTCTTGTCTTGATCTTTCGGGTAAGCTTTCAGTCTTTCAGCTTAAGTGTAATGTTAGCTGTGGGGTTTTGGTAAATGCCCTTTATTAAATGAGGAAGTTCTCTCCTATTCCTAGGTTGTTGATTTCCACCACCACCCCCCCTTGGAGGGAGGGATAATGGATTTTGTCAGTTGCTATTTCTGTGCTTAATTAATATGATATATTCCATTTATTGTTTTCTCTGTGGTGAACCAACCTTGCATTCTTGGGATAAATCCCCCTAGGTCACAGTGTATAATCTTTTTATATGCTATAAGATTTGATTTGCTAGTATTTTATTGAGGATTTTGGCATAGAATTATAGAGTGGGGATTGAGACTAGGGCAAGTTAAAAAGCCCCTAAGCTCACTGTTCTGAGAGTCCGACTTTTTCCTTGAATAAATACTCCCCGGATTGCTAAAAGCCTTTGATTCATTTCCATAGTTCTGAAAATTTGGATTCTGGTAATTTGTGCCCATTTTCTTGCTGCTTTTATGGAGGAGAGAACTTTTAGAAGTCCTTACTCTGACATTTTTGCTGATGTCTCCTTACTACTTTTTGAGATAAATTTTATTTAGCATACTCCAGTTACTTTTCTGTGTATAAACATTTGCTTATTAAATTACTCCAACCTATATTACAATTTTTTATTAAAAATATGTATTAGGCACCTGCGTGATTCAGTTGGGTAAACATCGGACTTTGGCTCAGATCATGATCTCACAGTTTGTGAGTTTGAGCCCTGTATCAGCTGAGCTTGAGCCCCACTACTGGTGAACTCAAGCCCCACTTCGGGTGAGCACAAGCCCTGTTACGGGTGAGCTCAAGCTCCGCTTCAGGTGAGGTCGAGCCCCACCTTGGGTGAGCACGATCTCCACTTCGAGTGAGCCCTGCTTGTCTCTCTGTCCCTTTCTCTGTCTCCCTCTCTGCCCCTTGTGGGATTCTCTCTCTCTCTCTATCCCTCTCTCTCTGCCCCTCACTCACTTGTGCCCTCTCTCTCTAAAAAAATAAAATAAAAATAAAATCTTAATAAATAAAAATATGTATACTGTGTTGCAGTATTCTCTTAACATAATTTATACATTTTTATTTTTTTCATTCCTTCAGTAGTGTTTTCTGTGTTCCAGGCACAGTAGGGAATGTAGATGCAGAGATAAGAATCTTCATCTTGCAGTTACTTTTTCTCTTCTCTTGATCAGAATATTCCCAAATTGCTGAAAATTGCTCTTTATGTTCAAAATATGACTCAGTTGTTATTCATTCATTTATTTATTCAGCTGCTACTGATTGAGCTGTTATGTGCAAGGTACTGTTTTAGGTGCAAGGGATATATGAGTGAACAAGATAGACAAGTTTTTCAGCCTAATGGACATTACATTCTAAGGCAGAGACTGGTAATAGACAAAAAAAACCTATTCAATAAATTTCATAATCTGTAGTAATTATAAGTGCTATGATGAAAAATAAAGCAGTTTAAAAGTATAGACAGGGGTGGTATTTTAAGTAGAGTGGTCAAGGGTTGCCTCTCTGAGGACATAAGTTTTGAGCAGAAACACCAATAAAAGGGAGTGAAATGGGGTAAGTTACGCAGAACGTTTGAAGAGCTTTCCAGCAGAGGAAATATCAAGTGTGGAGTCCTGAGTCTAATTTATTACATTTGATGTATGCATGTATCTTGTGTGTGTGTGTGTGTGTGTGTGTGTGTATCTTACATATATTATAATGGTCTTTTAAAATATTTTTTTAAAAAGCTATTTTCAAAAAAATTGTGTGGTTTTATAACTTTGGTTCAGTTTGGCAACCGTTTTGCACCAGTATCTATATGTTATTTTTGTTTCATTTACATTTTTAAATTAAATATAGATTGATACCCTATAAATCTGATAAATATAGCTTAAAGGTTCTATATTTAATTGGAATGCATTGTGATTTTTCTTCAAATTATTATTTACATGAATGCATGTAACTACATTATTTAGAATTCCAGTTTTGTTGTGTGTGTCTCAACAAAGGCTTAATGTCAGTACATGTTAACTTGCTTTTTCTTTTCCTCATTTTTGCAAGATTACTTCCTTCCCTTCTTCTTTTCCTTACCTCCCTTTCCTCCTCTCCCCTCCTCTATTTCCCCTCTTCTGTTCCCTGTCTTCCTATTTTTGCTCATTTCTTACCACCTCTGTTCATCTCCCCTTCACCCTCCTTCCCTTCCCTTCTCCCTCCTTCTTTTCTCACCTTCTCTTTCCTCCTTTGTCCCTTCCTCCCTCTTTTCCTCTTTTTTCCTTTACTCCTTCATCTTCTAATTTATCCGTTTCATTTTTCTTACCATTCTCCCAATTTACCCTTAACAGAAATACTAAAATAGCTTCCTAGTTTTTCCCTTACTCTTTATGCCACTGCCATATTTTAATCTTCCTAAGGCACAATTCTGATGAGATCACTACTTGCTCAAAACCTTTCTGTCATTGGTTGCCCACTGCTTACCGGATTAGCTCCATTATATTCCTTGATCTCCAGTGGAACTAGTCTAGTAAGAGTTCCATAAATACATTCCTTGCTTTCTGCTTCCATTTCTGTTCTCCTGTTATTTCCTTTGCCTGAAATGTTTAGCCTCCCTTTGCAAACCTACATACTTCAAGGCTCATTTACATGTCACACCTTTCCTTTTCTCTTGTTGTTATCTGTGAGTATATCTTCTTCCGCTCATCCAAATTAAAAGTTTTTCAAGGTCTGGGCCTTTGTCTTCTTAGAATTCTGTGAATTTTCAATACAGAGTCTTGCTGTGGTAGATATTTGGTAAATTTAACTAGTTTGCAGCAATACTTTTCACTTACCAAAATTCCTATTTTCTTGTCTCTAGTTAAAGAAGAGTGTAAGAGTCCTAAAACTGAGAGCCGGTCACAAAAAGTGTCAAATAAGCAGGTAAGCTTTCTTAAATCAAATTTCTAGTAGCCAGCTTTTTATTACAGTGGGTAGCTGTGTGGCATCTGAATTTTGCTGCCCAAATCCATAAGTTGCCCAAATCCGTAATCACTTGGATGGGAAGTTACACAGCTAGAGTCAGGATTTGGAACTAGAGATACTTATACACACATACATATATATAAATACATAAACAGATATGTATTTAATAGTTGGGTGGCTTTGAGCAACTCACTACACCTCTTATAGCCTCAATTTCTTCATCTTTTCTTTTTTTAGAGAGAGCACGAACAGAGGAGAGGCAGGGGGAGGAGAGAGAATTTTAAGCAAGCTCCACGTTTAGTGCTGAGCCCAACATGGGGCTCGATCCCACAACCCTGGAATCACAACCTAAGCCAAAATTAAGAGTCGGTCGCTGAACCAACTGAGCCACAAAGGTGCCCCCTTAATTTCTTCATCTTTAAAATGCAGGGTTGCCTGAATGGTTCAGTCAGTTAAGCATCCAGCTCTTGATCTCAGCTCAGGTCTTAATCTTGGGGTCGTGAGTTGGAACCCCACGTTGGGTTCAGCACTAGGCTTGGAGCCTACTTTTATAAAGTAAATAAATAAATAAAAATTAATTAAATGGAGATAAATATAGATTTATCTCACTTGATACATTTAGTCTGTATATACATACATACAAACATACCTATGTACATAAATGTATGTATGTATGTATAAAATCTGTGGAAATATGTGTATATTCAATGATTCATTTAGGATCAACATGGCAAAGTTAATGATTAAATCATTGTGTGGAGTAGCTTGGTGTGGGAGGAAGCTGAGGTTATTTATGTTTGCCTTTGTGTAGTCTCTGCTGATTGATAAGGAGAGTATATGCATTTTATGATCAAAGAATAACAAATTTTTACTCTAAAAACATTCGACACATATACTTATGGTATATGTACTTTCTATATGCATATTTTTTAATTTTTTAAGAATTTGATCTCTTATAAGTTAGTCATATATCAAATATATAAAAGGCACCTTAGCAGAATATTTGGCACATGCCAGGTTATCAGCAAATGGAACCCATTAATATTTAGATACCAGTAATGATTGACTTTTAAGGCCCTCTTTTTCTGAAATTCTTATGCTATAATTTCCTTTCTTCTAGGAAGGGATTTATAAACTTTGTTATGGGTTCTTTCTCAAAATAGTGTTTTTAATGCTAAAATACTTAAGATTTGAAAGACAATTAATTGTATTGAAATGCAATTAGAATCACCACTATTGCTTCATTGAAGGAATATTCATAATTGAAGGAAATGCTAAATCTCATTTAGAAATTAATGAAGATGCAGATCTAAGTTTTTTCCTCATCCAAGTTTACAAGCCCCATTCTTAAGATATAAAAGAAAATGGCACTTAAAAAAATTTGCAGTAATTTATTTAGAACACTATTAAATGGCAGCTATTTGCACAAAAAGCTCATTCTTAACTCTTTTATAGACATTTGGAGGGCCTGCCAAATGTAATATTAAGCTATTGAAGAGAAATGAAAGTGCAGAAGTCTCAGAAAACCAGAAGGTTCTGACTGGTTACCCAAGTGCTGTTGATAAGGTAAAAGACCATTTATTCAATTTCTGTTGCCAAACTTTAGCAGCTGGGAAGATGATTGGGTGAAAATTCAAATGATCGTAATTTTGTACCTAAAATTCTTAGCTTTTTCCGTATCCTCATATTTTCATCTTCATGCACAAAATATTTATTCTTTTAGCCTAACCCTGGAATTGAGAACTTTTTAGCATCCTTGAATATCTCCAAAGAAAATGAAGTACAGTCATCTCATCATGAAGAGCCTCCAAGTGAAGAACTTTTGTCACCACAGTCATTTGCTATGGTTTGTGTTCTGTAGGAGCTTTTGTACTGTAGTAATTTTACTATTGTGGCGCATGCGTACATACCCCATGCAACTGTTACAACACTTTTATGTCCTGTGGACTGGTATGTTGCATCATTATTGTCATCTTGTAGGGAAAACCAGGCTTCCCTGGGCATTTTACTTATCCGTATGTTTGGGTTTTTTAGACCTGTATGTTTGCTTTTCAAACATTGCCACCAGGTAATTTGGTCAAGTTAAGCAGAAGAATAAGTACTGTTTCTGTGGCAGGAAATGTGGACATTTTGTTTCAACTCTAGACTGTTGATTTTGCTCATTCCTTACCTGAACGTAATTATCATCTTAATTTTTAACACTAGAACTCACTAAAAGAAAGGTTAATAAGCTCTGTAACTCTAAGGTTAACTTTTCTCCACCTACCCCCACCATCTCCATACCAATTATTTTCAAAAACAGAAAGGAACTCGGATGCTTAAAGAAATACTAAAAATTGATGCCTCTGATACTGTGGACCATAAGAACAAAACGAAGCAGTTTGGTAATGAAGCCACTGTTCCCTCTAATAGAAGAGATGAATATGGACCTTCCTCACAGCCTCAACAAAATAAGAAATTAAGTACGTGAACGAAGTACTAGTACTAGTAACCAATATCATTTCAGATGTTCCGTTCGTTTGGGTTGTTTTATCATGTGCTTTTGAAGATAAAACTACTTGTAGTTTTAAAAGAGTATAATGAAGAGTAACAAATAAGAATGTAATTTTTATGCTGTGTCATTAAATAATAATATAACTCTGTAACTAATAGCTCTATAGCCCCTGAATGTCTTCTTGTGATTACTTAAATTGTGCTTTTGCAGATACTCATTCGGTAGTGCCCAAACCTAGACAAGTTTTCACATTCTAGCTTTTTTTCCCTCAGTAATTTAAAAATAGTTTTGTGACTTAAATACATTATTTAACTTTACTAAGATTTTAAGGGTTTTTTTCATATTTATAAAATGAGAATAACATTGTAAAGGACTCTTGCAGTAACTATATGATACATACAAAGCAGCTTGCACTGTGTCTGGCATATTACAGGTACCAATATACCTATAATTGATATAGCATTATGTTATAATAGCTTGGCCAATAGAAGAAGCTACAAAATCAATTATAAATAATTAATGGAGGTAGACACTGTAAAGTGGGTGCTTGCCTTAAAATTTTGAAGCCTATAGCATGCCATCTGGCAAATACATAGCCAGATTGGTTTTTTTAAGTTTATTTATTTATTTTGAGAGAGAGACTGACTGAGCACAGGAGGGGCAGAGAGAATCCCAAACAGGCTCCACACTGTCAGCACAGAGCCGGATGTGGGGCTCAAGCCCACGAACTGCGAGATTATGACCTGAACCGAAACCAAGAGTCACACTCTTAAACGAACTTAGCCACCCAGGTGCCCCATAGCCAGATTTTAGTACACATCCATATTTGCCCCTACTGTCTCTGTCCCCTATACTTCAGTATTTTGTCTGTATAATTATCTGCAAAAGCCTACCAGGAAGAATGACTCATGCAAAAGTACATGGGGACAGAAATTTCTCAGGTAAAACAAACAAACAAACATCAGTTTGAAATAAGCAGAACTGACTTCATTAAGCATCAAAATCTGGAACAGAATCAGAGCCTAGCTTCATTTATTTTATATTCCAGTGAATAATAAGATAAATAATCAATTTAAAATTTGAGTAGCTATTAGGAAACTATCCTGGTGACAGACATGCTCTTGGAATAACAAAACTGGAAAAAGATGGTCTTGCTGTCAAAAAACAAGTAACTTTTATTTCGGAATAATGAAGAATATATCTCTTAAGAGTCGAGAGCTCAGAATCCAGCCCAAGTAACAGAGTTTGCAAGTTGTGTGGCTTTAGGCTAGCAACTTAACCTTTTTTTTTTTTAAAACTATAACGTGACGGGTTTAGGTTCATTCTTCACTGGGGTATGCTCTTGTTCTATTAGTTTGTTCATCCTAAAGAATGTGAACTCTTAGAATGTTTTAATCATCTGTAAAAGCACTTGAAAGGGTTACTTTTAGAAAAACTTTTAAGCAGCTTCATTTTGGAGCAATAAGACCATTTATCTATGTGTCTCAGAATGTAGGATGGAATTTTGACAAGACTGAACCCAAAGCCTCAAAACTTAAGAATTAATTGTAAGGTGCCTGGGTGGCTCAGTCCTCTGAGTGTCCGACTTCGGCTCAGGTCATGATCTCACAGCTTGTGGGTTCAAGCCCCGCGTCAGGCTCTGTACTGACAGCTCAGCGCCTGGATCCTGCTTCAGATTCTGTGTCTCCCTGTCTCTCTGCCCCCTCCTCTGCTCATGCCATGTCTCTCTCCGTCTCTCAAAAATAAATAAACTTTAAAAAAAAAAAAAAAGAATTGTAAATCAGCTCAAAAAAAAACTATTTGCTTATTCAAATTTTGCTTTGCTCAAAAATAACTATGTAGTCATTAATCTCTCAAGATGTCAGTTTTTGAGCTACTTACCATGTTTTAAAATCTTCATCATGAATCATTAATCAGTTACAGTCATTTAAAAATCTGTATTGAATTCTTGGTAATTTTAGGCAGTACTAGATAGTTCTTCTATTTGCTTCATGGGAGATTCCTCTTTTCACCTTTTAACAATTTTTTGCTTGCTATCTGTAAAACCCTACAATAACTGCATAGTTCAGTATATCATTTAATATAGATATATTCTTTTCTCTTTTTTGGTAGCATCTTACATGAATAAGCCTCACAGTACTAGCGAATACCATAATGTTCAGCCTATGGACCATGTGTGTTGGCCTGCTCCCAGCCATATCCCTCCTGTGTCCACACCAGTAACTGAACTTTCTCGAATTTGTTCCCTTATTGGAATGCCACAACCAGATTTCTCCTTTCTTAGAACACCACAGGTATAGTATACTACTGTTCCATTTATTTAAGTTCTTTAACACTGATCTTAAATAGATTAACTGAAAATCTTTGGCTAAAAATAATATAATGGAGCTGAGTTTTTGTACTTTATGAGCAACATAGATTTATACTTCCCACTATGGCTCACTCATATTTATGCCAGAGCCCTCAGAGATGCTGACAGAGAGGAATCTGGGCAGCACGTAGTCTTGGACAGATTGATAGAGCTAGGGATCTTGGTCTATAGCAGCAATTTTCAAAGCTTTGGCCTAATAAACTCCCACCTTTTTTTTTTTGAGGACCCCAAAGGATTTTTGCTTACTTGTTTTATATCTATATTAACTGTATTAGAAATTAAAACTGAAAAAATTAAAAGCATTATTTATTAAAAATAACCTTTCAAAAATTTTAATGAGTGGCACTGCTCTACACTTTTACAAATCTTTTCCATCTCTAGCTTAATGGAATGAGCTAGATTCTCATCTGCTTCTTACTATCAATCTCTTATGATTTGTTAAAATACATGAAGAAAATCTGGCCCCATACAGACTGATAGTTAGAGAAAAGGAGGGAATTCTAATAGCCTTTGCAGATAGTAGATATTTTTTGATACTACATTAAAATATGGTATTTTCTTAGAAGTTAGTTGCAGTGTAGAATCTAAAGCTATATCAATGAATTTTTTGTCCTCTATATACTTGTGAGAAACTGAGAGTGGAAAAGACAAATAGCACCTTAATATCATTATTAAAATAGTTTGGACCTCAAAGACCTCCTGAAAGAGTTTCGGGGACCCCCAGGGGCCCCAGACTGTACCTTGAGAACCACGGACGATAGGAAAGGTTATTTGATCCTCTTTATATCCAAGTTGTTAATATATTCTCACCTAAAACAGAAAGTAGGCTTAAACTCACAACATCACATAAAAATGACTACCTTTTAAAAAAGTAGAATTTTTAAAAAAATTTTTTTATAAAAGAAAAAATGTGTAATAAAGAGTTGTAACTTCTATGTGAACATAAAATTGGACATGACCTCTAAGTCTTTTAGATTTTGGCAGTTAATTCATATTAATGAAGTATCTGCTAATTGGAGGATGGTGTAAAGCAGGAGTTAGAATTTTTTTTTTTTCCCAAGGGCCAGATAGTAAGTATTTTAGGCCTTCTGGGCCATATGGTCTCTGTCACAGCTACTCAGCTGGGCAGTTATAGTATGAAAACAGTCTTAGGCAATACATGAAAGAAGGGACTTAGCTGTGTTGCAAACACAACCCTTATTTATAAAAATAAGCAGAAGGCCTAGTTTCCCAACCCTTGGTATAAGGAAGAAATTTTGTTGGCTTTCATTTACATTAGGATGCCTGACCCTTCAGCTCGCTTAAAGAGCATTTTATTTTGTAAACATGGCAAGATAAGGAAACAATTCTTAAATTTTGCAGGGCAACCCAAAACTTAAAATGATTGTCCTTTGTTGAATTTTTGAATTCTTTTTTATAGAATGCCACATGAAAGTATTCTACTTGTTTAAGCTTGAGGGGAGAAGGTTAACCTCCTAGACAGATAACTTCATAGACATTCATGTTCTCTTTTTTAGACGATGACAGTTTGCCAGGTGAAATTATCTAATGGTTTACTGGTACATGGGCCACAGTGCCATTCTGAAAATGAAGCCAAGGAAAAAGCTGCACTTTTTGCGTTACAACAGTTGGTAAGAATTAATCATGACTTCTCTACTAAACTTTTAATTAATCTCTATAGATGTTTTTGTTGCATTGTCTTCTAACTTTTAAATTCTTGCTTAGGGCTCCTTAGGAGTGAATTTCCCTTTTCCTCCACCAATATTTCCTAATTATCCTCCTGCTGTACCACCCGGAACCATTCCTCCAGTTTTTCCTCAACCTACTGGTAAGATACTTGGCCTTTTTAAATATTTGTTACTGAGTTTCTGTTTTTAGAAAGTTCTTTTAAGAAACATCATTTTGAGGAAACCAAAAATGTATTTAAATATCTAGGGAATGTAAGAAGGAATTGTGAGAAAAATAAGACTGGAACTAGAGATTGCAGATTTATCTAGAAATACCATTCCCCTCTATAGCCTCCAGTCTAGCTGAAGTAGGACTGTTCTTTGTTCTAGGCAGTCCCTTATTCCCCAGTAGCTGCCGACAGATGAATTTAGGTTTAAGTTAGACATCAAAACAGAGGTGGGAAAACAAGTGGAGGGAATAAAGAACAGATAAGGCTTTGAAGCTGTGGATGTGAAAGAAACTGCCCTTGATGATGAAGCTTCAAAATGAAGAATGAGGAGTTTCTAAGTTTACTGTGTGTCTCTTAATATTCTCTCATAACTGTCTTCCTCTTTCAAATGTAGAGCCTGAGTTATCAAGCAGGTAGCTCCCTGCTTCCTGTAGCCATTTGGGATCTTCCTAGTGTTCTGAGGGAATAAAAGGTCACTCTGGAATCAGAACTCTTTTTGTCCAGGGTCTTTTACTGCCTGACTTTGCAAAAACCATATAACTTCTTTGGGAATCCATTTTCTTATTTATGCTAGACTGTGTCCAGGATTTCTTTGAGACTACCATTTTATAATTTTATGATTCTAAATCTTAAGCTTATTAAACTTTTCTTTTATCACCCCTTTTTCCTAATAGCAGTTGGCTTCTTTATATCCTACTCATTATATTTTAAAACCAATCATTTGTTTATTTCAGGTTTAGAAATTTTATTTTCTGAGATATTAGTGTAGGAGCTCTACACAGCTAATCTTCACTAAAAACATTAGAAAACTTAATAATGCATATTAAACAAAGTATCTCTTCTCTTGGCCCAAACTACATGAAACTGAACAATAAATTATTTTAAAAGTGTAAACCTTTTACACTTAGAAGGACAGAGAGCTAAAAGAAGAAATATCAGCAGATTAGAGATTTGAAAAGAGTTCATGATGAGAAAAGCAATTCACAGAGTAATAACTAATTTAGCAGAGCAGGGATAAGCTACCCTAAAGTATCTGTAGAAGACAATCCAAATGAGATGATGAGCATCTCTCGTCCCTCATAAATCCTAAAAGTTTCAGAGCTTGAAAGTATCAGAAGCTATCAGAGCTTCCAATGAGGCACGGGCTGAAAAAAGGGGGATTGTTTCAAAGTCTGTATGTGGAGGGATGGAACTCCTCAGATACCACCCCACACAGCCCCTTCAGGCAAAGCGCTGGAAGTATATTCTCCAGAGGACTCTCTAGATTCGGGAACACCAGGCACAGAGTACAAATATTTGGCTGAAAACTGAGATTAAGGTAAAGTTCCTTTTCCTTATCCTGTTCTCAGTTTGTAGCCAGCCATAGCTCATGTAGGAAGTTGGAAGATGGTTCTTTTCAGAAATTCACTGAACTATAAAGAAAATACCTGCTGACTTTTGGAGAATAAATATATATAGTAAAACTAAAAGCCAAGAGATTTTTTTTTTTTTTTTAAGTTTATTTATTTTTGACAGAGAGAGACAGAGACAGAGCATAAGTGGGGGAGGGGCAGAGAGAGGGAGACACAGAATCTGAAGCAGGCTCCAGGCTCTGAGCTGTCAACACAGAGCCCAACGCGGGGCTCAAACTCACAGACCACGAGATCATGACCTGATCCTTAGACACTTAACCGACTGAGCCACCCAGGTGCCCCAGAAAAGCCAAGATATTTAAATGTTAATCAGGAGAAAAAACTTCAGCATCAGATTAACATTTTTAAGTTATTTTATAGATTCCTACTTTATGATATGAAAAAGTCCCAGTGGAAAAAAATGGGGGAAAGTGTATTTTATGTTTAGAACAATGATTCATTGGGGAAATTGTGGAGTTGATCTATGCATAAGATTACTATAGCATCTTTTAGGGGCACCTGGATGGCTCAGTCAGTTATGCTCCCAACTCTTGATTTCAGCTCAGGTCATGATCTCACAGTCGTGAGGTCAAGCCCCAAGTTGGGTTCTAAGCTATACATGGAGCCTGCTTAAGATGCTCTCTCTCCCTCTCCCTGTACCGCTGCCCTGCTTACACACGTGCTCCCTCTCTCTCTTCCTCAAAAAAAAAAAAAAAAAAAACACAACAATATAGCACCTTTTAAATAGATCTTCTTAACATTATGACAGACACCAGAGTTGCTTATAGGTAGTATCAAGGCCTAATTTTATAAATATTTTTAGCATTTTTCATATTAAAAGTTTTTTTCATGCAAGAATTTGTACATGTTTAATTCAGAATACTAAAATACATTATGATTCTTTTCTCCTGATCCAAAACTTTTTTAAGTGGCTGAATTATCAAACTATCCTATCTTATAGGTCTGGCTGCCTTTTTACTTCTCTGAAAAGAAATTATGAACACAGTACATATCTTCCTTCAGTGGCAATGTGCTGGTGTCTCACTTGTCATTGTTTAATGTAGTAGTTCCCATATGCTGCACTGGTACTAACTGAATAAGAATCCACCTGTGGAGCCCAGGTGGGCTGGGCTGAGGAATCTGAGGAATACAGATTCCTTGGGTTCCTCAAAAAATTAAGAATAGAGATACCATATGATCCAGCAATTCCACTTCTGTGTATCTACCCAAAGAAAACAAAAACACTAATTCAGAAAGATGTATGCACCCTTATGTTCATTGTAGTATTACTTACAATAGCCAAGATATGGAAGAAACCTAAGTGTCCATCAAGGTACAACAGAGAAAGACAGATATCGTATGATTTCTTCTATATGTGGAATCTAAAAACAAACAAAACAGAAACGGACTCATAAAAAGAGATTGAACTGGTAGTTGCCAGAGGAGAGGGAGTTGGAGGATGGGCACAAGAGGTGAAGGGAACTAAAAAATACAAACTTTCAGTTTTGTACTGATCAAGTCAGGGAGATGAAAAAGTACAGCAGAGGGAATGTATTCAGTAATATTTTAATAACTTTGTATGGTGACAGGTAGTTACTACACTTGTCATGGTGAGCATTTTGCAATGCATATAAATATCAAGTCAGTATGTTGTACACGTGAAACTCATATAATCCTGTATGCCAACTGTGCTTCAAAAAATACAGATTCCTGGGCCTCTGTGAGTCTGGTTTACTAGGTCTGAGGCCTTGCCTAGGAATCTGTATTTCACAAGCTCCCCAAATACTCAGATATAGAAATCAGGTTTGGAAACCACTGGTTCAGTGTGCTTTTAATATGAAACAAAACGTAATCTTTTAAATCCTTGAATTACAAATATTAGAATAGGGAAAAGAAAGATTCTACATGTCATATGAAAGTGATCAGATTTCAAGACTTGAGTTTTTTTGGTTTTTTTGTAGGCTGGGATCACTATGGAAGCAACTTAGCACTGGGGGCAGGTGAGATCCTTAAGATTTCTCTCTTTTTCTCCCCCAAGGGACAGTTTGATGATCCTTTTATTATTTTTTTAAATAGTATTACAAATATTCCTGAAGTTCATATTAGTATATGATACCATTGGCCTTTGTAGGCCAGACAGCATGATAAGCTGACTCCTATAGATGGCTTATGGTCCTAAGGGGGTGTCCCGAGGTGTAATGTTATAAGCAAGATTAATCATAAGTTAAGTGTATATATGCCCTTTGCCAAAATGATAAAAGCCAAAAAAAGGGTAGCGGAAGGAGGTCTTAAATTTCAGGGTTTTGATGGTACTATTTTACTGAAAAAGAACTTTTCCATGATTTTTAACAGCTAATATAATGCCTTCATCATCTCACCTCTTTGGCTCAATGCCATGGGGACCACCAGTGCCAGTTCCTGGGAAGCCTTTTCATCATGCTTCATATTCTGGGACCATGCCCATGGCTGGGGGAATGCCCAGTGGTGTACACAATCAGTTCATACCTCTACAGGTGAGACCTGAAAAGAGAATTAATGTGTGTGTGTGTGTGTGTGTGTGTGTGTGTGTGTGTGTCATATATGACATATGTATACATATGACATATGTGTACATATAAATGTATACGTATACATAAATACATATATATGTGTGTGTGTGTGTGTGTATATATGTATATATTACATTTTATTTATTTTTGATAGAGACAGAGCACAAGTGGGGGAGGGGCAGAGAGAGACAGAGACACAGAATCCGAAGCAGGCTCCAGGCTCTGAGCTGTGAGCACAGAGCCCGATGCAAGGCTTGAACTCACAAACCACGACATAATGACCTGAGCCAAAGTCGGACACTTAACTGACTGAGCCACCCAGGTGCCCCAAGAATTACTATATTTTTAAGAGAGTTCATTTTTTAATGCTCAAGGACTATTGAGAAAAATTTGTTTATTTAATAATTACTGATTCAAGGCCAACTAGAAGTCCAGTACTGGTCTGGATGCTAAGAATATATATTATGACCATTAGTCGGGGCAGCTGGCTCAGTTGGTAGAGCATGCGACTCTTGATCTTGGAGTCGTGAGTTTGAGCCCTACATTGGATGTAGAGATTACTTTTAAAAAATTAAAAATAATTTTTTTAGAAAAAATAATACATTTTGACCAGTGGTGATCAATCTGACCTGGTTCCTGCTATCTTGAGTTTGTGTTCTAATAATTAATAATTGCAGCAAGTAACATTTTTTTCTAGCACAAGTGATTTTAAAATCAGGAATATAAATTTTCTTTAAGTTATAGAGAATTTTTAAATATTTAAATGCCTTTAATTGAAGTCTGGTTTGGAGATTATAAGTAGAAATCACAAGTCAGCATTATTGACAGATATTAGCAACATGCTTAATGACACTAGTTTTTTCTGCCTGCATTGTTAATTAGTGATGCTTTTATTCCTTAAAGGTTACTAAGAAAAGGGTTGCAAACAAAAAGAACTTTGAGAGTAAGGAGGCCCAGAGTGCTCCAGCTACCCCACTTCAGACTAGCCAGCCAACATCTTCCAGTGTCACCAAAGTGATTCCACAGGAGACTTCATCAGCTTCCTTAAAGTCCTCTCAAATTACTCAACCTGTTTCTTCTTTTCAAGTTGAAGGCGCCTCCCAAGGCCACAGTATGTCTCACCACAAGTCAACACCAAGCTCTTCTTCAAGAAGAAAATCAAGAAAACTGGCTGTCAATTTTGGTGTTCCTAAACCATCTGAATAAATTTGGTACTTGGAATTAAATTAATTTCTTTTCTTTCCAGCCAGCTTTTTAGAAATACATATCTGTGTCTCATAAAAAATTGGAATGTGCTATTTTAAAATAATATGTTTCAATTAAAATTTTTGATTTGTTGTCAGGCACTTTTCATGCTATATCAAATTGTGCATCTTAAACATGTACAGTTTGTTTTACATCAATTATACCTCAGTAAAGCTGTAAAAAAGAAAAAAAGCTAAATTAAACCTTGTGTTAAAATAGTATCAGTGGACTAAGCATTAAAATGTACCACTCTAACTATTGGCCTCATCATTAGAAGCATCCTAAACTATGACGTAGACATCATAGTGCAATAATAATAAATTTTGACACTCTTGAGGGATAATTAAATGGAGCGTGAAAATCGGGCCTCAAGTATAATTTACCAAGTGTGGATTTTATTTCTCTTTTTAATGATGTAACAAGTTTATCAGGAGAATGGCTCTTATTTATAAGTATTTTAACTTAGGTTTTGTTGTCTCTGAGGGTCCTTTATACCTGCTGTGAAACGATCACACTTGTGGTGGTGCTGCCAGTTTTGCTTTATTCTAGATTTTGTACCAAAGCAAGTTTAGAATATTGGTCAGAGTATTTCATTTAACTGCTTAGAACTATAAATAGCAATCTAGATTTGAGCAAGTAATTACAATTTTTTAGATTACTCAAAAACCAGCATTAGTAATTTCTAATAAAATTAAGTTTCAAAATCTACAGGGTACAATGACCACAAATTAACCTTCTAACAGAGTAAAGTAAAATCTATTAATCATGTTGTTAGTTGAAATAAATTGTGTACTCTTTTGTATAGCTTTTTACCTGCTTACCTAAACATATGTGAGAGCTCCACTGTTGATCCTTGTAGTGCTTCTTGGGACTGATGAAATTCTAATTTTTTAAAAAATTCTAAGGTGTGCTATAATACAGGCACAATCAGTTTGTGGTGTACTTAATTTACATGACAAATGCCTGTCTCATTCTGTTCCCACATTTTTAGCTTTATGCTGAACTGTTCAGTGACGCTGGCATTTTGTCTTTGCATGTCATGTGTGGGTGTGTAGTGTTCAAGCTATGGCTGTTGAAATTATTTTAGAATTTATGAAAACTTCTCAGTGGTACCAGGGCCTGAGTTTTTATATATATATTTATCCTTTAGTTTTTGTGATATGCTTATATTTTTAAGGAAGTAAGTTATCATACTTTTTTAAGAGTAGAAACCATAATGTTTATATGGAGCTGCTTATTATTATATCCAGTTTCACTGAACTCATTAAAAACTCTGCCATGAGTCTTAAAGTAGTCTATTTGTTTTTTAATGCTGGCATTGAACTAAATGGATTCCTTTCTCTAACTGCTGATTTCAGAGTTTCTCTATATGTTAGTAGGATATTTGTATATTAGTAGTGCCTTTAGTATAAGAGATAAATGTTCATTATCTGGCATTTATTATAGTCATGTGAGTTTCTGTGATTTTATTTTCTGTTAATTTTCCAGAGTCAAGTGTTCATTGGTTCCCAGCATTCCCTTGTTGGGAATGTTTATCTGTCGTGGGATATTGAATAATGAGGCTGAAATAATTCTCAATGTTTGTCCTCATTATCTCACAGACTCTCTATTTATTTTAAAAGGAAACATCTACTACAGGAATACAATACAAAAAATTGAAATTATGACAGTAATTTTCTGTCAACCTCTACTACTTTAAAGTGTGTAATATTTTTCACCTTATGTACCTGTACAAACCAGCAGTCAAGAATTGTGTCACTCATCATTGCTGTGTGACCCCTCTAAAAATAGTGCACAACCCACATCTTTTTTAGAGTACAGAGCATGTGCCATCTTCTGAAAACTCCAAGAAAAGTTCCAACAGGCATATTGCCACCGAACTCATAAAGATATTTCCCGTGTTTGAACAAAGTGAGCTGATAATTCTCCATGCGTAGGCAGTAAAAGTGTTTTCTTTTTGTTCTTTCCTCCCTTTTATAAAAAACATAGTATTCTAAAGGTCAAGATTAAAGAGAGATTAAAATAGGAAAGCGCTTGATAGTGACTAGATAGTGGTCACGCCTTCATGTCTTTTCCTTTCCCCCTTGTAGACCTATTCCAGATGTGGGCATGAGGTCAATAGATCAACAGGACTTGTGCCTCCCTGTGGAGGCTGTGAGAAGTAGAGGCTGTTTTTATCTCATGATAATCTTGAGGAGACTAGTATGGGAAACTTACAATTTTTCCCTTTTGGATGGGGCAGACTCAAACCAGCTCAAAGTATAGAAATATGCCCATTTGTTGAATCTGTTATAAACGTTCAGTGAAAGCTGTGGTCTGTATAGGGCACGGAAGAACAGAGTCCCCAAATGCTTCATGCTTCCACATAACTACAGCAGTTAAATCTGAATATTCTTATTCAATAATTTCTTTTTTTTTTTGAGCGCATTAAGTGAATTTTGAAGATTGATTCTTCTAGTCTCATCATACCTTGTTACCGTTTCCTGCATTACCTGATCATTACCTGAGTTTTATAATTTGACAGAATGTAATTGCTTTAAACATCATGTAGACTAAAGTCTTAAACATCAGAGAGACAGTTGCATGGAAAATTATTTTTGCCACTGTGTGTACCTTGGTTTCAAGTTAAGACTTCCTTGCTTTTCAGAGGGATAAGTAGTTCCTTTAGAACTGTGAAAAGATAAGGTGTTGTTTTTTGTTTTTTTTTCTGTTGGTGGGAGAAATAACTCTTAATGCAGGTTTTTTGTTGTTTATTTCCTCTTCTATGATCAGGTGATCAGGTATTTGCTTTGGTTTTAGACTGATATTTCCAAACTAATCCAAATTCTTCGTTTCAGGGGGAGGGTCAGTGAAGAGGTAGAAGAAGCAATCTAATTAAATAAGATACCAGTCACTGCATTTTTAGACTATATTTCTAGCTCAAGGAAATAGATAAGCTGCAGGGGCTTTTTTATTCACTCACTTTTTAATCATCTGTTCTATTTGTATTAATGAATCATACATTTTTATAATGGTAGTCTAATTTTTACATTAAGTAAATAGAACTGTCCAGATCTCCATTGAAATTAGGCCTAATGTGCTTTGTCTCATCGTTCAGAGCATCTTTTTTAAAGCAACTGTGTACACTTCCACAACTTTTTGAGCTTGCTATCTTTCTTAGGATCATCTTGCTTTCAAATTGCATTTTTACTGTAGAGGACAATTAATGTATTGGAAAGAAATAACTGTGACAGGCATTCTCTACTCAAAAAAAAAAAAAATCACAGAAGTTCCTTTATCATTTTTCTAGAGATAGTGATAGTACTCAAACTGGCAGTGTTCTTTACATATATTTTGTAAGCTTTGTCAGTGGAATAGTCTTTTTCATGGGAGCTTCCTTTTCCTAGTCAGGATAAGGCTTAAAATTCCAGAAATGAATATTTTTCAAACTGACCTGGTTCGTATTTCCATCAGACTTCTCCATCTTCCACCAGGGGGCAGTAAGAGACAGTGTTGAAACAAAGAGACAACAGTGCTGAGTCAGCAGGCGTGTGGAAGTGTCAATGTTACAACACTGAGTTAAAAGCTCAGACGGCACTGATTTTTTTTTTTTTTTTTTAAAGAGGGAAAAAATGTATAAAATAGTTTTAGTAATGAAGAATATCAGGAATATAGCTGCTTTTGTATTTGTGTGTATGTCAGTGAACCAACAATTATGCCTTGCTCAATCAATGCATTCAGCCATCTCAAGTGCAATTTGTGATGGAGACTCTGGTTTCCAATAGATAGTTTTACGTAGTTAAACCTATAAAAATTAATTTTTTTCCAGAAGTACACCCATTGCTGTTGATTTCGGCAGTTGGTATACTATTAAATTGCCTAGGCCAAATAATTAAGCTTCTACAGATATTTTAGTATTGTGAAGCTAAATTCTCATACTGTTTCTCATGAAATAATAGGACTGAGAATTTGGTCCACAGTTTGCTTTAAGTTATTTTATTCCTTTCCCTTTACAGGTAAGGGGCTTTTTCCTTTGTTTTGGGGTTTGGTTTTTTTGTTGTTTTGTTTTGTTGCCTCAGGTCTCTTACATTTTCTTTTGCTTGCACCCAGTTGCTTCTCTGAGGGTTTTCATCTATTTTGATATATGAGTAATAAATGGTGTGCTGTATAATTAAAGTGTTCAACATTCTGTTCATTTAAACAATATAAGTATAATTCATACATATGTATCTTAACTCATTTCTTTTCTCACATAGCTATTTTATAAGTAATTGGAATTTTTCATTAGATCTTATACAGAGCAGTATTTTATTAAAAATTCAAAAGGGAAGACTTTTATGTGCTCATTTTGTAGTTTTTGTTTTTTAAATATCTTTACATTGTCTGCAATTAAAGTGTTTTAAACTTGCATTGGAATGGACTCCGAATGTATTTTTGTGTTAAGTTGTACATTTGTAGATTTCTAGCATGAAGTTAGCCTCAAAATGTTGTGCAGAAGGATTTTAAAATATGAGAGTCATTGAAAGAGTTAAAACATCTATACATGTTAAATGCTATATGGATTTTAATTAAACCCTTGAGAATGATTTCATAAGCTGTTTTTTCTTGTATATTTACATTAGTATCAAAAGTAGAAACATTACAGTATTCACTTAAACCCTATATCTTTTTATATCTGTATCTTGAATCTATGTCATTTAAACTGAGACAGCATGGTTAGTGGAGAAAGTCTGAAGACTGTAGATTCAGATGGCCACTGTTCAGATCCTTTCTCTACTTATTACTAGTTGTAAATAAGTCATTATATTAGCTTTGGCAAGTTACATAAGGTATAAGCCTCAGTTTCTTCATCTTCTAAAAGGAAGAAAACATTCTTCGTGTTGTTAATATGTATAAAGCACTATGTACATACTAGGTGTATTACAAATGTTAGTAAATAAGGATTTATCCTTTGTATATGAAGATCTATCCCAAATAATACAGTCCTCTGAATGGTGCCAAATGCCTTTATGCTTTTCCCACTGAGTCACTCTCCAGTATCCAGTTTGTAGAGTCCTTGTGCCTGACCTGGCCATCTGGGAGACTCTTCTCTCTCTGTTCTTCTTTCCTGTCATGATCCCCTGTATCTTTTCTACCATGCAAGGGAAGGTTCTTACAGAGCTACATAGAAAGAGGCTCTCATTTCTACTCATAAGACTGGGGAATCTACCAAGACTCACATCTTGCTGATATTACCCATGTCTCACAATATAACTCCAATGCATTATTTTACCAAAATCTTCCCATGGTATGGGTGGGAAGGAGTTGGAAAGAAGGGCTTAAGGAGGGAAGAACATCTCTTCCTCCTGTATCTGCTCCCAGTCTGCCTGATAAACCTCAGACTGCCTGTAGTGAGACTAGACTTCACTCAAGACTCTAAAGAGCAATCACATCCTGATATAGTATGTGGCCCCCTGATCCAGCAGGAGGCCTGTGGTCTACACTTACCAATGGAAACTTAGCTATTTTCCCACTCCATTCCCCTAGACTTCCAGCTCCTCATATTGAGATCCATAGTAACCACTCCTCTTCACCCCAACTCTATAGTATCATTGGACTTCTCTCCAATCTTGGTACCAATCTTTTGACTTGAGCATCAAAACTAAATAAGCCAAAACCCATTCAAGCTAGCTTAAGGAAAGGAAATTTGTTGCAAGAAATTGGGGCAATCTTACAGAATACAATCCGGGAAGTACAATCAAGGTTCTCAGGACCTGAACCTTAGGGGGTTACCTTCCAGTGCACTCTGTCTCCTCTCCATGGGGCTATGAGGTCTGTGGTCTCTGTGACTCTGTAGGTCGGGTCACTCATCTGTAATAGTGGTGAGAGGGGAGGGGAAGGCAGGTCATCTTGAGCTGCTCCTACCGGCCTGTGAGTTGACAAGGAAATGCTGACCTGTCTAAGTCAGGCTCTTAAGCAACAACCACATCCTGGTCTAGCAGTTCTTACAGTTTTTACATAAAAGAAGGCCTGCAAAACAGCTTTATCCTGATAGTAACCAAAGCTCACTGTATGATGTGCCTGTAAACAGCTCTCATAAAAGGGCCATCCCAGTTAAACCCCTTCAACTTGGCAAATGGTTGCCTTTAGAATATTCCAGTGCTTGGCGCGCCTGGGTGGCTCAAACATCCGACTTTGGCTCAGGTCATGATCTGGCGGTCTGTGAGTTCGAGACCCGCGTCGGGCTCTGTGCTGACAGCCCAGGGCCTGGAGCCTGCTTCTGATTCTGTGTGTGTCTCTCTCTGCCCCTTCCCCACTCGTGCTCTGTCTCTCTCTCTCTCTCTCTCTCAAAAATGAATAAATGTTAAAAGAAAATTAAGAATTTTCCAATGCTTTATGGAGCCCCTGATTCCTACAATTGTAGGAGTGTTAGCCATGTTTCACTGAGTTCCTAGATAATCAATCAATCAATAAGTCTACTGATTACTAAGTGCCTAATATCCCAGGCCAATATTAGAAATGGTTTACACAGATTATACCCTTTAATCCTCATAACCCTATCATGTAAATAGGTTTTACCTATGCAGTAGTCTGACTTCAAAACCTACACTCTTAACCACTTTGCTATACTATAAGGTTCAGGTTTCATAATCTAGTTTTCACATCAACACTGTGTAGTTTTGTTAAAAATATACTCTCATTTTATTTGTTGTTTATTGGTATCTTTTAAGGACTTAGTACAAGCACAGCATTAACAAATAGGAATAATGGGGCACCTGGGTGGCTCAGTTAAATGTCCAACTTCAGCTCAGGTTATGATCTCGTGGTTCGTGTATTCAAGCCCCACATCTGGCTGTCTGCTGTCAGTGCGGAGCCTGCTTCAGATCCTCCGTCCCCTTCTGTCTCTGCCCCTCACCCCATCTCAAAAATAAACATTAAAAAAAATAGGAATAAGACCTAGTCTTGACTATCCATAAAGTCAGTAGAAGAAAGACAAGTAAACACAAGGCACAACACCAGTATAACAAGTCCACAAGAAAGGGGAACCTCATAGGCTGGGAAAGTATCAGGGTCTCTTTTCTGATCCAGCAGGAGGCCTGTGGTCTATGCTTCAAGGACTCAAGTGAGGGAGGAGACTGATCAGGGCTGAATTGTATGGTGCCAGTTTAGACAGGTAAGAGGTAAAATGGAGGTGAACGTAGACACTAGGTCATAAAGAGCATTACAGACCACGTTAAAGTGTTTTAATTTCATCGTGAAGGCTATCTTAGTCAAAGCAGCTTTGTTTGGGCATAACAAAATCCCACTTAAAGTAGCTCAAGAAGGGGCACCTGGGTAGCTCAGTCAGTTGAGCTTCTGACTTTGGCTCGGGTCACCATCTCATGCTCTGTGAGTTCAAGCCCCACTTCAGGCTCTGTGCTGACAGCTCAGAGCCTGGAGCTGCTTCAGATTCTGTGTCTCCCTCTCTCTCTGCCCCTCCCCCACTCATGCTCTGTCCCTCTGTCTGTCAAAAATAAATAAATATCAAAAAAAAATTTTTAAGTAGCTCAAGAAAAAATAAAATAAGGGTGGGGGGTAGAAGATTTATCATATGGATGCAGGAAAATTACCTAGAATCCAAGAGCAAGAACATAGCGGGGCTTCAAAGGGGCCTGGACCAAGAACAAAAAAGCCATCCAGAACATGGATATCTTACCTTTCCTACTCTCATCTCTGCCTATTGAACACTCCCGGCTTCCGTGTTCCAGCTATACATTGCCTCAGTTCCAGCAACCAGCCTAGGGCTAGCATGTCTCCATCTCAACTCCAGATGGGTGGAATTGTGTCAGGTGTCCACCTCTGCCCAGGCAAGTAAGGTCAGCCAACTAATACAAACATGTCTGTTGTGGCCCATTCTTGTGGAGCAGCATGCTTTAGAGCAAGAGTCGGGATGGGAAGATATCCCCAGAATGCTCTTCTGTTAGTATTAACATGATTTTAAGAAGGGTCTATTTGTTTTCAAAATGAAAACTGGTGACATTATAGAGACTAGAATAGAGACAGGAAATCATAGAATGCTGCTTCAGTTATCCACTGAATTGGTACCAATGAGGCAGCTGCACCAATTCTTGGGAGCTCTTCTATTGTTCCATATGTTGGATATCAAAGTGAAAGAAGAAATGTGGAATCAGAGTTTCCACAATCAGACACTCAGGCTAACCCATTAATATTTTAACAGAGATCCTCTCTGGTGTACTTCCATTCGAATGTTAAGTATTGACTTCTGCAACCACATTCACAGATTATCAAGAGTATAAACTATTTCTTGCCCAAAATGTATCACTGAGTCAGAGCACTGTCAACCAGAAGGTCATGGATGGTAGTGAGGTTCTTTGCTTATTACATTAGCACACCATGTTCTACAAAACACAACTGGGCACAGATTGATGGAGCAACCCCTTATATTATGCCTTACGCTGGGCACTACTCCACTGTGATGGCTGCAAGGCATTACAGTTTGTATTATCCAAAGGTGCAAGTCGCTTATTAAAACATTAATTGTGTCTCCATGAAGATAGCCCTGAAGTTCTGTCCTGAAGGCTCAGTACTAATAACAGTTGCCATTGATGGGGTGTCCACTAGGTGCCAGTCATTTTATATAACACTTTCATCCTCAAAACAATAATTATACAAAAATAGTACTAAATCGCTTATCAAATAAGAAAATTAAGACAAAAAGAGGTTAATGCATCCAAAGATATAGTACATAACTGAGCTGGAATTCAAAAGAGATCTCTCGGATCTCCAAACCCACTTTCTTTTTTTTTTTAATTAAATTTTAATTATACAAGTAATACATGGCTACGTTTCCTCCAAATTTTTAAAGCATGATGGGTAAGAGTAACACCTTGGTGACCACCTTCTAGATTCCTGTGAGAGTATGGTGTATATTCTTCTGGCCTTTTTTCATACTGCACACACTATCTGCACATATTAACTACTTACAATCGTTCTTTGGTTTTAATTTTACATAAATGGCATCATGCTTTACGCATTATTCTTAAATTTGGCTTTTTCCCTCAACAAGTATCTCTGAGATTTGGCCTGCTCTGCCACTCACTGCTATTCCCCTTCCTAGGCTCCCTGCTTCTCTAAAAACCTGGCAGAAAAGAGCTCGTGCCGAACACCTCAGCACCAGACACCCTTACTGGAATTTGTCTTTTTTCCAACATTTCATTACCAAACGTTTCCTTTTTTCTTTTTAATTTTATTTATTTGAGAGCTCTAGAGACAGTAGGCACACATGCGAGGGATGGGCAGAGGGAGAGGGAGACAAAGAGAATCCCAAGCAGGGTCCCCAGTGCCAGCGCAGAATCCAACATGGGGCTCAATCCCATGAACCGCAAGATCAGGACCGGAACCGAAATCAAGAGTCAGACGCTTAACCAACTGAGCCACCCAGGCACCCCTCATTACAAAAATTTCCTAAAAAATGCAGTTTAAAATATTATACATCTACAGATACTCACCACCTAGATTCTACCATCAACCCTTTACCTGCTTTATTATATATCCATCTATCCAGGAATGTTAGTGTTAGAAGAGCTCCCTGAAGCACCTCGCTAAGTCATCCGCTCTGCTTAGGTTGTCGAATGACCAATATTATGCCTAGTTGGGAGCAGTAGTAAAACGACCTGTGGAATCCGGTTTGTCATGTGTCAGCAGAGGTCGCTAACCTGGAAAGGATGTGTTTTAATGGAAAATGACCTATCATTCAGGATATCCAAGACCATTTGACTGAAGAAATCACTCAGAATGGTCTAGAATTGTACCTCGGGTTGTAAAGATCGTAAGATGGACTACATGTTAGACTGCCAAAGCAAACTGTCCTGAATCCCTGCTTTTCTGGAGGGAGGCACAAAAAAAGAGCTCCATCAGGAATCCGGATTGACTTCAAGGAAGCCATCAGGGTGGATAGCTTCCCCAGGCAAATCAATGTCTTTTCCTATTCAACTCAAACTTCTGGAGTAACAGCACTGAGGCAGCTGTTTGCAGCACCAAGATGGCAGTGACCGCCTTATAAAACAGTATGTCTATCTTTATTTCCTTTGACCTGGAGGAATTTGACCTGGTCAGGATCCTTATTGTGACTAAATCTGTAGTTGAACAGGCTGAAAAGACAGTACAGATCTCTAGGTACAAGGTTGCCAGGTTTTCTATCTCTCCTTGTCTGATTTTTTTTTAACGTAACGTGACGGGAAATGAATGAATAAAACAATGTTTTAAAAAGAGGATTCTCTCAAAGCTGGTGTTGACAACTTGCAGCAAAACTTAAGCATGTATCATTCTGTTTGCAGTTTTGTCTGTAGGGATTCTTCAGTTATGTTCATTCCAAGAACATGTTCCCACTCCAATGATTCGTGTTGTTGGACCCGTGATACGTAATAGCAGACAGGCCGATGTCTGCATTCCCCACACACATCTGGGGCAGAAATCTTCTGCAAAGAAAGCAAGAGGTGACATAGTATTAGGAGAAGAGAGCTTTCTGGCACAGGGAAAGAAAATGATGGAGGACGTGCCAGCGGGGACCAGGGGTAGATTTAGTGGGGCTGGGAGGGCAGAAGGGAGAACCCCAACACTGCTTGAAGGATATACTTTGAAATAATATGTTCCACGTGTATTAGTTGAGGACCTACCATGTGCCAGGCACTGCCAGGAAGTGCAGGTTTTCGGGGAAGGACTCCAAAGGAGGGGGAAGAGAAACTGGGGCTGAGCCAGCCTACAGACTGTGTTCCCTTCATATAGAAATGACTGTGTATTTATAACACAATGCTCCTACCTCATTCAGCATCCTAAAAAGCAATTTTCTTTCTTTCTTCTTTCATCAGAACATTAAAAAGTAAGCTGGCATGATTTCCAGACAAAGAGGGACTTTTGTTAGGGAATTTTGCTCTTTTACTTTGCCACAAAACAATATATTTTCTCTTCTGGGGAAGGAGCACACAGTCCATGGTTAAGAATGGTAGATGTTAGTCACAGCTCATTGTCTTTATCTAGTCCTCTCTGCAAAGGAAAAATCATTACGGGGTGCTATCAGAGAGTCCTCATAAGGGGACGTGACAGAGAATAGGATGCAGAGTCTGAATTAGCAGTATCAGACAGATGCTTGTGTCCATAGCAAGGAGCCCAGGAACTGAAACCCCAGGATATGTATACACTGCAGCACCAGCTATGGGACAAACATTAACACAGTTTTTGTGACCTTTTCTTTCTTTCTTTCTTTCTTTTTTTTTTTTTTACTGGAGTCCATCACTGCTAAATAATAAATCTTTTCTGATTCAGCACACACAAACCACTTTCCCCACTTCACCTTAATCAAACACCAGCAGAGCCTTAACTAGTATCTCTGGGGTAATCGGGTGATGCTTTCCCAATGATACTTCCTTAGGGCCACTAAGTGAAGAAGGAAATCATTGTTTTTGTATGTTTGCTATAATGTCATCATGTGGTATTTCTGCACTTATTACTAGCAAAGAATATAGATCACAAACACGAGGCGTGTTTGATTCCTCCCCCGCCACACCCAGTTGGTTCTCAAGTCCTGGTGCAATGTCATCCCCCGTATCTGCCACCGTCCTCATGACTACTGCCTTAATGCAACTCCACTTCCTCTCATACTTGGCCTCTTGCAACGGTCCCTTATTTTCCCTGCTTCCAGTCTTGGACCACTCCAGGCTCTTAAAAAAAAAGTGGGGGTGGGATGCCTGCATGGCTCAGTCAGTATCCAAGTCTTGATTTCCACTCAGGTCATGACCTCACAGTTCATGAGTTCGAATACTTCAAAATACAGAGAGGAAATAATTTCTTTTTTTTTTTTTTAATGTTTATTTATTTTTGAGAGAGAGAGACAGACAGACAGTGAGTGGGGGAGGGGCAAAGAGGGAGGGAAACTCAGAAACTGAAGCAGGCTCCAGTCTCTGAGCTGTCAGCACAGAGCCCGATGTGGGGTTCGAACTCGTGGACCACGAGATCATGACCTGAGCCGAAATCAGACACTTAACCGACTGAACCACCCAGGCGCCCTGGAAATAATTTCTAACATAGAATTCTATACCTAGCCAAATAGCAATAAAATGTTAGGATAAAATAAAGACATTTTCTTTTTTTTTCTTTAAAAAAATGTTTTTTGATGTTTATTTTTGAGAGAGACAGAGAGACAGAGCATGAGTCGGGGAGGGGGAGGGGTGGAGAAAGGGAGACACAGAACCCCAAGCAGGCTGCAGGCTGTGAGCACAGAGCCCAATGCCCAGCACAAGGCTCAAACCCACAAACTGTGAGATCATGACCTGAGCCGAAGTCAAAAGCTCAACTGACTGAGCCAACCAGGCCCCCAAGGCATTTTCTAATATAAAAGTCTCAAATAGGGGCGCCTGGGTGGCTCAGTTAGTTAAGCATTCAACTCTTAATTTTTGCTTAGGTCATGATCACACGGTTCTGGGATCCAGCCCCATGTCCGGCTACATGCTGAATATGAAGCCTGCTTAGGATTCTCTCTCTCTCTCCCTTGGCTCCTTTCCCCTGTTCGTGCTCTCTTTCTCTCTCTAAAAATAAAAAGTCTCAAATAATTTACCTTGTAAGTATCCCTTCTCGGGAAACTACTAGATGACATGCACTAATAGAGTGGGAATGTAAGCCAAGACTGAAGATTTAAACCAAATGGAAAGAGGTTTTCATTCTATTCATTTCTATTCATTTCTATTCACATGCGAAGATAATTTCCATAATGATACAAAGGCAGATCCCCATATGAAAGCTGTCCATTAGGCCTAGAGGCTGACCAGCACAAACTAGAAAAAGTTAGAGAGCTCCAGAAAAGAATGTCTTTAAAAGCATGAATTTTGAGAGGGGTGTCCGGGTGGCTCAGTCAGTTAAGTGTCTGGCTCTTGATCTTGGCTCAGGTCATGATCGCACGGTTCATGAGTTCAAACCCCGTGTGGGGCTCTGTGCTGACAGTGTGGAGCCTGCCTGGATTTCTCTCTCCCTGACCGCCCCCCTCCTTTCAATAAATAAACTAAAAAAAAAAAAAAAAAAATGGATTTTGAGAAAATTTCTGATGTTTCTGAACATTTTCAGAGATTTAGAAAAGCATAAAAGGTATTCGGGTTGAATTAATAAGTTCAATAAGAAAGATCAGATCACATATTAATTCCAGAGAAAATAGAAAAGTTTTACAGACAAGGAAAATAATCATACCATGTCCAGCAAAAAAAAATAGATGGCATAATTCAGGAGATTTTAATAAAGAGACTAATAATTTTTGGGTACAGGCAGATTTGCCCAAACTTTAAAAAGACTAATAACAACATAGGAACTATTACCACTCCAGGCCTGAAGAGGCAAGAAGAACATGGCATTGCTTGGCCCAAAGAGGCCATTATATAGAGTGTTGCCTGACAAGAACTGAGGCCTTTTACAGAACAAAGCAATTAACTCATGGCAACCTCGTAGGGAGGAAAGCTGGGGAACAAATACTAGGGCCTCATTTTGTCTTCCCTTCAATATTCTGCTCGTGCCCTTTATTGATCAAACCCAACTGGGTAACCATGGTATAAGGGACACCTATGATGGAGTCCATGCATATCAGCCTCCCAAGACACCGTGCAGAATGAAGGGGTGGAGAGGGAACTGGATGGGCAAACGGAAGATACACAGTATAGTATTGATACATTAGGCCACTGTGGATTTTTAAATGGTTATGATAATGGAAACACCAGACAGTGATCCAAACAAAATCATGTTATAACTGTGTTAGGAAGATGGAAAGGATGCAGATAGGCGGTGGTGGTGGGTGGAAATGTGTGTGTACTTTTCCATGGTGAAAATCAGTAGATTGTGCCCAAAACTGGAGGGGAAAGAAAATGTATGTTACCTACGGAGAGAAATACAAAGAGATTTAATGCGACTGTCTAAAATAAAAGGAAATAAAACAATAAAGCAATTGGAGAAGGTCTCTCACTTTCTTCTCAGTCCTACCCTATTATCTCATGGTCCTTGGGCGGAAAATGGTACTTTTGACTCGTGAAACCTCTACCTCCAGAACAATTCAGAAATCCAAAATCTGTAAATCAGGTGTTCTCACAGTCTCAAGATATCTCTCTGTGGGTGACTTAAGTACAAAGGAGAGAGCACACCTTCACAGCGTGACATCTGGTGGTCACTCTCCTGGGTGAGCGGTCAAGCCTGGCACACGGGCATCCCTCTTTTTGAAAGTCCCATCCTGCCACTTTGTTTTCATGAAAGACCTAATTAGTATCTGCTTTTGCTAACTAAAAGAAATCCAAAGAGCTTGTTCCCTTTTACTAAGAAAGGCTAAAAGCACAAATGGCATTCAGGCTTGCGTTGCAGCCAGCCCAGCCGTGGTAGAGGCAGCGCGCAGGGAGGAGCAAGAGGGGCCGCGCCCAGCTCCTTCCTGGGGCGGATACTCAGCATCTCAGCATCAAGCCGCCTCAGCTTTGAACTCTGTCTGTGAGCATCCGTGTTTATCTCCATTTATTTTGTGCGTCTGTCAGCAAGCTGTGTCCTAAGGTATCACAAAAGCCTAAGAGAGGTTATTTTGAGGGTCTGGGGATGTGCAAAACTTTTTCCACATAGTTAATGGTAATTGCTTCTTCACTTTCTGCCATTTCAGCTTACAAAAGTTTTCACACACATGGTGTTTGGATCGCGGGAGAACCTGTAGTTGCCAAGAGTAGTAGGGGACTGATGATATTCTCTGGTTCTTGCTGTGATGCAAGGGGAAAGACACAACAGCTACAATGTGGTGTTCTTGCCAAAAATGTCTGTCCTGACTCTAATGAACAGAAACGGTCAAAAAATATGGGATTTATGGAACTGGAACAAATCCAGTCCAGGCAACTGGCCTGATCTCTTCCGAGGAAGATTGGGGACAGGAGCTGTTGGGAGAGATTCAAGAAACCTAACACTCAAAAACAATGTGTGAACTTTGACTGGATCTAGGTTAGGAAAAAACAAAAACAAAAAACAACAAACAAACAAAAAAACTCATTGATAAGACATTTTGTGGAACAATGGGTATCTTTGAGTATGGGCAATATTATTGAATGGGTTTTCTCAGGTATAGCAATGACAGAATTATGTAGGAGATATTCTTGATCTTGGAAGATGCACACTGACGTATTTAGGAGTGAAGTGTCATACATCTGTCTCCCACTTTCAGATGGTCTGGCATTAAGGAAACATAGAAAAAGATGGAAGCAGTGTTGTAAGAAGGCAACAACAGCCCTTCAGGTGAGAACAATTCAAGTATGAATATCTAAATACTTTCAACTCCTCGTGCAGTTTCAAAAAAAATTTTTTTTAAGTGTTTCTGAGGACAGATAAATGTGGGGATGGGTGTGCTGCTGGGTTTTTTTTTTCATAGTAAGCCTTGTTGAGTGTTTGATTCTATAAACTACATACATGTTTAACTTTGATAAGAGTAAAAATGAATACAATTAAATGTCAAGGCTAATTGGAGAAATGTTACAATATTGAGAAACGTGTAGTAAGGAAATCAGTACTCGTAGGAGATCAGCACTTTCAAAACTTGGCCATTGAATCTTAGGGCTGGAATTTACCTTGAAGAACCTCTCAGCCTGCCTCCTCCATTGCAGTGATTAATAAAATGAAGTTCAGGGGAGTTAAGTGACTTGCCTGAGGTCAAGTACCTATTATGTAGCAGCAGAGCCAGATTTAGAGCCCAGATCTCCTCACTTTCATTCCAAAATCTTTTCTTTATAATGCCACGGATTGTTCATTTGCTATTGTGTAACACTATTGCATAGTGTGTACATGGCTGGCTCTTTTCTTAAGAAATATCATGACAACAGTGGGTGAAAGGGTAGGAGTAAAGGAAAAACCAAGAAGACCACAGTTGGATATCGGCTGGGAAGGGAAATCGAGACTGACATTGCAGAGTGGTTACTCTCAGGCAATAAAGAATTCATTCTCCTGAATTAGAGGGTTTCATCTGCTCACACTGTAATTGGCTATTAGAGCTTAGTAATTGATACTAAGAAGCTTGCAAGCCTTTGGCTCCCAACACTTGGCCCAGCTGTCAAAAGTCAGCACAGTCAAGATGGACAAAAAAGCTTTGTTGCTGTTCCTGGTGATCGCGGAGATTTTTAGACAAAGAAAAATTGTTTCTTAGAATTTGAGGTACGTGGCTTGTTTTAAAAAATATCTGTCCAATTTCCTTGAGAAGTTTTAAGACCACAAACAATAAGAAGGGTGGGTTTGGTGATGTATATTATTTATTATTTATTTTCTCCTATATTTTATTATAAAATTTTTTCAATACACATAAAAGGTGAAAAAAATTACTTGAGTTGCCATTCATATACACACCACCTAAATTCTACCATTAATATTTTATTTTTCTCACTCTATCAAATATCTAGCCATCTACCCATCTCTCTTTCCATTTAACAATCCGTCTTCCTTTTGTATGCATTTCAAAGTCAGTTGCAGACATCAGGGTACTTTCCCCCAAATATTTCAGCATTCAGCATGCATGTCATTATTTCAGTATTTTAGTGGTTATTTTTTGTTTCTTTTTTTTTTAAGATTATTTATTTATTTTGAGAGAGAGGGAGAGAGCGCGCACGCAGGAGGGGCAGAAAGAGAGGGAGAGAGAGAGAATCCCAAGCAGGCTTCTCACTGTCAGCTCAGAGCCCCTTGTGGGTCTCAAACTGACCAACCACGAGATCATGACCTGAGCCAAAACCAAGAGTCAGATGCTTAACTGACTGAGCCACCTAGGTGCCTCCTTTTCTGTTTCTTTAAAGGTAAAATTTACATAAAATGAAACGCACAGATCTTAGGTGTTCAGTTCCATAAGTTCCAGCAAATATATGCATGTGTGCAAACTAAATCATTACCAAGACACAGAACTTAAACATTACACACAGAAAAGTTCCTCATACCCTCTTCCAATAAATATCTACCCCCAAACACTCAGAGACAACCACTATTCTAAACTTGTTCACCAAAAATTAATTTGGCCATTTCTAGCACTTCGTATCCATGGGAAAATGCAGTTACGCACTCTTCATGCAAGGTTTCTTTTATTCAATACAGTGTTTTAGAATTCATTCATGCTGTGTGTATCAGTAGTTTGTTTCTCTTTATTTCTGAATAGCAGTCCATTGTGCGAAGGACATAGCGTGTGATTTATTCCCCAGCTGATGAACAGCTGAGCTGTTTCCAGTTTGGGGCTCTTATGAATAATGCTGCTCTGGACGTTCTTATATAAGTCTGTTGGGGGACATTTGTTTTTCATTTATCTTGGGTAAATACCTAGGATTGGAATTTGTGGATCATAGGATATGCATATATTTAGTTTCATGTAGAAACCATTAGCCTTGGGGCGCCTGGGTGGCGCAGTCGGTTAAGCGTCCGACTTCAGCCAGGTCACGATCTCGCGGTCCGTGAGTTCGAGCCCCGCATCGGGCTCTGGGCTGATGGCTCGGAGCCTGGAGCCTGTTTCCGATTCTGTGTCTCCCTCTCTCTCTGCCCCTCCCCCGTTCATGCTCTGTCTCTCTCTGTCCCAAAAATAAATAAAAAACGTTGAAAAAAAAAAATTAAAAAAAAAAAAAAAAAAAAGAAACCATTAGCCTTTTAGCCTTTTTTCAAAGTGGTTGTACTGTCTTATGTTCCACCACCAAAGTAGGATAATTTGTCCCGGTTGTCTTTAATGTTAGCCATTCTGTTAGTATGTAGAGTATTTTTTTTTTTTGATAAATGCATTTAATACAATCAAAGTCAGTCTATTTTTAGAAAAAATAGGTTACCAATGCTTAGAGAAGTTGACAAGACTTTGTCATCTTGTACTCATAGGAAACCAGGATACTTTAAAACACATACGTGCAGTCTTTATTTTTAGACCTTGTCTTATCTTATTTTATTTTTTGCCTTGTAGCTTTGTTGTTATTGTTTACTGTGGTAAAATACACATAGAAAAATTTACCGTCTTAGCAGCTTTATTGTGTACAACACAGTGGTACTAAGCACGTTCATGATGTTGTGTGACCATAACCACTAGCTAGTTGAAGAACTTTCTCATCACCCCAAATGGAAACTCCACTTGTCACTTCCCATTCTGCTTCCTCCTAGCCCTTGGCAACCACAAGTCTGATTTTTGTTTCTATGTGTTTTCTTTTCTTTTCTTTTCTTTTCTTTTGATGTTTATTTATTTGAGAGAGAGAGCATGAGATGGGAGGAGCATAGACAGAGGGAGATAGAGAATCCCACATCTCGATCTCACGTGACCTGAGCCGTAATCAAAGAGTCAGATGCTTAACTGACTGAGCCAGCCAGGCGCCCCTATGGATTTTCTTATTCTGGGTATTTCATATAAGTAGAATAACATGTTAGTTGTTTTATATTACATGATATTAGGTATAATTATAGATTCCTTGGATGACAGAACACACAAACTGGAGAGACGTGTTTGTTATTGATAGCTCCAAATGAAAGAAGGAAGCCTCACAGGGCCATACAGGGAGATGCACCTTGGAACAAGGTAACAATAAGCTGGAAGTCCAACTTGTTGGAGGCAGTTTATGAGTGACAAGCAGGGTGGGATTAGAGAGGTTTTGTGAGCTTCCTGAGAACCAAGTATTTTGAATAATTCTGTGGGTCCAAGCAAGAAGAAGCCACCCCTGGGTGTTAGTTACCTAGGGGCCTCTAGCAGCTGGAAATATGTGTCAAAACCCAGGAGTGTCAGAGCCCAAAAAGGAAGTAGTTAGGGTGGAATGTTCTTAGCAAATTACCCACAAAGGGGCAGGGGAAATGAAAATTTTAACCATGACTTCAAAACTGGCTCAAGACAGCACTTGTGAAATGTTGTGTTACAGCAGCTTTTTGGATCAGACTTCTGTCACTTGGCATAGTGCTTAAGTTTCATTCATGCTACAGCATGTATCACTTCAGTCCTTGTCATGGCTGACTATTATTCCCTTGTCAGGATGTGCCACATTTTGTTTATTCATTCATCCATTTGATGGGCATTTGCATTGTTTCCACCTTTTGGCTGTTACTAATAGTGCTGCCATAAACATTCAGGCACAAGTTTTTATTCCCACACTTGTTTTCACTTCTTTAGAACATTTACCTAGGAGAGGAATTGCTGGCTGATATTTAGTCTCCTGAAGAATCACCAAACTGTTTTCCACAATGGCTGTCCCATCTTACAAATGTAAGATGCAATGGATGAAGGTTCCGATTTCTTTACATCTTCACCAACAGTTGTTATTTTCCATTTAAAAAAAAATTATGACCAGGGCACCTGGGTAGTTCAGTTGGTTAAGGTCCAACTTCGGCTCAGGTCATGATCTCATGGTTTGTGGGTTCGAGACTCGTGTCGGGCTCTGTTGACAGTTCAGAGCCTGGAGCCTGCTTTGGATTCTGTGTCTCCCTCTCTCTGTGCCCCTCCCTGCTCATGCTCTGTCTCTCTCTTTCTCTCAAAAATAAACAAACATTAAACAAGAATTATGACCACCATTTCATTTGATTTGCATTTCCCTAATGACTTAATGACGTTGAGCAACTTTTAACCTATGGCCTTTTATAATATAACTTTATGGCGTTTTATGGCAACCTTAGGGCCATTTATAATATATCTCCTTTTGAGAGATGTCTATTCGTCAAGTCCTTTGCCTATTCTTTTTGTTTACTTTTTTTTTTTTTTTTTTAAGAGAGAGAGAGTAGGGGAGGGGGAGAGGGAGAGAGAAAATCTTAAGCAGGTTTCATGCCAAGCACAAGCCCAACTAGGGGCTCAATCTCACAAGCCGGACTTGAGGCTCGACCGTGACCTGAGCCAAAATCAAGATTCAGACACTCAACCAACTGAGCCACCCAGGTGCCCCAAGTCCTTTGCCTGTTCTGAAATTGGGTTGTGTGTCTTTTTTTGCATGAAGTCTATTTTAATTCCAGAAAGCAGCCTTCTTTTTCCAAATAATTTCCTCTTATTTTCAATACTGTAATTTTAATTTAATAGATTAAGGTTTGTTTATTCCAACAGGTGACATTTTTAAAAACATGGTTAAACAAAATGTGTGCATTGTTTACGTGAAAGGATCAACTTCCAGATGACTCTATTCCAGTTTTCAGGAAAGAATTGAATATCCTGATTAAGAGGCATTAGGTTAAACTGAAATTCAAGTCTCAAAATCCTATTATCGGAAAAGGTGGCAAAAACCCTGTTCTTGTAACCAGAGATGTTAAATAGAATGGAAAAATGATGAGTCTCATTAACCCTCCAAAATAATATTTTAATTGTGGGCAAAAGTTCGTCAAGCTATAGTAAGAAAAACTAAATTTTAATACTATTAAAAATAAGAAGAGGTCTTGGCCTTTGTAGTTCTAGGCAGTTTTTTTGGCCTACATTAGGCAAACTGTATCATGACCAGGAAAATCATAGCCAACATGACCAATTGAGGGATTTTACCTTTCATGTGTATATCGGAATACATATATACATATGAAGAAAGGTATATATACCAAAATGTAAACACCCAAGAGTCATGGGACAAACAAAAACTAATTCTTATTAAGTATTATTTGGTTTTGGGGGGTTTATTTTTTAAGTTTATTTATTTGTGAGAGAGAGAAAGACTGTATGCGAGCGGAGGAGGGGCAGAGAGAGGGAGAGAGAGGATCCCAAGCAGGCTCTGCGTTGTCATTGCAGAGCCCAAATGTGGGGCGCAATCTCAAGAACTGTGAGATCTTGACCTGAGCTGAAATCAAGAGTCAGACGGCTAGCCAACAGCCACCCAAGCACCCCTTAATAAGTACTATTTGAATTCAACCCAGTTAGTAACTATAATTTCTCTAAATGGAAAAACAGGCCAACGCATCCCACTAAACTTTTTTTTCAAGTGCTAAATAAGTGGACAGAAAACACATGAACAAAGATAAAATCTATTTAGTCTAACAAAGAGAGTGTGACCAGGCTTTACACTAAAATCTCTTTTTTTTAAAAAGGGTCCTTGGCTTTAGGGAAAATTTATCGGGAGAACTGCCTTACAGATAAGAAACAGGACCAGAATAAACACACTCCTCTCATACTGAAGATTTTGATCTCAGGAATCAGAGTGAACCCTTGTTTCATTTAACATTTTGGTACTCAATCTGGGTGAGGAAGTTCACAGTGACATACTTAGGTTGTCTGATGAACAAACTGTCGTGTTATAAAAATGTCAATCACAGGAGCAGCTCGTGGTAGGAAGTCAATGCCAGGAGCTCACTGGCAAGGTCTGAAAATGGGAATGGTTTCCAAAAGGGCTTAGCTAAACTCCGAGATTGTTGCTTCCTTCTTTGGTCTATTCGACAAGCATTTATTTCACCTCTGCTATACAGTTGGTGGTGGTACTACAAAGATGAAAGAAACTGAGTCCCTGCCCTCAGGAGGGTCTCTATCCAGGGAAAGGAGTGTGGGACCCAAGGTATTTAACAAAAATTCCCTACCCCTGGACAAGCAGAGCAAGACTAACTCCATTTTGTGCTACACCCACCATCTCATGTATAACCCCCACATGACCTGCTTATTGCTTTAAGACACTCCCCCACCCTAGTCAAGCCGCTGAGCACACCCTTACTGGAAACCGGCTCATATAGGAATGTGGAACCCCTAACCGCCAAAGAATGCAAACCCCGCCTTTTGCCCGCCAAACTTGCGTGCCAATTCTTAAACCCCGCCTTTTGCCCGCCAAACTTGTGCGGCACTTCTGACCAGAGTGATAGGCTAGTTCAAACAGTTACTACAGGGTAAATTGTAATTCAATTGGCCACCTGCGTGTGGACTGACATGACTATGCAACTTTCTGTGTGTGTTACAATCTCATTGGCCACTGGCCCCTATAAAACTGCTACGCCTCTTAACCTAGGGGTCCAAGTCCCTGCTCCGCTGTGTCGGGTATACTTGGGCCCAAGCTCGAGCTTGCAAATAAACCCTTGTGCATTTGCATCGGTATCGGCTCCTTGGTGGTCTCTTGGATTCTAAATCCGGGGCGTTACAGGAGTGGGTGCAGAAGATTAACTGGCTGTATGCTTTGATAGAAGTATCTATAGGGCCCTGTGGAATACAGCAAAGAGAGTGTTCAAATCTATCAGAAAGAGCTTCATAAGTGAAGGTACAAATGTGTTGAGCATTTCCCCCCAACTCCTCATTTTAGAAACTTTCAAACAGAGGGGCGCCTGGGTGGCTCAGTAGGTTGAGCATCCAACTTCAGCTAGGTCATGATCTCACGGTTCATGGGTTCGAGCTCCACCTCAGGCTCTGTGCTGACAGCTTGGAGCCTGGAGCCTACTTCGGATTCTGTGTCTCCCTTTCTCTCTGCCTCTCCCCTGCTTGCATTCTCTCTCTCTCTCTCTCTCTTTCTCTCCCTCAAAAATAAATAAAATATTAAAAACTTTCAAACAGGGGAGCCTAGGTGCCTCAATAGGTTAAGTGCCTGACTTCAGTTCAGGTCATGATCTCATAGTTCGTGGGTTCAAACCCCACATCAGGGGGCACCTGGGTGGCTCAGTCGGTTAAGCGGCCGACTTTGGCTCAGGTCATGATCTCGCGGTCTGTGAGTTCGAGCCCCGCGTCGGGCTCTGTGCTGACAGCTCAGAGCCTGGAGCCTGTTTCAGATTCTGTGTCTCCCTCTCTCTCTGACCCTCCCCTGTTCATGCTCTCTCTCTGTCTCAAAAATAAATAAATGTAAAAAAAAATAAAAAAAAAAAAACCCACATCAGACTCTCTGCTGTCAGCACAGAGCCCACTTTGGATCCTCTGTCCTCCATTTTCTGTGCCCCTCCCCTCTTCGTGTTTTCTCTCTCTCTCTCTCTCTCTCTCCTTCAAAATAAGTAAATAAACTTAAAAAATGATAAATAAAAAATTTCAAACCTATAGGAAAGTTGCAAAGATTGTATAATGGACATCTACATACCTATCACCCAGGTTCCCCAGTCATTGACATTTTTGCCCCATTTATTCTTTATCTTTCTCCTTTTCTGATCCTTTACCTCAAAATTCTTAAGCATATATTTCCCAGGAGCAAGGACATTCTCCTACAAAAACACAAATTATCACAATGAGGAATTTTAATGTGAATAGAATTCTATAGCTAATATACAGGTCATATGCAAATTTCCAGGATATTAAAACCACTCCCCACCCCCCAATCTAAGATCCAATTAGGATTGCACATTGAATTTAGTTGTCACCTCCCTTTAATTTACCTTAATATAAATGAAATTCTCAGCTTTTTTTTCTTTTCCTATCTCTCACAACATTGATATTTTGAAGGTTCCAGGCTGGTTATGCAGAATATCTTTTAGTCTGGATTTGTCCAATTGTTTTCTATTATATTTTCTGTTATGATTACACTCAGGGTAAACACTTGAGACAGGGGTCTGACATTGGTAGTACTGCATGGACATTGGCAAATAGTGGCAGGTTTGGTTGGGATCTATACTCCGAACAGCTTAAGAAAGGAAATAGACACTTAATAACTGGCATTTGGCAAGGAGGAAGCACTGAGTCATACAGAAGCTTGTCTGTTTCCACTCCCAGTCAAATCAATAGACATTCTGATCAATACTTAGTTAGCAACAGCAACCAAAAAATATTTTATATACTGTCATGCTTGAAACCAAGAAAAGCAATTCTCAGTGTTCTTAAGGTTAGAGCAGTGAGTTCCTGCTCAGTTGGGAAAAGTGACTTTGTGTTGGGAGATTCTCCATGGCATTTCTATATGTCTTGTGACAACTTTTATCCTACACTCTTCAAGGATGTTTATATACCAAACAGATGTGGGGATTAGAGAAGGTATCTCCCTCTGGATCTGAGGGCAGGTTTATTTCCTGATAAGGCTAATAATGATAACGTTGTCCTCAGGGGCAAAGGTTGGGGACATTTGCCAGCAGCCCCTTCAAAAGATGGGGGTTGTTCTTAAGTTCGGTGCTTCTCAGCTATGACACGGACTCACTGTGTGCATAGCATCCACCTGGGCCTCAGGGGCAAGAAGACCCAATGTACACAAGAAGTCATGCTGCCTGCTGTGCTAAATCCATTTGGGTTTTTCTCCACGGTAGCTGAATACATGGAAGTGTGGCAAGCTGACTTTGAGCTCTAGGAATCACTGCTGCTTGACTGCTTGACCCTATGCCACCCACCAGCAAGTGCTGGGTCTGAATTCACAATACTCGCATTTGGTGGGAGCTCCAACCAGGTAAATTAACATAGAAACTCATCTGAGGGCTGCCTGGGTGGCTCAGTTGGTTGATTGTCCAATTCCTGGCTTTGGCTCAGGTCATGGTCTCATTGGCTCATGAGTTTGAGCTCTGTAATGGGTTCTGTGCTGGCAGTGTGGAGCCTGGTTGGGATTCTGTCTGTCTGTCTCTCTCTACCCCTCCCCTTCTTCCTCTCAATCTCTCTTTTAGGCCCTGGCCGAGGCAAACTTGAAAGTGCTTTATAAGAGTGCTTTCATAACCCACAACATAAAGAATTTCCATTGCAGAGAACCTCTCCATGTATTATCTCACAATTTAAGAGAGAACAGCTCCCCAGAAGAAACTGTACCACTGGAAATGTGGGGGAACATATGTAGCTACTGGGAGTATTTGCGCTCCAAGACGAATAGATAAGACAGCAGTCTGAAACAGACTTTCAAGAAGTATGTTTAAAATATACAAACAAATGGGAAGAAGGGAAAATTGCCCTGACCATAGAAAGGCAACTAATAAATGTAGAAAGAATGAGGGAATGAAAAAAAAAATTGGCAGCCACCTTAGTAATTTTTTAAAAACTGTTTTTTCTTTTTTTTGAGAGAGAGAGAGCACAAACTGGGGAGGGGAAAATAGATGCGGGGGAGAAAAGATCCGAAGCAGGCTCTGCACTGACAGGCTGACAGCAGTGAGCCTGGTGTGGGGCTTGAACCCACAAACCGTGAGATCATGACCCACGTGCCAAAGTTGGATGCTCAGTCGACTGAGCAACCCAAGGGCCTCCATCTTAATAATTGCTTAGGGCAAGAGTCACCAACGGATGCTAAAATTACTGGGCAAAAATTTGAAAAGTGATAGGATATTTATATAATCTCGAAGTATCTCCTTATAACACATTTATTATTTTTTTTTAATGTTGATTTATTTTTGAGAGAGAGCATGAATAGGGGAAGGGCAGAGAGAGAGGGAGATAAAGGGTCCAAAGCAGGTCCCCACACTGACAGCAGCGAGGCCAATGTGGGGCTCAAACCCAAGAACCATGAGATCATGACCTGAGCAGAAGTCAGATGCTCAACTGACTGTGTCACCCTGGCGCCCCAAGACATTTCTTAATTACAAAAAAAAAAAAGTTATAGTAACTGCGCAATGAAGTAAGCTGGCTGAATGTACTTTATTTAACATAGTGTCCAACAGATATCACATTGAACCAACAATAACACATATCTCCTAATACCATGTATTGAGAAACAGGCCTGGGACTAGGGTGAGGCAAGCTAGGCACTTAGGGCTGATTCTGCACTTGAGAATGAACATCTCCGTAAATTCTGCATATTAAGTACCTACCCTCTGGCTTACTCTAGTCCCACCCCTGCTGAGAATAGCCCAACATCACGTGGGTGCTACTCTGACCCAGGTACCTAACCTGAACCTAATCATGAGGAAACATCAGATGAACTCAAAATGAAAGACATTCTACAAAATAACTGGCCGATACTCTTCAAAAATGTCAATGTCACAAAAGACAAAGAAAGATTGAGCAATGGTCCCAAATAAAAGGAGACTTAAAAAAAAAAACAAAAAACAAAAAACAAGACAACTGATTACAACACATGATCTGGGATTTTCTTTTTCTGTAAGGGGCATTATTGTGGCAATTGGTGAAATCTGAATAAGCTCTCTAGATTAGCTAATAGTATTGTGTATGATGATTATGTAAGAGAATATATTTGTTTTTAGAAAACTCTGACTCAGGTACTTAGGAGTAAATGGCGTTGTGCCTACAACTTACTTTCAAATGCTTCAAAAAAAAGGGCACATGTTTAAATAGAAAAAGACGAAATGTGGCAAAATATTAACATTTGGTAAATCTGGGTAGAAGGGATATGGGAGTTCTTTGTGATACCCTGCAACTTTTTTGTACATCTAAAATTGTGTCAGAATAAGTTTTTTCAAATCAAATACAATAGAGAGAATGGGAAGAGGCAATGTGCACAAAGCAAACCATTTTCCAGAACTGAAGACCTATGTCCTCCAACTGACAGGTCACAACAGGATGTTCCCAGTAGAATAAATCAAAAACTAAAATTGACAACACAAGGAACAACAAGCAGTGGTGAGGATGTGGAGAAAAGGGACCTTCCTGCACTGTCAGTAGGAATGCAAACTGGTGCAGCCACGGTGGAAAACAGTATGGAGGTTCCTCAAAAAGTTAAAAACACAACTATCCTACCATCCAGCAATCAAACTACTATGTTTTTACCCAAAGAACACAAAAACACTAATTCAAAGGGATACATGAACCCTATCTATTTATAGCAGCATTATTTACAATAGCCAAGATATGGAAGCAGTGCCCATCAATTGATGAATGGGTAAAGAAGATGTGGTAGATACACAGTGGAATATTATTCAGCCATAAAAAAGAATGAGGTCTTGCCATTTGCAACAGCATGGATGGAGCTAGAGAGTATTCTGCTAAGTGAAATAAGTTAGTCAGAGAAAGACAAATACAATATAATTTCACTTACCTGTGGAATTTAAGAAACAAAACAAATGAGCACAGCAGAAAAAAAGAGAAAGAATAAATAAAAAATAAGTCCACCTCTAGGAAGATCAGAACATTAAATCTGAATAGAAAACTTTAAAGATACCAGAGAGAAAAGACAGAGTACACACAAAAGACAAAGAATCTGACCAGCAGCAAACTTACTTGAGATGACAATGCTAGAAGCCAATGCAACAGTATTTTCAAAGTGCAGAAAGAAAATAACCATTCAGCAGTGCCTGGATGGCTCAGTCCGTTAAGTGTCTGACTCTTGGTTTCAGCTCAGGCATGACCGCATGGTTTGTGAGTTCAAGCCCCACATTGAGCTCCATGCTGACAGTGTGGAGCCTGCTTGGGATTCTCTCTCTCCCTCTCTCTCTCTGCTCCTCCCCTGCTCACTCTCTCTCTCTCTCTCTCAAAAATAAATAAGTAAACTTAAAAGATATTTAAAATTTTTTAAAAAAGAGAATAACTGTCCAACTAACTAGAATTCTTTACCAAGCTGAACTGTCTTTTGAAAGTAAGGAAATACTATTTTCAGATATTCAGAAATAAAGGAAGTTTATTACTCAAAAATCCTCACTGAAAGAACTACTTCTTCAAATATAAGCTAAGAAAAAGAAATCGACCTAGAAAGATGGAAATTGAATGAGGTATGAAAAGCAATGCTGAGCAAATAGACCGATAAGCACATTGTTAAATCTATATACAACAGATTTAAAAGAGAGAGAGACAGGGACAGAAACAGATGTGCACACTCATCAAAGCAACATTCTGCTTTCTTGTTTCAGCTCTTATACTGTAAACAGATGTTCTTTGTAATATTTAGTGCCACTCTTTTCACATCTGTGCTTTTTATTCGTGATTTTGCGGTTAGAAGGGCTCCTAAGTGTGTAGTGAAATGCTGCGTAGTGTCCCTAAGCATAAGAAGGTTGTGATGTGCCCTACAGAGAGAATACATGTGTTAGATAAGCTTCATTCAGGCATAAATTATAGTACTTTGGTTGTGAGTTCAATGTTAATAAATCAACAATATATAACTAATAAATAAGATATCTTTAAAGAGAAACACACATAAAACAAGGTTATGTATTGAGTCATTGATGGAGGTGCCCATCCTGTATTGCTTCCAGGAGAAATAGTTCAGTGTTTGCTAACTCAGTTTTGGTGATGTCTTTACAGAACACAACTGCTGTAAATAATGAGACTTGACTGTACTTTTTTTCAGTTAAAGTCTAGTTTATTATTATTGGTTCCTTATTTCTTTCTTTCCAGTGTGTTCCGAATTAGATTTTATTCTAAGTTTCATCTGTTTTACAATACTAAAGCATGATATACTTCCAATTCCTCCCTCCCTCCCTTCCTCCCTTCTTTCTTTGTTTCTTTGTTTCTTTCTTTTGAGTGTGACTGATACATGATATTGCACTAGTTTCAGGTGTACAGTTTAATGAATCAGCAACTCCATATGTTACGCTAAGCTCACCACAAGTATAAATACCATCTGTCTTCATACAACGTTATTACAATATCAAGGACTATATTCATTATGTTGTATGTTGTATGTTGTATATTCATTATGTTTATTCCCATGACTTATTCATCCCATACACTGGAAGCCTGTATCTCCCATTTCTCTTCACCATTTTGCCCCCTCCACCGCAATTGCCTCCCCTCAGGCAAACACCAGTGTGTTCTCTGTAGTTATAGGTCTGATTCCGTTTTTTGTTTGCTTATTTGTTTTGTTACTTAGATTCCACATAAAAGTGAAATCATATGGTATTTGTCTTTCTCTGTCTGATTTATCTCACTTAGCCTAGGTTGTAGTAACTACATTGCAAAGCAGGGTTTTTCTTTCTTTGACAACATAAAATGTAAACATGCCTACTAAATTGTCCTCATTGCTAACAATCATATCAAATAGTTTGGATTTACTCAAGTCATACAAATGAACCCAGAATTGTAACTTACTATGCTTAGCTTTACACAAGTATGTTATTTGGTGAAAACCCCTAGGTCAACACATCTTGCCCATGCGTCATAGGATGGGCTCATTTAAAGTCAGTCTGGAAACTGTAACTTCTTGTAATGGGCTGAAACTAAAATGACTGAGATCAATCTGCTAAAGTCAAGAATTCTGAGCTATGTTTGCAGATGATGTATCACCTTATGCTCATGGTAAATGATTCAGAGTGCTGTGTGCAAAGGGAGTTTTCACAAGTGATGGAAATATTTTCTATCTCAGTGGTGGTGGTGGTGGTTACACAGATGTATACATCAAAATTCATGGAACTGTATATCTCAATAAACCTGGCTTTAAAAAATGAGAATCTTATGGTGTTAGGGAAGAAAATAGTGACAACAGTAGCTGAGCAATATGTGAAAAGAAATTTCCTTTTTTTATTTTGGCTTCTTAGCCAAAAAGCAGAGATAGAAATCTTTATTATTGAAAGCTTAGCAGTAATTTCCCACATTTTCTTATGCAGGACCACTCTTTACTTTGGATTTTTAATTGCCTTATACAGAACTTCTAAATTTTTCCTCAAAAAACAAAGTTTTATTTGTATCTATGAATTAAACAAAAATTTTTTAGCCATTTTCTAATGTGGTTTTTATCTTAACTCACAGAACTCATTCACTGGAGATTTGATAATGTCCATAGTTGAATAAAAGGCTTCTGACCATGAGCGAAACAGGATGATTGAAATCAGAAGGGGAGGTAGAATACTCCTCTTAAGCAATGCCCTCTCTTTAGAACTTTCCAGACACTGGATGATCATAAACATAAAAGGCATGTTCCCAAACCTGTGCATTATAAAGCTCTTTCCCTTCCCACAACATACACAGATAAGTGAGTGAATGAAAAGATTTTCTGTCACTTAATACACTTCAGGTGGGGAGAATTTAAGAGAAGGAGGAATGAGCCTTCTCATGTTTCTGACACAGGATGCCTCTTAAGAGTGTGGAGATGGGCAGATACCTGGGCAGGTATGGCAGGTGTGACTGTGGTTTCCTTTATATTAGATGGTAACCCTTTCTGAGACTGTCAGCAGCTCAGCCGTGAAAAGAGGCCTCTATTTCTGCAGGGTCCCCTCAAGGTTTGGACAGAAAATGTACCTATTCACTTCTCTCTCTGAAGGCTGGAAGAAGGCTTCCACACATCGTGGCAATGATGCTGTGGGGTTTGTACAGACATACCTATCAGGTGGAGGAGTAGTTCTCATTGCTGACCTCTGGAACAGTTGATGTTTCAGGTGCACTGAAGAATCACAGTACAGGGGGAGAATCCTGGGTTCATCATGGACTAACCATGCAAGTTCACACTGACCCTTACTGGGTTCTGGAGAGAATTAAGTGAGATAACACGCAGGACTGAACACACATGTATAAGTGCAGTAATCGGCACAGCAGTTACTCATGTGACTTCTCTTTCTGACAGATATAAAATTCACATTTTCCTTTATGCTTTGTTTGCTAGGATGCATGTGACTATGGACTTTTGTTTATTTATTTGGGTTCTGAAGTAACTTCCTCTAGTCTGGGTTTTTTTTTTGTTTTTTTTTTTAGTATAGTTATTCTTCCTTTCAATTTCCACTTCTCCCCTTGATTTTGGTGGGGCCCAAAGTCCTCTTTTATTTTCAGATCCTGATGGGCATCAGGCCTGAGAATTTGAAGTTCTTGGTTCTCATTCCTTCCAGTTTGACTGCTTCAGGGTGTGAGTGGGCTCAACAGCAAGGCAGGCAAGCACCTTGGTGGAACAATGGTGAGGTATGGGCAGGGGTGGATTAATTTGGCCCCAAGAAGGGAAGCCAGTGCTTACCACCATGATGTCTCAGATTTGTGTACAGAGGACAGACTCGATCTCCGCTGTCAATATGCAAGGAGTTCAGAACAGTGAGTCAGAGTGGGTGCGTGGCAGTATTCTGCACCACCACCTGGGGTCCAGAAGAGTGAGTGCAGACACTGAGAAACAGGGAATTTCTGAGGACTCACAAGCGTTGGAAGATTATGGTTTTGTGGGATCTGAAGCTTGTAAAATTTGGGGGCCTGCTTGAAGAGAAAAAAATACCAAAATAATTCACTTTTGCAAATGCTAAATACAGCATGGAACTCTGAAAAGTTAGCTAAGTTTCTTGTCAGGACCTTGGCAGGGGCCCCTTCAAGTAGGGGGCATGAAGCGTCAGCTTCATGCACTTCATGGTACATTTACCTCTGTCTCGTAGTGGTGTTCAGGCTAGGACTCCAGACACAGGAGTGAATACAGATCGGGAAACTGAGGCAGGAGTCCAATCCAAATCAGACTGGGTGCATAAAATAAAGGTTAAGAAAAAGGAGCTGACTTGTTATTTATGTGGGTATCCAGGGCTCAGTTCCAAATACAGGACTTAGGGCAGCCGGCACAACTCCACACCTTCCTTACACATTAGAAAGTCTGCATTGGCGGCCATATGATAACATGCCCAGATTCATGCAGGACTATGAAGGGCTCACTTCTCTGTCTTGTGGCCAAGTCACACGGATGAGTCGGACAGGGACTTGAACATACTAATTTATTTGTTTATTCATTCAGTCATCGAGCAGTTACTTTGTGTGTCTTGGAGGAAAAAAGAAGACTAAGCCCCCATCTCTGTCCTCAAGATGTCTAGAAAGCAGTGGTTGACATCTACACATGAGGTAGCCAGTGTCCCAAAGAAAATCACCGGTGGACCCCAAGAGCCTCTGAGTAGTGAGCAGGACTGTCCCGGTTTTAGCATTTCAAATCCTATGTTTTAAGAAGTTCCCCAGGCCAGGGCACACTGGGACAGTTGGTCAGCCTAGCAGGTGACTGTGACTAGTTTCCTTGGAGGCAGGAAGGCATTGAGGTTTCTGGGTTCAGCCTTGAAGCACCATTCACTTCCCTTTAGGGTGTGGTGGTCCTTGTGTACTTTCTGATCTAGTCTTGAGGAAGTGAATCCAAGTTCTTGGGAGTGTACGAGACGATACAATGAGTGGTAATCCTGGTCTCTGGTGTAAGAGGAGAACGTGTAAGGAGTGACAGTGGTGGGAAAGAGCCAGGGAGAGCAGGGCCACTTCTGAGGCCAAGCCCAGAATGTGAGGACCCAGATAAAGACCAGGGCCGCCAGGTGGTGGAGCTCAGAGTAGCAGTGGCCTCTGATTCAAGAACAGTGGACTGGCCCACTATCAAAGGGACCTTCAGAGTTTGTGAACCTTGTGCCCTATAGCCCACAGGCTCCTTGCCCTGAGAGCAGAGCAGGGTAAGAGATGCCAGCAGAGAACAATGAACATGGAAGAAACACAGGGTCCCTTTGCTACTCAGCCCTCTCCTAGGCAATTGTCCAGGTTTGGGAAATCAGCTCTGGATTTTTAACCTGAGAACTTCATGTTTAGTTTATCCCATACCCAACACCTGAAATTACATGCCAAATTTTGTGTATATAAGCATATTCTCAGAAGATAGCATCCATCAGGGTCTCAAAGGTGTTCAAGAGTGGAAACAGATTAAGAAACACTAGACTAAGTGGTTGCTGAAGTCCTCGTTTTCACATTCTCTGATCCTTTGATAATAGGATAACTGATTTGAATTTATAAAAGGCGAAAGATTTATGCAATCTGAAGAGGAACCAGAATATATAATTCTGTAGTCTGTAGAATTCAGACTCAAGATTGTAACATCAACTCTTACCTAAATCTCTAGCCTTTCAGCCTGCCCTACAGATTTCTGGAACTTTGCACCCATAAAAACATGTAAGGCAATTTCTTAAAATCTCAATCTCCTTCTTTTCCTCTCTCTCTAATCTTCTGGGTCTGTTTCTCTGGGAAACTCTGATCAATACACAACCCATTAGTCATTCATTTCAAGTTACAATACTAAGGATTAACACATATATGACTCGCCGAAATTCTTAATTTCATCACTGGTGAAAGCAATCCTGAGGCCATTTGGAATGAGTACTACTGTAAAGAAACAAGGTACAGAGACAAAAGAATATACTCTCATAGGTGTATGTTGTAAGCTTCAAGTAATATGGCCAAAGAGCCCAGTTTGGTAAAAATGGCTGAAAGCAAGTTGGTTAATGTGACAGTTTGGTCAAAAGGACAATTCGGTTCAAAATGAATATCCTTTACTTTTTAATTGTACCGTTAAACATTTCCAAAAATCATGTATCCATATTACTTTCATAATTTTACAAAAAGAAGATAATGAATATTTTCAGGCACTGGTTTTTTGGTGCTGGTGGTAGCGGAGAGGCTGCTGAAGCAGGCATTAACACCTTCCTGCTCCCTACAGATCAGGACTGCACCTTTGGAGCTGGACCACCTTCTGCGAAGGCTGGTGAAAGGAAGCTACAGGGAGCTGGACCACCTTCTGCGAAGGCTGGTGAAAGGAAGCTACAGGAATCTCAAAATTTCCCTAGGCCTTTCTGCGACTTTCTGTCCTGTCTGAAAGACTGCTGGAGTGGGGGGCGGGGGGGGGGGGTAAAAGTGGCCACCCTACGCTTTGTCCCTTCTTCCTTACCAGAGGGCTGGAGAAGGTCTTACTCCTCGTGTGTTATTTCATTTACAAGTATTTATCGATGTGTATTACACGCACAAACTTTACCAGGTTTTCTTGGGAGAGTGGTCTGCGGGAGGAGCTAGGCTCTGCTCATCAATATATACTTCAGAATGAATTTTTAACTTCTTTTCAGGTCACTTTATTTTTAAAAACTGTCATAAATTGTAACTTTGATGAAAAGAAACGCGACGACCACCTCCCAAAACTCGCTCACCTCCGCGCAACCCTCAGGGCCTTCAGCGCCCAGCACCCGCGCCGAAAGGATCTCTGCGCGGCAGTGATGTCACGGCGTCGGGGCGGGGCCGCGGCAGGGGCGGGGCTGCGGTAGGGGCGGGACGCTTCCCGGATCTCGCGGAGGGGCGGGCCGGGGGCGGTGGCCCGGCTGGGCGCGCTCGGCCCCTGAGGTGCGGGCCTTTATAAACGCGCCCGCTCGGTAGGCGGTTGTTGCGGAGAGGTTTGCGGGGTCGGGATGGTCGGGGTGCGTGCGGTTTCAGAGCAGAGGCGCCCGGAGCAGAGCGCGCCAGGCCTGCCTCGCGCAGGCTTCGTGCTGGGGCTGGACGTGGGCAGCTCGGTCATCCGCTGCCACGTCTATGACCACGCGGCGCTGATCCGCGGCTCCAGCGCGCAGAAGGTGACGGGGGAGCGGGCGTCGGGGCCACGGGTTACGGTCGCGCAGAGCATGCGGGATCGAGTAGCGGGAGGCGAGCGGGTGGGGCCGCCTCATCAAGCTGCATGCAGCCACCGGCAGCACCGGCGGGCCCTTGGCCCTGAGCCGCGGACCGGGAGCGGGCAGATACCCGAATTTCCTCCCCGGACAGGGCTAACACTTGTGCGCCCTTCCTGTTCTGGCTGAGGGCTGGAGGGGCCGGGTTTGTGACCAGGTCGTTCGCTTGCTTCTATCACCTGCGGATTCGCCTTTCCAGCCTTTCCTGCGTGGGACTGCGGAGACTCGTAGGGCAGGGCCGGGCAGGGCACTCCGCGCGTATCCAACCAAAAGGTGCTTTGTGACTTGCTAGGTTTTTCCCAGTTCCTTAGGAGACCTCCAGTCCCGTCTTTATTTACATTTACATTTTTCAGATCTTAACAGAATTTATTGTCCATTCTTCATTTGTCTTCATTAACTGCTGTCAGAGTGCTGGTTGCTCACCTGAGGGACTGATTTTCATGGATATGGGAGGTATTGGATAAGTTTTGAAGGCTGCTGTCATTACTTTTATCTTTTCCATCTTTGGATTTTGCTTTGTTTTGTTTTGTTTGTTTTAATATTTGAGAGAGAGAGAGAGAGATTGCACACACTAGGGAGGGACAGAGAGAGAGGAAGACACAGAATCCAGAGCAGGCGCCAGGCTCTGAGCCGTGAGCACCGAGCCCCACGCGGGGCTCGAACTCAGGAGCAGTGAGATCATGACCTGAGCCGAAGTCGGTCGCTTAACCAACTGAGCCACCCAGGGGCCCTATCTTTTCCATCTTTGAACATTGTTAAAAATAGCTTTTTCTGATTTGAGAAACCTCCCAACTCCTTGTTGTTATTAGTAAAGCGACCAACAGATTGATGTTCTTCTGTTCTTATTTTAATGAAGTGTTAATTTCTACAAGTGCACCAAAAATAATGTTGATTGGATATGGTGTTTTTACCCTTCTTTCCAATATCAACATCTTGTTTGATTGCCGCGTTAGGAGCCATTAGTTACCTAAACCATTCCCATCAGCCCTTGGACTCTTGTTTTTGCTCAGTTCCCTCTCTTCTTCCCAACCCCTTAGCAGTGTTTTTCAACCATAGCACTTGCCAGGAGTATGTCTAGCCAAGTTACTGCTTTGAGAAAACGGGGGAATTTCATTCTGGTTTCAGGACCAGGACAGAGAGCTGGGAGCCCAGCCACTTGCTGGGCCCTTCTCTGGCTACCTGTGCAGAAACCTACACACACAACCCTCCTCCAACCTGAAAGAACACTGTCCTTCAGTGACTGCATGCGTCTTATCTTTTTATGAGTCTTTATCACAACACAATGATACTTTTCACACAGTCTCCCTCATAATTCTAGACACACAGTACTTTTGTTTTAGGCAGTCGTGGGGTTTTTGTTGTTGTTTGTATGTGTGTTTGTTTAAGGAATTGAAGTATTTGGAACCAAAGGGAGACACAGATTGTCAGAAAATACAAAGTTTTGGTTGCTATTTTATTAGGGGCAAATGATTAACTTTTGAGAAATGAGGTAGGAATCTCAAAGTTGAATCAACATTGCTCTGAATAGCAGGAGCAAAGAATGTTTTGCTCACACTCTCTACTGTGATGTGTCTGGAAAGACATGTGAATTAATGAACATACAAAAAGTCCCTGCCCTAACGGATGAAGCACTTAGATTGAGGAGTTTTTAGCAATGCCTCTCCAACTGTAGTAGGAGTTTATAGCACTGCTTCTCAAAGTGTAGTCCCTGGGCATCTGGGGTAGAGATAAAGAAACTAAGATTTAGAAACTTGTGTAGCAGTTTGGTAGAGTAATTTTATGTCTGTTGACCTTAATACTGAAACACTTGGGATTTTCTTTTGTATGTAATTTTTTCCGAGAAAATTGTTTTATTTTAATTTTTTAATTTATTTTTAAGAGAAAGAATGCAAGGGAGGGGGGCGTGGGCAAAGAGAAGGGGATGCAGGATCCAAAGCGGGCTCTGTGCTGACAGCAGAGCCCAATGCCAGGCTCAAACTCATAAACCGTGAGATCATGACCTGAGCTGAAGTCAGACACTTAACCGATTGAGCCACCCAGGAGCCCCTAGAAAATTGTTTTAATTGCGTCTTTTTGGTTTTTTTTAATGTTTATTTATTTTTGAGAGAGACGTTGCAAGCAGGGGAGGGGCAGAGGGAGAGGGAGACACAGAATCGGAAGCAGGCTCCAGGCTCTGAGCTGCCAGCACAGAGTCCGATGCGGGGCTTGAACTCAGAGTGTGAGATCATGACTTGAGGTGAAGTTGGAGGCTCAACTGACTGAGCCACGCAGGTGCCCCTAGAAAATTTTTTAATTGTGTCTTATTGTTGGTCCAGGGGCACCTGGGTGGCTCAGTCGGTTAGGCATCCCACTTTGGCTCAGGTCATGATCTTACCCTTCGTGCATTCAAGCCCCATCTCACACTCTGTGCTTACAGTGATGAGCCTAGAGCCTGATTGGGATTGTGTGTCTCCCTCTCTCTTTGCCCCTCCCCCTCTCGTGCTCTGTCTCTCAGAAATAAAAAAAATTAAAAAAAATTGTTGGTCCATGGTTCACCTGGATGGCTCAGTCACTTGAGTGTCAGACTCTTGATTTTGGGTCAGGTCATGATCTTGCAGTTTATGGGATTGGCCAGGGTCAGGCTCCAGGCTGTCAGCTTGGGATTCTCCCTTTCCCTCTCTCTTTGTCCCTCCCCCATGCATGCTTTCCCTCTCTCTCTCAAAATAAATAGTAAACATTAAAAAAAATTGTTGGTCCATAACAAATTAGAAAAGAACAATCAGCAATTGGTCGGTCACTTACTTCAGATAGCTGGAGTTCTTTGAGAGGAAGGATCTTTTTGGCCTACATTGCTACTTAGCACCTGGTTTATTACCTCATGGGTACAGAATAAATCACTGTATTGCATTTAATTAAAGTATTAAGAATTCAGTTTGCTTCATGAGACTTTGGTTTGGACACAGAACTTTTGTATATTTTCTCAGATGAAAATCACCTCTGCTAATATGATGGTAAGACTGCATAGTAGAAACCCAAAACCTCTTAGTATAGGATTCGATTGATGCTGCTGCATAAATAGCTTCAAAGAGAAAGAGAGAAAGAAAAAGTGAAGAGATCACCCTTTAGAGACAAGAACAAAATAGGCTGTGTTAGTTTTTTACATAAAATTGAAATCCCAAACATGAACCCTTATGTTAGGAGGCTAATACCAGGCCTCTCAGAAGACCAGTTTTATTTCTTGTGGCATTCATTTTTTAGCAGCAGAGATACGTTTTTAGGCTTTTAAAATAATTTGTACTTTTTATTTATCTTTATTTATGTATTTATTTATTTTAGAGAAAAGTACAAGCTGGGGAGAGGCAGGCATAGGGGGAGGCAGTGGGGAGAGAGAAAGAGAGAATCTTAAGCAGGCTCCCCACTGAGCACAGAGCCTGATTCAGCGCTCTATCTCACGACCCTGGGATCATGACCTGAGCTGAAATCAAGAGTTGGACACTCAACTGACTGAGCCACCCAAGCGCCCCTAATTTGTATTTTAAAAGCAAATCTTTCTATAGATTCTTGAATATTGGTGTTACAAACTAAATCCACGTGTCAATATTTGATGTTTCTAATTTTAAAAATGGAGAAAGTTTATCATGTTCCCCATTGGAACATCATGCTATTGTGAGAAACCATGGAAAACAATAACATCTTGGTGGCAAGAACAGGATAGAAAGGCCACTTCAAAGAAAACAGTATGGCCTCTACTACTGTGTACCCTTCTGGACAGTCTTGAAAACTTCTGGTTGCTGTCTTTTTGTTTTGTTTGTAATCCACAAAACAGATCTTGTTAGCTTTGGTTATATTTTTGTCTAATCGGTGTGGTCTTCCTTCAGTACAAGAGATTTCTCTGTTGTGACATGTTTGGGGATAGTGAGATGTCTGGGCTGGTGGAGTGGGGGGAGTGACTGTGGAGTGCCACCATCAAGTCTGAAGGTTTGTAGACTTGAGGCAGTGATGTCCACTTTGAGTTTTTTTGGATGAGGAAGTGTTTGTTGCAGCTGAGCCATTTGTCTATGGTCATGAAAGCCTTGCCTAGAAAAAAGCAAATATTAGAAAGGGAGTAGATTTTGTTAAATATGTCTCAGAACTCAGTGGATTCTTTTTTCATATCAGACCTTGTCACCCTCATGCTCCCCACATAGTCACTGTCTCCTCAGCATTCCTTTTTTTTTCTTTATTTTGGCCTTTTCTTACATGTTCGATCTTTGGTTGGCTATTTGTTCATATTTTCAGTACCATTCAGTAGTCTTACCCCACTCAGCTATATCTGGTATTTGCAGGGAAAGAACTCTTCTGGATCAGCCCCTCTGGAGAGTAAACCTTTTACCATCTGCTTGGTTAGGTAGGGGCAGTGATGGGGCTGGAGGAGGGGATTGGGGATCCTTATAAAGACTTTGAACCGATCTTGTGTGTTCAGCCTCATTTGGCATCCCAACCTTTGGAGGTACCTCTAATTTACCATGGAATCTCTGCCGGGGTTGAATAAAGATGCGGTGCAATCTGAGTAGGGAGTGAAGTATCATCTTTCTGCTCTCTTTAGCCATGTGCCACCCACACACTCACTGTTACCATTAACAACATTTGATAAAACCTAGGTCTGAGCCTGTTTGCTCTCTTCTCATTGTCCTTCTGCATTAACCTTTTGTCTTTTAATTGTAGAGAGAGAGGGCATGCAGGCAGGGGAGAGAGACAGAGATAGAGAGAGAGAGAGAAAATGAGAGAGTGTGAGAGAGAGAGAGAGAGAGAAAGAGACAAAATCTTAAGCAGGCTGCATGCTCAGCACGGACCCTCACTCAGGGATTGATCCCACAACCCAGGGATCATGACCTGAGTCGAAATGAAGAGTTGGACGCTCAACCAACTGAGCCACCCAGGCACCCCTTGAATATATAGATTTTAAATCTTTCACTGAACTTAGGAAATTTTCAGCACTGTTACTTCCCTGGAGTAATTTTTTTTTTTTTTTTCACTGAACTCTTTCTTTTCTTCTCTGGGGAGTCTGATGACATAAATACTATACCTTTTGCTCTTGTCTCATAGATCCCTGAGGCTTTATTTGATTTTTTCCCCAATATTTTTCCTTTCTTATATTTATGTCAGATAATTTCTATTGATCTATCTTGGTTTACTGCCATTCTTCTATTATCTTTATTTTACTATTGAGGCCATCCAGGATTTTTGTTTGTTTGTTTTTTGTTTTTTAGAGAGAGCATGAGTGGCTGAGGGGCAGAGGGACAGAGAGAGAGAGAGAATCTTAAGCAGGCTTCATGCTCAGTGCCGAGCCCAATGCGGTGCTCAATCCCAAGACCCTGGGATCATGACCTGAGCTGAAATCAAGAATTGGATGCTCAACTGAGTGAGCCACCCAGGCGCCCCTATTTTAATTATTATATTTTTCTTTTTTAAAATTGATTTTACTAGCTTTATTGAGGTATGATTGACAAGTAGAAGTTGTATATATATGTAAGGTGTACAACATGATGTTTTGGTATACATATACATTGTGAAATGATTACCACAATTAAGCTAATTAACATACCCAGTAACTCACATAATCACTATTTGTGCATGTGTGTGTGTGTGTGTGTTGAGAACACTTCACAACAGTTCTCTTAGCAATTTCAAGTGCACAATACATTATTACTAACCATAGTTACCATGCTGTATGTTAGGGCTCTAGAACTTATTCATCTTATATCTGAAAGTTTGTACCCTTTGACCAGCATCTTTCCTTTTCCCCCATTTTCCTAATTATTGTATTTTTCAGTTCTAATATTTTTTTTGTCTTAACATTTCTTGGCTGAGACTTTTTATCTTGGCATTTGTTTCAAAATAATTTGCCCTTCTTTCTTGGAACATTTTTATAATCGCTGCTTTGAAGTCTTGATCTGATGTGAGGGTAGATTTTTCTGGTTCTTCACATACCTTATAATTTTCAGATTGTATCAAGGAATTTTGAATATTGTGTTATAAGAGTCTGGGTCTTGTGTAAATCTTATGATGAATGTTGATATTTTTCTTTTACCAGGCAATGAATGCAGTTCGGTTCAGGCTACCCTTCTGTGGACTTTGGTTTCACTGTTGGTTATTTCCAAAATCTTGGTGGTACTATTTGCATCTGTCCTGTGCATTTGCCACCCAGTAGTCAGTCTGGCACCTGGGTAGTGGTCTCTCCCTTAGTTCTATTCTTAACATCTTTGCTATGCTGTTTAGGATTACATTCACACATGTGCAGCTTTGAGGTGAGCCTCGAGATTCATTCACAACTTTCTGGAGCAGCTTTCCCAAGCCCCTCCCTCTCTGAGATTTTCCTGGTACTTTTTGGTTCCCTGAGCCTCCCCTTGTGGCTACTCTTGCCAGAACGCTAGAGCTTTCATTACCCTACTCTGCTGGCACTTCTATGCCCACAGCTGGGGCTACGCATCAGGAAGCACAGAGAGAGAAAAAAAGCCATGAGGGTCTTGGGCCACAGCTCCTCTGATTGGAGAGGAAGTTTTACCTCCTTCAGTATTTTAGGTGCTTGTGATTACTGATGCAACCACTACTACAAGATAGCTTAGGTACAAACGTATGTGGGCAAAGTGGGGGAAAAAAGAAATATGGAGGACTTCTCCCATTCTCTCTGTTAGCCAAAACATGAGAGCTTCTCTTGGAGTTTCCACTGCGCCCTGGTACTCACTTCTGGTTTTGTGGACTGCCTTGAGTCCAGGCCAGGGAAGATCAGGAAATAAAACGGGAAACTTACCACCAGTTCAGTTGTGGAGTCCACAAATAGCTGCTCCATGCATTCAGTGGGAGAGACGGGGTGGAGTGTGCTTCCTTCATCATAGTCTGAACCAGAACCTGGTACTTGATTTGTTGATTTTTATATTTAAAAAGATATTTCTCTTGTTATAAAAATGGAACATCTCCATTCTGGAAAACTTGGAAAATAAAGATAAATTTGGAAAGTAAGGACAAAGAAAACTAAAATTTTCTATAAGTCATGAACAAAAGAAAACTTTTTATTTGCATTTTAACAATAAAAATGAATTAGATAATAAAATCATGTTGTTAATCATTTTAACCAGTAATTTTAAGACCCAGATATTATTGACGTGCTCTAATGTTGTTTTTATTAAATTTCCTTTTTCTAAATAGGTACAAAGTCTTTATCCTCAAACTGGCTGGGTTGAAATTGATCCTGATGTTCTCTGGCTTCAGTTTCTTGCTGTAATAAAAGAGTCTGTTAAAGGTAATTAGATTTAGAAAAATAAAAATAATAAAGTATATTTTGTGTTAGTAAGAGTTTTCCTCAGTCTTTAGAATTTTGTGGGTTGCCTAAGCTATAATTATACAAATAGTATTTTACTGGGGTCACAATTTCCCAGTATTTTTCAGCTGACATTTGTGGTTTACCATTAACCACTTTGTCAAGGAAAGGTAATGGCAACTCTCTCCTCTGGCTTAAGTCTTTTTTCAACTGTAGTATAAAGGTTCACCTTCCTTCTTCATTCCTAGTTGTAGTTAGTGCTCATTTGATTTCGTGTTGTGTACAAAATACCAGAGGTTATTTATTAACAAAGTTATAACACACAGTTCCTGCTGTTAGAAATTTACACTTGAGATACGTTTATTGTTAGACAAGGGTTTTTTTTGTTTTTTAATTTTTTTTAAATGTTTACTTATTTTTGAGACAGAGAAAGACAGAGCATGAGCCGGAGAGGGGCAGAGAGAGAGAGGGAGACACAGAATCCAAAGCAGGCTCCAGGCTCTGAGCTGTCAGCACAGAGCCCAATGCCGGGCTTGAACTCACAAACTGTGAGATCATGACCTGAGCTGAAGTCAGACACTTAACCATCTGAGCCACCCAGCTGCCCCTGTTTTTGTTTTTCTGTGTGGCCTCTTGATGCAAAGTGCTGTCCTGGCCATAGCGACAGTCTGAAATCTTAGCTCTTTAAGAACATTTTCAATGCAACTTTCTTTAAGAACATGGCAAAAGATGACTTATAAATGTGAATTCCAAAAGATCTTTTACTTCACTTTTGTGATTCAATTGCTTCTCCTTCTTACCTTTTTTGGTTTGAAATATGTCAAACTTATTTTAAAAAGTTCCAGTAGTACATGGAATACCTGTATACCTTTTTCCCAGATTCAAACATGTTTAGTAGTGTTTACCATCCTTTGCAAACTCTTTTATTTGACCCATTTGAACATTGGCTGTGACATAATAACCTGTTCTCCCTAAATACTTGAACATTATCTCCAAAGAAAGGGGAATTCTCGGGATGCCTGGGTGGCTCAGTCGGTTGAGCATCTGATTTCAGCTCAGGTCATGATCTCATAGCTCATGAGTTCCAGCCCCGCGTCAGGCTCTGTGCAGACAGCTCAGAGCCTGGAGCCTGCTTTGGATTCTGTGTCTCCCTCTCTCTCTGCCCCTCCACTGCTTGTGTTCTGTCTCTCTCTCTCTTTCTCAAAACAATAAACAAATGTTAAAAAATATTTTTTAAAAAAGAAAGGGGAATTCTCTTATATAACTACAGTGCACTTATGTTAGAGGAAATTTAACATTAATACAGTAATATTTTCTAATGCTTCATCTTCAATAGTCCTCTCTTATCTCAGTCATTAATAGCTTTTTTCCCATCCAGAATCCGGCCAAAGATGAGGCATTGCATGTAGCAGTCAGTCTATCTAGTCTCTTTTAATCTAGAGCGTGTTCTTTATGACACTGACAATTTTCAAAAGTACAGACCAGTTTATTAGACAGTCCTACATTATGGGCTTGTCCTGATTTATTCCTCATGATTAGCTTCAGGTTAAATATTTTTGAGAGAAGTACTGTATGTGAGGTGATATGTCTTCCTCGGTACTCAAATTGAAGTTGTCCCTATTTTTCCTAGTGGAATAAATTGCTCTTTTAAAAACAATATCATGAAAAATACTCAAGTAGCTGTATTTTAAGAAATATGAACCAAAAAAACCCATGTTTTATTTGCATTTAGCATTTGTTTGTATGGAAAATAAGATCTGAGCTTCAGTAATTATAATACTTTCCCTGGGGATTTTCCTTTACTGTCATCAACCAGCTTCTATTATGGTGTGTTGATCTTGAAAATAAGTTGTTTTACCGGCAAATAGGGGTTGATTCAGGAATAACAGAATTGCAATTTGGGACAAGCAAGCTATGGCAAAAACCATAGGCTAGTCCAACAAACAAAAAAGAGGAATGTTATTTTGTTAAAAAGGAGAAAGAAGTTGGGAAGGTTTGTTTTGAACTGTGGTCCATTGGGAGACAAGCAAGAGTTTAGGGTGATGATGGTTTCTCATTGGCTTGGGTAGTAGATTTGTTATGGAAGATGCAGTGTACGTCTTTTCCTATCAGGACCTGTGATTGTCAATTCTTTTCTGCTGAGGATTCTTTTCGTGGGGTCTAAAACTGATAGGTCTTCCTGTAATTGACCCAGTGGTATGGCTGTGACTGCATTTTAGAGAGGTTTCCCTGTATTAATTTTCATAGGTTGATCATTGCTTGAATTAAGATCCATTCTTTTAGTATTACAAGAAGAAAATACAATCCAAGTAACCTTGAGTATTGTTTGTTTTTTTCCTAACATTTAAAGCAAAAGCCCATTTTGCTATTATTCAAATATGACCTTTTTCCCTTTAAGTAAAAAATTACTACAAAATCATCTTAGTAATGCTTTCTTTATTAGCTCCAGTTATGTTACTAAATGCTAAACCCAGATGTTTTTCTTAAAGATTATATTGAATGATCTATTTCCCATACTATAATATTATAAAGAAAACTTCACTGGCTTTTACCCCCATGTGTTTTACCTATCTTTATTTTTAGCTGCAGGAATAGAGATGAATCAAATTGTTGGTCTTGGCATTTCAACACAGAGAGCAACTTTTATTACATGGAACAAGTAAGTACGTTGTTTGATAAACATTCTGTTGCTGGGTTCATACCATAGTGAGCGTGCTGCTGTAAGACCTTTTTGAGGAGTTTTAAATTTATGAATTAAGAGTTTTGCTTGGTTAAGAGGGATGAAAGTGGGCCTGCTTTCTGGCGTTTTAAAGTACACTCCCTGCATGTTGTTTGGGCTTGACTTCTATTAAATAATAACAATAAAAATATTATTACTGTCATTACAATTCTCCATTCCTTTCTTTTGAGGTGAGTTAGTTTTTCAAATAAGCATGGATTGAAATCTTAAAAATTAGCTTATATCTAAAAAGATTCAGGAGATTCTAACAAATTTCATAAACACAATTCTATAATTATGGTTTATATTTTCAGTCTGTTCCAAATTTGATATTTAAGTACCTACAACATATGAGGTATGTATAAACGTAATTATAATATCATAATGGCTACCATATAGTGAATACCTATGATATTTCAGGTTCTATTATCCTAACAAACATACTTATTAATTTGGTATTATGTAATATGTCTTTTTACAGAGAAAGAAACTGAGGCTTAGCGAAATAAGTAAGTGGTTCAAGGCCACTCAGTTAATAAATAGAGCCAAGATTCCAAATTATCTTTTTTGACCCCAAAACATATGCCCTTCCCACTACCTCTATATTACCTTCAACATGAGTTTCTTTAAAAACATTAACAACGGACACCTGGGTGGCTCAGTCGGTTGAGTGTCCGACTCTTGATTTCAGCTCGGGTTATGATCCCAGGGTTGTGGGATCGAGCCCCATGTCTCAACTCCGTGCTGAGCATGGGACCTGTTTGGAGTTGTCTCTCTCTCTCTCTCTCTCTCTCTCTCTCTCTCTCCCTCCCTCCCTTTGCCCCCTCTCCCACTCTCTCTCTCTGTCTCTCAAATAAAGAAAATTATAAAAAAAATAAAAATGATACCAGCAAAACTCTATAAAATGTTTCTTTGTTATAAAGCCCTAGACACCAAAGGGCATCTTGAGGGGCAGTGAGGAAGAAAAGTGGTAGATATAGGGGTAAGAATAAGTATAAGAAACATAATCAGGGTGAATTCACAAGGACTTGGCCTCTAATTCAGTACTGGGCAAGAGGAAGAAGTTTAAATTTACCAGTGATGTTTGGGAAGATAATGATTGAAATTATAGACAACATAAAAGGAGGAACCAGTTAGGTGGTGATGATGGTGGGTTGAAGGGAATGATAGATGATACTATCATCTTTAGATGATAAAGTGTTTGGTTTGGGACATGGGGATATGGAGATCCCCTAAAGGTGGTTAGAACATTTGTCTGGTTTATACTGAGGCATGGCTCATTTCCTCCAGATAGGTGCTCTTTCTTTGAGGGTATAATGCTTCTCAGATGGATGCCTGCGTCTACAGTCCCTCTGTGCCTTCCCCCAGCTCCCCACCCAGTGCATTGGGCACAGCGAGTCTTAAATAGGTAATACATGTGTCAGATAAAAGAGTAAAGGATTTAAAGTCATCTGTGTAGGTCAGGGTTTCTAAACAGTGGCACCGTTGACATTTTGGGCCAGATGATTCTTTGTTGTTGGGGCTATCCTGGGCATCGTAGGGTGTTTAGCAGCATCCCTGGCCTCTGCTTTCCAGGTACCAATAGCACCCTCCCCCCTGGTTTTGGCAGCCAAAAACATCACCATCCATTGGCCAGTGTCCCCTGGGCGGTAGAATCACTCCCAGTTGAGAACTGTTGACATAGATAAAGTCCAGAAGAGTAGGTGTGTTCTCTGGTAGAGATTATATGGATAAAAGAAAAGAAGACTGAGGATTTAGACAGTGAGTATCCACCCTGCCCCCCAACTAATTGGGAGTCAGAAAGCAAAAAGCTAGCATGACAGGACAAACACATATCTGGGAAGTGGGTGGTATGGAAGTTGAGGCAGGAGAGTGTTCCTAGGGAAACAACTGATTGGAAGTGTCATGTTTTGTTGGATTTGGAGATTAGATCATTGGCCACATTGATTGTTTTCATCAGAACCTAGATTCCAGGTCATTCATGACAGGAAGGTCAAAATACTAGGATGCAAAGTTTTTGTGTGGCAGTAGGACCATACCTCACTTTTAGGAGAAATAGAAGGGTCAGATTCCAAGACCATCCAAGACCGTTCACTTCCCTTATTGGTGTTGTTGTCATTTTGGCAGGATAGGCTTTCTTCCTCAGACAATTAATTTTGAGTTTTCTTCTTGGCTGTCCTTTTTTGAGATGTTCGTATTCTTTCATCATGAGTTTTGGAAACTTTGCTTGTAGGAAATACTAGATATTCAACACACACACACACACACACACACACACACACATGCACACACACACAAAGCTTTGTGCTTCTTTTACCTTAAAATAATAGAGTCTTAAAATAGTGCTCCCTGGGCACCGTGTGCCATGTAGCACATAATGCTGGCAGATCTACAAGCTCCCCAACAAAGAGCTGAGATACAGCACAGGAGTGAGTGGGCACAGCTCTGAGCTCATTTTCTAGAGAGAGATTGACAGGACCCTGGCACAATCTACTGTGCATTCCAGACCTGGCCAGCACCTCCTCCCAACTCACTCTTTCTTTCCCCTATGGTCACCGTCCATTTCTATCATCACGGCCATAGAAACATTGTTTTCCTGTTGTTGCTGTCAGTAAGCCTAAAACATTTAACTTTCTTTTTTTTTGTTTCCTCCTTTTCCCTCCTTGAGATGCTTGGTGTTTATTAACTTTTTACAGGCCTTGACTTTTCTTCATATTCTTCAGATTAAAGTATTTTTCAATGTATTTAGTCAGTGGTGTGTTTAGCCTGTATCTGACAATAGCTATAGTACATCTCCTCTATTTTGGTTGTTTTAAATTTGTTTGTTCTACAAAATCGGATCTGTTTTGTTCCTTCAATCCCTGTGTCTCTCAGGGAGGCTTCTGCCAGCTAACCTCAGATCAGGGTGTGTGCCAATTAGTAACACAAACTATGAGTCATGCAGGCAAACTGAGATTCACTCAGTAACTGTTTGAGGACTTACAGGGAGTAAGGCAGTGTGCTGGCTACAGAGCTGAATATGAAAATGAATAAGAAGACCAGCCCTCAAGAAATTGACAGTCTCATAATACAAGTATGTAAATGACTGTGTTCCCACAGCACCAAATATATCTTTTATTGTAGTACTTGATACTTGTGTTAATGGTTCTTTCCAATTACTTATGACAGAAATACATTAGGAACCATGGAATGGTACACTGTGTTAGAGAGGTTTAAGGCAACTCATTTACATATTGCTTGTCGTGTTTTTCCTCCATTTGTTTTTTTATTGTTGACATAGGTAAAACAAACCCACATCACTGCTAAGTGAATATTGGAATATGTGTTACTTCTTAAGATCAGTATTCTAGATTGTCTTCTACCATGCTATGAATTAATGATGCCTCGTTCTTCTTGTGGTCTTATCCCTTTGTTCTTCAGCTGTGCTAACATTTAACACACCATGCTTCATCCTGAGAACCTTCGAATGTGTAACACATTTTGTCAGCAATGTTCACTCTCCTCGTTTGTTCCTCCTCATCCTTCAGAGCTCAGTTCTGTTGTCATTTCTCAAAGAAGCCTTTCTTGACCTTTACACTAGGCAAGGTCTCTTGTTAAGGATACTCATGGCCTTCTGTATTTCTCCTCCATAGGACTTCGTCCTGTAGTAAGTAAGTGAGTAATTGAGTATTTGGTTTCCCTAGTAGAAAATATATTCATGTTTGTTTGCTTGTTTGCTTGTTTATTTTGACAGAGAGAGAGAGAGAGAGAGAGAAATGGGAGTGGAGGAGGGGCAGAGAGAGAGGGAGACAGAATCAAAAGCAGGCTCCGGTCTGTCAATGTAAAGCCTGACTCAGGGCTCGAGCTCATGAAACATGAGATTATAACCTGAGCCGAAGTCAGATGCTTAACTGACTGAGCCACCCAGGCACCCCGTGAATAGATGCTTTCTAAGTAAAAAGAGCAAATCAAGGGCATAAACAGGAGGCACAAGAGTATGGAGTGTCTGAAGAATCAAAGGTACTTTGGAATTCAGAGGGTGAAATAGGGAAGGCACCATACCCAAGGGTTCTGACTTCTTCCTGACTCTGATCTTCTCTCTGACTACCCTCTTCCTAGTCTGTGCTCCAGTCACACTAGCCTGCTCTCTGTTTCTTGAACATTCCCACTGGTTCCTACTTTTATTAGGAGCAGCTTTGCACTTGTTGCTCCCTCTATCTGGAACGCTCTTACCTGAGATCTTACCTCTTTCTCATCATTCCGACCTCACCACGGAGATCATTCTCCCAGGAGACCTTTCCTGACCATTTTGTTTGCCCATCAATTTACCATTTTATTTTCTTGATATCACTTATCATTATCCAAAATTCTTATTTACTTATTTGAATATTTATTTATTACATATCTCCCATAGGTGTAAGAAGTTCCATGAGTGTTGGGATTTAAAAAAAATTTTTTTTTAATGTTTATTTATCTTAGAGAGAGACAGAGCACAAGCAGGGGAGGGGAGAGAGAGAGGGAGACACAGAATCCAAAGCAGGCTCCAGGCTCCGAGCTGTCAGCACAGAGCCTGACGCGGGGCTTGAACTTATGAGCTGTGAGATCATGACCTGAGCCGAAGTCGGACGCTCAACTGACAGAGCCACCCGGGCGCCCCCAGTGTTGGGATTTTTGTCTTCCCTATTCTCACTAGGTCCTTCACACTTAGAACAGTACCTTCACATAGTAGGCCTTCAAATGTTTGAGTGATTGAGTTGTACCTGGAGAGGAAGGCAAGGTCCCAGACCAGGAAAGGCCATTTGTTGTGGTAAAGAGTTTATCTCTTATAAGTAGTGGGAAATTATCAAAAGCTGTTAAGCAGAAGGGTAATATGACCAAATTTACATTTTAGAAAGAATATTCTTTAAAATTTTTTTCATGTTTATTTATTTATTTTTGAGAGAGACAGAGCACGAGCAGGGGAGGGGCAAACAAAGAGAGAGAGAGAGCATCCCAAGCAAGCTCCTCACTGTCAGCACAGAGCCCGATGTGAGGCTCAAACCCATAAACCATGAGGTCATGACCTGAGCTGAAACCAAGTCAGATGCTTAACCGACTGAGCCACCCAGGTGCCCCTGGAAAGAATATTCTTGAATCAGGGTAGACCGTGGATTTGAGAGGAATGAGAGGAAGACGGGGAAGTGTCTTTGAAGACAATTGCTTATTCAAGTCTCTGCTCTTATACCTAAAAACACTCCCCACCCCCAGTTACTCTATTCTTTTACCATGCATTCTTTCATGGCATCATCCTTATATGAAATGATAGTTTTAATTACTCATTTGTTTCTCCCCTCCATTAAAATATAAACTCCAGGGATATAACAGAATCCCTGTGGACTTAGGATGATCTCCCCACTTCCCCCTAGTTTTTGGCTGAAGCAGCTAAAGGATACCATTAACCCAAGTGTGGCACACTAGAGAAAGAGGGGCAGCAGGTTTGGGGTGGATGTGTTGCATTTGAGGTGGCATGGAGCAATTCTAGGAGATAAGTAGAAGGTAGCTATTTGTGAGGGGATGGAAATTATGTGAGAAGCTGGCCCTAGAGTTGTAGATGGGTGAGTAGTCCTGTGCTGACAGCATTCATGAGTGTGGGTCAGATTTCTTTACAGACAACAGTTAGTTAAAAAGAGAAGGGGACCAAGCATATAACCCTCAGCAGATACCAGCATTTAACTGGCAGTCAAAGGAAGAAATATTTACAGAGGAAACCAGAGAACATATACTTAGAGAGGTAGGAGGAGAAACAGCACAGTGATATCATGGAAGCTTAGGAAAGTGACAGTTATTTTTTTTAATTTAAATGTTTATTTTTGAGAGAGAGCGAGTGCTACAGCAGGGGAGGGGCAGAGAGAGGGGGAGACAGGATCTGAAGTGGGTTCTGTGCTGACAGCAGAGAGCCCAAAGTGGGGTTCAGATTTGAACCATGAGATCATGACCTGAGCCAAAGTTGGACGCTTAAGCGACTGAGCCACCCTGGCACTCCAGGAAAGTGAGTTTTAGGTAGGATGAAGTGATGGTCTGGAATCAGTATTGCAGAATGGTCAAGTCAAATAGAAATGAGCCTGTAAATCTGGAAATAAGGAAGACAGTGGTTACCACAGTGAATATACTTTTCATGAATGATGAGAAATCTGAATTGTACTTGTATCACATTTGGTTGAGGTAATGAGAGGTTATGAGGAAACATTGAAGGCTTTGTTAGGTTGTATTCCGTACATACGGATCGGTACCAGTTCACAAGGTTCTGGCATTTAAAGCAGACACAGGAGGGTCACCTGGGTTGCTTAGTTGGTTAAACCTCTGACTCCGGATTTCAGCTCAGGTCATGATCTCACGGTTTTCTGGGTTCGAGCCCTGCATCTGACTCTGAGCTGGCAGTGCAGAGCCTGCTTGGGATTCTCTCTTTCCCCCTCCCCCACTTGTGTGCGCTCTCTCTCTCTCGCTCTCTCTCTCTCTCTCTCTCTCTCTCAAAATAAATAAACTAAAAAAGAACTTAAAAAATTTTTAAAAACAAAGAAAGCAGACACAGAAGAAAGCTGGAATGATCCCAGGTTAGGTATTGGGAAGATAGATGGTTAATTTGAAAGGTAAGGGGTAAAAAGAACCTCATGAAGAATAATGGAGTAGGAACCTGTGAGGATTGGTCAAAGCAACCATTGAGCTGGAAAGAGAGGTTGTAGTAAACTGCTTCAAAACTCTAGAACCTAATTAGGCCTTCTAACAACTAGAGGAGTGCTGGATGAAAGTAGCGGCAACTACTCTCAGGTAAGAGGGTGTGTGCAAACTGACCACTGTCTTTTACTCCTCAGTGCTTCTGTGGGTATGGGAAAAGCAGCTCCCATTACTGGAGTGAGTGGCTGCTACTAGGACAAGCAGTAGGGACACTGTCCTACGAAAATTTGGATGTTTATGCTTTGGTTTATGCTTTGGTGGTGCCCCACGGGACTGGCACAGCTGCTTACCTAGGTTCCAGCCCTCTCAGCTGCAGTGGCTTTCTTAACCAGTGTCTGTTGGGAGATTTAATGGTTTTTTTCTGGAGCCAGACATTTAAGAAAATCTTTGTCAGCTCACTGACACAGAGAGAACAGAAGTCACAGAAACTTCAGTGACTACACACAACAAGGAATACACACTTTGCAATAATAGTTTGGAAAAGTCACACACTGACAACTCCAACCCTCAAGGAAGAAAAATCAGCAATCCCTGAGGAGGGGGTAAACCAGATTTCTAGAGTTATCACATTTATTTTCAAAGGAATACGTTTTACGCATCTCACTGACTGAAGGAATTAGTCACACCCTAAGGAATGTTTGATGAATTAATCTGTTAAAGACTAAAATTAAACATTAAGATATAAAATTACACATAATAAATAGTATAATTTAAAACTGTACAATTCAGGACTCATGACATTTCCTTATAACCACTTTCAACTCCATAATGACTCTGTCTTTCCTGTAAATAGCACCTCTCAGTACTCAGTCTTACAAGTTATTAAAGCAAGGCTCATTTTTATATATTAAACTAACAAAATAACAGTCTGGGTGAGATTATGGCAGAAGTGTTTCACTCATACATTGCTCTCATATTTTTTAATATATTTATTTTCATATAAAATTAATGTCTCCAAATAGTTATCAAGTACAACCAATGCTCCAGACGCTCCCTGAAGCACCATCTGGTACAGGCACCCTAGCTGAGAAGGCATTGGAAGTGGTATTATAATCAATATGCAGTATTGACTATAACATCAACTGTTGCAGGTTTGGCCACATATGAGGAGTTGGAAAGTCTTCTTACCCTTGGACTCAGTAATCTCACACTTAGGAATGAGGGAGATTTGGGGGAAATAACCCAACAGAAGCAACAACAGCTCATCAAAATTTGACCTCGGGAAATAGGGTCACTGCGAATGTAATTAGTTAAATTAGGATGAGACCATAATGCAGTAGGGTGGATTTCTAGTTCAGTGTGACTAGTGTCCTCATACAAAGACAGCCACATGAAGACAGACATATGGAGAATTTCATGTGAAGGAGAAGGGTTGGAGTGATGCAGCAATGAGCCAAGAAATGCCAGAGATTGCTACAGACTGCCAGCACAAGGCAAGGAAGGACTCCATTATAGATTTTAGAGGGAGTGTGGCCCTGGCAGCATTATGATTCTGGACGTCTAGCCTCCAAACTGAGACAATAAATTGCTTTTGTCTTAAGCTGTTATGGCAGCCTAAGGAATCAAATACAATGGTCAACTGATTTTTGACGACACCAACCAGGCAATGTGGAAAAACGTGTCTTCAACAAAGTTGAGAAAACTGGATTTTCATTTGCAAAAGTATGAATGTGGACCCTTGCCACATACTATATAAAAATTAACTCACAAAATGGATCAAAGACTCAATTTAAAGGATAAAACTTTGTAGTTTTAAAGAAAACATAGAGGAAGATTTTCATGACCATGAATCTAGCATCGACTTCTTAAATGGCACCAAAAGCACAGTTAATAAAACAAAAAAAATAGATAAATTGGACTTCATCAATATCAAAAACTTTTATGCATGAGAGAACACTATTAAAATATTTTCATATTTTTGACAACTAATTTTTCTTTAATTTTCTTAACTGTTGGAAGTCTCTGAAGTATAAAAATTGCCCCAAATTTAATAATAAATAATAAAAAATAAAGCCATGTTGAAATTATTTTGACATAATGTACAATTTGCATTTTAAAAATATGTCTTTGGGGCACCTGGGTTAAGCATCTGACTTTTTTTTTAACTTTATTTTTTATTTTTTAAAATTTAATTCAAATTAGTTAGTATATAGTGAAGCAATGATTTCAGTACATTCCTTAATGCCCCTTACCCATTTAGCCCATCCCCCCTCCCACAACCCCTCCAGCAACCCTCAGTTTGTTCTCCATATTTATCAGTCTTTTGTTTTGCCCCCCTCCTTTATATTATTTTTGTTTCCCTTCCCTTATGTTCATCTGTTTTGTCTCTTAAAGTCCTCATATGAGTGAAGTCATATGATTTTTGTCTCTCTCTGACTAATTTCACTTAGCATAATACCCTCCAGTTCCATCCACGTAGTTGTAAATGGCAAGATTTCATTCTTTTTGATTGCCGAGTAATACTCCATTGTGTGTGTGTGTGTGTGTGTGTGTGTGTGTGTGTGTGTGTGTATACACACACACCACATTTTCTTTATCCATTCATCCACCGACGGACATTTGGGCTCTTTCCATACTTTGGCTATTGTTGATAGTGCTGCTATAAACATGGGGGTGCATGTGTCCCTTTGAAACAGCACACCTGTATCCCTTGGATAAATGCCTAGTAGTGCAATTGCTGGGTCGTAGGGTGGTCCTATTCTTAGTTTTCTGAGGAACCTCCATACTGTTTCCCAGAGTGGCTGTACCAGCTTGCATTCCCACCAACAATGCAAAAGAGATCCTCTTTCTCTGCATCCTCACCAACATCTGTTGTTGCCTGAGTTGTTAATGTTAGCCATTCTGACAGGTGTGAGGTGGTATCTCATTGTGGTTTTGATATGTATTTCCCTGATGATGAGTGATGTTGAACATTTTTTCATGTGTCAGTTGGCCATCTGGATATTTTCTTTGGAGAAGTGTCTATTCATGTCTTTTGCCCCTTTCTTCACTGGATTATTTGTGTTTTGGGTGTTGAGTTTGATAAATTCTTTATAAATTTTGGATACTAACCCTTTATCTGATATGTCACTTGTAAATATCTTCTCCCATTCTGTCAGTTGCCTTTTAGTTTTTCTGATTGTTTCCTTTGCTGTGCAGAAGCTTTTTATTTTGATGAGGTCCCAGTAGTTCATTTTTGGTTTTGTTTCCCTTGCCTCTGGAGACGTGTTGAGTAAGAAGTTGCTGTGGCCAAGATCAAAGAGGTTTTTGCCTGCTTTCTCCTCGAGGATTTTGATGGCTTCCTGTCTTACATTGAGGTCTTTCATCCACTTTGAGTTTATTTTTGTGTATGGTGTAAGAAAGTGGTCCAGGATCATTCTTCGGCATGTCACTGTCCAGTTTTCCTGGCACCACTTGCTGAAGAGACTGTCTTTATTCCATTGGATATTCTTTCCTGCTTTGTCAAAGATCAGTTGGCCATACATTTGTGGGTCCATTTCTGGGTTCTCTATTCTATTCCATTGATCTGAGTGTCTGTTCTTGTGCCAGTACCATACTGTCTTGATGATTACAGCTTTGTAGTATAACTTGAAGTCTGGGATTGTGAAGCATCTGACTCTTTTTTTTTTTCAATATATGAAAATTATTGTCAAATTGGTTTCCATACAACACCCAGTGCTCATCCCAAAAGGTGCCCTCCTCAATACCCATCACCCACCCTCCCCTCCCTCCCACCCCCCATCAACCCTCAGTTTGTTCTCAGTTTTTAACAGTCTCTTATGCTTTGGGTCTCTCCCACTCTAACCTCTTTTTTTTTTTTTCCTTCCGCTCCTCCATGGGTTTCTGTTAAGTTTCTCAGGATCCACATAAGAGTGAAACCATATGGTATCTGTCTTTCTCTGTATGGCTTATTTCACTTAGCATCACACTCTCCAGTTCCATCCACGTTGCTACAAAGGGCCATATTTCGTTCTTTCTCATTGCCACGTAGTACTCCATTGTGTATATAAACCACAATTTCTTTATCCATTCATCAGTGGATGGACATTTAGGCTCTTTCCATAATTTGGCTATTGTTGAGAGTGCTGCTATAAACATTGGGGTACAAGTGCCCCTGTGCATCAGTACTCCTGTATCCCTTGGGTAAATTCCTAGCAGTGCTATTGCTGGGTCATAGGGTAGGTCTATTTTTAATTTTTTGAGGAACCTCCACACTGCTTTCCAGAGTGGCTGCACCAATTTGCATTCCCACCAACAGTGCAAGAGGGTTCCCGTTTCTCCACGCATCTGACTCCTGATCTCAGCTCAGGTCTTGATCTCAGGGTTGCGAGGCTGAGATAAAAAAATACATATGTATGTCTAGGAAAATTTAGTCATTGATATCTTAAATGTGCAGTTAGATTTCTGGAAACTGACTACGGCCTATAATGTGGAAGGTGTGCATCTTGGTGTGCATCTTGGTGTGTTTGCTTTGTAATTTCATCTAAGATAGAGGACTACAGTAGGAAAATCATGTCTCTGATTTGTGCTAATGATAATGGTGGCTGTTTGGATCACTGGAGGAAAAAGAAGTAATGTGTTCATGAATGTAGGTGAATGCTATGATTCTCATTAGTAGAAGTGAAAAATGAGGGGCGCCTGGGTGGCTCAGTCGGTTGGGCGGCCGACTTCGGCTCAGGTTATGATCTCGCGGTCCGAGAGTTCGAGCCCCGCGTCGGGCTCTGTGCTGACAGCTCAGAGCCTGGAGCCTGTTTCAGATTCTGTGTCTCCCTCTCTCTGACCCTCCCCCGTTCATTCTCTGTCTCAAAAATAAACGTTAAAAGAAAAAAAAAAAAAAAGTGAAAAATGAAAGGGAAGGACACTATTAAGAGAGTGAAAAGAAAACTCACAAAATGGTAGAAAATATTTTTTTGCAAATCATGTAGTTGATAAAGAATTAATATTTAGAATATATAAAGAACTATTACAACTCAACACCAAAAAAAACCCCAAATAAAGCAATTCATAAATGGACAAAGGACTTGAATAATATACCGATAGTCAATAAGCACATGAAAAGATGTACAATATCATTAGTCCTTGGGGAAACACGTATCAACTACAATGAGATACCACTTCACACCCATCAGGATGGCTATAATTAAAAAAATGGAAAACAACAAGTGTTGGTGAGGGTGTGGAAAAACTGGAACTCTTGTATACTGGTGGCAGGGATGTAAATGGTGCAGCACTGTGGGAAAAAGTTTGGCAGTTCTTCAAAAACTAGACTTACCAGATGACCCAGCAATTCTGTTCGTAGGTATATGCCCAAAGGAATTGAAACAGGGACTCAAACAGGTACTTGCATAGCAGTGTTTATAGCAGCATTATTCACAAAGGCAAGGGGGTAGAAACAACCCAAATGTTGGGAAATAAGGGTGATGGTAATATATAACATTGTGAAATGTACTTGATGCCACTGAACCGCACATTTAAACATGCTTAAAGTGGCAAATTTATGTTATATATATCTTACCACAATTTTTTTTTTTAATTTTTTTTTCAACGTTTTTAATTTATTTTTGGGACAGAGAGAGACAGAGCATGAACGGGGGAGGGGCAGAGAGAGAGGGAGACACAGAATCGGAAACAGGCTCCAGGCTCCGAGCCATCAGCCCAGAGCCTGACGCGGGGCTCGAACTCACAGACCGCGAGATTGTGACCTGGCTGAAGTCGGACACTTAACCGACTGCGCCACCCAGGCGCCCCTCTTACCACAATTTTTAAAAAGAGAGAGAATCACGGGGTAGAGAGTATGCTAGATCATGGGATGCAGGAAAGGACGGAAGCCTGAGAGGTTGGTAGGAAGACACGTGTTTGAGGGATTAATGGTTACAGTGAGTTTGAAGGGAAGGTATTTTTTTTCTTAAGTTTGTTTATTTACTTTGAGAGAGACAGAAACAGTGGGAGTGGGGGAGGGAGAGAGAGAATCCCAAGCAGGCTCTGCACTGTCAGTGCAGAGCTGGGCGTGAACCCATGAAGCTGTGAGATCATGACCTGAGCTGAAACCAAGAGTTGGACGTTTAACTGACTGAGCCACCTGGCGCCCCTGAAGGGAAGGTATTTACAGAGTAAGATTGAGAGAACTGAAATAATAGCTAGATGTGTTGACTAATATATTGGAATGTTAAAATTTCGGGTGTAGAATGTTTCCAGGTAATAAAGTTGAGGATGTGCCCATGGGTGTGGACTGCTTAAGAAGTGTGGGAAATGACAGTCTAGGGAATTGAATGTGGTCAAACTCACACAGAGGGGCACCTGGAATAGGGTAGACAGCAAGCCTGAGTTATATGTCAAAGATTAGTAGATGTCAGTGGTTGAATTTGCAGGAGCCAAAAAGGAAAATGACTTATTTCTATGATATTTCTTAGTTCTGTACTTTTATTGTAGTGTTGACCCAGAGTTTGTTGAACTTCTTCTAATTGGACAAATTTTGATAAGCTTAGTAGGTTGCAGAGGATAAGCCAGTCCCAAAGGTGAGAGGTATAGAAATAGGGTCAGGCAATATTTCAGCTCTTCTGTGTAGCCACAGATGTTTTTATCTGATTGTGTGTTTCAAGTAAAATGAAGGGAGGAAGCATTGGCTTCTTGCTTTTTAAAGTGTATAAGCAAGTCTTTAAAGGCCTTCTTATTAGATGTGTTTTGTTTTAGACGTGTGCACGTTGTACTGCTTCAAAAAGAATATCTTTTTTGATAGAATTTGATCTAGAATTTCATTTTATTTATCACATTATAATTGTTACAAAATGTGTTCAGTTTATAAAATGAAAAAATCTTTCGGCAAGCCCCATCTAATTAAATTATACTTTGATATTCCAGTGTTGCCTCTAATTTTGTTTTCTCTTGTGCCAGATCTTTTATTTACTATAGTCTCTGATTTATATTGAGTCTCAAAATACTGTTTTTATCATTCTTAGGAAAACGGGAAATCATTTTCACAACTTCATTAGTTGGCAAGACCTAAGAGCTATTGAGCTGGTAAAATCTTGGAATAATTCATTCCTAATGAAGGTAATCTTTTTCTTATCTTCTGTGGTTTAGATATTACTGTCTTCCCTGTAAATGTCCCTTACCTGTATAATCTCCTACCTGTGCTGTTTTAGAATGTTGAGAAGAGAATACACATATGCACACTCCTCACATCAGGGAAACTTCATAATTGTCACCCAAAAGCATATGTGGTAGACTAAAGTACTTAACAACTACACTTCAGGAAGCCCTGAGAAGGTTTAGGATGGACCTCAGCGTCTCATGTGAGTGAGAATTCATGTTACCATTCTTGGAGAAGTGGACAAAATGCAGACCATGTCCAGAAAAAATAGAGAAATGTCCAAATTTCATAATCTTTTGTTAAAAGTGGAGAATGGATATCAAGACGCATAACTGGCTGACAGCCACAAGCTCTTCATCTGATGCCTACCACATCATGGTAGCAAATGACAATGGTTGTGACTATGACAGTGACAATAGTGGTGGTGGCAGCATAAGTGTGGGGTTACTGAGTCAGAGGGTAAGACAGTTTTCCAAATGTGGCCAGACCTGCAATATGTGATGTTATAATTAATATTGCATGCTGCAATTTTAAATATTCTAATGCCACACAGCTAAATGCCTTTTCAACTCAGGTGCCTCTACAGAATGATGCTTCAGAGAGTATCCGGAGCATTGATTTGACTCAATAACTATTTGGAGACACTAATTTTATATGGAAACAAACATGAATATATTATAGAATATGACAGCAATGCATGAGTGAAAGAAACACTTTTGCCATAATGTCACCCACATTGGTTTTTCTTTTGTTAGTTTAATATATGAGGATGCAGGGGCGCCTGGGTGGCTCAGTCGGTTGAGTGTCCGACTTCAGCTCAGGTCACGATCTCACGGTCTGCGAGTTCGAGCCCCGCGTCGGGCTCTGTGCTGACAGCTCAGAGCCTGGAGCCTGTTTCAGATTCTGTGTCTCCCTCTCTCTCTGACCCTCCCCTGTTCATGCTCTGTCTCTCTCTGGCTCAAAAATAAATAAACGTTAAAAAAAAAAAATTTAATATATGAGGATGTACCTTGCTTTAATAACTTGTAAGGCTGAGTACTGAGAGATGCTGTGTACAGGAAAGAGTGATTAAGGAGTTGAAAATGATTATAAGAAAATGTCATGAACATTGAATGGTATAATTTAAAATTATACAATTTATAGGGATGCCTGGGTGGCTCAGTCAGTTAAGCGTCCGACTCTTGATTTCAGCTCAGGTCATGATCTCACAGTTTGTGAGTTCGAGCCCCACATGGGGCTCCATGCTGATAGTGCAGAGCCTGCTTGGGATTCTCTTTCTCCTTCTCTCTCTGCCCCTCCCTCACTCACTCTCTGTCTCTCTCAAAAATAAACAAACATTAAAAAATAATAATAAAAACAAAACTGACTTCATACACAAAACTCTGCATTTAAAGCACTTCATCTACTTGATATTGAACATGCACATGATGCTTGGTTTCTCTTAGGAAAAAATGTGCATGGATTCTTACAGTTTAGCACACATGATTCCAGGGCCTGTCCTGCCAGTGGAGGAACCCCACCCTGCACCCATCCTATCCCAGATCCTTATGGTTTATTGATTGAGGCTCCTGGAAATGTTTAGGGTGTATGTGCCAGAAATGGCACCAAAGTTGTCAGTTTAGCCAAGGCTAGCTCCAAGCAACTTGATGAAGTAATTAAAGTGTGTTGGCAATCTCCTGGCACCATTGTTTTCCTCCAGTCTTTCCAGCAGCCATGCTTCCTCTCACTGTTGTTCTGATTCTTGCTTAATGGTTGCTAAGGCTTCTCTTTGCTTTTAGCACTAAATCTTAACTCCCTACCATGGATCAGCTCTGTCTACAACTCTGACCATTTTCCAGACCCCTTCCTCCCTGAAGCTGCTAAGGATCTGGCTCCAGCTTTGCCAGCCTGCTTTTGTTCTTGTAGCACCCAAGCAGCCTCTCACCTTAAGACCTTCAGACCTGCAAGGGGCTCTCCTGCCATCATGACTGGATTCTTCTCATCCTTCTGGGCCCAGCTCACCTGCCACCTCCTCTGTGTGAGGCCTTTCCTGCCATCTTATTTATATAGAGTAGCATGACCCCCTTCCCCGACTCCAGTCTGCTTCAAACCACCCTTTCTTTCTTTCACAGCACTTATCATATTTCACAGATTTTGAGACGTATAATTTTTTCAACTGAAATTTTAATTGAGATAATTATAGATTCACATGCAGTTGTAAAAAATAATACAGGGATCCCTTATAGGCTTTGCAGGTTCTCTCAATGGTAACAGTTTACAAAACTGGAGTATAGCATCACAACCAGGATACTGACATTGATACAATCTGTAGATCATATTCAGATTTCCCTATTTTACTTGTACTCTTTTCTGTTTGTATGTGGGCGTGTTCTGACTTCTGTACAGTTCTTTTATATGTTCGTATGACCACCACCACAGTCGGGACGCTGAACTGTACCATCATTACAAAGGTCCCTCATGTTGCTCTTTTATTATTTTTAAAAAATTTTCTATTTAAAAAAATTTTTTAATGTTTATTTTTTGAGAGACAGAGCATGAGCATGAGTATGAGCAGGGGAGGGGCAGAGAGAGAGGGAGTCACAGAATCTGAAGCAGGCACCAGGCTCTGAGCTGTCAGCACAGAGCCAGACATGGGGCTTGAACTCACAGACCGTGAGATCATGACCTGAGGTGAAGTCGGACGCTTAACCGACTGAGCCACCCAGGGGCCCCTTATGTTGCCCTTTTATAACCACAGCCATCTCTGTCCTGTGCACCTCTCCAGCCTCTTCCCATCCATCACTCCTCGCAACCAGTAATCTGTCCTCCATTAAAAATATTTTCTGACTTCAAAAATATTATATACCTAGAATGATGCAGTATAAAACCTTTGGGATTTGCTTTTTTCACTTAGTGTAATTCCCTTGAGAATCCAAGTTGTACCTGAATCAGTAGATTGTTTCTTTTTATTGCTGTGATGTATTCAGGGGTACAGATGCACTACCTGTTTTTTAAGGACATCTGTGAAATCCCAGTTTTTGGCTATTACAAATAGGGCTGTTTTGAACATTTGTGGTTTTTTAAATTTTATTTATTTTTTTATTTTTTTAAATGTTTATTTATTTTTTGAGACAGAGAGAGACAGAGCATGAATGGGGGAGAGTCAGAGAGAGAGGGAGATCCAGAATCTGAAGCAGGCTCCAGGCTCTGAGCTGTCAGCACAGAGCCCGACACGGGGCTCGAACCCACAAATCGTGAGATCATGACCTGAGCCGAAGTCGGACGCTTAACTGACTGAGCCAGCCAGGCACCCCTGTTTTGAACATTTGTGTACAGACATTTATGTGAACGTAAGTGTTCATTTCTCTAGGATAATACCCCAAAGGTACAATTAATTGCTAGGTCAAATGGTAATTGCATGTTTTGTTTTATATGAAACTGTCAGAAAACTTTTTCCAGGGTAGCTGCATCATTTACCTTCCCCCCAGCAATGTGTGAATTATAAGACATACTTTTTTTTTCTAATTTAAAAGGGGTGATTTTAAGCAGGATATATTTTTGTAAGATTTTATTTTTAATTAATCTCCACACCCAACATGGGGCTTGAACTCACAACCCCTAGGCCAGGAGTCACACATTCCACCAACTGAGCCAGCCAGGCGCCCCAAGCAGGATGTATTCTTAACCATCAATAAGATGGTCTACAAAATATGTAGAAACACAGGAAGTTTGAGCACTGAATGAGATGAAAAGGAAGTTAAAAGGGCTATAACTTTCAGTTATAAGATGAATAAGGTCTGAGAATCTAATGTATTACATGACTATAATTAATAACACTGTATTATATAATTAAAATTTGCTAAGAGTAGAACTTTTCAGCAAAACGAAAAGGAAAAAAAAAGGACAAGGGATGCCTGGATGGGTCAGTAGGTTGAATGCCGCCTGACTTTTGATTTTGGCTCAAGTCATGATCTCATGGGTTCATGAGTTTGAGCTCCACATCAGGCTCTGTGCTGACAGTAAGGAGCCTGCTTGGGATTCTCTCTCTCTCCCTCCCTCTCTCTCTCTGCCCCTCCCCCGCTCTCTCTTTCCTTCTCTTTCAAAATAAATAAACTTAAAAAACAAAGGACAAAACTAAAATGTAGAGAGAATTGAGTCTATACATTTTCTTGATTGTTACACTTATTATTTATTAAATAAACCCAAACCTTTATATTTATTTTTTAGGGGAGGGGTGAGTAATAACAGAGGGAAAAATGCAAGAAGGCAGTAAATTCTCTATAAGTGAATATTCTTTAAAACATCAGTTTCAGAAGTTGAATTGTCCATCGGCATTCTTGTAGTAGGTGGCAGGATAGAGTTTTTGTTTTTGATTTTTTTTTTTTACTATGTCTTACAAACCTTAAAACTCAAAGCAAGTTTTCTGTGAGAGGCTTTTTCTTTTAAACTAAAGATTTTGCTTACTAAGAAGCAAATTTAAAACTATATATATTTCATCTTTGATTTTGTTAAGTATAGGTAGTGTTCAGTGAAATCATATATCCCAATTTTAGGTACTTAGTGTGTAGGGAAATTTCCCTTATGGGTTAATAGTAACCTCATTCAAAATATATTTCATATAGGATTATAGCCTATCCCTTGACTCTCCCCCTTTTCTTTTCTTTTTCTTTTATATTTTTTAAGTTTTGTTTTTTTGTGTTTTTTTTTTTGTTTTTTTGTAATCTTTGTACCCAGTGTGGTGCTCAAAGCCATGACCCGAGATCAAGAATCGCATGCTTTGCTCACTGAGCCAGCCAGGCATCCCTTTCCCTTTTTTTTTTTTTTTTTTAAGACTTTATCTTGAGGGGTGCCTGGGTGGCTCAGTAGGTTAAGCGTCCAACTTAGGCTCAGGTCATGATCTCACAGTTCGTGGATTCAAGCCCTGCGTCCAGCTCTGTGCTGACAGCTCGGAGCCTGTTTCAGATTCTGTGACTCCCTCTTTCTTTGCCCCTCCCTGTTCACGCTCTGTCTCTGTCTCAAGAATAAATAAACATTAAAAATAATAATAATAATAAAATAAAAGACTTGAGCTTTTTGTGTTTATTAAAGAAGGACATAGTAGATGTGTTATATCTCGTATGTTAGGATACAAATGTCCACTTGGGGTAACATTGCTTTACTTCATGTTCTTAGGTGCTGAGAACACTAGACGTAGTTGAATGATTTGTTATTGGGTTTGTTTTCATATGTGTAGAATTAATATAGAAATATCAAACACCATTAAGTGCATTTTCCTAAAATATCTTTTTTTTTTAACAGCTAATACAGAGCTCCTGCCGAGTGCTACACTTTTTCACTAGAAGTAAACGATTTTTTGCAGTCAGTATGTTCAGTTTCACAAACCAGCATGTTTCTTTGAGATTGGCCTGGATTTTACAGAACCTGGTTGAGGTAAGGAAAGATTGTGTGTGCCTGTGTTTGTGTGTGTGTATGGACTACAGGAAAGACAAAATTAAAGGAATAAAGATAATAATTTGATTATTTCAGGGAAAATTAGGTGTCCACTACATATTGGGATAGAATACAAGGAATCTTTACTCGGTTTTTTTTTTAAACCTTTTTATTGTGAGTCATAACACATAATAGAAAACGGAACAAAACAAAACTATACCACCCAGTGATACACTGTGAAGCAAACACCTGTGTAGCACTATTTAAATCAAGAAACAGAACATTATGAAACTGTGTATCAGATTTTCTTTCCACTTTTACTTTTTTACTTATATGTTTCTTTCTTAACACTATCTTTTTGTTTTACCTGAATTTTTTTTGAATTTTGTATAAATGGAATCCGTGTTTATTTTTTTGTGTCTGACTCCTTTTGTTTAATATTATATTTATGAAATATACCCATATTGGGTGTAAATTAATTTTCTTACATTTTCATTGCTATTTGGTGTTCAATATATGATTATATCTCTATCTGTTTATCCCTTCTGTTCATGTCCTTTTGAGTTATTTCTAGTTTGGGGCAATTATGACTAATACTGTCTTTGAAGTACATATAAATGCATTTCTGTTACATCTATACATGGGAATGGAATTTTTAGGGCATGAATGGATATGTGTATCTTCACCTTTAGTGGATAGTGTTAAAAAGTTTCCCACAGTTTTTGACAATTCACATACCCACTATCAGTCAATGAGAGGACTTCTTATTTCATTTACCATCATAATTGATACTATCAGGTTTTTTTTATTATTTTAGCCATTCTGGTACTTAAATAGTGCTTTCTCATTGTGATTTTAGACTGATAAAAAAGAAGATCCAACTGCATGCTGTCTATAGGAGAAACACTTTAGATTCAAAAATACAAATCATTAAAAAGTAAAAGGATGGAGAAGATCTCTCATGCAAACAGCATCCATAAACTAAGTGGCTATGCTAATATCCAGCAAAATAGACTTTTAAAAAAAAATTTTTTTTATTATGTTTCTTTATTTTTGAGAGGCAGAGAGAGACAGAGTGCGAGCAGGGGAAGGGCAGAGAGAGAGGGGGACACAGAATCCAAAGCAGGCTCCAGTCTCTGAGCTGTCAGCAGAGAACCTGACGTGGGGCTCAAACTCACAAACCAGGAGATCATGACCTGAGCCGAAGTCGGATGCTCAACCAACTGAGCCACCCAGGCACCCCAAAATAGACTTTAAAACAAAAATGTTATTAGAGATAAAGAAGGACATTTTGTAATGATAAGTCAATCCATCAGAAATATATAACAATTATAAACATATATGTATGTAGTAACAGTGCCTCAAACAAATGAAGCAAAAATTGACAGAATTGAAGAGGAAAATAGACAATTCAACAGTAATAGTTGGAGACTTCAACACTCCACTTTTAATAATGGATAAAACAACTAGATAGAAGCTCAACAAAGAAATAGAAAACTTGGACAACAGTATAAGCTAACTAGACCTTTTATAGAGATCTCCAGTAACAACAGAATATACATTCTTAAGTGTACATGGAATGTTCTCCAGGATAGATCACATGCTACACCATAATACAAGCCTTAATAAATTTAAAAGGACTGAAATTATACAAAATATTTTTCTGATAATGAATGAAATTAAACATAACAGGTATGGGGCTCCTGGCTGGCCTAGTAGGTAGAGCATGTGACTCTTGATCTCAGGGTTGTGCGTTAAAGCCCCACGTTGGGTGTAGGTTACTTAAAAATAAAATCCTTATGGGGCGCCTGGGTGGCTCTGTTGGTTAAGTGTCTGACTCTTGGTTTTGGCTCAGGGCTTGATCTCACAGTTGGTGAGTTCAAGCCCCACATTGGGCTGTCCCCTGTCAGCGTGAAGCCTGCTTGGGAATCTCTGCCCCTCCCCTGCTCGTGCTTGCTCTCTTTCTCTCTTTCTCAAAATAAATAAATAAACGCTAAAATAAAATAAAATCCTTAAAAACATAATTAAACATAATTAGCAGAAAAATGTGGAGAGTTCAAAAATATATGGAAATCAAACAGTGTATTTTACAAAAATTTTAACTTTTTTTTTTTTTTTTTTTTAATTTTTTGAGAGATAGTGTGGGCAGGGGAGGGGCAGAGAGAGAGGGAGATGCAGAATCCAAAGCAGGCTCCAGGCTCTGAGCTGTCAGTCCAGAGTCCAATACAGGTCTCGAAACCATGAACGCGTGATCATGACCTGAGCCAAAGTCAGACGCTCAACTGACTGAGCCACCCAGGTGCCCCCAAACAATGTACTTTTAAATAACCAGTAGGTAAAAGAAGAAATCCTAAGAGAAATTAGAAAATACTTTGAGATGAATGAAAATGAAAACATACCAAATTATGTGTTGCACCAAGATCAGTGTTTAAATAGAAATTAATAGCAAGACTATTATGTATAGAGACTATATATATTTTTTATTTTTTTAATTTTTAAAGTTTTAAATTTATTTTGAGAGTAGCAAGACTATTATGTATAGAGACTATATATATTTTTTATTTTTTTAATTTTTAAAGTTTTAAATTTATTTTGAGAGTGGCGGGGGGAGGGAGAGAGAGAGAATCTCAAGCAGGCTCCACACTTTCAGCACAGAGCCTGATGCAGGGCTCAATCTCAGAAACTGTGAGATCATGACCTAAGCTGAAATCAAAAGTTGGACACTCAGCAGACTGAGCCACCCAGGTTCCCCATGTATAGAGACTATATTAACAAAGCATCTAACATTGTACCTTAAGACACTGGCAAAAGATGGCAAACTGAACCCACAGGAGCAGACGGGAAGAAACATAAAGACAGTGGTTTTTCCATGTCTTTTTGTGGCTTGGTAGTGCATTTCTTTTTGTCACTGATTAGTGTTTCATGGCCTAGATTGTTACAATTTGTTTATCCATTCACTTGTTGAAGGACACTTCTGGTTCTAATTTTTGGCACTTGTGAATAAAGTTGCTATAAACATTTTTGTGCAGGTTTTATATGAACATAAATTTCAACCTATTTGGGTAAATACCTAGGTGTGCAATTGCTGGATCCAATGGTAAGACTAGTTTAGCTTTGTAAGAAAATGCCAATCTGTGTTCCAAAGTGACTGTACTTTTTACACCCCTACCAACAGTGAAAGAGAGGGCCACATCCTTGCTGACATTTGATACCAGTTTTGGATTTTAGCCATTCTAATAGGTGTGAAGTAGTGTCTCACTGGTTTAATTTGCAGTTCTTTAACGCAACAAGATGTTATAGAAATATGCCTTTTCCTTTTAAACATTGACAAGGACTTCTAGGATATATTGACTAGAAGGGATGGTCACATACATTCTTTTTTCATTCATTCCTGATCTTGGAACAAAAGCTTTAAACATTTCACCGTTTAGTAAGAATTTGTAGTAAGTCTTTTTTTCTTTTTTCTTTTTAAATACTTACTTATTTGGGGAGAGAAAGTGTGCACGCAGGAGGGGCAAAGAGAGAAGAAGAGAGAATCCTAAGCAGGCTCTGTGCTGTCTGTGCAGAGCCCAACACACTGCTCAAGCCCACGAACTGTGAGATCATGACCTGAGCTGAAATCAAGAGTCAGATGCTTAGCCAACCAAGCCACCTAGGTGCCCATGTACTAGGTTTTCTCATGCCTGGATAGCTCAGTCGGTTGAGTGTCTGACTTCAGCTCAGGTCATGATCTCACAGTTCATGAGTTCAGGCCCCACATCAGGCTTGCTGCAGTTGGTGCAGAGCCTGCTTCAGATCCCCTGTCCCCTTCTCTGTCCCTCTTCCATTCTCGTGCATTCTCTCTCTCTCAAAAAATAAACATAAAAAAAAAAAAAGATAACCTTTCTCAAATTAAGGAAATTCTCTCTTATTCCTAGTTTGCTAAGACTCTTTTAAAAAAATTTTTTTAATGTTTATTTATTTTTGAGGGAGACAGAGACAGAGCACAAGCAGGGAAGGGGCAGAGAGAGAGGGAGACACAGAATCCGAAGTAGGCTCCAGGCTCCGAGCTGTCAGCACACAGCTTGATGCAGGGCTCTAACTTGTGAGCTGTGAGATCATGATCTAAGCTGAAGTGAGAAGCTTAACCGCCTGAGCCATCCAGGCCCCCCTTCTAAGACTCTTTATTATTAGTGGATGTTAAATTTATTAAATACATTTTCTGCACCTATTGTCTAAGAGTGGCAACCTCCTTGAGGTTTGTAGGGTGTCTTGAGTTTATTCCTTGGTATCTTCTGTTGCTTTTAAAATTTTACAGCCATTATTTTCAAAAGGCATTTCTAGTCCATTCTCTTTATCTCCTTTCCTTCTAGAAAATTTGATTATATGCATGTTGGACCTTCTCATTAAATACCCTTTGTCTCTCACTCTTTCATATTTTCCATTCTTTTGTCTCTTTGTACTTCATTCTGGATATTTTCTTCTAACCTCTCTCTCATATCTATTCTCTCTTACGTTGCTTCTAATGTGCTGTTAAAACCCATCCATGAAGTTCTTAATTTTTTTAGTTCTAGAACTTTTTTCTTTACATAATTAGCATGGTATTTTAAAGTCCATGACTATTCTAGTATGTGTAGCCCCATGGACTCTGTCTTTCTCTCTCTTTTATTTTCATGTTCTCTTGTTTCCTCAGAGGCCTGATTATTTCATTTCTTTTAAATTTAAAATACTTTATGGATGTATGATTAACATACAAAAAGCTGAACATATTTAATATATACAACTTGATGAGTTCGGTGAGCCTAGTTACTTATTTGTATGCATGTGTATGTATATCAGCTAGACATAGTATTTGGAAAATTGTAGAAATTATGAGAGCCTTAACATAGCATTTTCTTGCTCTGGATAAGATTTATGTTTCTTCCATTTTTCTAGACACCAGGATTACCTCAATCCATTTTAGTGACTGAGATGATTTAAAACTGAGTTTCAGTTCCTGTGAGAACCTGTCTTTCTGGTTTACTCTTATTCATAGAGTAGAGGCATTTGGAGTCTTCTCCCAAAGCATGGAGAGTTGACCTTGATCCTCCTACCTTGGGAAGCCCTAATATCAACTCTGTCTTCATAGCCTCATATCGACCTACTACCTATCAGAGGACTGGGCTCTCAAACATTTTTTGAATGAACAGATGAATTTACTACTTGCCAGGCATTGTTGCTACTCACTGAAATACAGATTAACCTTTGTCTAATCTGGAACAAATTTTAGAATCACAATTTCTAAATTTAAAGAGAGTTTGAAATAAAGTAATATTACTTTAAGCACTCCATACTTAAGTTTTACAAAACTTGAATCTTCAAAATACTTGTTACAAACAATCTACAAGTGACTTCTTTTTTTGGAATTTATGTCATTTTCATTTTATTGATCCTTTCTACTCTTAACATATAATCCATCTGTAAGTGTATTCATTTGTCATTCTTTTTATCTCATTTATTTAGGAAGCATTTTTTAAACATCTGTTATATGCCAGGAACCCTCCTAGGTGTTGCGCTTATAAATATGAATGCAATTTAGTTCCTGCTCTTAAGTAGCTTAGGCTCTAGTAGGGAAGTAATGATGTTGTGAGATAATGGCCACACGGAATATAGCCATTGGATGACAAGTTTGGCAAAGCCAGGAAATGCTAGTCTTGATGGACAAATAAGAGAGAGGTGGTAAAGTGTGATGCAGGGCACTGTTTCTACTATGTTAATAATATCTTGAAAAGAAATAATATATTGGGGGCACCTGGCTGGCTCATTTGGAAGAGCATGAGATGCTTGATCTCAGGGTCGTGAATTCGAGCCCCATGTTGGGCATAGAGCCTCTTTAAAAAATAGTAATAATGATATTTCAATAAGCATTTCATTTTCTCTATTAGGTATTTTAAAGAGCTTTTGATACTTTTGTTTTCTGTGGCATGCTTTACACTAAGGGTTAGCAGATTTTTTCTGTAACATGCCAGTTAGTGATAATTTAAACTTTGAAGGCCATGAGGTTTCTGTCATAACTACTCTGCTATTGTAGTATGAAAACAGCCATAGATGATACATAAACAGGTGAGCATGGCTGTGTTCCAGTAAAATTTTATCTGTGGACACAAATTTGAATGTCATGTACTTTCCATATGTCACAAAGTATTCTTTAAAAAAAAACAATTATAATATTTAAAAACCATTCTTAACTTGCTGTACAGAGTTAGGCAATGGGTTGGATTTGAACTGTGGTCATAGTGTACCATCCCCTGTTTTAGACCTCTTATAGTTAAACCTATTCTTATGTTTAAAAAAATGTATGTATATATATATATATACTTCTGTGATGAACAAAGTTTATTTGTTTATTCATCACAAAAATACATGCTTCATGTGAAATTAAAGCCTTTTATACATTATAGTAATTGCTTAGAACTGTTTGGTGTATATTTTAAAAATAGTTTCTTTATGTATATATTCATTCCTTTTTTTAAAAAATTTTCTTTTTTTTTTTCTTTTCTTTTTTTTTTTTTTATAGAGAGAGCATGAGCAGGGGAGAGGGGCAGAGGGAGAGAGAGAGAGAATCCCAGTGCAGGGCTTGATCTCACAAACCATGAGATCAGGATCTGAGCTGAAACCAAGAGTCACATGCTCAACTGACTGAGCCACCCAGGCACGCCTGTATATATTCATTCTTATTAAAAAAAAAGGGATTATATTGTATTTATTCTTTGGCCTTTAATTGTGTACTTAATAATGTAACCTTTTTTTTTTTATTTATTTTTTAATGTTTATTTATTTTTGGCAGAGAGAGAGAGACAGAGCATGAGCGGGGGAGGGGCAGAGAGAGAGGGAGACACAGAATCTGAAACAGGCTTCAGGCTCTGAGCTGTCAGCACAGAGCCCGTCGTGGGGCTCGAACTCACGGACAGCGAGATCATGACCTGAGCCGAAGTTGGACGCTTAACTGACCGAGCCACCCAGGCGCCCCAATAATTTAACCGTTTTGAGTCAGTTTTGTGCCATTGTGTTTTCAAGGTGCAAAAGGCAGTTGAAGAAGATAATTGCTGCTTTGGGACTATTGATACCTGGTTGTTACACAAGCTCACAAAAGGTAAAGATGATCTGATAGATCTGTCTCCAGTGACTGAAATTTTTTTTTTACTTATTTACTTTTTTTTAATAATTTATTGGCAAGTTAGCTAACATACAGTGTATACACTGTAGTTTTGGCTTCGAGAGTAGATTCCCATGATTTGAAATTTTTTTAATGTTTGTTTATTGTGGGTGAGCAAGCCGGGGAGGGGCAGAGAGAGAGAAGGAGAGAGAGAATCCCAAGCAAGCTCCGAACTGTCAATGCAGAGCCTGATGTGAGGCTCAAACTCAGAAACCATGAGATCGTGACCTGAGCTGAAATCAAGAGTCAGATGCTTTACCAACTGAGCCACCCAAGGATTCCACCCCTCCTCCACAACAAGTAACTGAAATTTGACTGCTAGAAATGACAGAAATGATTCACCTAAAAAAAATAGAGGTTCCTTTTGTTCCTTCCTGTATCCCAAATACATTGCTTTTTGGTACCCCAGTAACTCCATGCAGTAGTAAAGTTACCTTAATTTTGAATTTGTAAGAGGATGATTTTTATTTTTTATTTTTTTAATGTTTTATTTATTTTTGAGAGAGAGAGAGAGAGCACAAGCAGGGGAGATGCAGAGAGAGAGGGGGACAGAGGATCAGAAGCAGGTTCCGTGCTGACAGCAGCCAGCCTGATGTGGGGCTCAAACTCATAAACCACGAGATCATGACCTGAGCCAAAGTCGGACGCTCAAATGAGTGAGCCACCCGGGCACCCCAAGGAGGGTGATATTTAAATTGTGATGAACCCTCAAATAGAAGGTGGAGGAACAGTCTTAATTTCAAAAGTGGTAACATGAGTTCAATACCAGATGTGCCACTTTGCAGCTGGGTCACTCTAGGCAATCACGTTGCATCTTTGAACCCCTTTCCTCATCCTGAAGCTGGGGATCATGATGTGACAGTGTATTTGAAAGTACTTTTGTAAACTCTAAAAGTTCAAAAAGATTAAGTGGGAAATTCCTTTGGAGACCTTGTCCTGGAAATAGACATTTTGGAATGATTTTGAGGCCAAAGGTCTAATTTATAAACTAGGGATAGTTGTTGATTGACACCATCAGATAATATATTATTTCAATGTAAATTTAGGTTCTGAATTTGCCACGGATTTTTCAAATGCCAGTGCAACTGGGCTATTTGACCCTTTTAAGGTAAGGGTTTTTTCCCTTCCTTTTCAATCACTAATTGTTGTATCATTTAGCTTGGATTCTGATGATATGTTTTTATACTCAGATGTGTTGGAGTGGGCTCCTGACCTCCCTGCTTTCAATACCACTGTCTCTCCTGCCTCCTGTGAGGGATACGAGGTATTAATGGACATCGGATACAGAAACCAGCAAAATTTTGCTTTAGTAGGGAAAGCATTTTATTATTTGTTTGAGATGCTTGTGTGTCCATTATATAATTTTTTGGCCTATGTGAAAATCAATTTGCCAAATTTTAGAATTAATATTTTTAGAGCTATAACTGACTTTTTAATTAATTTTATTTGAAGCCACCATTTCGGATCAGTGGATGAAGAGATATTTGGTGTGCCTATACCAGTAGTGGCCTTGGTAAGTAGAAAACTTGGGGGTTTCTCCATGTAGAGTATAAACTAATATATATGAATAGTTGGGATTAGATTTAAGAGACATAGAAGGTCCTTGCAGAATAAAATTAAAGTTTTTTTTTTTCTTTTTAAGTTAAAGTGCCCTGGATATAATCAGAAGTAATTTTTTGTATTCTGGAAAGGGGATCACTGGGCCTTATGTGAAAGCACTTTATAATCTTTCCTTACTTCTATATGTATATAGAAGTATATGTATTGCTTTTTATAAAGCTGTTAATTTTTTTTTAAATGTTGTATTCTGAGTAACGTGTGGTTTATATTGGATACTCTGAGACGAAAAACAGGGATAGGGCCAATGCTTAGTTGTATCTGATACAGTGTAACCAAACAGTGACAAGACAATTTAAAGAAGAATGTTGTATTTAGGTTGTATGAAACCCTTAACCAGCATGTACCAGTAAAGAAACTGTGGGAGAGAGAAAAATTAGCTGTTTCAGGTTTTTGAGGATTTTCTTGATTGTACTCTTTCTGTCTGGATGAGAGAGCTAGAACTTAGAGAATCTCAAGGATTTACCAGCTGGTTGGGGGGGGGGGGGTGTTGAAACTCTGACCTTGACTTTGATTTCCTATAATAGCTTAAGTAGGAAGTACAGACCATCTTTCCCTAGATGTATGGTTGCTATAGTAGATGGAGGAATCGGGTAAGGGAAGGGGAATTTAATTCCTAAGTTACAAATTCCTGGTCACTTAGAGAGGATTAGACTTATTCAACCTAATGGTAGACACAGGTTCAGATTAAGGTATGGCTGGAAGAATTGAAGGTTAGTGACAAAGTATTCTTCAGATGGAGTTTTGGTCCTTATAATATTGCTGTATGTTGTTAAAAAGATGGGTGCCTGACTGGCTTAGTGAGTGGAACATGAGATTCTGGATCTCTGGGCTGGAAGTTTGAGCCCCACATTGGGTGTAGAGATTCCTTAAAAATAAAATCTTAGGGCACCTAAGTGGCTCAGTTGGTTAAGCCAACTGATCATGACCTGAGGGTCATGATCTCCTGGTCCTGAGATAAAGCCCCACATCAGGCTCTGCCTGGGCCTATATCCTGCTTTAAATTCTCTCTCTCCCTCCCTGACACTCTCTCTCTCTCTTAAGTAAGTAAGTAAGTAAGTAAATAAATAAATAAATAAATAAATAAAATTAAAGTAAAATCTTTAAAAAAAAAAAAAAAGAAAGAAAGATGGGGCGCCTGGGTGACTCAGTTGGTTAAGCGTCCGACTTCGGCTCAGGTCATGATCTCACAGTTTGTGAGTTCAAGCCCCGTGTCAGGCTCTGTGCTCACAGCTCAGAGCCTGGAAACTGCTTCCAATTCTGTGTCTCCCTCTCTCTCTCTGCCCCATCCCCACTCATGCTCTGTCTCTCTCTGCCTTAAAAATAAATAAAATTAAAAAAAGAAAGAAAGAAAAAAAGAAAGAAAGGAAAGAAAACCCAAGGCTCCAAATGGTGGCCCAATTAGTAAACCAAGACTTAATAATACATGGCCTAATAGTTTCAAACCCCAGAAATGTAACCCTTAGCCAGTCAACATGGGAATTTTCCATCAGCACTAGGAAATTTACTGATAGGCAAATTTCCCATAGTATGGCAATTTTGCCTAAAACAATGGATTTTTTTTAAATTTTTTTTTTTGCTAATAATTTCCTTTTTTACACTCCCTCTCTACCTTTAAAAATCTTTCTTTTTCTGGGGCACCTGGGTGGCTCAGTTGGCTAAGTGTCCAACTATAGCTCAGGTCATGATCTCGTGGTTTTTTTAGTTTGAGCCCCGCGTTGGCTCTGTGCTGACAGCTTGGAGCCTGGAACCTGCTTCAGATTCTGTCTCCATCTTTCTCTACCCCTCCCCTGCTCACGTTCTGTCTCTCTCTTTCTCAAAAGTAAATAAACACTAAAAAAAAAAAATCTTTCTTTTGCTGTAGCTTTTGGAGCCCACCCCCCACCCCCACCCCACCCCCTGCTTGCTAGATGGGATGCTGCCTGATTCATGAATTGACTAATAAAGCCAATTAGAACTTAAAATTTACTCGGTTAAAGTTTTTGTTATTAAACAGATTGGGTGGCAGGCAGCAACAAGATCCAAAGTGAATTTCCAGCAGCATTCAGGGACAAAGAGAAGCAGGCATGGTATCCCGCACACCCTTTGAATTCACTGTCTTTCTCACTATTTCTGAGGGCTGTGGGTAAGTTCCCTCTTGGTTCTGAGCTCTGCTCTTTGTGCATTCAAGCTCCCTCAGTCTAATTGGCTTTCCTTTACAGGGTGGGTTAGCTTGAGCTGCCAGAAGGTTATACCCAGGGCTGGCAGTTTTGCCTGGAGCCCAACTGAGCTGACAAAAGGGTCTGCCCAGAGCCAAATCCCTAGCCTTTCAGACCACAATTTCCTTGGAATTGCTGGAAAACCCCAGCAAGGTTCCCACCCAGCAAGAATTGGTGGTGGTGAGCATAGGGCCTTCTTTTGGCCAGGACACAGTAACATCTCCTGGTTGTTGCTGATACAGTAAGGTGCACATGTTTGTCTTGTTTTGTGTAGATAAAAGCTATTGCTGTCAGAGATCTCAAGATGCCAAAAAACTGCAAAAACTGGTCGGTGCAGGTTGAGCATTTAAAGGGTGTTAGAGTGCTCACCACCTCAAGAAAATAGAAGAAGTTGATCACAGAGTAGGTTAGATTGACACAAGTTCACCCATCAACCTCAAGAAAACTTCTATACAGTAAGGTACTGTATAGAACTGTAAAATATGCATGATCCCCAACCCAACAGCCCCAACCTGAAGTCCCTTTTAAGGATTAGTTCAGCTCCGGAAACCCAAAGGCTTGCTAATGGGATCTTTAAATTCTAAATAGTCAAGCATGCCACCTTCTGGCACACCTGGCTTACTTTATGTCTAAGAACTATAGTCCTGGCAGTTGCAGGTGTCTTGCAACAATGGCACAATCTTCCTAAGCTTGTTTTGTGTCCTGAAGAACTTGGCTGGGTAACCATCAGGTTGGGGTTCCAAAATAAGGCCAGACGGAAATATGAGTTACACCCCATTTGCAGCTACATATGGCTGGACAGAAATATGGGTTAACTTCATTTGCACCTAGAATCCTACCAAACTGCTGTCAGCCTTCGAGGGAATTACAACCTAGAAATACAATTGCTGTTATGGGAACATTCCAATTAGATAATATCATTTAAGAAATGCACTTGGCGTGCTCCTGGGTGGCTCAGTCAATTAAGTGTCCAGCTTCAGCTCAGGTCATGATCTCACAGTCCCTGAATTCAAGCCCTGCTTCGGGCTCTGTGCTGATAGCTCAGAGCCTGGAGCCTACTTCGAATTCTGTGTCTCCCTCTCTCTCTGCCCCTCCCCTACTCATGCTCTCTCTCTCCCTCCCTCTCTCTCTCTCTCTCTCTCTCTTTCTCAAAAATAAATAAACAGTGAAAGAAAAAAAAAAAAAAAGAAATGCACTTGGAAGCAAGGATTCCCAAATTAAACAGAATGAGATACCTGTTTTAATTGGCAAGCAGAAGCCTCCAAAAGGTTTCAAAATTCCCAAGTTGTTTCATTAAAAGATTCATTGCAAAAGGCTAATGAAAAATTAAAGATAGAAGAAGTACCCCAAACAAAAGACTGATGTAACTCCTACTGCTCCGCTCTTTCCTCCTTGGAATACTCATTCCACTCATCCTCAGTCTGAATTGTTTTTCCACTCTGAAAAGACTGCACAATGATAAACAAAACTCTACCACATTAATGGCCTTATAGACACCCCTGTATTTACCTTCAAAGGAGGACACCCAAATAGGCCTCTCTTAGAGTTGTTGAAACTGAGGGATTTTCTGATAACACTGCTACATTACTCCATGAAACAGTCAAGAGGAAACTCTGGTAGATATCAGAGCCTGCAGAGGGGTTCCTAGAAAAACTAGCGGGAGCCAGCAAAGGGTGAAAGTTCATTTTTAATTTTTTTAAAATGTTTTTATTTATTTTTGAGACAGAGAGAGACAGAGCATGAGCAGGGGAGGGGCAGAGAGAGAGGGAGACACAGAATCCAAAGCGGGCTCCAGGCTCTCAGCCCGCCGCACAGAGCCCAACAAGGGGCTCAAACTCATAGACTGCGAGATCATGACCTGAGCTGAAGTCTGACACTTAACCAGCTGAGCCACCCAGGCACCCCTATGAAAGTTCTTTTTTAAAGTGTATTTATTTATTTTGTGAGAGAGAATGTACAAGCGTGAGCGTAGCACATGGGGAGGGGCAGAGAGAGAGGGAGGGAGAGTCCCAAGCAGGTTCTACACTGTCAGCAGTGTTCTTTATTTTGACTGTCATTGAGAGTGACTTTAGATCTAGGGAAGGCAGTATCCTTTGCACCTCTTTGGGGACCCTTTTTACACCCATGGGGGTTTATTCAATACCACCAGAAATGTTGAAAATTCAAAGTATGTCCCTAGAAGAAAATGAAGCAAACCGAGAATAATATAGTTGGATAGGTGGATCAACCTATGTCATTTAAGTTACAACCCAATTTTTAGAGGAATTGAAAGCAACTGTCCTTATCTTACAATCTTTACAAAACTAAAAATGTAGCTCTAGAGGCAATCCAAAGTTTACCTATTTCTTCACCAGTCCCAAAATTGCCCCAATTTTAAAAAATGTTTTATTTTTATTTTTGAGAGAGAGAGAGAGAGAGAGAGAGCAAGTGGGGGAGGGGGAGAGAGAGAGGGAGACACTGACTCCGAAGCCGGCTCCAGGCCCTGAGCTGTCAGCACAGAGCCCAACGTGGGGCTTAAACTCACAAACTGTGAGATCATGACCTGAGCTGAAGTCAGACACTCAACCGACTTAACCACCCAGGCGCCCCAAAAATTTAGGTAAACTTTTAAATAGTTTCCTAAATCTTTTTGGTAACCCAACATATTAAGGTTTTGCTGAGTTAGGTTAAGTAATGAGTTAAGTTAAATTCATTAAATATCTAGATTATTTGTAAATAACATGAAATACTAAAACATTAATTATTGAACATAGTTTTATCTACTTGTGGCTTCTTATTACAGAAAAACTAAAATATAATTGGATGTTTCAGTGATGTGGAAATGCTGGGGTTCAAAGCCAAGCCCAAGAAAGAATTCTTGAGACGTCTTCAGTGCAAAAAGGTGGTTTTGTTAAAGCATGGGGACAGGACCTATAGGAAAGAGCTGTACTGGTGTAGTGACGGGTGACTGATTATATACATTCTTGGGAGGGGTTTAGGGATAGCATAAGTCTCTAAGGAACTTTGGAAACAAGGTTTCCAGGACCTTTAAGGGCTAGCTGTTGTTAGGAAAAGGTCATTTAAAAGTACTGTCTAATAAAACCTTAGTCATGAGACCCTTTAGATGTGTATCAGTGAGCCATATGCTTGGAGGATGATTGCTAACCTATATCCTGGGGCGTAGAGATAAAGGAGGTTTCTAAAAGAATTTTTATATGTTAAAGGAGACTTACAGGATCCTGGAGGTCAGGATAATGTTAAGCTAAAATTGCCTTTTGCCCTTAGCAAAGTGTTATCATTGAGGCCGCTGAGTACCTAGGGGAAGGTTACTTCCTGTCTCAAGGACTTGTCAATGGGCTCGAAGTTGTAAGGAAATTATTTTTTTTTCTTTTGTCTTTGTTCCCCACATCATTAGTGCTACATTGGAAAATTTAAAAGGCATATGCTTCTAAAAATTATAAAATGCATTTATAAATTTGCCAATCTAAAGAATGCTGGTATAACAGACAGTTCCCATTTGTTTAACACTACTAGAAATAATAAGGGAAACATCTCCATATGCAAGGGAAGTAAAATATATGTTTTTGATTAAAAAAAAAAAGGTGTAAGGAATTGAGATGTATTTTTTTTTTAGGAAAAAATAGTTGTAGAAAGTTTGTGAAAAAGGAATCTCTGGAAAGGAATTGTATATGTGGTCAGGACTCAGACTGGAATGAATTGATTTTAATATCAAAACTAAACTGATACAAAGTTAGAGTTTGGTTTTCTGTTTTAAAAAGACAAAGTTTGCACTTAAAAAAATTTTTTTTTTAATATTTATTCATTTTTGAGTGACAGAGAATGAGCAGGAGAGGGGCAGAGGGAGAGGGAGACACAGAATCTAAGCAGGCTTCAGGCTCCAAGCTGTCAGCACAGAGCCTGATGCTGGGCTCGAGCCCACGAACCGTGAGATCATGACCTGAGCCAAAGTCAGCTACTTAACTGACTAAGCCACCCAGGCGCCCCTGTTTGTTTGGACTTTGGATTGGCTTAAGTCTTTTTGGCCTGGAACATTCCAAAGAATTTGTTAAACTATTTAAGTTTATTTGATATGTTAAATGACATGGGAAGCATTGTCAAATACGAGAATCAAGGAAGGCCTCTCTGAGTGACTTCTGAGCAGAGATCCAAAAGAAGTGATGAGCAATCACATAGATACATATGGGAGGAGCGTACCAGGCAATGCGAATGGTGGATGCCAAAGAGGGAGTAAATGTTTTAGAAAGATCAGGGGATGGTTGGGGTCAGAGCACCCAGTTTCATGACCATGAGGAATGTGTTAGAAGATAAAATTAAAGAAAGCTATACATAGCATAGTGGATAATGCAGGACTTTCTATTCTCTGGTAAGCATTGGAAATGCTATTCTAAATGATTGGTAAACCACTAGAGGCTTAAGTGACTCTGTGTGAGGGGGAGGGCATGAATGAATTTACATTTCAAAATGATCATTAGATGCAGTGTAATAGTGGGCAAGAAAAGATTCATTAAGAGGCTGTGGCACTGAAGATGGTGGAGAAGTCGGGGGACTGGGATTTTCCTTGTCCCTCAAACACAGCTGTATTGATCACTTGGAACATCCAGGAAATCTATCCACTGAGTGACAGAAGGATCCCTACAGGTAGAGGGAGACAGCTTGGCAAGTGTGAGGTACATGGAAGTGAACTGGGGAGAGAAAAATGGTGGTGTTGCTGAGGGGAGGGAACCATTTCTGTGGAGAGGGACAAGGGAGGGTAAGAGAGAGAGGTTGAGAGTTGACACAAGAGGGAAAACCTCTCTGGACCATGGACTGGGGAGTGAGAAATACTAAGGGTCCCAGATGTGTTTTGCAAACAATGTTTGGAGCTCAAATTCTGAGGTTTTGGAAGTGTACAACTTTCTCTGGACCAGAGCTGTGGCTCATGCTTCTGGAGAGGAGGGAGCTGGCCATGGAGTGCATAGGGTGGTATAGGGATCTCCAGGGTTCACTGGGAGAGAACATTCCCTTCCTGGAAGGCTTTTGGAAGAGGGTTTATTGCTTCCCCAAGGACAAAAGACCCTGTAGGTGCCAGCCAAAATTTCATTAGCTGTACTCCAGAGGAAGGGAAAGGATCCACGTGGTCCTTTAAGACTTAGGGTTTCGAATCCCAGCTGCATGCCAAAGAAAAAATGTAGGAGAGTTGTGGAGCTGGAGTGGGGTGAGCTGACTGCCCTCACTATTCTGTGGGGGCTGCCTGAACAGCGGGGGGTATGAGATCCCCCGCACAGCAAAGGAAACAATCTTTTGCACAGCAAAAGAAACAGTCAACAAAACTAAAGGCATTGGATGGAATGGGAGAATATATTTGCAAGTGACATATCAAATAAAGGTTAGTATCCAAAATCTATAAAGAATTTATCAAACTCAATACCCAAAAAAACAAATAATCCAGTGAAGAAATGGGCAGAAGACATGAATAGGCACTTTTCCAAAGAAGACATCCAGGTGACTAACAGACACATGAAAAGATGCTCAACATTACTCATCATAGGCAATTGCAAATCAAAACCATACTTGTCAGAATGGCTAACATTAATAGCTCAGGCAACAACAGATGTTGGAGAGATGTGGAGAGAGAGGAACCCCTTTGCACTGCTGGTGGGAATGCAAACAGGTGCAGCCACGCTGGAGTATGGACGTTCCTCAAAAAATTAAAAATAGAACTACCCTATGACCCAGCAATTGTACTTCTAGGTATTTATCCAAAGGATAAAAAAAATGCTGATTTGAAGGTGCACATGTACCCCAATGTTTATAGCAGCACTATCAACAATAGCCATAATATGGAAAGAGCCCAAATGTCCATAGACTGATGAATGAATAACAATGTGGTATGTATATACAATGGGATATTACTCACCAATCAAAAAGAATGAGATCTTGCCATTTGCAACAATGTGGATAGAAGTGGAGAGTGTTAACGCTAAGCAAAATAAATCAGTCAGAGAAAGACAAATATATGATTTCACTCCTATGTGGAATTTAAGAAACAAAATGGATAAACATAGGTGAGGGGAGGGAAAAATAAGATAAAAACAGAGAGGCAAACCTTAAGAGATTTTTAAATACAGAGAACAAACAGGGTTGCTAGAGAGGTGTGGGGTGGGGGATGGGCTAAATGGGTGATGGGCATTGAGGAGGGCGCTTGTTGGGTAGAGCACTGGATGTTATATGTAAGTGATGAATCACTAAATTCTACTCCTGAAATCATTATTACACTGGATATTAACTAACTTGAATTTAAGTAAATAAATTTTTAAAAAAGAAGTAATACTAAGCCTTCTTTATGTTGTAAGATTTTGGTGCATGTGCATAAAGTCCATTCTGCTTCTGAAAAAAAAAAAGTCCTCTCATTGCCAGATTTTTGCCATGCTAATGTCCTATAACATGGCAACAGCCTGGTGCTGAGTCAGAGATATTAAGATGGGTAAACATTGCCAATTAAATGAGTAGTTGGGGCTATCAGAAAACCAAGATGGCTGCTTAGTTCTTCCCAGCTCCCTGGCAAACACTATTTTTCAATTTGTGTATTCCTTCATGCACCATAGGGCATTTAAGATGACCCAAATTATGAATAGACATTGGGAGGGAGACTTCTATAATATTGCAAAAACAATTTACCAGGAATTTCTGATTTGTCAGGTCCTCCTGGAAAAACTGATTTTGTTCCCAGAGCCTCAGACCTCCCCGCTCTGGCCCCTTTTAACACCTGCAACTGGACTTCATTCAACTGCCATTTACAATGGGTTATCAATATATTCTTGTTATTGTTTGTATGTTTTATGGACGGGTTGAAGCCTTTCCCTGCTGCAAAGCTGTGATGCCCTCACAGTAGCAAAGAAACTGTTAGAAAACGTTTTCCCATTTGGGGCATACCTTCCACAATCTGCAGCAATCGAGGCACCCATTTCACAGGGCACATCCTATGAGCCTTAACGAAAACCTTGCAAAACTTATTGAAATTCTGTCAGTATACAAGCGTCTGCTGATCCTTTGTTGTCTCATGCTATTAAGACCAACTACTGTAAACCTCTAATATCTTATGCTCAAGCCTATCATCAACAAGTTAAAGAAACCTTCTCAGATTCCAATTCAAATGATCCTGTTGGTCACAATGTAGAGCCTGGAGATTTAGGTATTCTGGAAACATTATCAGAGGAAGGTAGCTCTCAGGCCCCATTTGAAGAGGAATCTTACCAAGGGCTCCTGATCACTGATACTGCTGCAAAACCAGAAGGGATGGAGCCTTGAGTACATATCTCTCAGCTTGTGAAGGCTCCACCTGCAACCAGGCCCTGTACAGACACTGGAAACCTCCAAATCGAATTCATGAGGAAGAGAAATTGCTTACATCAAGGCATCCTGCTTCTGCCCAAGACTATGGATCAAGACTTTAAACTTTATACATGAAACCCTTTCTCCTTCTCCTTTCTTTTACTGTAACATTGACCTGGAAAGAAAATGCCCTCATCTGTTTCTCCCCAGGCCATTGTTAAGGGGGTAAACCTTTGGAATTTAGAACAACCTTTTATTTCAGGCCATGAGAAAGTCTAACTGACCCCCTAACTTTTCACAAGCAAAATAAGACATTTCTTTGGACAACTCCCCAGAAGTTTCATTGTTGAGCTAGAAAGGATCTGCTGGGAGGCTTTTATGATGCAGGATTCATTCCTCTTGGTAGGTCCCTACGTCCCTTATTAGGGATAAGTGTAAATAAACCTATGATCAGGAACTTCTCAATTCTTGAAATTATTGCAAAATCTGCTGCTAAAGCAACTGCTGTCCAACAAAGATCCTTAGACTCTTTGGCCAAAGTTGTTCTTAATAGTAGGATAACCCCTGAATATCTTTTAGCTGAACAAGGAGGTACCTCTGCTGTGGCCAACACCACCTGCTATATCTGGATTAACCCTTCTGGGGAAATTGAAATTTAATTACATAAGATCACTGAGCAAGCTGCTTGGTTTAAAAGAATAACTTCTTCAGCAGGGTCTTTCTTTGATTTTAATTGTTTTGAGTCTTGGGGACTATGGCTCTGAAGTGCTCTCGAAACACTGGGAATTATCCTGCTTGTAGTTATCGTAATAATCCCCCTGGTATATTGTATTCTCTCAAAAGCTTTAAATGCATGTTAACTGCTAACCACCAAGCAAATGATTTCCCCAAGACTGGAATGTCAGAAAAGGAATGAAAAGGACAATTGACTTAGAAATTGTGAACCTGAAGTTGTAACCTGTGAATGTCACAGAGATCAAGCAAAAAAACCATCATGACCTGTGAGTGCCACACAAAGGACCAGTAACAACTGATCAGCTTTGGAGCTGATGGCAGAGAATGGCGCTAATGCTTTAAATTTTGATCACATCTCTCAGTTAAGCTGAGAGTCTGATCAAAGGGGAGGAAACTGTTAAAAAGAAAACCACAGGCGTCAAATGGTGGTCCCAAGCCAGTTAACCAAGACTTAACAGCTAATCTATCTGTAGTTTCAACCCCCCAGAAATATAACCCTTAACCAGTCAACATGGGAATTTCCTGGTCAGCACTAGGAAGTTTAACGATAGACTCCTCTGTTCCCCTTAGGAAGGTGACCTTGCCTAAAACAATGAATTCTTTGCCAATAGTTTCCTTTTTTCTCCGTTCTTTCTCTGCTTCTAAAAACTATCCTTTTCGTTAGCCCTTTGGAGCTATCTGCTAGATAGGGTGCTGCCCAATTCATGCATCAATTAATAAAGCCAATTAGATCTTTAAAATTTACCCCATTGAATTTTTGCTACTTAACAATGTATATGTACATTTAATTATTTTCACAAGATGTTATATTTTTTCTTCTAACAAAAATGTATGGTTGGGAATGTGTGGTTTCGACCTACATGTATTTAGATTAAGCATACACCTATCTCACTCATTAAAAGAGAAATTTGTGAGGTCAGTTATTTGACTAATGAATGAAACTGCTTTTAAGTTAAAAAATCTTCATTGTTTTTTCTGCGCAATTTTTATTCTGACCTTTATTTCTAAGATTATTCCTGTGACACTTAAAAATCATAAAGTAGATTGCCCACTAAAAATTCCCGAGGCACATTCCCTAGAGAGACTTCTATCTTATTGTTGCTCTTTGTTCTTTCCAGGGATTTTTTTTTTTAAGAAAAGGAAAAAAGAAAACAAAATTTTGAAGTATGAGAATATAGTATAGGAGACAGTGGGATACAGTGAAATAGGCCACTGCTAAGGACCAACCATCTTACATTTGAACATTTTTGGTAGGTCGCCGATCAGCAATCAGCCATGTTTGGAGAATGCTGCTTCCAGACTGGAGACGTGAAACTTACCATGGGAACTGGGACATTTTTGGATATTAATACTGGAAATAGCGTGCAACATACTGTTGGAGGTAGTTAGAATTTATCTTTTTTATTGACAAATATCACTTATTTTCATATTTAACTTTTCTGATACTGTTTTCCCAGTTTATATTAAGGACACTCTGTAATATATTTTTTGTTATTATTCTTAGTTAATTTCTATTTCCCTTCTTAAAAGCATAAAAAATGAGAAAGATGTTATTATAGAAAAACTCAGGATTAGGGTATTTTGGTCAGTTTTCCAAATATTTGCCTAATTTGTTATATGTATTTAAAACATCTTTCTAGGCCTCTAAATTTTCTTTTTATGTGTTAGCAATTCTTTTTGTGAAAAAAAACATTTTTTTTGTGGTAATTCTCAACTAGTGTTCCATGCATATGTAATGGCAATTGCCAAGAAATTGATCTCCCTGATGGAAGACATCCTAGGATGTATAAACCAAGAAATTTAGATTGTGGAAGAACACCCTAAGAGGCCTGTGAGCTCTTAATCTGGGCTATGGTCTCCTACTGTGGTTACTAAGAGGTAGATTTTAAAATGTTTTTCTTAGGGTGCCTGGGTGGCTCAGTCGGTTAAGCTTCCAGCTTTGGCCCAGGTCATGATCTCACGGTCTGTGAGTTAGAGCCTCGCGTTGGGTTCTGTGCTGACAGCTCAGAGCCTAGAGCCTGCTTCAGATTCTGTGACTCCCTCTCTCTCTGCCCCTCCCCGACTCATGCTCACGCTTTCTCTCTCTCTCCTCTCTCTCTCTCTCTCAAAAGTAAACATTAAAAAAAAATAAAGAAGCTTGGTTTCTCTTAAAAAAAAAAAAATATATATATATATATATTAAAAAATATATATATATATATATATATTTTTTTTTTTTTTTTCTTACCTTCCATCCCCCCTCAAGCTCTTCCTTTTCCCGTAACTAGGGAAATGGAAGCTAGAAAATCTGATCATTGATTGCAACAGGTTGTTTCTACTTAGGAACCTCCACAAATAAATGAGATAGTGTAGTTGGTTCTATTCCTCTGTTTCTAGAGACATAGACATGCCTATGGATAATAAAAGCTAATGTTTAATGTTCATTTTACATATCAGGCACTGCACTAAGTTCTTTTTATGCATTAACTCAGTTTATTCTCACAGTAGCTCTCTGAGGTAGACCATTTTACAATTGAGGAAACTAAGGCTAAGAGGTTAGAAATTTGTGAGACCACTGACTTCAGAGCCACTTTGCTATTTTTTTAAATTTTTTTAAATGTTTATTTATTTTTGAGACAGGGAGAGACAGAGCATGAACGGGGGACGGTCAGAGAGAGAGGGAGACACAGAATCTGAAACAGGCCTCAGGCTCTGAGCTGTCAGCACAGAGCCCGATGCAGGGCTCGAACTCACGGACCACGAGATCATGACCTGAGCCGAAGTCGGATACTTAACCAACTGAGCCACCCAGGCACCCTGCCACTTTGCTATTTTTTAAGAAAATCAAATTGTTCTACTGTAGTCATCTCTGGATGAATTATCTATTTATATTTGACTTATACTGTTTCTTTGTTTCTAAGGCTTTTATCCACTAATTGGGTGGAAGATTGGGCAAGAAGTTGTATGCTTAGCTGAAAGCAATGCAGGAGACACTGGTACAGTCATAAAATGGGCTCAACAATTAGGTAAGTCATCTTATAAACAGATTTCATAGGCCGCACTTAAAGAATTCAAGAATGCCATAGGACTACAGATCAGTAGGGAATGAATGGATTGTTCAAATGAGACATAAAAGGAACTAGAAAATATAGGGCATTATTTTATTATACTGGGATAGTAAAAGGCTAGGCATTAAGGCCAGATACCATAAAGAAAAAGAATAATAAATTTATATAAATTATTAGAATGTGTAAGGAGAAGGATGCCATAAGCAAAGTTAAAAAACAACTTGGTAAGAACAATTTGTAGCATACGTCAGAAAAATTAATAAAGATGACGAAAAAAAGTGGGGGTACCTGGCTGGCTCAGTCAGTTAAGTGTCTGGCTCCTAATTAGGGCCCAAGTCATGATCTCGTGGTCATGAGATGGAGCTCTGTGTCAGGCAGTGTGGACCCTGCTTTGGATTCTCTCTCTCTGCTCCTCCCCAAGCTTGCATGCTCTGTCTCTCTGTCTCTCTCTGTCTCTCTCTCCCTCTCTCTCTCAAAGTAAATAAATAAACTTAAAAAAAATGACAAAAATGGACAAAGGACAGAAGTACAGATATCACAAATCAAATAACTATTAAAAAATGCTATTCAGGGGGCGCCTGGGTGGCGCAGTCGGTTAAGCGTCCGACTTCAGCCAGGTCACGATCTCGCGGTCCGTGAGTTCGAGCCCTGCGTCAGGCTCTGGGCTGATGGCTCGGAGCCTGGAGCCTGTTTCCGATTCTGTGTCTCCCTCTCTCTCTGACCCTCCCCCGTTCATGCTCTGTCTCTCTCTGTCCCAAAAATAAAAAAAAAAAAAAAAAAAAAAAAAAAAAAAAAAAAAAATGCTATTCAGAGTCACATGGCTGCTCTGTCAGAAGAGCTTGTGACTGTTGATCTCAGGGTCTTGAGTTCAAGCCCCACACAGGGTGTAGAGATTACTAAAAAACAAAACAAAACAAAAAAAAAAAATGCAATTCAATTCAATAATCAAAGAAATACACATCTAAAAACTGATGTCACCTGTAATTGGCAGAGATTACTAAGTAGTTTGATGATGGTCAGTATTGGTGGGAATATAGAGAAAAAAACTCTTCTTGTTTTCCTTTGTGATGAATGTTTTTTTAATGTTTATTTATTTTTTTTTTGAGAGAGAGAGTGCAAGCTGGAAAGGGGCAGAAAGACAGATGGAGACAGAGAATCTGAAGCAGGCTCCAGGCCCTGAGCTGTCAGCACAGAGCCTGATGCAGGGCCCGAACCCATGAACCACAAGATCATGACCTGAGCCAAAGTTGGAGGCCCAACCAACTGAGCCACCCAGGCACCCCTCCTTTGTGATGAATATTAACTGGTATGGCCTTTCTGGAGGACAAGCAAGCAATATGTGTCAATTTATAGAGTGCAGACCCTTTGGCCTCATTCTATTCTTTGTTTCCTAAGAAAACAATGGGACAGATATGCAAAGACGTGTATATGCATAGGTGTTTAGTGCAGCAGTTGGAAATAAGTTCCTGTCTAATAATAAAGCATTACAGTATATCCATACAGTGGGACATTGTACAGTCACATGTAACGGTGTAGTTGTATATCTTATTGATGCAGAATGCTGCCTATGGCACATTAAGGAGGGGATGAAGCAGTTGCAGAACAGTCTATGTAAATATTTTTTGCTTTTATTTTACAGTTCTATTGAGATATAATCCACAAACCAAATAATTCACCTATTTGAGGTGTAAAATTCAGTGTTCTTTAGTATGTCTCAGGACGGTGCAACCATCACCACCATCTAATTTTAGAACATTTTTATTCCCCCTAAAAGAAACCTCCGTATGCACTGGCATTGACTTCCTGTTCTATCCACCTCCCCTCAGCTACCATGGATCTACTTTCTGTCTCTATGGATTTGCCTCTTCTGGACATTTCGTGTGGATAGAATCAAACAATATGTGGCTTCTTGTAACTGCCATCTTTTACTCATCATAACATTGCAAAGTTCACCCATGTCATGGCATATATCAGTACTTATTTCTTTTTATTGCTGAATATTCCATTATATGGAAGTACCAGAATTTATTTATTCATTCATCAGATGATGGACATTTAGGTTGTTTCCACTTTTTAACTATTGTGATTGATGAACAGCCTGTGTATTACATAGCCATGTTTCTCTGCTGTGCCCCAGTAACACAGGTCAGGGGACATTTTTTCCCTAGCAGTATCACTTTTAATTGCTACACGTCACATCTGCTTGCTCCGGGCGATCCCCTAAGACTTCCCCATGCTCATTTAAAATTACCGAGGACTCTTATTTACTAGAAATAAGGAAACCGATTTCTCTCTGGTTATCTTCCCAAGAGAGATAACATATCCTTCATTAGAGAGAATGAGATAAGCATTTTCTCACATGTGAACTAATTTTAGGGAGTGAACAGATACATGTTACTGGTGGTGAATAGGATCTTAGTTCATGATCCTGTCTCTCTCTCCTCCTGGGGAAGAGAAGTGTGGCTTCCTGCTGAAGCTGAAGTGAAACCCAGCAAGAACTGAAGCCTTGAGTTCTCAAGTAGACAATGCAGGCCCAGGGTCTGTAGAGGGCACTACCTGAGTGTTATTGGTGAAAATACTAGACGCTGCTAAAGACACTCTAGATGTTTTCTATGGATCCAGCCTGCTGAGCCAGGAGAAAATCCCCTTATCATTTGGAGAAGAAAGGTGGCCTGGCGAATCCCTGGGTGAGCCTACCAAATGACATCAGTACTGTTTGGTCTGCACTGCCCCTCTTCCAATCTGAGTGGGGAGGCCTAATACTTTCTCATATCTCCAGAAACCAGAGAGCCAAGGTTCACTCCCCTAGACAGATATGCAAAGACGTAATTGCCTGATAACCCCATAAGCCTGACCTGAAAGAGAGCACAGTGTAGGAGCATATAGCGCCCTGAATGGGAGTGACCAAGCTCAACAGGTAGCTCCTATGCAGGCAGAGAGGATGGGAGAAACAGAAGATTAAAATAACACCAACAAAAGTCAAACTTAAAGGGATGAAAGAAAATATTACAAAGAAATGTCTGGAAAACATAAAGAGTTTTGAGGAACAAAACCAAGATATGTAAAATGTAAAACGAAATACTAACAAAACAAAAAATAGTGCTGAAAATGCAAATAGGAATCAGGGAATATTTAAAAACAAAGAAGAGGAAACAAATAGAAGATAAAACTAAGAGGTAAGAGATACAGAGGAAAGATAAGAGAAAAAAATATGTGAATACTAGTCTTTTGTGGCATATGAAAATGTAATTATGGAAATGGAGTTATAAAAATGTAAAAATTGAAGCAACAAATTGGAAATAAATTTCCATGAGCAGAAGAAAGACCTTACTACACAGACGGAAATAGCTTACCAAGTTGAAAAAAAAAAAGATAAACTAAGACAGTCCTATGTGTATGAATTATCTGATTCCCAAGAATAAAGAAAAGCTTCAAGATAGGAAGAGCCATTTATTTCTAAAGAAAAAAACTAGACTGGCATGGAAGTAGTTGTAAAATTTAGAAAGTGGAACATGTACATATTAGGAAAAAGATCAAGGAGTCAATAATCTGGTGCCAGGCTAAGATAGCATTCATATTAAGTACAAAAAGGACATTTTCTGGCCATGCAGCATATACTTTCTGAGGAAATTACCCAAGGAGGTACTCTAGCCAAAAGAAAATAGAGCAAAGATCTCAACATGGGCAAAGCAAAGTATATAATAAATAAGGTGTTTTTCAAAAAATAACGTTTTTTATTCCCCAGTAGCAGGCCAGATTTTGTTCTTTATTATTTGAATTGGTCTTATACCAAACTGATAAAAGACATCTTACTATAATATAAAATCTTTATTTTTGTACATTAGGAACATAATGTACAAAAATCTCTTTAAGAGATTGAAATTAACACTAAAAAGAGCCTCTAATTAAACTAGACTTAAATATTTTATGTGTTGTTCTATAGAAACTTTTCTGTTAAAAGTTTCAAAATGTATTCTGTTTTTGTTTGTTTATTTGTTTTTCCCTTCTTCCCATAAATGAGTTTAATTCCATGGTGTATAACTTCTGGGGTAAAGTGCTGGTCAAGAATAGACCACAAAGTGTGCATTTTTTCTGTTCTTCATTTTTTCTTTCTGTTCATTTATATTTTCATTTCAAATTCAAGGAAATCTCTTTCTAAACACATATGCGTGGGTGCGCACACACATGCACACACACACACACACACACACACACACACACACACACACACACACACAAATCCTTTTCTCAGTTCCATACTTTGAAAAGCAATAGAGTGGAACATCTCATCCTATTATGTAATATGGTTAGAAATGAATAGCAAAAACAATATATAAATGGTACTTAGCCACATGGAAATTTGAAATGTCTTTTCTTGAGTAGCATAGGGCCAAGGAAAACATTTGAAACATAATTTGATAGTGTCCAAAAAATATAGAAAATAACTATAATTCTGTAAGAACAGTACTTAGATGAAAATGATGAATCCTTATTAATAAGAAAAAGGAGAGAAGCATAATAAACTTCCCAGCCAAATAGTATAAGGATATACAAATTATAAAACTGAGAAATGATAAATAGTAAAAATTAATAAACTAAATCTCTTTTTAAAATATCCAAGACTTGGTACCTTATATATGTTTCACTGGGAATATATACAGTGAGGCATATAGTGAGAGAGAGATAAAAATGAGAACTCTTTTAACTGTTCATTTTGAAATAATTTCAAACTTAAAGTTGTAAAAATAGCAGAAAAACTTTTGTATACCCTTTGCCCCATATTTGCTTTTTTTTTAATTTTATTTTTTAAAGTAATCTCTACACCCAACACGAGGCTTGAATGAATGTACAACCCTGAGATTAAGAGTTACACTTTCCACCAACCAGGCACCCCCCAGATTTGCTGGTTTTTAATGTTTTACCGTGATTGCTTTATCGGTCTACCTACCATCCATCCATGTATCCCATATGCTGTGGGATAGATAAATATCTTTTTAAAAAAATTGTTTTAATGTTTATTTATTTTTGAGAGAGAGAGACAAAGAGTGGAGGGGTGGAGGCAGAGAGAGAAGGAGACACAGAGTCTGAAGGAGGCTCCAGTCTCTTAGCTGTCAGCACAGAGCCTGATGCGGGGCTTGAACTCACAGACCGCAAGATCATGATCTGAGCTGAAGTCAGATACTTAACCAACTGAGCCACCCAGGTGCCCTTAGATAAATATCTTTATAATTTCCTGAGCTCTTTAAGAATCTACTGCATGCATCATGCTCCTTTCCCTGTAGTACTTCATGGTGCATTTCCTAAGAACAAGAATATTCTCTTACTTATCTAAAGTATGTTTATAAACTTGAGAAAAATTAACATTGGCTATACTGTAATACTTAAAAAAATTTTTTTAATTTAATTTTTTTTATTTTATAGAGGGAACAAGCAGGGGAGAGGGGCAGAGGAGGAGAGAGAGAGAAGAATCTTATGCAGGCTTCATGCTGAGCCGGGTTGGATCCCACGACTATAGGATCATGACCTGAGCTGAAATCAAGAGTCAGACGCTCAACCAACCGAGCCACCCAGGCACCCCTTATGAAATTTATAATCCCTATTCCAGTTTTGTCAAATGTCCCAACAATGTCTTTCATGGCATTTTTTTCCCATTACAAGATCGAATCCAAAATTGCTTAATTTCTTTTAATCTGGAACTGTTTCCTCAGCTTTGTTTGTTTTTCATGCCATTGACATTTTTTAAAAATATAGGCCAGTTATTTTCTACAATATCCTTTAATTTGGGTTCTTGTGACTAGATCCATCTTATGTAGTTTTGGCTGATATCATACATAAATGATAACTGTATCCTTCTTAGAATATATACCTGGAGATGCAGGGTGTCCTTTAGTCTTGTTTTGGTTCTATTAAATTTTGTTTATGTGGGGCACCTGGGCGGCTCACTCGGTTAAGTGTCTGACTCTTGATTTTGGCTCAGGTCATGATCTTGTGGTTTATGAGTTTGAGCCCTGCGTTAGGCTCTGTGCTATTAGCACAGAGCCTGTTCAGGATTCTGTCTCTTCCTCTCTCTCTGCCCCTCCCCGCTCATTCATTTCTCTCTCTCTCTCTCTCTCTCTCTCTCTCTCTCTTTCTCAATAAATAAATAAACTTAAAAAAATTTTGTTCACATGCATAAGATGTTTCCCAATTTCTCCATTGTATAATTACTGTTTTTACTTTTGTAATAAATAATATGTGGGGAGATACTTTGAAACTAGCTAGATACCCCATTTCTCATCAAATTTCCCCCATCCTCTAAATGTAGCATTCATTGATAATTCTTGCCTGGATCAGTTTTTATTCCAATGGTTGCAAAATGGTGTTTGCTAACTCTATTATCCCTTCCGTGTTTAGTAGTTAGCCTTCTATTGTGCAGTGAAGAGCTTCCACTTCACCCCTTTTATTTACTTATTATCACTATAAACTTATGGTTTCTTATTCAACAGGTTACAAATCTTATAGTTCTTTTTATTTTCATGTTCAGTTTGTCCTGGATTTAACCAGTGAAAATCTTCTCAAATTATCCTCTATGTCTTTAAATGTCCATATCTTTTTTTTTTTTTTTTAACACTTTATTAGTTTCTGGCACAAGATGTTTTAAGCTCATCTTAGGTTTCTCCTACTCCCTAAGTGGAATTAGCCACTTTCCCAATAAGCCCTAATTCCTATGAGTGGAAAATGGTATTGAAAAATAATGATTGGCAGTGTGCCTGGCTGGCTCAGTTGGTAGAATGAGTGACTCTTGATTTCAGGGTCATGAATTCAAGCCCCACGTTGAGCATGGAGCCTACTTAAAATAATAAGAATAAAATTTAAAAATAAATAAATAAAGGGGCGCCTGGGTGGCTCATTCAGTTAAGTAATTCTTTTTTTTTCTATTTTTTATAATTTTATTATTATTATTTTTCAACTTAAATCCAAGTTAGTTAACATATAGTGTAATAATGATTTCAGGAATAGAATTTAGTGATTGATCATTTACATATAACTCCAGTATTCATCCCAACAAGTCCCCTCCTTAATGCCCATCACCCATTTAGCCCATCCCCCCACCCAGCTCCAGCAACCCTCAGTTTGTTCTGTGTATTTAAGAGTCTCTTATGGTTTGCCTGCCTCTCTCTTTTTATCTTATTTTTCCTTTCCTTCCCCTATGTTTATCTGTTTTGTATCTTAAATTCCACATATGAGTGAAATCATGATGTTTTGTCTTTCTCTTACTGACTTCACTTAGCATAATATACTCTAGTTCCATCCACATTGTTACAAATGGTGAGATTTCTTTTTTTTGATTGCCAAGTAATATTCCATTATGTATATATATACCACATTTTCTTTGTGCATTCATCAGTCAGTAGACATTTGGGCTCTATCTATACTTTGGCTATTGTTGATAGTGCTGCTATAAACATTGGGGTGTATGTGCCCCTTCTTTTTCAGGGTTGTTTTGGCTATTCGGGGCCTTTTCTGGTTCCATACAAATTTTAGGATTGTGTGTTCTAGCTGTGTGAAGAATGCTGGTGTTATTTTGATAGGGATTGCATTGAATATGTAGATTGCTTTGGGTAGTATCGACAAGTGTCTGATTCTTGATCTCAGGGTTGTGAGTTCAAGCCCTGTGTTGGGCTCCATGCTGGGTGTCAAGCCTACTTGAATGAATGAATGAATGAATGAATGAATGAATGAATGTAACAGCAGTGATTGGCAGCAGATTTCAACAGGGCTAGAAGTGTGTGTGTGTGTGTGTGTGTGTGTGTGTGTGTGTTAACAATTTTTGAAATATCACACCTCCAATTCTAGTCTAGCCCCTAAGGGTCTTTGCTTGTCTTTTTATGTTCTATATTTTTATCTCTTCTACATCGAGAATTCTGGCTCCCAACAACATTGATATACATTCATTTACTCTCCCTTGAAATATACACAAAAGATCTTCAGAATTACTAGACTGTCCCACTACAACAAACAATATTTACTCAAGATCCTTTGCAAGTTTTTTTCCCTTTATTTTAAGGGTATATGAGTATATGGTCAAAGAACACTATTCAAAAGTTACTTCGATTAGTTCTTACTCTTCTTCCTTCAGCGATTTTATTAATTTGAAATAGAGTTGAGTTTGTTTCTGTTACCAGTTTTAGTTCCCTCCCCCCTGCATCCTTTTTAAAAACATTATCAATATATATATTTTTAGATTTTTTACTGTTTATTTATTTTGAGAGAGAGATTGAGCATGAGTGAGGTAGGGACTGAGAGATAGGAGGACACAAAGATCCAAAACAGGCTCCAGGCTCCGAGCTGTCAGCACAGAGCCCAACGCAGGGCTTGAATTCAGGAACCATGAGATCATAACTTGAGCCAAAGTTGGACGCTCAACCAACTGAGCCACCCAGGTGCCCCACATTATCAATATATTTTTGATATGGAATTTTAACTTGATTCCCAAAGTCAAACTCATGAAAAAAGATATGCTGAGAGAAGTTGACTCCCTCACCTGTCCCTTCATCTGTCTCCCTACATCTTGTTTTTGGTTTATCCTTTATATTTCTTTTTGCAAAATCATTTGGGATGCATGCTTTGTATTTTCCCTAATTTCTTACATAAAAGGTAAACTATATATGCTCTCTTGTACTTTGCCATTTTTACTTAATAATATATTCTGAGAATTACTTCTCATCAGTTCACAGAGATCTTCTTTATTCTTTTCACAGCTGCACAGTATGTGTATGTACATAGTTTAGCCAGCCAATATCCTGTATTTGGGCACTTAAGTAATTTCCAATACTTTGCAAATACAAATAGGGTGCAATGAATAACCTTGTACATATGGATTTTCTTTTTGTTGGAGGTATGTTTTTACAATAAATTCCCAGAACAGAGATTGCTAAATCAAAGGATAAATACATTGTAATTTTGTTAGACATTGCCAAATTCCTCTTTGTAGGAACTGTGCCATTTTGCATTTCCACCAGAAATTTTTTTTAAACTTTTTTTTACTGTTTGTTTATTTTTGAGAGAGAGAGTGCAGGGGAGGGGCAGAAAGAGAGGGAGACAGAGGATCAGAAGCAGGCTCTGTGCTGACAGCAGAGAGCCTAATGTGGGACTCCAACTTACAAACCTGAGCCTGAGATCATGACCTGAGCCAAAGTTGGACACTTAACCGACTGAGCCACCCAGGTGCCCCTCAGCCAGAAATGTTTGATACTGTTTCCCTATAGCCTCTTTCCTCATTGAATCTTTTACATCAGTGAATGATCTGGTTGGATGAATTACAGAAGTTGGGAACTGAAATAGAAGTCTTATGCATTGTGAAGCTTTTGACCTTTTGCACAGTATCCTCTAAATGGCTCTCATATAAATGGAATCATATAAATGGATATTAGAATCCACAATATTTTATAAATGGAATCCTATAACCAGTTGAGAAGCTTTCTTTTGGTTAATCTAATGCCTTTGAAATTCATCCATGTTTTGTATGTATCAACAGTTCATTTTATTTAATTACTCAGCAATAATCTATGTTATGGATATACCACAGTTTGTTCATCCATTATCCTACTGGAGGACCTGTGGGCTGTTGTTTCCAGTTTTGGGTGATTATAAATAAAACTACTATAAGTATTCATCTACAGGTTTTTATGTGAACATCTGTTTAATTTTTTAAAAATCTTTCTAGGATAAATATCTAAGAATGGGATTGCTGGCTTGTATAAACATGATGTTATATGTGTTATATAAACATACACACAAATAAGTATGAGTTTATCTTTGTAAAACACAAAAACAAAAACCTGCCAAACTGTTTTTGAGAGTGGCCATACCATCTTGCATTCTCACCAGCAGCGTGTGTGTGTGTGTGTGTGTGTGTGTGTGTGTGTGTGTGTGTGTGTGTTGCTCCAGTGCTTGGTATTGTCATTTTTGTCTGTTTGTTTTTTAATTTTTACAATTCTAATAGGTGTGTAATGTTATCTGTCACTTACTGTCTGTTCCATAGAGACTCCTGAGTCCTGCACCTCAGACCAGAAAGGGGTACTTCTATGGAAGCACTTCATATGTGCACCCAGTGTATAGATCCAAGTGTTAGGTTTTAGGCTGTCCCTGATATCAGAGAAAGTGAAAACAGGAAACTCACCACTGGTGTGGCATTACTTCAAGTTCCCTGCCGGCCTTATTCTTTTGAGTCCTCAGATAGCTTTTCCATGCATTCCGTCAGGATTCTTAGTTGTATTCAGTGGGAGAGACGGAGTGAAATCTGCTTACTCCCAAAGATTTTACATTGTAAGCTCATTTGAGAAGAGTTTAAGTGGAAGATTACTTAGAGAAATTCTTCAAGCAAGTATATTCATTGGAACAGCCAATGAAGAATGTAAATTAACTGTATTTCTTTTTTTTCCTGTTTCTTTGCCTGTCGCCAAAAAACTTTTCCTCAAACCAGCCATCCAGCCATTATTCCAAATTTTGATTGAAAAATTTAGACATTTAGACATGATTTGTTTAAAGTATACATTTAAAAACCAATGTTATTTTTTAATAATTAGTTTTTGAAGTACTAGAGATATTTTGATGTGTTGTATGAACATGTTGACCAAATGAATATGATTTATGGATCTGATAATTCATTTTGAATACAATTTATAGATATTATTGAACTAGCCTTATTAACTTGAGTTTTAACATAGGTGTTTCTTAAACTTTACTCAGTTCTTCATTGTAAGAATAACAAAACATGCAATAAAATTAAAACAATTTTCTTGAGGCTGTACAAAGCCTTCAATATTTACTACGACTGATTCTTGAGCTTTTTCATCTGATCTGTGCTATCTGTCCTACATGCTTATTCAGGAGTCAGTTCACAAACAAGGATATCCAACTGATGAATGAAAAGGATTTCAACTTTGTTAATTAATAAAGAAACACAAAATCAAACCATCATGCAATCCACCAAAATAGCTAAAATGAAAAGCATAGACAGTATCAATTATTGGCAAAAATGTGGCATAACTGCAAGTTTCATACTGTTGGCAGGAGCCTTAATTTGGTATAACCACTTTGGAAAATGGTTTGGCACTATCTTCTAAAGTTAGTCCTAAATTTGTAGACCCTAGGACTAGCATTACCATCCCTTGGTATATAACAAACAGAAACATACACATATGTTCACCCAAAAGAATGTCTGAGTGCTCAAAGTGGCCTATGTATATTAGCCCCAAACTAGAAACTAACCAAATGCATATCAGCTGTAGAATAGTTTAATAAATTGTGTATTGTCACACAGTGGAATATTATACAAGGGTAAGAATGAAGTGCAACCACTTTTAACAATATGAATGAATTTCACACGCTTTATGTTAAACAAAAGAAGTTTGTATCTTGATCTGGATGTTGTTTACCTAGGTGTATTCACACTAAAAATTCATCTTGCTGTATACTTGGGATTTGTGCAGTTTTCTACATGTATGTTATACACTTCAGTAAAAATAGTATATTAAATTAATTAGATCTTGATTTTTTTTGTTTGTTTTTTAAAGATTGGCTTTTCATATATCTACCTATTACCGGCCCCTCATTGAACCCATTAGGTGGAGTAGTTTTTCAGTTGTTTCTCTTGGTTACTATAGGTAGATGATTTTTTCCTCAGAAAGCTAGGATTGGTGTTATCTTCAGGAGAATAATTTATTTTAATGCCAAAAAAGCAGAGAATTGATTTTTAAACAGTCCAAATATCTTTAAAGGAAAAAGTAAGTCCTGCTGCATACAGAGCCCATTTAAGAAGACCTTCCATGGGCTCATAAACTATGCAGTGTGAGAGCCCAGATAATACTAGAGCAGATTGGCCTTGGTGTTGATGCTTTCAAGTGAGCGACCTTTCATACTGTATTCATAATAAATGTGGATGCAGGTAAATACTAGTCATATAACATAATTCTATTTGTTCCTCTCCAACCCCTCCATTTCGTTTTAGCATTTTTGTTGTTGTTATTTTTGTTTTTTAAAATTTTTTTTTTTTTTTTAACGTTTATTTATTTTTGAGACAGAGAGAGACAGAGCATGAACGGGGGGAGGGGCAGAGAGAGAGGGAGACACAGAATTGGAAACAGGCTCCAGGCTCTGAGCCATCTGCCCAGAGCCCGACGCGGGGCTCGAACTCACGGACCGCGAGATCGTGACCTGAGCCGAAGTCGGGCGCTTAACCGACTGAGCCACCCAGGCGCCCCTTGTTATTTTTGTTTTTGCAGACCTTTTCACAGATGTTGCTGAGACTGAAAAAATGGCCAAAAGTTTGGAAGATTCTGAAGGAGTCTGTTTTGTTCCATCTTTTAGTGGATTGCAGGTATTTTTTTTTTTCTTAGTCAATGGCAATTAACAGACATTTCTCTCCTCATACCTACATTTAAAATTATTTATCTGCCACTCCCTTACTTGAAAGTTTGGGCACTGAGCAGTATGAAAGTGAAGGTACATTCCAGGGCTGAGAAGCTGTGATCTAGCATTAATTCCATGAGAAAGCGGAGCAAATTCAACTTAGAACTCTATCCTTATGGAAATGAAAAGTTGGTAGGTTTGGTATAGAACTTTTACATAAGACTTAGCATTATTTTGTCATAACCAAAATTAACCATTTCCCAGTGGGGAAAATGTATCAGTATATTGACATTTTTTACTTAGAAGAAGTTGAGAATTAGAAAAATAATGTTACGATCTCTCTCTCTCTCTCTATCTCTCTCTCTCTCTCTCTCTCTCTCACACACACACACACACACACACACACACACACACACACACACACGTATGGGTATATTGAGCAGTTATAAATTTCATTAACTTTTTTAAAAATCAAATTTTCTTTTGGTTGTGGTAGAGTATTGTTTACTTTGCCTAATCAGAAAGTGAACCCAGTAAGAGAAATGACTTTGTAATATTTGACTTTGTAATTATTTGAAAGATCTATGGATATTGCCTTTGATTTTAGCATATTATTACAAAGGCTTTTTAAAAAACTTTTAAGGTATATTATTATGAACAAAATTCCTTTTTTTGGGAAGCTTATCCTATCCTTTTAATCATTCTTTAAATATTATTTCCTTTCAAAAAACAAAAATTTCTCTTCTAGTCCATGCTATATTCAGGCAATCAGTTGAAGTCCAAAATTTGAATGTTTGGATAATATAATGTAGAAACTGGTGGAAAAGGATTAAATCAGAGTGTTTCAAATCTCTAAAAATACAGTATTTCCAAACTAGACATTTAAATGGACATTATTTTTTTAAATTTTTTTAATGTTTATTATGTTTGAGAGAGAGAGAGAGGGGCAGAGAGAGAGGGAGGCACATAATCTGAATCAGGCTCCACACTCTGAGCTGTCAGCACAGAGCCTGACACGGGGCTTGAACTCACAAACCACGAGATCATGACCTGAGCCGAAGTTGGACGTTTAACCCACTGAACCACCCAGGTTCCCCTGGGCATTATTTTAGTATCTGTAATAATTTCCTTCTATGTACTTTACCCTGAAGGACTAAAAGTTTATAAATGACATAATAGAGATTGCACTAGGTCCTCTTTAGGGTAATGTGAGGAAACTAAATAGCATCCATCATAGGACAGGGGGCGAAGAGTATTTGTTGGATTGACGTTTCAGGAGGAAGCTTTAGATGCATAGTTGTCATCAGCCAAGGTAGTTAGGCTACTATATATTCTTCCCTTTTGAAATATTTGCTGGGGACTTTAGTAGTGACTTTATCTTGGCAGCTGTCTTTAACTTCTGCATCAATCCATATGTCTGTAAAAATAATATGAAATATATGATAAAAAGTATTACTAAAACCCAAAAGATCGGAGGAAACTCTCACAGACGCGGTTTTTAATTTCACGTTAATAAAATATGTCCCTTCCCTGCCATGATTGCAACCTGGCAATCTGGTGGGTTTGAGAAGGGTGGAGGAGGACTACAAACTCAAGTATTTCCTAATGTAACACGAAACTCTTAAGTAGAAACCGAAAGTTAATTCAGACAATAGTGTGTTGATTCTAAGCTGTTTGGAAAATAGGAGGGAGATCGCTGATAAACTGCCTATGTCAACAACTAAAGAAAACGAGGGATTGGGGAATGGAAAGGAAGGGTCAAGTATCTGTGATACTGCCTTTAATTTTAGAATATTAGAACTGCCTTTAGTTTTAGAGCTCACAGTTCGTGAGTTCGAGCCCCGCATTGGGCTCTGTGCTGACAGCTTAGAGCCTGGAGCCTGCTTCAAATTCTATGTCTCCCTCTCTCTCTGCTCCTCTCCCGCTCATGCTGTCTCTCTCTCCTTCAAAAATAAATATAAACATTAAACAAAAAATTAAAAAAAAAAAAAGTACAAGTACAGTGTTCTTCTGGTCCCTGTGGTATGGAAGCTTGGCAGTCCTCTGGATAGCTACAACTGAAGCAATTTGCCCAGCAAAGAGGCAGGTTTGTTACAGCAACCACAAAATCAGTAGAAAGAACTTCTCAGAATTGGTTATGGTTTGGGAGAATTAATTTACAATAGAAGGGAGAATTCAGAAGGCACAGAAAGGGGATATGAAGAAAGTCAGTAGTGGGAAGGGGTTTGGTAAGCAAGAATAGTAATATAAAATTTGTAGTGAAATATGTGTCAGGCACAGTTCTAAATGTCATGCATTGTCTCATTTAATCCTCAGTAACTCAGCAAGGCAGAAGATACTCTTATCAGCCCGTTCTGAAGATGAGGAAAGTAAGATTTAGAGCTGTTAAGTCACTTGCCTAGTCTCACACAGCTAGTGAGCAACAGAGCTGGTTTTGGGGCCCAGCTGTTCTGACTCCAGAGTCCAAGTTCTTAACTCTTCTGTTGTACTGGTTCATGGTATAACATAAAATATGAGAACGGGAAGACACAGTAGATGCCTTTAGGTTCAAGGTTGACAACAGGCAAGAGGCATGTTGACATTAACCATCTTACAAGTACCCAGCAGTTTAGGCTAAGATACCCATGGTGACAAGGGCCTGCCGAGGCTGGTAGTCTATGCCTTGGGCAGGGGTCTGCAAGGTTAGCTCAGGGCTCCAAGCAAAACTTTACAGAATCTCCCTGTTCCTAGTTGATTGATGGTCTGGGAGGCTTACTCAAGGGATTGACAGTGATGGATTGAAGGTGTGGCTGGAGGCTGTCTGCCCTGTTGAGATGTGACCAGACCTAAAGGACTTCCCAGTGTTTTTCCTACCATATCATCCCAAAGACAGATTCACTTGGACTAACTAATGCAGGGACATTATAACCTATAAGAAATGTTTATGTGTCTATGGACTTTATTACCCCCTCAAATTGACCTACTACTAATTATAAATTATGTCCATAGCTGTTTTTACAAAAGTCATTTCGGGCTGGTCATACCAGGATTTTATGTGGTGTATTAATTAGAAGGAGTAATTTTTATGCAGAAAAAAAAAACCATAGCACACTACTAGGCACTAATACAGTATTCTACCACCTGATATAGACCAGTGTTACTGTATAAGTAAGCTTTTACTGAGTGGATCACCAAAACATGTTAATAAATTTGAAAAATTATCAGGATAAAATCACAATAGGAGGAAAATCATAGCTACAGTACAGATAAGATGTAATATGGAATTTCTTCAGTTAAATAATGAGGAAAAGTATTGTTTGTTCATTGACTGAACAAATGTGTGTTGATTCCCTGCGGGGGCCAGATGCATTGCAAGGACCTGGAGACACATAGGAAGTACATTAAATGAGTTTCCACGGGGAAGATAGAGTTTCAACAAACATCCACACAAACGTATGTGGTTATATATACATGATATGAAGCAAAGTTCACCAGTCTCCATAAAAGCAATGATGGTGGCTTGGCCTTGTCTCTGGGATCGATGTTTTCCCAGAGGAATCTGAGCCAAGCTTTGGAAGAGGAGAAGGATTAACTAGGAGAAGGGGTAGTAAAAAGTTTTCCAGGTAATGAGATGATATTTCAAGGCCCTGAAGGTAGAAGGTGCTTTTCCTGGGGACCATCATTTTCTGACAGCACTAGAACGTCCCTCTGTCATGACCTGTTATCAGATGTTGGAACTGTTCTTCTGTATCTTTCCTAGTGAGACCATAAGCTCTGGCAAGGGTCTTTGTTCTTCATCTTTGTGTTCTAGAATTGTCTTGGATTTCTGGGGATGCAATGAATACAAAATTCATCTGATAGATACATAATTCCACCTCAGGACTTCGGCTCTTTTATTTTTTTTAATATTTATTTATTTTTTGAGAGAGAAAGAGCACAATTTGGGGAGAGACAGAGAGACAAGTAGACAGAGGATCTGAAGCAGGCTCTGCCCCGTCAGCCCAGAGCCCAGTGTAGGCCTCGAACCCATGAACCATGAGATCATGACCTGAGCCGAAGTCGGACGCTTAACTGACTGAGCCACCCGGATGCTACAAGACTTTGGCTCTTTTAAAGACAGATGTTAGGCTGGGTCATTTCTCATATTAGGCAATATGACTATTAAGCTAAGAAATAGAAGAGTTTAGTTTGAATGTCTGACAAAATATTAGGTGTAAGTTATGACACTGAAAAACATACATTCTGCATTATGGTTTTTTACTAAGATTAACTTATACCCTCAAAAAGCTACTTTACAAAAACAATTTCAGTGTAAAAACTTCACACGTGGAGGAAAGGAGAAATACTAGGATTGCTTTTCATTTCCTCTTGTAACGCTAGATATTTAATAAGTTGTTACTCTGCTTTAGTCCCTTATCTTTGTATGAGCTCCAACAGAAGGTATAGCTAAGTCCAATATCTATAAATCAACCTTGTTTAAGTCCTATTAGAGATTTATCCTAATAGTTAACATGTTTAGGGACTGTCATTTATTTTAAGACTTCTTAACTCTAAATAAGCATTGTTTTTTTCTAACATGGGTATGTTTTTATTGCGTATGTCTTTAATTCCATAGATTTAATTTAGAACAATAATAAAAATTGTTACTATCTCTTCTTTAGGCTCCATTAGATGACCCCTATGCATGTGCCTCTTTTATGGGTTTGAAGCCTTCCACCAGTAAATACCATCTTGTACGAGCAATATTGGAATCAATAGCTTTCAGGTACCAAAACCGGCCTTAAACTAATCTCTCCCCATACAGTATTGCCATTTGCTTTTATTAATTTCTTAATTTTTAAAATGTTTTTATTTATTTATTGAGAGAGAGTGCAAGCGGGGAAGGGGCAGAGAGAGAGGGGGACAGAAGATCTGAAGCTGGCTCTGTGCTGACAGCAGAGAGCCGGATGTGGGGCTTGAACTCACGAACCCGTGAGATCATGACCTGAGCTAAAGTCAGACGCTCAACTGACTGAGCCACCCAGGCGCCCCTGAAATTTCTTAATTTTGAATGAGCATTTATACCTTTAAATTCATACTGTTTATAACATAATTATTGCTAATTTCCTTAACATCTTTTTTTTTTAATATTTAATAGTATCAATACCACTTAGATCTGATATCTGAAAATAGAATGATTTTTAAAAATACAGTTGACCCTTGAACAACATGGGTTTGAACTGTGCGGTCTACTTATATGTGAATTTTTTTCAAAAAATACAATATGGTACTGTAAATGTACTTCCTTTATGATTTTAGTAATAACATTTTCATTTCTCTAGCTTTCTTTATTGTAAGAAGACAGTATGCAATACATATAACATACAAACCCTGTGTTAACTGACTTATCAGTAAGGCTTCCCACCAGTAGTAGGCTATTAGTAGTTAAGTTTGGGGGGGGAGTCAAAACTTACACACAGATTTTTGATTTTGTGGTGAATTGGCACCCCTAATCCCCACGTTATCCAAGGGTCAACTGTATCTAATTTCTTATGTATAAAAGATTTAAAGTTTGGACTTTCAAAGGTTTTTGTATACTTATTCATAAAGGAGAATTCTAAATATAATGCTCAAAGATTAAATCACCAAAATTATTTTTTTGTATATTTCCCTGTGATCTTTTCATTATGGCACATTTGTAGTTTATTAAAATTAAGAATGTGGCTGTCATGAATATGGAACACTTGGAACATTTAAAATAAAAATTTCTGATTACAAAATGATAATTTCTTATTTGATGAATTCTATTAGGTATTATGCATGGTATGTCATCTTTATAGCTTTCTATTAAATGAATGGTTGCTTTAAATTTTTATTTGTAGGAATGATAATAGATTAAATTTAATTCTAAATGAAAAATATGGTCCCTTTTATCAAGGTGAAAAGCCCAAGGCCCCATCTAATATCAACTTCAGTTAACATATTTGTTTTCTTTTGCATATTTTATAAATATCATATATATAAAACCAGTTTTTTCTCAATTTGAAAAGAATAGGGAATTATCATGATATGAATTTCTTCTAAACAGTTATCTTGATTTTTTGACTAGAAACAAACAGTTATATGAGTTGATGCAGAAAGAGATCAATATCCCTGTGACAAAAGTCCGGTACGTAAACTTTGTTTCCAATAGATTTAATTAGAAATCAAAGTGAGTGGTAACTGCTATTAGTACTTTCATCATTATGACTATTCAGGATTAAAAATATACATATGCCTACCTTCTTTGCAACAAAATTCTTGGTCATAGGAATTTGGAGAGCAAAGGGAAGCTAATTTTGGATTTATAGAGAATATAGCACAATATAGAAATTAAGATGATCTTAACACCCACATGTATATTATAAAGATCTGTTTTTATTTTTTTTTTAAGATTTTATTTTTAAGTAATCTCTACACCTAATGTGGGGCTTGAACTCAAAACCCCAAGATCAGGAGTTGCAAGCTTCACCAACTGAGCCAGCTAGCCACCCCTATCATAAGCATCTTTAAAATCTCTTTTTCGGGTGTGTAGCCATCTTTTTGGCATGGAAACATCAAATTTTCTTTGCTGGGATGTCCAAATGAATTTTTATGTTGGCTTAATTTACTTGGCCTATTTTAAACTAGTCCCAGGACGAACAGGACAGGTGAGAAAATTGATGTTAGGAATAAGGAAAAATGTTTGAAGATTACCTAGCAAGGCCCTTTATTTATCCTCAGGTCAGTGCCAAGTGATATAATTTTGGAATTAAAAAGTTGAGCTTAAAAAAATATCAAGGATCTAAAAAATTATATGTGGCCCTTTTAAAAAGGGTGAATAATGTTTTTATGCATTTGTTGGAATAATTTATCTCAAATATCTTGCTCCCCACAGGGCAGATGGAGGAGTTTGTAAGAATGATTTTGTCATGCAGATGACTTCAGACCTGATTAATGAGAAAATAGAGAGACCTGTCAACACAGACATGTCGTGCCTTGGTGCAGCTTCTCTAGCTGGCCTTGCTGTTGGTATGTGTGGATTTTATAAAAGCAAGAGCTGTCTTGCAGGCTGTTTCTTGCCAATAGCATTTCTCTTCCCAAATGACAGAATTATAGAGAGGGTCTGGAAAACCTTGGTGTCCAGTAAGCTCCATACACAGATACACATTACTCACAAAATATGACCTCCTCTGTGGATGGTCTGGTTGTACTTCTTCCATCCTCATTTCACTTCTTCACTCAGAATTATGAGGCAGGGAAAATTAATTCTCAGCCGCTCTGTCTTCTGCAAAGGGAAGGTCTCTGGGTAGACTTTCTGAGTAGATAGGCTTTTCTTTGGCATTAGGAACCAGTCCATTCTTTCCTTTATTGAAAATTGGTTGAGTACCTGCTGCATGACAGTCACCGCTGGGAATAAAGAGGTTTAAAAACGTAGTCCCCGCTATGGGAGTCTCTAGGTACAGTCAGACAAGTCAACAAATTATTATACTTGTGTGTTAAACCTGGCGAACAGCCGTGGCATTAAGCAAGTGGTATAGGCTCTCCAAGGAGGCTCAGTTTTGAAGGAATTAGCAGACAGCCAGGTGAGGAGGTGAGGAGCCATAAGAGCTAAGTGGTCTAATAAAGAAAGCACCTTGTGCCAATATCCCAGCCCTTTACGGTAAGTGCTATTAGAGGAACAGCAAGATGGAAGGCTGGAGAGGAAGAGAGGTCCAGTTGGGGTGGACTCCTCATAAGGAAGAGTTTGAACTTTATCATGAAGGCACTGGAGAGCCACTGAAGAATTTTGAGCAGGGGAGGGACATGGACAGATCTGTATTTGAACAGATCACTTTGGCAATTAGTGAGAGGATTAGTTGGGAGGGGTGAAGAATGGACTTCAATTAGAGGGCTCCCTAGGAAGCAACATTGCTGCCTTAGGGCACTGGGAATATTTAATGTGTTCCTCTGTGGAAGGGAAGAGTGTTCATACAAAACAGGATATCTTACAGTTAAAAATTTTAGGCTAATATTTAGCATGTTAAGGTTATAAATCCCCAAAGCATGAAATCTTGTAAGTTCAACTTAAACCTTATTCTACTAAAAATCTGTTAATTTTGAATAAAATTACACCAGTCACTTTCATTTGTTCATTGATTAATGTGTGGTAAATTTAAATTGAAGAAAATAACTTTCTCTTAAATAATCATTCCCATTTAAAAATTTATTAAATTCCTTTGTATATTTCAACTAATATAAATTTAATACAGTTGATTTTCTTGTTAATAACTGCATATGCCTAACTGAGCAAACTTACAAGTGTAACTAAAAACGTCTTCTCAAGAACTTAAACAGCTTTTGCAAAATGAAGAAATTAAGCTTATATTTACAGTAAATCAAATGCTCATAAATATTCTAATATTATTTATAAGGTAAATCACATTCTTCTGTACCTTTTCATGTTGTAAGACTAAATATGTCAGATTCTCTTGAACATTTTAAATATACTTTAACAAACACATACAAATTTGTCTTAAACATAATATAGCGCTTGAGCTTTATCTGTTTCACTTTTGTCTATATTGAATTTCAAACCTTTCCAGTTCACAGTGACTTCACTGACTACAGAGAGCAGTTTTACTGTGTCAGAGAAGTGGAGATTTCTGGTTGGACTGCTTCTCTTTCAGAAATCTGAGACTTGAAGGCTATGCACATCTTCTGTATATTCGAAGTTCACCTAGAAACTGAGTCTATTTGATACATATTTTAAAAAATTACTTCAAAAAATATGTATGTCCTTAGTAAATAATTCTGGAAATAAGGATTTTAAGAACATGCTTATTAATTTCCTGACTAGACTTATCTAACTGTACTATACTAATAAAAACCATTCTTGAGTCTTTTAATAACTTATATAAATTAGTTAATATCTCTAAGTATAGGTAAGTCTAAAATGCTGACTTTGTAAATTAGAAAGAATGTGACCTGACAAAATTTTAGAGCAAAGAATTTTGTGTCGGCTTTATTGGTAACAGACAATGTATTTCATGAAGATTTGTCAACTATGTTAGTACTTCAAAGTAGGTAAGATATACCTAATTAACAAGACACCTCAATCGTAACTATGGTCATAGTTATAAATGTGTTTTCTTGCTGCTTTTTATTATAAATCACACGATCCTCTTTGTGAAGAACAATATATGCCAAAGCAATATTATCATGATGAAATACAGTAGTTTGAAAAAGACACTACTTATTATATTCAATCCCAACTTTGGATTTACGAGTATCCCAGGGAGTTGCCTCGTACCTCAGGATATATGACAAAAATCTTAATTTATCTTTAGTTTTTTTTTTTGTTTTTTTTTTTTGGGACAGAGAGAGACAGAGCATGAACGGGGGAGGGGCAGAGAGAGAGGGAGACACAGAATCGGAAACAGGCTCCAGGCTCCGAGCCATCAGCCCAGAGCCTGACACGGGGCTCAAACTCACGGACCGCGAGATCGTGACCTGGCTGAAGTCGGACGCTTAACCGACTGCGCCACCCAGGCGCCCCTATCTTTAGTTTTTTAATTATGTAAAAAGAAAGTATACTCTTTCTTACTTGGTTTTTGTGGAGGGTTTTTTGTTTTTGTTTGTTTGTTTTCAGGGTTTTGTTTTTTGTTTTTTGTTTTTTTCCTTCTAGCAAGTTATGAAAGTAAATGATGACAGGGTCAAGTTGCTCTAGACATGCTTTGGCAACATGCCACACAGAAATAAAGCTGATAGTTAGAAACAAAAGATTGTGAAATCCTGGTGTATTTATTCCTAGGGATAGTCAATCTAACAAAATTCAAAAGCAGCAAAATATTTTGGATTGTGTTTTAAAACAATAGTTGTTAAAAAAATAAACAATAGTTGTTTATCTGTGTACCAGTTCACATAGGTTTGTGGATAAACTTTATGGGCTCCTTATTTGCCTTAAAATTTGAGAGTAATTTTTTTCTCCCTATAGGGTTTTGGACTGACAAGGAGGAACTAAAGAAACTGAGGCAAAGTGAAGTGGTTTTCAAGCCACAGAAGAAATGGCAAGAATATGAAATGAGTATGGAAAACTGGGTCAAAGCAGTGAAACGCTCCATGAATTGGTATAACAAGCTGCAGCACTAAGTGGAATGGTTGGTTGATGTGACATGCAGATGAGACACAGCTCAGGGATAATAACCAATACGACGATGACTGAGAAGATTTAAGATGAGCTTTGCAACCTGAGAGAAAAAAAAACCAGTGCTTTTTTGAAAACAAAACAAAAAATCCCTCATTTTTTAATATAAACCTTGGTAAATTGTAAGGCAACAGTACCTCAAAACTTTGTATCTTCTGTTTTATAGTAAATTCCAAAGGACATTAGCCATTTCCAGCCATATTTTTACAGCTATGGGTCCTTCTCCTTTTTATACGGGGTCAGTGATCTATACACACATTTGCTATCTGAGTTACTAGTTCTGGGTCAAGCACCGTTCATGTTTTGTTCCAAAACTAAGTGACAAGTGTTCCTTTAATTCTTTAAAATTAAATGGGCTATATGAAGTTCACACAGCTAGAAAGAAAGAATGAGGAAATGCCGAAATTTTGAAACATTAATATTTTATATTTAAAACCATAATTGTTCAGTACTGTATCCAAATATGAGCTCAATATGCCCCACAGATAGGCTTACTTGTTAGTCAGTTCTTTCCATTATTGGGCTTAAAGACACTGCCTTAATTTTTACTTGTTTAACCAAAATCTGAACATTCTGTATGTATTGGAAAAATAACTTTAGTTAATGAAACTAAAAAAGGTCTTGATTCATCAGGAACAAGAAGATATTTTCTTTCTCAAACAGCATTTCTTTCAAAAACTTCTGCCTAAAGTATAACATCCCGTTTTTGTTTTTGTTTTTCAAAATCCAGCTAGTGAATATAAATCTTGCTTTTCTTTTCCTGTTCTTTATCTTTGTTGTTGAGATGCTTGCATAAATGTCTTTTGCTTTTATTAAGTGCCTAATTGACAGTGCTTAATTTGAAGAAAGTGCCCTAATTCATTGGTGACATAAGAATTGCCTTCACTGCGGTATTTAACTTGTCCAGATATCTTTTATTTTTGTCCAATCTGCTCATCTCTCTCAGATAGCTTCAGTGGGTAGCGGACAGAGGTAATCAGAGTATATCCATGCTAATGATTGCCCTATAACCACCTGGGCCAGAGCTCCACAGAAAGGAGCAGGGACAGTTCTACAATATCAAACTTTCTTGATAGAAACAAATGTAAAAGAATCAGAGTTGTGAGTAGCTTTAGGCCTGGTGTAAAATTGTCCTATGGAAGGAGACTACCTTCCAACCTGTTCTCATACTGTTTGGCCCTCTCTCTATTTGGGCTAGGTTCCATTTAGACTTGTAGCAATAATGAATTTATTTCTCTCTTAGTCAGGCTTTGTCACATGAAGTCCTACTGTTCTAGAACTAGTTGTTAAATACTAATGTAATTTAAAAAGTGACTGTTGCAGGGAATTTTGTGGTTGCTGTCACATGTATCTATTTCAGTGACAGATGTGATAGACATCTAGGGGCCACATTGCATTTCACCAAATTCTATTTCAGTGAACTATGTCTTCTTAAAGTATTAACATTTTTGATGGAATCATTATAGCCAATGGTATCATTAACTCCATTAACTAAGATTTGGAAATATTTTTGTTAAGTGGAGGTGTTTTGTTCACTGTAACAAGTTAGATTCCATTATGTAGATAGTGTTCTTTTATTCTTTTTCATTTTTTATGTCCTTTTTACAAAGCTTAGTGAGCATTTATAGGCCTTTTAACCAAAATCAGATCATATGCAAGCATCTCTGCTGTTTTACTATTTCTTACAGATTCTGCTTCTCAGTGGGTATGGTTTCATAGGAAAGAATTGTAATTCTTTCTGTATTAAGATATACTGAATTGTAATATTATTAATACTTAAAAATCTGTTAGCTCATTTCTTTTTCACATTCTTCTTTACATCATAAAACCACAAAATAAAGGTTAAATACCTTTTAGATAATGTGAGAGAGTAACTTAGAATATGTCTCATCAGAATTGAGCATCTCAAAAATCAGTGGCTAATTTTTCCTTCTGTTTGTCTAGGAGTTAATTTATTTTTACTACCTCGCATTGTTTTTTAGTGACACAGTTTAGTAAATCTTTTGCCAGATTTGACCTAAATCAGGAACATGACCACATTTGCTTTTGTAGTTGTAGAAACAGTTGCTATTCAAAATCAGTTGAGCAAAATAATTATCCCTTCCATCTTCCAAGTTTGTTTTCATTTGTATGCTAATATTTGCAGTTAAAAAAAAATTGTGCTAAGATTTCTCAGCATGTTTTATTTTCCTATTATGGATCAATCAGGTATTTTTAGGAGATCTGTAGCTATCTTATCAGAAGAGAATGTTTCTGTACAATCCTTCTTAAAGTGGTACTAATTGCTTTCATACTGAGACTTACTGATTTTTAATTTTTTTACATCCGACCATAATATGGCTTCTCAATCTCAACATTATTGACATTTGGGACAAGTAATTCTTTATTTTGGGATGTTGTACTATGCATTATAGGATATTTAGCAGTGTCCCTGATCTGTACCCACTAGCTACCAGTAGCATCCCCCTAGTTGCGGTGGTCAAAAACGTCTCCAAACACTGCCAGATGGACCTCAGGAGGCAATATCACTCCCAATTGAGAACCACTAATATACTATTAGAAGAAAATTGAAGACTCTGCAGATGTAGTATCTGTGACACTCCTTTTCTCTCTGCCTCATTTTATCTTAGGAAATGGTTATTAGCAAAAAGAGGTGGTCGTATCTTGAATAGTGTTTCTACTTTACTGGTTATTAAGGCAAAAAAAAAAAAATCTTATGCTGTAATTGCCTTCTGCTGTTTTTACCCATTCACCCTCATCCCCATGCATGCATCCTCTGTGGTTTTGAAGAGTGGGTTGATGACTTCAGTATAGGATTAATGTAGTCTGTAAAACATCTTGATGTGATCTGCCTTTTTGCTTCCTTTTCATCTCTGAACAAAAGAGATGATCACTCTTTTATCTGCCTCCTTGCAACACTTCTATCAAACTGGAAGCTTCCCAGAAGCAGAAACCATGTCTATTTCGACAACTTAACTCTGTGCCTTCCTATTGGTTGGGTGAATTTTTGCTTTATAAGTGCAACTTGTTTTTGCGCATATATTTTATCCTTGATTTACATGCATTTGTTGATAGGAAGTAGCTTATATTTGTTGCACGTAAAATATGTTTTGTTGGATTAAGAAGGACAACATTGACCCGTGAACAACATGGGTTTGAACTGTGCAGGTCCGCTTTATATGCAGATTTTCTCCATAAATATATGTACCATACTGTAAATGTATTTTCCTTATTATTTTCTTAATAATATTTCCTTTTCTCTAGCTTACTTTATTGTAAGAATACAGTGTATACTACATATAAGATACAAACTGTGTGTTAACCAACTGTTTATATTATCGGTAAGGATTCTTGGTCAACAGTAGGCTAGTTAAGTTTTGGGGGGAGTCAAAAATTATACATTGACTGCACAGGGGGTCAGCATTCCTAACCCCCATGTTGTTCAAGGGTCAACTTAGGAGAGCTAGAATCCTCATACTGTTTATTTTTAAATTCTTCATGTTTATATATTTGCATATATATTTGTGTAGAGATACACATCTATAAATACACATAGTTATATCAACTTTCTAAGGTATGGTTAAAGCCTGTTCATTCACAGGTTTTGTGTATTTGATTGTATGCAGCTCACCGATTGAATCTTAAGAATACCAAACCCTCTGGCATTAGAGGGAAGTAACTTCAGAAACAGCCCCTTCTGCAGAGGACTTCTACCGGGGACCAGGCTTTAATTAAAAGTAATCTAATCCAAGAGTTTGGCAAGAATTTTATAATTCTCTGAAAAGAGGACCCTGGAGTTCTTCGACTTGAAGTGATTCTAGAGTCATCCAGAGATAGCCTAGAAGGCTCCGAGCTACCCCCAAAGACTCCGAATCTCTTTGGGAAATCTAGATCATGTTTCTCAGTTAGAATTAAAACATACTCTAGACTTGCCTGGTCCCAGAATCATCTTGCATACCCAATACTGGGTCATCTGTTTCAAACCAGTCAAAATAGTAACCCCAGAGAAGTGAAATAGGTGATCCAGAATCACATGTTTTTAAGTTTTGGAGCCTCATAGCCATAAATATTTTGATACCAGCATCGGTTCTAAGTTACTGGCTATATTGTCACCACATTCCCATGGGACCTTTGCCCTTAGGGGAATGCAGGAATGATCTTGGGAGTGGGAATGTTAGAGACAGGAACCTGAAGAGTCAGATTATTTCTGAAGTTCTCTGTATTCTATTTCTACTGCCTTTCCCCCCTTTATTATAAATTTGGTTTATTGAAATAAAGTGGCTGTATCTGTACAGATATCTATACTATTTAGAATATAAATGATGTAAGGTTTGAGTTTAAATGAGCCATATCTTTCCAAGAAACTTTCAGACTGTTCGAGAGTAGCAGTACCATTTTACATTCCAACCAGCAGTGGATGAGAGATCCAGTTTCTCCATATCCTCACCAGCATTTGATGTCACAATTTTTTATTTCGCCACAGTGATAGGTGTGAAGTTTTCTCAATGTGGTTTTAATTTGCATTTCCCTAATTAATAATGATGCTTAACATCTATTCATGTGCTTTTTTGCCATCTGTTTATCCTTTTCAGTGAAATGCCTGTTCATATCTTTTGTCCATTTGCTAATTGGGGTGTTTGCTAAATGAGCCATCTTTAGATTAAATCTCTTTAAAAAAAAAAAGAAACAACTTTAAAATCAGTCCAGTGACTTAAGAAGTCATTAAGTAACATTCCTAAATTCTTCTAGGCAAAGTGTATACAGCACTTGAATGTGATTTTATAATGTAGGGAGCAGAAGAGTTCTTACATTCTTTCTGTATTCGTGTAGTATAGTCATAATATTGTATAATGGCAAAAAAGTTTCAAGGATACTTTTCCTTAGAATGTTAAATAAGGTGTACAAATACATATTTTGTACATAAGCTATCATAATGTTTGTAATCATTTTTATTTAAAATAAGCTGATTTGTATAAATGTTTCAGAATGATTTTGTGGAAAACTAATCTGAAATTTCCCTATTTGTGCAAGACAATTTTGATTGTAATTCATATGCATCAACAAATTTGTAATCTTATTTCTCTGATGTTCTTTACAAATTTCAGAATTATACTAAATAGTCATTGAGAACCTCATAAATCAATGTTAAGATCTACAGTTAAAATCTAGGATGCATTGCAATAGAAATGTATTATGTAAGTTTTTCCCTTACCTTTTTTCCACTTTAACTTTTGGATTTGTTTTTTAATTTTACCTGGAAATTCTTTAATACTATTTCCTGTTTTGGTTTTTGCACATTAAGAAGGTCACAGAGAAATAAGCATATGTTACTCAATTGTTACTCAAGATAAATGTGAGCTTAATACGGTCAGAGAAGAAAGGTTTTCTGTAACCCTGCCTCTTTAGATCATGTTAGACTTATTCTATATTCTACATTCTTGCACAAGGGAAATTACTAGAGAAGAGGGTTAATCCTTTGCGGTGGGAAAAAGATGCTATAACTTGTTGTGACAATATACTGTATTTTTAAATACTTAGATTTTAAATAATGAGGAAAAATTCAAATACTAATATGATAGAATCAACCTAGTAGTTAAAAGTCCCTTCTGAAAATTACCTAAAATTATTTGGGAAACTACAATGAAAAAGTAAATGATTTTTCTATACATATTATGTTTTAAGGCCATTTTTATTTAGTCTTTCTCTGTTCATTGCTTCGGGTTTGCACACATACACATCCAGTATGGTGAAGTGACATCCAGATGGTGAAGGATTCGGTCAATCTGGATTCCATTCCTTGACTGTAATGGAGACCATGGTATCATTCCAAAGTAGGATATTTGAAGGATGATAGACATTCACTTAATAAGGTAAAGGGGTTTTCTTTTAATTTTATTTTAGGTCAAAGTAATATTAGTCTAAAGAGGAGGATAAGGAAAGGGGCTATTATGGAGATAATGTGGAGCTGACTTTTCTGAAATTTATCTATTTTATAGCAATATTTTTAAAGAATCTTGCAATTGTAAAAAATTGTAGGAAAAAATGGGGATGGTAGGGAATAATGATGGGTTTCTTACTACTTAGAAAAAGGAACAGAACCCATTAAGAGGTGAAGATTTTAGGGCAGATATATTAGATTTGCTAATTTCCCTTCCTTCTCACCTACCACTTGGGTAAGAACATGAGCTAGCAGATACTAGGAAATTCCTGTATCCTCATGCAGTCCACAAGCCTCTCGTCCTGTCTCTCCTAGAAAGTCCAGTCTCTGTCGGCATCTCGGCTTCATCACCAAATGCTGTCAAGAACTGAAAAGGAGTTTGAAATTTTACTCTACTTGAATGGAAACCAATTTGACAATAAACTTCATATATTGGGGGAAAAAAAGAATAAGAAAGGCAAAAAAAAAAAATTTTACTCTACTTGGAAAGTAATAAGTTAAGTGTCCCACAGTTCTATGGATATTGGCAGAAGATAGGAGACTCCTGGGTCAGAGATTAAGGACTTTTTACTCAGGCATAGCAAACATCACAATCTTCATATTTACATTGGTTTCCTTTGCCACTCAACTCCTACATGGAGCAGTCCAGGTTGATGCTGTGCACACACTGAGTCTTCTGTACAGCTGAGGACTCTCAAGCTGAGGAAATTTGAGTCTTTTGTAATGGGCTGCAAGTAAACATGTCCAATGCTTACTCCAGAGGAAACTATTTTTATTATAGTGGATAATAAGCAAAAATGCCCTCTGTTCTGGATGGAGATGTGTATTTTGGGACAAAGGCCTCAGTGCCTCTTCTTGTAAGACAAACAAGTGAGAGAGCCATGTAAAATTGACTCTCAACAATAAATTCATTATCTTAATAGTGGCAGTGGTCTCATGGGTGTATGCATATGTCAAAACTCACCAAATTACGTTTACTTTTTGCAAGTTTATTGCATATCAGTTTCACTTCAACACAATGGGGGGAAGAAAAGTCCCAAATACGTTGTTGAGACCAGTAGCTTTAGTGTCCCCAAAGTGCTTTTCAGAAAATGTAATTTCAGGCCCCATTCCAGACCTTCTAAATCAGATCCTGTATTTTATTTTATTTTATTTTATTTTGTTTTGTTTTGTTTTGTTTTGTTTTGTTTTGTTTTTTATTTTCAGAGAGAGTACATGTGAGTGGGGAAGGGGCAGAGAGAGAGGGAGAATCTCAGTCTGTGCTGACAGCACAGAGCCCAACACGGGGCTCCATCTCACAACTGTGAGATCATGACCTGAGCTAGAATCAAAAGTTGGATGCTCAATCAACTGAGCCACCCAAGTGCCCCTGGATTCTGTATTTTAATAAGATCCCCCAGTATTTAGTTTTTTAGCTTTGTATTTTGAAATAATTTTAGACTTAACAAAAAAGTTGTGAAAATGGCACACAGAGTTCCCCCCAACTTCCAGCTTCCCCTAATTAACATCTTACTCAAACCAGGACATTCACATTGATATAAGAGGATTAACTAATCTACAGATCTTAGTTGGATCTTGTCAATTTTCCAACTTACTGTCCTTTTTCTGGCCCAGGATTTAATCACGGATCCCACATTGCACTTATTTTCATGTGTCCTTAGTCTCCTCCAATCTGACAGTTCCTCAGTCTCTTTTTTCTTGACATTTTTAAAGAGTACTGGCAGTTACTTTCTAGAATACCCTTCAATTCTGGTTGGCCTGATATTTTCTTAGGATTAGGTTAAGGCTCTGCGTTTTTGTTAGAATGCTGCAAAAGTGATGTGGCCTTCTCAGTGCCATTAGCATGTAGTCTTATTGATGACATTAACCTTGATCTGCCATTGTAAGGTTACTATTCACCCCTTTGTGGCTAATAAGTGTCTTGTGAAATCGTTTTAGACCATGTAAACATCCTGTTTTCCATTACACTTTCACTCGTTTAAGCCTTCGTGGTCGTTTCTTGGTGGCAACAATCATTCCTGTACTATTTGCCTAATAATCGTGATTTTCTACTTACATTATTTCTCTACGTTTATTTGTTAGAATTCTACCATGAGGAAGAGCTGTCTCTTATCCTCCATTTATTATTCAATTATTTGTATCAGTACTGGGGTCTTCTTTTGGTCCACTTGACATCTTCTTGGCCCACCTTTTTATTCCAGTTGTTGCAGCAATCAGCTGTCCAGGTATAACCTGACAGCACCTTGCATCACCATAATTTCTGGGCTGGGCTTTCTCTGCCTCACAGCTTAGAACTGATTTGAATGCACTCTGTCATTTTCACCTATGGTCAAACCAGGAGGTGCTAGAGAGTTGGCACCCTATGGTCCATCTTTTAAACAATGGGGATGGGAGCCAGTATACAAATACACACCCCTTAAGTGGACAATTCTGAGGTGTGTTCTTCACAGGCCCTTGCAGAATCTTCACTATCAAGCCTCAGTGGCCTTCAGCAGGTGATCATCTCAGAAACAGCCTTGGATTGGCTTTTCCTCCTTCATGTTTCAAGCTTCCCAGCCCCTATTCCTGTTCCTTGGAATCATTTTCCAAAATAAACCACCTGCACAGAAGAATTTGTCTCAGAGTGGGAGTGGGGAAGGAGAACAAGTAAAGATTTATGTATTACCAGTTGTTAAATATTTTGACTCTCACCCCTGTACATAACTAAAATCCTATGGAAACTTTCACATCTCCAAAGGAGTTGTACAAGTATATTCATAACAGCAGAATAGAGAAAAAACCCAAATACCTATCAATTAGAGAATGGATTATGTAAATTTTGTTGTTTTTTCCATCAGTGAAAATGAATGAACTACGTCAAGAAAGATGACTCAAAGGAAATGAGCAAATAATAACAATAATTTGCAGATGAGTAATAAAGTTTGACCCCAAATATATATAGTTCAAAAACATCCAAAACTAAGCAATATATTGCTTGGAGTTACATATATATGTGTTAAAATTTTCAAGAAAACCAAGAAGATTGCAATTCAGAATAGGGTTATTTTGGGGAGAGAAAGGTGGAGGGTCACACTGGGGAGGCACACACAGAGCCCCAGTGGTGTTACTAGTCCATTTCTTAAGCTGGTACATAGGGTTTATCATTATTCCTTATACTTTATATTTTTAGGATAAAATATTTTATCATAAAAAGATTTTAGGTTTGATATTAAGAAGTGGTTACTTTTATTAAGAGTGGCTGTGGGGGCACCTGGGTGGCTCAGTCGGTTGGGCGTCCGACTTCAGCTCAGGTCATGATCTTGCGGTCCGTGAGTTCGAGCCCCGCATCAGGCTCTTTGCTGACAGATCAGAGCCTGGAGCCTATTTCGGATTCTGTGTCTCCCTCTCTCTGACCCTCCCCCATTTATGCTCTGTCTCTCTCTGTCTCAAAAATAAATAAACGTTAAAAATAAATAAATAAATAAAGAGTGACTGTGAAATCCTTCCACTGGCCTAACCAACTAAGTCATTCCAGAAATGAACTGAAAAGAAGGTTGTGTCCCTGGCTGAGAAAATTCCAAGGCTTAGATTCTCCTGTGCCCTACTGACGTGATTAAACTGTGCATAATAGGACAGTTTCTGGAAGACGAGGTCTTGATTTAATACATTTTTAAGTGTTATTTCTTTTGTCAGTCGCTGGATGGATTAGGTGTGAAAACAGGATGCTGTTTAAAAAAAGTCATATCTGCAACCGTCCAGACAACCACAGATCTTTTTGTATAATAAAAAGGTGTCATCAAAGGACCTGTTACTCAAAGTGTGATGTTTGGTGTAGCAGCACCAGCACCAGGTGGAAGCTGGTTGGAAAGGCTGACTCTATACCCCACATCAGATCTACTGACTCAGAGTCTGAATTTTAATAAGATCTCTAAGTGATTCTTGTATCTCCCTCTCTCTCTGGCCCTCCCCTGGTGGCGCGCGCTCTCTCTCTCAAATAAAGAGAGAAAGAAAGAAAGAAAGAAAGAAAGAAAGAAAGAAAAAGAAAGAAGAAAGAAAGAAAGAAAAAAAGCAAGCAAGCCTCCAGCACCAGGAGAGGGGGCAGCTCATAGAAGCTCCTCAGGTTTAACTGTAACAGATCTGTCTCTTCCATGATCCTTTCTTTGTTGGCCCAAATATTTGTAAGGAGAGACTTTATTTATGCTTCTTTCCTCTTTCCAACTGTGCTGGGCTGTGGCACTCTCATCCATTCAATAAAAACCTACTGAGCTTCCCTTGAGCATTGAGGAAAGGGTAGTGAATAGGATGACATGACTCAAAATATCAAGGAGCTTCCAAAATACAGATACTAAATGAGTAATTACGAGTTTGGTGAATGTTAGAAAGCAAAAAATTTTAGAGCTGGAGATGGGAAGTCAGAGGAAAGTAATCTCAGCTTAGATGAGAAGGCATATATGTAGGTGAGATGTGGGTGAACTGTGGGATTATTCCAAGCACAAGGAATACCCGTGAATGGAGCTCTTTGGGCACTTATATGTGTATTTCCAAAGCCTTGCACTGTTCTTGGCATACAATAAGTGCTTAATAAGTGTTTGCAGAATCAATATGTGTTCTGTCATATTTCAGACATCTACTCTCTGGCATGGGAGATAGTGGAAGCTTTATTTTCCTTTTCAAAGGAAATAAGATCCCTTAATGGGGAAAAGAGAAGGAAGAGAGCTGACTGTTGTGCAAATTGCTAAATTGGAACTGTGAGTGGGAACGAAAAATTGATTTACATGAATTTTCCTCCCAGAGGCAACTTGACAATTTATTCTGTTCTGGAGAATTTTCAGTTTTTGGCTTCAAAACCAAGCTGTTCCTTATTCTGAATTTCTTGGCCTGCTGTGAAACTAGCATTTAGTGTCTTTTACAGCATACCCTGATTAGGTCATGGAAATTCACAGCTAGATCAAACCAGTATATGGAAAATTTGAAACTTTCACTGCCCATTTTATTTCATAGTGCTGGAAGAAACATTGACTTTTAAATAATTTTTTTCAAAAGCAGTATTATCTATTGATCATAATTGCCATCATTTATTGAACACTTACTACATATATATATATTACAGAGCAAAATCCTTATATTAACTCTATAAGAGGGTAAGTTGAGCCATATGAAAACTGCCAAATATTAGCAATTCATATGGTTCAACTTAATATTGTTTTCAGACTCTCATTTTAGAAACGTATAAAGAGATTAGAGAATCCCTAATAGCCATAGCCCTCCTCCAAAATTAAGCACTGAATTTTCACAATAGATAAATCCTGCGAGAGTTACAGCTCCTTAATAACATCCACCCATCTTATTCGCATTAGTACATGTGTCTATCGTGGTTTACACATTGCAGTGAAGTGGTTTACAATTCATTTCCCCTGATAGACTTGAGTTCCTTGAGGGTGGAGGGTTGTTTTTTTTTTTTCTGTCTTGCTCATTTTTGTATCATGCATAGAGTGTTTGAAAAGTATTCGTTAACTTGAAACTTTAATAACATTTCTGTCAAAACTAGACTAATCCTATTGATTTTTTACTGGAAAATGCTCGGTAATCACTCCACTGGGGCTTTTGCATTTTAGAATCAGTCTGAGGAGGAGTACTGCATTTGGCATTCTTGAACTCCTAGGAGTTTATCTATGTACAATTATGCAGAAATTGTCTCCACCCCACCCCAGAGAAAAGTCCAAAGGTACTCTCTCACCTCCCTCACCTCCTTTAGGTATTTCCTTAAATGGCATCTTTTCTGCCCTTCCCTGAGCACCCTATTTAATAAAAGTCATCCCTCAAACACTTTCTCTGCTTATTCCCCCTGCCCCATAGCACCTATCAGCATGTAATAGTTTACATTTTGCTTATTTCTTTTGCGTATTTTCTTTCCCAACTCACTAGAACGTAAGCTCATAGGTGATTTTTCACACAGGCGCTGAATAGGCAGAGTGTTCTCATTTTTGAACAAAATGTATGGGTATTTGGGAGTGTGGGCCGCAATTTTCTCTTTAGCTTCTAAGTGACATGGTGACCTGGCCTGGTGTGGATTTTGCTTGCCCGGGTATTGAAGAACTCACGTCCCCAGTGGTCGCTAACCCATTGTCTGAATAATTAATTTCAGGGTGCCCCACACGTGCCTCAGAGTTATTCCTACCCACCCCCCTCCTCGCTGCTCCCCAGGGGTGAGCCAGCAAAAGCCTGGGGACCCAGATGTTACCACCTTAGTTCCCCCTTTTCCAAGACAGATGGGGTTTTCCTGCTTCGAGCCTGGGGGATGGGGTTGGATGGAAAAGTCAAGATTCTGACCCAAGCCCGAGATAAAGGAAGGGGAAAAGGGCGTGTCTATAAATTTTAGGCCTCAGGCCTGCAGCCCGCCTCGCAGGCGGCCTGGGAACTAAGTGTTGGTGTCAGCGCGGGGCGCCCACTGGGAAGCTCCTGTGAGCACCCAAGGCTGGGACTGGGTTGCTTGAGGTCCCGCCCCTTCACCTAGCGGCCCCCTCCCCTCTTTGGGAAGCCTGGGGGCGGGGTTTGTTTACTCCTTGCACGCACCGCCGACCTGGCCAATCCGTAGGGACCGGCGCCTTACGTCACACACCCGGGAGCCAATCGGCACCCACCGTGCTGCTCCGCCGCCAAAGCTTGCGCGGGGGAAGCGGGGCAGTGGCAGGGTTGGGTGAGGGCGGACGAAGCAGCCTGTGATCTAGGCTGCAGCAACCACTGCTGCTCGGCACGCGGCCGCGCTCTGACCCTTCCTTTTTGGGCAGGCTCGCAGGCGCAAGCACGGTCGGCGTCCCACGGCCTCGAACTCCAGGGCCTCCCCTGGGCAGGCCGCGGATCGCCCACCCCTGCCCCGAGTGTGTATCCGCCGGGACCCAGCCGCCGCCTCGCGCGGGCGGCACAGGAGCGGCGGCGCCGAAGCCGCGCCCCAGGCTCGGAAGAACAACCCTGAGAGGCCGCCTCGTCCTCTGCAGCCGAGCGGCGGTAAGGTCCAGGGCGAGGGCGCGGGGCCGCGTGCCGAGGGCCTCTGGACCCGGCCCGGCGTGTTCCTGGGCAGGTTTCCCTCCCTTCGCCTCGGGGCCCCCTCGTTACCGCGAGTTCCATCTGTTAATTCCCACGCGTTCTCCCAGGCCTGGCCGAGTAACCCCGGAGTGTCTGGGGGGAGTCGGAAACCGGCGAGCCCCCCTCCCCCGCCCCATACACACACAGCAGATTGGGAGGAGGCAACGTCCCCGTGTCATGCCTCGTGGAAGAGAGGAAGGGCTGCTTTCTACTTTCTCGGTCTCTGCAGGTCTTCAGGGCAGAACGATGGCTTCTAAGTCTGGTTTTCTGACTTTTCAGCCTTTCATGAGTCACACGCCTCCATCTGTTTCTACCAGGTGTATTTCAGAGTTCCAAAGCTTTGAACTTGAAAGAACCTCCTATCCCGCAGAAGGGAACTTTTCTTTAAAGTAGAGGATCGCTTTTGGGGCCCAGACTCCTTTGAGAAATTCCAGAGAGCCAAATCCTCTCCACAGAAAAGTATAAAGGTTTTGTAGGATCTCTCAGAGAGACGGTTCAGCTAAGTGGATGAGCGCTCAGTCACTGGTACCAGCTTGTGTTATCTTGCATTGTGTGGTCTCAGTTTCTTCATCTGTAAAATAGTAGTCACTGCCTATTACGGGTGTTTTGAGGAGTAAATGGACTAATCTGTGGAATGCATTTGGAACGGCGCACCACATATTAAGTGCCCTGCATGAGTTAGGCATTTTTATAATGGCCTTCCATGAATGCCCGTTCAGAAAAGTGCCCCGCGTTGTTTCTCTTTTTCTGTTGAAACAGTTAACAGGCTCATCCTTTTCCATATTTACTGCTGAAGCTCCCTTTGAGCCTTTGATACGTTTCTCTTCCTCATTCAGTCTCCTAGGGCTAAGGCTCCCTGTCCCACTTATTTGCTCTCTTTTTAGTAAGTTAGTTAGCTCATTCTCTTCCTTCCCCTTTCTCCCCTAAATCTTAGTTTTGTGTCTTTTCATTTGACTTCTATAGCCTAATTTTTTCTGGGCCACTCTCCTTTTCTCTTAATGGTCTGAAATTATCTTCACCTAATAAATATAGTTACAGTTATTCATCTGTCCTCTGTACAGTGTAATCATGACCCAATCTGTGTTGAAAGTTAAATGTAAAAGGAACTTAGTTGATCTGACATCCCATGTTGCTTTTCCATTTCCTTGGTGAGCCTATAATTTAGCTAAAGCTTTATCACTGTCCTGTTACTGTAATAAATCTTTAATAGTAGTGTCCATTCTCAAGTAGCACCAGGAGAAAAAAATCAAATGCCTAGACCCACCCTATGTACTGGCTCTGGATGCTTTTGTTGTTTCTTGGAACATCTTGTGCCTGGAACTAGAGTCTAGTCTACTGGCAGACATGGTGTCTGTAGCACTGTTTTGGCGGTATAGTTGCAGCAATGTGGCACCTGTATTTAATAAAGGCCAAACACTTATTAAACTCACTTTTGGGTTCTCGTTATTTCTAGTTGTTTAAGAGGGAAAACAGAATTTTCAAGTGTGTAATGCTTCATATTACCATTCTCTGACTGTGTAACTTTCTCCCCAACTCTTTTAAATATGTAGTCCAACTGGCACCTTCAAGTTTTTCCCTGGCAGCCAAAAATCTTAACTGAGTTATGTGCTCTCAGTACAGCTTGAAATTGGATGTACAGATGTTTATCCTTAATGTGAGAAGCATTTGTGGATGAAAATTATACACTAAAAGATACCCTAAAGGATTCAAAGATTGTTTTTTATAATTAGGAATTGAAATGTGAATGTACATTTTCTTTTTTTTTTTTTTCCCCTTAAACATGATAGGAAGACTGGCTTTGTTTTCTGGCTGTTGATAATTTATGTTTTGTAAAAAATGGATGACTTATTTATATTTACATTGCAAAACAGTATATTTAAAGCCCTTTTTAGATATTTGAAAGTTTTTGGAACACAGTGAGGAAACAAACTAAGCAAAAATCAAATTCATGGCAAAGGTAGTAAATTAGAACCTAAGTATTCTGACTTCTAGTTTATTGTTTCTTTGTCTGTCACTCTTACCAGTTAACCCAGAGCAAAGGATAGAAAAGGAGAGTTTAAAAGGAAATTTTAAAAGCAGAGGGGGGAAATTGCTAATTTGGGCCTTAAATATTAGATAGGGAGTAGTACATTAGCATCTTTTTTTTTTTAATCTTTAAACTTAGGTATTTTTTTTAAAGGTTAAATTATAAGCCATATATGTATGAATTTACTCACAGTCAAGTTTATATTGTCACTTGGCAAATTTGATTTCACTTTTTTTCTGACCTTGTCATCATAGTTTAAACTCTTATTGCAACGTGCATTATGATGGATCTCAGAAGAAACTAGAAAGCATAGAGTTGAGAGTTTTTTAGATAATAGAATTGTAAGTTGTAATGAATTTTAAAGATTATTAAATATACTTGCCTTTTCTTGAATCCTTTCCATTTTGATCTGGGATATATTACTCTAGGGGTGGGGATTTAAAAGTAGATTTGTGAACTCTTGTAATTTTATGCAAAATTATATGTACTTGTGTATTTTTCTGGAGAGAAGATTCATAGTTATCTAGTTTCTGAGGCAAAAGTATTTGTACAACTCCAGTTTTTATAATATGATTTCCTTTGCTGAATCAGAAATTACATTCTCACTGGTTCTAGTTCTCTCTTCCATTAGTGGGTTTTCAAATATTTGAAGATACTTATTATAGTCCCATTAATTCTTTTCTTCTCTAGACAAAATATTCTGTCTTTAACCTCTTCTAATCATTTTGCTGGTTTGATTTGAGTCTTCTCACAATACTGATGCCTTATTTGTGGATTTGTTTGAGTTCGTCCGTATTCTTGTTACAAGTGTGATACTCCTAGATATTAACCTGTAGAGAAGACCGTAAGTTACTTCTCTGATTTTAAATCATATACTTTAAGATTAAGAGTAGATTTGTTTCTTTGACAACCATATTGCACTGTTAATTCAAAATAATGTCCTGGCGAAGACAGACTCTGGAGCTAGCCTGCCTGGGTTTAAATCCTAGCTCTACAGTTTATCAGCTGGTTGACCTTGAGTAAATTATGTAAACATTTTTTAGGCCACAGTTTTCTCATCTGTAAAATGGGATTTATAATAGTGCCTATCTCATAGGATTGTTACAAGGAATGAATGAAAGATATTATGTAAAATATTTAGAATGGTCCCTGACATTTAAATGCTGTATACATTACCCATTATTACTGATTTTGTAGTCAACTAAAATTCTTGAGTTGTTTTATGTTCTTCCAATTCTTTAATAGAGTGTTTTTTTGGTAGGGCTTTATATTTATCCGTATTAAACTTTATCTTGTCAGACTGGTTATATTCTGTTGACTTAAAAAAAAAACTGATTTGGGGGCACCTGGGCGGCTCAATCTGTTAAGTGTCTGACTCTTGATCTCACTGTTTCTGAGATCAAACCTTGCATTGGGCTCTGCACAGACAGTATGGAGGCTGCTTGGGATTCTCTCTCTCTCTGCTCTTCCCTTGCTTGTGCGTGCACGTGCACTCTCTTGCATGCTCTCTCTCTCTTTCTCTCTCTCTCAAAAATAAATAAATAGTTAAAATTTTTTTTTTAAAAACTGATTTGGTCATATGATATGTATGGGCTTATTTATTTATCAATGGATTTGATAAACTATAAGTGTGATAATGCTGACATTGCCTTCCTGCAGATCTTATTAAAATGTTGAGTAGGCAGGGCCAAGAACAGAGCTCTTGCTCTGCTAGTGACCTCTCTTAAGGGTGATAAAAAAACTAATTCTTTGGTTCAAGTTGTTCAGACAGTTAGGAATCCAGCTAATTTAACATTATTCACCTCAGATATTTCCAAGTTTTCACAAGGAATATATAAGAAACTTTAATAATTGCCTTCCTAAAACCCAAATAATTTTATATACTTTATTAAAAAAAAATCCTATCAGTTCAGTAACTGTCAGGAAAAGAGCACTAATCTGTGATTATTTGTCTGTAACCACTATACTGGTTTCCAGTAGTGTATGTTGGCTACTATCTTTTTCTGTGTTCAAACTTCTCTTGGTAATGATTCTAGAATCTCGTCTACAGGTACATTTAACTTCAATGATCGATAGTTGGCAAGGTCACCTTTCTCCTTTTTTGAAGAGCAGTACTACATATCCTGTCTTTAGTCTTATGGTAACCTCTCCTGCTTTCCATAGTTTCTGAACAGTTGCCAGCAGCTGTGTGGAAATTTCATCTGGAGCGATATACCTTATTGAAAGTTTACTTGGAGCAGTTAGGAACTCTCTCTAGTCTTCTCATTCATATTGAGCTTTGGTTTTCATTAACTCATTGATTAAATTTATTAGATGCCCCTTTTACACAGAATACCAGTGTTTGTTTCACCCCATCCAATCTGAGAGAATGTTTCTTAATAGAGATGGCTGAAGCAAAGGAATAATCCACATCCATTTCTCTCTGTTACTACTGTTGTTATCATAGCCTGGGCCTTCTTCTCTGGACAGCAGCAGTAGCTTCCTATTGACCTTCTTTATTCTAATCTTTTTTTTGTTTCTAATGCTTAAGCATTATAGCCCTTGGCATCCTTATTTTTAAAAATGCATGGATCTCAGGGTGCCTGGGTGGCTCAGTCAGTTAAGCACCCAACTTCGGCTCAGATCATGATCTTAGTGGTTCGTGAGTTTGAGCCCCATGTCGGGCCCTGTGCTGACAGCTCAGGGCCTGGAGCCTGCTTCCCATTCTGTCTCCCTCCCTCTCTGCCCCTCCCTGACTTGTGCTCAGTCTCTTTCTCAAAAGTAAACAAACATTAAAAAAAATAATAAAACAAAATGCATGGATGTCAGGGGCGCCTGGGTGGCTCGGTCAGTTAAGCGTCGGACTTCAGCTCAGGTCATGATCTCGCAGTTCTTGGGTTCGTGCCCTACGTTGGGCTTTGTGCTGACAGCTCAGAGCCTGGAGCCTGCTTGGGATTGTGTGTCTCCCTCTCTCTTCCCCTCCCCCACTGGTGCTGTCTCTCTCTCTCTCTCTCTCTTTCTTTCTCTCTCAAAATAAATAAACATTTGAAAAAAATTAAATGCATGGATGTCTTTAAAGTCTTCTCTTCTTCATTGGAATAATTCAGTTTCTGACTTTGAGTAATTCCCAACTTCCTTAGCTTGTTCTGTTTATTGTCCTTTTAAATTCAACCCCCCTCCACCTTTTTAACTTTTCTTATTCTTAGGGATGGTATGAACCATCAGGCAGATAGGCATGGAGAGATGGTGGCTCTCTACCGGCTGGTCTTTGTGTGAGTCACTTAGTAGACAGATAATGGAGTGATTACTATGTTATGGACACTGTAGGCACTGAGTTGACAAAGGAACACGATACAAACTCAGCCCTTCAAGAATTCTAAATGCAGGGAAAGATAGAATAGAGGAAAGTATTTGAAGAATCAGAAATCTTTTTTTTTTTAAATACTCATAAGCATAATAAGCATAATAAGTTTTTAACAGACTCCATTTTACTTTAAAAAGAGCCAAGTATGTTGTTACTTAAGGATGAGTTTGTTAAAGTGGCCAATTCAATTCTAGTTGAGTTAAATCAGATTGTAAAATGGCAAACCTATAAATGTGGGAAAATAGTATGTATTTCAGAACTGCCAAAATAAAATATTTAATCAAAACTAGAAGGAGAAGGGGAATGGGGGATGGGCAAAAGGGGGTGAAGGTGAGTGGGAGGTACAGGTATATGAGTAAGCATAGGCAATATGGTCAGTGGAACTATAATTATGGTGACAGATGGTAGTTTTACTTGTGGTGAGAACAGCATAACATAGAGATGTTGAGTCACTATGTTATCTACCTGAAACTAATGTAACCTTGTGTGTCAACTATACTTCAATAAAAAGGTAAGAAAATAAAAATAAATAAATAAAAGCAGAAAAGTGGTTATATAAACCTATTCCTACTTCTCAGAGGCTCTATCCTCTGAAGTACACAATGAAGGACCCCCCTCAAAAAAAAAAAAAAAAAAAAGACAACCAAAAAACTGGTAGCACTAACTTCTCTTTTATAGTCCACTTCAGAGTGGACACTTAAAAAATCAATTTATTAAGTTTTTCTTCACAGCATCCTTGAAATTGTGGTGGTAATATAAAACTAAGTATAAAAAAGAAGGATTTATTAAGTGCTCTTCAAAGGAAAGAAAGGTGATGATAAGCAGTTGCTGTAATAACATATACAAGTAACAAATGATGGTCAATAAAGTGATTTCTAGGTTAATAAGTGTTTGAAAAACCTGCCAGGTAGGTAATTCTGCACTAATTGATACATTTTTAGCTATAAAATCTATACAAGTAGAAAAATTTTGTAAGCCTAATGATTATGTATTTTTAAGTTGAATAAATCAGTGTTTGTAGGTAACAGAATAATAGAAAAACAGGTAATTTGTGCAGGCATTCCAAGAAACATAAACTGAAACTCTGTGTGAAAAGTTCCATCATTAAGTATGAAAAGCAATAAAATTTTTACTGATACTAACATTCTGCCTGAAATTTTGCTTTTAAGTTCATATTGTCCCAGACATACTGTATCATGGTTGTTGTAAACATAGCTACTATTCTCTCTTCCCAAATCAAATTATTTTCTTTTATTGTTATTGTATCTTTTACTGTTATTGCTATTCTCGAGGTAATCTGGAATATCAGATACTACAACTCTGAGAAAGATCTCTTTTGAGTTACTAGTTTTGTAGGTTAGTTGAAGTTATGCTCTAGGGAAAGAGTTCAAAACAATTGAGTTTCTTCTCGACACAAGTGACAAAAAATAAGAATAAATTTCAAGAAACTGAAATGCTAAGCAAAAAGCATGTGAAATGGGGCGCCTGGGTGGCTTGGTCGGTTAAGCGTCCGACTTCGGCTCAGGTCATGATCTCACGGTCCGTGGGTTCGAGCCCCGCGTCGGGCTCTGTGCTAACAGCCTGGAGCCTGTTTCAGATTCTGTGTCTCCATCTCTCTCTGCTCCTCCCCTGTTCATGCTCTGTCTCTGTCTCAAAAATAAATAAACGTTAAAAAAAAAAAAAAAAAAAGCATGTGAAATAATGTTAAGGAAATGAATTTTTAGAAAGGGATCTCTACATGCAAAACACTTCTTTCTTATAACAAGGAGATTCCAAAAGAGATGTGAGAGAGATCATAGTAAGTAAAGAAAATAAGAGATTCTGTTAATATAAGCAGCTCATTGAGAAAAATTAAATCTTGTTTACAAGGCCATTCCTCGTAATCTGAAAAATATAAAAGACCATGATATATTTTTTTAGGATTAAGTAGGAAGATAAAGATCCATATTCTGGGAACTTTGTGTTCATTATGAATTCCTAATGGCTTACTTTACCCAATACCTACTATGTGATAAGGATCTCATTTAAACTTCCCCCAAAGTGTATGAGATAGATTTTATTGTCTTTCATTTTACAGATAAGGACATAAGTTGCTTTACTGGGATCAGAAAAGCAGTAATGGCAGAGCTGGGGCTGAAACATGAATCTGTAGGACTGTAATGCTAGCCGCTTCACTGTATTGCTTTGCTAACATACTGTTTTACGCCTGTAACATTCAAGAGCCCAGAATCTTTTTTTAAAAATTTTTTATATATTTTTATTTATTTTTGAGACAGAGAGAGATAGAGCATGAGTGGAGGAGGGGCAGAGAGAGAGGGAGACACAGAATCTAAAGCAGGCTCCAGGCTCTGAACTGTCAGCACAGAGCCCGATGTAGGGCTCAAACTCACAAGCTGTGAGATCATGACCTGAGCTGAAGCCGGCGGCTCAACCGACTGAGCCACCCAGGCGCCCCGAGCCCAGAATCTTTATAGCTTCTCAGTTGGGCCTTTCCAGTATAGTTTCTGTTTTTTCTAGAGTGTTATGAATTCATCCACATATAAGTGAGTGACTTCAAAATTAGCCATTGTTTTTGATTATCCTTTCACTGTGTCACTCTTTTACTATATATTTTTTTTCTTTTACTATGTTTTATTTTATTTTATTTTTTTGTAGTTTTATTTTTTATTTTTTAAAATTTACATCCAAATTAGTTAGCATATAGTGCAACAATTGATTTCAGGAGTAGATTCCTTAGTGCCCCTTACCCATTTAGCCCATCCCCCCTCCCACAACCCCTCTGGTAACCCTCAGTTTGTCCTCCATATTTATGAGTCTCTTCTGTTTTGTCCCCCTCCCTGTTTTTATGTTATTTTTGTTTCCCTTCCCTTATGGTCATCTGTTTTGTATCTTAAAGTCCTCATATGAGTGAAGTCATATGATTTTTGTCTTTCTCTGACTGACTAATTTCACTTAGCATAATACCTTCCAGTTCCATCCACGTAGTTGCAAATGGCAAGATTTCATTCTTTTTGATTGCTGAGTAATACTCCATGGTATATATATACCACATCTTCTTTCTCCATTCATCCATTGATGGATATTTGGGCTCTTTCCATACTTTGGCTATTGTTGATAGTGCTGCTATAAACATGGGGGTGCATGTGTCCCTTTGAAACAGCACACCTGTATCCCACGGATAAATGCCTAGTAGTGCAGTTGCTGGGTTGTAGGGCAGTTCTAGTTTTAGTTTTTTGAGGAACCTCCATACTGTTTTCCAGAGTGGCTGCACCAGCTTGCATTCCCACCAACAACGCAAAAGAGATCCTCTTTCTCTGCATCCTCGCCAACATCTGTTATTGCCTGAGTTGTTAATGTTAGCCATTCTGATACCTGTAAGGTGGTATCCCACTGTGGTTTTGATTTGTATTTCCTTGATGATGAGTGATGTGGAGCATTTTTTTCATGTGTCGGTTGGCCATTTGGATGTCTTCTTTAGAGAAGTGTCTATTCCTGTCTTTTGTCCATTTCTTCACTGGATCATTTGTTTTTTGGGTGTTGAGTTTGATAAGTTCTTTATAGATTTTGGGTACTAACCCTTTATCTGACATGTTGTTTGCAAATATCTTCTCCCATTCTGTCAGTTGCCTTTTAGTTTTGCTGATTGTTTCCTTCACTGTGCAGAAGCTTTTTATTTTGATGAGGTCCCAGTAGTTCATTTTTGCTTTTGTTTCCCTTGCCTCTGGAGACGTGCTGAGTAAGAAGTTGCTGTGGCCAAGATCAAAGAGGTTTTTGCCTGCTTTCTCCTTGAGGATTTTAATGACTTCCTGTCTTACATTGAGGTCTTTCATCCACTTTGAGTTTATTTTTGGAAGAAAGTGGTCCAGGTTCATTCTTTGGCATGTCACTGTCCAGTTTTCCCAGCACCACTTGCTGAAGAGACTGTTTGTATTCCATTGGATATTCTTTCCTGCTCTGTCAAAGATTAGTTGGCCATATGTTTGTGGGTCCATTTCTGGGTTCTCTATTCTGTTCCATTGATCTGAGTGTCTGTTCTTGTGTCAGTACCATACTGTCTTGATGATTACAGCTTTGTAGTATAGCTTGAAGTCTGGGATTGTGATGCCTTCTGCTTTGGTTTTCTTTTTCAAGATTGCTTTGGCTATTTGGGGTCTTTTACTATATTTTAAGAAAGAGACGTTTTGTTTCTCTTTACGTGTAATGTATGTGATAGATATCTTAAATTCAGCCGTATTTCAGTTAATTGGTTAAATCATGATTATGAGCTATGGGAATCTATTATACTGACTTGTTTGCTGTGAATAAAAATAAGTACATACTTCTGGGGCGCCTGGGTGGCTCAGGCGGTTAAGCCTTCGACTTCAGTTCAGGTTATGATCTTACAGTTTGTGGGTTCGAGCCCCACGTCAGGCTCTGTGCTGACAGCTTGGAGCCTGGAGCCTGCTTCAGGTTCTGTGTCTCCCTCTCTCTCTGCCCCTCCCCTCACACTCTGTCTCTCTCTCAAAAAAATAAACATTTAAAAAATTAAAAAAATTTACACACTTAGATAAGACATGAACCTAACTTCTTTTAATATAAAAATTTTTCTTTTATTGTGAGTTCTATATTGTGTCACCTGTCCTTTTGAATTATTCAAAAATTAAATTATGTAGTCTAAAAGATAAAATGGGTATAATGAAACGATGCAAAATCTTGAACTTGTGATGAAAGAAGAGAAAAAGGCTAAAAGTGTTTTCAGAAAGTAAGAAGAATAAAAATATAATAGCAAATAATAGTGACAGTGTTCATTGTTAGTCACAGAACAGGAGCACCATGTAGTTCATAATCACAGATGTGGTGGCTAATTCATTTTGTGTCTGGTAAATTGAATATGCAACAAGAAAATAAATGTATTCGAAAATAAGAATGATAGTACATATCTTTTCATCAAAGTAGAAAATATAGCACAAAAATATTTTTTTCTTTTTGACTTTACGCATATATCGAAGCCTTCTGACAAACTGCTGAATGGAGCTCAGATTGGCTGTCTTATCTACTGTCTTAGTATGAAAAGTCTCTGACTTATTAATACTTATTCCTGTTTCTGTAAAATTCACTCCAGAGTTTCACCCTGGAAAGAAACAGTTTGATTCAGATTGGCTTTGAGTGAAAATAGACAGCTATTACATTAATTTAACTTACTTTTATGTAAAACTTTTCCTCATTATTTTTTATCATCTTAATTACCTCAAGGGATTCTAGAATAATTTTCAGCCTACCATGTAATTATTTACTAGGGTTGCTAGAACAATAGGCAGAATATGAAGCAATTTTTCATGTTGTGTTAAAGCTGTTTTGATGAATTTTATGCAGTTAAATAGTTACATCTATTTTAATTAACCAGTCTGTGGTTGGTAATATTTGTATGTCCAGTATTGGAAGTTTTTATAGTTTACATTTTCTGGTGCTTACTGTGTGTGAATATTATGTGTCTGATAGTCCTCATTACGACACTGCCTATTTTATTTACTGTTAGTGTTTTTTTTTTTAAGTTTATTTATTGAGAGAGAGAGAAAGAGAGAGCGAGCAAGTGCATGAGAGGGACAGAGAGAATCCCAAGCAGGCTCCACTGTTAGTTTTAAGAGTGTGTTCTAGCAGATCTGGTGGCTAAGGGTGAGGAAATAAAGTCAGCCAACTGTGCTTTCTGGATTCTTCTGGGCTTAGGGTCTCAGGTTTACCTTTTGACTTCTTATATTAATATTTAACTGTTACCAGTTTTAAAGTTTTTTAAAAGAAAGGCTTTCTTCATATTTTTAGTCCCATTCTCTAGAGTTAAAATCATGTTTTTAAAAAACTATTCTTTTAATTGAAAGGTGGTTGATTTTTAAAATTCCACCATTTTTCACTAACTAAGCAACAGCTGCATAACCAGCACCCTAGATTCAGAAACAGACTATTATTGGCACCCTAGTATCCCTTTGCACTCATGAGCCCCTCAGCCCCCAGGGAACTATCCTAACTTCTAACAGCATGGATTGGTAAAACTACCTTTAACCACATCTACATTTAGTTCTTTTGATGGTTATCACTCTTAATGGTGTAATTATTGCTATGTTTCTTTAAAAAAAAAACTTTTTATTTTGAACTAATTTTAGACTTACAGGAAAGTTGTAAAAGTTGTATAGAGAGTTTAATTGTATCCCTCAGCCCATTTCCCCTAATGTTAGCATTTTATGTAATTATAGTATAATTATTAAGAGCAAGAAACTAACATTGGTACAATATTGTTAGCTAAACTACAGACCATATTTGAATTTCATCAGTTTTTTTTTCACTAACATTTTCTGGTCCAGGATCCTATCCAGGTTCCCACATTGCATTTAGTTGTTATTTCTATTTAGCTTTCTCTATTCTCCAGTAGTCTTCAGTTTTTCTTTGTTGCATGACTTTGACATGATGTGTCATTCTTTCATAGAGCATCATTTCAAGGGGTTCACGTCAATGTGTTTTATCATTAGTGATGTTTACCTTGGCCACTTGGTTAAATCGATGGATACCTGTTTCATTTTTTACGTCTAGTTCTCTAATCCTTTGGAGTTTATTCTTGTGTATGGAGTGAGATATGGCTCTAATTTTCTTTTCCAAAATGACTACCTAGCACTCTTTATTTAAAAATTCATCTTTTTGGGGTGCCTGGGTGGCTCAGTCGGTTAAGCGTCCAACTTCAGCTCAGGTCATGATCTCACAGTCTGTGAGTTCAAGCCCTGCATCGGGCTCTGTGCTGACAGCTCAGAGCCTGGAGCCTGCTTCGGATTCTGTGTCTCCCTCTCTGTCTGCCCCTAACCCACTCGCATTCTGTCTCTGTCTCTCTCAAAAATAAATAAACATTAAAAGAAAATTTTAAAAATTCATCTTTTTAACTGGTACAGAAAAACATTTGAGGGAATCCAACAGTCTTTCATAATAAAAACATTCAACAAACTAAGAACAGAAGAGAGCTCCTCAACAAAATAAAGGCCATATAGGGAAAGCCCACAGCTAATATCAGCACTTAGTGGTGATCGACTAAAAGCTTTTCTTCTAAGTTCAGGAATAAGACAGGGATGTCTGCATTTACTCCTTCGATTTAATATAGTATTGGAATTCCTAGCTAGAGCAATTTGGCAAGAAAAAGAAATGAAAGGCATCTAAATTGTGAAAAAGAAGCAAAATTATCTCTGTTTATAGACAGTAAGATCTTATATGTAGAAAATCCTAAAGATTTTGCAGACAAAAACCTGTTAGAACTGATAAATTCAGCAGAGTCACAGGATAAAAAGACAACACACAAAAATCAGTTGCATTTCTGTACACTAACACAGTGAACAATTCTAAAAGGAAATTAACAAGATTCCATTTAAGATAACATGAAAAAGAATGAAATATTTAGGCATAAACTTAACCAGAGAGGCAAAACATAGTATGCTGAAAACTACAAAACATTGCCGAAAGAAGTTGAAGAAGACACAAATAGATGGACAACCTGTGTTCGTGGTTGGAAGACTTAACATTGTTAAAATACACAAAGTGAGATGTAGATTCAATGCAATCCTTATCAAAATCCCAATGATGTTTTTTATGGAAACAGAAAAATCCATCCTAAAATTCATATAGAATCTCTAGGAACCCTGAATAGCCAAAAGAATTTTGAAAGAAAACAAGGCTTGGAGGTCTCACACTTCTCAATTTCAATACTTATTATAAAGCTTCAGTAATCAAACAATATGGTACTAGCATAAGGACAGCCATGTAAATCAGTAGAATACAATAAATAGCCCAGAGTAAACCCTTGTATGTATAGGCAAATGATTTTCAACAAGGGTACTAAGACCCTTGGCAGCCTTTTCAACAAATGATTTTGGGGAAACTGGATTTCTACTTGAAAAAGCATGAGCTTGGACCTTACTTGATACCATATACAAAAATTAACCCCAAATGAATCAAAGACCTAAATTTAAGGGCTAAAACTACAAAACTCTTAGAAGAAAAAATAGGGAAGACACTTCATGACATTGGATTTGGCAAAGATTTCTTGGATCTGATACCAAAAGCACAAGTACCAAAAATAAAAATAGGTAAATTGGACTGCATCAGAATTTAAAACTTATAAAAGACACCAACAACAGAGTGAAAAGACAACCTGTGGAATGGGAGAAAATATTTATAAGTCATATATCTCTTAAGGGGTTAGTATCTAGACTCTATAAAGAACTCCTACCAAAAAACAAACAACCTGATTTAACAATGGATAAAGGACTTCAATAGACATTTCTCCAAAGAAGATATGCAAATGGCCAACAAGCATATGAAAAGATGCTCAACATTATTATTAGGGAAATGAAAATGACAATCACAATGAGATACCACTTCACGTTTTTTAGGAAGGCATCTATCAAAAAAAAAAAAAAAAGAGAAAATAACAAGTGTTGGTGAGGATATGGAAAAATTGGAACCCTTGTACACTGTTGTTGATGGGAACATAAAATGGAACAGCTACCATGGAAAATAGTATGGAAGTTCCTCAGAAAATTAAAAATGGAATTACCATATGCTTTAGCAATTCACTTCTGGATGTATACTCGAAAGAACTGAAAGCAGAGTCTTGAGATATTTGTGCACCCATGTTTACAAAGGGTAGAAGCAACCTGTGTGTCCATTAACAGATGAATTTGGGTAAGCAAAGTGTGGCATATACATAAAATGAAATATTATTCAGACTTAAAGAAGGAAAAAAGTTCTGCCACATGCTATAACGTGGATGAACCCTGAGGCCAGTACGCTCAGTGAAATAAGCCAATTATAGAACAGACAAATTCTGTATGATTCTACTTATATTCTACTTAGAGTAGTCAGAATATAGAGACAGTAGAATGATGGTTGTCAGGGGCTGGGGAGAAAGGAGTATGTGTGGAGTTATTGTTTAATGGTTATAGGGTTTCAGTTTTTCAAGACGAAAAGAGTTCTGGAGATTGGTTACATGCAGTGTGAATGTACTTGATGTGCTGGACTCCGTACTAAAAAATGGTTAAGATAGTAAATTTTAGGGGTGCCTGGCTAGCTCAGTTGGTAGAGCATGCAATTCTTGATCTCGGGGTCATGAGTTCAAGCCCCATGTCGGGCTTAAATAAAACAACTTAAAGTAAAACAACCCTTCCCCCAAAAAGGTAAATTTTATTTTGTGTGTATTTTACCACAGTTTCAAAAGTCACCTGAAGAAAAAAAGTCCACCTTTACTCAGTGATTGGAGCTGCCACTTTTGTCATATACTAAATTTTCATGTATATTTGGGTCTAATTCTGGACTTTCTATCCTGTTTCAGTGATCTGCTAGTGAGTTCATGCATCTGTACCACAGATTATATTTAACTATAGAGGCTATACATAGTATTTTTAATGTCTGGTAAGGCTGTTTTCTCTTCGTAGTTTTTCATTACTTTCTTGGTTATTCTTGCATGTTTGTTTTTTCATCAACTTTATTTTGTTTTGTTTTGTTTTGTTTAAGTAGGCTCCACAGCCAATGTGGGGCTTGAACTCAAGACCCTGAGATCTAAGAGTGGCATGCTGTACAGCCTGAGCGAGCCAGGTACCCACCCCCCCTTATCAACTTGTCTAACCTCATAAAATGGCTCGTTAGTATTTTGACAGGGATTATATTATATGTATAAATGAAGTTGGGGAGAATTTATATCTTTATAAGGTTCAGTTATCTTAGCCAAGAACAGGATGGGACTTCCCATTGTTTATGTCTTCTTATTTTAGGAGTTTTAAAAATTTCCTTAAATAGGTTTTTTGGTTTTTTTTTTAAAGAGCTTTATTGAGGGGCGCCTGGGTGGCTCAGTTGGTTAAGCGTCCAACTTCAGCTCAGGTCATGATCTCACAGTCCGTGAGTTCAAGCCCTGCGTCGGGCTCTGTGCTGACAGCTCAGAGCCTGGAGCCTGCTTCGGATTCTGTGTCTCCCTCTCTCTCTGCCCTTCCCCTGTTCATGTTCTGTCTCTCTCTGTCTCAAAAGTAAATAAAAACATTTAAAAAAAAAAAGAGCTTCATTGAGATATAATTCACATAAAATTCACCTTTTAAAGTGTATAATTCAGTCATTCTTCTTATATTCACAGTTATGTGAAATGATCCCCACTACCCACTTCCAAAACATTTTCATCACCCCAAGAAGAAATGATGTACCCATTAGCAGTCACTCTCCAGGCCCCTTTTCCCTCCTGCCTCTGGCAGCTAATCTACTTTATGTTTCTGTGGATTTGCCTATTTTGAATATTTCATATACAGTAAAACCTAGGTGTGCGAGCATAATTCATCCTGGAAACATGCTTGTAATCCAAAGCACTTGGATATTAAAGCAAATTTCCCCATAAGAAATAATGGAAACTCAGATGATTTGTTCTGCACCCCCAAAAAATTCATATAGAAATGATTACAACACTGTAATATAATACAAAATAATAAAGAAAATATAAAATATAAAGAAAACAAATTAACCTGCCCTTACCTTTGAAAACCTTTGTGGCTGGTGTGACAGAGACAAGAGAGAGGAGGGTTATTGTGTAGGACGACTTTCACTATCACTATGGAATCACTGCTATCTTTTGGCTCACTGGAATCTTTTTCTTAAAAAAATTTTTAATGTTGATTCATTTTTGAGAGAGAGAGAGAGAGACAGTGTGAGTGGGGGAGGGGTAGAGAGAGAGGCAGACACAGAAGCAGGCCCCAGGCTCTGAGCTGTCCACACAGAGCCCAACATGGGGCTCGAACTCATGAGCTGTGACATCATGGCCTGAACCGAAGTGAGACGCTTAACTGACTGAGCCACGCAGGTACTCCCAGAATCTTTTTCTTTTTGTGCGGCTTTAACAAGGAACCTATCCAATGATACTTATTTTTGCCTCCTTTTGAGAATTTTGCCGAAATGTGACGTTGCATTGTCATTAAACAGATTTATTGCTTGCACTGCTACAGCCTTTTTCGGGTGGTGCTTTTCTACAAAATTTTGCACTGTTTCCCACATTTTACACATCTCCCTAATCTCATTGAAGTGAGGGATTCCTCCTCCTTTTTCTTCTCTTCCTCTGCAGACGAGATCTCCTCCATAACCTCTTGCTATTGCTAATGATGCAGATCCATTAGTTCGTCGGTGGTCAGCTCCTGGCCATGTTCCTCCACCAGCTCTTGAGAGTCATCCTCATTCACCTCCAGTCACATGCCCTTCCCCAAGGACACAGTTTTATCGACAGCTGGTGGCTCCTGTTTGTTCATTGCAAGGCCCTCTAAGTCATGTCCAAGAATGCAATCAGGCCACAGTTTTCTCCAAGCAGAATTGAGGGTTCTCTTGGTGACCCCATCCCAGGCTTTATTGATGATCTTGAGGCAGTTCACAATGTGGAAATTATTTTTCCAAAACTCTCACAGGGTAAGGTTTGTTCCTTTGGTCACCTCAAAGCATTGCTGAAATAGTGCTTTGGTGTAAAGATTTTTAGAGTTCGAAATGACCTGCTCATCCATGGGCTGGAGGATTGGAGTGGTGTTGGGGGGGAGGAAACTTGACCTTAATGAACTCAGATTCCTCCAGTACATTGTCCTCAAAGCCTGGAGGATGAGCAGGAGCATTATCCATAACCGGCAAGGCTTTGAGTGGCAGATTCTTTTCTAAAAGGTATTTCTTCAGTGCAGGACCAAAGACCTTGTTGATCCACTCAACAAACAAGATATGAGTGACCCAAGCCTTGCTGTTGAACCTCCACATAACCTTTAACTGTCTCTTCTGCACCTTGCCTTTCTTGAATGCTTGTGGATCTCGGAGTGATACACGAGCAAGGGCTTGACTTTGAAATCCCTGGTTGCATTAGTACAAAACAAGGGGGTGAGATGGTCTTTCGTGGGCTTGTGACTGGGCATTACATTCTCTTCTTCTGTAATGTAGGTCCTTTTTGGCACCTTTTCCGAAAAAAGCCCTGTTTCATCGCAGTTAAAAACTTGCTTCAGCAGGTAACATTCGGAAACCATGGCCTTCTGGAACTTGGTAGCAAACACTTCAGCTGCCTTAGCATCTGAACTCGCAGCCTCTCCATGCCTCACAACAGTATGGATACCACTTCTTCTCTTAAAGTTATCAAACCATCCCCTGCCTGCCTTGAAGCCTTCTTTGTTTTCTGTTGACATACCTGGCAGTTTACTTACGAGGTCCATGTAGGAAGCCTTTGCCTTCCCACAGATAAAGTTCTTGGTCACAGTATCACTTGATAGTTGCTTCTCGTTTATCCAAACCAGAAGCAACTTTTCTCCATCTTCCAGAACACATGGCCGTGGCTTTGATACTTGTGTGACTCCTTTTGCTGCATCTAGCCCCCTTATTTCTTTTTTCTTCTTTAATATTATGCAAATGGTCAATGTAGACTTCTTATAAAATCTTGCAATTTTGGCCACTCACATACCTCGTTGGTACTTCTCAATGATTTCCTTCTTAACTTCCACCATAATCTTCACCTTATAATCATCTTCACCTTCTTACTGTCTTTATTTTCAACCTTTTTCTGGATAGGGGTCATTGTATACATTCACACAGATGTTGACTACTGTATAGTATTAAACTCTTGTCATATACTGTATTTAAAGTAACTGGCAATAAGGCAGCAGAGGCATGGGTCTATATCTGCTGGCAGCCTGACCTAGAATGGAGCAAATCATTCCTAAGCTTACTCTTGTATGGAAAAGCAGAGGACTGTCCACAGGTGCTTTGAAGTGACAAAAAATACATTAGTACCAGTTATGGGCACCTTCCAATATTCTAAAAAAATCACTGATTTCTGCCAGACACCATGGCCTGAGACTGAGCATCCAAACATGGGAGATGATCACCCATAATCCTGCAGTGAGAGAGAGAGAGAAGAACCATTGGCTTGATTGTGATCATGTGACATCTGGTATTGTGTACTACTCGTATTGCAAGTCATCGCTTGTTTGTCAAGTTAAAATTTATTAGAAATGTTTTCTTGTCTTGTGGAACACTCTCAGAACAAGTTACTTGCAATCCAAGGTTTTACTGTAAATGGTGTCATACAGCCTTTTGTGACTGGCTTCTTTCACCTAACATAATATTTTCTAGGTTTTTACATGCTGTAACATGTATCAGTACTCCGTCCCCTTTTTATTGCCAAATAATACTCCATTGTGTGGATATTCTACATTATGTTTCTCTGTTCATCAGTTGGCGGACATTTGGGTTTGTTTATACTTTTTGGTTATTATAATAATGCTGCTATGACCGTTCATGTACAGGCTTTGTGTAGATCTATGTTTTCAATTCATACATAAAACTCATGCAAGGTTTATATATTTCTAATAATCTGTTCTTAAGTATTTCATCTTTGCTGTTGGGTTGTCTTTACCATTATAATCCTCCTAGTATTCATTGATTTGTTTGTTTTTCTGTATTTATTTTGTTGCTATACATTAGTTAAATTCAACTGTAACTTAACATTATTGGTTCTATTTTTTTAAAGTTTATTTATTTATTTTTAGTAAGAGAGAGACAGAGCACAAGCAGGGAGGGGCAGAGAGGAGAAATAGAATCCCAAGCAGGCTCCACACCATCAGCGCAAAGCCCGATGCTGGGCTCAAACTTATGAACTGTGAGATCATGACCTGAGCCAAGATCAAAAGTCAGACACCTAATTGACTGCACCACTCAGGTGCCCCTATTGGTTCTATTCTTACCTGGTTTTGGTGTAAAGGTTATGCTGACCTCATCAAATGAGGCACTGTTTGGAAGAGAATTCTTTGGAAGACAATGTGTATTCTTTCATTTGGAGGGGGGCTGGTTTCTACATCATATGCCTCTTACTTAGATCAAACTAAGTGTGTTGATGAAATTTTGTATCTATTTGGCTCATCATTTCTAAGAGATACGTTAAAATTTTCCTATATAATTGTAGATTTCTCCATTTCTCCTTGTACGTTTCTCATTTTTTGCCTTAACATTTGTAAACTATGTTATAAAATACTTCGAAATTTAGAGTATTTGTGTCTTCCTGCTGTAAAGAACCTTTAATCATTATATCCTCTCTATCCTCTGTAATGCTCTTAATATAAAGACCATTTGTCTATTTATAGAGTCACATTGTCTTTCTGTTTTCATTCTATTACTTTCTCTGAAGGTATGCTTTTGGCATGCCTTGCAAAGAGCAGTTGGATTTTGTTTTGCTTTTTGTTGTTTATTTTAAACCCAGTGTGACAATCTTTTAACTAATGAGTGCTTATGTATTTGTGTTTCTCTACCATCTATTTATACTGCTTTTTCTGTGCTGCTTCTATTCTCCTTTTCTGCATGCATTTGATTATTCTTTTATACTTTCATTGGTTGCCTTTACATTTTTAGTGAGCACATTTAATTTACCATGGTATTTCCTAAACAATACCAGGCCCTTAGAATTCTTTCATTCGGATCAGACTTCTCCCTTCTTATGTTATTGTTGTCCAAGCTGTATTTCCTCCTGTTCCCCCCTGCCCCTTTTTCATCTTTTAAAATTATTCAGTGTAGCTATTGTACAGATGATGTTTGTTTATATATACTCCTTTGTTTTTTAATTCTTTTGTTCCTGTTTCTTGAATTTCTACTGTGGTTTCAGTTTAGTTTCCATTTTCCTGAAGTATATTTTTTGGATATCTCTTTATTGAATGTCTACTGATGATAAACTCACTGAAAATGCCTTTATTTCACCCTTATTTTTAAAAAATAGTTTAAAATTTTAGTTTGCTATTATTTTCTTTTAGTTGGCACCTTGAGGATTTACTTCACAGTGTTTTTGCTTTTAATGTTGAGAAGTCTTCTGCAGTCTGTCATTTCTTCTGCAGTCTAACAGACATTTCTAACTGTCTGTTTTTCTCTCTGCCTGATTTTTCCCCAGAGTTTATTTATTTATTTATTTTTATTATTATAGTTAAATACACAAACATAAAGTTTACTATCTTAACCATTATTTTTAAGTTTATTTATTTATTTTGAGAGAGAGCAAGTGGGAGAGGGGCAGAGAGAGGGGGAGAGAGGGAGAATCCCAAGGCAGGCTCTGCACTATCAGAGTGTGGGGCTGAAACCCAGGAAGTATGAGATCACAACCTGAGCTGAAGTTAGACAGGTAACCAACCGAGCCACCCACGTGCCGCACTATCTTAACCATTCCTAAGTGTATAGTTCAGTGTTAAGTGCACTTACATTGTTGTGTTACCATCACCACCATCTCCAGAACTCTGTTCATCTTGAAAAACTGAAAGTCTGTCTTCATTAAACAGTAATCCCCCCTTCTCCCCTCCCCTTAGCCCCTGATAACCACCATTCCAGTTTCTATGATTTTGACTACTCTAAGTGGTTATATAAGTTAAATAAGTAAAATCATACAGTATTTGTCTTTTTCTGACTCAAGATTCATCCATGTTTTAGCACATATCAGAATTTCCTTCCTTGTTAAGGCTGAATAATAATATTCTTCTGTACGGATATGTGGCATTTTTTGCTTGTCTGTTTATCCGTTGATGGACACTTTGGTTACTTCCACTTTTAGCTACTGTAAATAATGTTGCTGTGAACATGGGTGTACAAGTATCTCTTTGAGACCCTGCTTTCAGTTCTTTTGAGTGTATTCTCAAAAGTGGAATTGCTGGATCATATAATTCTATTCTTAATTTTTTGAGGAACTTCCATACTGTTTTCCACAGAGACTGTACCATTTTATATTCCCACCAATTATGCATAAGAATTCCAGTTTTTCTGGATCCTCACAACACTTTTTGGTTTCTTTCTGTCTTTTATTTTTTTGATAGTAGTCATCCTAATGGGTATGAGGTGGTACCTCACTGTGGTTTTATTTTGCATTTCTTTAATGATTAGTTATGTTGAGTGTCTTTTCATGAGTTTGTTGACAATTTATATATCTTTATCTTCTTTGGGGGTCTTTTCAAGTCTTTTGTCCGTTTTTGACTCAGGTGGTTTTTTTTTTTTTTTTGAGTTTGAGGTACTCTCTCTATATTTTGGATATTGATCCCTTATCAGATATATGATTTGCAAATGTGTTCTCCCATTCTGGGGGTGGCCTTTTTCCTTTGTGGATAGTGTTTTTTTAAAAAATATTTTTTAAAATGTTTTCAATGTTTATTTATTTTTGATAGAGATAGAGACAGAGTGTGAGTGGGGAAGGGTCAGAGAAAGAGGGAGACAAAGAATCTGAAGCAGGCTCCAGGCTCTGAGCTGTCAGCACAGAGCCTAACGCAGGGCTTGAACTCACAGATCGCGAGCTCAAGACCTGAGCCTAAGTCTGACACTTAACCAACTGAGCCACCCAAATGCCCATGGATAGTGTTTTTTAATGCACAAAATTTTAAAGTTTTCGAGAAATCCTGTTTCTCTTTTTTTTGCTTATACTTTTGGTATCATCCTCTGCCTGCTCTTAAGATCTCTTTTAATGTTTTGCTGTGTCTGGATGAATTGCTTTTGTTTTGTTTTGTTTTTAATTGGAGGCCATTGTGAAATCTGAATCTGTGGATTTTTAGATTTTTTTATTCCCCTGGTTCCCAGAGTCTAGAGCTAGAGGGAGACATTTTCTTGTCTTTTCTTTAATGTTGGTTGATTTTTTTCTCCCCTCCCTAGTCCATTCTTTCACTGAGAATGTGTTTAAGGGGGTGAGGAGCCTCAATTCTAACTCTTAACTTCATGTGGTTCCCAAGGCCTTGTCCCTTGTCACTGTAAAGCCATTAAAAACAGAAGTTTTGGTTATTTACGTTGACAAATTCCTCCGTGGCAGCTTAATGCTTTGTTTTTTTGTGAGCTCAGTGTTTGAGGGAGTATTTATTTGATTTCTCCATTTCTAGATGTTTTGTTAAGGTGAAGTTTACAGATCATTTATTTCACTGTGTTGCCAGAAACAGCAATCTCATATTTTTTGTATAATTTCTTTCCTTTTTCCCTCTTTTCCTTTTCTGTAATTCTTTTGTAGTTGGACATTCTGAATTGGTATTCTAATTTTTTTTTTTAACATTTTGTTCTACTTTGTGTTTCTTACCCTTTCTTTTGCTTTTTTTCTTTCTCCCTCTCTGTCCTTCTTTTCTTTTTTCTTTCTTTTGTATTTTGTTTATTAATTTGGTCTACCATTGTTTTGTTTATTTGATCTCTTCATTTCACATTCAAGGCGTTTTCTCAATTGTTCAGTAAAGTTTAGCCATCTGTTCAGATTAAAGAATGAGGGAGTAAAAAAAGCTGAGTAAAATTTCTGTGTATGGGGAGCTGTGAACTGCGAGTCTTAACACAGCGTGATTGAATGATTGCAGGTCTTTTCTCTTGAGTCAGATTCCCCATGGAGGAATCTGCTTGATTGGGCTGTGTTCTGAAGCTGATTTGGAAGATAAGGCTTGGTCCACCATTCAGCATGTAAATCTCCATTTAATCTCTTTGTGGTATCATGTGACACACAACCTTATGTGTACTTGATTTCTACATCTTGTCTGGTTTAGTACCTTAAGAACATAAACACTTGTGTCTTGCTAGGGTGCACAAGAGGTAGTTTCTTGGTTACATGGTAAGGCATCTGGGTAAAAACTATCCCTTATTCAAACTTTTAACTTGATATTCTTATTTTCAGCCCCAAGCCACACTCCTACCTTCCAATGTCTCCAATTCTTGAGCATTTCTGTTGTGCTTTTTAGTGGTTTCATACCTTCACCGACTGTCATATGCTCAGGTTTGGCTTGTGTGTTTTACCAAGTCAATTATTATTCACCAGTCTTCTATCTAGCTTCAAAAAGCTTTATTTATGTCTCATCAGCTGTGGTTCCCTTTCATTATAGAGATGTACAGAAAGGTTTTTTGATAGCTATATCCTTTTTCAGTCGTTTCATATCATTTTAGTGTAGTTTCAGGAGAGAATGGATATAAACCTGTGTGTTCATAATTAACCAAAACAACCTTATAATACATTTTAGTTAGTTATAGTTGCTTAAAAATAGTATTGTTATAAATTGAGGAATTTCTTCTATCTTCCTTTTCCATTTATGTTTATTTCAGTTTCATATCATGGGTGAAGAGTAGAAGGATAGGTAAATATAGGAGGGAATGCAGGAAGGCAAGGAGAGAGACATAAGAAGAAAATCAGGTTTGTTAATAACAAAGGATCAGAAGCTTAGAGACTGGTACCAGTGGGATTTTAATGAGGTAATATCGCCATCTTCTGGCTTTTTAAAAACTGTGTTCTGTAATTTTATCTGTGTGTGTCAGCTTTAGTGAATTTGGTCTTGTTTAGTTGTTCTCTGTGCTATTGTAGACAAAGACTTTTCTTTACACAGGATTTGATTACAATATAATAACTATGTCTTCTCAAGTTTCCCAAGAGAGGATTCTATCTAAAATATTACAAAAACCATACCCTGTTTCTCTAAAGCACAGAGAATTATTTCTTCTTATATCATGAAAACAAGCATTGTTTCTATATGAAGGAAAATTGAGAATTTTAAGAATTAAGTTTATTATATAGGTAGTTTTTGTTCATGGTATAAAATACAAAATGTAGAAAGGGCATCAGTAGCTCATCTTACTATTTCATTAATATTAATCAAATAAAAGAAAAAAAATGTATTCTTTCTACTCTTTGCCATATATCCAGCCAGTACTGTGGTCTCAGAGATGGTCTTTTTATACAAATGCCGGTATGCCACACATACTTCTCTATTACTTAGTCTTTTTCACTGAATAAATTGGAGGTCATTCAATCAGCACACAGTGTGCTCCCTTATTCCTTTTTTTAGGCCTTGATTTGTTTAACTAGTCTACTATTGGTAAACAGTTAGGGTTTATCTGTCACCTAACCAAAAGATCTTTTGCTCTAAAAAATGACACCATTGTGATTATCCTTGTGTGTATGTGTATTTATGTATGTGTATGTGTATATACGTGTGTGGGTGTGTGTGTATGGTATCATGTGACTCCATAGAAAAAAACTCAGGATATACATATTTATGATTTTCAGTGACATGGTGAAATTACCCGCTGAAAAGATGGTACCTATTTATTCTACCACCAGCAAAGTATGAAAAAGTCTGTTTTTCTCCATCCTTCTCAATATAGTATACCAGTATCAATATTTTTGATATTGTATATTACAACTTTATTTTGCATTTCTCTTATGAGAGAGGTTGAACTTTTTTTTTTTTTTTTTTTATGTTTAAAGGCCATTTGTGGGGCCTTTAAACATTAAAGGTTGGTTGAGCATCTGACTCTTGGTTTCGGTTCAGGTCATGATCCCAGGGTCACGGGATCAAGTCCCGTGTCAGACTCTGTGCTGAGTGTGAAGCCTCCTTAAGGTTCTCTCCCTCTCTCTCTCTCTTTCTCTCTCTCTCCCTCCCTCCGTCTCCCCCCTGACCCCTTCCCCTGCTCCCACTCTCTCTAAAATAAGATTACAACTTTTTTTAATTTAAAAAAAGAAACAAACTTAAAAAAATTGTTTAAAGCTATTTGTATTTTCTATTATAAAGCCTTGGCCATTTTTTTAAGGCTCTTCATGTTCTATTTATTTATAGCTTTTATAGTATAGAAATTAACTCTTTTTCTGTAATGTGAATTACAAACGCTTTTTTCCAGTTGACTTTTCCTATGGCTTGCATTGTGGTGTTTTCTTTAAAAGGCAAAAAAAGATATATACACATATTTTGTATTTATATCAGGTTTTTTTCTTTTATAAACTCTGGGTTTGGGTTTGTAGTTAGAAAGTTTTGCACACATGGAGATTAAGAACTCTAATTCCCATGTTTTCTTCTAGTACCCCCCCAAATTGCATTAAATTTCTTGATCCACCTGGAATTATTTTAATGAGGTGAAAATTATAGTTCCAATTAATTTTTTGTCAGATGGTTACTCAATTATCTCTTATCTCAACACTATTTATTTAATAATACACTTAAGCCACTTAAACCCCACTGATTTGAAGAGTCAATTTTGATAGACTCTCAATTTCGATAAAGAAATCCATAAGGATTTGGGTTTATTATCAGACTTTTTCTCCATCAAACTATATGCCTTTTCATTTACAGTGTATAATATTTTAATTATTGTAATTTTATAACTTGTTTTAATAATTGGGTGGGGCTAGACCTTACTCTGTATTTTCAAAATTTGGCTATTCTTGCTCATTTTTTTATATGCTTTCTTTCTTTCTTTTTTTTTTTTTTTTGGCTTGGGATCGACTTCGTTTTCTGTCCATTAAAAAAAAAATTGTATTGTGTTAAAATACCCATAACATAAAATTTGCCATTTTAGCCATTTTTAAATATACACTTCAGTGGTATTAAGTATATCTGTAATGTTTGCGACCACCACCCCCATATCCATAACTCCTTTCATCTTTTAAAACTGAAGTTCTATACCTATTGGTAATTCCTCATTCGCTCCCCTTATCCCCCAGCCCCTGGCAACAACTATTCTCTTTTCTGTCTCTGTGATTTTGACTACTCTAAGTACCTCATGTAAGTAGAATCAATATATTACATGTTATAATATTCAGTACATATTATATGTTATAATGTATATTGGATTTTTTAACATATTATAATATATAATATGTATTGATTTTTTAAAATTAAGTCTTTTGTTTTAATTCCAGTATTGTTAACATACAGTGTTATATTAGTTTCAGGTGTACAATATAGTGATTCAACAATTCTGTACATTATTCAGTGCTCATCTCATTAAGCGTAGTCTTTAATCCCCATCACCCATTTCACCCATCCCTCCCCACTTCCCCTCTGGTGACTATCAGTTTTTTCTCTATAGTTAACAGTCTGTCTCTTGATTTGTCTCTCCTTTTTTTGTTTGTTTTGTTAATTTTGTTTCTTAAATTCCAGATATAAGTGAAATCATGTGGTATTTGTTTTTTTCTGAATTATTTTGCTTAGCATTATACTCTAGTTCTATCCATTTTGTTGCAAATGGGAAGATTTCATTCTTTTTTATGGCTGAATAATTATCTGTCTATCTGTCTATCTACACAAACACACACACACACACACACACACACCCTACACCTTTATCCATTTATCTATTGATGGACACTTGGGCTGCTTCCATAATTTTGCTTTTGGAAATAATACTGCAATAAACATAGAGGTGCATGTATCCCTTTGAATTAGTGTTTTTGTATTCTTTGGGTAAATACCCGGTAGTGCAATTGCTGGATAGTAGAGTAGTTGTATTTTTAACTTTTTGAGGAGCCTCCATACTGTTTTCCACAGTGGTTGCACCAGTTTGCATTTCCACCAACAGTGCACTTAGAGTTTGTTTTTTTCCACATCCTCACCAACATTTGTTGTTTATTGTGTTTTTGATTTTAGCCATTCTAAATGAGGTGATATCTCATTGTAGTTTTGATTTGCATCTCCCTGGTGATGAATGATATTGAGTATCTTTTCATATGTCTGTTGGGCATCTGTATATCTTTTTGGAGACATGTCTAGTCATGTCTTCTACCCATTTTTTAATTGGATTATTTGTTTTTGGGGTGTTGAGTTGTATCCGTTCTTTATATATCTTGGATACTAACCCATTCTTTATCAGATATGTCATTTGCAAATATCTTCTCCCATTCAGTAGGTTGCCTTTTAGTTTTGTTGATTGTTTCCTTTGCTGTGCAAAAGTTTTTTATTTCGATGTAGTTCCAATAGCTTATTTTTGCTTTTATTTCCCTTGTCTCAGGAGACATACCTAGAAAAATGTTGCTATGGCCAGTGTCAAAGAAATTAGTGCCTGTGCTCTCTTCTAGGATTTTTATAGTTTTAGGCCTCCCTTTAGGTCTTTAATCCATTTTGAATTGATTTTTGTGTATGGTTTGAGAAAGTGGTCCGTTTTAATTCTTTTTTGTGGTTGTTCCAGTTTCATTCTTTTGCATGTAGCTCTCTAGTTTTCCCAAAACCATTTGTTGAAGAGACTCTTTCCCCATTGCATATTCCTTCATCCTTTGTCAAAGATTAATTGACCATGTAATTGTGGGTTTATTTCTGAGTTTCTATTCTGTTCTATTGATCTAGATTTCTGTTTTTGTGCCAGTTCCATACTGTCTTCATTACTACAGCTTTGTAATATAACTTGAAGTCTGGAATTGTGATACCTCCAGTTTTGTTTTTCTTTTTCAAGATTGCTTTGGCTATTTGGAGTCATTACTTGTTCCATACAAGTTTTAGGATTGTCCATTCTACTTCTGTGAAAAATGCTGTTGATATTTTGAATAGGGATTACATTAAATCTGTAGATTGCTTTGGGTGGTAAAGACATTTTAAAAATATTTTTTATTTGTTATTCAACATTACTTGTTCTTCTAGTCCATGAGCATGGAATGTCTTTCCATTTCTTAGTGTTGTCTTCATTTTTTTCATCTATATTTTATAGTTCTCAGAGTACAGTTTTTTCACTTCTTTGGTTAAGTTTATTCCTAGGTTTTTAAATTATTTTTGGTGCAATTGTAACTAGGTTTGTTTTCTTAATTTCTTTTTCTACTGCCTCATTATTAGTGTATAGAAATGCTACAGATTTCTTTTTTTTTTATGTTTATTTATTTCTGAGAGACACACACACAAAGTGCAAGTGGGCGAGGGACAGAGAGAGAGGGAGACACAGAATCCAAAGCAGGCTACAGGCTCTGAGCTGTCAGCACAGAACCAAATGCAAGGCTCGAACCGATGCTTACCTGACTGAGCCACCCAGATGCCCCTAGAAATGCTACAGATTTTTGTACATTGATTTTGTATCCTGAGACTTTATTGAATCCATTGATCAGTTCTACTAGTTTTTTGGTGGAGTCTGTAGGATTTTCTATATATACTATCATGTCATCTGCAAATAGTGAAAATTTTACTTCTTCCTACCAATTTAGATGCCTTTTATTTCTTTTTGTTGTCTGATTGCTGTGACGAGGACTTCCAGTGCTATGTTAAATAACAGTAGTGAGAGTGGACATCATTGCCTTGTTTCTGACTTTAGGAGAAAAGCTCTCAGATTTTCTCCATTGAGTATGATGATTGCTGTGAATTTTTCATGTAAGGCTTTTATTATGTTGAGGTACCTTCCCTCCAAACTGGCTTTGTTATCATGCATGGATATTGTACTTTATCAAATGCTTTTTCTGCATCTAATGAAATGACCATATGATTTTTGTGTTTTCTATTATTGATGGTATGTATCACACTGATTGATTTGCAGGTATTGAACCACCCTTGTATCCTGGGAATAAATCCCACTTGATTGTGGTGAATGATTTTTTTTTAATGTTTATTTATTTATGTATTTTAAATTTCTTTTTTTTTTTAAGTTTATTTATTTTGAGAGAGAGAGAGCATGTGCTGGAGGGGCAGAGAGAGAGAATCCCAAGCAGGCTCCACACTCGCAGTGCGAGGAGCCTAATGCGGGGCTCTAACTCGCGAACTTGCCAGATTATGACTTGAGCAGAAATCAGTAGTCAGATGCTTAACTGACTGAGCCACCCAGGTACACTTGTTTATTTATTTTTAAGAGAGAGTGAGCGTTTATGTGTGCACATGTGAGCCAGGGTTGGGGCAGAGAGAGAGGGAGACAGAATCCCAAGCAGGCTCTGTTGCTGTCAGTGCACAGAGAATCATGAGGTCATGACCTGAACCAAAATCAAGAGTCAGACACTTGACCGATTGAGCCACCAGGTGCCCAGCAAATGATTTTTAATGTATTGTTGGATTAAGTTTGTTAGAATTTTGTTGAGGATTTTTGCATTTATGTTCATCAGAGATATTGGCCTGTAGTTCCCTCTTTCTCTCTCTCTCTTTCTTTCTTTCTTTTTTTTTTTTTTTTTTTTTGTGGTGTTTTTAATCTATTTTGGTATCAGGGTTATGCTGGCCCCATACAATGAATTTGGAAGCTTTCCTTCCTCTTCTATTTTTTGGAATAGTTTAAGAAGAATAAGTATTAACTCATCTTTAAATGTTTGGTAGAATTCTCCTGTGAAGCCATCTGGTCCTGGACTTTTGTTTGTTTGGAGTTTTTTGATTACTGATTCAATTTCATCACAGGTAACCAATCTGTTCAAATTTTCTATTTCTCCTGCTTCAGTTTTGGTAGGTTGTATGTTTTTAGGAATTTATCTGTTTCTTCTAAGTTGTAGAGTTTGTTGGCATATAATTTTTCTCAATATTCTCTTACAACTGTTTGCATTTCTGAGGTGTTGATTTTTTTCTCCTCTTTCATTTGTGGTTTTGTTTCTTTGAGGCCCCTTCCCTCCCCCCCCCTTTTTTTATGACTGGTAGAGCTTAATCAATTTTTTTGATCTTTTCAAAGAACTAATCCTGGTTTGGTTGATCTTTTCTATTGTTTTTTTAGTTTCTATATTTCTGCTCTAATCTTTATTGTTTCCTTCCTTCTACTGGTTCTGGGTTTTTTTTTGTTCTTTTTCTAGCTTTTTTAGGTGTAAGGTTAGGTTGTTTATTTGGGATTTTTCTTGCAATATAGGTAGGCCTATATTGCTATATAAACTTCCCTCTTAGAACTGCTTTTGCTGTATCCCACAGATTTTGGACCATTATGTTTCCATTTTCATTTGTTTGTTTAGATGTAATTTTTGCTTTCTTTGGTTTCTCATATGACCCATTTATTGTTTAGTAGCATGTTTTGTTTGTTTGTTTTTAAATGTTTTATTTATTTTTGATAGCGTGCAAGCAGGGGAGGGGCAGAAAGAGGGAGACAGGGGATCTGAAGTGGGCCCTGCTCTGATAGCGGTGAGCCCAGTGTGGGACTTGAACTCATGAACTGGGAGATCATGACCTGAGCTGAATTCAGATGCTTAACCAACTGAGCCACCCAGGTGCCCCTGTTTTGTTTTTTAATTTTTTTTTTTTACATTTCTTTTATTTTTGAGAGGCAGAGAAAGAGCGTGAGTGGGGGAGGGGTAGAGGGAGAGGGAGACACAGAATCCAAAGTAGGCTCCAGGCTCTGAGCTGTCAGCACAGAGCCCAGTATGGGGCTCGAACTCATGAGCCTGTGAGATCATGACCTGAGCCGAAGTTGGACACTCAACCGATGGAGCCACCCAGGCACCATCGTTTTTTTAATTTTTTTTAAGGTTTATGAGAGAGACGGAGACAGAATGCGAGTGGGTTAGGGGCAGAGAGAGAGGGAGACACAGAATCTGAAACAGGCTCCAGGCTCTGATCTGTCAGCACAGAGCCTGATGCGGGGCTCAAACTCACAGAGCTGTGAGATCATGACCTGAGCCTACAGCCTGACGTTCGAGCCACCCAGGCGCCCCTCCCCTGTTTGTTTTTAAGTAAGCTCTATACCCAGTGTGGGGCTTGAACCCATAACCCTGAGATCAAAAATTGTAGGCTCTACCAGCTGAGCCAGCAAAGCACCCTAGTATCATGTTATTTAACCTCCATTATTTGTGCTCCTTCCAGATTTTTTCTTGTGATTGATTTCTACTTTCAAAGTGTTGAGGTCAGAAAAGATGCATGTATCATTTCAGTCTTTTTAAATTTGTTGAGACTTGTTTAGTGGCCTAATATGTGATCTATTCTGGAGAATACTCCATGCGCACTAGAAAAGAATGCATATTCTGCAGTGTTAGGATGGAGTGTTCTGAATCTATCTGTTAAATCCATCTGGTTGGTGTGTCATTCAAAGCCATTGTTTCCTTGTTGGTTTTCTGTGTGAATGATTGGTCTAATGATACAAGTGGAGTGTTCACATCCCCTGCTATTAGTTTATTATTATTATTGATTAGTTCCTTTATGTTTGTCGTTAATGGTTTTATGTATTTTGGTACTCTCATTTTAGGTACATAAATAATTGTTATATCTTGCTGTTGGATTGTCTCCTTGATTATTATATAGTGTCCTTCTTTATATCTTATTATGATCTTTGCTTTAAAGTTTGTTTTGTCCAATAAAAGTATTGCTACTCCAGCTTTCTTTTGGTGTCTATTTCCAAAATAAATGTTTTTCCATCCCCTCACTTTCAATTTGTAGGTGTCTTTAGGTCTGAAATGAGTCTCTTGAAGGTAGCATTTAAATTAGTCTTTTTTTTTTTTTAAATATACTCTGTCACCCTATCTCTCTTGATTGGAGTATTTAGTCCATTTACATTCAAAATAATTATTGATAGATACGTATTTATTGCCATTTTGTAACTTGTTTGTGGTTGTTTTTGTAGTTTTTTCTCTGATCCTTTAATGCTTTGCTGGCTTTCTTTAGTGATATACTTGGATTCCTTTCCCTTTATTTTTTGTGTATCTATTAATAGTTTTTGACTTCTCTTTACCATTAGGTTTTTATATATGATATCATCTGCATATAGTAGTCTGTATTAAGTTAATTGTTACTTAAGTTTGAGCCCATTCTTTACTTCTCTCCCTGCCACATTTTAGGTATCTGGTGTCATATTATACACCCTTTTGTTTTGTGGACTCCTTGATTGATTTTTACAGATATATTTATATTTACTGTTTTTGTGTTTCCAGCTTTTCATACTCTCACTAATAGTCTTTCCTTTGTACTCAAAGAACCCCTTTAATATTTCTTGTAGGGCTGGTTTAGTGGTCATGAATTCCTTTAGTTTTTGTTTGTCTGAGTGACTCTTTATCTTTGCTTCTATTCTGAATGATAGCCTTGCTGGCAGAGTATTCTTGGCTGCAGATTTTTCCTTTTCAGCACCTTGTCTGTGTCATGCCACTCCCTTCTGGTGTGCAAAGTTTCCGCCTACGAATCCCCTACTTGCATTATGGGGTTTTCTTTGTATGCAACTGTGTTCTTTTCACTTGCTGCTTTAAAAATTTTGTCTTTATCACTACTTTTTGCCGTTTTAATTACTATGTGTCTTGGTGTCGACCTCCTAGGGTTGATTTTGTTGGGGGATCTCTGTGTCTCCTGGGTCTAGGTATCTGTTTCCTTCCCTGGATTAGAGAAGTTTTCAGCTATTATTTCTTCAAATAAATTTTCTTCTCTCTTTTGTCTCTTCTTGTTCTGGGATCCCTCTAATGTGAATGTGATCGCACTTGATGGCATCACTGAGTTCCAAGACTATTCTCAATTTGCATATTCTTTTTTCTCTCACTCAGCTTGATTGCTTTCCATTACTCTGTCTTCTAGGTCATTAATTCGTTCTTCTGCTCCTGTAGCCTGCTATTAATTCCATCAAGTATTTTTAATTTGATTTATTGTGTTCTTCATCATTCATTGGTTCTTTTTTATCTCTTTGTTAAGGGTCTCACTGATGTCTTCCTCTCTTCTCAAGTCAGTGAGTATCTATATAATCATTGCTTTCAGTTCTCTGTCAGGCATATTACTTGTATCTGTTTTGCTTAGGTCTCTTGCTATGGTTTTTGTCCTGTTCTTTCAGTTGAGATATATTCCTCTGTCACCTCATTTTGTCTAACTCTGTGTGTCTGTTTCTATGTGTTAGGAAAGTGAGCTGCATCTCTTGATCTTGAAGATAATATCCATGTAAAGAAGAGATTCTGTAATGCCTTGCTGTGCAGTGTCCCATTCCTCAGGACCTGGTGCTTCAGGGAGTGTCTCCTGTGTATATTGCCTGTGCCTTGCTCTTGTGTCTTGTGTGCGTTTTTCTTCAGTCCTGTCATCTGCAGCCCTCCTTTTACCTGTTGTGGGCAGTGTTTGGTCCCAGCCAAAACTTCTGCTTGTGAAATGAGACCTGCTGCTGCTGTCACCAGTACTTAGGCCTTGCAGAACGCTCATGTTGGATACATGGTGTTGGCAAGGTTTGCACTGGTCTTCTGAGAGGAGGGGACCTGCAGGGCCGGGACTCAGGCAGTGTGACTGGGAAGGGCAGATTGCCCAAGCATGGAGGAGCGAGGCTTGTTGTGAGCAAGTTAGTTGGTGAGTGTTGGTGCTGAGCTGGTTCTTACAGGTAGCCATGTGCTTTGTGCTGGGAGGCAGGGGAGGGAAATGGCACCTGCCAGCACCTTTGTTCCTGGAGAGGTCTCTCTCCCTGCATCACTGCGTCTCTAGGACCTGCTCTGAGATGAGTAAATAACTACCTCCTGTCTGCCCCAGGAGTTTTTCAAACTGTAGCCTCTATGCTGTATCTCTGGAGGCTGTTTGTCACTGGTCTTTTTTTTTTTTTGAGAGAGGGAGCAAGCAGGGGAGGGGCAGGGAGAGGGAGAGATTGAATCCTAGGCAGGCTCAGCACTGTCTGTGCAGAGCCCAGTGCAGGGCTGGAACTCACAAACCATGAGATCATGGCCTAAGCCCAAGTCGGATGCTTAGCTAACTGAGCCACCCAGGTACCCCTGTCATTGTCTCTTTTAGCATGGGACATCAACTTCCTTAGTTCTTAGGGCTCTCCCAGAGCTGAGCCTGCTGAGTTTTCAAATTCCAGCCTTTAAGTCCCACTGGCTTTAAGAACGCATGAAATTCAGCCCCTCTCACTTTTTTTTTTTTAAGATTTTTTTTCTTCTTCTTTTTTTAATGTTTATTTATTTTTGAGAGAGAGAGAGAGTGAATGCACATGCATGGGTAGGGTAGGGGGCAGAGAGAGAGGCAGACAGAGAATCCAAAGTGGGCTCTGTGCTGACAGTAGAGAGACCAACGTAGGGCTCGAACTCATGAACCATGAAAAAATATTTAACTTCATTAAAAAATTTTTTTTAAGTTTATTTACTTATTTTGAGAGAGGGAATGAGAATGAGCGGGGGAGGGGCAGAGAGAGAGGGAGACAGAGGATCCGAAGTGGGCTCTCTGCTGTCAGTGCAGTGAGGAGCTCGAACTCACAAACCTTGAGATCATGACTTGAGCCGAAGTGAACCACCCAGGTGCCCCAGCCCCTCTCACCTTCAAAGCCAAATGCTATGAGGATTCATCTTTTATGTGCAGTCTCCCTGGTGTGCTAGTCTGTTTTTCCCCCTTCCTTGTACCACAGCTCCCTCCCTACTGCAGATAGCCATGGTCTGTTCTTCCAAATTGAGTCTTTGTCCTTCCTACCTTCTTTGATGTGGCTTCTTCTCTATCTTTGGTTGCAGAGTTTGTTGTGCCAGTTTTCGGGTCATTTTCTGGGTTATTTTGGCTGATGTGAGCATTATCTAGTTGTATCTGTGGGATGAGGTGAGCTTTCTGGTCCTCCTACTCTACTATCTTCCCAGCCTCTGGTGCTAGTCTTTTTTTGACTGGCTTATTTTACTTAGCCTAATATCCTCAAGATTCATCCATGTTGTAGCACATGTCATAATTTCTTTCCTTTTAAAGTCTGGATACTATTAGTTTTTCTGTATATATCACATTTTCCTTATCCATTCATCCATTGATGGACACAGATTGCTTCCATGTTTTAGCTGTTGTGGATAATGCTGCTCTGAACATGGGTGTACAAATATGTCTTCAAGACCTTCCTGTCAGTTCTTTTGGTGTATACCCACAAGTGGAATTGCTGGATCATGTGTCAATTCTATTTTTTTTTTTTATTTTTTTTTAACGTTTATTTATTTTTGAGACAGAGAGAGACAGAGCATGATTGGGGGAGGGGGGGGTGGGCAGAGAGAGAGGGAGACACAGAATTGGAAGCAGGCCCCAGGCTCTGAGCCATCAGCCCAGAGCCCGACGCGGGGCTCAAACTCACGGACCGTGAGATCGTGACCTGAGCTGAAGTCGGACACTCAACCGACTGAGCCACCCAGGCGCCCCCTTATTTTTAATTTTTAACTTTTTGAGGAGCTTCCATACTGTTTTTTACAGTGGCTGCTCCATTTTTTTAAATGTTTATTACTTATTTTTGAGAGAGAGAATGCAAGTGAGGGAGGTGCAGAGAGAGAGGGGGACAGAGGATCTGAAGTGGGTTCCGTGCTGACAGCAGAGAGCCCAGCATGGGGCTCAAACTTAGGAGTCATGAGATCGTGACCTGAGCCGAAGTTGGGTGCTCAACCGACTGAGCTACCCCAGTGTCCCTGTGGCTGCATCATTTTATATTCTTACCAATAGTGCACCAGGCTCCACTTTGTCCACATCCTCATCTCCTTTTTTTAAACTTAACTTTTTACTATCAGTTTTAAATGGTATTCTTTGACTCTCACCCATTAAATATGTAACAATCAATGATGTTACTTTACTTTCCTCCTTTTCTTTGCTCTCTCCTAACAGTTTTTAGTTGCATTTTTTATACTTTGTCAAAGCCTGTACTGTTTACATATTGTCCTTCCCTCCATGATCCCAGTCGTGTTTTAGTTTTACGTCTACAATTGAGTATATAAAATGCTCACTGGAAGTCCTCTTGAAAAATTTTTCCAGACATAATTTGGTTAGATAAAGCTAATCCTTTAATAGATTGCTCAGAAAGGGCACACGTGCATAGTATTTGTTAGGTTACATCATATTCAAACTGGGTTTTTCCCCAGTTTTAGTGATATAATTGACATGTAACATTGAGCATAAGGTGTACAACATATGATTTAATATGTATATATATTGCAAAGTAATGACCACAGTAACTTTAGTTAACGTTTATCATCTCATGTAGTTAATACAAATTCTTTTCTTGCCATTAGTGTTTTTAAGATTTATTCTCTTAGCAGCTTTCAAATATACAATATAGTATTGTTAACTGTAGTCACCATGCTGTACATTATATCCTCAATATATAACTGGAAGTTTGTACATTTTGACTGCCTTCACCTAATTCACCACCAACTTCCACCCCCTGTCTCTGGCAACCACCAATCTATTCTGTCTTTATGAGTTCAGTTTTTTTAGATTCCACATAAAAGTGAGATTATACAGTATTTGTTATTCTCTGATTTATTTCAGTTAGCATAACACCCTCAAGGTCATTCATGTTGTTACAAATGGCAGGATTTCCTTCTCTTTTAAGGATGAATAACATTTGGGGCGCCTGGGTGGTTCAGTCGATTGAGTGTCCGACTTCAGCTAGGGTCATGGTCTCGTGGTCTGTGAGTTTGAGCCCTGAGTTGGGCTCTGTGCTGACAGCTCAGAGCCTGGAGCCTGCTTTGGATTCTCTGTCTCTTTCTTTCTCTGCCCTTCTCCTGTTCACACTCTGTTTTTCTCTCTCTCAAAAATAAATAAACATTAAAATAATTTTTGAAAAAAAAAAATTTTTTTTTTTTTAACGTTTATTTATTTTTGAGACAGAGAGAGACAGAGCATGAACAGGGGAGGGGCAGAGAGAGAGGGAGACACAGAATCCGAAACAGGCTCCAGGCTCTGAGCTGTCAGCACAGAGCCCGACGCGGGGCTCGAACTCACGGACTGTGAGATCATGACCTGAGCCGAAGTCGGACGCTCAACCGACCAAGCCACCGAGGTGCCCCTAAAATAATTTTTTAAAAAAAGGATGAATAACATTCCATTCTCTCTATATACACATCTCATTTTCTTTATCCATTTATCTGTTGATGAATAGTTCGGTTGTTTCCATGTGTTGGTTTTCGTAAATGCTGGATGAACATGGGGGTGAAGATATCTCTTTGAGATAGTGGGTTTAGTGATTTCATTTCCTTTGGATATATGCCCAGAAGTGAGATTGCTGGATCATATGGCAATTTTAATTTTTTTAAATTTAATTTAATTTAATTTTTTGAGGAAACTCTATGCTGTTTTCCATAGTGACTACACCAATTTACATCCCCACCAACAGTGCACGAGGCTTCCCTTTTCTCCACATCCTCACTAACACTTATCTCTTCTGTTTGATGGCAGTCATTCTGACAGGTGTGAGATGGTATCTCATTGTGGTTTCGATGTGCATTTCTCTGATGATTAGTGATAAGCACCTTTTCATGTACCCTTTTGCCATTTGTATGTCTTCTTAGGAAAAATGTCTGTTTAGTTCCTCTGCCCATTTTAAAATCAGATTGTTTTTTGCTTTTGAACTCTATGCTTTTTAAAATATATTTTGGATATTAACCCCTTATGACATATATAATTTTCAAATATTTTCTCCCATTTAGTAGGTTGCCTTTTCATTTTGTTGATGGTGCCCTTTGCTGTGCAGAAGCTTTTTAGTTTGATGTAGTCCCACCTGTTCATGTTTGCTTTTGGTGCCTTTGCTTTTGGTGTCAAACCCCCCCAAAAAAAATCATTGCCAAGACCAATGTCAAGGAGCATACCCCCAAAACTGCTTTTTGATGTCCTTGAAACTTGAAGTACAGCTTAGCAGGGTATAATATCCTTGGTTTCCATTTTCTTTCCTTAAGTTTCTTGAAAAGACCTACTGTTGTCTTGCTTTATATGTTATTTTTGAGAAATCTCATGCTAGTCTAATTCCCTTGCCTTTATCTTTGTGAATTGTTTTATCATTTTGCCTGGATGCCATAAAATTTTGTTTTGCTTTTTTTTTTCTTTAAACAGTTTACAAGGATATGTGTCCAAGTTGATCGTTCTGGGTCAGTTTTCTCAACTATCTGATAGGCCTTTTCCATATGTAGATTCAGGCCTTTTATTTCTGGAAAGTTTTCTTGTGTTATAGTTTCAGTGTTTGTGCTGTCGCATTAATTTCATTTTCTTCAATAGGGACACCAATAATACTAATGTTCTTTTCCTGTTACCCATTTCAGACAGTTTCTCTCTGACGCTTTTCCTTCTTTCTTTATGTCATTTTCATTCTCTTTATCATTTTCTTCCTTTTCTTCAACAACATTTATTGAGTTTTCATTAAAATCTGTTCTCTCTCATGTGTGCCTTATAATTTATTTTTCATTTCTTTTTAAAAATTCAATGTGTTTATTTTTATTTTTGAGAGAGAGAGCATGAGCAGGGAGGGGCAGAGAGAAGGGGACAGAGGATCTGAAGCAGGCTCCGCGCTGACAGGAGTGAGCCTGATGTGGGCCCCGAACTCATAAACCTTGAGATCATGACCTCAGCCGAAGGTGGGTGCTCAACCAACTGAGCCGCCTGGGCATCGCAGGAATTTAATTTTTCACTTCTTACATGATTTTGTCTTTTCTTCTATTGATGGAGTTCAACTCTAATTTCTTTCTGTTTTTGTCTGTTTTGATTCTTTGTTTTTGTATTTCTGACTCAAGGTTTTTTTCAGATCTTCAAATTCTTGTTTGGAGATATTTAATTCAGTTTGAAGTGAGTGCTGGTTTTCCCAACTCCATGATTGGTTCTGGGAGAGAAAACTATCAACAGAAAACCTTTTGTTTGTATTTTTCTGATTGTTGCAATACTTTAGTAGGCATATACTTACTTTTGTGTCTCTTCCTTCTGTGAACAAAGTGTGTCTAGTTTTAAGGTTCTTCTGCTACTCTTCCCTATTCTGTTCAGTTTGGTTTTTTTTTTGGTTTTTTTTTTGTTTTGTTTTGTTTTTTTTTTTTATGAATTTGTGGCTTTGGTGGTGCAGGAAAAGGGTAGAAGAAGGGTTGGTGTGTCGTGTTCCCATTTTGTTTCCGTAGTATGTGTAATTAATTTCTCCCTCTTATTGCCTTTTTTCCATTAAATGCCTTATCTGCAAGAGTTACCATCTCCTCTCTCTATCTGTATACGCAATTTCCCGCCAGAAGCACTGTTTCTGGGGGGCTACCACTGCTGGTTCAGTGGTTTCTAGATACTTTCACATCACTAGAGCTATGAACTATTAAGTCCTAACCTTGTGTTCAGTATTTTCACCTTAATTATTTTACTCTTTGGGGTAATTCTGTATGTGTTTCCTCTGAATTTTTTGTACCCCTGTGCTCTTTTTCATTGAATCTTCATAGCCTCCTTTCACTTTCTGTATCCACAGACTAGAAGGTAGAGAATTTGTTTGTTTTCCTTTACTTATACCTAACTTGAAGGTTGCTGTAATCTCTGCCTCTTTTTAATGATAATGTTGAAGGCGTGAGTCCTGTGTGGTTTTATTTATTCTCCTTGTTTATTTTCTATCTGTTTGGGGAAGCTGAGAGAGATTAGTAATCAGGCTACCTCCATTGTTCTATAAGCTCAAAAGATCCAGTAATCCCTAGTTTCATATAATTTTATACCTGAAAAACCCAAGAGTCAAGTGAAAAACTACTACAGATAGTAAAAAATTCAGTTTTGTAGTGAGCTATAAAATTAGCAACTAGAAATCTGTAACTTTATTACATACAAACAGCTTGGAGGCTATGATGGAGAATTCCATGTGTAAAAGGACAACAGCCAGCTAAAACAACAACAACAAAACCTGGGGATAGCTATAAAAAGAAATGTATAAAACCTAGTGTGTTGGTTTCCTAGGGCTGCCATAACAAAGTGCCACACACTAGGTGGATTAAAACAATAGAAATTTATTCTCTCACTGTTTTATAGGCTAGAAGTCAAAATCAAACTGTTGGCAGGACCATCCTTGCTCTGGTGCCTTTAGGAGAGGATCCTTCCTTGTCTCTTCCAGTTTTTGGTAGCTCCAGGCATTTCTTCATTAGTGGCAGTATAACTCCCGTCTCTGCCTCCATCTCTACATGGCTGACTTCTCTTTGTGTCTTTGTCTTTATCTCTTCTGTTCTTTTTTACTTTTTTTACTTTTTTTAAGGTTTATTTATTTATTGAGAGAGGAGAGACCGAGTGTGAGCAGGAGAGGGGCAGAGAGAGGGAGTTGTGGAATCTGAAGCAGGCTCCAGGCTCCAAACTGTCAGCATAGAGCCTTAAGTGGAGCTTGAGCTCATGAACCGTGAGATCATGACCTGAGCTGAAGTCACACGCTTAACCGACTGAGCCACCCAGGTGCCCCTCTCTTCTCCTGTTCTAAAGAACACTAGTCATATTGGATTAGGAGTCACCCTAATTCCAGTGTGCCCTCACCCTATCTTGATTCCATCTACAAAAACCCTAATTTCCAAATAAGGTCACAATCATAGGTATCAGGGATTAGGAATTAGGAATTGGACATATCTTTTTGCAGGACACAGTTCCACCCATAACACCTACGTGAGGAAAAATTGTAAATATCCCTGAAGGGCATAAAGCAGATTTAAATAAATGGAAATATATACTCTGTTCTTAGGTAAGAGGACTCAACATTTTTAAGATGTGAAACTTCTAAATTAAGTTAATTTAGGCAGGATTGACATCCAGTAAAAACACTGACAAGTTTTTGGTTTTTGTTTTTTTCTTGGAATTGGAGATGCATATTGCAAAGGCTAAATCAAGAAGTAGACAAGTAGGGGTGCCTAGGTGGCTCAGTTGGTTAAGTGATCCACTCGATTTTGGCTCAGGTTGGGATCTCACAGTTATGAGATCTGAGACCCATGTTGGGCTCCATGCTGAGCAGGGAACCTGCTTGAGATTTTCTTACCCTCTCCCTCTACCCTCCCCCTTTCAAAATAAACATAAAAAAAAAAGTAGACTAGTAATGATCATCAAATAAACTGAAAAAGAACAAAAAAATTGCAAGTAAATGTCATCTAAAAAATCTTTTAATAAACACTAATAAACATTCTGTACTGGTGAAGCTATGGCGAAACAAGTACTTTTATATACTGCTGGTTGGGGTGCAAATTTTCACACCTGTCGGGGACAATTTAGCAACATTTCTATAAGTGCATATATATCATTAGATCAAAGAATTCCACATACAAAATTATGTGTGTATAAGGTTATTCATTGAGCCATTGCTTATAATAGAAAAGATTGGAGACCCAAATTCCAACAAGAGGGAACTGGTTAAATGTTATATTACAAGCAGTTGTAAAAGGGAATAAGGATATTCTCTTTGTACTGATTTGGCAAGATCTCAATGCTGTATTGTTAAGTGTAAAAAAACCAAGATACAGAACTAAATGTTTAGCTTTTTTAAAAAATAGGAAAACTAGACCATTTTTATTTTACCTGTATATACTTAAAAAAACCTGGGGCAGATACATCAGAAACTTAAGTATTGAGACTTGTCCATACAGAGGTATAAATGAGATAGGTAGGAAATAGGCAAATGGAGGAATAACATTGGGAGAATGATGTTTCACTCTGTACCTTTCTGTACTTTCTACCTTTCCTGTCCTCTTTTTTTTTTTTTTAATATATGAAATTTATTGTCAAATTGGTTTCCATACAACACCCAGTGCTCATCCCAAAAGGTACCCTCCTCAATACCCATCACCCACCCTCCCCTCCCTCCCACCCCCCATCAACCCCCAGTTTGTTCTCAGTTTTTAACAGTCTCTTATGCTTTGGGTCTCTCCCACTCTAACCTCTTTTTTTTTTTTTTCTTCCCCTCCCCCATGGGTTTCTGTTAAGTTTCTCAGGATCCACATAAGAGTGAAACCATATGGTATCTGTCTTTCTCTGTATGGCTTATTTCACTTAGCATCACACTCTCCACTTCCATCCATGTTGCTACAAAAGGCCATATTTCATTCTTTCTCATTGCCATGTAGTATTCCATTGTGTATATAAACCACAATTTCTTTATCCATTCATCAGTTGATGGACATTTAGGCTCTTTCCATAATTTGGCTATTGTTGAGAGTGCTGCTATAAACATTGCGGTACAAGTGCCCCTATACATCAGTACTCCTGTATCCCTTGGGTAAATTCCTAGCAGTGCTACTGCTGGGTCATAGGGTAGGTCTATTTTTAATTTTCTGAGGAACCTCCACACTGCTTTCCAGAGCGGCTGCACCAATTTGCATTCCCACCAACAGTGCAAGAGGGTTCCCGTTTCTCCACATCCTCTCCAGCATCTATAGTCTCCTGATTTGTTCATTTTGGCCACTCTGACTGGCGTGAGGTGATATCTGAGTGTGGTTTTGATTTGTATTTCCCTGATAAGGAGCGACGTTGAACATCTTTTCATGTGCCTGTTGGCCATCCGGATGTCTTCTTTAGAGAAGTGTCTATTCATGTTTTCTGCCCATTTCTTCACTGGGTTATTTGTTTTTCGGGTGTGGAGTTTGGTGAGCTCTTTATAGATTTTGGATACTAGCCCTTTGTCTGATATGTCATTTGCAAATATCTTTTCCCATTCCGTTGGTTGCCTTTTAGTTTTGTTGGTTGTTTCCTTTGCTGTGCAGAAGCTTTTTATCTTCATAAGGTCCCAGTAATTCACTTTTGCTTTTAATTCCCTTGCCTTTGGGGATGTGTCAAGTAAGAGATTGCTACGGCTGAGGTCAGAGAGGTCTTTTCCTGCTTTCTCCTCTAAGGTTTTGATGGTTTCCTGTCTCACATTCAGGTCCTTTATCCATTTTGAGTTTATTTTTGTGAATGGTGTGAGAAAGTGGTCTAGTTTCAACCTTCTGCATGTTGCTGTCCAGTTCTCCCAGCACCATTTGTTAAAGAGACTGTCTTTTTTCCATTGGATGTTCTTTCCTGCTTTGTCAAAGATGAGTTGGCCATACGTTTGTGGGTCTAGTTCTGGGGTTTCTATTCTATTCCATTGGTCTATGTGTCTGTTTTTGTGCCAATACCATGCTGTCTTGATGATGACAGCTTTGTAGTAGACGCTAAAGTCTGGGATTGTGATGCCTCCTGCTTTGGTCTTCTTCTTCAAAATTACTTTGGCTATTCGGGGCCTTTTGTGGTTCCATATGAATTTTAGGATTGCTTGTTCTAGTTTCGAGAAGAATGCTGGTGCTATTTTGATTGGGATTGCATTGAATGTGTAGATAGCTTTGGGTAGTATTGACATTTTGACAATATTTATTCTTCCAATCCATGAGCAGGGAATGTCTTTCCATTTCTTTATATCTTCTTCAATTACCTTCATAAGCTTTCTATAGTTTTCAGCATACAGATCTTTTACATCTTTGGTTAGATTTATCCCTAGGTATTTTATGCTTCTTGGTGCAATTGTGAATGGGATCAGTTTCTTTATTTGTCTTTCTGTTGCTTCATTGTTAGTGTATAAGAATGCAACTGATTTCTGTACATTGATTTTGTATCCTGCAACTTTGCTGAATTCATGTATCAGTTCTAGCAGACTTTTGGTGGAGTCTATCAGATTTTCCATGTATAATATCATGTCATCTGCAAAAAGCGAAAGCTTGACTTCATCTTTGCCAATTTTGATGGCTTTGATTTCCTTTTGTTGTCTGATTGCTGAGGCTAGAACTTCCAGCACTATGTTAAACAACAGCGATGAGAGTGGGCATCCCTGTCGTGTTCCTGATCTCAGGGAAAAAGCTCTCAGTTTTTCCCCATTGAGGATGATGTTAGCTGTGGGCTTTTCATAAATGGCTTTTATGATCTTTAAGTATGTTCCTTCTATCCAACTTTCTCAAGGGTTTTTATTAAGAAAGGGTGCTGGATTTTGTCAAAGGCCTTTTCTGCATCGATTGACAGGATCATATGGTTCTTCTCTTTTTGTTAATGTGATGTATCACGTTGATTGATTTGCAAATGTTGAACCAGCCCTGCAGCCCAGGAATGAATCCCACTCGATCATGGTGAATAATTCTTTTTACATGCCGTTGAATTCGATTTGCCAGTATCTTATTGAGAATTTTTGCATCCATATTCATCAGGGATATTGGCCTGTAGTTCTCTTTTTTTACTGGGTCTCTGTCTGGTTTAGGAATCAAAGTAATACTGGCTTCATAGAATGAGTCTGGAAGTTTTCCTTCCCTTTCTATTTCTTGGAATAGCTTGAGAAGGATAGGTATTATCTCTGCTTTAAACGTCTGGTAGAACTCCCCTGGGAAGCCATCTGGTCCTGGACTCTTACTTGTTGGGAGATTTTTGATAACCGATTCAATTTCTTCGCTGGTTATGGGTCTGTTCAAGCTTTCTATTTCCTCCTGAATGAGTTTTGGAAGAGTGTGGGTGTTTAGGAATTTGTCCATTTCTTCCAGGTTGTCCAATTTGTTGGCATATAATTTTTCATAGTATTCCCTAATAATTGTTTGTATCTCTGAGGGATTGGTTGTAATAATTCCATTTTCATTCATGATTTTATCTATTTGGGTCATCTCCCTTTTCTTTTTGAGAAGCCTGGCTAGAGGTTTGTCAATTTTGTTTATTTTTTCAAAAAACCAACTCTTGGTTTCGTTGATCTGCTCTACCGTTTTTTTAGATTCTATATTGTTTATTTCTGCTCTGATCTTTATTATTTCTCTTCTTCTGCTGGGTTTAGGCTGCCTTTGCTGTTGTGCTTGTATTTCCTTTAGGTGTGCTGTTAGATTTTGTATTTGGGATTTTTCTTGTTTCTTGAGATAGGCCTGGATTGCAATGTATTTTCCTCTCAGGACTGCCTTCGCTGCATCCCAAAGCGTTTGGATTGTTGTATTTTCATTTTCGTTTGTTTCCATATATTTTTTAATTTCTTCTCTAATTGCCTGGTTGACCCACTCATTCGTTAGTAGGGTGTTCTTTAACCTCCATGCTTTTGGAGGTTTTCCAGACTTTTTCCTGTGGTTGATTTCAAGCTTCATAGCATTGTGGTCTGAAAGTATGCATGGTATAATTTCAATTCTTGTAAACTTATGAAGGGCTGTCTTGTGACCCAGTATATGATCTATCTTGGAGAATGTTCCATGTGCACTCGAGAAGAAAGTATATTCTGTTGCTTTGGGATGCAGAGTTCTAAATATATCTGTCAAGTCCATCTGATCCAATGTATCATTCAGGGCCCTTGTTTCTTTATTGACCGTGTGTCTAGATGATCTATCCATTTCTGTAAGTGGAGTGTTAAAGTCCCCTGCAATTACCACATTCTTATCAATAAGGTTGCTTATGTTTATGAGTAATTGTTTTATATATTTGGGGGCTCCTGTATTCGGCGCATACATTTATAATTGTTAGCTCTTCCTGATGGATAGACCCTGTAATTATTATATAATGCCCTTCTTCATCTCTTGTGACAGCCTTTAATTTAAAGTCTAGTTAGGGGCGCCTGGGTGGCTCAGTCGGTTGAGTGTCCAACTTCGGTTCAGGTCATGATCTCGCAGTTTGTGAGTTCGAGCCCCGTGTCAGGCTCTGTGCTGACAGCTTGGAGCCTGGAGCCTGCTTCGATTCTGTGTCCCCCTCTCTCTCTGCCCCTCCCCAACTCATGCTCTGTCTCTCTCTGTCTCTCAAAAATAAATAAACATTAAAAAAGATTAAAAATAAATAAATTAAAAAAAAATAAAGTCTAGTTTGTCTGATATAAGTATGGCTACTCCAGCTTTCTTTTGGCTTCCAGTAGCATGATACATAGTTCTCCATCCCCTCACTCTCAATCTGAAGGTGTCCTCAGGTCTAAAATGAGTCTCTTGTAGACAGCAAACAGATGGGTCTTGTTTTTTTATCCATTCTGATACCCTATGTCTTTTGGTTGGCGCATTTAATCCATTTACATTCAGTGTTATTATAGAAAGATATGGGTTTAGAGTCATTGTGATGTCTGTATGTTTTATGCTTGTAGTGATGTCTCTGGTACTTTGTCTCACAGGATCCCCCTTAGGATCTCTTGTAGGGCTGGTTTAGTGATGACAAATCCCTTCAGTTTTTGTTTGTTTGGGAAGACCTTTATCTCTCCTTCTATTCTAAATGACAGACTTGCTGGATAAAGGATTCTCGGCTGCATATTTTTTCTGTTTAGCACACTGAAGATACCGTGCCAATCCTTTCTGGCCTGCCAAGTTTCAAAAGAGAGATCAGTCACGAGTCTTATAGGTCTCCCTTTATATGTGAGGGCACGTTTATCCCTTGCTGCTTTCAGAATTTTCTCTTTATCCTTGTATTTTGCCAGTTTCACTATGACAAGTCGTGCAGAAGATCGATTCAAGTTATGTCTGAAGGGAGTTCTCTGTGCCTCTTGGATTTCAATGCCTTTTTCCTTCCCCAGTTCAGGGAAGTTCTCAGCTATAATTTCTTCAAGTACCCCTTCAGCACTTTTCCCTCTCTCTTCCTCCTCTGGGATACCAATTATGTGTATATTATTTCTTTTTAGTGTATCACTTAGTTCTCTAATTTTCCCCTCATACTCCTGGATTTTTTTATCTCTCTTTCTCTCAGCTTCCTCTTTTTCCATAACTTTATCTTCTAGTTCACCTCTTCTCTCCTCTGCCTCTTCAATCCGAGCTGTTGTCGTTTCCATTTTGTTTTGCATTTCGTTTAAAGCGCTTTTCAGCTCCTCGTGACTGTTCCTTAGTCCCTTGATCTCTGTGGCAAGAGATTCTCTGCTGTCCTCTATACTGTTTTCAAGCCCAGCGATTAATTTTATGACTATTATTCTAAATTCACTTTCTGTTATATTATTTAAATCCTTTTTGATCAGTTCATTAGCAGTTGTTATTTCCTGGAGATTCTTCTGAGGGGAATTCTTCCGTTTGGTCATTTTGGATAGTCCCTGGAGTGGTGAGGGCCTGCAGGGCACTTCCCCTGTGCTGTGGTATATAACTGGAGTTGGTGGGCGGGGCCGCAGTCAGACCTGATGTCTGCCCCCAGGCCACCGCTGGGGCCACAGTCAGACTGGTGTGTGCCTTCTCTTCCCCTCTCCTAGGGATGGGATTCACTGTGGGGTGGCGTGGCCATCTGGGCTACTTGCACAATGCCAGGCTTGTGGTGCTGGGGATCTGGCGTATTAGCTGGGGTGGGTTGGCGAGGTGCACGGGGGCAGGAGGGGCAGGCTTAGCTCACTTCTCCTTAGGTGATCCACTTCAGGAGGGGCCCTGTGGCAGCGGGAGGGAGTCAGATCTGCTTCCGGAGGTTTGGTTCCGCAGAAGCACAGAGTTGGGTGTTTGCGCGGAGCGAGCAAGTTCCCTGGCGGGAACTGGTTCCCTTTGGGGTTTTGGCTGGGGGATGGGCGGGGGAGATGGCGCTGGCGAGCGCCTTTGTTCCCCACCAAACTGAGCTCTGCCGTCCGGGGGCTCAGCAGCTCTCCCTCCCTTTGTCCTCCAGCCTTCCTGCTTTCTGAGCAGAGCTGTTAACTTATGACCTCCCAGAGGCTAAGTCGCGCTTGCTGTTGGAACACAGTCCCTCCGGCCCCTCCGCTTTTGCCAGCCAGACTCGGGGGCTCTGCTTGGCTGGCGATCCGCCCCTCCGCCCCGGCTCCCTGCCGCCAGTCCGTGGAGCACGCACCGCCTCGCCGCCCTTCCTACCCTCTTCCGTGGGCCTCTCGTCTGCGCTTGGCTCCGGAGACTCCGTTCTGCTAATCCTCTGGCGGTTTTCTGGGTTCTTTAGGCAGGTGTAGGTGGAATCTAAGTGATCAGCAGGACGCGCGATGAGCCCAGCGTCCTCCTACGCCGCCATCTTCCCTCTCTCCCCTGCCCTCTTTTTTTTTTTTAATCAATGTTAATTTTGGTTTATTATTAAATATTTAGTAAATACTAAATAAATCAAATTAAAAACTATGCAATAATTATCTTTAAGGATGGGAGCTCATGCACGTGAGACAAATGTTCTTATGACCTGCCATTTTTCCAGAAGTCGCTTTTAGATCATTTTAAACTGTGTAGTATTTAGTTTATATTCTTCAACATTTGTAAATAACACAAACCTTCAATCTCCTAAAAATCTTAAATGTAAAATGAAAACTGCTTGGAACTCATCTTTTCATGATATCATCGAACATATGTATAGTAACATCTCATTTCTGTAAACTTTATTGTAAATTTTGGTTCTCTGTGACCTTGGGGAAGTTATTTAAGCTTTCTGACTCAGTACCCCTCTCCCCCCCACCACCCCCTAAAATGGAATAACTATTCTGCGCAGTTATTTTGAGGACTTATATAGTAAATAGCTCTTATGATGATGCTGATTTTAAAATTGTTTCATTTTCATTTGAATATAGACTAGGTACCTATATAAGTATGGTGGTATTCCAAATGACAATTGGAAATTATACTATTTTCCTCACAGATTAGTCCTTTTTGATTGCCTGCAATTTTGTCTTTGTGCACTTTTGGGTAAATTGAACGTTTGATGCTTGCATAGTTCTTTGTACAGTACTTTGTCTAAATTTATTACTACCCAAATGATATTTTAAAAACTCACCTGTCCTGTTGTGATGGATCAAGTTGGGATAAGTCTTAACATTTGTATTACTAATCTAAAGCTGTGTTGATCTGGAAATGTGACTTTGCTGAAGAGCGTATGTGCAGCCAGTGATTGAATCCGTGTTGTCATTGTACATAAGTGAATAATGGTTTAAAATTTGGCTTGCACTGCTTGCAAAAAAAAAAAAAAAAAAAAAAATTTGGCTTGCACTAAAGAACCTTTCTGTTAGGTCTTGGCATGATTTTGAAATGTGATTTTGTTTTAAATTTGGGTGATATCTTCTAACATTGCTTCTTTGGTCAGGGTAGACTTGTTTTCAGTGAGTGAGAACTGGTAATAAATGTTATAATCTATGGAAATGTTTGAAACAAAAATATCACTTAGGTTTCAATATAGAAGCACATATAAGGAACATGTCATAAGTCCCAATTTTGTCAGGGAATAAGGAAGGAATTCTACTTCAGTGAATTTACTTGGTGAAATGTAATTCTATGTCTAATCTTTCTTTAGTATTAAGCTATCAGTTGTGAATTACTTTGCTAATGTACTCATCCCTAACACTAGCTAACCATTTGTTCCCCTATTACTACATCTTTTCTACTGGATATAATTGGCTTGACGTCTGAAAATCAAGATAAGCAAATTTAGTAAGAATTTTATGTTAATTAAAATTAATAACATGAAGGAAAGCCTGAGGTCTTGAGTTACTGACTAAAGCATGGGTTTTGTGAAAGCTAACTTGAAGGCTGGAGACCCTTTTTTTTTTTTTCCTCTCATTTCTGGGATTTGCTTTGAGTTTTGTTTCTTTGAGTTAAGTTTGTTAGATAAATGGATTATGGATGGTAATTATAAACTTATCTGATGTACACAAGAAGTGAGCGAGCATTTCAGTTACTAAAGAATTCCAGAATATAGCTGATATTGCTAGTTTTTAAATAATTAAGATGCAAGTAATTTCTACATAATCTTTGGTGAACATAATTTAGTATCTCTCTGGTTCAGATGTTTGGCTGCCTGCTTAAAATCTTTTTGAGGCTTCCCACTAATCAGATGAGGTTTCACTGTGCACCTTTTTGTTCTTTCTGGCTTTTGTGTCATCTCTTAGCAGCCCTCCCATTTGCCCTATGTTTTCAGGTACCTAGATCTTCCTTCAGTTTCTGCAACTTCCCATAGGCTTTTCTTCCCATGAGCATTCATTTCCCTGTGCTGCTGGTTGTTCCCTCGGGCTGTGTTGTACCCTCTGTCTTTGCCTCTGGTTTACAAAGTTTGCTTGTTTGTTGAGTTTGGCTCAGACTTCACTTCCTGAAAGAAATCTCTAAAACCACTGGAGGCCCAGTCCTTTAGTGTACATATTTCCTTTGCATCTTTTTTGCCTACTGTAGTAGCACCTACAGTAATTGTCATAAAGTAGTTAATTATAAAATGCATGTTTAATGCCTAAATGTAGGTTCCACAAAGGCAGGGACTGTTATTGTTTCTCGTAGTATCTTTAATGCTCAGCCTAGTGTTTGACATGCAGCAGACATTCAGTAAGTATTTATTGAATAAGTAAATGAATGAGTAGCGCTGAGACAACATTATTCATCATTTCACTACATGTCTGTAGAAGACTGTTAAAAGTTGTTATTGATTGCTTATAGTATTAATCAGGTTTTATTGTTGCTCAGGATCCTGAATAAAAGCTTATGTAACACTGGAAAATTTTTTTCAACTTAAAAAATAAGCAATGAACATAAAACCAATTTTCTTTTCCTTTTTTTTAATTAAAGATTTTTTTTTAATGTTTATTTATTCATGAGAGAGAGACAGACTGCAAGCAGGGGAGGGGCAGAGAGAGAGGGAGACACAGAATCTGAAGCAGGCTCCAGGCTCTGAGTTGTCAGCATAGAGCATGCATGATACAGGGCTTGAACCCATGAACCGGGAGATCATGACCTGAACCAAAGTGAGACCCTCAGCCGACTGAGCCACCCAGGTGCCCCTCTTTTCCTTTGTAAAATGTTGACGGTTCTTTGGAAGAGTAGCTTTTGGTAAAAGTGTGTTTCAGATTTTTCTCTTGTGTACTGTTGTTTTCACCTTAAAAATTAGTGAAATTAAATGTGCCCTTTTATAAATATTTTTCTTATAACTTAAATTAATGAAACACAAATACACTGCTGGATCCAAAAAAACCTTTCTGTTCATGGTAGAAAATTGTCACTCAAAATTATCCTATATAGCTTAATGACATTTCAGAGGTGTAAATGTGGTATATGGTTAAAAATCTTTTCATTTTCTGCTTTCAAGTCATTGTTAAATGAGATTATCATTCTATTTATTTATTTATTTATTTATTTAAGTAGTCTCCACACCCAACACGACCGACCCCAAGATCAGGAGTTGCATGCTCTTCTGACTGAGGCAGCCAGGTGCTCCAAGATTATCATGCTATTAAAGGATGAAAAAAATAAAATATTGAGTATGTAATTCATCAAATAAATATTTTCTTTAAAACAAACAAAAAACAAATATCACTTGAGTTCCAACCATGTACCAGACACTGGGTATATATAATAGTGAACAGATAGGGTCACTGTCCTCATGAAACTTACACTTTAGTTGTCAGAGATAGGCCACATTCTGATAATCGCACAAATAAATAGATAATGAGAAGCTGGTGTGTCTGTGAAAGAAGAAAGTACGAGAGGGTAAATAGAGGGAGACCCTGACCTAGTCTGGTAGCAGGAGAGGGACAGTTTTCACTGTGGAAGTGACATTGAGAAGAAATCTAAAGGATAGGAATTAACTTTGGTGAATATTTCAGGCTGAGGAAACAGCGTGTGTGGAGGCCCTGAGGCAGGAGGAGCATGTTTTTGAGGAACTGACAGAAGACCAGTAGAATTAGATCACAGAGAGGAAGTGACTCAACACAGAGATGGAGAGGTAGTCGGAGACCAGATCAAACATTAAGGATTGAGTCATTAAAATGTGATTACTGACACCAGTTTGTAGCCTTAAGAAGTCTAAATGTCCATCGCTAGGGGACTATATCATAAATTATGGTACAATGATGTAAAGGAATACTATGTAGCTATAAAAAAAATGAAGTTTACTTATGTACTCAAAAATAAAGAAAATTTCAATTTAATATTGAAATTAAAAAAGAGAAAGAACTAAAAAAGGTTAAAACCTGACCCAAAGATATGTGACCTGTGCCATATGAAACTTTCAAGGATGTTGTTGGTGTAGTAAATTATCCTTTTGTATACATGTATTGTAATAGTAATTGCATATTTTGTTATATTTTGAGAATCTGTTATATCTCAAGTCAGATATATTATGGAAATTAGCATAATAATTAAGAACATGTCTACTGGTCTGAGATCCCAGGTTGATATACCGGCATTGCCATTTACACAGTTGGTTAAGGCAAGTTACTTCAACTCTCTAAAGCTCAGTTTTGTCATCTTAAACATGTAATAATATTTATCTGATAGAGTTGTGGTATGAATGGTATGAAATCATGCCTGTGAAGCATTTAGGAGAGTGTTTGGAAATGCTCATCACCTAAGAAAGAGTTACACACTACCACTTTGTATGAAAATATCTTCTCATTAATACCACTTACGGGAGTCAGAGTACAGAAAGAGAACACCGAAGGATGTTATACCCAAAGCTTATTGTAGTTGCCTCTGAGAGGTGGGATCATGGCTGATTATTTGTTTCTTTAGATATTTGATTATTGTTTTGTATGTTCTCCAGACTTTGAAACATGGGCATGTTTTTAAAATTAGTAATGTCTTGGGGCGCCTGGGTGGCGCAGTCGGTTAAGCGTCCGACTTCAGCCAGGTCACGATCTCGCGGTCTGTGAGTTCGAGCCCCGCGTCAGGCTCTGGGCTGATGGCTCGGAGCCTGGAGCCTGTTTCCGATTCTGTGTCTCCCTCTCTCTCTGCCCCTCCCCCGTTCATGCTCTGTCTCTCTCTGTCCCAAAAATAAATAAAAAACGTTGAAAAAAAAAATTTAAAAAAAAAAAAAAAATTAGTAATGTCTTCATTTAAATATGCTGCCTTTGCTGAAATGTAATTGTTTCATAGCCTCTTTTTCAGCAGTGTTAGAAAGTCTACATACCCAGATTTAGGTGATGTTAATCCTACAGACTTATCCATAATTATTCCTTCTCCTTATTTTGATTAGTGCTGTACAATTTTAAAAGGCTTTGTGGCCAGAGCTGCTAATTGTGATTGGGAAGGAAAAGGATTTGCATTTTGAGACCATCTGTGGGAGTTGCATTGTTTGAAACTGACAAGAGATCATGGCAGATGGTGAGGTCACAAAGATTGACTTTTTGAGCTTACATAATGTGTTCATGAAGCTGGAAGAAGAAATCCAACTTATTTTTTAACCAACTGAAGAGTTTAGTGACAAGAAAAAGTATACAGTTGTTGAGCTAGGATAAAACATAATGCATTAGTGCACATGACTGGTTTATCTTTGAAAATCACCAGTGCCACCAAAGATGGCAGGTTCTTGAAATATTCAGTGCCATGTGTATTTACTTTCTAGATACTTGGTTTTAATCATATGTTGCAAATAAATTTTAGATTGAAGACAATGTTTAAAAGCAAAAGCTTTAAAAATACTTAGAAATGTGCATTTTTATTTATTATTTATTTACTTTTTTAAAAAAGTTTATTTTGAGAGAGACAGAGACAGTGCGAGTGGGGGAGGGGCAGAGAGAGAGAGGGAGACAGAATCCCTAGCAGGCTCTGCACTGTCAGCGTGGAGCCTGATGCAGAGCTCGAACCCACAAAACTGTGAGATCATAACCTGAGCCTAAACCAAGAGTCAGCGCTTAACCTACTAAGCCACCCAGGTGCCCTAGAAATGTGGTTTGTTTGTTTGTTTGTTTATTTATTTATCTAGTATTAAAAATTTTTTTTATTAGAGATGTGTGTTTTTAAATCAAAGGCTGTACGCTCTCAAAGGCAGTATAGCATACTTCTTCATTTTTAATTGAATGAGGCAGATCTCTATCATAATCCCATTTCTTTTTATAACATTTTTCTTAATGTAATTTTACATAATTTAAATTACATTTGAAGGTTTATGCTTGCTCTTTCATCTACTACGATGTCTTCAGTGCCTAGATTAGTGCCTTGCACATAGTGTTCAGTGCTTACTGAATGAATAAATAAATCAATGAATAAAGTTATTGCCTACTTTTGTTAATTTTAGGACAGTTTTTCTCAACCACAATTAGACACATTGTTTCCTTTTTAAACTAGATTTATGGTGTGGTATTTTTTACTTCTACTACATGTGAATTATGTATTATTTACTTTGGAAGAAGAAACCTTAATTTGTCATGAGAAAACAGCAAACTACTTTTTTCTCTAACGTTGAGGGCTTACACTGTGCTAGGCCATGTGTTATCTTGACTTGTTGAATTAAGTGCTATTTATTACTATTTTGAAGATGAAGAAATTGAGGCACAGAGATGTTAATGTAAATTTACTCAAGAAATCCATGTGCTTTGGCTCTGTTTCAAACATTTATCATTTAGGTAACATTTAGAGGTTTTAATTTGTACTTAGTTCTGGTGAGAGGATACAAAGGGAATACTAAACAAAATTAAGTTAAAGTTAATTAATGTGGTTAAGAAGTATTTTATTGGTAGCCACTTGTTATTGTGTGCTGAAATAATAACGCTCTGTTAGATTTTTTCTTTTAGTTGGGTGAATATCACAGTGTTGCTCAATAGCCCAGCCATTAGGAAATATAGTACCATACTGAATACTGAATATTGTAATGAAGCTAGAAGCAATCCTGACCATTACAACCATATTCTGGAATGAAGAAATGGGAGAAGGGAAAAAGGACATTTACTAGTTGAATCTGGTAGCTCAACCCAATGATGTCTGCTTATATTTCACTGACCAGGATTATGTCATACAGTCAGCACATCTGAAAGGGAGAGTGAGAATGTAGTGCTTTTCTTTAGTTGGGCATATTGCCACCTTCAACTTCTCCTAAGGAAGAAGAGGGAAAGATACTGGATAGGCAACAATATCTGCCTTAGATCTAGCAGGTTTCTAAAATTTAACAGGAACTTTGAATGGAAAACCCTTCCTTATTTTTTGTTGTACATTTAGGGGCACCTGGGTGGCTCAGTCAGTTAAGCCTCTGACTTCGGCTCAGGTCATGATCTTGTGGTTCGTGGGTTCGAGCCTTGCCTTGTGTGGGGCTCTGCGCTTACAGCTTGGAGCCCGGAGCCTGCTTTGGGTTCTGGGTCTCCCTGTCTGTCTCTACCCCTCCCCCGCTTACACTCTGTCTCTCTCTTTTTCAAAAATAAATAAACATTAAAAAAATACATTTCAGGGGCACCTGGGTGGCTCAGTCGGTTAAAACGTCCAACTTCAGCTCAGGTCATGATCTTGCGGTCTGTGAGTTCGAGCCCCGCATCGGGCTCTGTGCTGACAGCTCAGAGCCTGGAGCCTGTTTCAGATTCTGTGTCTCCCTCTCTCTCTGACCCTCCCTCATTCATGCTCTGTCTCTCTCTATCTCAAAAATAAATAAACGTTAAAAAAAAAAGAATAAAAAAATACATTTCAATAGGTCAGAAGGTAATCTTAGAAATATTTAGAATTGACTTTTCGTGGGATGCCTGGGTGGCTCAGTTGGTTAAGTGTCCGACTTCAGCTCAGGTCATGGTCTCGTGGTTCATGAGTTCAAGCCCCATGTCGGGCTCTGTGCTGACACCTTAGAGCCTGGAGCCTGTTTCAGATTCTGTGTCTCCCAGAACTTATTTCTGCACCTCCCCTGCTCGCACTCTGTCTCTGTCTCTCTCAAAAATAACTAAACATTAAAAAATTTTTTTAAAATAAAATAAATAAAATTGACTCTTTGTGATTAGGAATGTTCAGTGTTTATGAATAAAATTTGGTGTATTAACTTGGTGGATCTGATGATTTTCATTTGGACAGATTGTACCTAATTTACTGCTTAACATAACCCTGAAAAACTCAGTATACCTGTTTTTCAAATGAGGACACTGAAGCTCAAAGTGGTTAAGTCACTTTGTTCAAGGTCACACAGCTAAGTGTCAGAGCTGAGATTGAGCCTAAATTAAAAAAAATCCATGCTCAGGGTGTCTGGGTGGCTCAGTTGGTTGAGTGTCCAACTCATGTTTCCCACTCAGGTCATGATCTCACCAGTTTGTGGGATGGAGCCCCATGTCGGGCTCTGTGCTGAGCGTGAAGCCTACTTAGGATTCTCTCTCTCCCTCTGTCTCTCTCCTCTGCTCTTGTGTGCGTGGACTCTCTCTAAAATAAATAACATTTTTAAAAAGTTAAAAAATAAGAAAAGTAAGAATACTTTTTTTTTTTTTTTTTTGCCCACAAAGTTTTACTTATAGATTCCAATTCTAGTGTATGAGATGGACATTTTGGAGTTCCTGTTTCTTCAAGCTCCTATTGCTTATGGTCTTTTCCAAATTAAATTTTATTTTTTCCTTCCCCTTAAATTTCTTTATTAAAGCTTTAATTTTGAAATGATGGTAAAATAAGAGGAAAGTTGCAAAAGTAGGGCAAATAACTTCTAAATACCCTTTTCTCAGATTAACCAGTTGCCAACATTTGCCACATTTGTTTTATCATTCCCACTTTATCTCTATATACAGATTATATATATTTTTTCATCATTTGAAAGCTAGTTGCTGCTATCATACCTCTCCACTTCTAAATATTTTGGTGTATGTTTTCTAAAAACAAGCACGTCCACCTAAAAAAACCCCATGGTCCTCTGATCAAAAGCAGGAAATGGAACACTGAAACAATACTATTATCCAGTCTGTGGACTCTATTTCAATTTTTCCAGTAGCCCTAATAATGGTGTTCATAGTAAGTATTTTTTTCTGGTCCAGAGTCCACTTCAGGATCCTACTTGGAATTTAATTTTTACGTGATTTTTGTCTTTTTAAATCGGGACTGTTAGTCAAGTTTTTTTATTTTTTCTTTCATGACAGTAACATTTTTGAAAAGTTCACCTGTTATTTTATAGAATGACCCTCCATTTAAATTTCTCTGATATTTCCTCATGATTAGATTTAGGTTATGCATTTGGATGGAAATACCTCAGAAGTGATATTATATCCATCTCAGTGCACTTGTGGAGACGCGTGATGTTGGTTTGTGCCACTGTTGGTGGTTATTTGATAGGTTTGATTACTTTGGCTATGTGGTGTGTGTCAGGTTTCTTCACTGTGAAATTTGAATTAGTAGGTATTTTGTGGGGTGATATTTCAAGACTGTGTAAATATCCTTTTTCTCACCCACTTTCACCCACTAGTTGTAGTATCCAATAATGATCCTTGTCTAATCAGTTATTATGATGTTTACAAATTGGTGGTTTTCTTACGTCGTTATTCCTTTCTATTTACTAGTTGGTATTGAATTGCAAAGAAGAGCTTTCCCTTCTTCCTCATTATTTCGTTTAATCTGCTTTTTATCAGTATGCAGTCCTGGATTGTTACTTTATTCAAAGAGTTTATAGTCATAATCTGTTACTGTCACTGTATACTTTGGCGCTCAGTTGTTCCAGATTGTCCAGTTGTAGGCCCTTTAGGCTGGCTCCTGTATACTTTTGATATATCTCCATCATTTCTTGAGCTCTTCCTTATTGTACAATAAAATGTTCTAGTCATATCTTGTACATCTCCTGCCCCAGCTCTGGAATTGGCTATTTCTCCAATAAGCCTTGGTGTTTCTTTCATTGCATTAACTAAAGTAACATAGTATGATATTTCAAAGCCCAGGTTTTATCACTTGTTAGCTGAGTTGATTGGTCAAATTTTTTAACTTCTGTAAGCCCAAATTTCTATCTGGAAAATGAGGGTTAAAATGGTATATGTCTCATAGTGTTGTGAAGATTAAATGATCCCCTTAAAGAACAATGCATGTCACTTGGTAAATATGACATGAACATTGCCTATTATTATTGTTATTATATTACTGTTCCCTCTCTTTTCCCCTTTTGACAGGATGTTCTTTTAAGGAGTTATTGAAGACGAAGTTTTTTTGTTTTTGTTTTTTGTTTGTTTTTTAATGGCTTTACAGAATTTTAAATCGAATACAGTTTGACATGACGGCAAAAAATGTAAGTATTTGTAAATTTTTAAACGTGATATTCTTAATGTGAGTTGTACTTTTCCCTATGCACATTTTCTTCACTATTCTAATTAAGCAAGTTCATTTTACTGGCATTAATTTATAATTGTTTTTGTTTATGCATAGAGCAAGATAGTAAACTTTAGTGCTGTTGAATATAGCATTCTACTGGACACGGTAGCATTCTTATAAATTGCTGCCAAGTTGTGTCGTCTCAACAGCTGCAAAATTTCCATCTGTAGAAAGTTTCCCACCCCTCTCCTTTTTTGGTACTGTAATAAATTTGTTTTCGTGCTTGCTGGAGATTTTTACTTAGAAGATCACTGTTTTCTTTGGCCCAGTTTTTTTCTTGTGGACATAAGGGAATATGTATACTGGATATTGTTCAAAAGAAGCTTGCTATCTTCCATGAGATGATTCCTGAGGGGACATTAGATTTTGGATTTTTTGGAGAACTTATTCAGTTTGTTTCCTCTGCTTGAGGCTATCATTTCTGAATCTACTTCCTTTCAAGTTATTTTCTTATTGTCAGGCTGTATCAATGGATTTGTTTCCAGTTATGTGAGGATTATGCTAGAAAATAAATACTACAACATTTAGGGAAATAACTTACAATTGCTTTACTGTTCCCAGATTGTCATGTTGGAATCTTTGATTGCATGTAACAGAAGCCAGCTTAGGCTACCTTAAAAAGGGAATTTATTATAAAGATACTGGAATGTCTCAAACAATTTATGAGTAGGAATTTAGTGGGCCCTCAGAAAGATCTGAGTACAGGAACTTGAAATCTACCAGGAACTGAAGCAGTGTTTAGTTTCCATTTATTAACTCTGCTTGTCTGTGTGCATCTGCTTCATACTCTCTCTCTCTCTCTCTCTCTCTCTCTCTCTCTCTCTCTCTCTGCAAATCATGCTCCTTAGTTTTCCAGGCAGCATCTCAATATATGTGTTACAGAGCCAGCCTGTTCAGAGAAAGAGAGGTGTGAAGGAAAGGAAGGAGGCAGCTTGGCAGATCCTGTCTGCCCACGTGAGCTCCAATTCCAAACTCCTTGGGGTGGACCTCTGACACTGCTCAAGTGTGATGTCTACTAATGGTTTAGTTAATTGTGACCAGGAAGAGCCAGCATTCTATTGTGTGGAAAGGTCTTTTGTAAGCCAGGCAGTTCCAAATACTGCCTGTTATACATCTAAAGAATAACATTAAAAAAAAAAAAAAACAACCACCTTAATTATTTATCTCTATTTTCCTATTATTAACTTTGCTTTTGACATGCTGTAAGTAGCTGTAAGCAGATATAGATTTTGTTTCATTATAATTTAATTAATTTCATTAGGATAAATTATCAGGAGTAGTAGGCTTTAATCTAAGACTTACATATTTGTTAAAGTGCTGTTGGGGGGAAAGAAGAAACAAAGTTTTAGTCTGTGTATAGGGAATTTTCTTATAGGATATTATCCTGATTTTTTTTTTTTCTCCTTTAGGAAAAAGGGGAGGTAAAAGTTATCCTGAACCACAAGATGGTTAACATTCAAATAGCAAGCATATTTTGGCTTAAAATGTGCCTTGAATCAAATATCATCTTCTTAGTCATATGTACAATTCACTATATTAAAAGTTGTTTCCCTAAAGTAGCATAAAACATTTGAACCAGTGATGATTATACTCCCATTATTTTGTTTGTATATTTGGAAGAAATCAAACAGTGAGCAATATATTTCTCTTTCTGCTATGGCATCGTAGGGGGAGAGGGATAAGTGATGAGCTGATGGTCTTTTGATACCTTTGAGTTAGGGACATGGAGAAGTCAAACCTCAGATTAGGCTAATGTATGTGGAAAAGAATTGGAATAGACTGTCTGAAAATAACCAATCAAGTTTACTACCTATTCTGCAATAGATACGAACATTTTTGTGGCTTTTAATATGTTTTGTCAAGATACTTAGTGAAAGGATTATACTAGTTCACAGTGCCACAAACAATTCATTCTCCTTCTTCCCCCACCCACCAAATATATGTACCTGATCCTGTTCTAGGCTCCTGCCTTCTTTGGGCTTATAGTCTAGTGAGAGAAGACAGTGAATACATATATACTGTCAGGTAATGATAAATGTCACGAAGAAAAATAAAATAGGGTAAGAAGAAAGAGGGTGATGGTAGCAAGGGAGAGCTCTTTCAACTCAGGTGTTCAGAGAGTTCTCTTTAAGGGCATGACATTCAGACAATGCTCTTGAGTCTCAATCCAAGAAGAAGCCAATCATATGAATATATGGGAAAAGATCATTCCAGGTAGAGGCAGGAAAAGGTGTGGTTGTTTAAGAAACAGCAAGGTGACCAGTTTTATAAGTGGAACAGACTAAGCAAGGGATAGTGGTAGGGGATGAAGTCAGAAGGGAAACAGGGGCTGGATCATGTGGACCCTCAAGGACTGGGGCGTTGGGTGTGTATTTGAAATGTCAGTAAGGAGCCATTAGAGATTTGGTGGATAATTGCATGACCTGACTTACCATCTTAGAAAGTTTGTCCTGACTGCTGAGTCAATAGATTGAAGAGGGGCATAGTAGAAGCAGGAGACTCATTTGGCACTTAACTCAGTAGTTCAGACACACGCACAGGTCTTAGAGAGGCATTAGTAAACACATACTCAAATATTTACATTCTTATTTTCTGTTTCTCATGTTACATTTCTCTTACGAGAGCAGGTTTTTTGTGAAGAGTTGTTTTTGCCTTATCCATGCCATAGTAGGCCTCATGATTACAAATGATAGCGACCCTATTCAAAATAGCTTAAGGCAAAAAATGGAATGTGTTGATTCACATAACTGAAAAGTTTGGAGTAGTGTGGCTTCAAACATATCTGGATTCAGGGGATCACATGATGGTGTCAGGGATCTAGTCACCCTTTTTCCATCTCTTGGCTCTATATGGTAGCAGAATACCCTATATTGGCCTTATAATTCTTATATCAGAAGAAGAGAGGGAACTTTTCTTTTTTAGCGTGTATATTTCAGATTCCCTGGAGGAGCTTTGGTTGACCCTGCTTGGCCCACATGTTCAGTTAGACAAGTGGAGAAAGAAGTGGGCCAGGTCTGGGTCATGGGTCTACTTTTGTTGAAATAGCACAATTGAAGCTCAAGGATTAACAGCCATACTGAAACTACATGGATTGTGGGATGGGTCATTTTGCAAAAAGTAAGTTCTGTAAAGCTGGCAATATATTCATTGTTTCTGAGATAAAATTGTTGTCAAATGGTATCTAGTAGCCACTGATACGCTTCATGACCACAAATGCAGGTGTGTTCTAACTTAAGCTCCCTCAATATACAATCAAGAATTTGGAAGGTAATTTGATGTGTATTTTGAGCCTTGTCAAATAATCTTTTAAAAAATATGTAAGCCTTGGGGTGCCTGGGTGGCTCAGTTGGTTAAGCGTCCGACTTTGGCACAGGTCATGATCTCATGCTTTGTGGGGTTGAGCCCCGCATTGAGCTATGTGTTGATGGCTCACAGCCTAGAATCTGCTTCAGATTCAATGCCTCTCTCTCTCTCTCTCTCTCTCTCTCTGTCTCTCTGTGTGTGTCTCTCTGTGCACCTCCCCGACTCACCCTCTGTCTCTCTCTCAAAAATAAATAAAAAACATTTTTAAAAATGTAAGCCATAATACTCATTATAGAAAAATTAGAAAATACAGATAAGGAAACGGCATAGAGATTAGCAGCAGAATTTTGCCTAGGAAGACATCTGGTATATATACAAGTGTGTGTGTATGTAAAAAATATATGTATATATTTCTAATAAAAATGTCATGCTGTTTTGTAACCTACTGTTTAGCTTAATCTCTGTGATGAATGTCTTTTCTTATCTTAATATCTCTGCAACCATTTTAAATGACTGTTTTATGTTATCTACTAAATAGGCATTATACTTTCTTAATATTGGCCATTAAGTTATTTCTATTTTTATATATTTTTAAAAATTTTTTTAATGTTTATTTATTTTTGAGAGAAAGTGAGCAGGGAGGGGCAGAGAGAGAGAAACACACAGAATCTGAAGAGGCTCCAGGCTCTGAGCTGTCAGCACAGAGCCTGACTCGGGGCTCAAACTCACAAGCCTTGAGATCATGACCTGAGCCGAAGTCAGATGCTTAACCGACTGAGCCACCCAGGTGCCCCTCTATTTTTATATTTTTTAAGTTTATTTATATTTCTAGAGGGAGAGTGAGGGGCAGTGGAGGAGGGGAAGAGACAGGGGGACAGACAAACTGAAGCGGGCTCTGCACTGAAAGAAGAGAGCCTGATGTGGGGCTCAAACTCACAAACTGTGAGATCGTGACCTAAGCTGAAGTCGGATGCTTAACTGACTGAACCACTGAGGCACCCCAAGTTATTTCCATTTTTTTTTTAAACTTTCTTTCTTTCTTTCTTTCTTTCTTTTTTCTTTTTTTTTTTTTTCTTACTCATTGGATTATTCTCATAAGGCAAAGTCTTAATGAAATTACTGGCCGAAAGGGTGTGTGCTTTTGGGGGCTTTTGTTTCATATTGCTAAATTGCATTTCAGAAAGGTTGCACCAATTTATATATTCATCAGTGGTATGTGAGAGTGCCATTCCCCTTTCTTTTTTTTTTTTTTTTTAATGTTTATTTTTGAGAGAAAGAAAAAGCGAATGCATGAGAGCAGGGGAGGGAGCAGAGAGAAGGGGACAGAGGATCTGAAGCAGGCTCTGTGCTGTCAGCAGTGAGCTCTAGGCTCCAACTCATGAACTGTGAGATCATGACCTGAGTAGCTCAACTGACTGGGCCACTCAGGCGCCCCCCCCCCCCCCCCCCGTTATTTTCTTTTTAATCTTTGTCAGTATAATCAGCAAAAAATGGTATGTAATTTATTCATTTCCCTCATTACTAACTAAGTCAAACTGGTATGTTGTATGTTCATTCATTCATTGGTCCCTTGCGTCTCCTATGAATTGACTGTCAGTGTTGAAAAGTTAAAAGCCATTACCATTACCATTTGAATAACAATCCACACTTGAACATTGCTTTCATTAATAATCATATTCACATAATTATTTAATTTGATCTAAGGAGCTCTCTGAGTTTGTTGTGCACGTGTTTTGTCAGCTCCATTTTGCAGTGATTGTTCCAAGATCACCTTGCTTGTAAATGTCAGAGCTGAACTTGGAATACAAATCATCTCATTCTGAATCTTGTCTTTCAGTTGTCAATCTAAATATGTTAATGTCAATGAAATTATAATGCTGTTAGTGGGAAATATGGTTTTATTCTTAAAAACTAGGCTTGGATATTTTTTATTCTACAGACATTTAGTGACTGTTTACAGTGTGCAGCACAGTGTTTGAATAACCCAGTAGAAGCCTTTTCTCAGGACCTTGTTAGGTAAAAAATTTTACATAAAATGAGTTCACCTTTTTCTTTTGCTCTGTGAACCATTATTATTATATCCTTTTTAAGTAGAATAAGGAAAAAGGCTGTTTTTAAATGCCTTTCCTAGCCAACTTTTTCTATTCTCAAATAATCCCTTTCTTTGTCTTTAAACTGTAAAGTGTTTATGAAAGCAGAAATTATTGCATTTTTGAAATTTTAATTAAATTAATTTTAGTGTTTATTTAAAGTCTAGATACAAACACTTCTCCATCTACTGGACCCAAATCAGCATATAGTATTGACCCACAACTGACCTTTGTCTTTTTAGTGTGTAATTTGTTGGTTATTAAGATGCAAATGTACTTCTGTTTAAAAGTTTCCAAATTGATTCACTGCTTCACTCTGCAGAAGTTGGCCATTAAGAGCAGGTGTTTAAGCATAACAGTAACTCAGTAACTGTGAACTCTCTCCACTGTGAATATGTGGTTTCAGTTGAGGTTTTTGCCGTTATCTTTGTTTAGTAACAAAAAGGTATAAACTAATGCTTTTGAAATAATTGTAACACATGTATTAAATGATCACATTGTATTAACCTTGGAATATTAAAGTCTGTCTTCGCCTTCTTTGCTTTCTTTTTACAGTAGAACACCAATGAAAGTTTTGTCTTTCTCTTTTTATAGCAAAAAATTTTGTTATAAAAGGGCGGCATGTTAGTGATGCCACAGTAAACTCTTGGCATTTACAAGTAAAGCTCGCCATTAATATTTGTGAACAACTCTGGAGATCCATGTAGTGGTAATTTGTTGCAAATTTTGTTGCAAAGGGTTTACTTCTAATAGCATACTTATAAGAAGCTAGATAGAATTAAGTATCTGCACCATTATATACATAGGATTAAGAAGCTGCATTTTAGACGTCTTCTGCTCAGCTGCTGTCATAAAAATTTGGTATTCAATGAGAGAAATAGGTTTGCATCAGAATTACTTTTCCATGATGTGAATGATATGTAGAAATATTTCTGGTAACATATCTCTTGACAAAAAGAAACAGCATTAGTAGTGCATTTGAATTATTAAATAATGAAATAATTAGCTCTTACATTATGAAATTGTGAAGTATCAAATGAGTTCTCATGAAGAATATATAATGCTAATACAGTGTGTAGTTTAAAAACAACACAAGTGCACAGACATAAAGTTATAAACCTTTGTGTGTTTTAAAATCTTTTCAGTGTGGTAGTACTTTGAAAGGATGTTTGAGGTACCAAGTTAGCATTTGGTAGATTACAAATCTACAAGGATTAAAACAATAGCATAATAGTAATAGTAGAACAACTTATTAGAATCTTGCTTTATGTCAAGTTTTCAAAAATGTAGAGTCTTTTCATTCCTGGCTCTATAATAAATTTTTTAAACTCTGTTTGATGATACTACTGTATTTAGCTCTATGATTCCAAGAAGTCCAGTGGCCATCACATTAAATGAAATAAATTGCCTCAAGGTGAATTTATAGTTACACTTGTTATAGATAGCCCCCAGGTATCATATTAAAGTAATGAAGGTTAACATGAATTGAGCACTTTGTGCCTTACACTGGGCTAGATGCTTTATATGAATTATCTTAATCTTTCTAATAACCTAAACTGATGATAAGCACTTCTAGCACCAGTTCAGAAGACTGAGGTATAGAGAGCTTGTGTGATTTGAACATGACCATGTGTCTTACTGAACCAGAATATGAGCCCAAGCAGTTGTATTTGAGACCAGTAGATCTCACCTCTGTGGTATAGTATTAATGGTCTTTATCTGATCCATTACGTATCACAATGTTGAAAAACGCATAATAGGCAGTGATTGTGAACAGTAAAAATTAAGGGCAACATGAAAATGGAATTTTGGTAAATCTGTTGGCAGCTTCATGGCTGCCACAACTTGCTTTCAAAAAAACCATCAGTAAAATCTGTAGGTCTCAGTTCTGCTCACAAGTAACATTATTTCATTGATTTTTATCTTAATCTGTACAATTCCTGCTTTTCCCATTGCAAGCAACATTTTCTTTTAATTTCTACTCCTATTGTTGATATAATTAATTCATTTTTATGTGGCTGTGTTTATTATTTTACATGGAATCTTCAGTGGAAGGTATAAAATAACTTATTAAATGATCACATAATACTTAAGATTCTATTTTTAATTTTTAAAACTATTTTATTCAGGTTGGTTTGCCTTCCACAAATGCAGAACTAAGAGGATTTATAGATCAGAATCTCAGTCCAACAAAAGGTAAGGACAGTTGAATAGAAATTTTCTGCATTGAGCCAGTTTGATTGCATTTGTTTTATAAAATATGCAGCTATGAGTATTACTTTACGTATAATGATTGTTATATAATATCACTGGGTTGTGTTATAATATACCAAATAACTTATATCATATGAAACTCAGTTCTGAGAGGTGGGGAGAGAGTGAGGTTGAGTGTGTGTGATATTTGTGTTACTTTTCTCCATCTCTCTCCTAAGAGGTCTCTAAGACCACCCTTGATAAATGATCCTCCTGCTGTTGAAACTAACTGTTCAAGCTACTTTTTTTCTTGATTTTCTTGTTGGATAGTCCTACATCCTAGTAGTTTAACTTGTAAGGAAGTACAGTAGAATGAATGAATATACATAACATTTCTGTATCTAATATATGGTTTACTGGAGGAATGCTTATATCAGAAATCTGACCCACCAGTACAGGAATTTATGCAGGACACTGTCTGTATCTTTCAGTATGTATCTTTCATCAGTATCTTTTAGTATGTAAAGATAATATACTGAAATATTTATGGTTGAAATGATACGATGTTTGGGATTGCTTCACAATAATCCACTGGGGGAAGAAGAGTAAAGTGAGTGAAATTATAGATAAACTGTCTATGAGTTGATTAAGTATTTTAAGCTGGGTGGATAGCTGTAAGGGGTTTCATTATTCCTTTCTCTCTTCCTTTGTATATGTTTGAAATTTTTCATTATAAAGGTAGGAACAAAATAGATGTCATTATATACACATAGCTATGAGAGAAACATCAGCTTCCTCAAAGGGTTTATGTCCAAGGTAGGCTATATGCTCTGGAGAGAAGAGTAGAGAAGTCTGTATTTCAGTATTAAAAAAATCTAGTTTAATAATGAGAATGTCTGTGAGAATTTAATTATGTGTATGAAACAGTGAAAGAGACACCACAAGCCTTAATGCTTTTCATTTTCCCCCAATTTTTTCATTGTAGTAAAATACACAGAACATAAAATTTACAACTTTAACCATTTTTACGTGTACAGCTCAGTGGTATTAAGTACATTCATGTTGTGTGGCCATCACCACCATCCATATCCATAACTCTTCACCTTGTGAAATTCAAATTCTATACTCTTTAAACAATAACCCCCCACTCTCCTTTTCCCTGTTGTCTCTGGCAACCACTGTTCTTCCTGTCTCTATGATTTTGACTACTCTAGGTACCACATGTAAGTGGAATCCTAATAGTAATTGTCATTTTGTGACTGGCTTATTTCAGTTAACATAATGTCCTCAAGGTTCATCTATATTGTAGTATATGTCAAAATTTCCTTCCTTTTTAAGGCTGAATACTATTCTATTGTGTATGTATACCACTTTTGCTTATCATTCATCCATCACTGGACACCTGGGTTGCTTCAGTGTTTTAGCTGTTGTGGATAATGCTTTTATGAATAAGGGAGTACAAATATCTCTTTGGGACCCTTCTTTTAATTCTTTTGGGTATATACCTAGAAGTGGAATTTCTGTGTCATATGGTAATTCTATTTTTAATTTTTTGGAGGAATTACCATTCTGATTTCCACAGTAGCTGTACCATTTTACATCCCTACCAACAGTGCACAAAGGTTCCAGTTTCTCCACATCCTTGTCAACATTTATTTGTTTTTTGTTTTATTATAGCCATCCTGGTAGATATGAAGTGATATCTCACTGTAATTTTGATTTGCATTTCTTTAGTAACTAGTCGTGTTGAGCATCTTTTTATGTGCTTACTGGCCATTTATATATCTTCTTTGAAAGGTCTACTCCAGTTTTTGGAGTTGTGTTTTAGGGATTCTTTATGTATGCTGGATATTGATCCCTTACGAGATAAATGATTTGCAGATATTTTCTTCTGTTTAGTAGGTTGTCTTTTCTCTTTCTTGATCATCTCTTTGGATGTGCAAAAGTTCTTTATTTAGCGGAAGTCTAGTTCATCTGTTTTTTTCTTTTGTTGTCTGTGCTTTTCTTGTCACATCCATCACATGGTTGCCAAATCCAGTGTCATGAAGATTTTCCTCAATGCTTCCTTCTGAGAATTGTATAGTCTTGGTTCTTTAGTTTAGGTCTTTGATCCATTTTGAGTTAATTTTTATATAAGGTAAGGATCAAATTGGCATATGGATAACCAGTTTTTCCATTACAGTTTATAATAGAGGTCAAGGTCTTAGCACCCTTGTCAAAAATAAGTTGGCCATATATGTGAAGGTTTATTTCTGGGCTTTTTATTATTTCCCCTTAGTATATATGTCTGTCCATATGTCAGTACCATAATGGGGTTTTTTAAATTAATTAATTTATTTTTGAGAGAGAGAAAGCAGGCGGGAGTGGCAGAGAGAGAGGGAGACGGAATCCCGAGCAAGCTCTGTGCTGTCAGCACAGAGCCCAGTGTGGGGCTCAAACTCACAGAATGGTGAGATCATGACCTGAGCCAAAACCAAGAGTCGGACACTTAACTGACTGAGCCACCCAGGCACCCCCAGTACCATTATGTTTTAAATTATTGTAGTTTTGTAATAAGTTTCAAAGTTGAGAAGTGTGAGCCCTTTAACATTATTATTTTTTAAGATTATTCTGCTATTTAGGATTCCTTGTAATTCCACATGAATTTGAGGATCAGCTTTTCCATTTCTGTAAAAAAAAAAAGGCTGTTAGAATTTTGATCGAGATTGCATTGAATCTGTAAATCGCTTTAGTTTTATTGACACCTTAACAATGTGAAGTCTTCCTATTCATCAAAATATTTCATATATTCAGGGCCTGTTTGATTGTATCATTTCTTTTTGAAGTAAGAAATATGTTCTGGAAATAGATAATGGTGGTGATGGTTATACAACTTTGTGAACATACTGGAAACCACTGAATTGTACTTTAAAAGGTAAGTTTTTGGTATGTGAATTATACCTTTATTTAAAAAAAAAAAACAAACCACCAACCACTTTCTTTAACTTGATGTCTGTTTCCAGCTCTGATTTGTTCTTCCCCTCATTGTCAAACTTCTGGAAGAAGCTATACACTTATAATCCCATTCTCAGCTTTAATTTACTCCTCTGCCCAATGTAATCTGGCTTTGACTCCAATAATCCACTGAAACTGCTCTTGGTCTTTGTTTTTTTTCTTTGTTGTTTATCAGCTTTTCATGCAGTTAATTTCCCCTCTTGTTTTTTAAATAATATTTTACTTTTAGAATAGTTTTAGATATGCAGAGAAATTATAGAGAGAGTTCAAGAGAGTTCTCATAAACCCCTTAGTCAGTTTCTCCTACTGCTAACATCATACATTGGTTTAGTACAGTTTTTTCAATTAATGAGCCAAAATCAACGTATGTTAATTAACAGAAGTCCAACTTCTTCAGATTTCCTTAATTTTTAGCTAATGTTCTCTTTCTGTTCCAGGAGAGCATCCAGGATACCACATTACATTTCATGACCATCATCCTTAGCCTCCTTTTGGCTATGACAGTATCTCAGACTTTCTGTGTTTTTAATGACAGTTTTGAGGAGTGTTCAGGTATTTTGTAGAATGTCCCTCCATTGGGATTTTTCTGATGTGTTTCTCATGATTAGATTGGAGTTATGAGTTTTTGAGAAGAACCACAGAGATAAAGTGCCATTCTCATCACAGCATATCAAAGGTCCATACTATCAACATGACTTATCATTGTCGATGTGAACTTTGATCACTTGGCTGAGGTAATGTTTGTCCTGCTTCTGTACTATAAAGTGACTTTTTAACCTCTCCCCCTTTCCATACTGTAGTCTTTGGAAGGAAGTCATTATGTGGAACCCATATTTGAGAAGTGGAGAGGTTGCTCTACTTCTGGGAGGGGGAGTATCTACATAATTTATTTGGAATTCTTTTCCACGCTAGATTTGTCTCTTCTCTCTTGTTTCTTCACTTATTTATTTAATGCTTGATTTATATTATTTAGTTTGTACCTGATATTTCGTTTATACTCTGGGTTATAGTCCAATACTTACTTAATTTTCTGCTTGAGTTGATACAGCTGTGGCCACAGTTGGTTTTCTGTGTTCCTTTGGCATATGTCCCTTGTTGCGGGTGTGGTTTTGTGTTTGTTTTTGTTTTGAGCGCTTATTTCTTTAGCACTCCAAGATGTTCCAGGCTCATTTTACATTATTTCTTGCCTACTTCTCAGATCAGCCATTTTCCCAAAGATTCCTGATTCCTTTTAATGGAGAATGTTATTAGAAACCAAGATCTCGGTGCTGGATGAACTCATTGCTCCTGGGATGGTGTCTTTCTTTTTGAATCACTCGTTTTTATGTGTCTGTGATACCACACTTTTTAAGACTTTCATAAGAAAGCAGTATAGTGTAGCAGTTAAGAACAAGGGCTCTAGAGGACTCAGTGTGATCTGATCTTGGTTGTACTTCTTACACCCAACCAAGTGTGTAAACCTGAGCAAGTTGATCTCCCTAAACCAAAGTATCCACATCTATAATGAAGCAGGTAGCAATAAGTTGCTTAGAGAGTGTCTAAGGATTAAATGAGGTAGTGCACATAAATCACTTAGTACAACACCTAGCACATAGTAAGCATTCATTAAGTGCTTGCTCCTTTTCCTCATATTAATATTTTCATCTTCCTTTTTGTCTGCTCTCTTTCAGTCTGCTCTGCTGGCTCTCTCTCTGTCTCCTAAATGTTAATGTTCCAGGGGCAACTTGGGTGGCTCAGTCAGTTAAGTGTCCAACTTTGGCTCAAGTCATGATCTCGTGGTTCATGGGTTCGAGCCCTGCGTCAGGCTGTGTGCTGACAGCTCAGAGCCTGGAGCCTGCTTCGGATTCTGTGTCTCCCTCTCTCTCTGCCCCTCCCCTGCTTGTGCTCTGTTTCTCTCTTAAAAATAAATAAAAACATTAACAAATTTTTTAAATGTTAGTTTTCCATGGGGTTTTGTCTTAGGTTTTTTTTCTCATTTTGTAAATTCTCCACAGGCAATTTCATCTATTCATCATTGCTGTAGTTATCATTTACTTTGTATATGGACTATTGTCAAATCTATATCTCTGACCCAAATTTGTCTTGAGATTTTGTATAGCCAGTTGCTTATTGGATGCCTTCACTGAGTAACTTAAAGCATCTCAGGCTCAAAGTCCAGAATTAAAGTAATTATTTCACCTCTCAAAACCTGCTTTCCCCTTTTCCTTATCTTACTGAATAGTAGTACCATCCACCCTTTGCCTAAACCAGAGATTGAGGTCTCATATTTGATTCCTTTTCTTTCTCTCTGCTTCTAGTCAAATCATTTATAAGGCTTGTTGGTTCTGCGTCCTCAGTCTCTCAGTCCTCCCCAACCGTTTTCTCTATCTTTGTTGCTAATATCTTAGTTCAGACTACGATAAATCGTTTCCTGGATTACTGTGACTGTTGTACTTACTTCCAGATTTCTTTCTTTCTGTTTCATTACTGTAGTATAGCTCTCAAACACAAACCTCAACAGTCTTTCCATGTTAAAAAAATTAGTTTAGTAGTTCCTTATTGCCCTCAAGATAAAGTCTAAACTCTGATTTGAAAGATCTGTGGGGCGCCTGGCTGGCTCAGTTGGTAGAGCATGTGACTGTTGATCTCAGGGTTGTGAGTTTGAGCCCCATGTTGGGTGTAGAGATTACTTAAAAATAAAATCTTAAAAAAATAAATCAAATAAAAAATCCTTCATGTTAGAGTTCTTGCTTTTATCCAGAGCCTTATCTCAGATACCTCTTCTTCTGCCACTTTGCACTACGTTCTCTCTTTCACTTTCTGTCTCTGTCTGTCTCCGTCCATCTGTACACACCTCTCTGTGCCTGGAACTCTGTGATCCCTGACATGGTCTTCTACTCCACTCCTGACACATATTACACCTGGCTAATTTCAGTTCATTATTCACATCTAAGTTTACGTCTTATTTCCACTTGGCCCATAAGCCTCTAATACTCTCTCCTTATCCCTTTTGTAGTATTTATCACACTGTACTTTAATGACTCATTTACTTATTTGTCCCCCTCCACGGACTCTGTAAGTCAAAAACTTTTTCTTAATTCATCATTGTATCTCTAGGACAAGTATTTCAAAGTATCTATCCCACAGTATCTGTCTCAAACTAGGAACATCATTGAAAGAATGTTATGTCCTTACCTTCTGTCTATAATTTCTTTGACCACTGGGCAAATTCCTATTTACTCTTTAAAATCTAGCTGACCACGAATTCCTTTGTAGCTCCTTGTTACTACAGTACCTTTCTGTTAGTTAACCTTTGGACCTGTACATACTATATTATTGTCCTTATCACATTATATTGTATTTCTTTATAGATTGTCCTTTTCTTTTGCTAAACTCTGAGCTCCTTGAGAGCAGGGTCCTTTTTCCTATTTTTGTCTTCAGAATCTCGCTTGGTGTCTAGCACAGTTATATTCAGTAAATACTGAATTGCAAGAGTTTGTTTTGCTATGTTTCCAGACTTGTAATAAAAATGTTTATTTATCTAAACGTTGAGAAGTAAGCGTAGAAGGAACTTACCTTAAAACTTTCTGAACAAAGTGTTAAGGAATTTAGAGTGAGGAAGGTTTCTGAACTTTTTGTCTTAGGACACATAACTAAGAGTTGGAGCTTAAAAATTACTAATTAATTAAAATAAGAACAAGCCTGAAGATAATTATATTCAGTCATAACCAGGCGAGTAGTAGAGGATTTAAAAGCAATAGAGTATTTGTATGTCCTGGTTATGAATCATGTAACTGTGCATTATTGAGGAAAACGAAAGGTAAAAATCCTGTGACATACAACTTCACTTTGTGTGGTGTCGAAAGTCCATCAGTGTCTTTGGTGAAGACCAAGGATCTCTCAGTTACCTGGAAGGTGCATGCTGTTGGGTGGTCTGTACGTTTGGATATTTCTGCATGTGGAAAGAGGCCATACTTGCCTGCAAGCTATACACAGTCCTCTGGGAAGCTGCCTGATCAGCAGCTGCTAGGAGGGTTGCACTTGTGGGATGAATTGCTCATGTCTTTGCAGGCAAGTGAGGTCTGCCATATTTTCCCCACTTGTTCCTTTATAACCTCAGCAGAGCAATTCCACTTTGCCAGCTCCTTCATTGCTTGCACATCAAATTTAAAATATGCATATCTTATACTGACTGCCAGTTCTCCACTATCCAAGAGATTGCAATACCCTATGGCTATTAAAAGTTCAGCCTATTAAAATGAATTCAGCAACTTGAAAGAGGGAATCACTGAATAATCAAACAGATTCCTCCTGTGGAAACAGAGCTAATGGAAAAGATGAGAGAAAGCCGTGATAGAAAAGGGAATGAAAACTCTCAAGAGGATACAGTTGCAACATAGAAAAAGTTGTTTTGGAACTAAAAATATATTCAGAATTCTTAAATCTAAGAAAGATTGAAAATAAGAAATGGCCAAAGATGTACAATGAGCAAAACAATATTGATATCAAATAAAATACACTAAAAGTCTCAAGGCATTAAAGGGAAGAAAGGAATATTGTATAGTGAAACAAGGGAAAAAAAATCCAACCAACAACCAAATTTTTAGAAAATGGGCAAACCTTGTGAATAAGGGGTGCCTGGGTGGCTCAGTTGGTTAAGCATCCAACTTCAGCTCAGGTCATCATCTCGTGGTCCATGGTCCGTGAGTTCGAGCCCCACGTCTGGCTCTGTGCTGACAGCTCAGAGCCCGGAGCCTGCTTTGGATTCTGTGTCTCCCTCTATTTGCCTCTCCCCCTCTCACGCTCTGTCTCTGTCTCAAAATAATAAACATTAAAAAGAAAGTTATGAATAAACAGTTACAGAAAAAGAAATATTAATGGTTCTTACACAGATAAAAAGGTACTGTACCTCATTCATAAAACGTGTAATTTGAAAGTACACTGAATACCACTTCCCACTCTATAAGATTGGTGAATATTAAGAAGTTTGATAAAACACTGTTGTGAAGAGTATAGGGTAACATGTTCTCTTACACTGCTGGTAGGAGCATAAATTAGTACAGCCTTTATGGGAAGCAATTTCACAGTACTGTAATTGATTTATCATTCACATTTCCTATAACCCATCAATCCCAGTTTTAAGAATTGATTCTACTGATGTGCTAGCAAATAGGGAAAGTGAAGCTTAATGTTTGCAGTATTACATGTAATAGCAAAATATTGGAAACTCTTAAGCTCATTGGTAAGATTTGATTAAATAGTGTTCAATATGTACAAAGGAATACTATGCAGATATAAATTTGGGAATGAGAATGCTATGTACAAGTATGGAATGGGGGCGCCTGGGTGGCTCCTTCAGTTAAGCATCCTACTCAGTCTCAGCTCAGGTCTTGATCTGTGGTTGTGAATTCAAGCACCACATTGGGCTGGGTGTGAAGCCTACTTAAAAAATTTTTTTTGTTTAATATAGAATGATCTACAAAGATACATTATTAAGTGCAGAACAATGTACTATATATATAACCATTTGTTTAAATAGAGGTGTAATACAAACACATAATGTTTCTTGTAAGAAAACACAAAGGCTTGACATTCATTATCTGGTGGTAGAGAAACAGTGTCTTTCACAAAGAAGTTTTTAATTTTAATAAAGTCCAACCTGGCAGTTTTTTCTTTCATGGATCATGCTTTTTGGTTGTATCTAAAAAGTCATTGCCACAAGCACCTGGCTGGCTCATTCAGTACAGCATGTGATTCTTGATATTGTGGTCATGATTTCAAGCCCCACATTGGGTGCAGAGACTTCTTAAAAAAAAAAAAAAAAGTCATTACTAAATTTGAAAGCACTTTCGTAGTCTCCTGGGGCTTTAAAAAAATTTTTTTTAATGTTTATTTTTGAGAAAGAGACAGAGCACGAGTAGGGGAGGGACAAAGAGAGAGGGAGACACGGCATCTGAAGCAGGCTCCAGGCTCCGAGCTATCAGCACAGAGCCCGATGCAGGGCTTGAACTCACGAACCTCAAGATCATGACCTGAGCCAAAGTCGGACACTCAACCAACTAAGCCACCCAGGCGCCCCTGTTTTTCTTCTAGGAATTTTGCTGTTTACATTTAGGTCAGTGATCCGTTTTGAGTTTATTTTGTTAGAGGTGTAAGATTTATTTCTAATTTTTTTTTTTTTTTTTGCATGTAGATGTCTAGTGTTTCCAGCTTCATTTGTTGAAAAGACTCCTTTCTCCACTGAATCTCCTTTGACCTTTGTCAAAGATGAGTTGAATATATTTATGGGGTTCTATTTCTAGGCTCTTTTTTCTATTCTATTGATCTATTTTCCTGTTCTCTTGCTGATACCAAATTGTCTTCATTACTGTGGATTGATAGTAGTCTTAAAGTTGAATAGTGGCAATGTTAGCTATTCTGAGTCTTTTGCCTTTTCACGTAAATTTTAGAATTAGTTTGTTGATATCCACAAAATAACTTACTGGGATTTTGACTGAGTTTGTATTGAATCTGTACATCAAATTGGGAATAACTGACATCTTAACAATATTGATTCTTCCTATCCATGATGGAACATCTCTCCCTTTTGGGGGTGTTGAATTGTATAAGTTCTTTATATATTTTGGATACTAACCTGTTATCAGGTATGTCACTTGCAATTATCTTCTCCCATTCCATAGTTTGCCTTTTGTTGATTGTTTGCTGTGCAGAAGCTTTTTATTTTGATGAAGTCCTAGTAGTTTATTTTTTCTAGTGCTTCCCTTGCCTCAGGAGACATATCTAGAAAGAAGTTGATACAGCCAATGTCAAAGAAGTTATTGCCTGTGCTCTCTTCTAGGATTTTTATGGTTTCAGGTCTCCCATTAAGGTCTTTAATCCATTTTGGGTTTATTTTTGTGTATGCTGTAAGAAAGTGGTCCAGTTTCATTATTGAGTATGTTGTTGTCCAATTTTCCCAACACCATTTGTTGAAGAGACATCCTTTTTCCCATTGGATATTCTTTCCTGCTTTGTCAAAGATTAATTGGCCATATAACTGTGGGTTCATTTCTGGGTTTTCTATTCTGTTCCATTGATCTATGTGTCTGTTTTTGTGACAGTATCATACTGTTTTGATTACTTCAGCTTTGTAATATAACTTGAAGTCTGGATAAATTCCCTAGAATCTTCTACATATACTGTCATCTGTGATTAAAGACAATTTCACTTTTCCTTTCCAATTTGTATTTCTTTTTTCTTTCTTGATATCACTGATTAGGACTTCCAGTTCAAAGTTGAATAGAAATGGTGAGAGCAGAAATCCTTGCTGTGTTCCTGATCTTAGGAGGAAAGAAAGCATCTAGTCTGTGTTATTAGGTATGATGTTAGCTGTAGAGCTTTCCCATAGCTGCCTTCCATCTGGTTGAGTAAGTTTCCTTCTATTCTTAGTTTTCTGAGTATTTTGATCATGAATGGTTGTTGGATTTTGTTGTTTTTTTCTGTACTAATTTATTACAATGATTATATGGGGGGTATCTGTAGCCCATGAATATGGTGAATTACATTGATTGATGTTTACATGTCACAAAAACTTTGAATTCCCTGGACAAATACCACTTAGTTATGAGAGAATCTTTTAAATTCTCCATTTGGAGAGTATTATTGCTTAGAACCTGTTCTGTGCTATTTTTAATCCTTTCCAGTCAAGAGATGATTGTAGGATCCCTGAGTAGCAACAGGGAACCAGCTAGGGTCAGAGTACATATATCTGTAGTGAAACTAATTGTTTCAGGTTTTGTAACGTTTTTGAACAGATCTTCATAGCCTGGGAACAGGAATAAAGGAATTTGTGGGCAAAGCAGTAGGAACAGAAGGAATTCACAGTTTCACAAAAAGTGTTGCTGGAATGGCTCCCTATAGGGACCATAATAGTGCATTTCTGCCAAGAAAGGAATGTGAGCACTTTATTTCTTGATAAGAAAAAATTTTAAAGGAGTTGGAAAGGTGAAAAAGGTAGGGAATTGGTGTTAAAGATCATTTCACTGTTCAAATTCTTAAAAGTAAATTAGCTTACATATTTTAGATTTGTATGTTTAATGTAAAAGGCTACTAACGTTTGCCCATAGGCTCTTTCTCGGAGTTTACTTAATGATTTAAGTCCTGAAATATCTAGTAAGCTTTTATTTTATTTTATTTTATTTTATTTTATTTTATTTTATTTTATTTTAATTCCTCTAAACAGTAGGTATAAGCAACATTTGGTTGCTATTTCTATAAAGATTCTTTGGCAGGGTTCTAAATCTAAGGTCATGTTAGGGTGAGTTTGGCCTCTCTTACTGTGCAAGACTTAGTAAGAGATTGTGTTTTAATAAACACAGTGAATGGTTCTGGCTTTGCCTTTTGAATCTGGGTTTGGTTTCAGGATATTTAAAAATATCTTAATGATCTGAAAATAGACAACTATCCCATTCTACAAATAGTTTTATTGACCTGCTCATTCCAGTAGCTTGCTTTTCCTGAAGAACCTGTATCATCTGATCTTTTTTCTGTCTTGTATTTTTCCTATATTTGTCTACAAGAAAGCTTCATTTAAATAATAGTGTTAGGTTGCCATATTAAGTAATTAAACACTAGAATTAAATAAGAATTACCTTTTGGAAATAAAATAAAAGTGTTCCTGATTTAAAAAAAAAAATTAAAGTGTTTTAAAATGGGCTGTGGTTACCACATCTTTTACCTTCCTGTTAACTGCTTTCACAATGTATATTGTGGTTAGGTAGAATTACATAACTTTGCTTTGTGTTTTGATTGCATGTTGTAGATTTATAAATAGGTTTGATAATGCAGTATGTTATATGTGAGTCACAATCAAATGAATAAAAATAACTTTATTCTCTATTCTGGTAGTTCATATAAATTGCTTTGTTATAAAGAGTATGATATGATGATGCCTATTTTTTTTATAGTTCTTGAAATCATTGTTTCTTATGAAAAGGTGATAAACTGATATTCTTCTTTTGGGAGGAAAGGATATCTGCAAGCTTGTTTCTATATTATTTTAATATTCACTTCCAGTGAATTACCTTATAACTCAGTTGGCAGAGTAGAGTGGTGTTGAAATTAAAAGGTCTTTCTTTATGTGATTTATTATTTACTTAGTATTTTTAAAATGGAGTTGATCTGATTGTTCTGTTTACTATTCCCATATGGCCCATTGTATTCTCATGGAAGAAAACCTTTTCTATAAAGGCTTTAACTTGAGCTAGCCATCTTGCTTACCATTGGTAACAGCTGTTTTGGTTAGTTCAAACCCACAACACTAAGGGAAGATCATTTTGATTGCCAGTTTGAATTTAGTTCTGAAACTCGCATCTTAAATGTTTTTATTTTTGAATTTGTCTTGTTTGTGACCAACATAAATGTGCATGAGTTGCCAAATCCAAAGGCAAAATATCAAGAAACATGCTTTAACGGTATTAAACAACTTTGTTGCCAACACAGTGTTTTTAAAATTACATCTAGCAATTTGCCTAATCTGACGTTTAACCTGGTTTCTCCTCCTCTTCTTTATAAATTATATGGTAAATAAAAATGTTCTTTTTTTAAAGTTGTATCTGTCTTGGCTTTTAATAGCATAGATTTATTATTTACTGTTTTTGTGCTTTATATATGGAATCATATGGTATTCTTTTGTGACTAGCTTCTCTTGCTCAACATTATGTTTTTGAGATTCATTCATTTTGTATGTAGTTGTAGTTAATGCTTTCTCATTGCTATATAATATTCCATTGTGTGAATAAACCATAATTTATTTATTTATTCTAATGTCATTAGGCATTTAGGGAGTTTTCAGTTTTTGGATATTACAGTTAATGAGCTTATGAACATTCTAATCTCTGTCCTTTGATGAACACGTGCATGAATTTCTCTAGAGCATATACCTAGGATTGGAATTGTTTGGTTAGAATATACGTCTTCAGCTTTAGTAGATATTTCCAGATGACTTTTTCCAAAGTGATACTACCAATTTACCCTGTTAGGTAGCAATATATGAAGATTCCCAATTGCTCATATTGTTGTTAATCTTAGTATTTTTCATCTTTTTCCTTATACTGATTCTGGTGGGTGCTTAGTGGTAATGCACTGTGCACATTTCCCTGACGATTAATGAGGTAAAGAATCTTTCCCATAGTTTGGCTATAAATTATGATAAAACATTGTTGTAGTGTACAGTTCTGTACCAGATATATTTCGTTTCATTCCAGGGAGCTGAATTTCAAGAATTATATTACAAGCGTTATGTGCATTTAAAGGATACTATAATGAGTCAAGGCCATGGATGTGGATTTTTAAAATAGCATACATTTAATACTAGAAGTAAGACTGAAGTAATAATATAATGACCTGTAATATGACATCTACTGAAATTTGGCTTGAATCTGTCAAGTGTATATTTATAATTGAATTTTATTTCATTGTGACTTCAGTTACAAAATTGAAGATATGTTCTCATATGAAAACCTTTCAGCAGAATGAGTTTTAAGGTTTTTTGGCAAAAACAAATGAGTAGATTGATAGACTTTGTTGGCTGTTGTAATCAGGAACATTGCTAGACTCAAAATATTTATAAAGCATTACACAGATTCTTATATTACTTTTAGAGCTTTGATAACTTTGAAATGTTCTTAACATCTTGGTTTTCTTTTCATTTTATCAACCAATACCTTCTTCCTAACTCTACATGTATAATTCTCAGAATTGATTCCTTTCTTCTGTTGTCAGAATCTTTAGAACAAGGTGGAAAGCACAAAACAATTCTAAACTTCTCCACCAAAACAACTATGTGTGTGTGTATGTATAATTTTACTTAATATATTTAGCTAATTTTAATGTATTTAAAATACATAAAAATTTGAATGTATTTACTATATTTAAAATAATTTGATATACATGTAATTTTATTAGCCTTGTTGGTATTTTAAGGTTAAATTATAATAGTAGGCTCTTGAGATAAAGTAGGACTTGTATCTAAAACAATACCTGACTCACAGGAGCTTAATATCTGTTTATTGAGTAGATGAAACAGTGACGAAATTCTGTGAAGTTCTTCTCTTTTCACATTTTGTTGGTGTTTCCACTTGTTGTCTCCTCCCCTCCAATTTTGGCTCTCTAGTTTACAAAGGAGTATTTGAGGTGAATAAGAGAAAGTTGTTGTTAATGAAGTTTTTCAAAGTGGCACTTCCTCTCAAGATAATCAGTGAAATAAGAAATTCTGCATTATATAGTAATTATTTATGAATGAAGAGAACTAGAAAAAAATGATGTTTTATGAAGAGGAAAATTAAAGAAGTTCCAAATATGTGGAAAGAAAGCTGGAGGCAGAGAGAGTAGGAACAATGAAACCGTGTCTAAGTAGCATCTGTTATCCTAGATGATATTAATGAATTTTGTGTTGAATGTTTTTTTTTTCCTCAACTTTTTTCTACTCTGGATCACAAAATATTGTATAGTGTATTGTTTAGTTAGAAAAGACAGCTAATCCTCGAGAAATTTTTGATAGTTTTGCTGGCTAATTTTTAAAGCTTTCCTTGGTTTTTGGTTCCAGATCTTTAGACCTCACTATGAACCAACAATTGTTAAGAAACATTGGATACAAGTCATTGGAAAATCTTAACCATATGTGTTAGCATAGCCATAGAGAAAATGCATGGGTCTTAGGCCTGAAACTTCAGGGCTTTGTTTAATATGTGTATCAATTTTATATATTTAATCAAAGCAAATATATAAAATTGCTACCTAATTCTGGAGAAAAATAACTGAATAACTATTGCTTTATAGTATCAGCTACTCGAATTCAAAGATACTCTAGATTTTATTTGCTTTGATTGCTGTGTTCTCTCTTTTCATATCTAAGATTAGTATACCAAGGTAAATTTTAAATGAATTGGGTATGTTTAAAATAGAATACTGAAAAATGTTAACTGACATAAAATTTCTAGAAAACAGGTTAGATAAGGCTTTACGTAGATTGGTGAATTAACTATCCTGGAGATGTATGTCCATTAAGACAATGTCCTTGTCTCAGTTTCTATGAATATTGAATTGGGGATCTTGTAAAACAATTGTGACTGTTTTGCAGGCCATAAAGAAAAAAGTGACATCTGATGTATCTGGAATACAGACCTTAAAGGATTCTAACATACTAGGCTCGTTGGTATTGAACTGGCCTGGGGAAAAATATGTCATAATAGCATGAACTCTGAGATAATTTGGATAGAAAACTTTATTATAAAGCCAAGGGCTGAGTCTGGGGGCTGTGGTCAAAGAAAACTTCTGGCATCTGCCTATAGTCATATTAGGTTCTACACTTATTACCCACTCCCTTTCAACTCATCCTGTGTTAGGGGGAAAAAAGAGAAATGATTTTCTCTGAAATTTTTCTGTTTACATTAGATAGTTGGAATGAAATCACTTAAACTTGATCTGTTGGAATAGAATAATTTATGGAATTTATAACACTCAAATTGTTTCATCAAAGTACTCTTAGAAATTCTGGATTAGTTAATTAACCACAGCTCCCAGCTCTTCAGTTGTACATTATCCTTAAGTTTCAGAAATTCCCTTCTGGATGGGAGAGTCAACACAACGTACCCAGGAACGAACTATTTTCCTGGTTGTGAGAGCAGTATTAATTCTTAGCACACATGAAATCAAGCTGAGAACCACAGCTAATCCAAGACCTGGATTTTTCTTTGCTCTATTACTTTACTCTGTTATTTTGCTTTTCCTTCTGTTCTTACACAGTTCTCTCAGGTGACTGAGCTGCACTCAGAGAAATATTTCTGTTTTGTTCTTTTAGAAAGATTTTCTTGTGTTTTAGAAGGATATGCTCTCCTTCATTAGCTTTTATGATGCTGTAGCGACCATGGAAATACACCATTCGGATCTCCTGATGGGAGGTGTAATTGAGTGACAGTCACAGCTGTGGCCCTTCTGGATCCACCACCTCATTCTTGCTGAGGCCACCCACACTAATTGTGGCTGTTTTCAGCAATGAATGAGCATGATGGGGTCCTAGTGTAGGCCCGTTATTTTGGGATGCAGAACTCCTCTAGTGGGCACAGCATTACTTACTTACTGCCACATAACAAGATATCCTAAAACTTGACAGTTTAAAACACCAAACATTTCATATCTCACACAGTTTCTGAGGGTCAGTATGGCTTAATGAGGTGATTCTGCCTCAGGGTCTCTCATGTATTGTAATCAAGCTGTTGACCAGGGCTATAGTCTGAGGGCTGGGCTACATCTGGAAGACCTACTTCTAAGATGGCTTACTACGTGGATCTTGGTAAGAGCCCTCAGTTCCTCACTGGCTGTTGGCAGGAGGTTTCAGATCCTTGCCACATGACCAGCAACTGATAAACATTTTCAGCGTCCAAATTCATTCGAGACAAGTAACAATTCAGTTTTCATCTTAAGTATCATTTCCTGTGAGATACTTTTCTAAATACCATCGCTACCTAGGGTTGCCAGATGTAGCAAATAAAAATACAGGACAGTATTTGGGACATACTTCTACTGAAAAAGTATTCATTGTTTATTTGAAATTCAAATTTAACTGAATGTCCTGCAGCCCTACTAAATTTCTGTGTTTAGTTGTCTTGTTTCTGCCCCTTTGGCACCCTGTGCTATCCTGTTTCTGCATTACTGCACTATATTTAAATTTTCCATTTAGTTGTCAGTATCGTCCCACTAGGGTAAAACTTCCCTATGGGTAAGAACTGTGTCTTGTTGATTTTATTCACTGTTGTATCCCCAGTGCCAAGCACTGGCTTGACGACGTTTATAGGTACTCAATAAATATCTGTGCGCCATTCAAAGAATGAAATCACTTGGTCTTGTAATTGCATGTACTTCTCTCCTCCTCCATTTTTTCTCCTTCATCATCATTATCAGGATGAAGGTCAGAGAATGCTAATACAGAGAAAGGCCATGATTTAGAGTGCCATGATTTAGAAACGTGCTGTATCACTTTGTATCTAAGTTTTAGTTTCCCCTTCTGATAGCTGGAGGTAATACCTGTTTCCTACCTGCCTTAAGATAATATCTGCCTCCTATCTACCTTGGAAAAAAAGCAAAGATTATTATGCCTGCTATTTTCTAGGAATTGTGCTAGCTTCAATAGTTGGGAGCTAGACTTTTTATATAATGGTAATAGGTTTTAAGTAATGGTAAGGACATGTAATCAAACGCTGAGTTTGAATCTTAGCCTTGCCACATACTAATGGTGTCACTAATGGTGACTGCTTAGATTACTAAATTGTGTTTCAGAATGTCAACTTTCGCATCTCTAAAACAGGAATAATAATCTCATCTCTAAAATAACTACTTTGTAAGGGCTAGTGTAAAGATTAAATGATAAAATATGTAACCTTGCACATGTTTTTGACACATGGTAGGTATATAGGAAGTCCCTATGAAGCTTCTCAGTCCCGCCATATTGTAATTCCTCGAGTGATTCTGGCTTTTGATTTTACAAGCTTTCATAATTCCACCAATTGTAGATTCTCAGCCAATTTCATATACCAAATATCAGAACCTGTGACTTCTCTTTTACTGAAATAGGTTACTGTGGGAATAATACGTCAGTAGAGTAAACTAACCTGTTTTATATCAGTCTAAAACAGCTAATTTTCCCTATGTGTAGGGTCTGTTGAATCTTATTCCCAATGATAGAAAAAAATTATATTGGCTCGAAAATGGATGCTTCTTTGATTGTCTGCCACAAACCAGTTATCCCTGTAGTAACTTTTCTGATATCTTCTGCTTAACATCCAAAAGGGTCATGAGCCCCCACTTTCTCAGTCTGTGGTTCTTCTGAAAAATCAAGCTTGAGTGTGACTTTTGGCCCTTTGCTCTTCAGGAGATTTCTGTCCTTACTGTGGCCTCACATACATTGGGATTACTGATTGTACCACTCCAGGGTTCCCAACACTCTTTCTGCACTTCATCCCAATGCTTTTCGGTTTAATGAATGAGGAAAGTGAATCTCATGTAGATTAAATGACTTACCCCAGGTTACTCCATGTAGTCAGCTATGATCTGAACCCAGGTGTTCTGACTCTATTGTAATATGTGTACTACATTCCACTGTTTTATTGAATGAGAATTATGGAGCCTGTGCATTGATACACATATGTGTAGTAGTATTGTGAAGTGCTGTGCGGAGATACACAATAACCCTTATGGGGGTGCCTGGATGACTTAGTCGGTTAAGCATTCGACTTTGGCTCAGGTCGTGATCTCATGGTTCGTGGGTTCAAGCCTCACATTGGGCTCTGTGCTGACAGCTCAGAGCCTGGAGCCTGCTTCTGATTCTGTGTCTCCCTCTCTCTCTGCCCTTCCCCCACTCACACTCTGTCTCTCTCTCCTTCAGAAATAAATAAACATTAAAAACACACACATACACAATAACCCCTATGGCAGAAGGTTTATAGTTGATTTGAGGCTAAACACATAAGTTAATAAAAAGTAGTTAAATGCCAGTGATTAATATAACTACAAAAAGCTACTGAAAATCAGAATTATTTTTAGCTATATAGAATAATTTTGGATATTTTATTAATACCATTTGTATCTGGATTCCTATACTGAGGTTAATGCTTTTGAGATTTATTAATGTTGTGTGTGTTAGTAGCTCTTTTTTATTACTGATTAGTATTCCATTGTGTGGATGTATCACAATTTGTTTATCCATTCACAAGTTGATGAATATTGGTATTGTTTCCACTTGTGGACTACTGTGAATAAACCTGCTATGAACATTCGAATACAAGCTTATGTGTTGACATAAATTTTTATTTTTCTTTATTTTTAAAAAAATGTTTAATTACTTACTTTGAGAAAGAGAGTGCGAGTGAGTAGAGAAGGGGCAGAGAGAGAGGGAGAGAATCCCAAGCAGGCTCCATGCTGTCTGCACAGAACCTGACGTGAGACTCTCACAAACTGTGAGATCATGACCTGAACTGAAACCAAGAGTCAGACTCTTCATCAAGCGAGGCACCCAGGTGCCCCAAGTTTTTGTTTTTCTAAGGTAAATACCTAGGAGTGGAATTTTTGGGTCATCTGGTAAGTGTATGTTTATAAGAAATTGCCAAACATGTTTCTTAAAGTGTCTATACAAATTGGCATTCCCATCAGCAATGTACAAGAGTCCTAGTTGCCCTGTGTTCTTGTCAGCACTTGGTATGGTTGGCCTTTTTTTAAATTTTAGCTATTTAAGTGGGTTTATATAGTATCTCAGTGTGGTTTTAATTGGCATTTCCTTAATGACTATTTCACACGCTTATTTGCCATAGCATATCTTCTTTTTTTTTTTTTAATGTTTATTTTATTTTTGAGAGAGAGAGAACATGAGCAGGGGAGGGGCAGAGAGAAGGGGACGAAGGATCTAAAGTGGGCTCTATGTTGACAGCAGACAGCCCAATGTGGGGCTCAAACTCACAAACTGAGATCATGACCTGAGCTGAAGTCAGATGCTTAACCAACTGGGCCACCCAGGTGCCCTGCCATCAGCATATCTTCTTTGGTGAAGCAGCTGTTTAAATTGTTTGCCCATTTTTCTTTATTGGGTTTTTTGTCAGATTGTTGTCTTATTCTGGATACAAGTTCTTTATCAGATGTATGTATTTTACAAATATTTTCTCCCAGCCTGTAGCTTGCCTTTTTATGTTCTTAACAGTAAGTTTTAGGGCACAAACATGGTTTATATTTTAATGTGTAATTTATCAATTAAAAAAAATAGTTTGGGGGGGCGCCTGGGTGGCTCAGTCAATTAAGCATCCGACTTCAGCTCAGGTCATGATCTCACAGTTCGTGAGTTTGAGCCCCATATCAGGCTCTGTGCTGATAGCTTGGAACTTGGAGCCTGGAGCCTGCTTCTGATTCTGTGTCTCCCTCGCTCTCTCTGTCCCTAACCCATTTGCATTCTTTCTCTGTCTTGCTCAAAAATAAACATTAAAAAAATTTAAAAAAAATAGTTTGGGGGCGCCTGGGTGGCTCAGTTGGTTGAGCATCTGACTTGGGCTCAGGTCATGGGTTTGTGAGTTTGAGCCCCAAATCCGGGGCTCTGCTGTCAGTGCAGAGCCTGCTTCAGATCCTGTCTCCCTCTTTTTCTGTCCCTCCCCTGCTCGTGTGCTTTAAGGAGAAAGAAGTTTATTGAATATGCCACGAGGGAGTGGTGGGAAGGACAGCAGAGGAGAGACTGTCTGCCTGTTTCACTGATTTAAATGTCTATTTTTATGTCAATAACACGCTTCTTCATGTAGCTCCGTAGTTCAACAAAGGGCAAATTTGCCCCCCGTGAGACATTTGGCAGTGTCTGGAGACATTTTAGACTGTTACAACTCTGGCAGGGGAACGGGTTGCCTTTGATAGGGGTAGAGGTCAGGATGGTGCTAAACATCCTACAGTGTACTGGCCAGTTCCCCATCACAAAGAATTAGCCAGTGCATAATGTCAGTAGCACCAACATGGAGAAACTCTCCTTTACCTGTATATTAAAGTCCTGAAATCAGGCAGTGTAAGTCCTCCAACGTTGTTCTATTTCAAAGTTGTTTTGGCTATACTAGGTGTTCTGCATTTTTGTATACCTTTTTAAATCAGTTTGTAAATTTCTACAAAAGTGCCTGTTGAGATTTTGATTGGAATCGAGGTGAATCTGTAGATAAACTTGGAAACACATGACATCTTAATACTGAATCTTCCAATTTATAAGCATGGTTTATCTGTCCATTATTTCTTCTGTAGTTTGTCTTGGCAAAATGTAGTTTTCATTATATAGGCCTTGCACATATTTGTTACATTTATTGCTAAGTATTTTATATTTTTCATGTTATTATAAATTATATCTTTTTATTTCAGTATCTGATTTTTTAATTGCTGGAATACAGACATACAATTGATTTTTTTTAATGTTTTTTTCATTTTTGAGAGAGAGCATGAGCGGGGGAGGGGCAGAGAGAGAGAGAGAGAGAGAGAATATGAAGCAGGCTCCAGTGCGAGCCTGATGTGGGGCTTGAACCCACAGACTGCAAGATCATGACTTGAGCCGAAATCGGTCACTCAACCGACTGAGCCACCCAGGCTCCCACAATTGATTTTTTAAATTTATTTATTTTGAGAGAGAGAGAATGTGAGCTGGGGAGGGGCAGAAAGGGAGAGAGAGAGAATCCCAAGCAGGCTCCACACTGTCAGCCCAGAGCCCAACGTGGGGCCCCATCCCATGAACCATGAGATCATGACCTGAGCCAAAACCAAGAGATGGGTGCTTAACTGAATGAACCACTTAGGCACCACTATAATTGATTTTTATATATTGATCTTGTTGCCTGTGACCTTGCTAATAAACTCAGTGTAAGTAAATTGTTATAGGTTCCATAGAATTTTCCACATAGACCAACATTTTGTCTGTTTTACTTATTCCTTTCTTATATTTATGTCTCTTTTCCTTTTTCTTGACTTACTGCATGAAGAATATTTCAGTGTTGAATTAATGAAAATAGGCATCATTGTCTTGTTCCTAATCATAAGGAGAAAGCAACAATTTTTTTTTTACCATTTAATGTGATTTTTAGCTATAGGTTTTCAGTAGTTCCCTTTTTAGCACATTGAAGAGATTCATGTCTATTCCTTGACTACTAAAAGTTGTTATCACAAATGGTTATTGAATTTTGTCGAGTACCTTCTCTGTATTTATCAAGATGATAGTGTAGTTTTTCTTTTTTATTCTTTTGATACACAGTGAATTACACAGATTGATTTTCTTTTTAAAAAATTTTTCTGATATTAAATCAACATTGGATTCCTGATGTAAACT